>NC_135373.1:62758212-64153712 GCF_049243985.1 Paroedura picta | reverse complement strand
TCCCTAAATCTAATTTCCCCCCTAATAATCTCAATTGATGTTTAAAACTCCCTGGGGCCACACAGGTTCTGGGTAAGCTGAGTGCTATCTTTCCTGTCTTTCCTCTCTTTGCTACTGGGCTGGCTTGGCCAGGTCGGGGTGAGAGGCCAGTGACCCTCCTTGAGTAGTCCTGGTATCTGTCATGGCCAATCCCCTTTGATTTACATTGTGACTGATTATATCTATATCTATATCTATATCTATAATTAAACAGGCATTTGGCTGTTTTTATAGGGGTGGAACATAGTTGTGAAGTAGAAGTTTTAGTTAAAATTATGATTTATTGATAAAAGAATTTTTTAAAAGTTATGTTTAATATTGAGATACTGTGTCATGGTTAAGAAACAAAACCTACCTTTGTGATTGTACGTACTTTGCTAATTTAGCTTCTACTATTTTTGAGTTATGATGTTTAAAATCTGGATTTTTTAAATTCATTTAAGGTGTCCAATAATACCATGAAGGATTTTGACAAAGAAAAGGCTTGGAAAGCTGTTGTTGTACAGATGGCTCAATGATCGGGATTTAGGAAATCGACTCAGGAAACTTGTTGGATTTAGGCATGCTAACCTTTGCATTTACAAGCACCATACTAGTCATAAAGCCAATTGTGCTGTAGCAATTCCACTGATTACTTAAAAATGATTTAAAGACTGCTATGCCCAGTCGGAATATTAGAACCAAGTAATAACACCTTACTTTAACGCCTTTTTATGTGCTTTTCCAATAACATGGACAGTTGTATAGCTTCAAGACTGGGATAAAACGTTGCAAGAAACATTTCATTGAATGTTAGTTTATTAATATCTTATTTGTTGTGTTTAAATGTTTTTTTTTACAAAGAGACTTTACAACAATGAAGACATGCCTCTGAAACAGGCAATCTGAACAGTTATATATAAATAATGAATGATAGGTCTTGCTTATTGTAACCAACAAATATAGCTGCTGGCATGCAGTTAACATAACTCATGCTTTTGTAAAGTTATGGATACATAGTATAATTGGTGCTTTTGCTTATGCTTCACTTTTGTAGGAGTTATTAAGAATCTATTACTTTTTGTATAAAATAAAGCTGTTATCACAAGAGGAGCCAAGACAAGTTGTGATGTCCAGTTTATACAAAACTCACAAAGGTCCTGCCATTACAATGTCCATGGCTGTTACAAAGCATCTGCTCATGGATGCAGGAATTTGTCAGTGGAAACTCGGCACCCACTAGTAATTTATTTATTTTTGAATTTATACTCCACCTCTCTCAACAAAGTTGCCTCAAGGCGGCTTTCAAAATAAAACCATAAAACAACATAATCCATAAAATCCAATTAAAACATAATATATGAACAATAAAACCAGCAGTCATGGACAAGTTTCCCCCATAGTGTATCATAGTCTTGAAGTACAGGACTTACCACCATGGGAGTGAAGGGCAGCCATTCATTTACATGGGAGAAACTAAACAGATCTATTTAAGGAGCTTGCTAAACTTGAAGGAAGTTGAGAACTTCTGTTTTGGGGAGGGGGGATGGTATCCTCAACATGATTACATTACTTTTGACACAACCCAGAAGTGACATCATTGTACCAGGTGTGCTGCTATGGCTGGTCTGGTTTAGTGATTAGGATTGCCGACTTCTAGTCTGATGAGCCGGATTTGATTCCCCACTCCTCCTCCACATCCAGGCATTTCCTCCCACTGACCAGCTAAACAGTTTCAAGTGGGTGGCCACTGGACTCTGATTTTGTTGTGCAGCTGAACAGTATCAGGCATTAGGAGCCAGCAACTCTACTATTGAACCAATATCTGGTTCAAAGAGAAGCTTTCCACTTCTTCCACATTTGTCCCAAATTGAAGCCACTTTGTGCCATAAATTAAAATAAATCCTGAGAATCACACGTATAGATAGTGTTTTCCCTTCGCTTGCACAGTTCTGCCCTATTTGTTGGAGTGATGGCCTTGGAAATACTACAATGGGGCTGTGGGAATACCAGGAGTGAGATCTTGGTAAAGCATCTATTTTGCATGAAGAAGGCCCCAGTTTCAATCCCTATCATGTCCAGTTGAAAAGATCGGATAGAAGGTGATGTGAAAGAGCTGTGTCTGAGACCTTGGACAGCAGCTGCCATTCAGAGTAGACAATACTGACTTTGATAGACTAATGATCTGAGTTACTAGGAGACAGCTTTACGTGTTCAGTGTGAAGCTACTTGAGTGTGACAAGGAGAAAACACTGAGTAACAGCAGTACTTTACCGCCATTGTGGTGTGATGCCTAGAATATTGGACTAGAGTATGAGAGACCTGAGTTCAGATCCCCACACTGCCATGAATGCTCTGTAACCAGTAACACACAGCCTAACTCACAGAGCTGCTGGGAAAATAAAAAAGGGAAAGGAGGAGCATGTAGAACCTTTTCAGCTTGAAGTAAAGGCAGAATAAAAATGCACTAGCTACAAAATAGTTCTCTGAACCTACCTGGAACAGTTTCATGTATTTGTTGTGCAGGGACAGTCAATATTTATTCTAGGAAAATATAGCTATTCAGACACTAGATTTACCTGATTAATCAATGGCTATGAGCCAAGGTGATTCATGGGAACCTCCATTTACAGAAGCAGCAAATGATTGAATACCGTGCTAAGAGAGCAGGATGAAGCTTTGGCCTTTATTACCTGTTTGTTAGCTCTCCAGGCCAACTGGCTGGCTGTTTTGTGAAACCGGTTGCTGAGCTAGATTGACCATTGGTCTCTCTCTCTCTCTCTCTCTCTCCCCTCCCTCCCTCCCTCTCTCTCTTTATATATATATAGCAAATAAAAAAGACACAAGGGGGCATGGAAGGCAAAGAAGAGCTTAAATAGAAGATGCTAATTCATTTCTTTTGTGCATTGTTATTATATTGTGTTAATATATGCAAATGTAAGTCCCTCAGAAGAGCCAGCATGATATAGTGATTAAAGAGCAGCGGACTCTAATCTGGGTTTGATTCTCAACTCCTCCATTTGTAGTCAGCTAGGTGACCTTGGGCTAGTCACAGTTTTCTTAGAGCTGTTCTTGCAGAGCAGTTATCTCAGAGCTCTCTGAGCCCCACCTACCTTACAGGATGTCTGTTGTGGAAAGAGGAAGGAAGATGAAGGTTAAGTTGCTTTGGGATTTCTTCAGGTAGTGAAAAGCTACCCCCAACTCTTCTAGGAAAGGAAAACTTATTCAAAAATCTAATCGTAGATGCATAGCAAAACAGGCCTAAAATAGTGTTGTGTATCCAAATGAGTAATGTTTGTCAAGTCCTAGACCAACTCTGTTAATGAACACTTTCACAAAGCAGAAAGAGTGTTTCTTCTACACAAACAACTCCATTCTTGGGCAACAAGATTAAGGCTTCTCATCAAGAACACATACATCCAATTATGGCACCTAGAAGATAAACATGAGGCTTCTCCAAGAGAATATGGACTCTTCAATAAGTTGTTGATCAAAAATCCACAGGTAATGTTCAAAGTCATTCTGAGTATGTTATCGTAATAACAGAGCACTGAGCCAAGAAAAAGAAAGAGATCAGGTTGGGACAGATGCCATGTTCAACACGTGGTTGTTTCAACATGGAAAGGAAGCAATTCATGTATTATCTGGGTTCTGAAATCCTTGAGCTGCTAGTTTGCTAACAGTTTCAAAGTATGCAAGTAAAAGGCTGGCTAGCATTGAGGCTAAAATAATGAAGAGAACAAATTTAGTGTCCAGTAGAACTTTTAAAACCCACAAAGTTTTATTCAAGGTATGAGCTTTCATGTGCATGCACACTTCTTCAGATACAATGACACTGAATAAAACTTGGTTTTGGTTTTAAAGGCACTACTGGACTCAGAATTTGTCCTGCTGCTTCAGTGATCAGTGCAGGTTAAAACATTATATGCCATCATGCTTGCTTTGGCAACAGCTACCCTACCCAGAATGCACAGGGTGGTCTGCCTGCAAAGGTCACAATGGTAGTGAGGGAGGGAGGATATGTAGCTCTTTGGTAGTGAGGGGAAGGGACTAAAGGAGGAGCCTCAAGTGTCACCAGGTAGAGGAGCTTTGTTTCCCCCCAGAAAATACTGGAGTTTGGCAGTAAAAAGTCAAGGATTCTAAACTGTCATGGTGAACATTTATAAGTCAAGAAGTTAATATTGCTTGGGACCCCAGGTATGACATTGGAATGGATAAGCGGTTCAAAGGAACCAGGCACAGAGGTCTATGATATGCTTTAACATGCTGTAGGCTATTATTAACAGATCAAAAGTTCATGAAAGAACTGCTTTGGCTTTCCATATTAATCTGCAAATAGAAATTAATCTACAAACCTGAGCAGAGCTTTCTCTTTTAGAACTACTAGCAAATGATTTATTGGCAACCCATTTTGTGGTCCAGTGATTCCATAAGGAAATGTTTGTTTGAAAGAAGTTGAGCAAGAGGAATTCAGTTCCTAGCAGTTAGCCTGTGTTTCCTTAATGAAGACTATTTCATGTATTGAGAACTGTCACAACAGATTACTGTTTAGGATTATGAAACATTGTTTTCCTAGTTGAGATTCTCTTTTGAGAAGATAAATGGAAAACTTGCAGAAGTATTTCAACAACATATTTCTGCCCTGATAATTTCAGCTGGTACTTGATACCTTAGTCATTTCTACTGGGACTATTAGAATGATAGATTTGAGATACATGAGATACCTGGTGGTAGTTTTCCTTATACGACCAGTCAAGATGCATTTGGATGATGCACAGCAACCCATGCCAATCTTTTCTCTCCTTTTGTTTAGCGACTTAGTATAACTTGAAAACTTGTTTTCTGCCCAGCAACATCAAAACTAACCTAGTGTGTCCACTTCCATATGAAGACTACCAATGCAGACTTTGAACTTTGCCTTGACGTAATGCATTCTCCATCCCTTTTATGTACTGAACATCTAGTCCAATGAAGAATTCTCAGAAACCTGAAAGCTCACACATCATTTTGTGTTGTTTTCGCTTGTCCCATTAACGGGTATTACTTCAGTTTCTGGAATTTGAGGAACAATACAGCTGCTTGTACCCTCTGTAATTAATTTGCTACATCATTTAATCTTGCTTTGTTTATATAAGGACTACCACATTTCCCCTCTGCTCTTAGCTTGCTACGGGGACCTGTGTTTTCCATTTGATGCTTGAGAATTGAGAATTAGCTACTGGCTTTTCCATTTCCTAGTGAAGACTGCTATTTCCCCCTTGTTTTATCACAGAGGGCTTTGGTGCAAGTTGAAATTTGTTATGGTTTGCAACATATTCTATATTTCATTTTAAGAATCTGCAAACTACAGACTGCAGGCCCTTCTGTTAGTACATGGTTTAATTCTCCCCCCCCCCCACACACTCCTAACATTAAAAAAAGTATACAGATGTCCCACTTGATGAAACTTTCTGGTGAATTCATTTCTGAACACAAGTAATCTTAAATTGAATTGTTTTCATGTTTTCTGAATACAGAGGGAGAGGGAGAAAAGTTTTATTCTTAGAAAGTGCAATGCTGTAAAGTTAATCTATCATATTTTACTTGCATATGAAGACTCTGTATTCATGGAAGCAAATTAAAATCATTTTGTATATGTTAATTTGCAGGAGTGAAGCAAAGCAGCGAAATCACAATGACAGGATGAACAGGCTTCAAGCTGAAAGAAAATCACTCCTGGTACCTCTCAATGAAGAAACAAAACATGAAGGGGAAAATCGTTAGTGTTTGCAAATGATCTTTTAAAAAGGATAATAACATATAGAAAATACTGGTACAGAATGTGGTTTGAAAGTTTTCTATAGCAGTCTTGGAGAAGATAGTGCTCCAGTGCTGGAAATCGGATGCTGAACACTAGGGGTTGAATCCTATGATTCACTTCCACCGTCTTCTTCCAACAGGGAAAAACTTCCTTCAAAAAGCAAAGACTTCCTCCATCAGAGGGAGCTTTTCTCTATCAGGAAAAGTTATTCTCCATTCCCTGTTGAAGGAAGATTTAGCAGAAGATAATCACAGTATTCAGTCCTAGGTTTGGTCTGATTATAGATCTGCATGATATGACTTAAAAGTGAGTTTATGTTTTTATGCTTCAATGAGTTCACTCAAAAGAAGATAGACTACCTCCTATCCTGATGCACATACTTGTAAGATACATGTTTGTCACATTCAAACTGTACATTTTAAAAAGTATACATCTGAAACTATTTTGTGTAAAAAGAACCATGACAAGATATCCCTCATATAAAGAGAGTACTAATATCTAGGTTAAAATTTCTGTTGTTTATGATCTGACATTATTATGATTGTGTTGCTTTTGATTTTTCGTTTGTTTGTAAAACATCTCTTCCACCAGTGTGCTCAGTGGTCTTGTCTTCACTGTTGTGTAGCCACACATGAATATGGTATTGTGGTCCATAAATAAAATATCATGCTGGATCTTAATTGTCTTTATTATAAATCCATTCTCAGTACCTATAGTTTTTTCTGTGCATTTTCATTTTTCTAACAGGACTGACAAAGGTGGAACTCCCTCTTCAAAAAATCTTGAAAATTACAGTGGACAATTGCCTTCCTGTTGTTTCTTCTCACCAGGGACTGTTTCCTGGTATGTCTTCAGATCCCTTTGTTTGGCATTCATAACTATTTATTTTGAATGTTGTGCTGTTGGTGAACCCATTCAAAATAAAAGGGAATCCCATGTATAGCCAGATTCCATACAGATTTAATCAAAAAAGTAAATGAATGTGAGATTGGATTTGAGTCTTCTTGAAATTGTTGAGAATGGACCACCTTTGATTATGAGGGGGTTGATGCATTTTGTATGAAAGTCAATGGTCTATTTTAAAAGCTGATCTCAGACAAAACCACTTGCTTAGGAGACAGCAGGAGAATGAAGCACATGCTTAACTGCCTCCAGTTTAATTTAAAGAAATTTTAAGACTGTATAACACTGGGCCATTAAGAATTGCCTCCAAAATCTATCCTACCTGCATTCACCATAGAGGGAAAAGGAGGTGACAAAACTGGGGGGAATGGACTCCTGATCTTCCCTTCCCCCCAAAAAAACCTTCTACTCATGGGCCAAACTGGAGAAGGGTGGCTCTTTCATTTGAATAATTCTGGACTTTGTGTTCCTGTATATATTCATATTTATAATTTAATTTATCTACCACATCTCTCCAATGATGGGCTCATGGCGGGTTCCAACAATGATATACATTTAAAACTATAAAACTCTAGAAAATAAAATGCAATTTGTTCTGTAGCAATGGCAGTATGGCTGGCAAATTCAGTAATCTCTCTATCAATTATAATTAATGGCAGGCTAGACAATCTCCTTGTAATTAGTATGAGGTATGTTTCCATATACATATGGAGAAAAATGCATGCACCATAGGTATGAATTAATACAGACCAGTATAGATGCTACATTCATGTGACCCCATCAGCCATACATATAAGAAGTACAGACTCTGAGAAACACCCTATACATGCAGTTGCTGTAATTCTGTATTTGAGGAACATTTGTACAGGCCTTATAATGTTATCAAATGCGAGGCTGAGTGTTCTTCACGCATACATCCACAGTGTAAGAAGTGCTTCAGCATGATGCTCCTTATTTTATTTCAAGATAGCACCCTTAGCTTAAAAGATCTTGAGAAAGCTCACAAAATGCATGATTAAAAACAACATCCAAATGACTGTGTTATATACTATATATATGTGAATAATGTGACTTTATGGGCAGGGCATCATCTTATCCACATGTATGTCTCTGTCTTGAGCGATCACTTGAAACTAAAATGCTTGGGGGCATGCCTGTGAAGGATACCCTCATTCACTCTGGATGTGTTTGTGTGTGTATGTGAATGGAATGTAAGACCAGCAATCTATATGGCTGATCATCCTCAAGCATTTTATCATTCCAGTACATGTTTATCTAGCAGTTACTCCAATAATCTCAGGGCAGTGTGCATTGTTATTCTCTCATCCATCTTGTCCTCAAACAACCTTATGAGGTAGGTTAGGCAGATGGGGTAACTGGCGTAAAGTCACCAAGACCATTTATGCACTGGGAACTTCACTGCCCCAGTTCCCACGCAGGAGCACAAATCGGGGGTGGATGAGGTGCACCAAGCTAAATGCTCCCCCATGTGGGTGCAGGAAGAGGTGGGGTAACCTGCCACAACTAAAACTCCAGCCTGCAGCCTGGAATGAAACCTCCAGTGTGTAAACAGTCCAAGTGAGCTTCATAACAGGGTGTGGAGTAGGCTTGCTAGGCCTCCTGTTTTGGTGGAAGGTCACCCATAGGCAGTCCTTGTTGTCTGTAATCCAACAGAGCAACAGTGAGAGATATTTTTTTAAAAAAAACAGTCATGTGTTCCATGTCATCACTTCCAGGGAAAACATGGATGTGACACAGGTACCTTTCAGGTTCTCCAGGAAGTGATGTCATTTAGCACATATGCCCTCCCTCCATGTTCCCAGCTCACATGCTCCTGTTGGTTGCCAGGAATTACCTAACAATCCTAGTGTGGGATCTGAAAATGGGGATCTCAACTGGTAATCCAATGCTCTAACTGTTATAGCATCCTGTACCAACAAAGCAAATGAAGTCAGTAGTTTGGAGGAGGTTTCAGTGTCAGATTGTGGTGTGACATGGGAACCGCTGTTCCATGGGAAAGAAAAGTAAAAAACCTGGGGTACCTGTCCTCAGGTAGACATGAATCACTTCTCTGGATTGCAGCCATGCTCATGGTTGGACTTAAGTTTGACTTGGTTGATGAATGATTTAGGGTCATCAGATGTCTGTTAGTTCAGCCTACCTCACAGAGCTGTTTTGAAGCAAATGGTGGTGAAAGGAAATCATATATGCTGCTCTTAGTTCTTTGGAAGGAGGGTGGAATAAAAGTAGAGTAAATAATAAATTCAAGATACTGACTACTTGATTGTCTGCAGTCTAAAATTTTTTAACTTAATCAATCAGGGACTAAGCTAGGGCAGGGAGAGTGTTTGCACTATCCCACTTGGAGTAATGGTTGGTTTTTAATTTTGTGATGTGACAACTTCCATTGGACCAATGTACTTTTTAAAAATAACATTTCTACTTGAGAAACCATAAGTAGATGTTGCCCCCATCGCCCATGAGAAATCTCCAAATTGTACTACCGCTGTGCCCACACAAAATCCCTCCAGGTCCAGCTGTGGGATGTGCATGAAAAACTAGTCAGCCAATGGAATGCAGTGAGAAGGGGGGAAGGGGGAATTGTCCTCCCTACTACTTCCATCCATGGGGACCACACTTTTAGAAGAGAGAAGAGGATTTTTCCCACTTCTTCTCCTTACTGCAGTCCCTTGAATTGCTTAGCTATTAGTTTCCCCAGGTCCCCAAATTCTGGGTATCCATTCTCCCCCAGTGTTAGAGAGAGTAGAATGTAGGACACACATATAATCCTTGCATGATTGGTATCCAGCCTACTGTGATTGAGTTTAACCAGGTGTGTAAAGGGTTGTAATTTAAAGAACATATATTTAATTAAGGGAGATGAACTTTATGTTCTATTCACTTTATAAATTTCTGGTGCTAGCTATTCACAGATAATTAAATGTATCTAAGATTCTTGAGTTTTCTTAGAAACCTTTTGTGGAAATGTGGTATCTCAGCTGGTAAGGAAGTCTTCCCTATGGCCCTGCTATCAAGAGGCAAAAGCAATGACAGGAGCTCCATTTCTGGTAACAACTACATGAGATACAGACTTGAATATTAACAGTACTATCAAGGTTTTCCTTAGAATTTCCCCTGCTTTGTATAGCTGGACATTCCTTTGGTTTTCGTAATGGCCTCTCCATCTCGTTTACTTCATTACTGTAAAACCAAACCATTGATTTGCAAGCATGAGTGTAATTATGTAAAAATAAGCTCACCTCATTTGCAAGGAAAAATTCCAATGTGGGTCTGGACCCAAACTTTCAGGGTTGTGGCAGGATTAGGAGGGCTTCACAATTCATTATAAACCCACAGTAACGTAGTCAAGGAGGAGGCATGACTGAATCAAACTATGGTCTCCTGCGCAACTAATTAAGAATAGCAATCCCACAACAAACCTTCCCAAAATAACCTTAGAAACAGAATCTTCAGCTTCTTTAGCTGCAGCTAGAATGGAATGTTACTCATTGTAAGTGTATTTGTTTCCAAATCTCTCCCTTGGCAACATTCCAAAAATAGGAATGTTTCAATAAAACTTCATTCCATGTGGGGCAGTATAGGAAAAACTCAGGAATAAGGCTGTGCAAAGGATTTTGGCTTGAGTTGTATTGCTCTATAAGATGTTTTGGGGGGAAATGTACTTTGACTTGGATCAGACAGTCTGACAGGGAAAGACGCTAATAATTGTGAATATATACCTCATTTCCAACCACAGTCTCTTCCAATAAAGTGAAAGTTAATCCCTGGGGACAAAGAGCCATATGGGTTAGGGTTGCCAAATCCAGACTGAGACATTCCTGGAGATTTGCGGATGAAGCCTGGGAAGGGCAGAATTTGGGGAGGAAAGGAAACTCACTGGAGTATAATGCCACATAGTCCACCCTCCAGAGTCAGAATTTCCCCAGGAGGACTGACCTTTGTTGTCCGGAGATCAGCTGTAGTTTCAGGGCCCAACTGGATGCTGGTAATCCTGGTTAGGGACTGCATTGAGGAGATGAAGCTGGCACTTGCAAAAGAGGGAGAAAGAAGGTGATTTTACACCCCCGACCCCCCGTCAATTCTTCTCCCTATCCTGCATATCTTCATGAATCCCACAACCCTAAGGACCAACTTTCTCAGGGCTAGAAAGCACTACTGCAGGGAGGGGAATGCAAGAAACTCCAACCCATTTCCATTTCTACTTTTCAATGGGAGAAGCATTGACATCTGTAACTGTTTTGATTTTTCATCCAGCTGGAATTCTTAAGGGGAAATAACTCTCAAAATGAGATGCTCCATGCAGATTGCCAGCACATTGCAGAAAACAATCCCATTTTAGAGGCAAGGAAGATCCTTATATGCACCAAACAAAAGAGCTGGGAATTGAGTATTTTCCTCAAGCGAGTATTTTCCTGTGGGAACTCCATCTGGGCCATGGAGAGAGAGAATGCCCTTAAAAAAAAAATAGAGTATTCTTTAGAGGGGCATGAAACCTTTACCTCACCATAACCTGATATCCTAGGTTACATCATACGATATGGATTTACTGATGCACAGTTACTTTAAAAAGTCAAATGTTTTATAGGGAAATTCAATACAAAACAACAGAGAATGGTACAAAAATAAAGAATCATAGGTATGATTTGCACAAAGGAGAAACAGAATGTAAATGTGGGTTCTGGGATCAAAAGAACTTGAATGAAAAATCTGAAATCTTCCCTCTACTTGATACTGCAACCTAGCACTAAATTTTTGTTTTTGTTCAGCTTATAGATACATAGGAATGAGTACTGAAACAGAGGAGTATTCAGTAATCCAGTTGTGATTTCTGCTTTTTGCATTTAACACTTTCTGCAAATGGTAATCTGACCTTATTTTTGTTCTTAGATCTAACCCAGAAAGCTGTGGATGAATTTCTACCACCGCCCAAAATAGACAAATACAAGCTGGCGAGATTTTTAACAGAAAAGGCCATCAGGGTATATATGATTAGCAGAGTGCTAAATTAACACTGCTTTTTCTTATTTATTACATTTTTGCCCTATGTATCAGCCTCATTTGATGATTTTTATGATGTGCTATGACCAGGTGGCATCTTGTGTTCCTTACAACAGGATCTTCTAGCAGTCCCTCTGCTCTAAAGAATGTGTTACATACTGGGCCCTTTGATGGTACAGTTCTGGAGGCCTCACTTCAAGAAGGACGTAGATAAAATTGAAAGGGTACAGAGGAGAGCGACAAAGATGATCTGGGGCCAAGGGACCAAGCCCTATGAAGATAGGTTGAGGGACTTGGGAATATCCAGCCTGGAGAAAAGGAGGTTGAGAGGGGACATGATAGCCCTCTTTAAGTATTTGAAAGGTTGTCACTTGGAGGAGGGCAGGATGCTGTTTCTGTTGGCTGCAGAGGAAAGGACACGCAGTAATGGGTTTAAACTTCAAGTACAACGATATAGGCTAGATATCAGGAAAAAAATTTTCACAGTCAGAGTAGTTCAGCAGTGGAATAGGCTGCCTAAGGAGGTGGTGAGCTCCCCTTCACTGGCAGTCTTCAAGCAAAGGTTGGATACACACTTTTCTTGGATGCTTTAGGATGCTTAGGGCTGATCCTGCATTGAGCAGGGGGTTGGACTAGATGGCCTGTATGGCCCCTTCCAACTCTATGATTCTATGATTCTATGTACCCCCTGGTATAGTATAAATTAATACTTTTAATATTCTGCAGCCCTGGTCATTCAATAAGTGCATGTACAGATTTTACCCTTATCATGAATTTCCATATTTTTCAGCAAGGAGAATGTAAATCTTTAAAGGTAAAGGCATCCCCTGTGCAAGCAACCAAGTCATGTGTGACCCTTGAGGTGTCGCCCTCTAGGGTTTTCTTGGCAGACTCAATACAGGGTAGTTTGCCATTCCCTTCCCCAGTCATTACTGTTCCCCCCCCCCCCAGCAAGCTGGGTACTCATTTTACCAACCTCAGAAGGATGGAAGGCTGAGTCAGCCTTGAGCCGGCTGCTGGGATTGAACTCCCAGCCTCATGGGCAGAGCTTCAGACAGCATGTCAGCTGCTTTACCACTCTGCGCCAGAGGAGGCTCTATGTAAATCTTTAACTACACATAATTTAAAATAATTCCCTTCAGTTTTTTCTCATGAAATCACTAGGGTACCCAACTTTGGCTTTGAACATTCATGGAGATTTGGGGCAAAAGTTGGGGAGGAGCTAATTAGGGATTTAATGCCATGTAGTCTACCATCTGAAGCTGCCATTTTCTCCAGAAGAATTTATATGAAGATCACTTGTAATTCCTGGCAAACAACAAGTCCTGGATATTAACAACCTTAGAAATGGAGGAATGAGACTTTATACTCTCACTAGAAGAGAGTATATGGCTGATATAAATAAAAGCTGCCTGAGGTAACAACAAATGTCTAAGGCACGAAATACCACAATGAAGGAGGGTTATTATGGCAGAGGACACTGCAATATAGAAATGGAGATGATATGTACAAATAACATTGCAATAGGTTATATTGCCACTTACAGAAGAGGACTCCTGAACTCTTCCATTATATTCCCATTGGCCCATTATGCACGGAGTAGAAGGTCCGCATTCGGGGTGGAATGGCGGTGGCTAAAATCACCAATTATGCACGCTACAGGCGGCAACCGGACGCAGAGTAAACGTATGCCGCCGTAAAACCGCATTAGCGAGATGCGGAAGAAAGTGGTCCCAGGACCAAGGCGCAACCAGAAGCAGCTCCAGAGTAGCCGCATGCATAATTGGATATTCTGGATTTTGTCGCCATTGTGTTCTGTCCCATGTGTAAGCGGTTTGCTTCGCTTCTTCCTCCTCCGCGTTCTCCATGCCGCCGTTTCAGCGGCCATGCATAATAGGCCATTCTGATCCCTCTTGAATGTTTCTTTTTTACATATTCTACAAAATGACAGAAACAACAACCTTCCTAACCACTTCAGTCAGTCAGAGTAGCCAATACTGACCTTGATAGAGCAAAGGTCTGGCTCAGGCTCATGTGTTCATGTCAAGTTAATTGCCACCAAACAGCAGTAGACTGAATGAAGGTAAAGCCAGCTTGAATCAATTCATTAAACTTCTTTCATATAGAATGAAGTCTGTTTGCTTTTGCTTTTAGGAAAGAAGAATATTTACCATCTCTGGACCTTACCCTGTAATTCGTAATTCTTTAAGGAAAAGAGGATGGGTGGAAAGAAAGTACCCCCTTAAATATGAGCCTCAGGAACATAAAGAAGAAGGGAATGAAACAGAGCATGACAATGGTGGGAAAAATGGTAGGAGCTTAAATCACTTTTCATTTGCATTGAGGTTGGGATATAAACATTGGGAATAAATTTTTTAAATTTCAATTCTGTATTCTTATTTTTTTTAATTAAAACCAAGCATTGGTATAGTGGTAGTTTTTTAAGGTTGCACTTGAATTTTTACAAGCTTACCCATCTACCCCTATAAGGTTAAAAACCACCCATGAGTCTTCCTTAGCCTGTAAATCATTAGTTGTGATGTAACAGAATGTCCATAAACATTCAAACTGGTTAAGGAGAAATGATTACTCTTGGAATGTTGAAAATCCATGCAGTTGCTATCTGGGAATGAAAGGTTAGGTTGGCTCACCTCATAAAGACTCTGTGGGATAGAAAGATCTGTTTGCTTTTACTATAAAGATAAGAATTTCACACATTTGTGCAAACAGCTGGCTTTCAGTAGATACAAATTCTACACTGTGGGGCTAGCTTCCTTCCCTTGCATAATTTCTAATAAAATGTTGTAGGGCGTTAGTCAATAAGGAAGGAAGATCTGACTTCATATCTCAAAGGTTTAGGTTACAGGACTCAAGATGGTTATCAGGAACTGAGAGAAAGACTATATATATATTGTACTCAAAGGTTTTGAATTATAGCTGACTCTTTACACTGAAAATAGTGTCTAGGATACAGGCTTGAGTTAAAATTTGTCTCATCTCATAATGGGTGTTTCTGGTCAAACCTTTACTATTTATAAAACAGTAGTTGCCAACTCAGTGCAGAGATTACAGGGGCTGGGTCCTCTATAACTGGCATCATACTGACACAACAAAGTCACTTCTGAAGTGAACTGATGTGATGAACTGGAAGTGATGTTGTGGTATTGGTATTTTAAAGAGTCTTCTATTTTGCTCCCACTTCTCTATGAAACAGCACTGGGGCCCTGGGGGTGCCAAACAGAAGATTTGGCACACCTAATTACCATATATACATTGCTTCAGATGTTTAATTGAGACTACAATCTGAGATGAGAATGCAATTTCAGGTACTTTTAGAAAATGTAAAGAAATAGCTCGAACAACTTATTCAAAATGCTGTCTATTAACTTTAAAGCTTTCACGTCCTACATTCCTAATACTTGTAGTGCATTTCCAGGCATATTCCCAGATACCAAGTATGAGTCTTGGGCAATTTTATTTTAATTGCTCCCTGTTGTAATTGTAAAGCAATAGCTGAGGAATTGTATCTGAACCTGAAAGTGATGGGTGATGTTCTAGGAATCCTCCCAAATATTTATGGTCTTTACCATAGATATTTGGGGGAGATTCCTCAGGTACCACCTATTATTTCCAGGTTTGGATGAAATCTCCCCCACACACAAACACACTTTCTCCTGAGACAATTTGCATTGTTAGGACACAGGCTTTTGCTGCAGTATGTCCAGTTCTCTACAATAGCTTACCAGAGTGGTCATGGAGGTCAGGTCATCTTCACTTCCCACATTCAGGAAGGAATGCAAAATAATTGTATTTTCAAAGGCATTTTATGCATTTTATGCCAATAAATATTGTTTTTATTCCATTACTAAATAATATATATAATGCTATGTTCGTTTTGCAACTTGGTACTCCCCTGTTAGCTGCCTTGCATCTGAATAGATAAGGCAGGATATAAATATATAAAACAAACAAATAGATATTCTTAGAAATGTTGTTTACATAGCTTTCCTACAACTGTTTGTCTATAGTATACTTACTGCTGTTCTGTTGTTTTATATGATATCCTTGAAGAAAGCAAACCTGCCCTACGCGAAGAGGAAATTCCCTGTAACAATTCAGGTGACATTCATGATATAATGGTAAGATTGCAAAGTAATTATTGTAACATTTTGTTTTGGGGATATTATTTCCTTAACAATTGACTGTGCACTAAAACAATAGGTAGTAGAAGAACCTCTTGCACCCTTCCATGATAAAAACACAGGACTAGATTTAGTCTAGTGTTCTTCACATTTCTGATAACCAAGTATACTTATTCTGATGCACACTCAAAATGACATCCCAGAAGATTTACTTTTAAAATGTGTAAAAATAGAAATTAACTACAGGCCAAGCCAACCATGCATGGGGAATTCGGTCTCTGGAATAGCCATGGATTAAAAAACCCCAAACCCCCTCAATGTTTAGGCATGTAATTATGGACATAATACTCCCAAACCTGTCAGGCTTGACCCTGCCATGGAAGCTATGAGGGCTACTTCAAGATATTCCAAAATCTCCAGCAAGACATAGATTTGCAACCATATTTAATTTATTTTTGGATTTATATCCCACCCCTCCCCTGGGTCGCAGGGCTCAGGGCATATAATGTCATCCAATCAAACGATAAATTAATAAACAGATCACAGTCCATAAAATAGCACTCTAGGGGTTAAACCTGGGGAGGACAAGGTTTAAAGAGCAGAGGGACCACCAGCAGGGTATAATAGTACAGAGCCCACCTTTCAAAACAGCCATTTTCTCCAGGGGAACTGATCTTGGTAATCTAGAGATCAACTCTATTAGTGGGAGATCTTCAGGTGCTACCTGGAGGTTGGCAAACCTACTCAGACCCATGAATAAAACTTGATTATTTGGCATCCAACAACCAACATCACAGACTAATGTAAAAAAACCAAAACAAAACCAGGTAGCACTGCTAATAGGTGGCAGAAAACTGGCCTCAATGATCCTCAGTGGAACAACCATCCTCAATGGAACAACTCTGTCTTATGCTAGATCGTGAACAGCACAACATGGGTTAATGGAAAATAAACAATTAGTTACACAACATACTGCTGGTTTTCCTTTCCCCCCTTTTCCTTCATGGGAATCAGATAAGAAAGATAGTCAATGGTCCTCATCCAAAGGATGTACAATGAGAGAGGAATAGACAAGACAAAGAATGTGTCAGGTGTCCTAGAGCATGTTTAATTCTCTCCTCTATGTATTGTACCTGGATCACCGTATGATGGTATGCCCTACTACAGGAAAATGTGCTGACCCCTGCATCACCACAACACTGTCTGTTTCTTATGTTGCCTCAAGAAGCATTTTGGGCAGGGTAATGGGCCCTGATACTGTATATTTCTGGGTGAGTCACTGATTCCTTCAGGCTGGAAGACGGTAAGTCTAGAGCAGGGGTAGTCAAACTGCGGCCCTCCAGATGTCCATGGACTACAATTCCCAGAATTGTAGTGGCAGGGGGAACTGTAGTCCATGGACATCTGGAGGGCCGCAGTTTGACTACCCCTGGTCTAGAGCAATGTCATGCAGAGATACTCCTGATGACCTCTTCTCAAGGTGGGACTTCTGCTATAGTTTTACATGTAGGGTGACTGAATGATCCCAAATCAGATTAGAATCAGAAATCATAATATGGCTGCTATGATTGTTGGGATCAGCAGTGGACTGCCTCTCCAAATACGTCCCTAGAACAGCTTTACACTCAGCCAATATGAACAGGCTAGTGGTCCATGGTCCCAGAGAAATCCACCCAGCCCTGACTGGAGTCAGGGCCTTTTTGGCCCTGGTTCCTGCCTGGTGCAATGAGCTCCCCAAAAACATCAGGGCCCTGTTGGAACTCACTGAGTTCCACAGGGCCTGCAAAATGGGACTCTTCCAACGGGCTTATGGTTGAGGCCAGTAAAACAGCTCATTCAGCCTCCCTTCTGTATCACACTTTACATCATACTCTACCCAAGTTCTTAAGGTCCTGGCACTATACTTCTGGATTTTAGATTTTATAAACATTACATGTTTTTAAATGTGATTAATTGTATTATAAAATATACGTTGTTTGCTGGCCTGAGTCTGCCTTTGGTAGAGAGGGCAAGTTATAAATTTGAAGAAATTAATAAAATAAATATTTTTTAAAATGTTGGGCGGTTGTACGAAATGTTTTAAGATTGCTAGCGAAGTATTCTCCTAGTATTGAGGCAGGTGTTTGCCGATGTGGGCGCCAAATGGGTACAGAAAGATGTCTCCTCCTAGGCTCTTTGGAAGTATCCCTTTCTTCAGTGAGAGAGAGGAAGGGTAGGTGGTAGGTTGGAAATATATTGGCTGGTACCATGATGGGGATCATCATGTATTTGATGTCTTGATTAACTGTCTCCCCAATGATGCCTCAACCCGATACAATGAGACTGTTTAGTTGCATCAGCGGGGTTTTCTTATCACATGACCCCTTGCCTGTTGTTAGAGCCAAGTCCATGAAGTAATGAAAAACTACTGGCTAATAGATATAGATTGTTCCTCTAAAATGGGGGAAAACCCTGTTTTTGTCATGGTACCATAGCAGAAAAAGTCCAATAATATTGGCTGTCACTGAGTAACTGCTCTCATGTGGAATTATAATACATAGTCTTTTTTTGGCCAGTCTAGGTTGGTAAGAAATGAAGAAACATCCTTCTATTGGACTATAAAAAAAGATGCAGTTGATTATTATAGTCTCCACAGTGATCAGATGCTCAATCATTATGCAAGAACAGGCTCCTTTACTACTAAAGTGAGTATTGTAAAGAGTGCTCATTAGAAGATGACATTTTTATAGACAGTGTGGTATTGTGATTAGGGAGATGGGCTACACCTGGAAGGGCCAGGTTCATTATGAAACTCACTGGGTGACTTTAGGGCAGGTGGTCACTCTGTGCCTAATCTTTCTCCCAGGATTGTTGTGGGATGAAATAGAGAAGTAGAGTACCATGTTCTAGATCCTTCAGCTTCTTGGAGGAAGAATGAGATACAAAACATCTTCAGCTCACATGTCATCACAAGAAGACCAACTTATGTAGACTAAGTTGTGCACCAGATTCTTACAAGACAAAATTCTTGCAGTAGGAGAGCCTACTCCTAAACATGATGGGTTGGATCCAGACTAAACTGGCAATTCCCACCAATTCCCTGTTTTCATTGCAGAGTACCTTCATGGAAGTACTCCCACCATGGAGGAGCACCATTTTGAGGAGTTCACTGGGTTGTAGTGGGAAGTAAGAGAGCTGATGGAAAATTTAGTTTAGATTCAACCTGAAATAATTAATCTCTACTTGGAAGCAAGTAGCATGCTTCGAAATCTAGACCACTAGGTTGAAGAATCCAGCATGCACCTTCTCACACACGCAAAAAATTGATTTTCCAGAATCACACAACTATGCCTCATCTTGACTTGTATGCTACATTAAAACAAATCATAACTAACACATCTCTTTCATTTAAAGATTGGACTTTGTTTGCACATGAGGAATTTGCCATGGTATGTGTCAGCAAATCCAAATGCTTTCTTCCCTCGATGTTATGCGATTTGCATTGATGATGAAAAATATGATTTTATCCGTGAGTTTTTAATTTCCTGTTTTGGTCTTGAAAATATTACATAGTTATAACCTTGATGGAGTTATTTTATGTTTACAGTTTAACATGGACTGTATTATTTTGTTGTTGCTCACTGATTCTTGCAGGCTAACAATAAGTGCAGAATTTAAGCATGGCATTTGGTAAGAATGTACCTCAGTGTTAGCATATGTGATGCTTCCCACATGGCATATTCCAGGGTTCTTAAATCTTGGTGAACCACTGAATGGACTCTGGGAATTTTGAGACTGAGCAGTGAGCAGATCCAACAAAAATGTTGCCACAGGATTGAGGCTAGTCACAAAATGGCTGCCATGGGGACCAGGAGCAACCACAAAATGTCAAAAGCTTATGTGCTAAGCATCTTTCTATGACAGAAACAACTATTTCTGTACAGGTGCTCCTCAAATACAAAAATATTGCCTCATGGGCTCTTCTGAAGCATTTCTCGGTAATGTGAGGTACATAAAATCTATAGGGAAGAGATGCTTTTGGGACCAAGCAAAGAAGTACCAACAACAAACCCATCTGTGGTCATTTGTTCGTTCGTTCGTTCATTCATTCATCACCCTTCCCAGCATAGCCAGGGCAGTTTCCATCATGTTCCAATATAAAACAATACAATTAATTCATAAAATATAATACAAACAGTTTTATCTTTAAGCATAATAATTAAACCCTCTTAAAACAATTAAAATAATCTAATGAACTTTAGTTGACATTTCTTCAGTTCTTTCATCATAGTTCTATATTTTAAGACCCAGGTTTCAGGATTTCATGGTAGCCATTCATATGGAGGAGAATCCAGGTGAGGTTGAGAATCATTGGCATACGGTTTAACAAAGGTTGCCACCTGAGGTGTCCTTTGCTTCTGTCACATTTTACTAACCCTTGCCTCTCACTGCCCATCACACCTTGCTGCACTCCTGCTCTCCTCATCTGGCCCAGGAACTAATGTTCTTTAACTACTTCGTTTCTTTTGTTTCTTTTGTATCTTTAAATAGAGTGTCGCAAACTGCACATGTCCATAGGATTTCCCAAAATCATGTGTTGAATTGTTGGTAGTGGTGGCAAAAGCTGTTTGATTCCCCCTGCCACCTGAAGCCATCAATTTACCTCATCATTGTAGAAGCAACCATAAATATCCACTGAAATCAATGGGATTAGGATGGTATAGTTTAGGATTGCACTGTAAATCCCCAGTGATCTCTCTCTCTCTCTCAGCCAAATATCAGCCAACTCCCTCAGCAATATCACATCAGAGCTAAGCTGACAAGATCTGAACCAAAGAAGCCCAGTCTGTTAAACCATTTTGTCCTTGTTGTTATTAATTGTAAGTGTCCTAAACTATTTCATTATCAACTGCTCATGTTGTTTTGAAGATGTTGCATAAGGCCTGTATTTTAAAACCATCAAAGGAGTTTGACATAAGCTGCTTTGGATCCCCATTGAGTAGAAAGGCAGGATATACCTAACCAAAAAAAAAACAAAAACCCAACTAGATTTTTGTACCTCTTGAAACTTAGCATGTATGGAGTCAGCAAGTAACTATATTGTTAACTGATGTTAAAGGGATTTGGTGATAGCTTCTCCAGATTTGTCTGACATTCCCTGGTAATTTGTCCTTTATGTGCATTATTGAATGGAACATACTCTAAAGCAATATTATGGCCTTTGTTTTAGAGGACTTCAGGAAAACAGCAGCATCCTCCATACTAAAATGGGTTGTCAAGTTGGACATAACTGGTGATCATGATCAGTCAAGTACAGGAAGCCTTCATACAAAAGCTGAGACAACAGGTAGGATTGACATTGGTTAATCTTACAAATAAAAAAATACCTAGTAGACAGAACTGGCTGAAATAGGGAAGCCTGCCATGTTATTCTTAATAAACAAGATGAGATACAGACCTGGGAGAAAGCTCCACTGAATAGACTTGAGTACGATTCTGAGAAGATCTGTTTAGGATGATGCTATAACTGACATACAAAAGTATCAGATGTATATTTCCCCATAAGTGGGAAAGCTAAAATTTATTTATTTATTTATTTTACATTTATAGACCACCCTCCTCTGAGGCTCAGGGCAGTTTACATAGAACTTAGCAGAACAGGAACAAGCAGAAAACCAGTGGCTATAAATAACAGTAATAGTAAACAGTAGATATCAATAAAACAGTAGCATAGTAGAACAATGGAACAGTAGTGAACAGTAACAACTGCAACATACTGATGGCCCCGTGGTTGGATGGTTCTGGTGATGATTTTCATGGAAGGGAGGCTTGGAGGCCCAGAGGAAGGCAATGGTTCTGGTCAACCTCAACCAAATGCCCGGCAGAGGAGCTCCCTTTTGCAGGCCCTGTGGAATTGTGTCACATGCATAATAAACACACATACTTCTCATATGACAAGGTATGTCGAGTATAGTTAGTTCACCCTTAGCTTAAGCCTTTCTTAGCCTAGCTCATTGTGCAAGTGACCAGCTTACTACAGGGATTCCTGGAACCTAAGAGGAGCTCCAAAAAGGGGTGTGGCAAAAAAAGTTTGTGAATTTAGGCAATGAGATTTTAATGCAGTACTGGATGGGGCTGTGAGGTTCCTTGCATGGTTGAACCAGGCTGCAGTAGCAGTAGCAAAACAGACTTGCATTTCTACTTGCAGGCTGGTACATGGATCCATATATGAACAGTGATTGCTTAAAGTACACCTTTGTTGGCCACTACATTCTTTCTTCAAATGTTGGTTGAACTGTGGTTCCCTTGCTGTGGTCCCAACAAAGGGATCTTGACCCTAGAAAGCCTTGTTACTTGTATGTTACTCATGAATACTTGGTTATGTTTCACAGACCCTAATGAAAGTAACATTAAGGAACTTCCGGGAGAATTAATAGAGATGGCTCTCAAGGTGTGTGAAACCTACCTTCAGCAACTTGAGCATGATGACATTGACATCGAAGCAGAGAATTCCCCAGTGCTTTCTGACACAGAATGGGATCAATTAATTGAACAGTACTATTCTCTCATTCAGTAAGTTTTCTCTTCAGAGTGCAGTGACCATGCTAAGCATCACTGTTATAGCTTTTATCTTCCTGGCTAAACTGCAAAGGGAAAGTAATAAGAAGCTAGAGACCAGGAGATCAGTTTAAACAGACTTCAACTTTCTTAAAATAACATTGTATAAATTCTGTATTAAAGAAACAATTGTAACCCAGTGCTATTCACTCTGCTTGGGGAGAGCCACATTCACAATTACTGTCAACCCAAACAGACACATTTACTTCCTTCTTTGGCATGAAGCCAATGCCTCGGGGGCTTGTGACATCTGTTCTTCCAGTGGCAGTTGTCAGCCTGTCAGTCTCACCTGTCAGCCACAATTTCCTACTGGATAATGGTCTTTTCCACTTGTCTAAAACACGGGGCAAGTGCCATAGTTTGGAATAGTGCTCCTCAGAAGAGTCACGAGTGTCATGTCTAAGAGCATGTGGCTCCAAGCCACTGAGAGCCAGTTTGGTGTAGTGGTTAGGAATGCGGACTTCTAATCTGGCAAGCTAGGTTCGATTCTGCACTCCCCCACATGCATCCAGCTGGGTGACCTTGGGCTCACCACAGCACTGATAAAACTGTTCTGACCGGGCAGTGATATCAGGGCTCTCTCAGCCTCACCCACCCCACAGGGTGTCTGTTGTGGGGAGAGGAATGGGAAGGCAACTGTAAGCCGCTTTGAGCCTCCTTCGGGCAGGGAAAAGCGGCATATAAGAACCAACTCTTCTTCTTCTGAATGATTATCACTGCTCTAAGCCTTCCATTGGAGATGCCCAGGAAGACTGGCATGGACCTCGAGCCAAGTTGTATCCCTAGCACAATTTGTTCATCCCTGAACTATACCTGATGAACTATGTCCTGTTCCGCTTGCAGGGATGGGAAATCTGACATATTCCACCTTCTGGAGCTATCTGCAAACGGTAATGCCTGGGGAAGGAACTGGCAAACCACCCTGTATTGCCATGAAAACGCCAGAGGGCGTCACCCCAAGGGTTATACATGACCCTGTGCTTGCACAGGATATACCTTTACCTTTAGCTTTAATCCAACTTGAGTTTCAATGAGAAAGGTGGACACACATGCATACACCTATGCACACTGCTCAAAATGCACAATTAATTATGCATGTTACCCCTTACTGCTTTAATTCCATACACTATGGATTGGATCCTGCTAGTTTTTCCATTCAATCACTTCCTGTTCCCCTCTTCACTCTAACCACCATCCCATGTAACTTTTGTCCACAAGTCCCACAATCTCCAGCATAAATACTTCAAGTGTTTAGAAGGGGTCCCCCACTCCTGTCACAAATGGAAAAGCTGGAAGGATACAGTCTAGTACATGATGCTTTCATGTTTATGAGTGAAATCAAAATTGAATTTGAGAATAGATCCATGCAATTAATTAAAAGACAGCTCAAGGGTGTGTTCCATTGAAAATATAAGGCAACATTGCTTTTGGAGAATGTTTAAAAGTCAGTGGAACCAATAATTTTAGTTCATTCAGAATTTACCCCTCTTTATCAATCCACAATCCCCCTTGTTTGAAATAACTGATTTTTAATCCATAACTGTACTAAACATTTTAATATTTTGGTTTGTTTGCAGTGAAGGCGGAGTGATTTGCAATGCAGAAAACTATTTAACTCAGTGTCAAAAGATTTTGCATAAAATTATATTAGCAAACCCTCAGCATGGTATTGATGGCCTCCACAACATCTGGATTATCAAACCTGGAGCAAAATCTCGTGGTAGAGGTAGATATAAAATCCCCCCCCCCCTTACCCTTCTGCAGTGAAAGAAATGAATGTGTCTCTCATGGGTTAAATCTTCCTTCACCCATGGTACAGTCCAAATCCAAATCAGGACCCTACATGGCTACTATTTAAAAATAAAATGTTTAAGAGCTTCAAGCATAACATATAAGTACATGGGAACATAAGAAGTGACCTACTGGACCAGACCAATGGTCTATTTCAGGCTTTCCCAACCACATTTTGTAAAACCCGGGGGTTTCTTCTCAGCCTTGGAAGGGTTTCCCAAATGGGTGGGGGTTAATTATTTTTTAACATATATCTTAAATCTGTTAAACATTTGTTGGGTGATATGACCACTCCCTCTCAAAATGACCGATGATGGACCTGGAGTTGGCGGGAAGGGAAAAGGCCTTGGGTGGGCATGTACATAGCTATGCTTCCCAAACATATTATGCATGGTCACACCATTTCTGGGGGTTCTTGAAGCCTGGAGTTGCAAAGGCTGGTCTATCTAGTTCAACATATTGCTTCATACAATGGTCAAGCAGTTGCCCTAGAGGGCCAACAAATAAGACAGAAAGATCAAAGCCTTTGCCTGATGGTGTCTCCTAGCATTGGTTTCAGAGTTTATTGCCTCTGACTGTAGAGATTCCCTTTAGTGTCTATGACCGACAGCCATTGATAGATGCCTCCTCCATGAATCTATCTATCTCCAACCAGTGTTATACAGGTTAGGGGTTCATCACTACATCTGATAGTGGAAAATTTTACAACGTAATTACTTTTCAAGAGAAGGACTTTCATTTGTACATTTTGAAACTACTGCCCATCATTTTCACTGGGTGTCACCAGTTTCTAGTATTATGAGAGAGGGAGAAAAAGTTATCCGTATTCATTTTCTCCACTCCAATGCAACTCCCATCTAGTTAGATCTTAATTTGTTTCTTAAAGTATACTTTTATTTACATATTAACATGATCCTTTCTTATTTTTTTCATCTTCCAGAAATAGTATGTAAGAAACGACTACAGGATATATTGAAGCTGGTTGAACCAACAGATCAATTTCCAATAAAGGACCATAAATGGGTGGTCCAAAAGTACATTGAGTCACCACTATTGATTTATGATACAAAGTTTGATATTAGACAATGGTTTCTTGTCACGGACTGGAATCCTCTGACTATATGGTTCTACAAGGAAAGCTATCTGAGATTTTCCACTCAGCGTTTCTCCTTAGACAACCTACACAGGTAACTGAGAGAAGCATGAATGTGTATGATTAATTTGAAATGTATAATTCATTTGAAAGTATTATAAGACAAAATCTTGATTTTGCTTGTCACAGCACTGCTATTACGAAACCAATATGTTGGTTTCAAAGAAGCCAATATGTACTAATTGATTTTATTTCGTAAAATTATCTTTTAAAAATTGTGACCAGTGAAGGGGAGGCAGGGTGAAAATGAGAGGGAGAAAGGATATGGGCTAAAGATGGGTATTCCTAGGTAAAGAGGGGGAAAAGTGGATGGAGCATTTTGCACGTGGAGTGAAAGACAACTCCAAAACAACTTGAAAAAAAATTACCAGAGAAGTGCTCCCAAAAATTGTGGATAAAAAGTAAGAATAAATCAAAATGAGCAAAGGAAAACATGTAAAAATGAAAATAAAAATTGAAGCATTTGGTGATATGCACCAACAAAAAACACTGGTGCCAAAAAGTTGGTTGAAAGGAATAGAAGGAAGAAAAAGACTGCTGTAAACAACTACTTAGTCAGGAGGATGCAGTCTGGCAATGACTCTATCAGCCATGAGCTGTGCTGGCTGATCTTGCCATGCTCCAGTTTGGTTGATGAGTTTAGCAGGATGTACAACTCTTCACCTCATTGTAATAACCTTTGCATTTTAGTAACCTGTTCTCTAAACAGAAAGCAGAGTAATTGTGACTAATTGTGCTCTGACCTCTCTAGTGCCCCCTAGTTTAGAACTGCATCACATTTTTAAAAAAGTAAATGCATTCTTTGACTGCAGAATTATGTTGACTAAGAGGTCCTTCAGCTGACTTGCCCCTCCTAATTCCCCCAGTCCCCCCTCTCAGAAGCCTGTTCTCTGTCAGTGGAAAGGAATAATTGTATTCAATATAGTAGTTAAGTATTTTAATATCAAAGTCAATGGAATTTCATTTTTAAGAAAGTGGAATATATATATATATATATATATATATATATATATATATATATATATATATATATATATATATATATATATATATATATCCTGAGTTTCCAGTTTTTTTAAAAAAGAAAGATGATTGCTCAGTCTGCATAATTGTTTCACATGAACAATAATTGTGTTTATTTTTCACAGTTCCATTCACCTGTGTAATAATTCCATCCAGAAAAATTACAAGAATGCCACGGACCGCAGTCCTCAATTGCCATATCACAACATGTGGACAAGCAGCAAATTCCAAGAGTATTTACAGAAAAGAGGTCTTGGCCATGTTTGGCGTAATATTATCTATCCATCAATGAAAAGAAACATAATCTGTACAATGAAAGTGGTGCAGGATCAAGTCGAACCACGGAGGAGCAGCTTTGAACTCTATGGGGCAGATTTTATTCTTGGGGATGACTTTAAACCTTGGTTGATTGAAATCAATAGTAGTCCAACTATGTTCCCTTCTACCCCAATAACATCAGATCTATGTGCTCAGGTTCAAGAAGATACAATCAAGGTAGTTATTGATCGGAAGCATGACAAAAGTTGTGACACTGGGAAATTTGAACTTCTCTGGAGACAGGTAGGAATTGCTTTTCATCTGATTTTCCAGACAGTCAGATCAACTGTCTTTAGATGAAGGTATTGAAATATGAATCCTAAACATCTGGCAGAATTACTACTAAGGAACACCAAACAATGTCAAAATTCAGAATAAGTGATCAACAAAGAGTCAGTATATGAAAGCCCATTAGCAAAACGAAAACTATAAAACTTAACAATATTAAATGACATGTTGATTAACAATCAATAGTTTCATAGGCCAATCAATAGTTTCACAAGGCTAACATTGGTTGTTGCAAGTGCTTTATTAGGAAACAAAAAACAATAAGTAATAATTATATGCAGGAGCACCCGGCACGATTATTTTAGTACTGTGTTATAAATCTGCACCAGTTTTGAACGCTGATTACTGGCAACTGTTCAAAGGTATCCTTTCTTTTTTTTCCTGTAAAACATCTCTAAAAAGCTATCAGTTCCATTTTTTTTTTTTGCCTGCCATTCATTTCACCTACTGGTTTGCCATTTACCTTCTTCAATATTCAAAGATTTCACTTTTTAAAAATAACCAAATTGGATTCCATGCTAAACACATATGATTCTAGATTCTGTGTTAAAACAGGGGGCAGGATCCTGGTAGATAGTAGTACAAGGACAACAGATCTTTCTTTATCTCTCCAACTCAATAGTCCTTTCCAACCATGGTATAGTTGATTCCTAGAATTGCAGGGCCCATGTACACTAATAGCTATATGGTTTGGGAAGCTGTACTGAAGAAAGAAAGGACAAACGTTTCCTCACTGATGGATGAGACAGGAAACATGATCCCCCCACTTATACTGCATCCCTCCATCCATGTGGCGATTGTTTTTTGCAGGCTCTGCTGCCTGATGTATCAACTTCACTGGGGTAAGATGGAACTGCTTGGGAGAGAGGAACATAGGAAACAACCATGACCAACAGTGACTTCCACTAATAGCTCACTGCTCCCAACTGAATATCATTAATCTCTGTCAGGTGTTGGGATAAACTTAATGAAAACCAATATGGGGAAAGTTTCCAGGTGATTTCTGGAATTATTGAGATTCTGGAATAATAAACTTAAATCTAGTGGATGCCAAGAGATAAAGTGTCATTTACTTCCAAGTGGCAACTGAGAATTCTTTTTTGTGTACAAGGTTGTGGGAATAAGCCATTTATCACACTGATTTTCATTTTAAAGATAAATACATCTAAAAAAGTGTTATTTCTGTTTTCCTCTACAGTCTTTGCTGGACATTCCCCCATTTAACCCTACAGACCTTTTGGTTGAGGGAATCAGTGTTCGGAGGCTGAAAAAACACCCGTCTACCTTCAGTAATTTTAATTTCCTTGAACCACTGATGGGTGTGCCGCAGTCTACACCCAGCCAAGAAAACAAAAGGGAGTCCATGTCACCTGTCAATGACAAACAAAATGTAAGATTCAAGCACAGAAATAGTATGTCCTACACTTTGCCCAAGGCATTCAAAAAGCCTCAAGAGAAAGATGTTAAAGTCAAACCTGTCCTGAAAAAGGTGGCCAAGCCAATAGACTTTCCTCGCATAGTCGATGGCCATGAAGCATCATCTTTCACTGATAGGAAGAAGAACAAAGGAATAAAAGAGCTCAACCATCAGCATGGAAGCCAAGGAGCCACTTCTTCTCAAAACAAGATGCATTCCTTAGACTGGGCATTACTTCAGCCCTCCACAGAGACAGGTAAATTCACATATACAAAAAGAGCCACATATAAATGAAAATGTACTTATGCTGAGATATTACTTTAAAAGCCACATATCAGTTGCTTAGCTGATCAAATATATGTCAAATCAATACTTAAATGTTTATTTTTTAAAAAAATTAAAGGTATCTCTGTGGCAGTGTGGTATAGTAATCAGAGCATTAGACTAGGATCTGGGACAATCCCTAGTCTGCCATGGAAGCTTGGTGGGTGACCTTGGGCTAGTCACACACTCAGCAAAGGCTACCTCCGAGGGTTCTTGTGAGGATAAAATAAATGAAAGGAGAATGATAATAAGGAAAAAGGCACAGTATAAAAGAAGTAATTGGGTAAATAAATAAATATATTGATACTGCTTTCTAGCTAATCTTGTGAAGCTCTATCAGCATAGCAGTTCTGACTGATATAATTCTAGTTATATTCTCATGTCTGCCTCATGTGGAAAACATGGAACATGACAATGAAAGAACGGGAGAGCAACAACAACTGTGTGTTCTAACGATGGGGTTGGTTCCAGCCAGCTTTTTCAGTGAATTTTGCTCAATTCTCCTCCCTACCTCATTCCACATGGTTTTTGAGCATGCATGCACAACAATCAAAAGCATAGCATTTCTGGGTGTTCAAAGAGGACCTGTCTATCCTTTCTTCACCAGCAATATACCTGTTTATATAGCCAGTTTGGTGTAGTGGTTAGGAGTGCGGACTTCTAATCTGGCATGCCATGTTCGATTCTGCGCTCCCCCACATGCAGCCAGCTGGGTGACCTTGGGCTTGCCACGGCACTGATAAAACTGTTCTGACCGGGCAGTGATATCAGGGCTCTCTCAGCCTCACCCACCCCACAGGGTGTCTGTTGTGGGGAGAGGAATGGGAAGGCGACTATAAGCCGCTTTGAGCCTCCTTCGGGTAGGGGAAAGCGGCATATAAGAACCAACTCTTCTTCTCTTCTTCTTCTTCTAATTAGCCTTAGGGGAAATTCTAATCATTTTCTTTCCCAAATGGAAAATCTCACAGCAGAAAGATCACTTTTGAATATTCAGTGGATTAACTGATTAATGATTTAAAAATGTTAGATCAGTTCAAAACCTGCTCCTAATTAATTGAGCAGTTTGTTCGTTTAAAAACTGAGGTATTTTTAATATAAGTACCTGCAAATACAGGGGTCACCTTGTGAGATGCCCTTGGAAGTAGATGGTACCCACTGTACTGTCTGGGCATTTTATGTCTAAAATACTATCACGTCGCGGCTGACTTATGGCAACCATGTAGTGTTTTTAAGACAAGAGATGAAGAGAGGTGCTTTGCCATTGCCTGGCTTTCCCTAGCAACCCTGGCCTTCCTTGGTGGTCACCCATTCAAGTACAAACCAGGCCCAGTCACAGCATCTCAGGACAGGGCATGTCTGAATGTTACCTCAAAATTCCCTTTAGAATTATTGTTTACAGATGTGAAAATATAGGTTGACTTAATTACGGTGTGATATGAAGCAGAGTTCCACTTGTCTGAGCTCAGTGGCTTCAATCGAGTTAGATGGGTGCTTAGGATGACATTATACAACAGAAACTCTAAAACCCATTATGCACGGGCCGGAATGCTCGCGCTGGCGATAGCAGGGCATCAGGGAAAATTCCTGATTATGCATGCCCCCACCGCCGGCATGGGCATGGCCTGGCCCAAGGCTATGGAAGGCTCATGTTATGCAAACGCAGGAACTTCTACAGTCCCTGGGATACTGGGCCTTTCAGCCTGCCCGGCCTCGACCTACGATGTCCCTGTAGGGACACCACATGCCCCTGTGAGCTCTGCAGAGCCAGCAGGGATGTTCCCCTGCCCCCGCTGTAGTGTGTGGTGGGGGTCCGGCCCCTCCCCACTCCCCCCGGCCGCTGCCACTTACAACTGCCCAGCAACGTCCCAGGCTTTCTGACCCTGCCACACAGTGTACGTGTGCGCACGTATGCGGGGGCATCCCTGTATGCCGGGGAGCCCCACCCTTGTGCATACATGGGGAATGGTGGGGCATCCTGCCACGCCGCAACAACACAGTGGCCACCTGGCATAGTGGCCACCGTGCATAATGGGTCCTTCAAGATAATTTCAAAATCCAACACAGATTTATTCTAGCAAGTATTAATGAACTACTAAGTATAGTAAAACACATACAATTAATCAGTTATTTTTGTGTTCTTTGGGTGACAGCCCTAATTTAAATATACTATATAATTTTATGATTCTAGAATGCAAACCTTCAGGCACAAAAGATTCTTCAAGCAGAAACATACTTACCTTTAAGACCCTGTATGTCTTGGGGTCAGGTAACTGAAGGATCACTTCCTTCAGTACATCTCATCCCTCCCTTTTCTGTCCTCTGTCCAAAGCCTGCTTGCATTAGTATCGAGGATGTTATTGTTAGGATTTTATTGTATTGTAGTGAACTTAGATGCCAACTGTTCAAAGACCTACTTGAGGCATCTCATAACCTAGCAACAATACAATAAAATCCTAACCATATCCTCAATACAATATAGAATGACTATCTTGATTGACACAGAGTCTTGACAAATGAGAAGTACTCTCAGATAGGTAAGGTGCATAATTTGCACAGGGAGACTAGACTTCCGAAAATATGGCAGGACATGGCTGGCAGTGGGATACAGCAAACTTTTCTTCAGAGAACCAAATTGCCACACCCTGACCCAGATTAGGAATGAACTGAATTGTTTCTCTGTAGAGTGTGCATTTGAAACATATTCTCAATAATGGGACATAGAATGAAGTTCAGTACTGATGGGAGTTAACGTCTGCTCTTTATTTAAAGGTCCACAGAATGCAAACAAGAAGACTGCATGCCTAATTTGTGGAGATGGTTTCCAGCTGGAGAAATCTTGTAAACACTGCAGCTCTTTTTGTGCAACTGTATTACAAGGAGGTTCATACTTACCTATGAGTGCGTGTTCTGCTCCTGAAAAGATGGCAAAGAGCAGGCTGACTGTGCCAAGATATAGCCACCCAAAATACTTTTGAGTCTGTTCAAAATGCCTTGAGAAAGTGTTTTGTTAAAACCCAACTCCATGAAGCTTTGCTCAGGGACCTTCTGTGTACCACTACCTTCTCTTCCAAAATACTGAAATGGGCAGGGATCTGTGCAATCAACAAATAAGTGCCAGCATCATTGATACTCTGTCCCAAACTGTCAAACCATTCTGAATGTAGCAGGTAGTTAAAGGGTGATAAAAATGCAAGCCTTTTGGTGCAAGACCAAAGAGAAAGAGCCAAAGGATTCTTTACCCTTGATAGGTAGCAGATGGATTGCAGGATATGAAGCATACCTTCATGTTCTGGTGTTTGTTTTTGTTTTTTGCTGATTATTTACATTGTATTTTGCCAATTCAATTCAATTGACAAAATACAGTATAAAAAAAACAAAAATTAGCATTGAATATTCTTGGTAGCTTCTGTGATCCTCTTCTGGGTCCCACTGGGGGGAAATACTGGGATACAGACTTCGTCAGGGTTAAATTAGACCTTTATGCCATTTCGATATAGGTAATACTACCTGAATGATTACAAAAAATAGACTCACTTCCTGAATAGTGGATAGGGAACTTTGTGAGTACTAGGAGACTTCTGAACAAGAGGGGTAACAAGTAAGATTTCCATCTATGTATATCAGGGTATTTCTACCAGAAAAACTCATGCAGAGGCCAAATTTGAAATAAAATAAAAAGGATCTTATTTTTTTTTATTTATACAAAACAGAGTTTCATTAGAATTACAGATTAATGAGAACTACAAATATTAAAACAAAAAAGAAGAAAAGAAAGAATAAAAGTAGAGGGCATAATTTATAGTCAATAGTTATTTGTAGCCAGTCTTCTACTGCATGGCATAAATATTTTAACTCAATGGCCCATTATGCACGGAGTGGAAGGTCTGCATTAGGGGTGGAATGGCGGCAGGTAAAATCACCAATTATGCACGCTGCAGGCGGCAACCGGGCACAGAGTCAATGTATGTCGCCGAAAAAGCTGCATTAGCGAGATGCGGAAGAAAGTGGAGCTTCCCGGGACCAGGGTGCAACCAGAAGCGGCTCCGGAGTACTACATGCATAATCGGATATTCTGGGTTTTGCCGCCATTGCGTTCCATCCCGTGCATAAGTGGTTTGCTTTGCTTCCTCCTCCTATGCATTCTCCATGCTGCCGTTTCAGCGGCCGTGCATAATAGGCCAATGTCAAAATCTGAGATCCGATTATCATCAAGATAATTAGTTAATTTAACAGAACTAGCCAAATCCATAACTTTATATTGCCATTCATAAATTGTAAGTGTTTCTTTGGATTTCCATTTTTTAGCCCATACATTTCTTGCTGCAGTAGAAAAATATCCACCCCCTCCCCACATTGTTCCTCAATGAATTCTCTATATATCCAATAAATAGGTTTCTGGTCTAAACAATATTTTTACCCATTTTTTAAAAAAAGTTTCCTTGTGAATTTCCCCTCCAAAATTGTCTTGCCTTTTGACAGCTTCACCATTGGTGATAGAATTAGCCTAATTGTTTATGACATTTCCAACATCTATTGTTGAATTTCCTACTCATTTTTGAGATCTTTAATGATGTTAAATACCATCTGTGGTGCATTTTATATATTTTTTCTTTTTATATAATAACTATTCAAATATGTGTACCCTTTTCCCAAACAAATTGTCAATTTTCAAATTGAGTTTCAGGTCCCATAGTCTTTGCCCAAGTTAACAAAGACCTTAATAATCTCCCTTTCATGTCCCAATTCAAGCATTCTTCATATACTTATCAAATGGTCATTATGTTTCAGTAGTTGAATTAACAATAACATAAGTTTACTTTCAAATCCTAATTCTTTTTTGTCTTTAACAAATCTATCCCTTATTTATTTTATTTATAATTTATATTTATTTATAATTGGATTTGTATGACCACCACTCCCAGAGTTGGCTCGTGGTGGTTTACAATTTTGATATACAATCCATACAATAACAATAATCCCCCTACTAAAAGCCATTAAAAACATTCTAAAACTCAACTCAAGCTATTTGAGTATACAGCCTCCAATATTTTAATTTGCCTTCTTCCTGTAGTTCTAAGGATTGTAGTTTAAATTCTATCTTTCCATCTTCTGCCAATTCTACCAATAATTCTTTATATATAAGGCATGATTATCTGTATCTTTTCTTGTTCCCTGTAAACCAACCTGAGCCTTCAGGGAGGGTGGTATATAAATATAATAAATAAATAAATAATATATAAATGATTCCTTTATACTCATCTGACTCCTAGATAATGCTTCATGAAGAGTCAACATGATGGAATTTTATCTAATAATTTTGACATACTTTCTCGATACCCTATTTAGTGCAAATCTTAGTATATGGTGACCAAACTGTTTCTTTTTCCTTTCCCATACCACATATAGGCATGTCAACCATAAATATACCCTTCTCCTTCTATTATCAAAGGTCTGTGATTTTTAAAATAATATCAATTCTTTTAAGCCATCTGAGGATCAATGTTTCCAAATAAAATTTTAAATTAGGATCATTTGGACCTCCTCTCGCTTTAGCATTGCAGAGTGTTTTCATTTTGATCCTGACTTTTTGACCCTTCCAAAATCCTTTTGCCAATAGTTCAGTGATTTGTCTGAATTTATAATAGATATATTTTGGAAAATAAATATAATTCTGTGTAAAATATTTGATTTAATTACAGAAATTATTCCTCATAATGATAAATTTAGTTTTTTTATCTATTCATATCTTCTTTTATTTTTTCCAGATAGCCTCAAAATTATTTTGTAAGAGTGTTAAATTAGTATTAGTTATCATGACTCCTATATATTTTACCTTACTAAGTATATGAAAACCTGAATTTTCTTCCAAAATCTTTTCTTCTTTTAAAGAAATATTTTAAATAATTTTAGATTTATCCTTATTAATTTTTACCCGATATCATACCAAATTATTCTAATTCTCCATTAAGATACTGAATGCTATCATCTGGATCCTCTTAAATAATCAATAAATCATCTGCATATACCTTTATCTTACATTCCACTTTTCTAATTCCAAGATCTCTTATCATGTTTTCTTACCTTATATCATTAATCAGTATTTCCAATACCATGATGAACGTACTGGGGAAAGAGGACATCCCTATCTTGTACCTCTACTTATTTTGTGACTCGGACTTATTTTTCCATTAATTATTAGATTAATTAATTGTTTTTTTGTTTATTTTACTTATCCATCCATCAAGCCTTCTCACAGTCCATTATTTTTAATACTTCAAACATAATATTCCAGTCCAAAGAATCAAAGGCCTTTTCTATGTCCCAAAAGAGTAAAGCTAACTGTTTATCTGGGTGGTTTCCATAATATTCTATGACATTTATTAATGTTCAGATACTTTCTTATATGTCTGTTTGGGAAAAACCTGGGAAGGTATTTTTTATTGAAAAATAAAAGTAAAAACCTAATTCACCTACATACTTTTAAACTAACAAAAACACACAAGAGGAAAGTAAAGAATTGAGATGGTATGATAGGCCATAATATTTGGGTCAGAAAAAGATTAATAGCTACCTTTCACAATGTAAAAAAGGGTGACATCCTATACCAAAAGTGAATGTTGTATTCCTTATTTCTTTAGTCATCTTGAATATACAAAGCTGCCTTCTACTGAGTCAACCCATATAGATCAGAATTACCTAATACACACTTTCAATGTGCTTTTGCAGCTGGATTTTTCTATGCAGAACAGGAAATCTACTATGAAAGTGCATTATCTGGTCTAGCACCAGATAATTAGTTCCCAAGATCAATTATGTACTGGTCTTTTGGCTTGGGTAAAAAATTTAATTTGCACCTGAATTGAGTGTCTACTCTGATGCTGCTCACATTCCCCCTGCCCCATAATCTGCACTGCTCAGGATTTTCTACACACATTAACTTTCTTTCCAGCATATCTAAGAGTGAATTTTCTTTACTTAATCTGCAAAATGCGTGCCCATGGCACTCTCCCCTGGGTGCAGATGCTGTAGCTAGATTGGATTTTATCCCCCCCTCCCAGAGACCCCAGACACTCTTCTAGCACCAATGTTGTTCTAATTGCTTATTTTGTGACAGGACCTTGTGTTGAAACTATAAGCAGAAATTGTAATCTTAAAGTTGCTTTCACCACCAGTTTTATCACTTTGGTGCTGACTTCATTTTGTCTCAGCTTCTGTGCTGTAAAACCATTTATAAATCCCCTTATTTTATTTATTTATTCATTTAGATTTCTGTACTGCCCTTCCCTACGGCTCTGGGTGTTTTACAATAAATGTTGTGGAATACTTACACAGAATATTTTAATAATACTATAAATAACAATCATAACATAACATGGCATAACATAGTCATAACATAACATGAAACCAGAACAATGTTTTAATAGTTGAAAGTGATTTTTAACTGAGCAACAATCCCTGGGAAGGTCAGATTTGTCAGTCATGGAAGGGCATCGGGGGGGGGGGGCACCAGCAGATGTTTGAATCGGTTGGCCTCACGCAAATGCCTGGTGAAAGAGCTCCCTTTTGCAGGCCCCGCAGAATTGTGAGAAGCATGATGCAGCATTAATGTCAAAAATACAGATGAGCACTGCTTGCCTATAGCCACTTTTTACTTTCTTCTCCTTCCTGAGGTATGCTTTACACAGTGTATGTGTGTGGGGAGGAGAAACACTTGCCAGGGCTGCCCTGTTTGTGTCCTTTTACCCTGCTGTCTCTTTCCCAGCTCGGCATTTTCTTATTTTTTTAAGTGAAGGGGACATGTTACACTTGGATTCCTTTCTTTAAAAAATGATTGAAAGGAACCATTGCATTTCTTCCTTTTTTTTAAAAAGGAAAACACAAGAATATTATGTATACGGCTTATAGGCTTTAAGCAACAACTTGACTGAAGTGGCTTAGACCATAAGATGCTTGTTCTTAGAGATCACAGCTTTGTGAGTTCAAATCTAGCTATGGATCTTAATTTTTCCCCACACAGTTGTTATTTGGATTTTACTCTTGAAAAGTTCATGTTTTAAAAATGGTCAATTTTTAACTTTTGAAAAAACTCTCCCCTTTACCTGCCTCATTCTCTTCTTCTCAGCCATTTACCAACCTATATTTTAACTGTCTCTCATTCTTAGCTATATTTATTATTTTACTGCATTTATATCCCATCTTTGTGCACAGTGGAGACAAAACGTCTTACATTATTCTTTTCTCCTCATTTTTATTTACACCCAGTGAGGTAGGTTAAGCTGAAAGTCTGTGCCTAGTGAGCTTCTATAGCAGGACAGCCTTTTGAACCTGGTTATAGGTACAGATTTCACTTGTGGCTTCAAAGGTAAAAGCCAAAGTTAGAAGAAGAAGAGGAGTTGGTTCTTATATGCTGCTTTTCTCTACCTGAAGGAGGCTCAAAGTGGCTTACAGTCACATTCCCTTTCCTCTCCCCGCAACAGACACCCTGTGACGTGGTATAATTTCCTCTGTTATACATCTGGTGTAAACCGTAATAAAATTTCTATCTACCCTGTGAGGTGGGTGAAGCTGAGAAAGCCCTGATATCACTGCTCCATCAGAACAGTTTTATCAGTGCCATGGCGAGCTCAAGCTCACCCAGCTGGCTGCATGTGGGGGAGCATGTGGCAGAATCGAACCCGGCATGCCAGATTAGAAGTCTGCACTCTAGTGTCAGAGATCCCGTGGGCCAAAACTGTCTTTCTGGGAGACTTGGCTAATCCTGGGTCTAGATTGTTTCATTATTATTCTGTTTTCATCTGATTTGGCATGGTGTGCTTTAGTCGGACCCAGAGAATACTTTGAATTCAAAGCTTTATGCTTCCCCTCCCAGTTTTGAAGGGGGTGGGAAGGACAGGGTGCTTAACCTGTTTCAAGCCAGCCACTTCTGTGCTGAAAATCAGGATTTTACTTGTTGTCTTTCCTCATCTTCTGGAGAAAGCTTTTCCTCAGCTCTATGCAAGAAATATATGTTGGTTTATCAGACTTTGGGCTTACATTATCTCTTCTTCTATTTTCACTAAAAATGACCCAGAGATAGAAGCCTATATCTTTCAAGAATACCAGACTCTTAAATTGCTTGTGAGAACCCTACCAAACAGGTGTGTTTCTTATTCCTTCTGAGATTGTTAGGGCCCAAGCATGTGAGAGGATGGGGACACTTTTCTGTGAACTGGGATCCAGCAGGGCTGCAAGCCAATCATCCTGAGATCCATTTGTAGCATTTTATAAGGCTGATATCCCTTTTATAACTCAAAATGTATCATGTAACAGCCCCATTCATCAGAATGTTTCAAATGGAACTCATTAGCTTGCTCATCATTAGAAATCTGTTATTTGTTAGAAGCCTTGCACAATTCCATGCCTCTGTGTCCTCTGTAGTTTAGCTGAGTATCGTTACTTCACGTTTCATCAGAATGAAAATATTTACACACTCTACAACCAAACAATAAAAAATTGTTCTGACTAAGCAAGTTTAATTCATATTTACTAAGCTCTTAAAATCCCCAAGTTGGGATTTGGGAGTACATTTCACCACTTCCAGTAAGAACTTTTCTAAAATTGTGAGTCATCTGGTCTTGGTCTTTAAATACTAGAAAGCGAGCTTGAAAAGTTGATTTCTAAGCAAGAGGAGGAGCCTAACTGGAGAAGGTAGTGGAGGTGGAACTTAGTTCTGCCACCCTATTTAAAGATTTGGCACAAGTGAACAAGCTGTCAGAGTGGAAAAGCTCTATCAGGGGTAGAGAAATTCGAAGGGTGGTTTATTTTAAAATTGGGGAGAAAAAGCCCCTTTGGCTTACAAGGTAAAAGGGTGCTTTTTAAAAATGATAGCTAAGCTTCAGATTTTTGCATTGCTTTGGGGAACATACGGGTATCAGCTCATTCCCAGGATAGAAGAATGTGGACTCACATGTTCTCAGGTATGTTAAAATTTGGTCTGTATCTACCTGCTATGAATGAATAATTGTTATAGCAACAAATTTATGCCCCCGATTTTCTCATGTGCAACTCTTTTACATTCTTCTGGATTATACATCACATTGAAAAGCAGTTTAAAAGAAATCTAATGTGTCTCAATAGATCCCCAACCCCTCCTCCCAAAATGGTAAAATAAACCTTTTCAGCAAGAAATATTTTCATGCCTACAAAGATTCCCTCCTACTGTTGTTGTTCTTGAATACTGATCTTATTAAGAGTGCTGAACTTAGTTATTGGTGATACTAAATTTTACAAACATTTTCAGGAATGGACACTTCAGTCATTTCCTAATGTTAAATACATGTGGAGAGAAAGTAATAGTGTCAGAAAGAATTATAGTAAAGATGTATCTTTGGGTAGGGTACTGGTCACTCTTGTAGAGATTAAAAAAGATATACATTTATGAAATTGTTGTGCAAAGCTGTTTAAGGTTCATGGTAACTGTACAGAGAGTACAATGTTTTAATAATTTAATCTGTGATCTGGATTCATGTCAAGTGTTTATTAGCTTATTGTGTTCTAGAGATTGTGCACTACTTTCAGTTATTTCCTTAACTGTTGCTAGCCTAATTGTGTAAGAAACCTCCAGATCTGAGAGCATCACAGGGGAATGTTTATAACATATAAAATCAACATTAAACCAATGAGGAGCAGTGATTGAGGTTGAAGTCAGCATGAGATACTAGGACTGGGGAGACTTGGGTTCAAAAGTCCACTCAGATATAAAAATGATTGAATGACCCTGATTCAGTCATTTTCACACAGCCTAACCTACCTTTCAGGGTTGCTGTGAAGAGAAAAGGGGGAAATGAAGTAAGCCACCCTGAGATCCTTGGAGAATGCATATGATAAATCTGTGATAAATACAATACAATTTTGACCATCAGTAATTAAGCTATTAAATCAGTTTCTGTTAATTTTGATGAGCTTCACTAGAACTGTTTATGAACTGGATAGCGGTACTATATTGTCACAACAGCATGAATGTTTTATGCATAACAATGATTTCAATGGTGTTTTTAGATATCCCCACATGGGGGCAGCCTTGTAGATGTAGTAATTTCACATGTGACTCCACAGTGGCCAAAAGCTGCTGGCTGCTTTATGATGGTAAAGTTTTCAGTTCAGTTGTTAGGGTAGATGTGACTGCTAACAGGAGGCAATAAGAATAGAAATACTGAATTGCTGTGGGAAAAGGGGAAAAGACTATATGAAATAACATTTTTTTGCTAAAGGACTGAATAATAAGAATGGCCCAATGACTTAGCTGGTAGGATGGAAGAAAAATAATTAAATCCCCTGCAGAGTTATGCAAGTCTAAGCCCATTGAAAACTAATGGATTTAGTCTGCTGGAGCAACCATATGTAGGACTGCACTGTAATGCAGCCTAAAAGATTGCTCTGATGTGAATGGCTTCAGAAGTGCAGTAAAACTGCATTTCTACCACATGAAAAAGAATATTTTCTTACCCATTATATCTTCATTCTACTATTTCTAGACCTAAAACAGGTTCTGAGGGCTTCTAAAGACTAGGAGAGAAGGCCACAAGAACAAGTAACTGAAACCATCGTCTGTTTCTGGGTTTGCATCTGAAATGCTAGCAACTTCATTTTTAAATATACAGGATTTACCACTGTAGAACTAGGTCTTAAGGATCCAGCAGGCCTCGTTTCAGGGTTCAGTGGGCCCCAGGCAGAGAGTTCCAGTGGGACCCTCCACTTCCTCTGCTTCCCATTGGGCCCCTACCTCCCTTTCCACCTGCCTGAATTCTCCCCCTCACTACCTATCTATCCTTTCCCCCAACCACTTGCTCATCTGCCAGTCCTCCCACTGCTCACCCTGACTAAGTTGAGCAGTGTGTACAGCTAGGAATGTTTGTGGTGGAAGGGCATATAACAAGTAGAAGGGCTACAGAAGACAGAGCCAGCGAAGGACGGTGGTAGTGGGCCTCATCAGAAGACCTGGGCCTTGGCAGGTGCTCCACTTCAGAGTATGCTGCCACTAGCCCTGGGTTTGGAGTGGAGGGAGGAAGTAAACTACAAGTATCTCAGAGAAGTCCCCTGACTATATATGAATGCATTATGTGATTCATATTTCTTGAAAACATATTTTGAAATGTAGCTATTTTGAAATGGGGATTGCAAATGTAGAAAATATATTTTGAAATATAGATTACTTGGATGCTATAAAAGTGTTTTCTTCCAAATCTGGAAACTATGATGTGCAACGTCTGATAGACTATATTCACAGATAATGAATATTTCCCCAATGTATTAAAAATGTTGGCAATGTAGTATGTTGGATCCAGTGTGAGCTAAGCAACTCCTATGGAGCCAGCAGCGTCATAGGTTCCACATGATTGGGGCCAGTGCTGTGATAACCATAATGGGTGTAAACTCAGTTACAGAAGTCTCCACCTGGAGCCACCATCACCATGGCCTGAGTCCAAGAGGTATGGATCCTGTAGCACTGTCTGCTTTGCAGCCCTTAGCTTGCCCCTGGTCCCCAAAGAGCCTCCTGGGTAGTAGCCCACCAGGAACAGACTTTAATAAGGGAAAGGGCCAGTCCACCCCTGATTTAGTGGCTCTCTCCTGTTAAACAAGGGACTGTGGGCTTGTTGAAGGATACTTGCTTTTTGGGAAGTAAGTTTGTTCTCTCCAAGGAAACTTTCTTTGCTGGAATAAGTTGGCAATCATGTGTCACTTTGTTGTCCTGATAGAATGTATTGTGTAGTTTGTGTTTTTAAATTCCCCCCCCCCCAATGTTGGTAATAGACTTAGCAGAAGAATCACATTGCATCTAACCAAACACAGATTTTGAATTACTTCAGGGTTAGTAGTTTGAATGAATGTTGCAATAGTATCATTTGGTTACTCATAAAACAAGACTTTGGAGTTTCTTATCTGGGTACTGCAAACAAAATATATGGGAGGGGGAGAATAGTAGAAATGGTTGGCCAATGGTTAAACACAATCTGGATTAAAATAGATGGGGTAAATCCAGCTTTGTCCTGACTTGGATGGCCCAGGCTAACCTAACCTCAAGAGATCTTGGAAGTTAGGCAGGGTTGGCCCTGGTTGATACTTGGAAGGGGGGTCATCAAGGAAGTCTAGATATGTTACACAGAGGCCAGCAATGAGAAACCACCACTGTTCATCTCTTGCCTTAAAAACCCTGTGGGGTCACCATAAGTTGCCTGCAACTTGATAGTCATTTCCAGCACCAAAGCAAGGCTATATTGTTATCGTCATGGAAGGTACAGAAATAGATAGTAATGGCTTGGCAGAAGTTTATGCCTGTCTGGAAATAGACCACCTTTTTGTGCGTAAAAGACTATGTAAAAGGTACAGCTTTAAAGTGAATGATATCTCTGGGCTAATGCACCAGTATGCTCACTACTCTGTTCTTCTCAGCTAAGTGTTTTACTTGTATTGTTGTGTTTTGGGGCTACCAAGTGCTATGTTGCAGTCTCCATTGTGAGAAATCTGTAATGTCTGTTTTATACACATGCATGTTGAGTGATGCACAGGGAAATGGACTCTGTGAGACATTGCTTAGGTCCCCCCCCCCCATGGAGTTGTTCCCATGGCTTGGGTGCTTAGCTGCAGTAGTTTTTTTCTCTGGGCTTCTTTCATGAGTCATTTCTAAAGTTGTGGTCCTTCTGAGGCTTTCGTATGACTGCTCCATGCTTTCTCCAATTGGATCAGTGGTGGTTTGAGAAAGCACTGAAAAATAACATGTAAATCACAGAAGGACAATAAATGGAAAATGTTGTAAGAAAGCTTGGAGGAAAGAATGCTGTAGACCAGAATCAGTAGAAAACTTTCACATGAAACAGACATAGAATGAGGTAGGCAACCTTAAGCATGCATGCCAAACAACAGTGCCTCAGAACATTTTTCTTGGCAAACAGAGCAGATTTTCTGCTTAAACTACTGAGGTGAGCTCTTGCGTTACTGGTCGTGCCACATGGGCTAATGGTGAGGGAGAAGTCTACAGGTATGACTTCTGCCTCTCATGTCATCCAGGACCCACAGGGCCATCAACTGGACCCAGGGAGATCCAGGGCAGCTGGTTGTTTTTGAAAGGCAAAATTTAGAACAGAATACGTAACAACTATATACCCGTAAGTAGATGCAGGTATATCTTCACAAACAGAACGATGCTGTATGCAAAAATTTCTGTCAAAGAGGACTACCCACTTTATCTACGAGGGCCTACCCTTGTCCTTAACCCGGAAACTGCAGCTCTTACAGAATGCGGCTGCACGAGTCCTCACTAAGTCACCTTGGAGGGCTCATGTCTGGCCTTTGCTGAGACAGTTACATTGGTTGCCAGTCTGCTCCCAGATCAAGTTCAAGGTATTGGTCTTGACCTTTAAGGCTATACGTGGCTTAGGCCCTACTTACTTATGGGACTGCTTACCTCCTTATGCTCCCCGCAGGGCCTTCCGCTATGTGGGTACAAATCTGATGATAGTCCTGGGGCCCTGGGAAGTTCATGTGGCCACAACCAGGACCAGGTTTTTCAGTCCTGGCCTCTACCTGGTGGAATGATCTCCCAGAAGAGCTGCAGGTCCTGATGGAGCTTTCAAGGTTCCTCAGGGCCTGCAAAATGCAGCTCTTCCACCAGGTGTTTGGTTGAGGCTGGGTTGAAGTCCACAGGGTATTTGATTGGGTCTTCCCTCCCCCTGGCTTCCTGGGCCTGGTGCTAGACCAGACCCAGATGATAACAATTTACCCAACCTACATCCAGAGCATTGCTAACCATACCTGAGACTGCAGTTTTTAGTCTTTGGGGGAAAAGTTCTATATCTTATTATTATTGCATCTTAATGATAATTTTCCTTGTAATTTTGGGGGATTTTATTATTGTTTTATGGGGTATTTTAAATTGTTCTGATGTTTTATTGTTAACCGCTGCGAACCAGATTGCTGGGAGCAGTGGTCTATAAATCAAATTAATAAATAAATTAAAAAAAACCTAAGCAGCAAATAGTTCCAAAAGAATTTTAGTCTGAGGATGTGCTCAGATTACTCTCTGTGCTCTGTAGATCGCTTTTTAGGCAGCCTGTTTTAGTTTGAAATGGAACACTATGCTTTTTACTATGATTCTGTAACAAACTGACACAATTTAAACTCAAATACTTGTTTAAGCTAACAAAGGCAGCCATCCTCTGAGGTGTTGCAGTGAAGAAACTGGGTTAATTCCGGGTTTTTGTCACTGAAAATTCATTACTTAATGCTCTTCAGAAATGAAACCAGTAGGGAAATTCCCTGATTTTAATTACATCCTTGTGTAACTCACATGGCTGTAGATTAGTCCAAGAAATAAAAGGCGTTTCTCATCATATTCTGGGCTACAGTAAATGAAAACTAAAGTCTTCTCCTGTATTCAGATGAGACACACCAAGAAACATGAACCATTTCATTTTTCCCCTCTTCTAGTTGAAGAATTTCAAAGAGTAAAGGAGGAAGCAGAAACATCTAAGCTGGGATTTCCCTCTCCCAAAGAACAGACAACAAACCAGGAGGGCGTTCTCTCCTTATCTGACATAGCTGCAGCCTCTTAACCTTTGCTACAGGTTCACCTGGCAATACAAACAACTGGGGGATTGTGTGTGTGTGTGTCTAGCTGATGTATACCGATCTGTCATGTAGCTGTAAAGATGCAGAGAGCACTAGTTGGCTCAGAAGTTTGAGATCTTACAAATTGGTACTGCCTGGAATGAACAGAGCTTCACTGAAGATTGGCTGCAGACCTGGAGCTAAGCGTGCCTAATTAATTCAACAAATAGAAAAGTACTAAAATGCTGGAATGTAATGTAAGGGAGTTGAAGAAAATAATCATTCACAAAGAGGGTGTTTTTTAAAGGAAGATTTAGAATTGCACAGTGGTATGCAATTTCAGTGTGTGTGCACAGCTGTAATATACCTGTGAATTTTTCTTTTTGGTGTGTACCTGCTTTATTGCAAATCTGAATTGAGAGATTCTCTAGGAAGGATATCTGAGGGCATTTCTACACATCTAAAAAAAAGCATTACACCAGTGTAATGGCCTAGTGCTAAAAATAATTCCTCGCCTTCTGTCTGTCTTGCTTCTGTCTGCCACCTTTTTGCGCTCCTTGCACTCTGCATGCCTGCTTGAAATGGTGGAAGAAAGCAATACGCTTTACATGCAACTCTCTTCCGCCTGTCAATCAAGCCAGCCAACCAATTCCCTTTTTCAACCTTTTAAAGGGCCCATGATGTCTGCTAATTAAAAAAAAAATTAAATCCTTCTCCGTTGAAACACCTATGCATCTAATCATAGATGCATAGTGCTTTTTAAAGCCACCCACTATGGACTCACAAGTCTTGATACTGAAAAAAGAAATCTTGTTCCTGATTTGGGGGGGGGGGCGGGACTCTAGAGAGGCACGCTTTGTGTGACAACTTGGGGGAAAATATTTTTGCTTTGCCTGCACGGTAGTACACCTATTAGTTGCTCCAGCCAGTTTGATTAAAAAAACCCATCCCTGGGAGAAGGGAGAGGGAGGAGTGTATAAGGGTGGGGCATTGGAGGCAGAGACAGTACTTCTTCACCTCCATACATTTCTTTAGCGTGTGGCCTGCTGTAGCTTTATGCGATTCCCCAGCTAGCTCTTTAAAATGGAGGATGTTGCTAGCGGTTTGGGGCTTGGATTGTGGATGTGGGCGACCTCATGTGAAACGCCAAAAATGTAGTATCGTCACCAAGTGAGCATTTCAATATATTTATGGCGTGTGGAAAGGCCCTGAATGTTACTGGCATTACTTCTCACATCTTTCCTGCATGCCATTTTCTGTGGTGTGTGTTGATATAAATTTCCTGCTGACTGTCTCTCTATGCAACTAAAAACAATCCTATGCAAGAAAAGCATGCACATAAGCTCTTGAGAGGACAACAGGACAATACTGTTTCATTCATAATGAATGTTATAGTGCTTTAGTAGAGGTGAAGCCTCTGGCATTAATTGGTTGAACAAATGCAAGATATCTTGGAATGTTCATCACTCAGAAGAAAAGGTAATTCCTGTGATCATTGGAAGTTAGGCTGAATGAACCTATCATAATTTGGTTCATACATTGTATGAAGTAAGTGAGACTGAGAATGTGGGGTTGTGACTTTGTATGAAGAAGGCCCCATTTTCAGTCCCTGGCATCTACAGCAGTGGTCTCCACCCTTTTTATCACCAGGGACCAGTCAACGCTTGACAATTTTACTGAGGTCTGGGGGGGGGGTTAGTCTTTTGCCAAGGGACGTTGCCGCTGCACTTGCTTTCCCACCGGCACCCCTGACTTCCCACCGCCCACTGGGGGGTGCTACCAGTAGACATGCAGAGGGGGAGCCCGAGCCATGGCGGCCGCTGGAGAGCACCAAAGGTGAGCTGGCAGCAGAGTGGCAGGGCAGCCCCCGAGGCAGCAGCCATGGAGGAGCCGCGGCCCGGTACTGACTGATCTACGAGCCGGCACCGGTCCCTGGACCGGGGGTTGGGGACCACTGATCTACAGGATCTGTGGTAGGCGATATGACCTTGAGACCCCATGATCTAACCTGGACGTCTACCACATGGAGGATGTTCTGCTGTGCTGCCCCCTGATAGTCACCCTGATTCTTCCTACTATCACATGGGAAGCCCTTGCCCCACCCCCTGTTTGCCACCAGGAGTAGTGGGACAGGAAGTAAAGACTTCCCTCTGCTTTATTATTTTTGAGTTTTTTGGCACTTCTGCCACTTTCGATTCTCTTTCTTGCAACTCTCCCCCCTCTTGTTTGAAATGTAATTCTTTTGTTCCCTTTAATGTAATGGACAGGGGGCAGGGGCTGCAGCTGGGATCTGGGTGCAGTCCTCCCTCTTGCCTGCCTGTCTGGCCTGCACTCCATCCAGTCTGCTCTCTCTCTTTTTTAAACACTGTTATTGCATTATTACACAATGACAGTGTTCATTTAAAAAAAAATATTCCTGCACCTCTCTCGGGCCTTCACAGCTCAAGGACCGCTTGAGCTAGCTGAGTCCTCCAAGCTGCAGATCACCCCCCTGGCCTTTTCCAGGATCCCCCATCAGTCTATTCTGTGGCTGCCCCTGACAGTCCTCCCCTCTACCAGAGAGTTGGGCCACAATGGTCCCCTGGAGTGAGGCCCTTGTCAGTGACTTCCTGGCTTTTCTGTCCCATCATTCACTCTGGAAGAGGAGCTGCAGCCCCATCCCCAGCTCAAGAGCCAATGGCCTACCATGGAGCCACTTTGCCTGCCACATTCTCCATTTAAAGAAACATACACCCATTTCTCACCAGAGAACAGTTAGGTAAACAATATATTTTAACACAAAAAGTGACTCAGTGTCCACAATGTCACTGTGTCTAGTAAACCCCAAACTAATTTTAGCAAGATAGTATCTGGGGGAGGTATGGAAGCCTAGGAGAGGCATGGGGAACATTTTTTATATTTTTAATACTGTCATTGTATAATAATTTGATAACAGTGTTAAAAAAATCTTTCTTGCGGCTCCACAGCCATGGAGCCATGCTTTGGATGCCTGGGAGAAGAAAAGAAGGTGGGGGAGAGTTGGCAGAAGTGATGCTAGGGGGGAGGGTTGGAACAATGCCCTGATTGAGGATGGCCCAAGTTTTCCCCCTTACATACATACACTTCCCTGACATACCCACTCTTGGATCCCACAGCAAAAAATGGAATGTGGATTTGTCTGCATTTCCTGGCTGTGGGCCAATTGGGGTTCTGAGTTATGACAGACATGGGACCGCCCCAAACTGGGACCAATTTCAAATGGAAGCAGAAATTAGACCTGCACTCAACGAAGCAGTGATCCCAGTCAAATCCTTGTGTAGAAGACGTCTCAGTGGGTTGGATCAAGATAGTTTTTGTCCCCACCTAATAGCAACTAATCTTATCTTCCTTATACCATCTCCCATGGTACATACATGTCATCTTTGCAGGCCCCATGATTCATAGCATAGCATTCAAACAATGATTCAGTGGTCTGAAGGGACTCTCTCCTCCCTTTTTCATCAGTGTAAAAGCTGGCTTGATTCAACCCACCATATGGTAGCTTTGTATGTTCATGTGTACTTCAGAACTGTTCATGCTTGGCCTGGAACATTTTAGTTCATGAACTGGTCAAAGCAACATCCCACAACAAGTGTATTGGAATATTGAATGCATTTCAAATCACACTTACATTTTCAGCTTCCGGAATGACTATTAGAGAAATGTCCTGTACAGTTGATTGTTTCATCCCCTCTTTTTAGACAAGGGTAAACATGTACAGCAGAATTTGCTTTAGAATCTTCTCTGTGAGAACATTTATCACTTTTCAAATCTTCATGCTTCTATTGCATCACAGACAAAATAATAGATCAGTCCTCTGTCTCTATTGACCTTTTTGCTTTATCACAACACAGCTATGCAGAAATTCAGGTATGAAGACACGGTGTACCCATTGCCACTGACCTTGCATTGGTTCATACCACATCTAAGTACCTTCAGGCTCCTTAAGCATTTTTGCTTCACTTATTCTTTGCCAGTTACCTGCACTTTGCAGATCACCAAGGAATACCCTAACTTAAATTGGTTTTGCTTTATCTGCCTAGAACTATCTTTTAAAAGCAGACTAATTGACGTTGCCTTTACTTGCTAACATAATTCTATGCAGCATGAATCAGAACAAAAATACATATTTAATACCTTGCCTTAGCATATTGTTTAATGAAGTATGATTTGAAATTAACTCCACGCTGTCCAAATTTCTTGAATTTCATTCCCCTTTTCATCCCTAAGCCCTGAATGTTTCTAAATTTCCCCTCAACTTCCTCCTTTTTCTGAATTGTGGTGTACCAAGTTCCTCCATAAATAATGCAGAGACTGGTAGGCAAAAAGAAGCTGTTTTGGAATAGCTATTAATCTTTTCTATCTCAGGTGATTAATGGAAGAAATATGATCTTGAACCATGAATCGGTTCCATAGCTTAACCGTTCATTTTATTATTTATATCATATTTTCCTCCAAAGTGGTTTTTCACCCTGCTTTCCTCTCCTAGGTTTTACTCCCCCCGCCACAAGAAGAACAAACTTGTGGGGTAGGTTAGGATGAGAGGTTGTGATGGATGGGCTCAGTTTCACTCAGTAAACGTCCATGGCAAAGCAGGGATTCAAACCTGGTTGTCCCAGATTCTGATGTAACATTTCACCTCTATGGTACAGCAGCTCTCATTTATTTGTTATATGTATACCCTATTTCTCTTTATCTATACCTGTGTTAGTTTATATCAAGAAATAACATGTCCATCAATAAATAGCAGTGAAATAACAAATACAACAACTAAGATCAGCAGCAAAAAACAAAATAACATGCAAATGAAGCCAAATTAAAACCAGTAGCAGGTTTTAAACAGTGTGAGCTGAACTACAGCACAGCAACAAAATTAAGCTTATAGCTAGCTGGCATCTCACTGAGGAATCCTGCAAGATCAGAACTTTACATTGTGCCAGAGATCTAACTCACCAAGTTCCTGTGTTACTTGTGCTGTAGTTCCATGAGTGGCCACTTGTAGGAAAGTCCTATGGCTTTATTTTGGCCAAGACTGGATGAACACAAAATGCCATATTATATTGAATGTCCTCACCCGAAGGGTCATTCTGGGTCCCACATAACTGAGGGACCGCATATTGCCTTATGCCCCCCTTGTGCTCTGTGGGTGCTAATCTGTTGGCCCACAAGAAGAACACATGGCCTTGACCTGGGCCAGGGCCTTTTTGGTTCTGGCCCCAACCTGGTGGAACTTTCACAGTTCCGCAGGGCCTGCAAGATGGAGCTCTTCCATCAGGCATTTGGTCAAGGCCAGGGCAGTTGAGATCAGAAGCTCCTCCTTGGTTTAGACATGGTAGCAGGCTCCCCCATGAATATCTCCTCTGAGGCACTAATGGGAAGCTGTTGAGGGGGGGGGGGAGAAGGTGAGGTTTAATATTTCTCTGCTTGGGAGGAAATGGTTTTAAGGGGTTCATGGTTTTACTATTTTATTGCGGGGTTTTTATGTGAGAAATTGAATAGAATTACAATGTGTAGTTAAAACAAGAGCATGACACAGCAATTCCCTGTCAGTATGCTAGCTGCAGTTTTCCTAGACTATCACATCATAAACTTCTTTTGCCTGAACATTTCTAGGAGATTAATGGTGTGACATTTAAGGTAATCTGTAGTTTGACTAAATTAATGCATTGCTCCATCTGTGACCATTGACCTTCAAGGCCCAAATCTCTCACAGCTCTTGTTCATGAGATCCTTCTAAGCTAGAGGTGCCTGAAAGCAAACCTAAAACACATGCTTTCCCACATAAAATAAACTGTGCTGATGTGCCTTCAGTCACAGGAGTGAACCTCTCACATGAGCACTATGATAACAGAGTTAAACATTTCAGTCATAGGAATTACTATGGTCTCTGAAAGGACATGTTGGATACTCCACATTACCACAGAGTGACTGAAAGCAGAATGTGAGCTAGCCTTTTGTTGAGCGTCTTCATATAAGAAGATGTGAATAATGTGGACGGGCCATGCAGCCTGGGGCTCTGTATTCACACACTGAGGGACAATTCACCTTGAGGACTAACCGTGGCATATGATTCTTATCAATGAGCAGTTGTGTAAAGGTAAAGGTATCCCTTGTGCAAGCACCGAGTCATGTCTGACCCCTGGGGTGACGCCCTCCAGCCTTTTCATGGCAGACTCAATACGGGGTGGTTTGCCAGTGCCTTCCCCAGTCATTACCGTTTACCCCCCAGCAAGCTGGGTACTCATTTTACCGACCTCGGAAGGATGGAAGGCTGAGTCAACCTTGAGCCGGCTGCTGGGATCGAACTCCCAACCTCATGGACAGACAGCTCCAGACAGCATATCGCTGCCTTACCACTTTGCGCCACAAGAGGCTCTTCAAGCAGTTGTGTAGTTCAGTTCACATAACACTTTAATGTTGGAAGATTCAGTTAACTGTTAATCCAATTAATGTTACTTATTGTTGGAAGCTGCTTTCCAATTTCATAGTGCATGTATCACAGCTAGCCACCTTTTCTGGAAAACAATAGCCATAATCTGTATAATATTTTTACTGCATATACCTTATAAATCAATTCCAGTCCATACACTATGGAAATATCTATCCAGTGCAAACCTTACCCAACAACCAACTATCTCTTCTATCTATGTTTCATAAGATATAGGAGTGGCTAGAGTAGAACAGGATATTTCATTTTTTCTGGCTAAAGGTCTCAAGTTCAACTCCTGATACTTCTAGCCAAAACAGGGCTGGGGAAAGTCCCTCTTTGGGACCTTGGAAGAGTACCTATCAGAGTAAACACAACTGGATTAGAAAGGACACTTGTTTGGCTAGATTTGTAAAGTACAGATATTTGATGGAGGCATTGGAAAGAGAAGAAAGAATAAAACTACAGGAACATACTACATGCAGGAAACTTTTACAGGTCGCTTAAGCATAGGGATCTCTTAAACTTGTCCCCCCCTCACCATCAGTCTGAATACAAATGCTTACCATCCCAGTCTTTCTACAGGCTAGACAACCACGACAACTGTTGGAGGACCAAAATGTATACCAGAATGGGTGCTAATAGAACTTGCCTAGTGTAAGTCCTGATCCAATTAAAGTTAGGCCTTCTCTCCTACCTCCATGAAAAGATCTCCATTGATATCTGTTCTTCTTACCTGATAGATGGCTCTTTCTCTCTCAGGGAGTAAAAGTGCTGCTAATTTCCAGTTTGCCTTGTTTTTTGCCTTGCTAACATCACCTGTGGCTATAAGAAAGGAGCAGGCCACTTGGCAGGAGTTATCTGTTTGCATAGACAGGTGATATACTTACATTTTGCAGGAAAAAATGCAAAAGAAGCATGTATGTTGTGAGGGCAGTATGCTATTTTGCCGTTGCATAGGTCCTAACAGTTCATTTCTGACCAAACTGCCTGGTAACATCTAGGCTGGATCTCTGATAGCATTAAGATTACTCTTTTCACACCTGAATGTTATGGCGACCATCTGGTTTGAGTCATTTGTCTTCCTAGTTGCCCTGACGCTGGTATATCAAAGCATGTGCTAAATATAAAAAGCTGGGCATTTTCTTTGTTTGCCAGATGCATTGTGGGATCCCTTCCAACCATAAGGGCCTTGCTGGAATAAACACCAGATTTGGGGAGAAAGGGTACAGTATTTCCAGAGATAATAGGACTTTTAGACTATGCTCACCCCCCAGTTAGGTGGGGGAGAGAGACGGTTAGGGTTTTTCCTTGGAACTCTTTCAAGATACCTTTACCTAACAGCCTTGTACTGTTGTAACCTTAGCATGTCTTTTCAAATACACTCTTTTTACTACTGCTTGTCGTCAGTGTGATTCTTTTGGCTCTCAGTATCTGTGGGACCCATGAACGGGGCAGATGAGTTTTGGCTCTTCCACCAGGGTAAGCAGGTGACCCAAACATCCTTTCATATGTATCCTTCTGAAAGCATCTTGCTTGAGGTCACCGTAAGTTAGCTATGACTTGTGGCACATAATACATATATCTTCCATGATAGAGGTTTTCCTTATGAATCTGGGCTGAATCTGCACAGAGCTTTTATTCCAATCCCAGGTCAATTCAGTCCCTGCGGTCGGCACTGAATGCGATTTCCATTTTGATTTTGGATGATTTAAATTTTTCGTCTGCAACATGCATGATTGATCCGGAGTGACCCTACCTTTCCCCTGTGATATCCTGGAGTGGATATAACCCTCAATATTTGAAAAGCTGCATCAGTAAAGGTGCAGCTCTCTGCTTTTCCCAAAATAACTTGCTGCTGAGCCTCCAACACTGTAGAAAAGCCCTGATTGGCGAGGATGTCAGTTCAGAGGTTTCCTCGTTCCCTTAAAAGGGAAGCCCTAACTTCTCTCGGCAGAGATTTTCCTCTTGGATTTATTCCCCCTCCTCTGCTGTCACCAATCCTCTCCCCCTCCCTTCAAGAAAAGAAAGAGGCTCCTGCTGAGCTTGGTTCCCCCCCTTCTGAGCTTCCATAATCACATGCAGAACACTTTTCTGTTTCAATGGGGGGGGGGTAAAGGAAGACCCAAGTTCAAATTGATCTGAATTCAGCAGGATCCACAATAGAATAAGCAAATTAAGTGCAGAATCAACCCTGATGAAGTGGGCTCCAGCTGGTGAAACCTTATGCTTCAATACATCAGTTAAACTTTTTAACTTTTTGGGTATTTTTGTTACATATGAATTTGTAACTGCTGTTTCTTGTTGTTGTTGTTGTTGTTGTTGTTGTTATTGTTATTATTATTAGTATTATTATTGTATTTATATCCCACCTCCCCCCGAAGACCTTTTCATCCCACTACCCTAGTATTATTAATATTATCTCTATAGTCAACTTGGTGTAGTGGTTAAGAATGGCAGCTTCTAATCTGGAGAACTAGGTTTAATTCCCCAGTCCTCCACATGTAGCCAGAAGGATGACTTTTGGCCTAGTCTCAGTTCTCTGAGCTCTCTTAGCTTTACCCACCTCACAAGGTGTTGTGGGGAGAGGAAGGGTAGGTGATTGTAAACCACTTCCTTCAGGTACTGCAAAATGGGGTACAAAAACCCAGCTCTTTCTCCTTTTCTTCTTCTGTTATGCCACCTGTGTACACATGACTTCAGGGTTCATAGGTTTATTCCTTGTTTTCCGATGGCAGGCCCTCTGGAACTGATCTCCATTCTGTTTCACTGTGTTCTCTGTGGCTGCATCCACCGTCATTTACAGCAGGCTTTTCCTGCACTGACAAGACAATCCTGCATGAAATGATTGCTCCAATGCAACGCTAGCACCATATCCAGTAAGGTGTGTCTGTAGTCTTCAAAAAAAGAGGAACAGCAGCATGAAGAACTAAATACAAAACTTGAAATATAATAGAAATGTGTTAGATCCAAATTTAGAATACATGAACTTGAAATACTACCCAACATTGCTGCTAAGCAAATATATCCAATGCTTTCTTTACTGTCTAGTGAAATATGACCTTATTCTTGTTTCTCCTGTACCAGGAAGTTGAATCTAAAATTGGGGAAATTCCTAGAGCATCACCACTGATGCTTCCACTCCATTTTTTCCTTATTCCTTTATTGATTTGTGGAGTTGCCCAGTATTAGCTGACAAATGGCAAGCCTAAGACTGAGGAAAGCTAACGGCACATCCTGAGCTTTATTTCATTTTTAGCCTGCCATTGCAATGGATAGTTGCATAACATTGGATAGTTGTGTTGGCATGCTGAAAATGACTTTGCTCAGGATTTATTGCATACCAGTGGCAATCAAGGCAGGGAGAGTTTTCTGTAGACAGCCAGACTCAGGTGGGTTGGCCTGAAATCAACAAGCATTCTTACTTGCTTACTGTGGGCAGTCTTGTTGGCCCATAATTTTAGCTTTGCTCATAATATGAATATTAATGTGCTCTGTTCACTCATTAAAAATCTCTTGCCAATGGAGCTCAGCTCAAACATGCCACATTTCTAGCATTCTTCTTACATAAGGAATAGTTAGCAGATGGATTTTCTTATGCCAGATTTCTAGGGTGGCAAAGCTTTAGGGTAAATATGTGGCTGGGTAAGTCATAACAAGTTCTCTGATTCCATATTTTCTCTTTGCCTTAAGAATCTAGTCAGAGAACCATGTCATTCTCCTTACTCTACTCAGGATCTGAATTAACATTGTCAGACTTAAGCTTCTAGGCTCCAAATCTAGCAAGAGCGATTAATGTACAACATCAGATTTGCAATCCGATCTTAAATACAACTCCAGTCTAAGGATTTTAATGGCTCTAAAATGGGATAACCTCATTAAGATTGCCCTGTGATGTACACCTATTGGCTCTAATGGTTGCCAACGTTACTGCATGGAGGGACATAGAAAAGGCTACATCATCAAGTGCACATCCCTGCCTTGTAGTGGATATTCAGTATATTCTAGGTGTCTAAAGATCTATGAATGTACATGCTGGGTTTAGGGTTTCCAAATTCAAACTATTGGGAAGAATTCTGTAATAGGGATGCCAACTTCTAGGTGGAACCCGCGGATTGCCCTGGAATTACAGCTCATCTCCAGACTACAGAGATCAGCTCCCTGGTGAAAATGAATTTTTTCAAGGATGGACTCTATGGCACTGAGGTCTCCCTAGGCTCCACCCCCAAATTGGAAATTTCCCAATTTGGATCTGGCCACCTTATCCTCCATCACCCACTGGTGGCCAGGATGGACCTGGTAACCCTATCCTTGAGCCTGGCTTTCTAGTTATGTACTACAGTGCCCACACTCTGGCCCACACTGCTGCTTAGTAGAGCAGTAGGAAGAAATTATGTGTGTGTGTGTGATGATACTCTAGGGGGATTCTCTAGGAATCAATCTAGAATACTGCTGATGCTGTGATATTGTTTTCCCAGTCCCTGACTTCAAATAATCTTGCCCTCCTAATTAGATTTGCCAGCTCTGGGTTGAGAAATTCCTGGAGATTTGGGGTGGAGCCCAAGGTCAAGATTTGGGGAGGGAGGGTCCTCGGCAGGGTATAATGACATAGAATTCACAGTCCAAAGCAGCCATTTTATCCAGGAAAACTGATTTCTGTTGTCTGGAGATTTGTTGTAATTCTGGGAAATCTCTAGTCCCCATTTGGTGACTGGCAGTCCTTCTCCAAATATTGCCAGGTGGCAATCTTACCTGGAGTTCTCCTAGAATTGTAACTGATCGCTCCACTGCAGAGATCAGTTTCCCTGTAGGAAATGGCAGCTTCAAACTCCCCATGGTCACAAAAAAGCCCTGCAATTTATACCCCTTTAAAAACCCCAGTAAATAAAATGGCATTTCAGTACCTCCTAAACATTTCTGGAGACCATACGTCCCCTCATGCATTCATGGAGCCTTTCCCACAGTGGGAACTACAATGGAAAAGGAACAGGCTCTGTTTGAGGCAAGAGGGGATATCTTAAATGGCAGAACCACCAGTATGAAGCAGCCTGGTATAATGAATATCTCAAATATACCATATAGTACATGAGAGCAGAGCTGAGAAATATGGCACACATGATGCCTAGGTGAGACAAGCCAAAGACCGGAGAGGAGTTGGAATTACTGGACTACATAACTCAACTTTCAGGGAACTTTCAGTTGAACACATGAAGGTGCCTTTTACTGAGTCAGACTATCAGCCTGTCAACATAAGTATTGTCTTATTTGACTGGCATTATCTGTTCAGGGTCTCAAGGGAACTACTGCCAGATCTGTTTAACTGCAGGTAGCAACGACTGAATGGAAACTATCTGCATGCTCTGCTAGACCGATTATGCATGGTGGCAGCCACACCGGGTGCACACTGGCTGCCCTGGTGCAATGGCCCCACGTTGTATGCGCTGGGAGTGCAGGTAAGCGGCGCCAGCAGCAGTGGGGAGGGGATTGGGGGCATGCCCCCCCGCTGCATAATGGTGGGGAGCAACATGCTGCTCTCCCACCATGGTGGGGGCAGCGGGATGCCCCAGCCTGCTCTGCGGGGCCGAGCCAAAAGGCCTGGCGCTGCTGATTACGCATGGCACCGGCCCGCCCAGGCCCCTGCCGGCGCTCGCAGTAACACGGGCCTTCCATGGGCATGGGCCTCGGCCGGGACACGCCCATGCTGGCGGCAGCGGCGTGCATAATCAGGGATTTTCCCCAATGCTCTGCTGCCCCCAGCATGGGTGTTCCAGCCCGTGCATAATGGGTCCTACTGAGCCATAGTCCTCCCCTTGTAATGGAATTTTCACATTATTCAAATTAAGATGAATCAATGATCTATCACTGGATGATTCTTAGCTGAACATGTAAAGTGCCTGCTGAAGAGTATTGTGTCAGAAGTGATGCAAGATGATATAAAATTTGTGGGTTGGAATATTCCCCTGTTGCAAAAGGCTGCATCCTGAGGGAAAGGCTGTTTTCACCAAAGGAAACTACTTCCACTAATAGCATGGACCTGCTGGTTCCAACCTCTATTGGAATGGAAGCCCCAGAGCATCAGCTGCACAGAGAGTTGCTGAAAGCAGACTGTATTTAGACATTCAGTGGGATTTATTCTGAGCAAATATGCATAGACATAGATTATACTAGGAGGATTAATTTGTGAACATGATAGAATGGGTTATGAGAAGCTTGTCAATTTTCCATGTAGGCTTTGCAGTTAACATGTTACCATCTGGGCCTTCTCTGACTTCATCATTCCCACAGCGAATGATGGGAATTAGCAGGCAATTCATGGGAATTCCCTCATGGGAATTAGCAGGCAATTCATCCACACCTCCAACTTCTTAATGTATTATCTAAATAAATTTCAAATGCATTACCCTTCACTGATCCTATCCACATTTGCTTGGGATACACAGAACCCTATGCACATAAGACCTGCAAGTAGCAGAAGATTCTGGGGGATGGAGAGCAGTTCTGTACTTTTGGTTCACACAGAGTACTGGCCTGGCTTGTTGATCTCAATGGTCCCACTGCTAGTTTTTGATCTGCAACATAGTATTCTTCCAGTCCTGAAATAATGAACAAACATGCTTGAAAGCTGCCTTGGGTGAAGTTGCCTTGGAATGTTTTGGCTTACATTTAGAATGCAATTTACAGTGGTTTTAAAATTAAATTAATTAGTTATTGAGTAGAAGACTCTGACAATACATAATGACTGCTTAAGATTATATTTGGTCTCAAAATAACATTTTTTTTCATTAATAGGCATCTTAATTTTTTTCCAGGGATTTCTTTGCAAAACACAGATTTCCAGTGAGTATACCTTTTCCATTATTCTTCATTTCTAGCAAACAAAATGTCTGAATAATTAACCTAATTTCAAAACAGGTTCCCCAGAAATTCCCTTTGTGCCCGGAGGTATTTTCAGATTCAGCATTTCCCAAAAGGTTTATGATGACAAAGACACGGCCTTCTGTTTGACATAACGCTTTTTAAAAGTGTGGCTGGATATTCATCTAGAAATTAACACAACAAATTACCTTCCTGATGTGGAAGCAGAGCCAGGAAAGCTTTGGCATGAGACCTCTGACTTTGCAATCCAGTTGCTTCTCCCTAAACAAATTCTTGATAGAACCACCATGCAGATTTTGCACATTTCAAATTTCTTGCTGTCTTATAAAATAATTTTCATATGTGTTAACCTTCCCAGGTCCTTTGCACATCCATTTTTAAGCACAGATGCCTATGCTTATCTATCCTGGCAAATGCAAGCAAGGGAGGATTCTGGGGATGTGGGTGCATTTTAGGGTGTTCTAGTCAGACCCTGTTGACCTCCATGTAATAGAAAGTATCCCTGAACACACCAAAGTACCTCCACATGTTGAGGAGACCACAGGCAAGTTTTATTTCAAAGGAATGCATCTTTGAACTTTTCATTGGAGAATACCTGATGGAATACCATGAGTTCCAGTTTTAAAACCACCGGAACTTCCTATAATGCACTGGGAAAAGACCCAGAAATAGCAAGTTGTGGCATGTAGCACAATGAATAATATTGATGTATTGATATTCAGATCTGCTAAGGGACATGTCCAGTTGTGCACCCAATAATCTCATCCTAAGTAAATGTTTCTAAGGAAATAAGATAATGTTGTTGTTTGGGCAGGACCTTTGTGAGAGGTATGCATTCTCAGAGAAATGTAAGAATATTAGCATAGTAGTAGTTTATATGAAGCTCTGCCCCATAGTTTGTAATAAAAACACTGGAACAGAAATATTATAAACATAAAAACTACTATGCATTGAGCCCAAAAGCTTTGGAGGACTATGGTGTTCTCTTGTGTAATGCTGCTTTCCTTTGGGAATTAAAATATTGAATTCCATCAGTTTATCATTCACATAATGAACCCCTAAAATTGTATTATTCACTCATTCATAAAATGTTTATACCATCACTTTCCAGGCAGTGTATGATCCAAGATAAAACAATCCACATGGATTAAGATAATGCTTTAAAAGAGCCAGTGAAAGTCAGTGTGGTGTAGTGGACAAAGTATGGGATTTGTGAGACCAGGGTTTAAATCCCCATTATACCTGGGTAACTAACATGACTATTCTGAGGATAGGAGGTAGAACTCCAAATGGGGAAGGCACTGCAGAGCTACTTAACTGGTCTGTTAAGGGACTCCTGACAACAGGGACTCCTGACAACAGGGACTCCTGACAACAGGATTTAAGATGATGGCCTCAGTCAATAGGTAGGAGGAGGTGGTCCTTCTGATATCTTGGTACTGGACTCTTTAGGTTCTTTATAGGTCCAAACCAAATTGCACTTGTGCATTGGTTGGCTGCAAGTAGCTACCCTTATTCACTTTCAGCGTGCTTTTGCAAATGCATTTTCTTAGAGGGCCAGTAGTGGCTAAAAGCAAGCCCTGTACAAAACAGTAAAATCTACTTCTAAGGGGCATTGAAAGTACATTATCCAGCATATGCAGAATGCTGAGCAAATAAGTGCTTTTTAAGGTGAGTCCTTCCCTCTGACTGTGAGTCCAGTAGTGCACCTGTGAGGCAGAACTTGTTGGGTGCATTATGTAGTTACACCTTTAATACCTGCCAATAGGCTGCAATTACAGTCCTAGTTTTAATGTCTTTAAATCAGGAGTGGCCAGCTGGTATCATCTGACTGAACACAGCCTGGGAAGCAATTTGATTCTGTCTCTCCAGGACATTCAGTGTTAATCAAGCTGTGGCAAATATTTGTTTTCAGGAGCTGGAAAAGACAGATAGGATGTTGAATTAGAAAGTGGGTTGATTTCTTCACCTCCCTTCATCATACATGCTCCATGGCAATGTAATTTTTCTGGCTAAGTGGTAACAATTTTAGTATAGAGCCCAAATATGAAAAGATGAGGTTATACAGCTTTCTGGCTTCCAGTTGTATGGGTAGCAGACTAGTTTAAATGAGTTACTGTGAAAATACAAAGTCCCACAGGTAAGAGCTTTTCTCCACTAGAATCACATTTCAATTAAGCCTTGGTTGTTACAAACAAGAAACTTAAAGTGACAAAGCTTCTCCTGGGCTATTCTATTTCCAGCTGAGAGTGGAAATCACATATTCTGTATTTCCGTGAAAACAAGCTTTTAGGAGTTTTCTTCTTTCAAATACTATGTTTCTACATTTTCACATTTATGTATATTTACATTTCTTTTATATTCACAGCTGGTATTTTTAACAGTTTCTGTCGTCCGACTCCTGCCTCTCTTTCTCATGCCATGCTGAGAAGTATGAAGCTATGGACTGCAATGGAATGTACAAGTGGACATCAATGTTCTCTTCACTTAAGCATTAAGGGAACACTGCACCTTCATGGTTAGTCAGAAGATTACCTGGGACAGGAAGGGGATGTGGCTCAGGGGCAGGTGATCTGCTTCACAAGGTCCAGATTGAATTCCTGATATCTCCTGTTTAAATGACCAGGAAGTCGATGTGAATGATCATGACTTGAGATCTTGGAGAGCCAGTGTCTGAGTAGACAACACTTGTTAGACCAATGGTTGGCTATCAGTTGGTCACTGTTCTGGATTAGATGGACGGCTGCTCTGATCCAGCAGGGTTCTTTATTTATCAAAGTTATATGCTGCACCCACTCCCCCAAACTGGATTTGGGGTGGATAACAGCATATGAAATACACCCAATTAAAAACAATGCAAAGATCTTCTAAAGTTCTCTTATGTTTTAATGGTCTGGCTCAGTACAAGAAAACTTAATGACTTCAAGTCTGGGTCATGGCAAAGTCCACTGCTGCCACTATTTTGGAGGAGCAACTTGAGTTTCACTACTTATATGAACAAGAACAACTTTTCCTGATATGGAGGCTGAGTAGATCTTTGCTTTATTGGGACAGAGATGGGAAAGTCCCTGCAAACATGAAATGATGTCGTGCATGTGGATTCAGCTACTGAATGGCAAATTGCCAAGTCAGCTATGATGAAATCATCTGGCGAGCATATTGTGGCACAGCATATGTATCCTTTTACAAAATTTCAATTACATTTTATTTGTCTCCTGATTTGGTGCACCACAACACAAAAGGAGTTATTATGGTGCTTGTAATCCACTGAGTTTTCTCAGAAAGATGACACAGAAAGATAGCCTGGAGAGTGTGCTTTTAATCTCCATGATTCATTCAGAATGCTCCTTGTTTCTTACAAGAAAGGCCCCATGCTGTCAGACATGGCCAATGTGCTTTCACATGTAGAACTGTGCTTTTCTTTGAAAATGATAACATAGCAGAACCCTAATTTTTCTTAATTACTTTCAGAAAATGTGCGTGGAATGGAAATCTGCTTCCTCTCAGTGAACACTCAGAAATCCCAGTGTGTGAATGTGAAGGTTTCTAAAAACATACATGTAAAACCTCCTGGAAAGAAGGTAAAAGCTTGGTTTCAGTATTGTCAAATTGTTAACACTTTAGAGATTTTTGGGAAAAGCTAAGATTAAATTAGCATACTGTGTAAACTGGATCCACTGGGCCAGGTCACTAAAGGTCACAGGCATAGCTCTTGCCTTTCAGTTTGTACCAAATGGCAGTGGTGGAAGTGGTACAAAGTGCAATCTGGTCATAGCTGACATATGATGAACCTATTGAGTTTTCAAGGCAAGAGGTTAGTAGAGGTGGTTTGCTGTTGCCTGCCTTTGCATTGGTCTCCCAACCAAGTATTAACCAGGGTTGACCCTGTTTGACTTTCAAGAGTTAATGAGATTGAGTAAGCTTGGATCATTCTTCTTAGCTATGGGTTAAGAACCAAGGGCCAAGATCCTTTTGATTCTTACCCTGTGGGTTGTACCAAATGGGCTTAAATACTTGCAAGCGAAACAGAAACTTAGTCTAGATTTTATATATATTGGCAAAATATGTTCCCAAGAATTCCCTTGTCTTGGAAAGGGATGAATCCATGCAGTGGTTGGACAGCTCCAACCCAGGTGCAGCTGGTGGTGATATGTGAGGAAGCAATGGGTGTATCTTCCTTGGCTGACAAAGCATTTTGAACCTGCCCTTGATTAATAATGTTTACATGGATACAGGAAAGGCAGAATTAGAGGGACGGGATGATTTACCCTTCTCACTTACACATTCTTGCTTATAACCTTTCCCCCAGCAAGTTTTCCTTTTGTCTCTCCAGAGCCCAACCCAGTTGGACCCCACTGCTATTAACCTGTTGTTACCTGCCCTGAGTTGTCCAGAGAAGGAGGGGTTATAAGAGTAAAATTATCATTATTAACCTGTTTGCAAACATATCTGTCAGCATAAAAAAGGGGGTACATGGGTGCTGAAGGTTTGCCTGGAAACAAGAATGGACTTAATCTATCAGGAAATTTCCTGGTGGGCCACTGCTTTAGAAGGCCACTAGTGGCTAAAAGCAAGCCCTAGCAACTCTGGTAGAACTTCCCTTGGCTCTGAGTCCTAATTGGTGACTATAATTCATTTCAGCTCACCAGTTATCCCCTCTTGTGCTGTTGTCAGCAGGAGAAAGCCAAGGGAGAGGTAATGCACATGGTGGGTGACTATCTTGTAGTGCCTCAGGCATTGCTCAGTTTGGCTTGCTCCAGAGTTGTTTTCATTCACTTTTCAGTGCATTCCTGAAAGAACCTCTTATTTGACTACATCAGGCAGTTCTTGAATCTTGGCTGTTAGAGATCACTGAGTGGTAATCCCTGAGAGTGTGCCTGATGGCGCCCAGAAAGTGAGAATGAAATTATTTAAGTATGATCCTTGGCACTGACAAAAGAGGGCAAGGCACTTCAGTTTAATCATTCTGTTGGCCTGTTGAAAGATGACACAGCTTGTATTTGCATCAATATTATGAAAGCACAATTATGACTGTACATGCGTGTGGGCTGAGGCTGTTTTTTGCCAATGTCCTCAGATGACTTCATTTAATTTTTTCAAAGATGCTAAGAAAATGATTATATCCCTTCCAGCCAAAATATCTCCTTTTTTAATCTGACAAATTAATTAATTGATATTTATTCTTATTTTGACTGAGTATCTTTCTGTCCTATGCAGCTGATCCCCTTCTAGGCCAATTGACTCTAGATTTAGAAGAGAATATCTGCTTTGGATTGCATTGCATATTTATGAAAAGCTTCGTATTGATATGTTTATATTTCTTTTGAGAGTCATGCTGATTTGTTGCTAGAAATCAAGCAAGGAGATCAGCGATTTCCATACGGAAGCAGTCTTCTGCTTGTCTTGCCTGCGTGAAAGTAGTTGCATATCTACACACACATTTTCCTTGCAATGTGCATCTGGGCCCCAGTGAATTGGTTGGCTGAATCTTTGGAGAGCATATGGGGTTGTACCACCATAGCCAAGGATTAGCCAACATATACCAGGGTTGCTGTATGCAACCAATTTATTGTAACTAGAATTGAATCAGGAATGGTGCTCATTTATTTATTTTATTTCTTATTAGATCTCAATGATTATCATCCAGACCTATTAAAATAAATAGGAGGCTTTAGATGGCTCCAGTGACTGGTGCTCATGTAGCATCATCTAGTCTTCTGTCATCATGATATGTAGAATTCCCACTCATACAGGTGGTCTCATCAGAGCAGGGCTCCCCAGTGTGATGCCCACAGCACCCTCCATCTCTGCTTCTGATCTTTAGAGAGCCAGTGGGGCTTTTGTGCACTAGGGCTTCTGAATGAAAATCCTATTGGCTCTCCAGATTTTTAAAAGTTGCTTCAGAAACAACTGTACCACTGCACAAGGATCTTCCCTGCATTACTGTGCCTGTTTATTTTAAAATTCTGTTCAACCGAATTTCTGCCTGAAATGTTGAAGAGCTAGTGGATGGTGGAGCATTGTGTGTGTGTGCATGGAAACCCTGGCTCTCACAGGGAATTGCTGGAGCAGAGAACCGACTTATTTTATTTATTTACTGATGCCTTTTATTACCCCACATTTCTCCCTGATAGGGACCTAAGGTGCCTCAGGGGGCTAAATAGCCAGCCATTTAAACTAGCACAAACAAAGCAAACAAACAAAAAGCCCTGTCCCTTAAAGCTGTAGCTTGAACCTAGTAGCCTGGGCTGAGAGCCACGGGCTAAGAGCCAAGAACTCTCACCATGTGTAGGATTTATAGACAGGAAGGAGACGCAGCTGAGACATTGTGCAGCTGGCAATTATTTCCTTCTTAGAGTTGTACCTCTGTTGTTCTTGAAACAGAAAGTACTTGGGCACCAGTGAGCATTGTTAGATTTTGCATAAAGAAATACATATATTCTTAGGAATCTCCTCCTGGAAAAATCCAGGAAGTTCTTACCTTTGTATATCTTCGATGATTCAAAATCACGACGTGCAGTGAAGCAGATAGCTTTTCACAAGTTTGAACAAAGCAGTCAGTGAGAACTCCTCAGAACTGTCCTCTCTTGTTCTCTTTTTTTGTTATCTTCTTGCTTGGTCTGGAAATCACCTAATTTTTTTACATATGTACTCCAAACAGGTGAAATTGCAATATAATTGCTTTGAAGTCAGCGCAGGGCAACATGTCTACGTGACTATGAAAACAATTCCAAATTACTGTGGAATCCAACTGAATCAAGAGTATTATGTTGAAGGTAGGAATATATATTGAGAGGAAAGTTTGTCTTGAGCTGCTCATTAATGCAAAAATGAAGACTCACATTGGCCAGGAAACTGGCATGTTCCCTGTGTTATCTATAAACCTAAACCAGGGGTACTGGTGTATGAAGAGCTACCCTATCAATGACCACTAACCAAGAGAGCCACATGACTGCCTTGAGTGCTGCCACACCAAACACACAATACAGTAAGATACAGCTATTAATCTTTTAATGAAATGATTACAGTTTAAATTATCAGAATGTTCATCTTGGGTTATCTTCTCACATCACTAGTGAACCTCATGCACCTGGAAGGAGGGGATGGGCTTCCCTCTTGGCTTTCTTGCTCTCTCCTTAGCAAGAGGCACAATAGGTCGGGGGAGAGATTGCCAAGGTGCCAGGAGGAGGGCCAGCCGCCTATGGAGAAAGCAGAGTGAAAGCAGCCTTCCACCCCTCTACGGCTGGCTTGCTGTTCCATGGTGGTTTCACTCTGTTTCCTCTGCAGTCAATTCTCTGTCCTTCTGGTGGTTGCTGAGATGAGAGCTCAGGGGCTGCAGAGAAGTGGGGAGGGTGGTTGGAGAACACAGGCTTTTGACTTTCATCCTGCGATGGAGTGGGTGGGAAGGAGGTAGCCGATCCCCAAGCAGCCTTTGGGAGATGTGGGGGTGAGTGGGAAAGAGGCAGCCTACATACCCCCTGTGGCCTTCCCAACCAAGCTTGGGCTTTGGGAGATGGGGATATGTGAGAAGGAGGTAGATCCCACCCCCCAGCCTTCCCGGCCTAGCCTGCCATTTGGGAGATGGGGATGGATAGGAAGAAGGCAACCAGTCCTCTATGGATTTCTCCAGCCAGCCTGGCTTTGGGATTAGGAGGAAGGGGTGGGAAGGAGGCAGCCCCCTTATGTTCTTCCCTGCCTGACTCAGCCTTTAGGAGATGTGAGGGGGGCAAGAAGGTGGCAGCTCCACTCTGCAACCTTTTTGGCCCAGCCTTTGGAAGATGTGGGGGGTGAGAAGGTGACAGACCACCCCTTCACAGCCTGCCTGGTATGGCCTTTGGAAGATGTGGGATTTGATTGGAATGTGGGTACAGTGGGGACCTATGTAGATACTTTTGCATGGGGTGGGTTAGGAGGGCATGTGCTCTTCCAACACAGCTCATTTCTTGAGAAGAATTGATGCCTTCCTTCCCTCCTTCCTCTTTCTTTCTCTCTCTCTCTGTCTCTTTCTCTCTCATCCTGTCTTTCCCTCTTTCATCTTCCTGAAGGTTTCCAGGCCACCACCTGGAAGTTGGCAACTCAGCTAGCTGCATATGGAGGAGGACTCAAGAATCAAACTTAGCTCTTGAGATTAGTCTGCTACTTTTTAACCACTTCAACACACTGGATCTCAAGATCAAGCAGGGAGTGGGGTGTGTGTGAGGAGGCCCAAACCCAGGAAGGTCACAAAACAGGTGTATGTACTAGCACCCATTGTATTCCTGGGTGCAATGGGCTTTCCCTCTAGTCTCTTGATCTAAAGTTCAAATATTTCTGGAGTTGTGTTCTCAATTAGTATTGATATTATTTGTTATTTTTAGTATTTTGGGAGCTTTGATACTTGAAGACTATGAATTGGGGTCCAACAATCATAAAGTTGGAAAAGGCCAAGAAAATTTTCACCTGCAATGTTGTTGGCGGATGTTGTGATTTATAGAAAGAGAGGGGATCAGCAGTCAAAGTTTCCTTGTTTTATTTGATGTCCTTGATGATTTTCTCACAAAATGACCTCAAGCAGTACTCTGGAGAAATAATATATGGTGACTTATGGAAACCTCATAAGGTTTTCAATGCAAGAGATGTTTAGAGGTGCTTTGCATTTGCCTGTCTCTGCATATCAATCCTTGGTAGTCACACTTCAATGCTAACCAGGGCAGAGTCTGCACTTACTTTGTTTATTCCATTGTCAATCCTGTTGAATTCAGATCGCTTTGAACTCGGATCTTCCTCTTCCCCCTCCTCCCCATTGAAACAGGAAAGTGTTCTGCATGTGGTTAGGGTAGTTCAGAAGGGGGGGGGGAGCCAAGCTTTCTTTCTTTTCTTGAAGGGGGGGGAAGAGGAGCCAAGCAGGGAGCCTCTTTCTTTTCTTGGAGGGGTGGGGGAGAAGATCGAAAAAGGCAGAGAAGGGAGAAAAAATCCAGGACCGACAGAAGTTGAGAGAAATTAGGGGCTTCTCCTTTAAGGCAAGTCTGTCACATGACCACCAGGGGCCAATCACGGGCCCTCTACCACGGAGAGCCCAGATTCAAAACAACCTGGTTTCTCTAATCCGAATCTTGAAATATTGAGCGTTAAAAGAACTCCAAGATACCGCACAATAAAGATAGGGTCACTCCGGATCAATCCTTCTTGCTGCAGAAGGAAATTTTAAAGCGCCCCAAATCCAAACGGAAATCGCATTCTGTGTAGAGGGCAGGGACTGAATCGACCTGGGGTTGGAATAAAAGCTCCGTGCAGCTTACACCCAGGGCTGATGCTGCTTAAGGTCTGAGATATGAGGAGACTGGGCTAGTCTGGGCCATCTAGGCTAGGGCATTATAATTCATTATAACTGAGCAGTGGTGGCTGGCCAGTCTGGTCTGATTGGCAGTGGATTTCCACGATGGTCATTCAGATATGCGGGCCTTTGGCTGTGAAAGGTTATGACAAACAAAACGGAGGTAAAGAATGGGGCAAAACACAGCTTCTCCTTTTCTGCTGGTTTCTTCTTATTAAGTCTGAAGAGGTCTTTGTTACATCTAAAATTCTATCCACATATGCATCCTATCCTGTGATCAGAAGCCTGCTCTTTTTATATAGTACTAAAAGGTATCTACTGGTGCAAGACAGGCCTCAAGAGGATAGACAACAGATGTCCCTCAGAAAGAATGGTTATCTAAAAAAATGTTTTTTTTTTTTTTTGTAGATTGCCAAAATAGAGATGTGGGAGAAAATATTCCAAGCTGCTTCGGTAAGCTGAGATCAAGGAGGTATAAATTACATGTAATGTTTTTCGAATATTGTCATTGTTTATGAATTCAGCTAATCTGTGGTAGACTCATGTTTTGGTAAATCAGGAATGCTGGATGTAGGCTACATGTTTGGAAGGCTTCAAGCAGAAGCAGACTAGATCAGGCTTTCTTAACCAGGTTTTCGTGAAACTCTGGGGTTTCTTGACAGCCCTATAAGGGTTTCCTGAATGGGTTAATTATTTTTAAATGTATTTCAAAAACTTGTTACATATTTATCAGGTGATATAGCCATATATGGTCATGTCACCCTGCCTCCTCATAGGAAATGATGGACCTGGAGGGATGGGAAGGAGAAGGGACCTATGTGGGCATGTGCACAGTTATGCTTTCCAACTAGATTTTTCTCAATTGCTCCACTTCTGGAGTTTGTCAAAGCCTGAGGAATGTTTCAGGGGTTTCTTGATGGTAAAAACTTTGAGAAAGGCTGGACTAGATGGTCATTTTGTTATAAATGTTCAGGCTTTGGATATTCTGCATTGTGGCTTGCCATTTGTCAGCTAGAGGTGGGAGATCTACTGCTCCCACTCCTATTGCCTACCAGCACTCTGGGGGCTGGCAGGAGGCAAAAAAAGGATAAAAGCTCTTACATGATATTGTCATATTACTTCCAGGGGAAATATGGCTATGACTCTGCCCCTTGAGCTTCCTCCAGTTGCTTATTCATTGATCAGGGCTTAAACTAGATGGCCTATGAGCCTCTTTTAAACTGGAAATCTAGTCAACATTGTGCTTGATGTGAATTTTCTCACACAGAGTACTCTTTCTGCATACTAGTTCTTCTATTCAGCCCACAATCCCAGGTTCTCATTCTAAAGCTGCCTTCTCGTCTTTTGACATCCTGACATATTTTCTAGTGAAATGAATGGGAAAGAATCATAGCACAAGGGCCATTTCTGACATCTCGATAGATTAGTGCAATGAGCTCTATGTGGGTTGTCATTGAGCAGTGGTTAAACATTTTGACAGGTACAGATTGCTGCAACTTATGTGCTGAGTGGAGGGAGTCAAAAGGACTCCCATCTTATTCCACCTACACTGTTTCTGGGCACAATTCAAGGTGCTGCTCTTGCTCCTCAAAGGGCTATGTGGTTTGGGACCAACATACTTGAAGGACTATTTTACCTACTCCCTTATGAATACACCTGACATTCTGACGTTAGGTGTGTGGCAACCTAGGAGAGGGCATTTTCGGTCAAGTCACCAAAGTTTCCTTTAGCATTCTTTCAGTGACTCTTCCTTTCTAAGAAATATTTTAATTGCTGTTTTATGTCTTTGTACAAATTTAAACTCTGCTTTAATTTGTTTTAATTTGTATTAATGTGTTAATGTGTGCTTTTTGGGCAGAGGTAATTTAAATAGTTTTAAAATGTGATTGTATCTAGTTTATTGTAAATTGTTTACCATTTTGTTGGCCCTTATAACAGCAGAAAGGTTGGATATATTAATGTATGTCAAATAGGGAGATGGTAATTCAGTGATGTTACTAGTGACAGAAATCAAATGAGATTTATATTCCTATTGGGTCTGGAATTTTAGGCTTTTAATAATTTTGAACAACATTAACAAAAGTACAAGTGGGAATTGAAGGTAATGGGTTCATTTTGAAAAAAAATTTCAGCTAGAAAATTGATTTATGAAGTGGACAGAGCACGACACACCATATTGCTGAATGTCTCCAGTGTGGCCCAGAGCGTTGATTATTATGTCCGTTTATGCCACCAGCGGTTTATGTGTGAGGATGTGGGACTGGTCTCCTTGGTAAGTGCTTACTAAGTACTAAAATGGTTTATGGAAATGATTAATCTAATCTGGTAATCTTCATCTCATGGCTTGGGATCCTCAGGTGGGTTGTAGAATCCCATCTTCTGGTTTAGTCACCCCAAAAGAGCTGCTACTTTTATGTCTCTTGGAAGCAGCCACTGAGTACTGAGCAAGAATATCCTGTCTTTTTTTCTTTTTTTCTTTTTGCATCAGTACTGAGAAGGGCAGCAGGGTGGTGAGATGAGGTCACCCAGCTCTCAAGAGGAATCTTCTGTAGCTCTGACCGTTGTGTTTCTGGGGGGTCTCTGACTCTGCTGCCCACACTCATGGCCTTAACACTTCAACAGCAGAGTCAGAGACCCCCCAGAAACACAACGGTTGGAATATACAAGATCTGCAGTGTGAATGATTCAAAAGCATATGAAGGATATCCTGCAGAGGACATTAGAGGAGATGTGTATTTAGTATGGTTAGAATAGAAACTTCCTGATATATTTTCAAATCATTTCCTCCAGCATCCCGATTGGCTCAGTTGGAGACTTCCTGCTCCTTTGAGCATACTTCCTTCCCGCTTGGCTCCAGAACAAATAGAATGGAACAACAGTTAAACAGGACTCTCTCTCTCTCTCCTCTCTTTCTTTTACAAAGTTGATTCTCTTCTAAATAAAGCTATTTTATTCTTTTAAGCATCCTGGTGCTCTGCTCTCTTACATATTTAAACTCTGCCAACAATAACTCTTTCTGGCCCTCTTCCTGGTATCACAGGGTTGTGGCTCAGCAGATCACATGTTGCAGTCTGCAAGCTTAAATGGGGTCCTGACTCTGAAAGGACTGCAAACCATGGATATAAGTGAAGTCTTGGGCTGACGTTTTTTGGATTTTCTGCTGCCTGTTTTTTGTTTGTGCCTTTGTGGCATTCAGCTGGTGACCAGATGATAACCAGATGGAAGGGATACTAAGGCTGCTGTTCTTTAAATAGTTGTGTAGAAGAAAGTACTTAATCAGGGGCTGGAACAGCATAGAGGCTGCTGGTTCAAATCTCAACTTAGTAATGAGCTCACTCAGTGAGAGACAGGTCCTTCTGTCTTTCCTTTGCCCCCCTTATCTGCAGCATGAGTAAGGATGGAAAAATAATGCTGGCCTATATCTTGACCAGGTTTTAAGGATATTGTAAATTGTTTGTAGACTCAAGACAGATGGCAGTGTCTAAAAATGAACCAAACATACAGAAATACTTGACTTGCTGCTGCTATTTTACAATTTCAGATTCAAAGAAATAATCTGGTAAAATCAATTTCTTTGCCATTTAGCCAGCTGCTTCCTTGCCTGTGCATTGAGGTAAGTATTTTGACATGTTTTATTATGCTGTGTAGTTTGGATTTAAAAGGGTGTTCTTCCTTAAAAGGATATTATGATTTTTCTAAAATCCCTAAATAGGAACCAAACAAAAAACATAGTGCTAGAAATCTTCCCAGAATCATGTGAGACACTGGTTCTGTTTTACCATCCATTTAAGTCCTAGATTGTGCGAGGAAAATTCCTAATGGAATTCCATAGATCTAGGATTCAGGGGAAATGTTTTTGAGATCAGAGGTTTCTGATGAAGGCAACTTTGGCTAGCCAAAGCTCATAATCCAGTCCTGTTGATCTCAGAGGTCTTATGGGACTTGAATCTAGCTGAGAGCAGAGGGAACATTTTCCAGAGACCAACATCTCTATTTTAGAAATTAAACCCTGGCCAACATCATCTTACATCTAAATCATTTTGCAAAGATTTTTGATGTACCTGTGGAGATAGGAAAAGGATACTATTAAAATGATTTGGTTTAATCCCATGAGGAATAAATAAAATCAGCAGACGCCCCCCACCCCCATACTACTACCCTTGGAGTTTAGGAGACCCCCAGGAACAATATAGGGTATGATAGGTGATGGGAATGGGAGGGGAGAATTGGTAAAAATAATCACTCTTCTTTCTTAAACTAGAAATACATGCATGCTAAAAGGAAACAAGCCACCAATGAGATCAGGCTCACTGTGTCCAGTATGCAAAGTCGACAGGTCTCCCTTTAATTTTTAAAGTAGTTATTGATGGTTCATGGACACTTTTTTGAGGGGATAGCTTATTTAACGATTATTTAAGAAATATAGGCATTATTTTTATACTCCTTGAATATGCAAGGAGGATACATGGCTGTTTTTATTGAAAGTTTTTTCAACCTATTTGTAGGGCAGAGAGAGAGAGAGAGAGAGAGAGAGAGAGAGACTGAAATTAGCTTTTCTATAGGCAAGGGACAAAAGTGAAAACTTTTGCCTGGGAGAGAGCTGGCTTTGAAGCACCCTGGTCATGTGGAGTGACATTGCTTTGGTATTTTAAAAAAACTGCTCTTTTCCACCTTTTTTTTCCACCTTTTAAAAGCATCCGATCACCCTACTCTTTTATCATGATGAGTATTGTTCAAATATTTAAATCTATCTAGCATTCTTTCTTCTGCAAGAAATGTACCTCATTGAGAATGCCTCAGGCAGTGCTTTATAGTAGCGATCCCCAACCTGTGGGCCGCGGACCACATGTGTTCCTTCAACTAATTGGAGGTGGGCCCCAAAGGACGCCTTCCCCCCCCCCCCCGGCCCTTTACTTCATCCCCCCAGCCCTTTACAACACACTTCATTGTTGTGGTGTGTCTGTATCTTATTTTGAAGGGATGTTTAAACATTACCATAGCAATCAGAGAGCGTTAGGGCAGTGGTTGAGAGTAGAGGAGTAAACTACCCCCCCACCGGGCCTCAGTAAAAGGCGTTGAGTGGTCCCCGGTGAGTGGTCCCCGGCGTTGAGTGGTCCCCGGTGATAAAAAGGTTGGATACCACTGCTTTATAGTATCCTAAGTAGCGTTACTTCAGTGGGCTTCAGTACTCTTCTTGAGCTTTACTGCCCCTTCTGGTTTCAAAAGTCAGTCTCAAACCACACCAGATCAAGGACCTCTCAGTTCTTCAGATCTATTTCCCTGTTTGGGAAATTCTTTCTCTAGAAGATCTATCCCCTTTCTGTAGCTCAAATGGGAGACTTTGCCTAACTACCCATCTTCCTTACCAAGATTGCCCTCAGTCAGCACTCCTCAGCATTCAGCTCTCAGGTCCTTCACTGCTTAGTTGATGCTAATTAATCAGATTCCTTGGAGCAGCCTGTCACTCTCTGAATTAACCCTTCACAGACAATTAACACTACTTCTGAGATTTTAAAGTGAAGTACATCACAGTATAATTCTAGTTTGGATTGTACTGTGGGTGATGAGTGAACATAGACAGGACATGAATGAAGATTCATGAAAAGGGACCAAGGGACCAAGCCCTATGAAGATAGGTTGAGGGACTTGGGAATGTTCAGCCTGGAGAAAAGGAGGTTGAGAAGGGACATTAAGGAGGAGGGCAGGAGGCTGTTTCTGTTGGCTGCAGAGGAAAGGACATGCAGTAATGGGCGTAAACAATGATATAGGCTAGATATCAGGAAAAATATTTTCACAGTCAGAGTAGTTCAGCAGTGGAATAGGCTGCCTAAGGAGGTGGTGATCTCTCCCTCACTGGCAGTCTTCAAACAAAGGTTGGATACACACTTTTCTTGGATGCTTTAGGATGCTCTGGGCTGTTCCTGCACTGAGCAGGGGGTTGGACTAGATGGCCTGTAGGGCCCTTTCCAACTCTATGATTCTATGATTCTAAAACAGTTTTGGAATGGATTGTTTAAACTAATGGGGAAAATAATTGGATTGTAGGCCTGGCCAGCGATTCCAGATGCACGGCGAATGCAGATGTGTCCCTTTAAAAATAGTGAGTGAAACATGTTTCTTGTGTTTTTGAATATTTGCTATAGACTTTGTGAATGCCAGCTAAGTTGCAGGGTGACTGGGTAATCAGATGAGAGCAAGTTGTAGAGCATCAGAGGTGGGCTTTTCAGTACTATCCTTATGTGCTTTGGGGCCAAACTTCCATGACTGGAACTCTGAATATGTAATTTTACACTATTTACAATTGCACCCAACTGGCAGAATATTTTAAATACCTCTTCAGTATATATTTTCAAAATGATTGAACAATTAATTAGAAGCAATTGCTTTTTGTGGGATACTGTTTTCGGCTTTTCGATATCTATCAAGTACTCTGAAGGTGGTTGTCTAAATAAATTTTGTATATAACAGGCACTTTCTTATCTTGAGTACTGTGGTTTCTTTATGCTTATAAAAGAAGAACAACATGCATTGTTTGGAGGGAACTCTGTTGGCATTAGGTTATGTGAGCAATGAGGAAGCTTCAAACTAAGTAGTTATCTTTGTTGTGGTTACATAAATTATGTTTACACTGTAGATGTTTACAAAGGATGATACCTACCACTTAGTTGGAATCATAAAATGTTAAATATTAATCATTTCTTGGGGGGGGGTTACACTAGCAGAATTTGTTTCATTTGGCATAACCCTGCCTCTCCTTCAATCATTCACAAATAGGCAATTCATGAGCATTTTGAGAAATATGATTTCACACCACTATCGTCATTGTAGGATGAATACTTTGTGTTTTATATTTTCCTCATTTTCTTTGTGTGTTGCCTTTAGATACCCAAGCCCTGTGGGATGACATTATTTATAATGCTATTACCCAAACTCTAACTTGGGAAGCTGCCTGTCCTATTCGTGTCAATGTCAGCCTTTGTAGGCTGATGAAGACAAACGATCAATGTGTTGATCTGCTGAACTCTTCAAAAATAACTCCAGAGAAAGTAAGTGCTGATGAGTATGAGTCTTTAGGTTTGGGTTCATTGTTCACTGCGGGTGAGATGAGGGTTGAGACTCGGGTTTTAGCCACTGCCACTGCTGTCATCTTAATTGTCTCTTTCTGTTGTAGATATGGCAATTAAAAATACAGAATGCATACTAGGATCTTGCAAAATGATGCCATGAGATAGCAACAGCTATTGTGAAAATTGCCAGGCAACCCCAAGCAATATTGCTGAGGTTTCCGTGAATTGTGTATGTGTGTGGGTGTGTGCAGAAGCAGAAAACAGCAAAAAGATGGGAAGAAGGGAGGCAGAAGCAGAAGAAAAAAAGGAGATGTTGCTGGGAAAAGGAGGGATGGAAAAGGGAACTGAAAATTCAGGATGTGGACAGAGAAGAGATGCTGCAAGGGCTGCTTAGAGAAGAAAAAATTAGAGATAGTGTAGAGAGGAGGACTGAGGGAAATATGATCTCACTTGTGAATCCTCAAGGTCCCCACAATTTTAACTCAATGTACCTTCATAGAATTAGTATGAAATTTCCATACCAATCATCCCATGTGATATGTATACACAAAATGGTCCCATGGTGTCTATATCTGGTATGCACCATGTTGAGTGAATGCTGTTTTCAGTTCAGTGAACAAATTCATACAATTTTAAATCAGTGAATAATCTTTTTAGGCCTTTAAAAATGTGTGGGATGGATCTTTGTCTTTTCAGAGGCTGCTGATAGCCAACTATCTAATCATTCTGTTTTCATTCAGGTAAAATATTCTCGTGTTGATGTGCATCCAAGGCTTTGCATGAAGGTACATCACTTCTTAATTGCCCTGATTTCTGTCCATTGTATTGGATTACACTGCAGTTTTAGGCTTATTAAAATTTTATGTCCTAGTTGATAGAATATGGAGGATGGGTTTGGTGTGCATAGGTGGACAGAAAACACTTCTCTCATCTCTTTTCTTTCTTATCATTGCTCATGGAAGTGAAGAAAAAAAGGCTCTGTCTTTATGTAAGATTGAGCATAATTTCTTTGGTCTGGTAGAGACTTATAACATAGGTCCTCTCTCCCTTCTTATAATTGCATAAATTGTGGGGGAAATATTTTATTAGATGTGTCAGATGGCACAAGTAAAACCTAATGCACTAATGGAACTACAGCATGGATTACCCATCCTCAACTCCCAGACCTCAATAAAGTATAACAACACCGCCCTCTTAATTTGTTACTGGTCCCCTTACAAGGCAAGCTATAGAAACCCTTCTCGCCTTCTCTGTCATCTCTGTAGTTCAAATGAACAACTAGGGTAATCACCATTAATAAAGTGCTAAGAAACAGTTTGATGAGCAGTTAAGAAAGCATCAATCCTATGAATAGTTTATTATTCTATTTGAATTATTTAGTTTGTCAGGAAGAACCGCCCAGTGTCAGTTTGGACTCAGCTCAAAATTCTGTGGATCACTTGCTATTTAGTTCAGTTTTGATTCCTCAGTCAGAAACTTGCATGAGTAATAATATACTCATCAGTCATCATCCTTTGTCCAAATAAACCTGCATTTTATTAAAAGAGAAATAAAAGCCTAGAGGGATTGTAATGAGGTGCTAAGTTAAAAACCAGTCTTTAAAAACATTTCCTATTGGTAGTAAAGAAATAGAACAACAAAAATCACAGGATGAAAATATACAAAAACGAAGAAAAATTGAAGTTTCTCTTTCAAGGCAGTTTGGGATAAGAGTATGAATATTCAGCTGATCATATCCTGCAATTTATAAATACATTAAAAGGGAGGGGGCATAAAACTCCACAGATCTAGTGCTGCAATGAAAACTTAACAGGTTTTGAAGTATAAAATATTAAGGGTTTTTAAATGTTACTATTAATTTTTACTTATACTTAGCATGGAGGTATATGCTTACATTATTATATAATTTGTATTTAGAGTATCACATATCACTGATGAAGATACTAAAAATTTAATATACCTAGGAATTTGTTTTGATGATTTGGAAAGTTCGAGAAATTGTTTTCCATTTGAATAAATTGCTATTTGCCATCACTAGCTTAAAACTCATTTCTTTTGCAATTAAAACTCAGGCATATGGAGTGACAAAATACCGAAAACAAAGTTTAATTAATTTTTCCCACTGGTCTAGGTTGATTCAACCCAGATTGTTGGTTAAGGATTTAATAAGCATGAGTAATTATCTATGAAGGACTATCATTTTGGTATAATAGGATTTTGGTATTAATCATGCCAGAGTATATCATATGGCAAAAGAGATGCAGATTTGATTCATTCAACCTTTTTGTGCCATTTTTCTGAAATTATAAATTCAGATTGGGTAAAAATTTATGCAACTAATCACTTTTAAAAAACATTTCAGTTTACAACGAAGCATAACTCTTGGGTTAGATGCCCGTTTGCTCATGGAAACGCCCAAGGTAAAACATTAATTATGGTTCATAATAGATTTAATGGATTTATGGTAACCAAAGCATAATGAACTGCCTATGTTTGATGGATAATTTCAAGTTCAGTTACTTTCAAATAGTTTATTGGAATGTTAAAAAGGTGGACTTTGGCAGTTTAACCATTGGCCAACTAACAGTGTTGGAGGTTGATGGATTTTGGTGGGAGAAGGGCTAGGTCAGGAGAATTCATTAGGAACATTATTAGAAGATAGAATATAGTATTAGAAGCTAGGTAGAGTTTATGTGCTGTTCCTATAAAAACAGTTAAAAGATAAAAGCCCTTCTGTCCCTAGTTATACATCTAAGTCAAATAAGAAACCTGCTTTGTAATTGTTATGTTTTTGCAGGCCCTAGCACTCCAGTAACTTTGTTCATACTGAGAGGGCTAGAGAAAAGGAAAACAAAATAACAACCAAGCCTCACAGCTTGGTGTAGTGGTTAGGAGTGCAGATTTCTAATCTTGTGAGCCAGGTTTGATTCTGCGCTCCCCCACATGCAACCAGCTTGGTGACCTTGGGCTCGCCACAGCACTGATAAAGCTGTTCTGACTGAGCAGTAATCTCAGGGCTCTCTCAGCCTCACCTCTCTCACAGGGTGCCTTATGGGTATTTTAAAGGAGAGAGTTTAAGAACCATCAGACTGGAATCATAATTTTCATTAGCATCTCTACAATGGAACAACATATATGTCCTCTATATGTTGAAAATGTGAAACTCATGGGATGCCAGTCTTATTCCTAGAAATTAGGCTCACAGAATTGCACTGGCTGTATTCAAAGCTCAGATGTTGATGCATGGGACAGAGTTGTGTGAGTAACTGGCCATAATCCTCCATACCACAAAGTTTTGAGAAGAAATGGACATTTGATTATCAGCACTGAGTCTCAGTGTCAAAGCAATTAGTTGGATCCCTCAATCTGCCAATAGAAGGCATTGATATTCACATATATTTCTCACATTCTATTCCTGCCCACCAGCAGTTCCACGCAACCCTGAGAAAGTTGATTTCCATGGACCTGAGATTTACATGGGATTCTGCTAATAAAAGAGAGTGGGGGCTATTTGTCTATATATTCCTTCCCCACTGCAGCCTCTCAGCCTAGTTGCCTATGCAGATTCCATGACTTAGTTGTCTAGGCATGGTGACTTTCCTGCCTCTAGCTGGTGACTTCTCTGGATGGGGGAGGGTTTGGGCAGCTGCTGCAGGGAAGGAAGTTTGTGGGCCACTGATTTCTTATCAGCTGAGTGACAGCCAAAGAAGACAGTGGGGTAGAGGCATAGAAGAGAAGCAGGAGCATCATGTGGGAACTCATGAAAACTTGGATATTCTGAGGAAGCATACATAACAGGTTGCTCTTTCTGTAAAATGCTTGGGACAGTAACTGATGGAAAGACATCCAACTGCTGTCTCAGTGTAGGATGAGGATAAAAAAGGAGGAAGATTCAGGTGGCTTCACTCTTTCTCCCCTTTTGGTCTGGGGAGGGGATGAAAAAGTGCTGGATGGAGGATAAAGTCAGAAGGCTGGTGGGGGAATATGGAGACTAACTCTCAGCTAACTGGGAATCAACTTTCCTGGGGTTGGATGAGACCTTGTGTGGAAGCATGTGAGAATGATGCCTGATCCCTGTGCTCACAGGTCATTAAATCCAACCTAATATAAAATATTGATAACAAAAGTATTCCTAATTCCTTTGGGTCATATCGTCAGTTACACTGATATATTTCATCTTGTTCAGCTTGGACAATGAAGGTCTCTACGACACAAGAACAGATACAAGTTTCCTTCACATCAAAGACTGAGGCACAATTTTCAGTTCTTGTTTGTAATGTAACTGAGTCGTCTTCATGTGATTCTACTGGAATACACCAGTCAATCTCAGTGGTTTGTGCAATTTTTGTTTCTCAAAAACTCCTAATTGCATACAGCATGCTCAAGGAAAATATATTTAGAAGCATAATATATTGTGTGAACATCAGTGTACTCCAGTTACAACTCAAGATATACTTTCTCATGGTTCAAGATATCTAAATAAAAAAATAAGACCTATGTAACATTGGATGGTGAATTTTATCTGATGTAAATTTTACCTCCCCCCCCCTCAAGTGCAGTATATTTTGTACTGCCCAAGTTACTGTAGAAAATCATGTAGATTTTATTACACTACTAGTTTTGGTTTTTCAGTAATTTGCTTTACACCATCTCATTGAGTTATCAAAGTTATATGTAGCTATAATAGAAACACTTATCTTTATGTTAGAAAATGCAGAACTGAGAAAGATGAAGTGGCTATGGATCACAAAACAAACAGTTTCATCATGTTTTCTTTATCTGAGAGACAAATCTCTGAATACCAGTGCTAGCAGCCAACATCAGGAGAAGGAACTCAGTGACAGAGCATCTGCTTGGCATGTAAAGGGTCACAGGTTCAATCTTTTGACACTTCAATTAATTGGATCAGGTCACAGGTGCTGTGAAAGATCTTTGGAGGATAGCTGCCTGTCTGAGTAGACAAGACTGACCTTCATGGACCAATCATCTGAGTTAGTAGAAGGCAACTTCATGTGTTCAGGTGTTGGTCTCTATGTCCACTTTGCTGGGCCTGTAGGGAAACTGGTTGGCCACTGTGTGAAAAATTTGCTAGAGTAGAGAAACTAGTATTCTCATCTAGCAGGGCTCTTTCTTAGACATTCAAATGCCATTGGCAAATCACATTTTATTCATTATGAAAATGTGCCATATATCCTTGGGCTAAAATACTCCCTCCTTACTTTCCTCTTTCTTCCCTTGTGGGTGGAGCTGAAAGTACTCTGCAAAAGAAAGCAAAGTTTGAGTCCAATGGCACCTTTAAGACCAGCAAAGCTTTATTCAAGGTATAAGCTTTTGTGAGCATGCACACTTTGTCTGATACACAAAAGCTTATACTACATACCTGAATCTAACTGCTGTGTAAAGTTTTTGATCTAACTTTAATGTGCTATGGCATCTGAATTTGGAATTTAATTCTTATCCACAGACTCTAAACAGTTCATTTCTGGCTTAGAACTCTGGTTTCTAAGCAAGAAATACAACCCTATTTGTTAAAGTACTTAACTTGAACACCTCAACAAATACTGGTTGGTCTGAAGGCATTGAGCATGGAATTGAACCATGATCATTCACCTACATTGCCTTGAGGCTCATGGATTTCCCTGCTTTTTTTTTTTTTTTTTTTTTACAGGGTGGTTCAATGTCAACCTATGTCAACATTTCAGGAAAAACATGTGGTCTGAATATCTGCATTCAGGTACAAATTCTGCCTTTAAGATTCATTTTGTAGACATATGGAAATAACAATCAGCAGGGTGAAGTGTCATGTCTACCTCCTGGCTCTGGCTGTATTTTGTCTGAAGTAGCAAAGAGCATTATTAATCATCTAAACATGCTGCTACTCACCCAATCAGTGCTTTTATGAATTATTTAATTAATATATTCCCCTCTAAAAAAGCATTTCCAGCTGGCACACCACCTGTGAAGTGAAAAACCATTAGCCTAATCTGTTCTTTATAATCTTAGCATCAAAAATATGGGTACAGTGACAAATAATTGATATCCTTTAGTGAGTAAAGGTTAAGCAAAATGGATCACAGACACAGGATCCATAAATATATGGATAACAGTTAAACTAGCTAGGATCCAAATCTAGTTAACAGATCATAGTACAGTCTGCATTCTAGACAATTAGCTGCAGGTCAAACCCAGTGATACAGTAACTCTGAAAGACCAAACCATGATTCAGTGCATTATGGTCATGCCACTTAAACCTGTATTTTCCAGACCTTTGAGCATTGAGGAAAGGAGAGAATGGATGTAGCTAACTTTCAAGCTAGTCACAATGCTACTTCTAATAGTTATACTTCTTCTTTCTTATACTGCAGCCAGCCCCATCTCATGACTTTTGAAAGTTCTGATGTTTTCGCCTAACTCTAAGAAGAAAGCTTCTACTACATTTTAGATTTATTACTTTTTAAAAGTTACTAGGGTTGTTGATGAGCCTCTTGTGGCGCAGAGTGGTAAGGCAGCCATCTGAAAGCTTTGCCCATGAGGCTGGGAGTTCAATCCCAGAGGCCGGCTCAAGGTTGACTCAGCCTTCCATCCTTCCGAGGTTGGTAAAATGAGTACCCAGCTTGCTGCTGGGGGGTAATCGGTCATGACTGGGGAAGGCACTGGCAAACCACCCCGTATTGAGTCTGCCATGAAAACGCTAGAGGGCGTCACCCCAAGGGTCAGACATGACTCGGTGCTTGCACAGGGGATACCTTTACCTTTACCTTTAGGGTTGTTTTGCATGAGGATTTTGTTGCAGCTTAGTTTCTCAACTGTGTCAATTTTCCTCTGCTTTATGCATCACTTGCTGGTTACTGGTTTCCTGGTTTTTCTTTGAGTGTTCCACATTTATTTTCAGACCATTGCAAAGGTATCCCATGCAGACTAGGGGAAATGGAAGTCCTCAAGTAACATCACATCCCCACCCCCCTGAGCTCTTTCCCTTCCCCAAACACGGCTTTCTCCAGGCACCACCTCTAGGAATTTCCTGGCCCAGATTTGGTAACCTTATGCTCCTATTGCCTCCTGACATTGTGGCTGCATCCCCTTGTCATGACTCGAATTACAATATATACACACTTTGGTGCTCTGATCACCTTTGCTCCTCCATGCCCTCTCCTCCTCCTCCTCCTCCTTGGGTTGTGTCAGCAGAGTTTAGATATGCAAAGAGGGGTAAAGCATCAGGCTGATTAAAAGAATAAGGTATTTTATTGTGAAGAGAAACAAACTTTGTATAGGAAGATGAGAGGAGAGAGAATCCTACAGTCTTCAGTCTGTTGTGGAGGCAAGCAGAGCAGAAGTATGCTCAAAAGAAGTAGGGAGTCTTCAAACAGCCAATCAGGACACTACAGGAGACTATTTGAAAAACATCAGGAAGTTCCTAATCTAACTATACTAGATACACATCTCTTCCGATGTCCCCTGCTGGATCTTCTTCATATGCTTTTAAATCATGTACACTACAGATCTTGCAAATTTGAATAGGCAGAAGGTGTTTAAGCTCCCTGAGAAAATCTGAGCTGAAATATATAGACCAGGTAAAGGGAAAATAAAACAACTGGATTATTGCTCCTGACAATATATATCACCATAACTGACCACTTAGTGTTACTTAAACTCGTTATGTACCTACCATCATGCAATGGTTGTAAGGGGGAAAATGCAGCTCTGTTTTATTAACTCAAGTAATATTTGTTTGAGATGGAAATGACTTTTTCTTCCTTTCTTTTGCAAGGGACAGAGGACAGATGTGGATTATTCTATTCCTACTTATGTCTGTGATTTGCCATGCAGTAAGTGTTGAAAACAACAGAGTGTTACTTAAAAAGAAGCAACATATTTGGTTGAGTCTGCAGCAGAATCAATTGCTCCTGGAGACCAGCATGGGGTTGTGCTCATCCTTTGCAAATTTATACATGAACACTAGGACTAGGGCTAACTGACCTATGCTAATTGATGGCAGTCTCCATGTAATTCCCACTGGAGAGTGTGGGGTATTTGCTTGTCTCCTTTCTGGGCTATACTCACCTAAAGGTGGCATGTGACCTGGCATCTCCTATGCAATGGTGAATTCAGAGCCCAAATATGTCCATAATGACAGAGGCACAAAAAGGCCAATGCAATTTTGGTGGTCATCTAGTTTAGGTATGGGTTCCTAGCCATAGCACTGGCTTGCAATGATGGCCTCTGTGGGAACATGGTAGTAGCCCCAAGAATCCACATGTTTTTGCATGTGGCCCTCCATTATCTATGAATTTGCTTAGAAACAAGTGAATTACCCTACGAAGTGTGGGATCCAAGCTATTTCCCCTGTTCTGCAGAATCTTCTTGACCATTTATGCAATGGGAACTTCACTGCCCCAGCTCCCATGCAGGACCATAGATTGGGGGCAGATGAGGTGCACTAGGCCAAATGCTCCCCCATGTGAGTGCAGGAAGAAGTGGGGCAACCTGCCAAGACTAAAACTCCAGCCTGCAACCCAGCATGAAACCTCCAGTGCATAAACGGTCCTTGAGTAGCCCACTAGGTCCAAAAGGATACAAAGCTGATTGGAAAGAATCTGGCCTAAAGGTCATGTAATCCCATAGTACCAGTTCCTTAACCATCTTGGTGTAGTGGTTAAGAACAGCAGCTTCTAGTCTGTCAATCCGGGTTTGTTTCCCCCCCCCCCCCTCCTGCACATGCAGCCAGCTGGGTGACCTTGGGCTCACCGCAGCATTGATAAAGCTGTTCTGACCAAGTAGTAATATCAGGGCTCTCTCAGCCTCACCTCCTTCACAGGGTGTCTGTTGTGGGGAAAGGAAAGGGAAGGTGATTGTAAGCCGCTTTGAGACTCCTTCTGGTAGAGAAAAGTGGCATATAAAAATCAACTCTTCTTCTTTTCCTTAGTAAGAAAGCAGAGGGAAGATAGAAAAGGAAAAATTTGATAAGAAGCCTTTGATGGTATTAGTGAAAACCACCAATAATCCATTGTTCAGCGTTTTTGGGATCACAAGAAACAAGATAGCCAGTATTTTAAATGTTCTAATGAACATTAATAAGTGTCTGCTTATTAAGCAGATAGCTTTGAAAACAGCTTTGAAAACAGCATAGGAACAAGATGAACTGAGTGGCCCCAATTAGGGGCACTCAATCCTGGTGAGGAGCAAGATGTATAGCATGGCATGGTGGGTAGAGAACTGGACTAAGGTCTGGAGGATCCTGGTTCAAATCTCCACTCTTCTATGAAGCTCATGGGATGACCTTGGGTCAGTCACCCTTAACCTACCTCATAGGGTTGTTATAAGGGTAAAAGGGCAGAGGGAATGCCACCCTAATAGTGGTGGATATAGATTCATCCATTGCATCATCCTGTCCTGCCATGGGCCAAGTCTGAACTGAGTGGTGCTGGCTCAGGTCTAGCTGGTGGTAGCATAGAATGAGACAATGGAGTGTCTACAGCTGTCGTTGGAACTGCCTGTTGGGTCCATTCTGATCATGCTCAGGGCTGCTGCCAGCAACAATAGGGCTCAACTTGGTATACTCCTAGCTGTCAGTGTCCCTGCATGACACCAGTCTATCTGGGAATATCCCCAGTAGTTAAATAGCTGATCTATACATTTCAATGAATAAACAAAGACTTTTTTGGAAAATGTTGCAGCCTTTTCCTCTTCGAGTCAACAATATTATGAAACTTCTTTCAACATCCTATCTACAGTGGCAACGCTTGCTGTTCTTGTTGTTATGATGGCTCTCCTCGGATATCATTTATCAGGTACTAATTTCTGGACAGAAAATATAGATCTTGAATTATAGATGAGCAGGAGAGAAAGTAAGAAAAAGTAGGCTTATTCATTGCGGGTGTGTAGAGCTTTGTTATATTAGGAAGGGCTTTCTCAGAGAGCCACTTAGTGAAGGAAAGCTCCTTAGACTGGAGACAGGCTTCAAACTTTGCTTAGTAGAGTGGTAGGAAAAGGGTAGGATTTACTTGTTTTTAAAAGTACCAGCAAGTGGATGGGCATTGGTGACATGATTCTGCCTTTGGTAAAGGTAAAGGTAAAGGTACCCCCTGTGCAAGCACCGAGTCATGTCTGACCCTTGGGGTGACGCCCTCTAGCATTTTCATGGCAGACTCAATACGGGGTGGTTTGCCAGTGCCTTCCCCAGTCATTACCGTTTACCCCCCAGCAAGCTGGGTACTCATTTTACCGACCTCGGAAGGATGGAAGGCTGAGTCAACCTTGAGCCGGCTGCTGGGATTGAACTCCCAGCCTCATGGGCAAAGTTTTTAGACAGCTGCCTTACCACTCTGCGCCACAAGAGGCTCTGCCTTTGGTACATCCTCCAAAATGTCCAAAAGAGGAGTGGAAAAGGAAGAAAAGTCAGTCTTTTGAGAGATGTGAAACTCAACTGCTTCCACCATCCAAGTTCTTCTTTTGGATATTAGAATGAGAACACAAAGCAATTATTTATCCACTTAATAAAATCTGGATATACTCCTGGCAGAAAGTCCCATTTATTGTCCTACATTTGTTTTATTCTTTTGCTGTCAAGGACGTAATGTGGCTACTGCAGGCAGCCCATACATACTATTGTTATTGTTCCAGCAACAATAGTAAAAGCTGTTGCATATTAAATAAGAGGAAGCAGATGTAGATAGCCCCCTGTAAAAGATTTCCTGTTAAACAGAAGTTGAATCCAAGAATTACAAGCATCCTTCATTGGGCTAAGAAGGGTGCCCTCTCTCAGAACAGTTTCACTTTTTAAAGGAAGTGTGCATAATCTTCTGATTTGCATTTCTGGGAAGAAGATATGCAAGCTGTAACCTCATTGTCTTGTAATGAAGACATGCAAATACTCTTGTCACATGTTACAGTGAAAGGTGATGCTTGAGTCATTTGTGCATCATCTTTTTAAAGGGGAGGATGATGTTGTAAGCTACCTTGAATCTGGGAAAAATGGGGTAAAACTATCTAATCTCTGACCTGGATGGCCCAGGCTAGCCTGATCTCATCAGATCTTGGATGCTAAACAGGATTGGCCTTGGTTATTATTTAGATGGGAGACTACCAAGGGTTACTGTGCAGAGGCAGGTTATGGCAAACCACCTCTGTTCACTGGTTGCCAGTTAGCTTCCGGATCAAGTTCAAGGTTCTGGTTTGACATGTAGATCTGATGGTGCTGGCATCAGGGAATGCTTGTGGATAAATCAGTATTTTAAAACTTCGAACAACCTTCTCATCTTGCACTGTTATGAACCAAGTCATGTTCATTATCTGAACTTGTTCATTATCTGCTGACTCTTCAGGGCACGTTTAAGCCAGTCTCCCAAATAATGTCAGTGGATTATTTCTAACTGAGCTTTTTAATGTATTGGACAGAAAGCTATATGAATGAATCTGAAACAGGATATTCACCGATAACATCTGTTTTGCAGTTCTTCACAAAAAGAGAAAGGAAAGAAAAGGTGCAACACATATCAAAGGACAGAGGTAGGCATGTTTTCTTCTTCAAGACAATATGTTGGACTTATAATATCAATATGTCAGGTTTATAATATGTAGGGCTTATAATATCAAGGATAGATACAGACATGGAAGAAGCCCACACATTGATTAAAGGTCAATGTGGCACATTCTTCCTAGATTTGGGGCTGAAACAGTGTCACACCATTTTAGTTAAATTCAAGGGGCAGCAGAGATACAGATTCAAATCAGGGCATATCATTAGAGAAATTCAGAGGCTTGTAAACCTCTTATACATTATTGGTTTACAATTTAGTCAGATATGCAAAGTGGATTCTCTCTTCATTAAAAAAAGGTATGATCACATCTGTTAGAAACTGTCATTAAATGATTTTTTAAAAAATGATCCTTCACCCTTCACTTAAGAAGAAAAATTGTGTACAGTGAGGAGAAAGGGGAATAGAAGTCAGCTGTCTTGCTTAGAGAAGTAATTTAATTATGTAAATGTGTTTTGGTACAAATTTTAGTAAAAATACTAAAATTAGAATGATACAGAGAAGATTAGCATGGCCCCTGCACAAGGAATATCATGTGTATATAGACCAATCAATATCTGGATCACTTTCTTAAATCACTTTCTTATGGGTCAGATCAATAGAAAATTGATTCCCAGGCTACCAACTCTGATAGGATCATTAATGAAAAGGTTGTACTTCTTGGATTCTTCCAGTAAGAATGTTGTGGGAGTAGCATCCCTGAAGAAAAATTAAAAAGAAATGTAAGGTCTTTCCTACTTACAGGAAGTTTTAGTCATAGACTTCCTTGCAGTTCCTTGACTACCTGGAATTGATAGGGGTAACACTAACCTCTGAAAACCTTTTTTTGGGTGGGTGGGTGGGTGGGGGGGAGGATTAATTTTACTGTGGGGTTTCTGGTGAATTCTAGAGTGACCCTTGCCATTTCTTGGTAGTAATAGGAATTGTCAGGAACTTTATGACCAGAATTTTCTGTAAGTAGCTAAGGCCTCATTTTTCTTTCTAATTTTTCTCCTTGGGACAATTGTACTCCTCACCCCACCTTTGGCCACAGTTTTGGTCAGCAGGCAAGGGCTGTAATTGCCTAGAGGTCCCTTGTCACAAGAGGGGAAATGGGAATCCTAATTCTTTAAATGGTTAATTACTTTTTTTAAAAAAAAAAAGTAATTTTGAAATATAATGGAACACTCTAAACAAATGCAGTCCTGCAACTTATTATGTTAATGTATCAACTACAGGACTGGTTGCCAGTAAAAATATTGGCAACTCTTAGTTTCTGATAAAGTAGGAACTGCATGACTGCCTTATCAAACAGAAAAAGTTTGCAAATATAATATCTCATTTTCTTCATCCTCCAGAATGAGAATATCCATTCTTTGCATCAATGAAGAGAAGTCATGATAAAAGCAAAACATTTCAAGGTCTTTGGCATCCTTCCCAGAAACAGGATTGCTTCTGTACTGCTAATTGTTACTTAAATGATTGGTTATCACATGCCAGTCATCTTCACTGCATGACTTCAAAAAGACTAATCACAGGGTCAAGTTTTTGCCAAACAAACACCTTACAATGTCCTGATACCATGGTAGGCAGTTTCATAGAATCATAGTTGGAAGATGAATTATAGACCATCTAGTTCAATCTGCTGTTTACAGCAAGAAATCTATTGGACTTACTGCTCATGCTGTGGGGAAGTTTCTCCTAATGTTTAGCTGGATACCATCATGAAATCTGATTTTATTCCAAATCAGCTAAGGTGATCTTCAGGCACTATAGCAGTGTGATTGTGGATTATTTTGGTTGGGTTCATCCCACAGTGTTGCTGATACATTAAAAAAATTTAATTGGTGGGCCAATAACTTAGAATGAACACCATCCTCTGAAGTGGAGATTGCTAATTCCACAGGCCCCGCATCCCTGACAGCCTGGTCATGCCATTCTGATACTGCATCAGTGCTGTGGACAGTTGTGAAATGTGGAAAGGGTACTTAAAGAGCCCAACAGTGTAGATTTGTTTGCTGTGTCAAGTCCTGCTATTTGAAGATCATGTCATTCACAATATGCTTTTACCTAAAATTGAAATACATCTTCCCAAAAGTTATTGAACAGAAGACTATTTTGTACATTTTTTTTGTAATGTATGTTTGTTTGTTGTATTTTTTCCTGTGTGTTTTTATTGCTAAGAACCTTGCTAGGAAATGAATCCCAACCCTTAGATAATTCTCAGGTCTGTTAGAGAGATGGACTTGTATAGCCAGAGATGGAATGTATTATCTCTATGGTTGCAGTCTGGATCATGATTATTAAGAAATGAGCAACTGAGCTCCATGGAGTACATGTATTCAGAGATGGGTATTAATTCTAATCCAAAGAGACAGCAGGAGTCTTTTATGGCTCAGGAACCTGTGATGGTCCTTAACTCATTTCATAGCATTTAAAAGGTTGTTTGTTATCTACATATGTTTGGAAACTGTGCAACATGTTGCTAATGGAGCTGCAAAGCTCCCTCCTGCATCCACACGTCCTCTTGCCCACCTCAGTCTGCAAAATGAGATTCTCTATGTTGGTGGTGACAGAAGAAAGGACCAGTGAATCAACAAGTGCAAGAGACTCAGGAGCTACTGCATTGTTCAATATCATCAAGCAGTGGATAAGAGTTGGATATTATATTTGTTCTATCTATCTATGATACTTTAATACATCCCAAATGTTTATTCTCAAATGCATGTAATAGCTTTGTGGAGAAACAGAATAGTGGTTCACATAGGGGAGGCCTTTGAGGTTTTAGGAACAAAATCTTGAGACATCAAGTCTTCTTCCTCAGATGGGAGATAGTTCGCAGCTGGCTATTTTGTCACCTTTCTGTGAGCCAAGGACACTGATGGATAAGACTGAGTTCCCAGTGGGGGGGAATGGGCAGATGTGCTTGCTGGTTGTAAATACACATGAAAGGAAACCAAGAGAGTGGAGGTATGTGGGGGGGGATTGAGGAAGGAGATAGATCGACCCAACTAAGCCCTAAGCCAACCTTCCAGAGCTACCCTGGACACGGGATATGACAGTCAGCACATATCTCTCTTCTGCATGATCAGAATGTGGGCATGTGGACAGCTGCAAGAGATCAACATTGAATAGTATATAGGCTTGCCATTAGCTCACCCATGGTGGGTAAACTCCTGCCATCAGCCCCAGTCTCTTATCCTCAAGAAACTGAGAAACAGAAGATAAAACTGCTTCAATACCAACACACTAAGGATTTCCCAGTGTCTCAATGTCCTTTACTACAGAAATTAGAAGTGAATTTAACTGAAACCATGTGGAATTAGTTAATGCTAGGAGGAAATGGGAATGCTTAATTATAAACAGCCACAAATCAGCATGCAAACATATAATGACATTGTGTTTTTTGACATTTAAAAAACCCTAGGGGCAGGATCTCAATTACAAGAATTAAAGCGAGTTGTATTATGAAACCATTCTGAAAGTTTCTACCTTTGTTTTCAATTGGAAAACATTGTTTTGGGAATTTCTTCCTTTCTATGGGATGGAATTTGTACCAACATTGGAGAGATTCTCTTTGCCAAACACAAGACACATGCTTATTATCCATAACTTGTGTCCCACAGTAATGGACTGTAATTATGAATCATAACTAACCCTGCAAAGAATTTGTGAGATCACCAATTGTTGGTATTGTGAGTGATCTGGGAAACCCAGGTGCAAATCCTCTTTCTTCTTCAATTGGATTCATGATACAGTATCAGCCAGGATGGCAACACATCAATGCTGGTTACATGTCCCAGTTATTTGATGGAATGACCTCCCTGAGGAGGGATATGTGTGGAGTTGCCATGTCCCCCCTGATCACTGGTGGTGAGATAGGGTTGCTATATCCAGATGGGAAATCTCCTGGAGATACGGTAATTGAGCCTAGGGATCTTGGTTTTTTTGTTTTTTTTTAAACAATGCTAGCGAGTCTACTCTCTAAAGCATCTTTTTTCTCCATTGGAACTGGCCTTTGTACTCTGGAGATGAGCTGTAATTCTCTGTGTGTGCTGCCAGTCCTGGCTTAATAGAGTTTCTGGCATCAAGTACACTTTCCCATGGTGAGCCAAGCCATCCAGAGATACCTTCCCAGACTGTGTCGAATTCCCCAGCAAAGGCCAGTGCTGCCAGAGTGGTGAGAGGCAGAAGCCAGGATCATCAACACCAACACCCTGGCTGGGAAAACTCAGTGAGATCATCAGCTGGCATTATGGTAGCAGTGCCGGCCACAAACAGGCCCTAAGAGGGCTTTCTGGCCACAAGGCTGTCTGACTAGTGCTGGAACCACCTTCAACCATTTCCTCCCAGCCAGAACTAACCAAGTGACAGACTGAGGTGGAGGCAGGGCTTGAGAGGTCAGTGGTGAGATAGACAGCCAGGCATGCCATGGCCCTGGATGAGAGGGACAAAAGGGGAAAGATGGATAAGTATGACAGACAATGGGTATGGTTCACCAGAGAGAGATGGAGTCCTCTGCTCAACAATGGAGAGAGGAATGCCAGGGTTGCTGGGCAAACATGGGGGAAACAGGAAAACCAATGTTACAAGGGAAGGGCTAAGATCAGGGCAGGGAGGAAGTTATTGGGGAACCTAAAGGAAGTGCCAAGGGCTGAGTCCAACAGAAAAGAGTAGAAAGAAGAAGAGTTGATTCTTATATGCAACTTTTCTCTACCCAAAGGAATCTCAAAGCGGCTTACATTCGCCTTCCCTTTCCTCTCCCCACAACAGACACTCTGTGAAGTAAGTGAGGCTGAGAGAGCCCTGCTATTACTGCTCGGTCAGAACAGCTTTATCAGTGCTGTGGAGAGCCCAAGGTCACCCAGCTGGTTGCATGTGGGGGAGCACAGAATCAAACCCACCTCACCAGTTTAGAAGTCTGCACTCCTAACCACTACACCAAACAAGGTGAATCAGTTCCTCCTTTCAAATTCTGAGGTATGGGGAAGCCTCCCTTTGTGTTAGGATTGCCTTGGGCATGGTCAAGAGGGCTCATCAGCAGCATGGGTTGGAGTGTCACCATGGGTTCCAATGGATGGGTGAGGGTAACTTGCACATATGATAGCAGTACATGGAGAAGCACACCCTTTGAGCTTAGGCTGCAGACCCAGAATGTGAAACTATAAAGCAAAGGTGGCTATTCATGATAATTTGGCTGAGATCTTAAGGAAGCAGACCTGCACAGTTGTGGGCCCAAGACTGAGAGAGAGATAGCAAGGGCAAAGTATGCATCAGGAAGTAGAGTAACTACCCAGTGGATGGAGTATGGGAACTCTGGATGACCTCAGTGAGGATTACAGTGGAACTTGCTAGCAATAAAATGTGGAATTAGACTACTGACTGTAAGTCTCATCATGGGCCTTAACCCTCCAAATCCCTTGCCCTGCCACTCCTCCCAAGGCTCCAATAACATCATTGGGTGAGATGATTTTGCCACAAAATAGCAGAAGTTTGGTTTGGTGCTCAAGATGACTTTCAACAGAAAACATTTAGACAATCTGATCAGGAGAACACTTTATATGGAATGGAGAAAGTTCAGATTAGGTAAATTTGCCTGGTGATCTTATTTGTGAAATAGTGTAATGATGGGAGATATACTTCCTTTTTCTGAATTGTACCTTCCCCACCAATTCATCTCAGACTTTGCTTTGTCATCCCATCGCCAGAAAACATGAAGTGGTGGTTTGTTAAGCAATGGTATGATTAGTTTCCTGCTCATACATAATTGTAAACCACATTTTATGGATCATTGAACCTTTTATCTGCTTCTCCCTCACTCCAGATTCTGAAGAAAGAAATGGTGCGTGTCAGTGCTCTGCTCTTGTGGCCGTTTCTTGCATACCCAGGGAAATGCCAATCATCACTTTGGGGTTGGAAGGCAAATTTCCTCCAGGCCAGACTGGCCAGGGATTCTGGTTGGGGGGCATCAACTGGGCATGGAATTGGGGCCACTGTGGGTGGGCAGGTTGTTGTGAATTTCCTGCATTCTGCAGGGGTTGGACTAGATGACTCTGGAGATCCCTGCCAACTCTATGATTTTATGTGTATGTGCTTAGTTGGCTGTTCCTATATCCTTCACCTAAATCCTCAGGTTTTTGTTTCCTTTTGTTTGATTTATGCCTCCCATGGAAGTAAAAATTGGAATTCTTTTTTCTAGTAGTAAGAAATTCCAAAGGAAAATAAGGTGACCCTTTGCAGTGGACAGATATGGTTTTTCTTGACTGCAAATGTATTTCAAGTATAAGCCAGGATGCTATACTTTTCTAAGGCCTGAATGGCCCTATGATTTACTCACAACTATTATTCTTGGAAAAATGAAGTGGGAGCTTTTTTCTTGTTCAACCAGAGCAATCTAGTGACTCGGCTTTAGTCCCAAGTTCTATTTGCTTTATATATAACTATAATGATCTTTGTGAGCTCCACACACACACACATGTAGACAGAGAGATTGCTTGCTTAATGCAATAGGTGGCCTTTGGCCTTTGGTTGGCCAAGTCCCTTTTCAAAGATGAATGCCCAATAGCATTATTTCACTGTGCCACAGGATAATTATTTCCTGAATTCATGCAAATCACAGTTTGGTTTGGATGAGTCACCCCTTGCTCTTTCAATTGAAATGTCTAGCTGTTTTCTGATAAGAAGGTGCTAGAATAGTTTGCTTAGGATCAACCTGGAATATTTGACAATGAGGCAGAGCAAACACACTGCCACTGAGTAATGTAGTACAATGGATAGTCTTCTACTTACTTCCTTTAGAACAGGCCTATTGGAAAGATTCATCTTGATAAGACTATGACTTTTAAAATAGCAGCATGGATGACAGAAATGCAGAAAGAAATGCTCTTGTTATTGTTGTATTCCACTGATATTTTTTCTTCTGCCTCATTCTTCCGTCTAAGCTACTTTTGGGACTGCCTCATGTGTGTGAGCAGGCATTGTGATTAGGGATAGAGGAATCCTGGTTGATTTTGTTCCTCTAACCTCATGAAATGGGAGAGTTTGCTAACTATGACCCTCCCAATATGTACAGTCACCATTTTGTGTGACTAGGAAATGCACATTTTCTAGCTTTTGTTCATGTGAAGAAGAATGTGCCACTGAGTCACAACTGATGCATGGCAACCCCTTCTATAGGATGTTCTAAGCATGCAATGAGCAGAGGGGATTTGCCATTGCCTTCCTCTTAATAGCATTCAGTTTTCCTTGATAGTCTCCAGCCAAATACTTATCATGGCCAACCCTACTTGGCTGCCAATCCCTAATGAGCTCAGGCCAAAGGGGCTGCTGCTAAGTGTGAAAACACACCCTTTAAAAACCCATGTTTCTGAGCACTTGCATGAAGACTGGAAAATATGTATATATTAATATATGGTGATGATGTCCACACATCGCAAATGGATTAAGCAGAATGCAATTTCCTTATATATTTGGATCACTAAAATCGTGATTAATTTACACAGCCATTTAATTGTGTTGTGGCAATGAGCTACAATGTACTTGGATGGGCCATGGCTCAGTGGCAGAGCATTTGTTTGGCATGCAGAAAGTCCTAGGCTCAATCCCCAACATTTCTAGTTAAAAGTATCAAGTAGCAGTCAATGTGATAATCTTCACTGGAGAGCTGCTGCCGATCAGAGGGGAACCAATGGTCTAATTCAGTATCAGCCATCTCATAGGTTCATGTATGTAGACTCAGTCTTGCATTCTAAAGCTTTAAAGGGAGTTGACACTAACACTGCAGTCAAATATCATAAACATATCATGGCTATTGAAGAATGTTTACATTTTTAAGGAACCTGCCTAAAAATGATGCATGGGGGGCATTACACACCAAAAAAGCTGGCAAAATGTTTCCAAATGCTTCAGGTTTCTGCTTGGAGATGTGGTAGGATTGCAGAATGGTACAGTGGGTTTGGGAAAGCAGTACAGAAAGGGATAGTTCTAATATGAAAGAAAATCATCCACCTTATGCTAATTATGTACCTGTTGGGCTAGAATTCAAAAAGGCTATCCAAAAAAGTTGTGGTACACAATACTGCTCTTTATGGTAGCAGTGAAAATGCTGATAGCAAATTACTGGAAACAGACAATAGTACCAAACCAAGATGCTCTCACATGACTAAATTGCTTATACAGCTGGCATGATTGTTTGTAGGATGATATAATATTGTATGTGATTTTCTTTATTGTATATGTTTTTCCGAAACAATGTTGGAAGCTGCCATTAGCTGGTATGCTGAGAGGCATGGGGTATAAATTGAAAAAGAAGTAAGTAAGTAAATAAATAGAAAAATATGGGGGACTAAATGGATCACTGACCTGACCTAGACCCATTATGCACGGGGGTTTTAGCGCACATTCGGGGTGGAATGGCGGCGACTAAAATCACGGATAACGCACGGAGCCGGCTGCAACCGGCTGCAGCTTCGGTGCATGCCGCCGAAAAAGGTGCGTCAGTGAAACGCGGAAGAAAGCGCATCTTCCGGGTGAGCGGGGCGCAACCAGAAGCGGCGCCCGGATCGGCGCGTGCATAATCTGGGTTTTGCCGCCGTCGCGCCCCGCCCCGTGCATAACCGGTATGCGTCGCGTCTTCCCCCTCCGCGTTTTCCACGTGACCCGAAATCGCCGTTTCGGCGGCCGTGCATAATGGGCCTTTGAAGGGATCTTCTTATGTTCTTCAGGGTGACAATTCACGGACAGTCAGAATCATCCCAATTGAGGGGGGGGGGTTGTCCATGTACCACATGTTAAAAACCCATGCCATAGAATGAGACTTTTTGAAGTGGGACGTGTGAGTTACTTGTGCTTCTTACTCTCCTAGTCACACCATTCTTCATGTTTCATGAAGAAAAGGATAATATTCCCTCCAGATTGGAGGAGGGATTAATTTACCATGGGAAGAAGGAAATGGAAGGATGGAAAGGAGTGGATAAATTAAGTGTTCCATATAGAAAAGGGGAAAGAAGAAGGAAGAATATGGTTAATACTTTTATCTAATTTAAGGAGTCTCAAAGCAGCTTATATTCACCTATTCTTCTTCACCCCACAACAGACACTCTGTGAGGTAGGTGAGACTGAGAGAGCTCTGAGAGAACTGAAACTTGCCCATGGTCATCCACATTGGCTGCCTGTGGAAGAGCAAGGAATCAAACCCAGTTCTCTAGATGGGGCACGGCTGGGGCAGGTTCAGGGCAGTGTGCCTTGGCTTGCCACCATCTTGAAAGAAACTTTTGAAAAATGGTGCTAGCTGTCAGGTGATTGGACCTTCAATGGGACTGAGGTTGGCAGCTTTCTGATCTTGCCAGGCTCTGGTATAATCCATAAAGAGCAGTTAACATTTATTTAGTTATTTAGAGATTTATAACCTGTTTCATCTCCTATTGCTTGCAAAAGCAGAGCTGTGGTGAGTGTATTATCCTTTGTACTCATGCATCATTGGATCCAAGACTTTATATTAGACAAGTGGCAAGGTATTGATCATCTGGGGATTATCTGATTACCCAAGCCAGGAGGATCTGGGCCATTTTGGCAACCAAACCAATTTAGGGTTGCCAGCTCTGGGTTGGGAAATACCTGGGGACTTTGAGGGTGGAGCCAGGAGTGAGTGGGATTTGGGGCATGGAGGAACTTCAGGCGAACTGATCTCTTGAGTTTGGAGATTACTTGTAACTCCAGTGTATCCCTAGGTGGGACTGACATTTCCATCCCAGCTTGTTATGTTTGAAGTTTGCTGAGTTTTAGCAGCCCTGAGGACACAGGAAGGATCTAGCAGCACTTGACAACGTAAGATTCTATTTCACAATGGCACTGTGAAACAGACTTGGCTGAAAAAGTGGGCATTCTAAACCTTAATGGTAAATAGATGACAAAGTTCTGCTAAGCTGTAAGAAGGCATTTGCTGACATATGTGGTCATGATTTGGGTCAGAGTGGGGTGGCAGAAGAAAGAAAAAGAATTCTTTAAATAAGCCATTCTCTCTCTCTCTCTCTCTCTCTCTCTCTGCCCATGGTCCTTTTAGGAACTCCTCTCGAATTCCAGGGTCCCCTGCAGTATGCTGGCCAATTATGCAATGAGCTATGCTAAAAAGGCCTAATTTAATAATGAACTAACTGTACTTGACATAACTTGTTTTATATATACATGAGACAGATTTCTAGAACATTTGATCAAGAGAAGCATGTTTGTTCATTTAGGCGCCTTTGAATGCATGAATTCAAGCACACACAAATGAACAGATTACATGATTTCTTTTTCTTTTCCTTCATTAAGGTTGAACTATCTAGCAATTAGGAACATCATACATGACAAAAAGGATGTATCATTGGTTCAGTTATCAGAGTCCCCATAAACCCTTTGGATTTCCCTTCTCATATTTTTAAGTTTGTAGCCTCCACGGAGAATGGCTGCTTTAAACCATGTTGTTATGAGCATTTTAAAGAAGAAAAACAAATGTGAAAGGTTCCAGGACTTCCTCCTTAAAACGGGAAACAACAATACAGGGAGCTTGAATGCAATTAGGGAAACTGTAGAGGAGTTGAAGGTGGAAATCCCCTTTCCTCTTCCTGCCCAGCATCAGTTTGAAAGCTTCATACCTGAATAGGACCTGGATTTCCCACACTCAAGCCCAGTATTCTAATCACTGCCCTGCTCTGGATCTCAGCAGAAACAGTCATCCCTTGGTGAGCTTCATGAAAACATTAAAAAAAAAGTATTATCTTGATGGAGCAACCTGTACATATTACAGCTAGTCTTGTTTGGTTATTTCACTGTCTGGGAAGAAAAATAGTGATTTGAATCACCTTGGAATTACTTGGCAGTCTTTTGCAACACTGGTGCAAACCCTCTAAACCTGGAATGAGTTATACAATTATCTGCTGGCTTGGCTCACATCCTGCTCAGTGGTTGCAAAGAGAACTGAATTTTTGCTGAGCTGTTTAAAGCAGTTGAATCACACAAAGAGACATTGGGGGTCTGTTTATATGAATAGACTGATGTATTACTTTATTAGAAAGAATGTTTTTTGTAACTGCTGCTGTTCCTCCTGATAGCTGCTTTTACCTCCAATTGATAGACTGAGAAAAGGCAAAAAAAAAAAAAATTGAAATCTATGACTTCGATGTATGCTTTCCTTAACTCCCATGATCTCTGTAATATTCAGTTGATTCACATTGTTATTTGTTACATTATCGAGGTAGGACATGGTTGTGTATCAAAGGTGGCAACTGTGCTGTTCAAGATGACCTTTAACCCAAAACGACAACAACATTGAAGCAATCCAGTCAGGGGCTCAGTTCATATGTAACCAAGGAAGTTTAATCAAGATAAATTTACCAGGCGACTCTGTTTGTATTAAAGTTCTGGGCATTTCTAATGGTAACTCAGGACCCATGCTTGTCTAAACCTCACATCATGTGCAATCTGCAACTATCACATTCACTGTCCTTTATGGTTTACAGTTCTTACTTTCACAAAGCAAGCTTTTTTTAAAAAAAAGAAATCATTATATTTTATAATCCTCTGGAGTGCTTACAATTAAGAAAAGCTCATTTGATAAGCTCAGTGTTAACAAATTGTAGATAAAAACAATTGTGTGTTTATTATTTTGTGAGAATCTGCCAAAGGCCTTTCCTTCCCAGAATGGACAAGGATTCTGAGAAAAGCCCAGCTTGACCAACTGAAAAGAGGAAGTTGCACTTCCTCCTATACTCCCACATGGCAGATGACAGGCAAGGGTGGCATTTGCTCAGGTGCTGATGCTGGCCTTATGCATGGTGTTAATACATTCAGATTCTTCTTCAGTCTGGCAGCTATCCACAGAATGCCAAGATTATTTTCTATCTTTCATAATAATGACATAAATTCACATGTATTTTTCTGGAAGTGTCAGTGCCTTGAAGGGGAAGGAGTGAATACAAATATCAAGCTATCATTAAGAGTGTGATTTCCCACATAATTATAAATCCATGTAATTTGAAGCAAATAGGCCTTTCTTTGCAGAATAATTAAGTGCATGAGAAATTAAGTGAAACATTTACTTTTATTACTGTTTTCAATTTAAGCTGTTTAAGAACCAGCACTGTACAGCTGTTAGAACACGGGAGGACCGTGGTAGGGAAGGCCGAGTTTGAAATGCTACTCTGCCAGGAAAGCTCACAGGGTAACCTGGAGCCAATTCCTTTCTTTCAGCTTGACCTGAAATGCAGGAGGAGGGAACCATGTTGGAAGCTGGTTTTGGTCCCCATTGAGAAGAAAAGCAGGGCATAACTATATAAACAAATCACCTTCATAAAATAAATAATGATATAATTGGATCATAGCCCCTTATTTTCTCCTCATCCCTCAAAGAGATCTGTCACTGCATTTGAGAGTATTATTTTCTATTTTTTTTTAAATAGGGTATGTTTTGATCAAACTAGAGAATACCCCACAGTAAAACCAAGTTTTATTTTACACACAAAAAATGAGCTGGCATTCTAGTTTCACAAAACAAAAAATGCTGCATGCTGTAAATTTCCTTTATACACCATCATTTCTAACGTCTGGTGTGCAAACTCCTCTACCATCTGATCTTAATTGCTTTGAAACAGGCAGGGATAAATTTGGTTTTTTATGTATTTGGTCATTTTTTGGGATATTTGTTCCACTTCTTAGCCAACAATTAGCTCCTAAAAAGGTTTCCAGATATTTAAAACCCAGGTATAAATAGAGAATATAATAAAAGGTGTCAAGGAAGTAGTCTGGATCCAGTGATGATGGTGACATGCCTTCCATTTCTTTCCCCTGTCCTCAGTCATGGCAGCTGGTAACTGGAAAAACAGGGCTTGTCAGCAAGACTTGGACCTCTGAAAGAGATGTCACTCCCTCGGTTGACTGGCAGATGGACATTTCTCATTTGAAACATTCCTTGCACAGGATGTGACTAGTTCCCTCTAATCGGCATGTTATCACTTGTCAGCTGACGTCTAACTCCAGGTCCATTCCGCACATCTGCCAATGTTGCTGGATGTCTGTGGCAGCCCAAACTGTTACAACTTGTAGTGGATTTTTGACATTTTGCACAGTGCAAATTGTAGTGCAATATTCACTCAACCTTAGCACTTTTTTGGTAACGCACAGGTTTCTGGTCTTGCAGGAATTGCAAACAAGGCGCTCTAAATTTGTGGTGCTTCTGCCTGCCTCAGTCCATCAATCAAATTGAAGAGCCAGTAAAACAGATCACCCTCATGGCTCCAAAATGCCCCTTTCCCTTTAAATTTTTTTAAATCCAAATATGTTGAATATGTTAATTCATTGCTTCTTTGTTTTACACGGAAATGTATTTTGTTATAATTTCCCCTCCAAAATGGCGTTTTACACAAGGCTAAACCAGGGGGGAGGTATTCATTGGAGATCGAAAAATGCCCGCTGAGGGAGCTGTCACAGTTCCTTCATCCACGCTAATTAATACAGCTTGCTGGTGGACATGCATGTAATCATTGATACACATCTCCAGGAAAACAAACAAACATACAATGCATGTTAGTGCAGGCAGGGCAACAGGCTATGGACAGGCCTTTTCAGGGCAGGGAGGAAAGAGGGAGGGCAGCCCAGGGGGGAGGGAGGAGCCAAGTTCCCACCCACACTCTCCCCTGCCCCGAGAACGCCTGCTGTGGCCTATCCAAGCCATGGCAGGCCTTTGCAGGGCAGGGGGGAGGGGTGCTGGCGGGAACACCATGCGAAGCCTTGGAGAGGCAGCAATGGGCCTTTTTAGGGCAAGCCTCTCTTTCTCTTTCTCTTTCTCTTTCTCTTTCTCTTTCTCTTTCTCTTTCTCTTTCTCTTTCTCTTTCTCTTTCTCTTTCTCTTTCTCTTTCTTTCTGTATCTCTCTATCTTTTTATCTTTCTCTCTCTTTCTTTCTCTATATATTTTTCCATCTCTCTCTCTATATATCTGACTCTTTCTTTTTATCACCTATTCTTACATTCTCTTTCCCCCCTCTCTCTATTACTTTCTATATCTTTCTAAATCTCTCCTTCCATCTCTCTCTGTGTGTGTCTCTCTCTCTTTCTCTCTCCCCTTCTATCCCACTCTCTCCATTTCTTTATTTCTCTTTCTGTCACTCTTTTTCTTATTCTCTATCTGTCTTTTTCTTTTTCTTTCTTTCTTTCTTTCTTTCTTTCTTTCTTTCTTTCTTTCTTTCTTTCTTTCTCTCTCTCTCTCTCTCTCTCTCTCTCTCTATTTGTTTATTACACTCCCTCTCTTTCTATCTCTTTCATTCTCTCTGTTTTTCTCTCCCTCTCTTTCTTTGTATATTTCTCTTTCTCTCTTAGCATTTGAGATCAAAGCCACCTATCAAAGCCACCTCTGAACAGTAATCTAGTCCTAATTAAAATATTGTGATACAATATTTGTCTGGTTGATGCTGATATTGTTTGCACAATTTAATTTTAGTTAAACCTATTTTATTGTATATTTTAAACTAATGTTGTTATCATTATATTTTGTACACCACCCTGAGCTGGTTGGCTGGAAGGTGGTACAGAAGTCAAATAATACTTATTAATAATAATCTAATGAGATCAGGCTAGCCTGAGTCATCCATTTCAGCCTAAAAAAGCCTTTTGTATCCTAGGACTAATCATGTTGCCCTCTTACACATGTACACACACTCATACACCCTCCTGGTGGAAAGAGCAGCTTTTTAGTGTTATTTATGTATTTATTTATTTGCCCTTTCTAATATGGCTTAAGGGGAAGATGACGTGTATATAGCCAATCTTGTCAGATCTCAGAAGCTACAGAGGATTGGAAGAGTGACCACCAAGGAAAGACTATGCAGATTAAGGGAATGGGAAACCACCTCTGCTTCTAACTTACCTTGAAAGCCCCTTGCTGGGGTTGTCATATGACAGCTGCAAGTTGGTGGCACTTTACACACACACATATACAACGTTGCTTAAAAGAGCATGAAATTGCTATGCCCCACTCCCTTTCTCAGGCCCTGATTCCAGAGAATGATTAATCTGTAGCCCCAAATTCTGTGATATTTCTGAACAAAGCCATAGTACTCTCTATCTCATGCACAGCCCCTCTGCCCACACTTGAGAATGCTCACACTGGAAGAACCTCCTGGCAAAACTCAGGTCTTCCTCTCCCCCCCCCCTCCCCATTGAAACAGGAAAGTCTTCTGCACATGGTTAGGGAGGCTCAGAAGGGGGGGGGCAAGCCTCTTTCTTTCTTTTCTTGAAGGGGGGGGGGGAGAGAAGCCAGGCAGGGAGCCTCTTTCTTTTCTTGGAGGGGTGGGGGAGAAGATCGAAAAAGGCAGAGGAGGGAGGAAAAATCCAGGACTGACAGAAGTTGAGAGAAATTAGGGGCTTCTCCTTTAAGGCAAGCTTGTCACATGACCAGGTGTAGCCTATCAGAGGTTCTCTACCACGGAGCTTGGTTTCCCAATCCAGATTTTAAAATATATTGAACATTAAAAGCACTCCAAGATATCACACAATAAAGGTAGGGTCACTCCGGATCAATCCTTCTTGCTGCAGATGGAAAATTTAAATCGCCCAAAATCCAAACGGAAATCACATTCTGTGTTGAGGGCAGGGACTGAATCGATCTGGGGTTGAAATAAAAGCTCCATGCAGTTTACACCCTGGAGATCTCCCAGAGTTGCAACTGATCTCCAATGGTGTTGTCAATGGTGTTTCATGGCAATGGTGGAAGGAGGTGAGTAGCGGGGTACCTCAGGGCTTGGTGCTCGGTCTGGTACTTTTTAACATATTTATTAATGATCTAAACTGGGAGGACTGGCAAATACTCCGGAAGATAGAGTTCAATGAGATCTGAACACAATGGAAAAATGGGCAAATGAGAACAAGATGCAATTTAATAAAGATAAGTGCAAAGCTCTACAGCTGGGTCGGAAAAATGAAAAGCATGCCTACTGGATGGGGGATATACTTCTAGGTAACACTGTGTGTGAATGAGACCTTGGGGTACTTGTGGATTGTAATTGGGGTACTTGTGGATGAGGGCAGGATGCTGTTTCCGTTGGCTGCAGAGAAAAGGATGTGTAGTAATGGGTTTCAACTACAAGTACAACGATATAGGCTAGATATCAGGAAAAAAGAGTAGTTCAGCAGTGGAATAGGCTGCCTAAGGAGGTGGTGAGCTCCCCCTCCCTGGCAGTTTTCAAACAAAGGTTGGATACACACTTTTCTTGGATGCTTTAGGATGCTTTGGGGCTGATCCTGTGTTGAGCAGGGGGCTGGACTAGATGGCCTGTGTGGACCCTTTCAACTCTATGTTTCTATGATTCTAGTTCCTTTGCAGAAAATGCTCGCTTTGGAGGAAGGATTCTATGTCATCATCATTTGGCGAGGTTCCCCACCATCAAGATTTATCCTCAAATCTCCACGAATTCTCCATCCTGGAGCAGGAAACCTGAGATAAGACTTGTGGAAAATTGTTTATCATTTTATGTCTGTCTACTTGCTGTAAAGAGTAGTCCAAAGGAGATCAACTCAGAAGTAAATCCAATATTATTCAATGGTATTTACTCCCAGGAAAGTGCTCTTAGGACTCCACCCTTAATTCCTTGACTTAGAGATTCTAAGAAAGAGGCTACTACAACCATTTGAGAGATGTGACTATTGTGCTCACTGGAGGGAAAGTTTTAATTGTTTCCATGAAAATATGACTGCATATATACAACGACGCATATCTTCTAGGCAACTGTCTCCCAGCAGATGGTAAGCCATCCAGGCCTAATAGGAATAGACTTCAATGGGTCTTATAATGAATGCACACTTTCTTTCAGTGTGATTGATTACTCAGAAAACAGTGTTCTAGGCATTCATTGGACAACATTCATTGGAATTTTCTCATGGCAAGGTTTTCTTTGCTTGCATCAAGAACTAAACAGATATTTTTATATCCATTTTACTTCAAAATCCCCTGGGATGACTGCTGCTTAGTTCAGTCAAGTGGTTGCCTCACCTCCTACAATTATATAGTTAAGTATTGAGGAAGCAAAAATGTCCAGGGACAATGAACCAACAGTAGAGGCTGATAGGGATAACATCTTAGGGTGTGGAGGGAAATGAAAACAAGAAGGTCTTTTAAAAAAATACCTACAAAGCAAATAATAGATAAGGAAGCATCACTTTGGACTGGGAAGGCTAATATTGATTTTAAAGATTTCCCCCCATATACTTGTAACCTGCTCTTCCGCCATGGAGCTCAGGGTGACATGTGGGTTTCCTGCACCTTTTTATTCTAGAATCATAGAATCATAGAATCATAGAGTTGGAAGGGTCCATACAGGCCATCTAGTCCAACCCCCTGCTCAGCGCAGGATCAGCCCTAACCATCCTAAAGCATCCAAGAAAAGTGTGTATCCAACCTTTGCTTGAAGACTGCCAGTGAGGGGGAGCTCACCACCTCCTTAGGCAGCCTATTCCACTGCTGAACTACTCTGACTGTGACATTTTTTTTCCTGATATCTAGCCTATATCGTTCTACTTGAAGTTTAAACCCATTACTGCGTGTCCTCTCCTCTGCAGCCAACAGAAACAGCATCCTGCCCTCCTCCAAGTGACAACCTTTCAAATACTTAAAGAGGGCTATCATGTCCCCTCTCAGCCTCCTTTTCTCATGGCTGAACATTCCCAAGTCCCTCAACCTATCTTCATAGGGCTTGGTCCGTTGGCCCCAGATCATCCTCATTGCTCTACTCTGTACCCTTTCAATTTTATCTACGTCCTTCTTGAAGTGAGGCCTCCAGAACTGCACACAGTACTCCAGGTGTAGTCTGACCAGTGCCGTATACAATGGGACTATGACATCTTGTGATTTTGATGTGATGCCCCTGTTGATACAGCCCAAAATGGCATTTGCCTTTTTTACCGCTGCATCACACTGCCTGCTCATGTTTAGTTTACGATCCACAAGTACCCCAAGGTCTCGTTCACACACAGTGTTACCTAGAAGCGTATCCCCCATCCAGTAGGCATGCTTTTCATTTTTCTGACCCAGATGCAGAACTTTACACTTATCTTTATTAAATTGCATCTTGTTCTCATTTGCCCATTTTTCCACTGTGTTCAGATCTCGTTGAACTCTGTCTCTATCTTCCAGAGTATTTGCCAGTCCTCCCAATTTGGTGTCACCTGCAAACTTGATGAGTAGTCCCTCCACTCCCTCATCTAGATCATTAATAAATATGTTAAAAAGTACCGGGCCGAGCACCGAGCCCTGAGGTACCCCGCTACTCACCTCTCTCCAGTCTGATGAAACACCATTGACAACAACTCTTTGAGTGCGGTTCTCTAACCAGTTCCCTATCCACTTAACTATCTGAAAATCCAGATTGCAGTCCTTCAACTTATCCATCAGAACATCATGGGGAACCTTGTCAAAAGCTTTACTAAAATCCAAGTAAATGACATCAACCGAATTCCCCCGGTCCAGCAAACCTGTTACTTGGTCAAAAAAGGAAACCAGGTTGGTCTGGCAGGACCTGTTGGAGACAAATCCATGCTGACTTGGAAGTCAACATGGACTGGGTGGCCGTACATTTGGAATCAACAGTTTTACTTTTGGAATTCATACAGATCTAGTTCTAGTGTCTCCAGAAGCACAAAGGTTTATTTTAAACCATGATTTGGGTCATACTCTTATTCTACCCCTCTATGGTCCAAAATTGGAAGCTTTTCTCGAACTTAAGGAATTTTCCTTAAACTTAAGTTTCTCTTCAGTTGGAGAAAGTTGGAGGCAGTTTCCTTAAATGATGGTTGGAGCCACACAACTGTATGTTGATCCATGGATACATGCAGCCTTATGATGCTTATGAATTTGATTGCAGATTCTGAGCAGGATTTGAAATGAGAAAGATAATGCAATACTACCCTCATGTGTACATCTGTGGAAATTACAGGAGGTGTATACATTACAATGAGTATATTTGGAGGCACAAGTGTATTTATAGCAACCTAGACTAAATTGAACCCTTTGACCTTTATATGTTATTGTCAGATGTGTTAGTAGCTTAAAATGAGATGCTTGAAAACTGAAATACCCTATAGAAGAAGAAGAGTTGGTTCTTATATGACACTTTTCTCTACCTGAAAGAGTCTCAAAGCGGATTGCAATCACCTTCCCTTTCCTCTCCCCAGAACAAACACCCTGTGAGGTGGGTGAGGCTGCGAGAGCCCTGATATTACTGTCAGTTCAGAACAGTTATCAGTGCCATGGCAAGCCCAAGGTCACCCAGCTGGCTGCATTTGCGGGAGTGCACATTCAAACCGGCTCACCAGTTTAGAAATCCACCCTAGAACTGGTCCATGTGATCTAGACACCAACTGGAATTGTGGGAGATGACCAGGTGCTACCTGGAGTTTGTCAACCCTAGTTTAGCCCCTCCCTCACTGCACTTGCCTTCCACATGAGGCCTGCTTGAAATTTGTACAAAAATGGTGACTACAATTTATGCATAGGACCCTGGATAGGGACTGATAGGACCCTGGAAAGCAGAGAGGCTGTGCATAATGAAGGCATGTTGAAAACAGGCATGATCCTACCCCACCTTGTATACATTAAACTCTAGATAAACCTTCTGTGGTTGGAAGACATCAAGTAGGGGCTAGAAGCAACCTGTAGGCTTAACCAGTGGTCCCCAACCTTTTTATCACCGGGGACCACTCAACGCCGGGGACCACTCACCGGGGACCACTCAACGCCTTTTACTAAGGCCCGGTGGGGGGGGGGTAGTTTACTCCTCTACTCTCAACCACTGCCCTAAGGCTCTCTGATCGCTATGGTAATGTTTAAACATCCCTTCAAAATAAGATACAGACACGCCACAACAATGAACATAAGGAACATTTTAGGAACATAAGGAACATGTCATGGAAATTTTAACTCATGACAATGACAAATCAATGGGAACCCTGAGCTTGTTTCTCTGCAACGAGATAGTCCCATCTGGGAGTGATGGGAGACAATGACACCCGAAGTGTGTTGTAAAGGGCTGGGGGGGGGGATGAAGTAAAGGGCCGGGGGATATGAAGTAAAGGGCCTGGGGGGGGGGGAGAAGGCATCCCTCGGGGCCCATCTCCAATTAGTCGAAGGACCACATGTGGTCCACGGCCCACAGGTTGGGGATCGCTAGGCTTAATGACCTCCAGGTGGGGTCTGGAGATCTCTTAGAATTCATGACAAATGGCAGGATTTTGGAAAAGGCATATTAACAAACCGAAGAATGTTAGTTTAACAGTCTGCAGCAGATGAATGCAGCAGAACAAGGGCTTTAGTAATCTATTTTTTATTCTGTTCTTTCTCCAGGGAGTTGATGATAGCATGCATGTTTCTGTTCTTCTCTGTTGCACCTTCACAGCAACCCTTTGAGGCTGGTTAGGCTAAAGCAGCCTAAAGCCAAGTGAGTTAGTCAGTTCATAGTCTGACAAAGAGTGCTTGTACTCGAATGCTCACACTTTGAATAAATCTTTGTTGATCTTAAAGGTGCCACTGGACTCTGATTTTATTTTACTAAGAGAACCTAGTGAGTTTCCTGTAAGAATGGGCCCTTGAACTGTGTACTTCCCAGTTCTTTTCTAGCCATGCCACTACTACAGTTTTACAAAGAACAAGAATTGCAACAGACAGTGCCAGGACAGCCCTCCTTAACTGTCATTAACAAAACAAAAATGAAAAAGAAGAAAATGGACAGCAAAGGACATTTTACAGACTTCTACAAACAAATAAAAATAGCAAGCTTATTGAAATGTGAAGTAGAAATGAAATTGCAGTGGAAAGTCTAGGGGAGTGATAGCTCACTATAACCATGGGCACGATGTGACTTCTTAAATTGGTGATGTTTCAGAAGGTTTTCAGCTGCATTCTGACTCAAAAACAAAATGGGACATGTAATTCCTTAGTTTGATTTACCTTGGCTTGGTTTCCAGCAGTGAGATATGGCTTTGAGTTTTGGGGTTGGGTTTAGATATAGAGTAGAGAGACCAAAATACTAGAGTATCATGCATCCCTTTGTTACCTGTATGGTTTGGAAGTCCCTTGATCTGTTTGCTGGATAAGGTTGGCGTAGCTCCCAGTGACAAAGTAACAAACAAACACAAAAAGGTGTAAGATAGTAGGTGTGGCCTTTTGTGATAGGTGTTGTGTTCCATAGATCTGGATGCCGATTGTTGGCTCATGTTTTAAAAGATGGACTTTGTAACAAGAAAAGTGTGTCAAATCTCATCATTTCCCAGTGTTGACTGGATTCTTTCCTGTTGCATGTAATTTAGATTAGAACACACATGGTTTTGACACAATGCTGTCATGGGATGGGATGAGATTATGAGATTATGAAACTGGCATTCTCCTTGTTTAGGCACAGTTCTAAAGTCATTTCTATGCTGACACCTTTATTTGTTCCAATGGTTTCTTGAAATTTTAATCAATCAATCAATCAATCAATCAATCAATCAATCAATCAATCAATCAATTGGATTTCTTACCCATCACAATTGGGAAAACCATCTTGTGGTGGGTTATAACAGTAAAACCCAACATAAAAGATAAAATCCAACATTGAAACCCACACTAGCTCGGTGGTGAACTAAAACCCACCCCCACATGCTCCACAACCTCCCACTCAGAGCCTCAGGAGTCTGGGAAGACCTGCTGTTCCAATTAAAAGTGAAACATGAAGAATGAAGAGGAGCCCTAGATTTTCCTTGCTCTGGCCTCAACAAGAATCTGGTGGAAGAGCTCAGTCTTGCAGACCCTGCGGAACTGAGAAAGTTCCTGCAGGGCCCTCAGTTCTTCTAGTAGCTCATTTCACTAGGTCGGGGCCAGGATCAAAAAGGCTAGGGATATGTGGTCTCAGTCCTCCCTCCATCCCCCAGGATCAGGGAAATTAAATGGACATCTTTGCTGGATCCAGAAAATAGAACCAGTCCACATATTTAATGCTGTGAAAAGAAATGTTTAAGGCACCATTGTCTTTTGCACATAAATGGAGAGAATAATGAGTGAGTGTTAAACGATGTACATTTTTGAACAGCTTAAATATCCAATAAATATCCAGTTTTATAGTTCTTATGCTCAAGGCCAATATTTTAAATCCATATTTCTGACACTGTTGGATGTCAGAAATGGGTTCATTGGCTTTAAATCACAGACGGGGTGAATACGGTTTTTGTTATGGAGTCTGCGGCATTATCTGTTGGCCATCAGTTTTGCATGGCACTTTGTATGTTTGTGATTTATTACAGATAGACATCCCGAAACAATTCATGGGGCTGTATTTAAAACTTTGGCAGGTGGCTAGCCTGTCCAGGACTCCACTAGGTGTCCCTCCAGAGCTTTTCTTGAGTATGTAGGTTAACTCTGCTTTCCAGAGTCTATAGATTCAGTGGAAGAACGCAGCATATATCTCCTCAGTGACTGTCATGCACACAGGTACTCCCAGAATCTCAAAGAAAGATACTGACATTTTAATTAGAATAGAAGAGAGAACCTTAATTCTTAGCAGGTGAAGCTGGGCATGGATATTTTTGACAGGGCAAATCTCGATTATGTTTTCATCTTCTTTAATATGAGCAGCTACTGTATTTATATAATGGTGGTGGTGGTGGTGGAAAGTGCTGTCATGTCATATGATTTTCAAGGCAAGATGCTTCAGAGGTGGTTTGTCATTGCCTGCCTCTGTGTTATGACTCTAGTCTTCCTTGATTTTCTCCCATCAAAATACTGACTAGGGCCAACTTTACTTAGCCTCTGAGATCTGACAAGAGGAAGCTTACCCTGCCCATCAAGGTAACAGCCTTCTTGTAATAAGGATATTTTATTAATTGCAATGGAAATTGTACAGGTTTCACGCAGATAAAGTAGATGATGATGATGATGATGATGATGATTTTGCTGCATGGTCAGTTCTGTAAATACATGAGCCATAAGTGAATTCAACCCCATGAACATTTGGACACTATCCACTATTTATATTAATTATTCCTGGACTGTGTGAATTCTCACTTTTCCCTAATGCTTCTGGCAAAAAAGATATCACATTTTGTAAGCAATGGAATCACAGCCAAGTGCTTTGCTGTAGACATTGCAGCCACTGCTGTTTTCCTACTGATGGGGCTGTCATTTGCACCCAGAGCATCTGTCATCCAATTTACCAACAATCCATCAACCTCCTCAAAGAGTTTTACAGTCCCTTAAGAACATAAGAAGAGCCCCACTGGATAACCTTGGACATGTCACAATTCTCTTAGGGCTTTTCTTACAGAGCAATTCTCCTTGAGTTCTCTCAGCCTCCCTTACCTCACAGGGTGTCTTTTGTGAGGAGAGGAAGGGAAAAGTGTTTGTAAGCCACTTTACAACTCCTTTCGGTAGTAAAAAGTAGGGTATAAAAAAACAGCTTCTCTCATCAGACCAGTGGTCCATCTAGTCCAGCCACCTGTCTCACACAGTGGCCAACCATTTCCTCTAGATCAGTGGTCACCAACCTCAGTGGCAGGGCAGTCCCTGAGGCAGCAGCTGGGGAGGAGGATGAGGAGGAGCCGTGGCCCGGTACCGACTGATCTACGGACTAGTCCCGGTCTCCGGACCGGGGGTTGGGGACCACTGCTCTAGATAGCCAACAACAGGCATCAGGGCTGAGGCCTTCCCATAGGATACAGAGGCTTAGTGCAGTAAGGAAGAGCACTCAGAGCATGTTCAATACTGATGCCCTTCTGAAGCAGACTGTTCCATATGGTCAGCTCAACAGTGAGGAAAACAATAATTTGTAGGACTCTCTGCCATTATACTCCACACAAACCCCTCTCCTCCCCAAACTGCACCTTCCCCAGTATATACTCTTCAGGAATTTTTCAACCTGGAGTTGGCAACTCTGCCTGCCATTTGAAACCAACAACAGTGGGCTGGAGTGTGTAAGCTTGGCTGACTCTTTTCTGGGGGCGGGGGGTAGGCAGAAGAAGCAAACCTCATGGCTGTTACAGTCTGAGGATGGAATTGCTGTCAGAGCAACAGCTGCAGGAAGAGCTTCAGGTCTGGGAAACAACATCTGCCCCTCCCCAGTAATGCTTTGGTGGCTGCTGCTGCTACTAAAAACAGAGCCACCACATTCTCTGATGGCATAGGGGAAGGAGCACTGTTCCTATAAATGATGAAAACATTCAGCTATCTATTTATGGTTTACCCTGGGAGGTTACTATGGCTAGATCACTCTTGAAGGGGTATATTCCCTTTGGGTCCTAATGTAACTTCATTCCTTCTACAGGGTCTGCGAGATGGATGTCTTCCACTGGGCTTAAGGTTGAGGATGACTAGGAATTTGGATTACATCATACATTAAACTGGGGCTGATTCTGCCCTTTTTTTTTTTCTGGTGTGGATCCTGCTGAATTCAGATCGATTTGAACTCAGTCTTCCTATTCCCACCCCCTCCCCATTGAAACAGAAAAATGTTCTGCACTAGTTAGGGAAGCTCAGAAGGGGAAGGGGAAGGGGGAGCCAAGCCCAGACGGAGCCTTTTTCTTTCTTTTATTTTCTTGAATGGGGCGAGGGGGGGGATTGAAGACAACAGAAGGGAGAAAAAAAAAACCACAAAGCAAATCTCTGTCCACAGAAGTGAGGGCTTCTGCAGCTTCTACAGAAAGAAAATTAGGGCTTCCTCTTTAAGAAAAGCTAACAGCCTTGGCAGTCTTGGCCAATCAGAACTGTTCTACCACGGAGTCAGCTGGCCAATCAGCGCTTCTCTACCATGGACTCAGTGCTTTCTCATGCTTTCTCAATTCAAATCTTCCAATATCGAGGATTAAAAGCACTCCTGGGTGTAAACTGCACAGAGCTTTTATTCCAACCCCAGATCGATTCAGTCCCTGCCCTCTACACAGAATGCGATTTCCATTTGGATTTTGGGCAATTTAAATTTTCCTTCTGCAGCAAGAAGGATTGATCCTGAGTGACCCTACCTTTATTGTACAATATCCCAGACTGCTGTTAATCCTGAATAAAGAAAGCGCTGTGGTAGAGAACCTTTGATAGGCTACACCTGGTCATGTGACACGCTAGCCTTAAAGGAGAAGCCCCTAACTTCTCTCAACTTCTGTCGGTCCTGGATTTTTCCTCCCTCCTCTGCCTTTTTCGATCCTCTCCCCCTCCCCTCCAAGAATAGAAAGAGGCTCCCTGCTTGGCTTCTCCCCCCCCCCTTTCAAGAAAAGAAAGAAAGAAAGAAAAGCCCCCCCCCCTTCTGAGCCTCCCTAACCACGTGCAGAAGACTTTCCTGTTTGTTTCAAGGAGGGGGGAGAGGAAGACCCGAGTTCAAAGCGATCTGAATTCAACAGGATTGACAATGGACTAAAGAAAGTAAGTGCAGACTCTGCCCTGGATATCACGAAGAAATGATTGGGTGACTCCGGATCAATCATGTTTGTTGCAGAGGGAAATTTTAAATCTCCCAAAATTAAAAGGGAAATTGCATTCTGTGTAAAAGGCAGGGACTGAATCGACTTGGGATTGGAATAAAAGCTCTGTGCAGTTTACACCTGGGCCTCCCTCCCCTCATTCCCTTCCTCCTCCTGACTTAGTTGCCCTTATTACACAACAGCAAACAAACAATCAGCAGGCAACAATCTTTTAATTTTTAATTATGATGTGATTTTATCATGGTTTATTATGTATTGTTCTATTGTTCAAATGCTGTTTATCTTTGATGTTCACCATCCTGAGATGGTCAGCTTGAGAGGGGCGGTATATAAATCAAACCATAAAATAAAATAAATAAGACAATCTAATAAAAGTAGTATCCCACCATATCAAACATCCTAGAAATGATATAAAAGAGCTTTAAGCAATTTCAAGCAGGAGTAAAAAAATATTAGCTGTATAGGCCATCAAAGAAAAGCAGAGAGTTAAAAGGTTGTGCTCAGATTTCAATTATAACCTTGGATGAACACAAATGTTTTAAGTCTGGCACCCAATTGACAGTAGGTTAGGTTCCAGGTCACCCTTAAAGGTTAAGTGTCACCCCCAGTGAGCCCTCTCTCTAGTTGCCACCTGCTTCTCCTGTGCATGTGAGGCCACAGAGAGCAGGACTGAGATGAGAATCTTAAATGGAAAGGTGCACTGCTATAGGAAGCCCAAAGATGTAGAGAATATAAATAAACCATGGTAAGATTGCATGAGCCCTGGATGGCCCACGCTAGCTCCATCTCATCAGATCTCAGAAACGAAGCAAGGTTAGCTCTGGTTTGTATCGGTATGGGAAGCCACTAAGGAAGTCCAAGATTGCTACTCAGAGGCAGGCCATGGCAAATCACCTCTGTTGGTCATTTGCCTTGAAAACTCTAAGGGTGTCAGCTGTGATTCAATGGCATTTTCCATCATGACTCCACTCAGATTGAGAGATGTCAGCCTCTCAATCTCTTTGAAAAATGGCTTCCTGCAGTGACAAATAGATGTTAAGAAGCAGAGACAAGATAGGAGATTGTGGCACTTCATAGCTCAAAATCTAAGGGGCAAGACCAGGCATCTTGTGTGCTATGCTCTGGTATTAACCAGACAGGAAGTGGGAACCCCTGCCAAGCAGTGCCTTCAGCTCTCTAGTGACTGATACAGCCTAGAAAAATCCAATGATTAATTTTGTCAAATGCTACAGAAAGGTCGAGAAAAATGAGCAGGGTTACGCTTTCCCTGTTATCAAAGTTTAGAAGAGTAGTGCTTCAGTTTGATACTGTGCAAAAGAGATTTCAGAAACACAGCTCATTAAATTCTCTTTTCTTGTGACCTTCTGATTTGTATTCACCTTCTATGAATGTCAACTGGTGTTTGTCTGGAAACAAAACTTCAGGACTGAGTCACAAAGTACGTCAGCAGATTTTTCATAATGTGTTCAGTACTGGAACCCAACACATTATTTACCACTTTTCAATAACAACAGTAAATATTCTTGTGATGCAGACAGAGGTTTCTATGTCATCTCTAATGATCAGAGGCCAATGAAATGCCACTTATGTTTTCAGAACGATAATATCAGCATAGGTGTTTACCTGGCAGATGGATGTCATTTATCATTTCACAAAGATGGAACAAAACATTCTGTGTTCTTTGTCCCAAATATCTTAGATGCTTCAACAAAAAAAAAACATTTTTTAAAGGAAATGTTGACTAAAGCTCAATCTTTTCTGCTCTGCTGGTTTTGTAAACAGATGGAGCTTAGAGAGACTAGGATAAGAGACAATTTAGAGACCTTTGAAAACAAGGTGAAACATTTAGGCTGACAAGTCATAGAACCACAAATGTTTCCTCAGTATTTTCAGAAAGAAGAATGTTAACAAGGGAAAGCAAAGGACAAATAGACATGAGGCCTAGAAAGTTGTACCCAACTTGTTGTTTGGCTGGAGAAAGAGGAAGGGTTGATCACCCAAGAATACTGTGCCTGAGGATCATGGAACCTGCATGCGCAAAATTAGTGTACAATAAGGATTGTAGTAGGGAGTACAACTAAGAAAGAATCAGTGAAAAACTTAGTGGATCCATTTAGAGGGTCCATTATCAAAGGTAAGTGTTTACCTGATGGATGTAATTTTACAAAGATGAAACAGAACATGCTGAATTCTTTGTCCCAAATTGCCTAGATGCTGCAACAAAAAAATCATTTTGTTTTTTTAAAGGAAATGATGATTAAAGCTTAATCTTTTCTCCTGTGCTGGTATTGTAAACAGATGAGAAAAAGTCAATGAAAAAATCAGCATACTTGTACACCACCAGCTTAAGCAGTTACCCTACTTTCATGGGTTGGATAAGTCTGGGAGCACCTTTGCATAAATTGGGTACCCCACCAACCCTGATGTAAAATCAGAAAATCATGCAGGGTCTCTCAGGCAATCAATTTTTTGGAGAGATGTAGAATTCATCAAGGTGTTTTCCATGGATGTTGTATTTGCAGTGAATCTCTTGTAGGTGACAAAGTAGCAGAATCTTCCTTGGTACCATTCCAATGCTAAATTAGAATTTGCTCTCTGATTAAAGGTTCCTAAAGCTCAAACTGTGCAGGTTTTTTTGGGTCTTGCTTAATAAAACCAACTTGCAGACCTTTTATTTTTTGGTTTTGTGCCATTGCTGGGTAGGGGCCCATATCATGCACTGTGGCTTCTTGATGGAAGCTGCGAATAAAAATCAAAGCTTCAGCTTTGAACCTTTAACCTTTTTTTCATCACTGTCTTCCCTTCTGTATTGCTTCACTTTCATCCTGTTCATTCATTCTTTTTCATAATATTCCTTGCCAATATTAAGGCTTGTTTTGCTCATGGAGTGCATTCTTTTCATGCGGATAATTGATAGCTATGACCCCACTCTGTTTTTTCCACCTTGACTTTGTGGCGTCGTTTCTGCCCTGCTTTTCCATTTGTACGTCAGCACAGATCTCTTGTTACAAGCAGCTTCGCATTTCTTGGAAGTTCTGCATCACAGACACAATTCACCCCAGTATAGCTCTACTAATGGTAGCGGCTTTCCACCAGGAATAAATAATTGCAGGATAGCTTAACCTAATTACATTAATATCTATCTTAATTTTTTTTGCATCAGTTGCAATGATATATTAATGAGCACCTAATCCATAGTTAATGTAATTACACTTCATATTTGTTTGGCATTTGCTGTGACAAAAGGCTAGAACATTGTGGGAGTTCCAGACCTAGGCAACAACTGTTCTTAGCTTGACAGCTAGAAAGATTGTGTGTCATACAAAGCCAGTAAAAAACAACAACAAAAAAACCTGAGCCCTAGAGTTTAGTGTAGAATAGCAGAAAGGGAATTACGGTAGATAGGGCTGGTGAAAAGAAAGCCACAGGCTCAGAAATACCTAGGTCAACAGCCCAGGGCTCTAGAATCAAACAGGGCTCTGTACAGAATCAAACGTGGCTAAAAAAGAAAATGAAACTTTAAAAGTAAGGTATATTGGATGGGAAGGTGGGATGCTAGAATATGCACTACATGAAAGACAAAGGTTTTGATGGAACTATAGGGTTTCTTAGAGATGCCTTACAGAAAGTTAGATAGAATCATAGAGTTGGAAGGTACCTCCATGGTCCAGCCCCCTGCACAATGCAGGAACACAACTACCTGCCCATCTACAGTGACCCCAATTTCATGTCCAAGTGATCCCTCCACAAAAAAACCGCCAGATTCCAGCCTGGCCTGGAGGAACTTCACCTGCCATCCCACAATAGCAATTCCCTGGGTATACAAGGAAGGTCCACAAGAGACAAACATTGGCACATCCCTTCCTGCCCACCCACTCACAATCTGCCTAAATTCACGGCGGGTTCTGCTGGAGATGCGTCCAGCTCGGTGGCAAGTGGGGAAATGGCGGTTCTGGGCAGGCAGTCCAGGGCGGGCCAAGTGGCACTCTGAGGGACCCAATCAGGAGCCGCTCCGCGGCTCCTGATTGGACCCCTCCGAATTTTTATTCCGGACAGGTCCCGCCCTAACTCCTCCCCACTACCCCTTATGATTTTATTTAGTCCGCGGCGCCCGTGGCGCCGCAGGCATTTAAAGATGTTTCTAGAAGTGGATAGGGTTGCCAAGTGAATGCTGGCAATCAGCAGGGGCCTTTGCAGGCTGGGAAGTGCCATCATATGATGACAAGCGACATCATAATGTCACTCAGGTTTGTGTGACATTATGAGAATTTTTTCATCTCTGTTGTGTTTTTACCATAAATGTGTGAATTCCTAGAGCATAATTAAGACATTTCCATGGACAAATTGGAAATGATGCCACAATGCTGTGGCACAATGCCATCATCGTATGATGTCACTCCTTGTCCCTAATTCCTTGCTCCTGCTAAGGCAAAGAGGCCAGGAGGGTCCTGGAACCTAGGGATGGGAGTGTGTCTTGGATGCCTAAGAGGATAGCAACCCTAATTGCAGAAATAATGGGGAGGGGACCATGTCAGGGGCTTGCAATGTAGAGAAGATGGTTAGGATTGGGAGGTTGCTGCATCATTCATTTGGGAAACAGCCATTTGAGTTTTCTATTGTAATCATTGTTTTCCATAAAATCATTGCTAATGGAAATATATGTCTGTAACATTAGCTTTGCTATGGTCTTTATTTAAGCTTTATCTGAGGTTTTCTCAGAAAACGCAGTATCATTTTACTTAGCAGAGTTCTACAAAATGTTAGTTTGTGCTTTCATGTAAAAGCTGATCTAAGTTTTTGTTTCATAGAATTTTAACCTGAGCTACTTAGCTTCGTTCTTCTTAATCGATGTTCTGCGTCTAGGGCAGAGTCTGCACTTACTTTGTTTATTCTATTGTCAATCCTGTTGAATTCAGATTGATTTGAACTTGGGTCTTCCTCTCCCCCCCCCAATTGAAACAGAAAATGTTCTGCACGTGGTTAGGGTAGTTCAGGAGGAGCCAAGCACAGCCTCTTTCTTTCTTTTCTTGAAGGGGGGGGGGAGAGGATCGAAGAAGGCAGAGGAGGGAGAAAAAAATCCAAGACTGACAGCAGTTGAAATAAATTAGGGGCTTCTTCTTTAAGGCAAGCTTGTCATATGCACAGCTTTGGCCAATCAGGGGTTCTCTACCATGGAACAGAGCTCAGATTCAAAACAGCCTGCTTTCTCAATCCGAATATTAAAATATTGAGGGTTAAAAGCACTCTAAGATATTGCACAATAAATGTAGGGTCATTCCGGATCAATCCTGCTTGTTGCAGAAGGAAAATTTAAATCACCCCAAATCAAAATGGAAATCGCATTTTGTGTAGACGGCAGGGACTGAATTGACCTGGGATTGGAATAAAAGCTCCGTGCAGTTTACACCTAGGATAGAACAATACTTGTGGAGTGTGGGAAATGCAATACAATCAATAGTTGAATATATATGTTTTAGCAGTTTGGGTTATTCATCATTACTCAAAAGTAGCTCACATTAAAGAAAAGATTTGCACTCCCTGTTCAAGGAGCAACACCCCCCCCCCAATCTTTGGCATTCTCTTTAGTTAATAATTAAACAACCAATTTTTTAGACACAACACATTCAAGTATTATACAAAGAGCAAATCTCTTTTTCTGTGCAGCATGTAAATATGCAGGTTAGTTAATTATCCAAGCCACTCTTGCCCAGAAACTACCTGGTCTGCCCATCCAATGCTTACTTTTATTGCAACTTCTGTTGTTATAAAGATTTGACACTGCAGGAAATCCATTCAAAGATAGATGATGTTGAATGCATCCTGTCAATTCTAATTGTTTCCATTTCATCCATTGTGAAACACCCGGAGTGCTCTTGGGAGAAGCTCATGGGGAAATCAACTTCTATTCTGCAAGAGGTCGCAAGAGCAGGTACTCAGTATAAACTTGCCAACTCTGACAATCTAGGAAACAAGAGGCTGAAAGTTATGTTTGGAGGCACACAGCTTTTGGACCATTTACAACTGATATTGTTGATGCTTTCTTTGTGGGTTAATTATTTATCACAAGCAAATGGGTTACCAAATAGTGGGAATGAGTCCATTAAAGAGGAGCTGTAGCTGAGCAGGTGGGCAGACATGTAATGGAAGGTGTTAACCTCTGTATGTCCCCATTCAGTTATGACCCTTTATACTTTGGTTGCTATGCATGCCAAAAGGACTGAGATGAAACTAAGAACTGGTGCAGTGATTACTGATGACTTCCTAGTTTGTTGGGCAATCTGAGATCACTTGCAGCCACCATTTCCAGTGCCTGAAGACCTATCAGATGCCAAAGACCAAAACCATCCTGATTAAATGTGAACATCAATATCCTAGAACAACTTTAAAACAGCTTCTATATCTATAACCTAAAAGCAATACAACTGGATAAGGTAGAATGTTGTTGTTGTTGTTGTTGTCAGGTGCGAAGTCATGTCTGACCAATCATGACCCCATGGGCAATGATCCTCCAGGCCTTCCTGTCCTCTACCATTCCCCGGAGTCCATTTAAGTTTGCACCGACTGCTTCAGTGACTCCATCTAGCCACCTCATTCTCTGTCGTCCCCTTCTTCTTTTGCCCTCGATCGCTCCCAGCATTAGGCTCTTCTCCAGGGAGTCCTTCCTTCTCATAAGGTGGCCAAAGTATTTGAGTTTCATCTTCAGGATCTGGCCTTCTAAGGAGCAGTCTGGGCTGATCTCCTCTAGGACGGACCGGTTTATATGCCTTGCAGTCCAAGGGACTTTCTTATGGTCCTCGGCCTTCCTTATGGTCCAACGTTTGCAGCCATACATTGCAACTGGGAATACCATAGCCTTGACTAAACGTACTTTTGTTGGCAGGGTGATGTCCCTGCTTTTTAGGATGCTGTCTAGATTTACCATAGCTTTCCTCCTCAGGAGCAAGCGTCTTTTAATTTCTTTGCTGCAGTCCCCATCTGCAGTGATCTTGGAGCTCAGGAAAATAAAATCTGTCACTATCTCCATTTCTTCCCCATCTGCCAGGAATTGATAGCAGCTGTAAAAGTCTCGTAAGAATACAAAATCTTAACCTGGTATTGAAAGGAATAAGAGTTGGCACCAGGCAGGCCTCTAGTGGGAGGAAACTTGGAGGAGGAGGAGGAGGAAGAAGAAGAAGAAGAAGAGTTGGTTCTTATATGCCACTTTTCTCTACCCAAAGGAGGCTCAAAGCGGTTTACAGTCACTTTCCCTTTCCTGTCCCCACAACCGACACCCTGTGAGGTGGGTAAGGCTGAGAGAGCCCTGATATTACTGCTCGGTGGTCAGAACAACTTTATCAGCACGGTGGTGAACCCAAGGTCACCCAGCTGGCTGCATGTGTGGGGGAGCACAGAATCGAACCCGGATCGCCAGATTAGGTCCACACTCCTAACCATTACACCAAGCTGGCTCTCTTAAAAGCCTTTGGACCATCAGAGTGATGGTCCAGTCCATGATGCTCACTCATCTAGCTTCAGAACATGGACACATCAAATAGAAGATGGCCTCACCTGGTAGAAGGTGAGGAGAAGTTTATCCTCTGCGTAGTCTTGTGGTCACAGGCTCTGTTGCGCTTACCCAATACCAATATAATTGTATTCTAGAAACATAGATTATGAAGAGATCCTAACTTAGACCATTTTCAAATGGAAGCGTTTAATGTGCGCTGTCTCCTGCTTGCAAATGTGTGATAGGAAACTCTGTGCTCGCATGCTTCCTGATGGAAGACCCCTCCTGCATTATCCCACTGCCTTGTTGTGGCTTTTCTCTTCCCAACCCTCACTTCTCCCCCCTCTCTGCGGGCTGTCAGTCAACACAAGCCACCAATCTCTTCTTCAGCAGTTGTTTTGGGGACACAAACTTATTTCTCCCGAGTCCCAAAATTAATTTTTTAAAAAAAGAAACACACTTCCATATTGCTATGGGAAAATGCCACAACAATAAAACATTTTATAAAAAAACTTGCACTTCCACATTGCTTCGGGATCACACCACAACAATAAAACATTTCCTAAGATCCTTTTTTGGGATTCTTTGTATAATGGTCTCCCTTTATGTTCAGGTAGATGTGTGATAGGCTGGCCCCCGATGATTATGCACTAACAATAAAGATTTAAAACAAAGTCAACAGACGCCAAGCTAATAGGGAGAGGGCTGCTGGGTCACACACATACACCCTTTCCCCATTCATGCCGGACTGCCAGAAAACACAAATAGGAATGTGTTTTAGCTGCCTGACCCCAATATTACCATGCACAATTAAGAGAACATTATATTTGAAGTGAGGGCACGTTGCTTTGCAGTCCTGTAGCTATGTGGACCAAATAATTAAAATAAAATTTGATCAGGAAATGGAGAGGGGAGGGTGGGCAGAAGCCCGCTTGACCTCAACCATGACCAGAGCTTTCTCCATCCTAGCCCTCACCTGGTAGAATGAGCTCCCAGAGAAAATCAGAAAAAATAAAACCATTCTTTAATGTTATTGTAGTTATCACCTCATTATTACTACAAATGGAGTTACCTGTATCTTTTCTTATTTCACATAAACTGCCCTGAGCCTTCAGGGAGAACAGTATATAAACAAACAAACAAACAGACTTGCCCCTGTTTGTGCCATGATTTGCGGCATGACAAGAGGGAAATTGGGATTTTGCAATTTCCCTCATCATGGAACAAACTGGATATAAAGTTGTGTTATGCACTGGAGAGCTCCAGGTTGCTGCCGACTTCATGTAGAAGCAGCACTAAAACCTGCGAGCAATGAGAGGCTGTCCAGGGGCAAATTTCTCATGCAGAATCAGTTTTATATACCTTTATACCTTGATTCTATAGAAGATGTTTAGAACCAAGCTGTGTTAATTTCAGGGACAATATTCTGGCTGCAATTTTGAGCACTTTTAAAAAGCATAATTTTTTAACCCCTTTTATTTATGGACAATGATCCTCCAGGCCTTCCTGTCCTCTACCATTCCCTGGAGTCCATTTAAGCTTGCACCTACTGCTTCAGTGACTCTATCCAGCCACCTCATTCTCTGTCGTCCCCTTCTTCTTTTGCTCTCGATCACTCCCAGCATTAGGCTCTTCTGCAGTGATCTTGGAGCCCAAGAAAATAAAATCTGTCACTACCTCCATTTCTTCCCCATCTATTTTCCAGGAATTGAAAGGGCCAGATGCCATGATCTTAGTTGGCTACCTAAATGGCTACAAATGTATGGAGAAATAATCCACCTGGCATCTCTGATTCTAGGGACAGGAGCCCCAGTGCAGTTGAAGATGTTCTTCTACCTCATGTTTCAGGTTTGATGGGTTTGGGATTTTTTTTAACATTTTCACAAAGGTGTTGAAAAGGTCACAAGCAATGTCCTCACCTTCTAGTAAATCTTTCCTAATTCAACCACATGCTTTGATCATAATTAAGATATAATCCTACCTCAAATTAATTAGCTTTTCATTAAAAATTAGTTTACAGTCTCAATTATTTGATTATCAATAAAACCATATTCCTTACAGTGCTTTAGATAACCCCTTGCAACATCACAATGACTGATATTCTGAAAGCACATTTGACAAATTAAAGGGCCTTTTAAAGAACAAAAGGTTGGAATTTGTTTCTAAAAATTAGCCTCCTTTCCCCTCCCTGACATCTAGTGAGGGTTTTCCTTCCAGATGACTGATCCCATCCATATTGCCTCTTCTAATGGAATCCATTCCACTAGCTATGAATTATCTGCCTGGCACACAGCAAGTGAACAAAGGTGCACTTTGAGCAAGAATTTCCTGTCATAAAAATCTTTCATCAAGTCAAAAAGCTGGAGTAAATGTATGCATCTTCTCAACAGAAATGTCAAGGGAATAGCCCAGACCTTAAGAAGATGCTTCTAAGTGCACACACACTCATGTGTGAGAATGGCTTTTGTCTGAACTGACTGCATTATAATCCCACTTTCCTATAATGTGATTATAGCAGAGAATAGCTACAGAGATGCAAACTCTCAGCTTTTAAACAGGTTGGAACTGAGGATTCTCTGTGGCTTGTTGCTTTGGAGACTTTGATAAGGCCAGTTTGGTACATTTTCTTCCTTCTTATCATTGGGAGCAACAGAAACTCAGACAGGATACAGGGAAATTACTCTTTCCTGTCAAGGATAATTCACATGTAAAATCCATCAAGTTGGGTATTGGGGGTTGGGGTAGCAGTTCTGCACCTGGCTCTGTTTAACAGCCACTATCAAGCTGTTTATATCAGGGCATAAAGTCCAACTTCTCGTGGCTCTACCTTTCTTCTTTTCTTCTGGTATGCTCTTTTCTTTGTTTCAAAGACAGCCACATATAACCCATTCCATGAAGAGCTGCCCTTTGAACATTATCTTGTTTATAAATCACTGATTATTTGAAACTGAGGCAGCAGCCTTGTTAGACTTTTCCTCTGTGCCTGGGATAGATTCTCAGGAACATCAGAGTAGACGACACTGACACTTGTAGACCAACAGTCTGCCTTATTTTAAGTCTATTTTATGTGAAAAAGTGGTGCAGCTCTTTACACTACCTCAGGACTTTATCCCTTAGGAAGATGGTGCCTCGATCCACACACCAGGTAAAAACACCAGTTGCTCTCCTTCATGAAAAATGGGACAATATTAGAGGGAATACTTCTACTTTGGATGCAACCCACCCAAGACTTTGTCATAGAATGATTTAGGCCTGATCTACACTCAGCATGAGGGAGAAAAGAGATGGGTGAGGTGAGGTGATTGAATGGATTATACTATTTTAGACTACAGGTGAAATATAACATTTTCCTGCATGAAAAATTCCCTGGAAATAGCAAAGTAGTAAAACATATGAAGGACTAGACTAGAATGTTTCTCCTTGACATTTTTTTAACTTGCAAGTTTTTATATGGACAGTATTAAAAATATGACTACTCTCCACCTGTCATTTGAAGTAAATGAGTGTGGAGGGGATATGACTGTGATAGCATCTGCTTGGCATGCAAAAGATCTCAACTTCAATCTATAACATCTCCAGTTAAAAGAATCAGGTATTAGTGAGAACTTTAAGAGCCACTTCCATCAGAATAGACAACAATGACATTTGTAGACCAACAGCCTGCCTCATTATAAGTCTATTTTGTGTGAGAAAATGGTGCAGCATTTTCCATCACTTCAGGACTCTAACACCACTTTCTCCTCTATGCTTAGGTTGGGTCGTCATAGAATGGGATCAGTGGACCCAACCCAATCTTTTCTCCTTAGGGAACAAGACTTCAGTTCATCTCATACATTGGTCATTCCTGTTTTACCGTAGAACTTCACGTACTGCATTAACTTAAAAATATTTTATAATGCTGCATTTGGCAAAACACATGTTTCTTATTCCACATGAAAATAAATAAGAATCATGCAGTTCTTGAAAGAGTAATAAGATTTTATTCTGGGATAACCTCTTGTCGACTAGAGCCTTCTTTATTAGATGCATGTAGTAAGTATATAGCCCATATGTATATGAAGATAGTCTTTAAGGTCTCACAAGATTCATTTTTTTCCTGCAACAGACTAACATGGCTGCTGTGATACAATCATCCCATGATGTATTCCCAAATATGAATCCATTTTGGTATAGTAAAAGTTGTAAATCAGGCAGTAGGGTAGAAATATTGCAGGCATTAGGCCAATAGTTTAATCACATATATTCATGTCTTGTTATTGTATTTATTACATTAATGTCACATCCTTTCTGCCATTACAGAGCTCAAGCAAATTCTACAACCCAGGCACTGACCAGACTTGGATTTGCTTCATGAGGTTTCTCCACCATGTGCTTTCTAATCATATTAAATTATGTAAGATTATGATCAAGACCTGGAAAATGTGTAGTTAATCATATTAGCTTGGACAACTTCTAAATAAGTCACCTTATTGTAATAATGATCCAAAAAGCCAGTATCCTGCCCTACCCAGGCGCACCCCATGGAAGTCCCAATTAGTACAACCTTGGCCAGTAAGCCAAGCTCAAGTCGCAAACTGAGAGCAAAGTCAAAAGTCCAGTCTGGGTCTTAGTATTAACCACGCAGGTCCAACTCCAAGGTTGATCCGAGGGGATAGTAATATAGCAAGCTGCAGTTGGGAACTAGAGAAGCAGAGTCAAAATCTGAATCTAAGTACCAGAGCCGTAGTCTGAAAAGCTGAGAGCAGGAGTCAGGAAACTGGGACTTAGTCAGGCAGAGCTTTGTTGGAGTGAGAGCAGGTCAGGAACTGGAGACAAGGCAATGGGTAGACTCAGCTCACAGGTTGTACCCACAAGGAAGTACCATTTATGCCTAGCTTAAGTGCAGCCTTCTCCAGTGAGTTAACCGGCTGCACCTGGGGACTCAATCACCATCTGTTGGAGTAACCTCACCTGAGTGTCATCTGACTTGACAATGTGCTCTGGTGGCAAGCTGTCAAGTTGCCCTACTGGCATTGTCTCTGATGCTCTGGTGAGCTCTCTGGACTGGAATGGGATGCTGCTGTTGGCAGGGGTTAAGCTGGCAAGAGGGGCAAGGTGTTTGCCTATTTGGGGTTTGGCTGCATGTCCTGGTCAGGTTAGACCATCCCAATCACCTCCCAAAGCTTTGTTGCCCAGCCCCATTTCTCCCTCAGTTTCATGCTCTGAAAGCAGTGTCAGTGTGGCCTCCAGTGCATGGGCATGACAGCCAGTATGGTGTAGTGATTAAGAAGCAGTGGACTTTCATCTGGAGAACTAGGTTTGATTCCCCACTCCTCCACATGCATCCAGCCAGGTGACTTTGGGCTAACCACCGTTCTCATAGAGCTGTTCTCATACAGCAGTTATATCAGAGTTCTCACAACCCCACCTACCTCACAGGGTGTCTGTCATGGGGAGAGGAAGGGAAAGGTGTTTGTCAGCTGCTTTTGGACTCCTTCAGGTAGTGAAAACTCAGCGCTTCAGGTCTTCTTCAAACCTGAGTGCTTTATACTCACATTGATTTCAATGATTAAATCTCATCTGTTGCAAACAATAGAAATGCCAAGCTTTAGCACCATGTTCCTTTTAATAGCATTTCATTTATCTAAATGCTGACATGTTGGGATTATCACCTGTGTTGCTCAGTGCTTGAATTATACTGCTAGAAATCTTCTTATGGTTACAGAAAAGTCTTCTAGGAAGCATACTTCAACGAAATTGTCCTACACAATTTTCTGTACTAAAATACATTTTCCTATAACCTGCACACCTACCCATATAAGCTCATTTATTTTTATACATATTGGTGTAGATCAAATGGGAGTGTTTTGTGCAGGCAGAAGGATTTCCACCCACAGAGTACAATACTTCCCCCTCCTTCTGCATTCTTCAAGTCCCCCTCACATGCTTGGGCTGCAGTGGAGGAGAGAGATGAGATAGTAATATTCCACAGGTGGATCCCCCCCACTGACAGAAAATGCTCTGTGGGCTTCACCCATTGTTACAAGCATGGTGCTGCCCCATGAACTCAGTCTGTTTACCCCTATGGCTCAGTCTGTATTGAATAACAAAAGGAATGGTAATGTGGTCTAACTGCTGTAGAAGGACCACAACTGTTGGACCACAAGTGTCAGGAAATGTTTTTAGTCAAGAGCCAATCAGGAGAAAGGGAACAGGTGGATGCCTGTGTATATCAACTGCTTATGCTACTTAAGACAAGGGAATACACGTTTGACTGCCCACCAAAATGCATATCCCATTGTGGATAATGTAGCACAGACACCCACATTCAGACATGCATGCTTTGCTTTCCCCACTCTCCACTTAGCTTAAACCAGAGCTAATAGATCTAAGTGCTGATTTCCTTTTCTTCTCTGACAGTTAATTGGATTGTTTTGGATGTCAGGAAGGTTACCTGGCAGGTTACCTCAGCATCATTAATGTATTTAAACAAAATGTTACATCATTATATGGAGAGGTGATAAATCCCATACCTCCCTTTCTAATGATACATCTTTTCTGATTAGTGAATTGTGGTGTTTTGTACTGAAGGTTGAAGGCACTTTCTTTTTTGTGAACAAAATGGCACTTGAATTTTATTTGAAGAAGCTATTAAATACCCCCCCCCCCATTTCTAGGACATATGCTTGTTGACTATTAAAATGTCACTTGATTTTGAAGTTTCATTTTTCATCCCGTCATCCTAGGTTGCCCTAAAGGACAGGTGTCAAGCAACTGGAACTACGGGTTCCCAGTACACATGTATTTGTCACTGAGGACAAGTTGTCTGTCTTCTATTTTATGGCTGTCAGAAATGAATTCTAATCAGATTGGTGGATTACTTTTGAGCAGTGGCAGATAACTTGTTACGGATAGCTCAAACTACAAAGAATCTGATTACATATTTTAAAAAGATTGTCCCCCCCATTTTAACAGGTCAACCTGAATTCTCATACAGAAATTAACTAGTGTCCAACATGTTTCCTAAGCAACAATCCATTTTATTTATTAACATATTTATACCGTGCCTTAAAGTAACTTACAATGCATAATAAAAACATCCACCAGCAGTCAAAACTCAACCTAGCAAAATGCCTGCAATTTATGTTTTTCTTCCCTATATTACTGGTATTATTACCAATCAGGGCATGGATAAAGCATTACAAACAATCTTGATCTGATTGCACAGTTGGCTGTGTCTTGTTCTAGTACGGTGTTTTAAGCAAAGGGCTGGAGTAGATGTTGAATCAATAACCCACCATACAAACACAGTTTTGATACAATAGTGTATACTGTATCAATAAAGCAAACATATTCAGATTGATTTATTGCCATTTGAGTGATTCCCTGAGAACCTAATTAAAGGTATGCCTACAATATAGATGTTCCTTCACTGTGCAGTATGGCAACATTAAGATGCTAGAATTTATAATCAGTGCTGACAATTGGTATATTTTATTAAGTTTAAATTTTATACTATTAATTGTTTTTATTCTGTAACTACTACTAGTAATTCTTGTAAACTGCCCTGAGACAGTGAGTCCAGGAGAAGTAGTATAGAAATCAAATTATAAATATAAATAAATATTTTTTTAATCCAGAGAAAATACAATTAAAATTTTGCCTGCCATCTTTAACCGCTCCTGCGGAGCGGATTAAATAAAGCACTAAGGGCTGCTGGGGAGGAGTTAGGGTGGGCCCTGTCTGGGATAAAAACTCACCCTTCCGAGTGTCACTCGGGGGCCAAGCGGCCAATGGGGAGCTGCACAAAGCGCGGCTCCTCATTGGCTGCTTGGCCTGGCCTGGCCTCAGCCACCAGGGGAGTCGCTGCTCAGTAAAAGAAGACCTCTGAGCCAGTGAGTCCTCCCGGCGACCTCTCCTCCCTGTTGGGAAAGGAGCAGGAATGCCGCGTCAAAGACGCGGCATCCCTGTTCCTTTCCATCCCCCCAACTACGCTCCCACAAACCGCCAAACACACAGATGCACATGCACCCGACCAATGCCTACTCCCCCCTCGCCCCCAGACCACTTCCCGTGCCTCTGCCGACTCCTACACTTCCAACATGCACACACACACACACACACACACACAGAACTAACCCCCCTCACCCCCAGACCCGTCCCCGCGCCGCTGCCAATTTGCAGGACCCCCATACGCACACATGCATGCATGCAGCCACCCAACGTTCACCCCGTCTCAATCTCCCAACCCTTCCCACGCCGCCCCCACGGCTCCACGACCTGATGCCCACAGGCCACCTGTCCCCCCGCCGCCCTCCCACACCTTCCCACCCCCACCCCAATTGTTCCTTTCCCAGGCCCCTTGCTGCAACCTCCTTACCGTGACGCCGTCCTCCGCTTTCCTCTCCCTTTCTGCTCCTTCCTGCAGCACCGGGCCAAGCCGCGCGACCCATGTGGCAGCCGGCACGGCGCTGCACTTAGGAGCCGTCACCACCCATCGTGGCCACCCTTCGCTACCTGTTGCCTCTGCCGCCTGGAGCTCCTCTCAGGTAGGTGCAGGCCCAACTCCCCAGCTCGCTGCCGCCTGGCTGCCTCCCCGCCTGCCCGCTGCCCTTCTCCCGGCCCCGAACACAGCCCCGCTGCCTCGCAGCCATGGCGTTCTTCCCGGGTGGGTAGGTGCTCGCCGGCCTTCTCCCGGCCCCGGGAACAGCCTCGCCACGTCTGTGACGCGGCCAGCCTGTTCCCGCCGCAAAGAGAACGCCCCAGGTCGCGCCTAACTTGCTGCAGTGCCCCAGCCCCTGAGAAGCCTCCACCCTGTGAAGGCTTCCCCAGGGAGTGGGGGCCTAGCGCCCATTTCATTCCTGGATAAAATGGGCTTTATTTCTAGTCTCTTATAAACCTCTAAATATGCTGTTAACAATATAGTATGTCCAGTTTTCATATATGACACTATTATTATAATCATTTAGTTGATCTTCTGTGATTAATAAAGATTCAGAACCAGTCTGTGTCAGAAATGTAATCACATTGGGTATTGTTAGGTTTAAAGTACTTTAAGACATTCCTGAATCTCTAATTGATAACCATGGTCCTTAATACAGACAATAAAATGGTTGTAGAGCTGGATTAGGACAATGGAAATTTTGGTTCAAATCTCTGTTTGCCAAGAAATTTGCTGAATGACCTTGGGCAAGAAGCATGTGTGCCACTCAGAACTCCTTGGAAGAAGGGAGAGAGTAAATATATGAATACAATAAATATGTTCTGTTATAAAATGAAAATTAATGATTCAGCATAACTGTGAGTGAAACACACATGTGTGAAAACTCCCAAGCCATTTTTGTTTTAAAGCAAGGAACTGGAAACATGAAATGAAATGGTACGTAACTGAAATCCACTGGAATTCCCATCTACAGCTACATAATCTATTGAAATTAAGAGAGGTAGGCTCTGTCCCCCACATGCTGCCCCCCACATGCAACCAGCTGGTTGACCTTGGGCCAATCACAGTTCTCTCTAGGTTTTTTGAACCTCACCTGGTTCACAGGGTGGCTGTTGTGGGAGAGGAAGGGTAGGTGATTGTAAGCCACTTTGAGATCCATTTGGGTAGTAAAAAGTGAGGTACAAAACCCCAGCAATTCTTCTAAAATTTGCTGCTCAAACTGAACTGCAAGATACATTTTCCTCTAAGCAGATTTCATTCATGCCTACAATGTAACTCTTAGCCTGCCATGAGTTTTATTTCTCCATTAGCAGCCATGGCTCCACTTGGGTGATTAATAATATAAGGAAATATCTACATTTTATTTAAGAAGACAGAGGTCATATTCGCTGGCTGGTTCTTCCCCAACTGTCTTTTTTTTGTATGTTATACCACTGACATTGCCTACAATTCTTCATAGACCCTGGAGAATTTATTTGAAACCTTCCTTCTGAAATAGAATGAAATATATGCATAGCCTGTCAGCAGGTCATATGTATCCTGCCAACCTAGATTTTTCACTTTTCATCAGCAAGTTTCAAGACAGGGGAATGCCTGGCAGATTGACTAAGTAGCTTGCAAAAGAAAGGCAATCCCAAAATGACAATTCCATTGTAAGGAGAAACCCAACATTAGCATGGTGAGTTTCTTTCAGGTATACATGAAACATCATCCTTCATTCTGTAAAATATGAAACATATCATGGGAAGCCCATAATGTGGAAAGTTCCTCACATAATTTGAAGGCAGAGTGGAATAAAATGTTTTCTGAATTGCCCTCTCTAAATATGCTCCAGTTTCTAGCCAGGTAGCATAATTCAACAGGAAGATACAGGAAGGTTAGACTGCGTTTAGACTGCAGGAGCTCATTTTAGGATGGTACTCTTGTAAAGAGCAAGCAAATGGGGAAAAAAGACCAGATGTGTTTTGCACAACTATTTGTATTTGCATGCTGCTTTCAAGTGTTAAAACTATTTCACATATACTATCATGTTACAACCCTTTCATGAGAGCCAATGAGAGCCATTTGTATATATCCTCATATTACGGGTGGGGGTGGGGGTGGTGAAGCATATAGTTGGTTGAAGACTAACTAACCTATTGACTTCATGGCATGGGAGAGATACATAGGGCACCTTAGGTGGAGTTACACCCTTTAAAGCCAATGGACTTACTTTTTTTTAGTGACTCTGAAGTTACTATTTTATGCCAGCTGTTGGTGGTAGGCAGTTTTAGAAGGTTCCACCTATGAAGGAGCTAGTGATTAGCCTGTTGCTTGGATCAAATGTGGATGTTCCAAGCATCCATCACTACAGAATTACTTTGAAAGGTAATATGCAGAGCTGTAGAGAGTGACGTCCCTTTGTTTGTGCCTGCCAGAATTCAAGCATTTGGGACATAGCTGAAACCATTCTCCATGGTGGTATACGCCACATTTCAGCATTTGGAATGAGAGATTTTGAAGCACATAAACTGCCAGATATGAATTAAATTATTTGCTACCCATTATTTACATTCACATATAAAGACACTGGGAATGTCCTGTATGGCTGCCAGAAAGAATCATACAACAGGCTTGCAATGAGAGACTATACTATTAATTTATACTAGGGGGCACAAATGTGCATGCACGGCAGCTCCGCACATGCGTGTTTGCGGCCACTGGCGTGTCAGTGGCCGCGCCTGCCTCTTCCCCCCCTCTTGAAGTGAGAAGCTAGCCTCCGGGGGGTGGGGGAGAGCTGGCAGCCCAGGCACTTTGCATGCATGGCAGCTGCGTACAAACACACATGCACAGTTGCTGCACATGCACATTTGCACCAGCAGGAGCGCAAACGTGCATGAGCGGCCTGGTACTGAGGCCTTTGCGGCCCGGGGGTTGATGACTCCCAGTCTAGGCCCTGGTCCTGGTCAAGGGCAAGTGAATGTCCCAGTGGCCCAGGACTACCAGTGAGTTCATACCCGCAGAGCGAAGGGCCCTGAAGAGGGCATAAGTCCCTCAAATAAGTGGCTGTGTATAGCCTTAAAGGTCAAAACCAAGAGCTTGAACTTGATCCGGATGCAGACTGGCAACCAATGCAGCTACTGCAGCACTGGCTGGATATCGACCCTCCAAGGTATCTTGTTGAGGACCCTCGCAGCTGCATTTCGCACCAGCTGCAATTTCTGGATCAGAGACAAGGGTAGGTCCATGCAGAATGAGTTACAGAAGTCTAATCTGGAAGTGACTATTGCATGGATCACAGTAGCCCATGTTCTGGAGGCAGATAGGGCGGCATTGAAAGGGAAGCATCAAAGATCACTCTCAAATTTCTGGAGACAGGTGCAGCTGTCAATTGCACCCCATCCAGGCATGGGAGATGTGTTTCCTGATCTTTCCCCTTTCTACCCAGCCACAGGACCTCCATCTTGGAGGGGATGAGTTTCAGACGACCCTGCCTGAGCCATCCAGCCACTGCTTCCAAACAACTGGCATATTTATCCGGGGGGGGGGGGAAGTCTAGCTGGCCATCTATCAGGAGATAGAGCTGAGTGTCATCTGCATATTGGTGACAACTCAGGCCAAAACTCCATACCAGCTGGGCCAGAGCGTGCATATAGATGTTAAAAAGTCTAGGGGAGAGTATCGCCCTGCTGAGTTACTTCACAAGGGAGCACAAAGGGGTCAGATAACTCTTCCCCACTGCCACCCTCTGGGTCCTGGAAAAAGGAGACCAGCTATTTCAGTGCAGTTCCCCTAATTCCAGAGCTAGCATGGCAGTATGCCAACAGCTCATGGTCCACCACTTCAAAAATGGCCAACAGATTTCAAAATATGAGGATGGCTGAACAGCCCCGATCCAGCTGGCGCAGGTTATCATCCATCAGAGTGACCAGCACAGTCTCCAGGAGTGACCAGCACAGTGGCCAGGATAGAAGCCAGACTGGTATGGATGTAAGGCCGAAGTTTCCTCCGAAACTGCTAGGAGCTGATCCGTATCAGTGTTTGATGTGAGGGCTCAGAAATATCCATTCTTTCAAGCTATTCCCCCTTTCTTTGGCAATTGGCTCAGGTACCCCAAGCAACTGTAATGGTTAGGATTGGAACAAAGAGATCACGCTGTTTTACATTCTCTTATAATAACTATTGCTTCATCTGTGTTTCCAGTGGCGAGGCTGCCATGCTGTTTTATGGCATCTCTAATGTATGTTGGCATGGAATTAGATAGGGCTTGGCTGAAATGACTCTGAAATAAGTGGGATATGGATGGCAGCCAAAAGCTGTTTGAAAGAGTTAACGGTGAGTAGTAAACAAAACATATTACTGTGAACAGAAACAACTCTTGTTCTTTGTCTCTGGCTTACCAATTCTGAAATAATAGGCCTGATTCACTTTGTTTAATACTCAGTGGTTCCTCCTGGCATAGAAGCTGTCTGTGTGACTGCAGTTCCAAACACTGGAGCCCTGATGAGAACTTCATTAGTTTAGACTGAATTCAGCCCAAGGAAAGCATTAGTAATGTACCACATATCGAATATTTGTATAGTTACACGAGGCAAGGATGTTATGTGCACAGACAGATGGATGGCATTTTCAGGGATTGCATCCTTCCCCCAAGCGAGTGTTTCAGCCAAGTTCCAGAGAGATAAGAGAAAGGTTACCATTTTTATAAGGAATTAAACATTCCATTTGAAGAGTAGTTGAGGCAGACATTTGGCACTCCATAGAAGGCAATGAGTATTACAGAATGGGCACAGATAGACACTTGGCACCCAAGAAAACCAGCAAAGTTACCTATCCCTAGGCTACTAACAATATTTTCAAAATATATATAGAATAAAGAAAAGTAAAGTAAATAGTCTCTTTGTTCTATGTTGCTTTATTGTAGGATCCAACCAGAATGTTTTCTAGATATCTCCCATTTTCAAAGGGTAATTTTGCTCAGTGGTTGTCCTAAACATAAATACACAAAATTAGTACCTTTTAACATTGAAATAAATTATACATATATAAATAGAGCTGAACACTTCTCACTTATAAGTAAATTGGTAATTCCAATAGCTACGTCAATACCTGAAAAGGATACAATCCTAAAATCATTAAATGTTCTATCTCATAATGTAATAGAATGCTCCTTGATCTTGTATATATCTTACCTCCATTAAGTCTATTAAATTGCTTGAAGTATACACTGGGCTTGGGCTCTGCACTTTAGGGATGCCAGTGATCCAACTACTCCCGACCACACCCTAACACCCTAGTTGTTTTATACATTCATTGTTAACACCTATCTGCATGTGCCAACTCGCACTTACAGTTCCTGTTAAAGTTACAGTGAATGATATTTACTTACAATTGCACATAAGGTTACAATTGCTATCCAACAGGTATAGTTCACATTTCTGTTTATAAGAAGCACGAAAAGTCTAAGGTTGTGTTCAAACTTCTAGACTCCAATGAATGAATGTAAAAACATTCTCTTTGTCTAAGCAGTCTACTAAAATCCATTCTTTGGTGAGGCTGTTGTAACTGTTTGATGCTGAAAAATGAAAGTTGATCCAATGTGTGTCCTGCTTCAATGAAGTGACTGCCTCTGGCATGCAAATATGCCTTCACAAATTCCCTGGCCCAGCTATACTTTGCTAAGATATACTAGAAATATTATTATGGTGGGAGGTTCATGCACTAACTCTCCCTTTTGCACAGGGAGAAATTGGATGATTTAGAGCAGTGGTTCTCAACCTTCCTAATGCCACAACCCTTTAATACAGTTCCTCATGTTGTGGTGACCCCCAACCATAAAGTTATGCAAGTATTCTTTCACAGAAATTAAACCGAAACTGACCAATGACATGAAGATCTATTGTTCATGATTGTATATTTTTCTGGGTTTTCTCAGTTCAGTTCTGCCTCTTGTCCCACCATGCTGATCTTGCTCTTTTCCACTGTTCCAGACAGACAAACTCTCTCTCGATCTACCCCATAGGGCTGTTGTGTGGATGGTGCCCCACCGTCCAAGCTGCTTGCCCTGCTGTGACCCCTGTGAAAAGATTGTTCGACCCCCAAAGGTGTTCCAACCCCCAGGTTGAGAACTACTGATTTAGAGGATAGACTTGTGCTCGTTCTACTGCACATTAATTGTTGCCCTCTATTTATTTCATTTCAAGAGCCTCTTGTGGTGCAGGTTGGTAAGACAGCCGACATGCTGTCTGAAGCTCTGACCATGAGGTTGGGAGTTCCCAGCAGCCGGCTCAAGGTTGACTCAGCCTTCAATCCTTCTGAGGTTGGTAAAATGAGTACCCAGCTTGCTGGGGGGTAAGACAGTAATGACTGGGGAAGGGAATGGAAAACCACCCTGTATCGTGTCTGCCAAGAAAACGCTAGAGGGCATCACCCCAAGGGTAGGGTGACTAGATTGTCCCACTTTTGGAGGGACATCTGGGGGTACTTGGCAAATTGTACTTATGTTGAAAATAAAAAAAATATATAAAGGTAAAGGTAAAGGTATCCCCTGTGCAAGCACCGAGTCATGTCTGACCCTTGGGGTGACGCCCTCTAGCGTTTTCATGGCAGACTCAATACGGGGTGGTTTGCCAGTGCCTTCCCCAGTCATTACCGTTTTACCCCCCAGCAGCAAGCTGGGTACTCATTTTACCGACCTCGGAAGGATGGAAGGCTGAGTCAACCTTGAGCCGGCTGCTGGGATCGAACTCCCAGCCTTATGGGCAAAGCTTTCAGACGGCTGCCTTACCACTCTGCGCCACAAGAGGCTCATAAAAAATATATATATATATATCACAATACTATTTTTGTGTTCTATGCATTCTATGAAACTTTTTGTTGCTCCATATAGACCAAATTTTTAATCAAGAACACCCCCCCCCCCGGTCAATGGTGCCCCACTTTACCAATGTTAAAATCTGGTCACCTTACCCAAGGGTCAGACATGACTCAGTGATTGCACAGGGGATAACTTTACCTTTACCTTTATTTGTTTCATTAAAATATTTATACACCATATTTTCCTTGTGGGCCAAAGGGACTTACAATTCTAAGATCAAAAGAATACAAGCCTCTTTCTCCAGAAAATGACTGTACCTTAAATCTCAATAAAGCCTCTCACAAATAAAACAGCCCTATCTCTTCTCCTAGAAGCTTCTAACGATGATATCCCTTTCACCAGGGAGCCCATTTCCACAAGGCAGAAGCTATTATAAAGAAGAACTAACTCCAGTAGATGCCAAGCAGGCCTTTTCTCCTATGTATTCCATCCTGTGCCTGTTATATTCCAAAGAAAAGGCACATGTTTGCAATTTCCACACACACATGGAAATTAAGGAAACATTTATATTGTGCAAAGTGGACAGAATTGAAATCTCAGCATTTTCCCCCTTATGGCAGAATTTCAGTTCAGCTATTGGTGGTGTTACAAAGAAGGCTGTTAGATCAATTGTCAGTTTCTCATATTAATTTGGTTCTGATTCAAACTGAACAGAAGTCTGGGTTGTTACTAACGTCTTGCACGCAGTGCCTGGTACTTCAGTGGAGTCTCTGAATTTCTTAATCACAAAGGCAGGATGGCAGCAGATGACAATCAGTTCCAATCTCTCTTGCATTCCTCATTAAAAGCAGCTTTATTTCCCCACATGTCTCTTATGGGAGATCAGGAGATATGCATTAATTTTTTGATTAATAATTTACAAGAAATATTATCCCCCCTCCCCTCTGCCTGTGCACTATTTTTTTAAAAAATGTGAGGAAGAAGTGTGTGTCATGGAAGTAGTTTGCACAGTATGTGACACCTGTTCTTAGAATTCAAGCAGATCCTGCATTCCATTAACATTCATTATAGTTTGTCCAAGAGCTAATTTCAGAAGATCTTGTTTAGGTTGAATGAAACAAACTTGACTGGAGTGGGGCACCTTGCTGTATTTTTTAAGCATGCTAAAATCTTGATCATTTTGGAATGTTTTCATTAAAGGTTAGAGTTCCAAAATGAGCCTGCAACTATCACCCTGCAAAAACAAAACAAAAAAAATCACCCACCATCCAGCATAATGGCAGAGATCAGGTTTTAGCAGTGTTGTGAATGCTACTCTTTTTACAGCTCCTTCTAAAATGTATGTACTACAAATTTCTACCCAAGTGGGAATGACTGCACGTTTTGGAAAGAAAGAAATAATTGGATTGACACTGTTGGTTTTCTTATAAATGACAGTCTCCATGAATTTGGAAAAAAAGAAAAGTGGCAATCAATCAAAAAAGTACCAGCAACCACCTACTCAGCTGAAGTGATTTGGCTGCTCTTTCAGCAGAATTTTGAGCCCACTGATTTCATTGAAAATATTTGCCATATGATGCATAACATCACATAACAGCATCAGCAACAGTTCACAATTATACTTGGTTTCTATTATTGAACTACAGGCAGGGCTGGATTTACAGGAAAAGAGGCCCTAGGCTATTCCACTTATGTGGCCCTTTCACCTCCAATTTTTAAGTTTGTAAATTACATGAGAGATAATAAAATACATCATTACTGTGATATATATCAATATGTTAAATGAAACATGTGATTGGTACTAACCTTTATTAAAAATGTGGAATATAGGTCTTGATCTTGAGGCCCTAGGCTGAAGCCTAGTTAACATATAGGCTTGACTACAGGTTCCGGAATTCCATGAGGACAGGACTGGCAGGTGGCGACTGTCCCAGTGATGACACGACTCCAGTTTTTGGCAAATAACTTGGCTGCAGCTGTTTATTAACAAACCACCCCAACAGAGGGTCGGCCATATGCAGGTAAGGGAGCCTGACCCCATCAGCCGTCCGGCTGCATGATATGAACTGTGGCGCTCTGACTCCATGCCTCACTCCCAGCCGGGAGGATGGGAGGCCTGCCGCCGTGGAATCCAGGGAAGCGGCTGCCAGGGACCCAACGGGTGTCTGCCTCCATTGGTGTCCCCATGCTGCTTGGACCCCCAGGCCTCTGGCCTCCCAGACAGGTAGGCTGCGCCCGGATAACTACCAGTCTCCTTACTGAGACTCCCACCTCAGGGAGTCCCGCATGCAGATGGGCTCCTTGCCAACAGGCTCCCTACCTAGCATAACCACAGCTGTGACAATAAAGTTTCTATAACTGAAAACGGGGAGGGTGGGCGGGTGTCTGTCCCAGGTGAGCGACTGGTGCGAAGAGGGCAGGTGTGCTTGGGCCTGGCCTTTTAAGGCTGGCTGCCCTGACCCTCTCCTGCCATGTGTCGGTGCGGCCTGTTGATGCCGCTGGGAGCAGCGTCATCGCTGGGCGACTCTGCGGCATCAACAGCGGCCGCGCCGAGCCGCGGCCACTATTTATTAAACTAAGTATAGCATAGATAGTGAACTTGTGTATATGTGTAGTCTGAGATAATTATTTTTTTTTAAGAATTAAAAAATGCAGACATATTGTCCATGCTACTTTGATACCCTATCAAAAGATCTAGCTATGTATTATCATGAGCAATTATTTATTGTCCTGTCCTGTTGACTGCAGCATGCCTCAGTTGTTACAAATTCTAAATAAGAGATCTAAAAAAGGGAAGAAATCAGTTTTTGCCCTTAGGGAGAAAGTTTTAAAAGTCTGCATTTCACAATGTGAATGAGATGGTCTTGGGATCTGTCTGAAAGTGATGGCTTACCAGCTTTTGTAGCATTCACAAATTATTTATAAAAAGTTTTATGAATTTGTGGCATGCTGTGTTCTTAAAACACTTTCCCATTATGTTTTGCTTGATCAGTAGGGTAGAGACACATCTTTCCTCTAAAGATCTGTTACAATTTATCAAAATTAGGGGTTTTTTTTTAAAAGAACTGTCCAAATGATTCTTTAACCAGTTCATTCGACTTGAGCTCCCTTTTAGGGTTCCCTAGAGCATTGTGTAAATACATGCCAGAAATAAACTGCTGACCTGGATAAAGGAATTCTTCCTCATGGACTTGCTCGGGTTATGAGTTTATGGCTGTACTGAGTTGTGGAACTCAATCTTCTTTAATCTCTGCCCTTTTTGCTTTTACTACAAGGGCTACTTTTGCATCAATAAATATTCCATTGCTGGTTTTGTCTCAAGCTAAGAGCGATGGTATGCAAACTGTGTGTGTGTTTATGGGAAAAGGCTGGTAGTGTTGAGCTGGTAGTTTTGCACTTGTTCTCCAGTTATTCATCTAAGAGTAAATGTGCAAACCCCAGAAAAAATTGGATTCAGCTTGACTAGTTGTTGAGTCTTTGCTAGATCCTGTTAAAGCTAATATTTCTTTCAAGATTAGGTTTTTCAGCAGAAGTAGGAATATTGAGGCATATTGATTGTTTGAATCTAGTGGGAAAGACATATTCTGGGTCTACGTAAATAGCAACCTGTGTGTGAGGAACATTTCAACTTTGTAGAGGATATGGAAGAACAATGAAAGGCCACCTCCCTATGCAATATCAAGTTGATGAGGAAGAATTCCCTTCTCTAGGTCAACAGCTTATCAGACCCGCCAAGGATCCCTAAAAAGGTTATCAATGTAGAACAATTTGAAAGAACTGGTTAAATAATCATTATTCCCCCTTACATGTTGATGGTCATGGCAGCTTACTAGATGTTCCTTCAAATATATGGTAAGACAGCTAATATCTGGAATTACTTCAGGAATCCCCCAGAGTCAGAGGTTATGATTGACCCATAGGCCTTGGTGGGGAATTGGAGTCCATCAGGCACATCCTTTTCAGATGTTCATTTCATGTAGGAGTTTGCAATAAGATCATCACTCCCTGCTTGCCCTGGGTGTAAGCTGCACGGACCTTTTATTGCACTTCCAGGTCCATTCAGTCCCTGCCGTCTACACAGGATGCGATTTCTGTTTTGAATTGGGGCGATTTAAATATTCCCTCTGTAACAGACATGATTGATCCGGAGTGACCCTACCTTTTCTTCGCAATTTCCTGGAGTGCTTTTAATCTCGATAAATGAAAAAATCGCATTCCTAAAATGTGCAGCTGTTTGCGTTTCCCCGAACTAAAAGCTGCCGAGCCTCCAGTTGGTAAGGGAGACTGTTCAAATGCTTCTGGTTGCAAAACTTTCCTACCAAGATGTATTGTTTCTCTTTGTTACCCTCTAGATTTGCCTCTTGTCTGAGAAACTGCTGGCTAGCTGGCTTTCTTTTTTCTTTTTTAATGAACGTTATTGCAAACCCAGGGAGGGGAGGGGAGTGCCTGCAATTTAGTGCCTGAAATTTAAACAAGCTTCCTATTTCAAAAGGACGGCTGCAAGCTTTTCCCTGTGAGATGGATCAAATTCCCTGTAAGTCCCAGAGTGGGAGGCTGGTATTGGCATAATGAGAAAGAAAACAAAAGGAGCCGGCTCCCGGCTTCCGGCTCCCGGCTCCCGGCTCCCGGCTCACCCCCCCCCTACGGAGCTTCGTCGCAGAGCCTCCAGCTGATTCTCCACCGGCAGTCAAACGGAGGAGAAATCCTCCGCCCTCCCCAAATCAAGTGCAGAGCACTTTCTGTTTCCAATCGGGGGGAAATAATCAGGAAGACCTGAGCTCAAATCGATCTGAATTCAACAGGAATAAATAAAGTAAGTGCAGATTCAGCCCTGGATTCCCAGTGACTCTGAGGAAGGGAAAATTAAGAGCCTCCTTTTGGGGGGAAACATTGAGGATTCCTAACAGGTAGCCAAATATTATGCCATAACATGCAGATTACGCCAAAAGCATGTTATTGAAAGTCTATCATGCCTTAGGTAACTACTTACCCTGATATGTTTTTAGTTTAATTCTGTTTTAAACATTTGATTTAAAAGTATTTATTAACTCTTAATCATTTTATTAGATTACTGTTTTAAAAGCTGTATTGCAAATAAATCTGAATCTGATTCATAGGCCTTTCATGGAGATGAGAATAAGGTAAGACCACCATGGCTCTGGAGTTGCAGGTAGACTGTCCCTGGAGGTTGGCAGCAGCACTGAATCTAGGACAGTCTGTCCCTTCAACAACAGCAGTGGGTACGAGTGTGGGGTTGCTCTTTGTTCTTCAGTTGGACCATGCAGCCATGTAGGCTGATGCTGGCCATGTAAGTCGTATCACTTAAGAGTCAGTGGTGTGGCTGAGACCAGGGATTGTTCTGTCTGGACATTAAGAAGAAGAAGAAGAAGAAGAAGAAGAATTGGTTCTTAAATGCTGCTTTTCTCTACCTGAAGGAGTCTCAAAGCGGCTTACATTCCCCTTCCCTTTCCTCTCCCCACAACACAACACCCTGTGGGGTAGGTGAGGCTGAGAGAGCCCTGATATCACTGTTCAGTCAGAACAGTTTTATCAGTGCCATGGCGAGCCCAAGGTCACCCAGCTGGCTGCATGTGGGGGAGCGCAGAATCGAACCTGGCATGCCAGATTAGAAGTCTTAACCACTACAGCAAACTGTGGGGTGTGGGTGGGAAGGAAGGGGATGCATCTCTTTCTATATTATGTTTGGATTCCTTATCAGCAGCACATTTTCTGGAAACATAAATGTCCACTTTGGCTCCAAACATTTTCTAGTCACAATAAGAAATTATGACATCTGCTTTGTCATCCCCCAGTTATCTCCAGATCATTCTACCAAGTAAATGTCATTGTAATCTATATTAAAAGTTTATGTTTATTTGTAGGTCAACAGGTCTAAAGAAATTAACATTGGCAGCCTGATCAGCTATGGCTGGATCTTTTGGAAAGCAAAAAAATGGATGCCTTTCAAATGTCAAAAAAGCCTTGAAATGTGGAAATGGAAAGCAAAAGAAGAAGAAATGAGAATGAATTCTTCATGTCTAGCTTAATAGAAAAGAAGTATGGAAGAAACAATGCCAAACACTTGCAACATCATTGCTATAATGTAAGGCCCCAATTGCCACAGATAGAGTAATAATAAAATGATTTTGTTTTCCTGAATTTAAATTTAGACCTTTCCCATTCCCAAATACTCCCTCAATAGTAACATTTTAGAGAAAGGCTGCAAGCAACTGGTTCTATGAAATTTCATATTATTGCAGCTAGATAGCATTGTTGTTGTTGTTATGTGCGAAGTCGTGTCCGACCCATCGCGACCCCATGGACAATGATCCTCCAGGCCTTCCTGTCCTCTACCATTCCCCGGAGTCCATTTAAATTTGCACCTACTGCTTCAGTGACTCCATCCAGCCACCTCATTCTCTGTCGTCCCCTTCTTCTTTTGCCCCTAGATAGCATATTTTAAAACAATTTGTGTGGAAATGTGATGGAGAGATACTTTGGAGAACATTTAATCATTTAGAAGAAGAAGAAGAAGAGTTGGTTCTTATATGCCATTTTCCCCTACCCAAAGGAGGCTCAAAGCGGCTTACAGTCACCTTTCCTTTCCTCTCCCCACAACAGACAACCTGTGGGGTGGGTGCGGCTGAGAGAGCACTGATATCACTGCCCGGTCAGAACAGCTTTATCAGTGCTGTGGCGAGCCCAAGGTCACCCAGCTGGTTGCATGTGGGGGAGTGCAGAATCGAACCTGGCATGCCAGATTAGAAGTCCACACTCCTAACCACTACACCAAACTGGCTCTGGTTTAGGACGTTTACACTTCTCTATATGTCCCCCAAAGAATGCTTTGTTTTTTATCACATGGTTTTCTAGTTATGCCCAGGCCACAGGTGGCTTGACTGTCCTCAATGAGGGCAAGAACTTTTTTTGATATTGGCCAGACTAAAGAGATCAGTTCTGGAGAAAATGGCTGCTTTGGAGGATGGACCCCAGAGCATTATACAACACTGAGGTCTCTCCATGTCCCAAACCTCACCTACTTCTGGCTCCAATCCAAAGGTCTCCATGTATTTTCCAGCTCAGAGCTGGCAACTCTATGGCCTGTGCTTGGTGCAACTCTCTACTAGATGACAATTGGGCCGTGCAGGACCTTTTTGCATTCCATAGGTCATATAAGATGGAGTTATTTCACCATTATTTCCTTTGAGGCTGGTTAGGGCCTGCTTTCTGCCACCTATTAGCAATGATGCCTGTTCATGACAACAGTTGGGGTGTTGGCTGTTAGGTGCTGAATGATCATGGTTCATTCTGATGCCTGAGCTAGAGTGCTATTTTATGCATTGTAATTTAATGTTTTGTAGGTATGTTTTCCCTCTATCTATAGATTTATTTTATTGAATGGTATACTGCCAAAAGCCTTGTGAACCAGGGTATACATTTAAAACCAAAATGAAAACAAATATAAATTCAAGTTCTTTTCCCCAAACACCCATATTCTGTGTACTGTAGGTATGGCTATCTTGGATTCAATGGATTGGTTGTGATATTAAGATTCAAACTATGTAGACTAGTGATCAACATGACTGTTCTCAGACAGATAGTACGCATTCAAAACCAAGTTTCAGATGAGTGCAAAATTAAAAAGCCAAAATACAAGGAGGCATTGAAAATAAGGGGAACATAGATAGATATGAATAATTTTAGCCATTTAGTATTTAAACATAACAGATTAATTTCTTAATGTTTTAATTATTTCCTTGGAATTTTTTTATTGTTAAGTACATTGGATGTTTAGAATAGATTTTAAAGAAAGTAAGTTAGAGCAACAGGGTCTTGGAACAATAGGATCTTTTTCTTAAGTATTAAAAATCAAAATACTATCTATTATAACCATAGTTAAAATGAGAAAGAGAGAGAGTGTGTTGTAACAAATCTTTACATGTGCATGTGGGGTTAAAGTTTAATGGTTGATATGTGAGAGACAGATGATATGGCATTTCTGAAAGAATGTTTTGAGAAAGCCACTATGTAAATACAGAGGCATGAATATAGAGGCAGTTATTTCCCATATTGCATTATGAATTCAGAAAAGAAACAATGACAAGGCTCGTGATTGTAAAAATGCATAATGTCCTCTGACAGCATTACTATATCACCAGGCATTTCAAGGTTATTAAAACAAATTCCATTCATATCACTGATGCTGTTTCAAAATATTAATGTCAGCAAATAGCTTCTTTAGTGTTTTAGAATCCAAAGTTGCCCTTCCCAAATTAATATTGGACTCCAGTGCTTGTGTTCCTTGTATGTAGAACAGATGTTCTTTTATGATCAACTAAAATTTATTAATCAAAATCAAATGAAAGCAGAATCAAATGGAATGTAATAATGGCCTAGTGATTTATCATTTGGATAGTACAATGAAGTTTTGGCAGAAACAGAAACATTCAATACTTGATTAAAACTATATGGGTTAAAGGGAAATACAGGACAAAAGGGAAAAGTAAACAACAGCCCTGGATATCTGCAGCCATTTTGCAGCCTTGGAGAGAATTGGGCCAGAAGGGGGAGGTTTCCTTCCATGCCTTCTTAAGATGGGAACAGGATGTTTGGCCTGATGGGATTCACAATGCTCTCCTCTGACTCCAAAAGAGTTGGAAAATTTGTTTTGCATTTTTCTTAAGGTGGTATGGGGCATGGGGGGTGAATCTATAGGGGGTGCAGTATGGACACCCATTCTTTCCATTGTGCAGCCCCCCCTACAGATATTGAGGGTATAGCCCTGCAGTAGCATTCCCAATTCAGGGTCTCTCACTTGCTCCATGCCCTGGTGGCATGTTAAATCTGTGGGTCAGGGTTAACACGCACACCAGACGTGATTTGAGCTCTTTATTAGGACCCCAGCATGATACAAACAGAAAGTAGAACTGAACCAAGAAGCCCACAACCAACCCCAACTTATATGCAAAAAACACACAGTAGATGTTCCCATCAGTGCATGCTACTGGACAGTTTCACTTTAAACTGACTGGATCCAGCAGGTGGCATTCAGCCGCACAATGATCAATTACACTGCAGGCTTACGATCCTGCCTTGGACCTCAAGCTTGGTCCTTGGCAGAACTACAGACACAACAATGGAATTGTACAAAGCCTTGCACCCAGTTAGGACTGCTGGACTTGCCAATCCAGGTGTCCCCTCAATTAGCAGGCTGGAAGGATGTTCTCTCAGCCAACAGGTAGGCTGCCCAGTGCCTGGAGTCATGCCTAGTACCACACTAATGTAGCAGTGGTCATAGTTAATAAAGTTGTATTTTTACTCCACTATATCTCTGCAATTTATGTTCTTCCCCTCCCCCCTTGGCTCCTCCTCTCTGTCCTTAGGACCTCAAATATTTATTTATTTTATTTATTTATATTTCAGTTTTTATACTGCCACTCCCAAAATGGCCTGTGGCAGTTCACAAAAGAGTTTCCCCACAATAAAATCCCATAATAATCATAAAATCCACCAGTTACTGATTTTTACTTTAAGTTTCCGCTAGAAATGTAGAAGATGTTACTTCCCCAGGTGAATGGAGAGAAAATGTGTGTGTGTGTTCACATGTGAAAGCTAAGCAAGTGTTGTAACTGAGGTCTAAAACAAAGCTAAATAATGCAAATGTTGATTAATTAAACAGCTTTGGTACCTAAAAAGAAAGGGTTAATTTCTTAAATAAAAGAAAAGGCAACAATTTCATTCTGGATTAGTAGAGACAAGTTAGCATCTTGAGTAGAGTAGAAGCTTTTAAGCCCCACTTATTTTCCAAGGAGAGACTTTAAATCCTTTCTCTACTCGGCCACAAGGAGAAAAACCAAGGCAGGATAATGTCAGCCCTTTCAAAAGTGTGGGAAGTAGAAAGGATTAAAAAGTATCAGATACAAATACACATTACAACCAATTGAAAAGAACCTTAAACCAGACAGCTAAAAATTTAACAAAAAACTAGACATAGCAAACAATATTAACAAAATTATACACATTTGAATTTTGGGAGGGGAGGTCTCAGTGAGAGATGAATGAGATCTCTTCCAACACAATAGTACTCTTAAAAACTGAAAAAGAACAGGTATGTACCTCCCCAACTATAGATATCTTCCCCACATGAGAATATCTACTTTGCTTTAAATCCTGTCCCACAAATTCATCAGATATTAACCTGGTATTGGTGTTGTTGGGATTGAATCGAAGGACTAGATTATCAGGCAAAACAGAATTTTATTTGTCTGCCAAGGTTATATGGGGACAAATGGGCTGCTTTGTTTCTTTCTGCAAAAAGTCTCCTGCTTTCATAGCCATCAGATAAAACTCTCTCAATCTTTCTGTCAATGGCTGTTCTTTAATAAAATGCATGTCTTCAAAGCAAACCACTGCCTTTCCATCTTGCTTTTATGCCTTTTGCAATGGCATCTGTTCTCACAATCTAACACCAATACATGAAATAAAATGAACATGTGCCCTGAACACAAAATAAAGCCAAATTCCATATGCAATAGGAGGCTAGAATTGGATCAGCTGAGGAACTGGATCCTATCACTCACCCCCTCACTTACTCACTCACTCACTCAAAGCAGGCAGTGTAGTTCCAGCAGAATGAGCCTGATCTTGGAGAAGTAATCTTGCTTGGTCAGAAGAAATTTTCCTTTCTGGAACAATGCCCTTCTTCTAGAAGGATATCAGATAATCTAGTCCTGTAATTAAAAACCTGACCAAGTATGCAAAATCAATCATCACTCAAGAAAATGTAACTTCTATTGGTAATCATTTTTATTATAGATTGTTCTCTACTTTTATGCTTATAAATTTGTTCAATGTACTGAGCTGGCTGTTGATTTCACAGTGCATACACAGAGCAACTGGGGCAGTGTATGTAAGGTAAAGGTATCCCCTGTGCAAGCACCGAGTCATGTCTGACCCTTGGGGTGACGCCCTCCAGCGTTTTATGGCAGACTCAATACGGGGTGGTTTGCCAGTGCCTTCCCCAGTCATGACCGTTTACCCCCCAGCAAGCTGGGTACTCATTTTACTGACCTCGGAAGGATGGAAGGCTGAGTCAACCTTGAGCTGGCTGCTGGGATTGAACTCCCAGCCTCATGGGCAAAGCTTTCAGACGGCTGCCTTATCACTCTGCGCCACAAGAGGCTCTTGCAGTGTATGTAGAGCCTTATAAAAGGTGAAGTTAGAAACATCAGCTTGGATTATGTTTGCTGGGCCATGCCATGTCTGGCAACTAGTAGGAGCTGGTTGCCAATGGAAGAGGGAGGTAAGAAAGTCACACTCTATAGGCAAGAAGATCAAGTCCAAGCATATTTGAGATGAAATTTTAACTGAATGTTTCAATGTGAAAATGAAGGCCCTTCTGATTTCCATTGGCAGCCAACTTTTAGCTGATTTAATAGCTAATTAATTAATTAAAATGTGCACATTATTAAAACTTCAGTGTCATAATATTACATGTTGCTGAATACAGTGCAAAACACATTCACTTCAATTGAACATCTTAACTCTGCTTAGGATAATTAGTGGCTTTCCCATTATTGATCAGCCATTGACATGTATCTGTTTTCTCAACAAGCCTGTGAAGTAATCATATATTTAATGGCAGTCTTTACAGTACTCAAACTGTCTTCAAATACAAATATGAAATACCAAAAGAATCTTAACATTACAAAAAAAGCAGAAATGGCAGTAATAGGGAACATGCAGCATAAAAACATTTAATACAACTATAGGTTTGTGATCTTTCATACTATACTGATTAGAGCTGGGCATGAATCTGGAAAATGGAAGTTCATTGGATTTCTGGGTAGTCAGGGGTTGGGGGGAAGTCACAAATCCCGAACCCTGACCTTGTACACCCCCCCCCCCCATGTTCATGAACTTTTGGGTTTGCTTGAGTTTGTTAACTGTTTAGTTGTTCTCTGAGGTGCTATGCATGTGAAATTCACTGTGGAGCCCACTGACTGTATTGCCTCATTGTCCAATGTCCAGCCTTTTCCCCTTTGGCCCTGGGAGGTTGTCATCCACCTACCTATCTTCCCATGTCATAGTTTTAGAGAGGATCAAGGTTTCCTATGAACTTAATGGATGATGACTGAAATGGGCATCAGGAGTCCCTATGGGACCAAGTGGTGACTGTTCATATGATCATGAAGGTCCACAAGCTTGGAGAGGCTTGGATGGGGTGTAGCTCCCAGCACGCTCCCTGGGTCCTGGGTCAGGTGCTTTGACTTCCCACCTATCTATCTGCTTACCTAACCAGTTATCTACCTAACCATCAACCTATCTATCTACCTAACCAACGTTCTACCTGCCTACTTAACCAGCTATCTACCCGCACACCTATACCATCATCTACCCACCTATCTAACACCTGATGAGCACAACTACCTATGAGCACAAGACCCAGGGAATGTGACAGCTACAATGCATCTTGGTTCATGGCCCACGAATTACCCCATTTCATGGATTTATGAAGATCTGTGGGTTGGCTCATGCCTATCTCTAATACTGATCTCAGACCATTCAGAGCATTAGGGAGGTAACCAGAACTATTGTATAGAATTTACATTTAACTACAGGTATACTTTAGCAAGAAGAAGAAGAAGAAGAAGAAGAAGAAGAAGAAGAAGAAGAAGAAGAAGAAGAAGAAGAAGAAGAAGAAGAAGAAGAAGAAGAAGAAGAGTTGGTTCTTATATGCCACTTTTCCCTACCCAAAGGTGACTCAAAGCGGTTTACAGTAAACTTCCCATTCCTCTCCCCACAACAGACACCATGTGGGGTGGATGAGGCTGAGAGAGTCCTGATATCACTGCTTGGTCAGAATTATCAGTGCCTTGGCAAGCCCAAGGTCACCCAGCTGGTTGCATGTGGGGGAGTGCAAAATCGAACCTGGCATGCCAGATTTGAAGTCCAAACTCCTAACCACTACACCAAACTGGCTCACTACACCAAACTGGCAAGCCCCTACCACAAATTTACTTATTGGCATTTTAAAAAAATCGCATGTTTCCTTTTTCATAAGTAGAAGGCTGAAAGAGGGAGGATTTTATCTTCATGGTTGTGATAGTTTTTGTCTCAACCCAGTTCCTACACTCTGTTCAATGTATACCTCTGTTCTTATGTAGGCATTAAGAAAACTGAGACTACGATTCTAAGAGTACTTTTCTGGGAGTAAGTCCCATTGAATAAAATTAGGTTTACTTGAGAATAGACCTGCTTAGGTTTTGTTAGCTTCTTAAAAGAATAAAACCATTTTATTATGAAGAGAAACAAGTTTGTAAAGAAAAGGAGGAGAGTGAGATTCCAACTTTCTGTCTGTCCTGGAGAGAACGGGGAGGAAGTATGCTTAAAGGAGCAAAGAGTCTCCAAATGAACCAATCAGGATGCTGGAGGAGATAATTTTTAAAATATCAGGAAGTTCCTATTCTAACTATGCTAAATATACATCTCCTCTGATGCCCCCTATGGGATACTCCTCATATGTTCTTGAATCATGCATTCTATAGATCTTGCATATTCCAACAGGTTTGCTCCCTGAGAGTGGTTTTAGAGTGTTTGATTAGGTGCTTGGAAATCCAGGTTTGATACTTCACTCTGCCATGAAACTCACTGGGCTATTTTGGGCCAGTTGCTATGTCTCAGGCTTATCTACTGATTGTGATGAGGAAAAAAATGTGGGCGGGCCCATGTACATCAACCTTAGCACTGTGAGGAAGGGCAAATTTGAGTATGTAGTAAATTAAAACTGAACTAATCATTACTCTTTAGTTTCCCATATCCTGAAGAAAGTTCAAACACAATAGTAATTCAGCTAAAGTCCTCTTAGTGAAAAGCCACTCTAATAATAAGAGGTCTAACATTTTGTCGGTGCTAATGAAAAGCAAGGCAAACTGCCCCTATGAGAACAACACTCTCTGCGATTCAGAAAGCATGAATCTTCTGTCCTCAAAGCCGATTTTAATATTTTTCATTAAATTGACTATAATCTTTCTTCCCTAAAGCCTTGCCTCATCATTATATCCATTTCCTCAAGATCACAGAGGATTTTTAATCTTAAATAGGATGGAAGTGTAGAGATTACTACTTAAAGGGTGAGGCCATTAGTATTTCTGAGTGTTTCCACATATTCATCACGACTCTGATACAGATCAGTATTAATAGCGGGAGCAGCCAGACACCATCCATTTGCTGGATGTTCTTTCTCCTCCTCTCTCTCAGCTCTGACGGCCTTCTTCCCCCACCTCCCTCAGACACTGCCTCCTCCAATCTCCAGACAGAAAAGCCAGACAAGGCCATTTATCAGTGAAGCTATAATCTGTCTGATTTTATTAGCTTTTGAATTTTAGCACCAAAACGGAGGGTGGGGGGAATAAAAGCAATCAGCCTATCATACTTCCACACCAACACATTCTTCTTTGCCTTACTAGGCAAAACATTTTTAAAAGGAATTCTGAATGGATAATTTCCATGAATTCCCTCCTAAAGTTCATTTCTGGGTGCTTCATTTTCATTTGGGGGAGCATTTGATGTGGCTGAGTTCTTAAACTCAGGGTGTGACATTACATGCTATTTGATTGTTTTAAAATTCCTTCAGTCTAATTTAGCTGGCAACAAACATTAATTTATATCTTGGCTTTGCATTGTAACAAGGGAATTATTATCTCATGTTATTTATTGAAAATATTTATGTCTCCAGCTTATATCTGGAATTTCAAGCTGGTGAACAAACAGGACAAAACATTATAAGGACAAAACATTATAAACAACAAGTTAAAAATGATGCACCAACACAGTGCATTTAAACTGGCAGAATCATGGCTGAACTGCTGTATTGCAATTCATCTACCACTAATTCGGCCCATTTGAAATGCAGGGATGGGTGATTTGGAAACAATATGCAAATCTGCATTAATTCAGTACTTTTTGGCTTATCTGAACTGAATTGTCCATCCCTAGCTTTATCACAGAGTCACAGGTCCTACCTGAACATGCCTTCAGACCAGAAAATCATTATGCCATGTAGTCCAAGCACCACATTAGGTTAATTTGATGGAAGTTAACAGAAAAAGAGAGAGCAGAGAGCAGATTTGTAGCACAAAGAATTTAAAAATTGTTTTTGCACCTGTCTTCATCCTAACTTGGGGGCACCCAGTGAAATGGTTGGAAAATAGGTTCAGGACACACAAAAGGAAATACCCTTTTGAGAAATTAAACTGTGGAATTCAATGCCAGTAGTACAGATGGTTGCAAACATAGATGGTTTCAAAAGAGGGTTAAACCAAATTCATGAAGGAGAGGTTCATCAAAGACTGGTAGCCATGGTGATTAAAAGGGAACTCCCCCCCTATGTTCTACCCCAACAACTTTGCCCATGTCAGCAGGGGCTTGTGCAGGTGCCAGCCTGTAAATGGGCGAACTAAATAAATAAGTGTCTGTACATGTGCTTTTTCCATTATGGCTCCCACCTTATGAAATGGTCTGCCAGAGGAGGCCAGGAAAGCTCCCATTCATCTGGCTTCCCAAAAATGTGAAAAACTTAAATATTCTGCACAGGTAATCCAGTTGCACTGTACAAAATGCTTCCCACAGATAAAGGAGTAAGAACTGTGGGGCTTTCCGCATTCGTCCAAAATAGCACAATGGTTTCTAATTGAAATCGCTACAGTTTTGCTATTATGCACAACGTCGTTGACAATCTGCAACACTCCTGAAACCGATCTGCAAAAAGCGCTTCGTTGTAGCGCTTTCAGGGAAATCCCAAAAAGTGGATTCACCCTCCGGAAAGCGCTACACTCCTGCAACCAATCTGCAACACTAGCGGGAAAGTTCTGTGCGTTACCATTGTTGCAGTTTCTGCAAAGTCCCTCCCCCTGGCTCTCTCCTCTGATCTTCCGGCGAAGCGATCGCCATTTTTTTTTCTCCGAGCGAGCGGAGATCAACGCACCAGCGAGCCTTCGTTTACCCAGTGAGGCTTCCCTGGCTGCAGCCCCTCTGTTTAAAGTTACCAAGCACAAGCCCGTTTGCTGGTTTATTTTCGGCCGAAAATCGCGCCCGTGAGGGGGGGATTTTTTTTTTCACTCGGGGGGAGCATGGCAATGATGAAACGGCGGCTCAAACACCACCTGCTAGCTGGATGGGTCTCTCCGTTGCAACGAATCAATGCATATTCGTTGCAACGGGTGTGTTTTTTTAAAAAAAACTTCCTTAAAGGGAAAGGGGCTGTTTGGGAGCATGATAACGGTCGCCCATTGGCTGCTTGACGGCCAGGGGCGGGACACAGCTTAGCAATAGTGCTTCCTGGCTAGCGATTTTTGCAGAGACCAGAACCCTGTGGGAAACGATAGAAATGCAACTGGATTCCACTACAAAGGCAGGTATGCATTACGCCAAATTCCACTATTTAAAATGGCGATTTTTCGTTCAGCAAACAATTTGCTACATGGATCCTGGTGCGGAATGGCCCTGTGTTCTATACTGTGGTATATAGCTTATTGTAAGAAGGATCGTATTATGAACCTTTTGCACTGCTTAATGTGTCATGTTAATATTTATGCAGGAATGATGGCTGCTTGAGCACTTCTCCTAAGGAGGAGCTCTTTGTCTGTATAGGGGGCTGAACAAATCTACGTCCGACAGAAGCAAGCAAGGTGCGCTTGCTAAATTCTCCTAATAAGAGCTTCGGAAAGCTCCGGAGCTCTAAAAAGGCCCGTTACTGATCTGTGGAGAGAGATTCTCCAGCTCTTAAGCTATACGTGACTACTAAGGGCCAAGAAGCGGTCTGCCATCAGAGCCTTGTTTAACAAGGATCGCCTTTTCTTTCTCTCTCATTTTCTGAACTGCTTTGAAGAGACTTCAGAGTTCTCTAACTTCAAATGCCTGCTATCAACAGTGAGTAACGTTTTAATGACACTAAATTGTTTTTGTACACCTCATCTACCAAGCCACGGCAGTGAGTTCATCTTTCTCACAAAGACTTTCCTGTTCGTTTTTCTTGTCTTTTTTAAACTCTGGGGGAAAGGTGAAACGTATGAACAATTTTTAAAGATAAATGAACTAATTTGGACTGTTTACATTATACGGAGATTTCCCTTGATAACGGCTCACGCAATATCTCTCCCACTGTGTGACTTTCTAAGCAATCAGAATTTCTGCAGGAGGACCTCTCCTGGCTGTTTGAAACACTGCACAAAACTGGCTGGTGTTGACTTCTAAGTCTGACTGTTAATATGGCTATTTTGACTCAGATGGTTTGTCTGTTAGCAAAACAAAGAAAAGATCTGAATGCCTTCACAGAAAATTTGTTGAAAGATATTTGTAAGGAGATTTGAAATGGCAAGAACAGGAATGATGAACCAAATGATAATAATATTAACCAACTGGAATAAAAACATAGCAAGAGTGAAGAATTACAGGATTGGAAATCTTCAGTGGAAGAAAATTTTGAAGCATTGGAGATGGAGTCCTTCAGAAAGCAAGACCTGCAACAAGAACTTATTATCATCACTGATCCAGTTCCCCCAGATGAGGTTACCTTTACTGAAAAGACATATCTCAAAGCAGAAGCACAAAAGAATCAGCCAAAAGACACATTGATTTGTCCTGAAAGTAATTATTCTAAAAGAGCTTCCCAGGAAAAAAAATGGTCCTAACACACCCCAGATTGGAGATCAGGAGGTGCAACTGTTTCAAGAATCATTGGCAGATATTCTGTGGAAAGGGGCACAACTTCATTTCCTAAGCCTCGAATCGAGACCTCCTTAAGAACATTGGGAGGAGGCAAGAGGGGGGGGGTGACATTTTTTCTATATTCTGTTTCTGCCTGGATGGCATTAATACTTACAGTAACTGCAAAGATTTTAAAACAATCTGAATTGAAGAATTTAAGAGCTGCAAATATTATGATGAAGCGGGCTTCTCTTTTTTTTCCCCCTCAAAAAAAAAAAATATTGGGCTAAAGTAGCTGTAAATGTCATGATAAAGGGTTTTTCTCCTTTTTATTTTCTTTTTATAAATACTAGATTAAAGTTCATATTGTTTTATAAGAAATGCTTAATATTAAGTACTTAAAATATGTTGTTGTAAACAAGCGCAGGAGCCAGCTGATTTTGTAGCTTAAGGATATGCCTTGGATCAAGTCTAAGGGTAATTTTTATAACACCCGTTGACTGTAAGTGCTGGAAATGTTATGTTAAAGTGGGATCTTTTTTGTTGTGGCTTTGTTGTTATATTTACAGGCAACAGACATCTACAGTATTCAGCAATGCAAAACTTCAAGCAAATGCAGACTTTGGGGAGTAGAGGGAGGGATGATATTGTAATATTGTAATCAAAGATATTTTCCTTGTTCTTTCTATATAATATATATGCCAGGGCATCAGTTCAAAGGCTTCCTGGTTGCAAAACTTTCCTCCTGAGATTTATTTTTTCCCTTTGTTTCCCTCTGGAATCTGTTTTAAAGTGACTGTGTTCCAGAACCAGAAGAGATTTGCCTCATTCTCTGAGAGGCTGCTCCTACTGTCTTGCTGACTGCTCAGCTCCCTTCCCCCCACCCCAGCAGTCAAAAAAGGAGAAATAAAACCCAGCTCCCTGAATCAAGTACAGAACACTTCCTGTTTCATGTTGGGAGGAAAGTAATGAGGAAGAAATGGGTTCAAATCAATCTGAATTCAACAGGATTGAAAATGGAATAAACAAAGTAAGTGCAGATTCAGCCCATGACAACTAATTGGCTGCTTTGTGAACCAGCATGCTGGTCTGTACTTAGAGCCATAAACGTATAACTCCCAAATAGCCTTCAAGTCCCTGAATCTAGTCTCAAAACTAATTTGCCTAAATACTGCAACCAGCTGTCTCTTATTAATGCCCTATTGAGTCTCATCTAGACTTGCAATTTTGTGTAAGAGGGAGATGTTCTACAGGAACCCAATAACTGCAGTGATAGTAGCGTTAACTGCTAAATCTCTTGTCTGGCATTACTCAAGACTTCACAAGGGCACTGAAGCTCTGAACTCCAAAGGATATAGTCAGTGGGGAAATGGTTCATTGTGTTTAGCTACCCCCTGCCATGGAAGTTCAGGAGTTGGATTCTTTCGAGTAACTTTGCATGAAAGCTACTATTCCATGCGAACTGGGAGGCTTAGAAACTGATCTTTAACCTCTCATTTTAGCAATGAAATTCCTTCCTTTAAAATAACTATTTAATATTTTCACCCCCAGCAAAAAACCCCAACCAAACAACAAACCAAAACATGGAAGGCTGAAATGAGCCTAATGATAAATGGATGTATCCTTTAGCGAAATTGTATTGCTGCTTTTTATAAATCTGCGCAGCAGGAGACAAAATGCTTTTGCTCACCCAGCATACTTACTGGCCTTACCAGAAATTATTTTAGAGAAAATAGGACAAGGTTGACATTTATAGAAAAATGTAATTGTATCGGCTCACTGGAATGATGATTTTTAGAGAACTGCAGTTCTGCTTGAAGAACTTTAATTTTTCCCGATTTGGAGAAAGACAAAAAAGTTCACCCCATATAATGGTAATGGCTGGCATCCCACTGTGCTGCCCTATCATGTGCATCAAGATATGGTGTCCAGGCACATTAAATTTTATATCAGGATAATATAGAGGGAGGCAACCCTTTCAATATGGCAGGAAAACACCTACAGAACTTCCACCAATATTTCTTGACATTAATTTATCACCACTAGGAAATCAGAAGGTGGTATGACATTGCACAGTCTCATCAGACCTCAGAAGCTAAGCAGGGTCAGTACTTGGAAGGTGGTCACCAAGGCAAGGTTCTGCAGATTAAAGCAATGGCAAACCACTTCTGCTTCTCACTTGCTTTGAAAGCCCCTTGCTGGAGACAATAGGAACTTGCAATAATAAGAACCCTTCCCAAACCACCACCCTATCTATAAAAATGGTTAGGATGGCCTGTTCTTCAGCAGTGCCCTGTTTTTTTAAAATGTATCATTGTAGTACTATTTCACAGTAGCAATACAATCAAGTTAGGTTTCCACAGATGTGTTAACCTTGCAAACTTCAGTAATCAAAAAAAAGGTTAAACCAGACTAGGAACAGCTGCCAGAAACACTGCCCATTTGGTGGAGGAGAACAGGACAACATAGACCAATTGGAATGTATAGTCCTCAGCATTCCTGTATACATTCTTTCCCCAGCACTAGGTCTTTATTGTGCTGAAAATGGCATCAAAGATTGTGCTGAACCTAGGCCATGTCGAGGACCTGATTGTGAGCTCCCACCTTGAAAACAGGAACATCTATGAGGTGGTTGCTTACCATTTTTTTACCAGAAGGATTAAACAGAATCCCCAATCTGTGCAGGTCCATACTTAAGTGGGTCAAAGTCAAAGGGAACTTTATGGCTTCCCTGGAAACCTGACAAGGCTTTCTTGGGGAGAAAGATAGGGAATAAGTGAGGCGCAGTCATGCATTACAGCTCTTTATTATTTCTTATAGTGATTCCAGGTTGAAAGTAATCACGTTGAAAGTAACCAGCCCCCAATATATACACATGGCAGAGGTGGACACACAGCTGAGCCTTGATTGGATCAGCGGAGCCTGATTGATTTAAACTCATTGGACCCTGCGGTTGGGAACCTGGCAGCTCATTGGCTGTCCACGGCTCAAGTTCATTGGGTCCTGTGGTTGGGATCTGGCAGTTCATTGGCTGTCCTTTGGAGCTGCTTGGATCCTGCTCCAGACCCCAAGCTCAGTCCTCTGTTGCCTCACATACACAACAATACTGATATATGTTTCATGGCATGGTTGTTTCTTTCACTGTACAACCTACCAAATGATCTCCTCTCCCAATACTTCCAACTGTGAAGTTGTCATGTTCAGGGCAGAGCCTGGCACATTTACTCTATGCGGGGTTTCCAAGATGCACAAATACAATAGTAACAAGCAAGTCAGAATGCAAGATCATAGTCTGCTAATCAGTCCACAGTCAGGGAGCTGAAGATTCATTCCAAAGGTTGAGGGGGAATGAAGAAGGGTATGGAGTACAGGGTACAAAGCATGAAAGCTAGGGAAGCAAGCACAGGTTCAATGGGACAGGGAGTAAGGCAGCAAGGCAAGGCCGTGCTCTGTTCACTAAGTAGGTCAACCTACAGAGGGGGCAGCAAGCAAATTGTGAACAAAGTTGCTTCCATTTCTAACTTGCTCAGTGTGTTCATTTTAACTGTCTCCTTTTGCTGGCTCAGTCCAAAGGCCCAGGTGTGACTTCTTCCCTGGGAATTCCTCATCATCCAGGTGTAACTCTATGCTGTGTTATGCATTACAACTTTTATTCTAGTTGCATTGGGATATTTATCATAGAGCACTATGAGGGACAAATCTGGCACTTTCACCAGTGAAAGGGATATTAGTGATTAGTGAATCTTTCTTGCCATGCTAGAATTTCTCCTCATTAATTCTGTAATGTGATGTGATGCTTTCACTGGTAGACAGTGGCATAACTAGGGTGGGCAAGCAGGGTGTATGCACAAGGTGCCACTTGGATCTTTGCACCTCCAAGAAAGGTCACTCACTCCTTATTCTGGTGCAAAAGCACCCTGAGTCCTTAAATTAATTTATTTTCAAAAGGTACTTCTGCATTGCTACAAGGTAATGCCACAACACAAATACAGTTTAAATAAAAATCAGCACTTCCATGTTGCTATGGAGGAACACCAGATGACACAGCATCTGGTTGGAGTGTACGCTACTCCCTTATCCTTTCCTCTTCACCTCTTAATAATTGGGGGAGGGATGGGATTTTTAGCTGCCATGTTAGTAGATTGATGTTTTAATGGAAATTTTAATGGGATTAGTTGTTGTGACCCGCCTCGAGCCTATCGGGAGAGGCGGGAAATAAATCCAATAATAATAATAATAATAATAATAATAATAATAATAATAATAATAATAATAATAATAATAAATCTCCCCCTCTTTTGGAATTCCTATTTTTTGGACTTTATTTATGTCTGGGTTGATTCTTGAAAGGCTTCATATGGGAAACTGGAGCCCAAAAATCAGTTTGTGTAAACGGAAGGCTTTAAAACAAAGGGTGTGCTTGCCTGAATGATTAGGAGAAAGCTGTTTGATCACCCACCTCCCCTTCCCCGTTTCATTCCCCAGCTCCAAAAAAACACAAATGGGACTGTGTTTTGTCTGACTGATCCCAAAAAGACCATAGACACTTTACAGAAGATTTTATTTAACCTTTGACAATGTAGCTTTGCAGCCAACATGGACCATGCCATTTAAAATGAAATATTTGGAGCAGGAAATGGAGAGGGGAGGGCAGGCAGAGTCAAAAGCTAACAGGCAGAGTTTGAGTGACAGTAAGGGCCATTCTGCACAAGGAACAATGTTGCCAAATGTTCACAGAATGCAGAAACGCTATATTAAATAGTGGAATGTTGTCATTCCGCATACCTTTATTTTTAGTGGAATATAGAAGTCCCAGTAGCATTTCATTCATTCCCCACAGGTTTCCGGTCTCGCTGGAATCGCAACAAAGGAAGCGATTTTTTTCTGTGCTTTTTCCTGCCCCTGGCTGTCATTCAAATGGAACAGCCAATGGGCTGTTGTGTTCATGCTCCCAAAAAGCCCCTTTCCCTTTAAGAACTGTTTTTTTTAAAACCAAACACACCCGTTGCAACATATACGCGTTCAATCGTTGTATCGGGAAGACCTTTTTGCTGGCGTAGGAGCTGGCGATTAATCGTTTACATATTCCTCAAGTAGAAAAAAAAATCCCCCCCCACGGGCGCGATTTGTGGCTGAAATTATGGGTAGTTCTGAACAGGGGGCTGTGTTGTGCTTGGGAACTTAGGGAGCTTTGTTTTACTTTAAATCACTTTTGTGGAGGGACTTTAGCCGGAGAAGCCTCACTCGTTCGTTGCTTTCACAGGTCTAAGGGAAAAAAATTAGCGATCGCTTCTCTGGAAGTTCGGGACTTTCTTTCTACTGCTACATTGAGAACGTACATGTCTTTCACTGGTTTGTTGCAGCTCAGGGGGAATCCACTTTTCCTGATTCCCCGAAAAGTGCTACAACAAAGCGCTTTTTGCGGGAGTTGCAGGAGTGTTGGAGATTGTGTGCGACATCATGCGGAACGTTGAATTTGTAGCGTTTACCAAAGGTAAGATTTCTGCTACATTTAAGTTGTGCGGAATGGCCCTAAGTATTCTATATAGCAGGTGGGAGGGGGAACAAGTGAGGCAAGTCCTCTCACATGTTTCCCTCCCCCATCCGTGACAGTAAGAATCTGATTGTGGGTTAAAATCTAACATCAACTGCACGCTTCAGTTATTTACTAGCTGAGACTGAAAAGTGCAAGGGCCTGTTCATATATTATTGGAAGCCACAGAAGAGCTGCTTCCATGTGACTAACAACAAGCCACTCTGGTCATGAGTATGGGTTGAACAAGTGAGGCAGTTAATTCCCAAAGAAAGCAGAAGTGAGCATGTTGGCCCAACTCCACATGGTTGTCATCAGGGGCAGTCATGCAGAGGAAGTGATTGTGCAAACTTTTCTTCCCCACAGTGAATGCATGGGGCTGTCATGTGAACAGGGGATTTGTATCTCAGCAGGTAAAGGGGTGGTATCCACCCAGCCAGCAGTAGCTACCTGCCTTTTTCAGTTCAGCTGTGTTTATATCCTGCTGGGCTGAGATAAACTTGACCACCTTGACATCACATATGTATTGGTTACATTTCTACTCAGAAGTACAAAGAATAATGAATCATAAAATCACATAGTAATATCACACTGATAATGTCATTATTGTACTGCTATGCAGGACCTGCATGGACTTGTGGGAGGAATCTCACTTCTCACTATTTCCCCCATTCTCACTATTTCCTCATTCCCTTTCCTGAAAGTCCCCAGAGCCTCTCTTTTCCTGCTTCCTTATCTCCTCCTAGGACTATCAGTCTCCAAGTAGGGCCTGGAGATCTGAATCACAACAGATCTCTGAACTACAGAGATCAGCTTCTCTATTAGGCTTGCCAACTCTAAGCTGGAACATTCCTGGAGATTTGGGAGTGGAGCCCAGGGAGAGTGAGGTTTAGGAAGGGAATTGACATCAGCAGGGTTAAATGCCATAGTGTTCACCCTCCAAAGGAGCCATTTTCTCGAGAAGAATTTATCTCTTTTATCTGAAGAGTAGTTGTAATGTCAGGTGATCTTCATCCCTCACCTGGAGTTTGGCAAATGTAGTCCCCCTTGAAAAAGGGGTATGGAGTCTATCACATTATACCCCTCCCCAGGCTTCATCTCAAAACTCTGTAGGAATTTCTTAGCCAAACCTATCTCCTTCTCACCTAAGAAAGCTGTGGGCCAGTTCTGTGGTAGAAGCCCCTGGGCGAGAGCCACTTTGTCATGTTCCATGTCAATCTCTGTTGAAATCCCCCAGGCTGGAGAGGTGCTCATCTGAGGCACCCCTCTCCTGCCTAGAATCATAGAATCATAGAATAATAGAGCTGGAAGGGACCTCATGGGTCATCTAGTCCAACCCCTGCACTATGCAAGACACTCACAACCCTATCGCTCATCCACTGTAAGCTGCCATCCCTTAAGCCTTCACAGAATCCACCTCTCTGTCAGATAGTTATTCAGCCTCTGTTTATTAATCTCCAAAGATGGAGAACCTACCATCTCCCGAGGAAGCCTGGTCCACTGAGAAATGGCTCTAACTGTCAAGAACTTTTTCAAGATGTTGAGACGGAATTTCTTTTGAATTAATTTCATCCCATTGGTTCTGGCCCTTCAGGGCAAGAGAGAACAACTCTGCTCCATCCTTGATATGGCAGCCTTTTAAATTCTTGAAGATGGTTATCAAATCCCCTCTCAGTCATCTCCTCTCCAGATTAAACAGACCAAGCTCCCCCAACCTTTCTTCATACGTCAAACTCATCTTTGTTGCCCTCCTCTGGACACGCTCCAGTTTGTCTACATCCCTCTTCAACTGGGGTGCCCAAAACTGAACACAGTACTCCAAGTGAGGCCTAACCAGAGCAGAGTAAAGTGGTACCATTACCTCCCATGATCTGGACATGATACTCTGTTTGATACAGCCCAAAATCACATTTGCCTTCTTAGCCACCGAGTCACACTGCTGCCTCATGTTTAATGTGTGGTCTACTAAGAATCCTAGATCTTTTTTGCATATGCTACTGCCAATACAAGTCTCCCCCATCCTAGATTGGTGTATTTGATTTTTCCTACCTAAATGCAGAGGTAGGAATATTTGTCCCTATTGAACTTCATTGTCCCTATTTATATTTGTCCCTATTGAACTTCATTTTATTCAGTTTAGCCCACTTCTCGAGCCTATCATGATCATCCTGTATTCTGATTCTGTCTTTGGATGTGTTTGCTACCCCTCCCCGTTTAGTATCATCTGCAAATTTAATAAGTATCCCCTCTAAATCCTAATCCAAATCATTTATAAATATGTTGAACAACACAGGCCCCAGGTCAGATCCCTGGGGAACTCCACTTGTCACTCTTCTCCAAGAGGATGCTGAACCATTAACAAGTACTCTTTGGTTACAATCTGTCAACCAGTTATCGATCCACCTGACAGAATAAGGATCCAAATCAAGTTTTACCAACTTGTAAACAAGAATATAATGTGGAACCTTATCAAACGTTTTACTGAAATCCAGATAAACTATGTCCACAGCATTCCCATGATCCAGCAAAGTAGTCAATTTCTCGGGGAAAAAAAGATAAGGTTGGCCTTTATTCTTGTGAAACCCATGCTGAGTCTTAGAAATCACAGCTCTCAGTTCCAGCTGCTCAAGAACTGACTGTTTGATGATGTGTTCCAAAATTTTGCCAGATACAGATGTCAAGCTGACAGGTTGATAGTTATCCGGATCCTCTTTTTTCCCTTTCTTGAAGATGGGGGCAAAAAAATGGAGGAGCACCTCCCCTTAAATAAAAATGTGTAAGCACTGTATTGAAATGCAGAATGTCCCTGATTGATGAGGAATAGTTCTGTATGTCAATCTTTTTCTCCTTGTGATCATCCCTGGGATATTAAATTGGCCACTGCAGGATAAAGATCATTAGTCTGATTAGATTGTGGCTGCCTTTTTTCATTTGTGAAACTTGAACATGTACCAGAGGCTTTGGCAGTGTAGCATTAATTAATTAATTAAATTCAGACTCAGCAGTTTACATAGAATAATGTGGCACTATTTCACATCTTGACAAGTTACCCTAAAAGAATGAAAAAGATAAAGCATTCTTGGTGAACTTTTTTTCTAGAATTAGGTTTCAGAATAATACAGGAGTTGGGATTGTTGGTACTAATAACTGACAGTAGTTCTGAACAGTGCAATGTGGATAAAATAAGCTCACGAGTGTATCATTATTCAGTTTCATGATTTGTTGCTCTAATCAGAAAAGCACTGAAAATAAATTGATTGCCAAATAGACTTCCAAGATCATTATTTTATATCTTAAATCTGCTTTGTGTTGGCAGATTAAATAAGTGGCCAAAAAAATACAAAATAGTAAGCAGTAAAATTTATGCATGTTTCTTCAAGGAATAAGAAGTACAAATGATCTCAAGTCATTAGCAATTTCTGTTCAGATGAAGCAATTATGATACTAATAACTTCTAGCTTAATCCAGTGAAACCACCATATATTGTACCATAAAATATATATTGGAACAAGAGCATTAAAAATTCCAATAATGATATATTAGTTGAAATTAGACAACTAAGATATAAGATTTCATAGAAATGGAATAGGAATAGAAAATATTAAGTTTTTAAAAAAGGCATTTTGATCATGCAAACAAACCTGGCAGATATTCAGCATATTGTCTTAGGAAGGAGAAAGAAGAAAAAAAAAGAGAGAATAAAAACATATATAAAGAAATGACATATACAGAAAAAGAAATGACATATACAGAAAAAGCACAATTCACCAATGTTCTTTTAGGATTCTATAAAAACAATGCTTCACAAAATTGAATGAGATTATTTTAAATATTCTGATTCCAGAGTTAATGCCATAACACATACAATTTTTAAATCAAACAATAACAATGCAAGATTTCCCAGGCAATTAAAAAATCTGAAAAAGTAGAAACCACCAGCCCCAGATGGGTTAACAGCAATATATTATAAACATTTCAGAGATGTTTTAATGATACCATTACAAAAAGTTATTAATGAGATAAAAGGAGGAAAGACAATACCTCTCATGTGGGAAGAGGTGTATATAATATATATTAATATATAAAGAAGGCAATGATGCAATGCCACCACAGTAATACAGACATCTCTTTATTGAATATAAGTTACAAAAGTTACAAAAGTTTTGCCAGAATAATGGCAGAAAGATTAAGAAAATGCATATCAAATTTAATATATGCTGATCAAACAGACTTTGTACCAAAGAAGTACATGAAAGGTACTAAATAATTTATAATAGATGAAGTTGAATTTGTGAATAAGAAAAAAAGACTGTTGAGAATCAGTCTTAACATTAAAGAAGATCATTAACTCAGAAAGTGGAACTCTAAGAGAGATGACTGAGTTCAAAAAGGTGATTACAAAACAAGAAGATAAGAGCACCTGAGTGATTGGCGAGGGGGCCAATTGCCGCGGCGGGGGCCGACGCCCCGAAGAAGAACGCTGCCGGGAGAGCTGGGGACTACGTTTCCCAGCCTCCCTTGAGGGGCAGCGCGATGGCGACGGCGGAGAGGGGAGGGGCCGGGCTGGAGCTCCTTAAAAGGAGCATAGTGCGACATGCCCGGCCTCTTTTCCCCCTCGGCGGCTGAAGCGGCAGCATCGGAGCGCCGAGGTGGGGCCTTTGACGCAGCGCGATTTGGCGTGGGCGAAAAAGGCCTCTCTGGGACAAGGGACGGCCGGAGCAGCAGCGTGCGTCTAGAAGGCGGGCACGTTATCGCGGCCTGTTTCAAAAAAAAAAAAAAAGAAAGAAAAGAAAAATGCCGGCAAAACGCCATGAGGCGAAGAGGCGGCAAAAACGGCCTGCTGGGCCCAGGGGGCAAAATGGCGTGGGCAATGAAGGAAGGGGGACAGCCCCAGGCATACAAAGCACCCCACAAGCGGCTGGGGTTTTAAGGACAGGGACAGCCCCTGAGGGGATTGTGGCAGCAGCGGGTCCCTATGGCACAAGGTCTGCGAGGCGTAGGGCGGCGGCCTTGGCAAATAGGCCTCCCCTGGGTGTGGAGCAGGATCAAGCTTCGCCAGTATTTCAAACGGGAGCCCGAGAACATAATTTGGAAGACAGGGCTGCTCCATCTGGCATGATGGGGAGTCATGCAGAAAATGTGATGGTGGTGGGGGACAATGCTCCCAATTGGTTTGCGGGCAATCAGAGCAATGGGTCCGTTGCAAGGCCAGAGAATTATGAGGGAAACAGGCAGGGTGGGCATTATGGCTGGCAGCAGGACAATGCCTCACAGCATGGGGGGGGTCCTGAAAGCCAGTCAGGTGCTTTAGGTCAGTGGCCTCAAGATTCTTTTCAGCCACAAGGGGCTCCTTGGGGGGAGCAACAATGTTGGGGAGGTGTTGGGGCTTCTGAAGCCTGGCAAGCCCCCACAATGAATTACAACTCACAAGGGACAGGGAACTGGCAACAAGGGATGGGTTTCCATGGCAGTCAGTTCGCAGGGGAAAATGTGCAGCAGTGGCCCCATATGGGGTGGCATCCACAAATGGGGCAGGCTGCGGGATATCAGGTCGGATACTCAGCAGCTGGACCACGACAGCTGGCTAGTCAAGGCTATTGGCAGCCAGCTGGGAGGCCTATGCCTGTGCCTTTTGTGGGTGGGGGGCAACAGACAGGGGCGAGTTATGCATGGCAAAATACTGCACCAGGGTCTAGGAATGCTCATATTTCCGAAGATTTTAGGCAATTTTGGCCCGCTCCAATAGTACCTGCGATGGGTAGGACCCAAATTCCGGTAGCGGGTCAAGGGACGCTTGGGGCCCCTCAAAGTAACATGGCGTTTCAATCTAACATGGGGGGAGCCCAAATGCAGAGGGCATCGCCAATGACAGTGGTATCTAATATGGGGGAAACCCAGATTCAGATACCATCGCAAGAAAATGTGGGTGGACCCCAAATACAGATGACATTGCCGTCTGTTGTGGGGGGGCCTCAAATTACGGAAGGGGTCCAGGACTCCCAAGGGTCAGTGGCACCGGAGGGAGTAGCAGGTTCCTCGTCCATGTCTGCGCCCCCAGAAGGGACGGGCAGTGGGCAGCAGGAGGCTCCTAAGAAAAAGCGCACCAGGAGAGGAGGTTCAAAACATGCACAACCCAGACGGGAATCTGCATCATCTGGTGAGTCTACTTCATCGGAAGATGAAATAAAGAACAGCAAACGGGATCGCAACTACTGGTTGTATGGGGCATTGGTTCCCGGTATCCCTTCATGGTGGACAGAGCGAAGGGAGGCCACTGAGGAATTTTACAAACAGAAGGCAGAGGGAACGCCAAGGGTTCCGCCTACGAGTCAGGCGGGGGGTGTGCATCCTCCAGGATCACATTTGAAGGAGAAGATTAGGGAAAGGGCATTAGATGGATGTTACGTGGATGTTTTCCACATGGTGCGCCCTGATGAGGAAGCTCCTAATACGGGTTCCAGAAAGGACAAGAGAGGGAAGGACGAAAGAACTGATAGATCATTTGTTAACTGGATGCGAGGTTACGGTGAATATATGGGTCTGGTGGTTGGGGCGTATCCAGAAAGGGGATGGCACTTAGTGAACCATATGAATAACGTTTTGGAAGCAAAGGTTTTATCTGGGGATATGGCCGCGATCGCATATGACAAGCTGATGCGGGAGCGGGCGTCTAATGATTGCCAAGTGAGGTGGGACATAAAGGATCATGACGCATGGATAGTGAAGGTGGGCCCCTATGTTCGAAGGTATGACCAAGAGAAGAGGAGATCGAGTGGAAGGAGGGACGGAAGGGGGGCCTGCTGGGAATATAACAGGGGCAGTTGTCAGCGGCGCAGATGCCGCTTTGAGCACTGCTGTGAAGCATGTGGCGGCAGTCATTCCAAGCAGGATTGCGATCGGTCAACTGGTAGCCAAACGCCCTTTCGAGGGGTCCGGCCCTCTTCCAAAAAAGGAGGTGGGTCGGGTGCAACAAATGGACAAAAGTCAAATTGAGATTCCTTTGGAGCTACAATCGTTGGCATACACCCCAATCTGTCTAGCAACGTTGTTAACCTGGTTAAGTCAATATCCTAAAAAGCAGGAGGCGGCTTACCTGGCTGCTGGATTCTCGCAAGGTTTCAGGATTCCATACACGGGAGCGAGAACGGCAACAATGAGTGACAACTTGAAGTCGGCATCCCAGCTACCAGAGGTCCTGGCAGCAAAAATTGGTAAGGAATGTACAGCGGGGCGTATGGCGGGTCCCTATCCCAGGCCTCCGATTCCTAACTTGAGGGTGTCTCTTTTGGGAGTAGTGCCAAAGAAGACCCCAGGCCAGTATCGCATGATACATCACTTGTCATACCCAAAGGGAGCGTCAGTGAATGATGCTATCGCACCGGAATTGTGCTCAGTGAGGTACGCATCGTTGGATCATGCGGTGGCCATCATTCGAGCATGTGGCAGGGGATCGCTACTGGCAAAATGCGATATACAATCCGCTTTTCGTTTGCTGCCGGTTCATCCGGATGATTTTTGTCTCCTGGGATGTCACTTCAAGGGGTGTTGGTACGTGGATAAAGCTTTGCCCATGGGATGTTCAATTTCATGTGCAGCTTTTGAAACGTTTAGCACGTTCCTTGAGTGGGCTGTAAAGAATAGGACAAAAAGTCCTTGCATCACGCATTATCTCGATGATTTTCTTTTTGTGGGATCCCCAGGGACAACGGAATGTGCTGACAGGTTGAGGGCTTTCCAGCTGCTAGCAGAAGAGCTGGGGGTCCCCTTGGCAGAAGAGAAAACTGAAGGGCCTCTGCCTCAATTGACATATTTGGGAATACTGTTGGATTCTGTGGGAGGTTTTTCACAGTTGCCACAGGACAAACTGGTAGCCCTGAGCAGCCTATTGGAGGCTATGTTAGGCAAGAAAAAATGCACATTAAGGGAGATGCAGATGCTATTGGGGCATCTGAACTTCGCCTGTAAGGTGGTATCTCCAGGCAGAGCCTTTTGTGCACGGTTGGCCCGGTCTACAGCGGGCATAACAATGGCGCATCACCACATTCGATTATCAAGAGCCCTGAAAGAAGATTTGAGGGTGTGGCTGGAGTTTTTGGTAAGTTTCAATGGAGTATCAATATGGCAAACGCCGGTTACGCCAGAGAACGCCCTTCAGGTTCATTCGGATGCCGCGGGCAGTTTAGGATTTGGGGTATTCTATCAAAATAGATGGTGTTCAGGGCGGTGGCCAGGGGAATGGTCAGAGTCAGGTATATTACGGGACCTCACCTTTCTCGAGCTTTTTCCGGTGGTAGTGGCTGTCGTGATTTGGAAGGACTTGTTTAAAAACTGTAAAGTTTTGTTTTGGTGTGATAACCAGGCAGTGGTCCGAATCATCAACAGGCAGTCTAGCCGTTCGGAAAGGGTTATGCGTCTGGTGAGGTATCTTGTACGCACCTGTTTACGGTACAATATAACTTTTGGTGCGCGACATATTCCTGGGATTAATAACGATGTGGCGGATGCCCTGTCTCGATTCCAGGAACATCGGTTTCGGACGCTTGCTCTGTCAGCGCATTTGGCGCCGGATCCCTTCCCGGAGGAGATGTGGAGCCTTGGCGTCGGGCCATCCAGCAAGCCGTGATGGGTTCTTTGGCGCCTGCCACGATACGTGCATACACAAGTGCGGTCTCAGGATACTTACAATTTTCGAGATCTTGCGGGTGTACGGCACCTTTCCCACTAACGGAAGACATGGTTTTACGTTATTTGGCATTTTTGCATGAAGGAAGGGCGGCGCCTCGGACCCTATCTGTGCATTTGGCCGGCTTGTCTTTCCTCTGCAAAACTAACAGTTGGTGGGATCCGGCATCATCATTCTTAGCTCGGAAGGCAGTGACGGGGTGGAAGAGGGCGGCCCCTACAAGGCAGGATTCACGGAGACCAATATCCATACATGTGCTAAAAAACTTGCTCCAAGAACTACCAGTTACTTGTAGCTCTGATTTTGAAAGTCGGCTATTTGCAGCTGCATTTACGGTTATGTTTTTTGGAGCATTCCGCAGCAGTGAGGTTGTTGCCCCAAGTAAGGCGAGTGCGGGGTCATGGGCACTGGACATACGGGATGTATGCATTATTGATCAGGAATTGCACATTCATCTCCGGCGCAGTAAAACTGACCAGTTAGGTCGGGGAAAACGGATAGTACTTACAAGATCTGAGGGTGGCTCCCCTTGCCCGGTTGGGTGCATGAGAGCATACCTGGAGGTACGTCCAAAAATTGCTGGTCCTCTGTTTATTCACAGAGATGGACACTGCTTATCTAGATTTCAAGTTATGGCAGTGCTTAGAGTGATGCTGTCCAAATTGGGTCTGCCAGCGGGGCAGTACGGAATGCATTCTTTTCGGATTGGGGCAGCTACCCAAGCGGCTGCTGGTGGGGCTGACCCGGACCGTATCAGGGCGGTTGGGCGTTGGCGATCTAAAGCGTATCGACAGTATGTCAGGCCGGAACTTCTTCTCTAATTTTTTACATTTGCAGAACTGGCGCTGGCTGTCCCAAACATATGGATTGTGGGACACAGCATCGTGTTTTGGGCCGCTCGCTATGCAGCAGATTCCGGTTGGGGAGGTTGCCTAGGCTTGGATGGCCATGTCAGGATTTTCTGGAATGGACTGCGAGGAATGCGTTGGTCGTTTTTCCTGGAGGTGATGATGAAAAAGCTGCATCGCAATGGTCACCCGGACGTTGTGATTATCCAATTGGGAGAAAACGACCTGCCAAAAATGACTGGCCAACAACTGTCTAGAGCAGTGGTGAAAGATTTGACTGTCCTGCGGCAGTGGCTTCCAACGACTACCATATTATGGTCCGCTTTGTTAGAACGCCGAGTCTGGCGTGGGGCATTGGCCCCAGCTCGGGTGGATCTAGCACGAAGAAGGGCGGAAAAAGTTATAGAAAAGTTCCTGTATGGTGGCGGAGGGGGGGTTATAACACACCCAGATATTAGCTATCGGCAATGGGCCCTATACAGGAGGGATGGAGTCCATCTATCGGAATGGGGAATGGACACTTGTTTATTTGAGTTACGGCATGCAATTGTACAATGGCTGCAGGGAGGAGGGGTGGCGGGAGCACAGGAATTTTCCTGAGCTCTGTGGCGGATGGTACGCTGGAAGCGGAATTTTGGAAAGGGGGCCAAGCTTGCGCGCTGGCCTACCGGTTAATGGGGGCCCCCGTCAGGGGCCGTGTGGATGCGGAGCCAGTTGAAGGGCTCGCATTTCCGGGTGACAGGCGAAACCCAGCAGAGGCAAAACGCCCAGCGGGTTCGCATTTGGGATGTCACCTCCCGCAGGCTAGCAGGTCAACATCCGGGGAACAGGCATGTCAGCCAGAATCACCCGTTGAGGGACCTGCTAATATTTGGGGCTGCCTTGTGGTCGGATGACCACAAGAAGGCGGTATCCGCTTCCATGCTGCGCCACCCTTAAGGGAATAAAATCGGCTGTGGCCATTTCATGCCAAAAGATATAAGTGTCAGTGTTTTATTGAGGTGCGTCTATTGCCCCCTGCAAGGCAATTTACTCCGATGGATATAGAAGTTATTACTTCAGTTTGCAACAGAAGAAGTGAAAAAAATGTATTATTAACTTGATGCAGAATTTTAGAGAGCAAATGTTGTTGTTGTTAGGTGTGAATTCGTGTCCGACTCATCGCGACCCCATGGACAATGATCCTCCAGGCCGTCCTGTCCTCTGATCTTGGAGCCCAGGAAAATAAAATCTGTCACTATCTCCATTTCTTCCCCAGAGAGCAAATACCCATGCACTAATGGGAATTATTATAGGGAAATGAAATTAGGTTCATAGCCAGCCAGTTGTTAAGAGAAAACTTGTATAAAATGTTTTGCAGATGGTAAATTGCTCAAAAGGATATAGTGAAGATGGGAACTGAATATCTATGTTAAAAGAGATGGCAAACTATATCAGCTGGTCGCTTTTTCTCCACAATTTCTCTGTAAATGCTTTATATAATAATAAACAATAAAATTATTTTAAAAAAAAGGATATAGTGAAAATATATAAAAACCATAAAAGAAAAAGTTGGAAATGTCAAGGTATAGATAGAACTCTCTCAGCCTCACCCACCCTACCGGGTGTCTGTTGTGGGGAGAGGAAAGGTAAGGCAACTGTAAGCTGCTTTGAGCCTCCTTCGGGTAGAGAAAAGCGGCATATAAGAATTAACTCTTCTTCTTCGTCTTCTTCTTCTTCTTCTTCTTCTTCTTCTTCTTCTTCTTCTTCTTCTTCTACCATATGTGATAGACTTGTAAAAAAGCAAAAAACAAAACAAAAAAAGGAAGGAAATATATGGAACAACACCAAATATATTAAAATTTAAATTCTTTATCAAAATTAAGAATATGCTATTAGTCACAAATTGGGATCAAGATTGCAGGGAGAAATATCAACAACCTCAGATATGCAGATGATACCACTCTAATGGCAGAAAGCGAAGAGGAACTAAAGAGCCTGTTGATGCGGATGAAAGAGGAGAGTGCAAAAGTTGGCTTGAAACTCAACATCAAGAAAACAAAGATCATGGCATCCGGCCCTCTCAATTCCTGGGAAATAGATGGGTAAGAAATGGAGGTAGTGACAGATTTTATTTTCCTGGGCTCCAAGATCACTGCAGCAAAGAAATTAAAAGACGCTTGCTCCTGGGGAGGAAAGCTATGGCAAATCTAGACAGCATCGTAAAAAGCAGAAACATCATCCTGCCAACAAAAGTGCATTTAGTCAAGGCTATGGTATTCTCAGTTGCAATGTATGGCTGCGAAAGTTGGACCATAAGGAAGGCCGAGCATCAAAGAATTGAGGCTTTTGAACTCTGGTGCTGGAGAAGACTCTTGCAAGTCCCTCGGACTTCAAGGCGAACAAACCGGTCAGTCCTAGAGGAGATCAGCCCTGACTGCTCCTTAGAAGGCCAGATCCTGAAGATGAAACTTAAATACTTTGGCCACCTCATGAGAAGGAAGGACTCTCTGGAGAAGAGCCTAATGCTGAGAGCGATTGAGGGCAAAGGAAGAAGGGGACAACAGAGAATGAGGTGGCTAGATGGAGTCACTGAAGCAGTAGGTGCAAACTTAAATGGACTCCGGGGAATGGTAGAGGACAGGAAGGCCTGGAGGATCATTGTCCATGGGGTCGCGATGTGTTGGACACGACTTCGCACCTAACAACAACATTAGTTTTAGAAGAGATTTTGAAATATATGGCAATAGAAGCTAGAATCTTCTATGCAGAAAAATGGAAATCAGAAGTCTGTCCAAGTTTAGAATAATGGGAAAATATATTTGTGGACTATGCAGTAATTGAAAAATTAGTAACCTAGTTGATAAACAGATCAATTTCAAAATTTGAGGAGATATGGTGTTATGCAAGCCAGACACAAACTTATAATGGGAAATAGTTTAAAATAATATAAATATTTTGTAGCACAAATGTATTATAATGCAGAAGCAGAATGAGAACAAGTTTTGAATATAAATATATAAGGAAGTACATTTGGAACAAAAATATCCTTTGTTTTTCATTGCAAGATATAGACTTTTTTTGGATTAAGATTTATTGAAAGTCATGACTAGTGTTTGGAAATGATGGAATGTGTAATAGTGACAAAATTAATGAGATGGTTGTAAAGTGCATCAGTTGTGAAATTTAAAACATTTGAAATAAGGATTGTGTTTGAAATAAGGACAAATAAAGGACCACTAACACTCAGAAATAAGTTTGGTGATAAAATTGACCACAGCTTTATTAACAGACAAATGGGCCTCATCACAGCATGGAAGGATCCAGGCATCTTGGAGCCAGCAGACTGCAAGGAAGCCCCATCACCACCAGCATGTCCTAGCAGCTCATAGAAATGTGCATGTGTAAACTGTGGGGAATGATGCTAGCTGGGACCCTGGGAGTTGGCAGCCATGAGGAGGGTCCTGTGTGCAGCAGCTTCTGCTAGGACCTTCATCCTGCAAGCAAAGGAACTGATTCCTGTCTTGCTCGAAATAGAACTGTGGCTCCATGTACACATGACCTCTTAAGGAGGCCCCCAAAATGAGAGAGCCAATAGTGTAAGGTCAGACTCCCCTAATATGGATGCAATCCATGTGCAAGCACCAGCTATGATGATACAGTGAATGAGCAAATAACATAAGCAGAGAAAATAAGCATACATCATAACAATACAATGAAATACATGGGTGAGTTATGTGGGGAACAGTGAGGCCGAAGTAGAAGGTAAGAGGCCACATGTCACTGGATGGCCCTAAAATAGGGCACTCAACCTCCCTTTGGCTAGCTCTTGCTGCCTGCCATTCAATAGACTTGGACCCCCCACCTCCCTCATGTGCGAGAAGAGAGCAGGAGGGCTTGAATCTGTGGGGAAACAGATTATGCGAGACATCTGCATCCTCTGGTATTCACAAACTGCTGCCTTTCTTTAATGGTGGCTATGTTTCTGGTCTTTTATAGAAGTTGTGGCAGATTTTATTTTTAGGGACAAATTTTATTTTCCTGGGCTCCAAGATCATTGCAGATGGGGACTGCAGCAAAGAAATTAAAAGACGCTTGCTCTTGAGCAAAGCTATGGCAAATCTAGACAGCATTGTAAAAAGCAGAGACATCACCCTGCCAACCAAAGTGCGTCTAGTCAAGGCTATGGTATTCCCAGTTGCAATGTATGGCTGTGAAAGTTGGTCCATAAGGAAGGCTGAGCATCAAAGAATTGAGGCTTTTGAACTCTGGTGCTGGAGAAGACTCTTGCAAGTCCCTTGGACTGCAAGGCAAACAAACCGGTCAGTCCTAGAGGAGATCAGCCCTGACTGCTCCTTAGAAGGCCAGATCCTGAAGATGAAACTTAAATACTTGGGCCACCTCATGGGAAGGAAGGACTCCCTGGAGAAGAGCAATTGGTGGTTGGATGGAGTCACTGAGAATGAGGTGGTTGGATGGAGTCACTGAAGCAGTTGGTGCAAACTTAAATGGACTCCGGGAAATGGTAGAGGACAGGAAGGCCTGGAGGATCATTGTCCATGGGGTCGCGATGGGTCGGAAATGACTTCGCACCTAAGAACAACATAGAAGATGTATTGAAAATTATAATGAAGAGCATGTTGGGGAGAAATATTTTCTGTTCCATCAGTATCCACTGTTCCTCTTAATATCTGTGAAACAGCTAGGGGGTGGAACGTGTCTGGGGTGTCCGAGTTGGAATAGGGCCAATCACCTGATTGGACCTGCCCCTACAGCTCCACCCTTCCTTCCCTGGACGGTAGCCACTTTGCTCTCAGACACCTGAGAGAGACACACAGAGACACAGAGAGCCCTGCCAAACTGCAAACGACCTTTGATTGCCTCCTATGGCTCCCCCCGCGTGAGTGAGAGATCTGCGCCTGCTGGTGTCTCCTGGGTCCTAGTGTCCATTGCATTCCTGGTTGCCATGGGCTTTCTTGCTAGTATGCATATCTGTTGTTTGGTCCCTCTTTTCTTTTGTGTTCCTTTTATATTATTTTTTCTATTTTTTAAAATTATCATACTTTCCAAAAGCACTGGGGTGGGTTCAGCCATCCTTCAATGAAATAGCAACTTAAGCTAGAGAAAGGCTCCTTAGATGGGTTAAAATCTTCAAACTTGAACCAAAAAGAAAATTGGGGTTAAGAATTGCGCCTCTAATCTGGAGAACTGGGTTTCCTCTACATGCAGCCAGCTGGGTGACCCTGGACCAGTCACTGTTCCTCTCAGAGCTCTCTATCTTACCTACCTTACAGGGTGTCTGTTGTGGGAAGAGAAAAGGTAGGTGTCAGGCAATTGCTTTAAGACTTCTTAAAGTAGTAACAAACAGGTTACAAAAAACACAACTCTCTTTTCTAAACAAATACATTTTGTTCAGTGGAATGGTAGGTTGGCGGTTGAATCTACTACACTGGGTTCAAAGTCAGTTAACAATTGAAAATAGTACACAATTATATAGTAAATGTGATATTTTGTAAAGCAGAATGAGAATAAAATTTGAACATAAATGTATTAAATTTGGAATTTGAAAAATAATATATTTGATTTTAACCCACTTCTTTAATGTGAGATGTATAATGGATTTTTACATATTAACAGTCATAGGTAACATCTGATGAGGTGTGTAACAGGGATAGATAGTAATGGTGAAAATGATGAAAATAATGATATAGTGATATAGTCAAGAGCCTCTTGTGGCGCAGAGTGGTAAGGCAGCAGACATGCAGTCTGAAGTTCTGCCCATGAGGCTGGGAGTTCAATCCCAGCAGCCGGCTCAAGGTTGACTCAGCTTTCCATCCTTCCAAGGTCAGTAAAATGAGTACCCAGCTTGCTGGGGGGTAAACAGTAATGACTGGGGAAGGCACTGGCAAACCACCCCGTATTGAGTCAGCCATGAAAATGCTAAAGGACGTCACCCCAAGAGTCAGACATGACTCAGTGCTTGTACAGGGGATACCTTTACCTTTTTTAATGATATAGTGATGGAATATAGTGGCAAAATAGATTGGTTATAATGATTATTTTTTAAAACAGCGTTTTAACAGGACACTCGGCATCAGGGAGTAAACAAAGGCACAAAACAATAATACAACATTTTGACAGTCAGGTCACTCAGCATCAACAGTAACCAAAGATTTCTGTACTCTGCTGGCAGTGTAGCAAAACTTTGCCACCATGTAAGAAACAGAATTATCTTTATCTGCAAGCAAGATGTTAATTAGATGATCATCTGTAAGTCCAGGGAACCTAGATAGCACGGACAAGATTAAACGACTTTTATAAGGCAACCTTATAAAAGTCACAGTATAATATAATGTGGGCAATCGATTCAATTACACCTGAATTGCAAGGGGGAATTATCAGTCCTCTATAGACACATGCTACAGTCTTCCACTTAGCAGTGCTGATGGAAATGCATTGAACCAGGCCCTTGAAAAAGCCCATCGAAATTTAGTAAAGGTTATATGTGTTAGATATAGTACAGTAGAAAATCCCTCCCAGGACTTTAGTAACCTATATGGGCTTGGGAGTAGGACCATCTCATTTTGCAACTCAATATCCATAAGTCGTTGATAGAACAGATATTTTGCTTGCCTGTTCCCCATTTCTAATAGATGATCAGGAGCTAAACCAATTTTAAGAAGTTTGTTAATTATTTCTGTACACCAGGTGGGTTGTGGGTTAACTGACAAGAAAGAAGGAACAAGGCGTACAGGATGAAGATGAATTTTTAGCCAATATTTAATTATTGTTATCCATGCCCTGGTCTCTCCTTTTATTAACCCTGCCTCCTGCCGGAGAACTACATTAGCTGTATACCTTGGAACATTAAAGAGGGTTCTTAGAAAACCTGCTTGAATTTTCTCTAAGGGAGCAAAATTGGAGTAAGGGCCTAATTGGGCATCATATGTAAGTTGAGCCAGTGATTTGGCTGAAAACAGTTTGATTGTAGCAGGAATGAAGCCACCACCCTTAGTTTGATAGAATCTTAAGATAGCCGCTGCACTGTTCTGAGCAGCATCAGCTACTGAGTGAATATGAACAGTTTGCTTTCCATTATACTGGAAGATTACACCAAGATATTTGAAGCATTTAACTTGCTCAATACAATGTTGGTCAATATGCCAAGTAAAATATTTTTCCCTGTTGTTAAAGCACATAATTATTTGTTTTGGTATAATTGATAGCTAGCTGTTCCTCCTGGCAATGCAAAGCCAAAACTTCCAAGGCCCTTTTCAGGCCTATTCTGGTCTGTGAGAGAATTACTGCATCATCAGCATACACAAGTATGGGTAACCTGTTGTCTGCAAGTTTAGGGGCATGAATGTCTGAATTCTTTAGACGTTTAATTCATGCATCAATATAGATATTAAATAAAAAAGGAGCCAGAATACAGCCCTGTCTTACACCTTTCTGTGTAGGGATCGAATTGGTTAAATGACCCTCTGGGCTGAATCTGACACGAAGACTTGTATTTTTGTGAAGTTTATAAAGTAATACCAAAAGCCATTTATCAATTGTTGTGTTAGATAATTTTGACCATAGAAGATCTCTAGATATTGAATCAAATGCAGATTTAAAGTCAACAAAGGTCACAAAAAGTGATCTCTTACCAGAATGCACATACTTGTCAATTAACTGCTGTAAGGCTAAACAATGCTTATAATAATTGAAGCAAAGATAATTGTACAGATTATGAGGAGGAGGAGGCTGTTGGGAAGGCTGTTTTACTTTTTATTGGTTTGTCTAATATTGTGTAGTGTAAAGTAAATTTTGAATAATTATATGAATTGTTATGTATAACCCCCTTTTCTTTTATGAATTCCTCATATATTTCTATTATATTCTTATTTCTCTTTTCTAAGTTAAAAATATTTAATTACAAAAACTCAGTTTATTCTAAAACAAACATTGACACAGATACTGCTTTTGTCCACCAGAAATTTCTGCAGACATTTTCATCTATCAAGCATGACTTCCTTGCCTCCCCTCCCCTCCCCTAGTTCAGACTGAAATTGATCCCAATGCTACTCCCAATGCTACTCCTGGGGATAGGGGAGCTCCAAGAATGGCATGAGAACGGAACAGAAGTTAGCCCCCCACACACACTGCAGTTGTTCTCTGTGGAACGCAGACTACAAATTGCCAAAATGCCAATGTATGGCAACTGAAATTTGACACTGTGTTTGGGGATTCTGAGAATCTGGATGATAGTTGTCCCTGAGTGTATTTTGGCTTTCATAAATGCCATTTATTTAGAAGATTTCGGTAATGTAAATACACAAACTGGAAAAGAATGTATAATAAGCACCTGTTGGTCTAATCTTTGGTCAACTAGCCCAGCACATTCAGGACTGCAAAGCATGGGCAAAGAATTCTTCAGCTCTTGCCCTCCTATTTGCATTAAAGGCTTCTGGTCATGCTAAGGATTAAGGAACTGCAACAAGAAGGGAAAAGGAAGCTCATCATGCAGCTGGCAGAGATGTTCCCAAGATTAACATTCCTCCTTGTTAGATTTTGTCTTTTAGCAAGAGTCAGCCACTGATTGTCAGAAAAAGGGTTAATTGTTGACACGTATTGCTAGTGGGAACAAGCAATGTGCATCATGTGATTTGTTTATTGACATGTAAAGTGTTTACGGTCTTGTCTACATGTTTGGTTCTCGGGTATGCAAGTATAACCAGAAGAGAAGGATGCTATTTTCTCCCTCTGTTCTCCAAACTGCTTTAGGGGGGGAGAGAGAGAGAGAGAGAGAGAGAGAGAGAGAGAGAGAGAGAGAGAGAGAGAGAGAGAGAGAGAGAGAGAGAGAGAGAGAGAGAGAACCATCTTGATGTTGAACCAAGTAAGAGCTAGGATTCAGAGCTCTGTCATGAACTATAGGAAGTTGTGCATTTTATTGTTGTACTCCAGTTCCCCTACCCTGATAGTTCTAGTAAATTACTTTATTATTCTTAAACTAGTAAAAAAGCCCATTGTTTACCAAATACAATGGGCGCTAGCAGGCGGGGGCAGAGTGAGGGACTGGCGAGGGTAGGGTGAGGAAAGGTGGCTTACCCGTGAGAGGGCTGTAGCGACGGCGGGCGGCTCCTTGGTGGTGTCTTGTGGGCAGTGGCCATGTTTCTTTGCTGTCAGTGTCTTCGTCGAGGCTTGCGGCGGCTGTCAGAGGTGGCGGCCTGACGCAGTGAGAGGCGCTTTGCGCCTCTAGCCACGTCAGGCCGCCGGGCAGGGAGCCCCCAGCAGCCTCGCTCTGCGCGACTGCCAGGGGCTCCCTCGGGCGGCGGCCTGACGTGGCAAGAGGCGCTTCACACCTCTCGCCGCATCAGGCCGGGAGCAACTGCGAGCCGCGCTGCACGTGGCTCGCAGTTGCTGGGAATCAGAGGGACCAATCGGCAGGCACTTTGCGCCTGCCGATTGATCCCTCATATTGTCTGTCATGAGGAAGGGTCCAATCTGGACCCTTCCTCATCCCGGACACATCCCGCCCCAGAACGCCTTACTCCTTTATTTAGTCCGTGTTACCTGCGGCGCTACGGGCGGTGTACAGATACTGCCATGTCTGTTCTCATCATTCAATTTGTATTTAACTCTGATAACAAGTTTTATTATACAAAATACTCAACACTTCTCTGGATAATATAATAGTTGTTGTCATGGTCATGACAGTGCAGAGGTTTTGAGTTTGTTCTATCTTTGGATTATAATTTTGAGTTACTGACATTCTCTCTTAGAGAGAAACATGGTGGATTCATGCACAGTCTTCCTGCAGTACGTTTTCACTGAGTCATGAAGTGCATTTCCATTTTATCGTGCATAAACTGCCAACTGCATAACTTAGATAAAATATAATTTGGCTTCCAAAAATGCTATCCAGAGCTACCCAGTCTGAACACTGCTTCATGATTTATATCACTGCATTATTATTGTAACTTGTTCAGAATCAATTGGAGAACTCACACTAAAGGGAACATTGATTGCTTGCTTTTGACTCTTCGCTTGCAGTAGTCAATAGCAGAACATAGACTTGTCCTGGGGTATGTATAATTATGCCACAATTGTATGATGAACATATTTATCTTATATGAAGTGCCTGATCAAACGGCCAGTTTATGGAAATTTTCCTCCTATCCTGCCCACAACAGCTATGACAAATTGGCTTGTCTCACTCTCAGTGGTTTTAGCAGAAGCTACTCTACCAGAGCTGTTGAATGAGATTAATGAAAATATAAATTTAACCCCCTAGTGTTTGGGGAAGATATTTTACATTCTTGACTCACTATACTAACCCCAAATGGCCTCTATTTGTCAACCATTTACTGGTCTCATTGAACAGTAGACTAATGATATCCATTAGAAGGTTTTTTTTAAAGGGGGGGTAAATCTTCCTTTTTAAATGCTTTAATTTAGGATTTTTTTGTTTAAAATGTATTAACAGTCTTCTTGCATGTCTAATCATTTATTGACCTGGGGGTGATACAAAGTGCTATGAAATCACAGTAATCTTATGGTGACCCCATAGGATTTTCAAGGCAAGAGATCAGCAGAATAAAGATCTCAGTAAAGCCTGGACAGCTGCATGTCAGTAGGAAAATTTGGATTTTTCAATATTTCTGCTGACACCATCCCTATGACAGCCATTTACTTCCCTTATCATGGGGGTGGCTTTTTCTTTTCAAAAAATCAGCACTAGACTATTATTACATTGGTACAATTATGCAACAGGTTCCCATGGTGTATTCCCCCCTTCCATGGTGTATTTCCCTAAATGTTATGCCCTTGACTTATTTCCACTTTAAAAGGAAAGCTGAGAATTCTAAGAACCTGTTTCAGGTATTGTAATAGCATAATACTGATATAGACATATTCTAGTGTGGATTAAAAAATCCTATGAATGACCTGTTGAGGGGAATGGGAGAGTGGGTGCTGCTGAGAGACTGGACCAGAGAAACCTGCTACATGGAAGCCCTGTGTCCATTATGCTTTGCCAGCAGCCAAGTTAGTGATGGAGAAATCACATGTCCATCCCTGTGTGGAAGATACCTTAAAAAACCCAGCTAATTGTGAATTGAATTAATCTGATTTCTAAAAAGAAATGGGCATTTCTTAGACAAGAAATGTTGTCTAAGAAAAAAAAATGAGGAAGAAAGACATGTGCATTGTCTATATACACATAGACGATGCTGTTTTTTTTTGGGGGGGGTTAACCCCCCCAATATATTTTTAAAAAGATTTCAGGCAAACCTGGGGGGGGGATCGCCATGTTTGCAGGAAAATTTATTAGTGTGGACCCAATCTGCAAATTTAGATTTATTCATTTCTAGACTACCAGTCTCAATAGTCCAACTCTGGGTGGTTTATAGCATTTTATAAAAACAGGCAAATATTAAATAATTTAAAACAGTTAAAATATTAGTTTCTCTGTTATTTGGTTTCTACTGTCTCTCCTGTCACACAAAGGTTTGGATCTTCTCTGATCTGAATAGATGGTACTATGTGGGATGGTAGAGTTCATAAAGTGTTCCTATTAACAATTCATCAGCCCCAATGAAAAGCCTGGTGAAAGAATGCCATTTCACAGGCCCTGCGGAACTATGCAAGCTACAACAGGGTAAGGATGTACTCTGGGAAGCAGGGGCCAGGATGGAAAATGTTCTGGTTGAAGCCAGTTCGGGTTGAAGCCAGACATATCTCCTGGGGTCAGGGACCACCAGTTCTCATAAGATATATGGGGGCCATAGATGGGGACCACACTTGAGAAATACGTAATGAAGTTTGCATGGACTGCTTCATTGGGCCCCAGTGACAGTGTGATCTAAAGTCAAGCATTTGTAAGTTTCATTGGATTCACTGGAATCATTAAACACCAGATTAAGTTTTTTCCATGAGATATAATGGGATTTTTGAAAAGTATTAAAGTTTATCTGGATTTTGTCCTGAATTGGCATTAATGGATACACACACTTTTTCAGCTGGAGACATTGTACTATAAAGTGTTTTTAAAATTTACCTTGTAATTCACATGTGTATTATGGGCGCTTTATTGCAGGAATGTATTTACCCAAAAGCCAATTAGCTATGTCAACATGTTTTTTGCCCTGCAAGACCCAGCAGGCATATATTTTTTACAGTTTAGCAAGCTTTCTTATTAGGCTCTGAAAAATGGATCAAGTTATTGGCATGCACAAAACATATTCAATTAGTCTCGATTTTGTGTATTTGATTTAAAGGTTTTTGATTATTTGCCCCATGTTTTGAACTGACAAGTTAGAAATGGAATGAAATTAACCTGTCACAATGGATTAATGAATTGAATTTGTCTGCCAGCTGATGATTTACACAAATTTCACCCCAACGTACTTCATCGTACTAGGACCTATAGCTGAACACTGATTAAAGGTACAGGTAGCCATTTTTTAGGTTTTATTTGTTAATTGGTAGCTTCCTCTTGGGGGAAAAACAAAGCCCATGTAAAATAGAAATACCATCTGCATCCTTGTTAAAAACCAGCATTTTTACATGAACAAGTGACCTTGTCAATATTTAAAGTACTATATAAATCAAATAATTACATGGTTTTCCATTTATATTTATGTAGGGCCTGGAATCTCATATATATCAGGATTAATTTATAGGCATTGAGTACCCAGCTTGCTGGGGGGTAAACGGTCATGACTGGGGAAGGCACTGGCAAACCACCCCGTATTGAGTCTGCCATGAAAACGCTAGAGGGCGTCACCCCAAGGGTCAGACATGACTCGGTGCTTGCACAGGGGATACCTTTACCTTTACCTTTAGCAGCATAAAAGGCTGTTTAAAAAGGAATAGATTTTTTAAAAAATCCAAGTCTAGAACTCAATATGTTGTGTCTGGTTTATAGTGCTTATCTTTTCATAGGCTCTTCTCCCATTCATTTCAACAGAGTAATCTCCATGGACAGAAACCCTTTTTGTCTTACTCACCAGCAGAGATATTCTTCTCAAGCATTGTGGCACAAGGAGAATGAGACTTGGAATGGCAGCCATAAAGAAACTAGCAGATCTAGTTATGTTCTAGAACACAAATGTAAGGAAGTGACTGCTGAAAATACCTGCAGGTGGATTCTCCCCAGAAGCTAAAATCGCTAAACTGAGTATATCATGCTTTGGTCACTTCATAAAAAAGACAAAACTCACTGGAAAAGGTATCTGTACTAGGAAAAGTTGATAGCCATAGGGAAAAATGGATTGACACAATCAAGAAAGCCATGGCTCTCAGTGTGCAAGACCTGAGCAAGGCTGGTAATTACACGAGGTCATTAATTTATAGGATCCTCATAAGTCAGACTTGATGGCACATAACACACATGTATTTCCTTTTTAATTTTTCACTTAATGTATAAACACCCATTTTTGTTCCTTAAATTATTTCTTTCAAAAGTATTCCCTAATTTCATCCTTATTGACGTTATGGTTGTAGAAGTAGTAGTAGTGTCTATAGGACTTTATTCAACATTGTTCTCTGAGTTAGCTAGCTATATGTAAAAATACAGAAAGGGTAATGTTAAATATAGAAAAAATTTCTATTTACACAGGAAAGCTGGCACTGTTTTATAAAATGCTAACACTAGAGTTCAAAGAAATTCCTGAGGAAGGAGATTTCATAGCTGAGACACAGCTCCCAAGAATCCCCCTGCAGTCACTATTTGGTGTACAGACTGAAGAAGGCATCTTTGGCTGATTTTGCAGATTGTGATAGATCATTACAGATACATAACAATATGCCCAGCATTAATTGCAATATCGATGAAATGTAGACCAGTCATTTTTAAGATATTTGATAGAATTCAGAAGGTGGGGAGAGCTCTTCATGGAAGGTGGTATCTAAAGACCTCCTTCAAATGTTGCTCTTTTGATTTGGGTCAGAAAATACTAGTGTAAAGAATGGTTTCTCCAGAACATTAGAGAAGAGACTATTTGTGTGTGAAGTACTTTTACCCAATCAAGTATTTTAAAATCCTGACAAAAACCACCTCCTATATTTCATACCTTCCTTTTGTACTTCTTGAGAAATGTCATTTTCTCAAAATGTCTACATTTGCAAATGGTTTGCTACATATTATAAATTCATAGATATCTTTTTTCATTTGGCAGTAAATGGAAAATCCAGTCAATTTTTAAGTATTAATTTAGAAGTGTACTCCTGTCACTATTAGACAGCTGTTAGGCTGAAGAAAGGATTTGATTCTATGGTACTATGTTCCAGTCAAAAGTGATTGGTTAACAGTAAGGTCAAGAAAGCAATTAGTAAAGAAACAGACATAAAATGCATAACATCTAAATAGTTTACTAACATGTGGTGCTGACATCAGCATGAATTGTGATCTTGGAACCATTAAGGTGACCTGGAGCACTCAATCAAGCTTAGGGTGACCCTGATAGACTTTGACCAGCTATTTGTTGTCATATCTCCCTGATTGAACAAGATGACAAATATACACAAAAAACTGATTCGCAAATGGCATCCTTTTGTGCCTAGGCACGGATTTTGACCTTTAAGTGGTAAAGGTCATTGGGTCATGTGATGGAACATCTGCTACCTTTATTGTCTTGAGGCTGCAATTTTGTTAACTAATATAGCATAACCTTTCGTTTCAAAGCAATGACATTCAGTTATCACAAAACAATGTCAGATTTCTATTAAGGAGAGAATTTTTTAGAGGAGGAATTCTTTCTTTTTTCTCCATTTTCTACATGTACAGTCAAGCAACATACTCTACCTCAATCAAGCAATGACTTTGTGTAAGTGCCAATTTGCTCATTCAATATAACAGAAGTAAAGGAGGACATGTCCCTGTATCTTTATAACAAATGTAGAAGAAAGGATTTTGGCAGATGCTGCTTCTGATATGCTGCACCTGCTAACATTCCATCATCTGCACAATTATTAAAGACACAGGAGCCCCATCAGACCAAATATCACTTGGTGTTCTGTGATCATAGCACTCAGTGATTATTAAAAAATATTCAATTATCAGGTGTTCAAAGGCCAAAATTAGATAAGGACTGTGAGAAAGTTAAGATTTCCCTCCGAGATGATTTCCAGGGGAACCAATGTTTACACCATTAGATACTGATAAGGAAATTTTAGAGTATTATTGTATCATTTGATCTGAATATGAAAAAGGATGAATGACTGCAATTTGTCCCATTCATTACCCAACCTATGCATGTGTAGGGTACTGACTCCCATCTATTCATGGTGACCCCTACATAGGTGCAGGGCTGATATATGTACACATTACATATATATGGCTGTTATTCCCATGTTCACAAATGCTGTGGTTTGAAAGTTTCCAGAAATGGGTACAGAATCTAATGTATGTACTGTTTGTATGCCCTCAAATGACTATATTAGGGCAAATGTTTAGATTTGGAGTGTGGGGCAAGGACTGTCTAGCCTGCTCCCATGGGCTTATTGTCCTGTACATATTGTTTTCCTTGAAACTGCCTATAAGCAAAACTCTTTCTGTTATCTGTCTGGGGAGCCTTAGCTTTATGGTCCTCAGCCTTGTTGCCTGTAGGTACATTTGAAATGTCAAGAACAGGTACTGGGTACTGGGCACCACAACGTAATGGCTGCCACAGGATGGATGGGGCCAAATTAGATGCCATGGGGTTGTGTCCAATATCAAAATCTTGCAAGGTTCCACAAAATGATCCCCAACCTGAGCATCTTCCTACAATGCACATAGCTGTTTCTGAATCGTTGGTGATGCTTCCTAAGCTTTTCTGAAGCACCGTCTACTCCAGTGAGGTGGAGGAAAAACAGGATGGGATTGTTTTGTTTCTGCTTTGATGATAGACTTTGGAGAAAGACCAAGTGAGCACCAGAAAACACATTGGTGGTGGCCATCACCTTGGGGATCACTTAGCAGAAGAGTAGATTCTCTAAGAATTTTGAAGAGGAAAATAAGGAGAATACACCTGTTGAAATCCAAAGAAACAAAAAAGAAATATTATGACCAAAAGAAACAGAATGATGGACACAATGATCTGAATCCAAAGAATTGCCACTGAAACTCTGCTTGTGGAACAGGTAGAGTATGAGAAATCCTATAGCAGGGGTAGTCAACCTGTGGTCCTCCAGATGTCCATGGACTACAATTCCCATGAGCCCCTGCTAGCATTTGCTGGCATGGGCTCATGGGATTTGTAGTCCATGGACATCTGGAGGATCACAGGTTGACTACCCCCGTCCTATAGGACATAGTAGACTTGCCACGCTATTTTTAAGAGACAGAGAGTAAGTAGAACTGATATATTTCATAAGCAGGCTTAAGAGCAGCAGTGGAGATGGAAAAGGTAGAAATTAGAGGCAGCAATGAAAGTGGCTGCTGGTTGCAAAACCTGCAGCAGTCACAGTTGATGGCTTGAAGCCTGAGATTCAGATTGCTTGTGACTCTTCAGTGACATGCTGTACATTTTTTTCCAGATAGTTGTCATGTATTAGAAAGATGTGCCTTTAAAAAAAAGTCTTTCCATTATTATCTAACCCTGAGGATTCAATGGAATTATATTCCGGAATCATGTCACAAAAAGATTCCTAAAATCACCCTTGTGGAAGGTGCTCCTGTAAACAATGAAGAAAGAATACTCTTGATCCAGTGAAAGTGAAATGCACCTGTTGAAATCAATGGGCTTAAGATAACCATGACTCATTTGTTTTGCTTTCACTTATCTTCAATTCAACTCACTTCCACTGAATTGGGGCCAATAAACACAAAGGATCAAGGCAGAAAAGAATGATGCCATAGCTTGCTTCTTGTGTGACTACTCATCACTTGATTACATTTATTCTATTCATTCATTCATTCACATGATTTCACCACATTTCTCCTGGTTCCCACAAGCATATACCCATTCAACCCCCCCTGCAGCTGGGGTCTGCAACCTTTGCAATTAAAGGACCAAACAATATCCAAATTCAGATAAATGAAGAGCCAGTATAACAAAGTTTTGCATAACTGAAACTAGGCAATATAAAATTACTGTTAACTGATGTATGGATTAAGAATCCATAAAGTTTCCACAGTCCTTTATTAGGAAGTGTCACACATGAGGCCTCGCAATAGGGAATCAGTATTCACAGGCACAATCTATACAATTGTTTTAGTGTATTAGAATACATTTTCTTATAGTTTGCTCTTGGATTACTGGCAACTGCTCTCTAGTAGGGGTGTGCATTCAAATATATTCAATGGAAACAATATCAGAAAAAATATTGTTTGTATTTTCTGGCTATTCTTTCAGCTCAATATAGATTTTGGTATTTTTTTAGCTGTCCAAAATGGCCAAGTCTGATAGTTGAAGTTAAAGGGTGTTTAAAGGGATTGCAGTTCCTTTAAAAACCGTCTGGATGAATTTACAGCTTGTAAAATTTGTTTAAAAGGACTCTGAGCCCTTTGTTACCTGCCCTGAACCAACCAGGAAGGATGGGCTATAAAAATAAAGTTATTTTTGTTATATTATTAGGCTTCTGAGATCATTTGGAGCTTGGAGAAGGCATTTATAGGGATCATGATACCTTTAAATATCTTTTTTCCACTACTGAGTATGGTGGCACGGTCTTTAGAAGAAGAAGAAGAAGAGTTGGTTCTTATATGCCGCTTTTCCCTACCTGAAGGAGGCTCAAAGCGGCTTACAGTCGCATTCCCATTCCTCTCCCCACAACAGACACCCTGTGGGGTGGGTGAGGCTGAGAGATCCCTGATATCACTGCCCGGTCAGAACAGTTTTATCAGTGCCATGGCGAGCCCAAGGCCACCCAACTGGTTGCATGTGGGGGAGCGCAGAATCGAGCCTGGCATGCCAGATTAGAAGTCCGCACTCCTAACCACTAAACCAAACTGAAGATCAAATAATTGGATCCCCTGGTCCAGTTTTTTGAAATATGAGGGTGTTAGGAGAATCCCTCCCCCAGAACACCAGATACCCCCAGATTGATCCTCCATTATACTCTATGGTGCCCATTGATCATAATATTTCCAGGGTTCATTAATATTGAGCAAATCTGAATACAATGCCGGTTTTAGAATTGGGAATATCAGTAAATACCAATATTTTTCAGGTTCAATATATTGAAAAAAATACCAATTATTTTTTGCACACCCCTAATCTTATTTCCATTTTGTAGAGCATCTCTATAGTAACTACTTGGCACTCTCCTCTCTCAGAGCAGCTTTTTATCTACTTCAGGCTGAAATCTTTTTTTTTTAAAAAAGCTCTCACTTTCATCACATTGACTCTGCAGTTTATACCAATAAAGGTACTCTGTATTCTTCTGACTCTACAGTTGTCCATACCTTTTAAGAGGTGATGCATAAGTATTATTTAAACTGAAACTTCAAGGGGGGAAAATCCCTTGCTCTTTCCTGTTTAACATATGACTGTCACATTTTCAAGACATTTAATACACTATAAATAATAATTAAGACAATCCTGTTGGAAGCATTCAGTACAAATGCATTGTCTTCTTCCTTGGATTTACAGAGTTTATTGGCTTTAAAGGATGTATTTACTATATATTATACTGCAATGCACCAATGTTTTAAAGCACCACACCTGGTAGTGATTCATGGAATAATGTCATTCAAGCTAGCAATGCTGTTGTGCCTGTCTTAGTGATTATTTTTCTGTGTTCCAACAGCACAAATTTAGTCAGTGAACAAGATCTGTTCACTGCAGTGACTTGCAACCACCAGACTATAGGAACAAATCTAAGAAGATCTACTCAGAAGCAAGTCCCTTTTTATTCAATGACATTTATTCTTACGGTTGTAGCCCATGCTGCTTGTTGCCCTCTGACTGAGCCAAGGCCTCGAGTTTCTTTCTATGCCTTGAAAAGTTGAGAGCTTTGGTGTGTTTTTCCCAGCCAGATGGTGGCATTCTCGCACTACAGCAGCTTTCTAAGGTGCATGCACATGTCAAGCCAGTCAGCAGCAGTTTTGGCAGACAGTGACTGTTTTGCATCTGGGATATTTAGGGAATTTAACACACCTGTGCTGATGCTATTATGTTGCTAACACCTTTTATCAATCTTTGAACAGACTCCCAGTAAAAAGTCCTGGGGACATATGGACCTGACTCAAGGAAAAAAAAAGTTGCAAAATGGCTCTTCTTTAGATTTCTAGTTTAAAAAAGGGGGGAAATCTAGAGAGTTTAATGCTGTCAATTTATTTACAGCTCTCACCAGACTCCTCTTGTAGTGCAAGCATATGCAGTTATTGTAGTTCAAGCCAATTGAAACCAGGGGAGTAGCCATCTTTTGGTTCATTTGAATATCCCCAGACTGACTCCAAAGGGTGAATTCCAGGGATAGTTTGGGCTCAGGATATCCAGATGCATCTCCTAGTCAATGTTTGGATCCACAGTTTAGACCCCAGTTCAGAATTAGATGTAACTAGCACCAGAATGACAAACATTTCCACTCAAAGTACTCAAAAAGCTTGGCCATGTCATCCAGACTAGCAGACTCCACGAAATGTTAGTGCACACTCTCCTGCAAACGATTTGGATCAGGCTTGTTTAAAATGAGTGTGCTTGGATTGAACTCCTTTTAAACTTAGACCAGTTCTGACCTCCAAGGTTTGTTGCTGTTATGATGCTGCTGTATTACAAGCACAATGAGGCATTGAGGCTTGCCAAATTTCCTGCCAAATTTCAACCCAACTTTCTTGAAATCTAGGCCTTCATGAGTCAAAAGGAGCCATATTGATAGTGTTGCCAGGTGTAACCTGTCAACTGGTCGGAGACTAGCTGGCTGGGTGGTGGCCTTTGCCAGCGATGTAATGACATAACCAGTGACATATTCCAGCCACTCTCCATGTGTCTAGAAATTACATCAGATCGTCACCAGCATTTGGGCAACAACCACTATAATTTTGCTATAGAGTTTTTGTAGAATGCTAGCACATGACATGCCATTTTAGTTTAAATGAGTATAGCTATAGGTGTGACAGTATACTGCAAGCATACTGGGTCCCCCTCCCCCATTTCCCCCATTCATACCTGAAGCACTAGCAGGCATGATAAGGAACTTCTGGGAGGTATCCCACTATAGTGGGAGGCTTGGCATTCCTATTCCTATGGACCACAGGTCCCTGGGAAATAAGTATTCTAACAAGTTAAGTCAGTTTTCAAAATGGGGTTTTAATGGGATTTTATTGATGTGGGGTTTTATGTTGTAACCTGCCACGAGCCGGCATGCCGAGAGTGGTGGGTAAGAAATTCAATTAATAATAATAATAATAATAAAATGCAAAATGTCCCCTTAGGGTACCTGGTGGTGTTATTTTGATGCACAAGTTTCTGACACATACCTTTTTCTTCAAAATATTTAACTCTGCCTCACAATCTGTGATGTCTCAAGATCTCTTACAAGCAAGCACATTGGGGTAAAAAAGTCACTAGAGTCAGTCACATCAGCTAAACATCTTTCTCAAACATGCTGCTGGATATTAATTCCCTTCAAAACACTACCAGGAGGTTAAGTTGTTCTTTTGTTTGTTTGTCTACATTAATTTTTCCTCTAAGCTGCATTGAGTCCCCAGTTGGGAGGTACGAGTCAATCATTTCAACAATACAGCCTTGCAATGATCGCAGTGGTCTCTCCTCACTGTCTCTGTTAGGCTGTTCCACAGAAATGAGGACACTGCTAAAGAAAAACCTTCTCAAAGCAGTAACTGACTGGATGGACTTCTACCAACAGAAGGAAGCTTTAAGAGGACCTGACATGATGTGCCAGCTGATAATGGGAGAGAAAGGCCCTTGAAAAGGTTGGTCATGGAGGCTTCAGTTCTCATGGCATACTGATATTGGCTAATAAGGCTAAGTACACTTTTGAAGAGAACCTTCCACAAATCAAGAGTGCACATGCAACAGGCCACCACAGAAGTGGCTTCTTTTTCAGTCTCTGCTCATGCTAAGGTGCTACCAGGACATCAAAAAAGTATATCTAATGGGATTTGAAAGTTTTGGAGGATATAGAATTTTCTCCACTGTTTCAAATTTTGCTTCTGATTTTTATTTAACGGTTTTGCAGTTCTGAGTAGGGTATGGGGGAGACAGCTTGTGTCCCAGGTGTACATATTGACTAAAAGCTTTTTAAAAGTAATAACTATCAAATTGCTCTTCTGGGAATATTGTTTAATCCCTTTCTCTTATATGGACAAAGCATATTAAATTAGTGTTTATTACCCATAGCCATGAACAGAGAGAATGGCAAAGAAATGGTTTGGTACTGCCTTCTCCAATAAAAGTAACACTAAATATTCTGTTCATACAGACACGTGAATTTTGGAAGCATTCATGTCTAAAAGTGCTTTTTTCCCCAATCATTAGAAAAGAATGCACAGTACATTAGTTTTCCCTGTTTGACACTATCAACCTGGATCCACGATATCAATTTCAGCAACAGATTTGCAGGTTAAAGGTAATCAGAGTCTTTTCTACAGAAATCTCAAAAAAGATTTGAAGTTTAAACCCAAGAATATATGAATATGTTGATATCTGAAATCTGAACTATTTTTAGATTCATAGGGTGACTTTTAGCAATTGATATTTTTCACTGTGTAGCAACCTCATGGAGGCTGTCCCATATAGGAAGTGATGTCTGATTTGTATGTCCATGGTAGCTAGGGCTGCCAAGTCCCCAGCAGGGCAGAGGATTTCTTTCCCTCCAGGTCCCATTGCCTGCCACCACTCCAAGCAGCAGTGGGAGAAAAATAAGCCACTTTGTGCACTCATGGGTAATTGATACAGGAAATGATAAAGCAGTTTGAGGAATCATTAGAGACTCTACCAATTTCCCACGAGTACACGAGGCTGTTTTTTTTGTCTCTCACAACACTATGTCCCTCACACAATGCTCCCAACAATTGCCATCGGTAACTGCTTTCTAGCCCAAGGTCATGTAGATGGCTGCATGTGGAGGAGTGGGAAATCAAACCTGGTTCTCCAAACTCTACACTGTTCTTTGTGCACTGTGCCACAAGAAGGCACTTTGGGATATAATGTCATATTCAATACCCAAAGCAGCCATTTTCTCATAGGAGCTGATAACTGTAGTCCAGAAATTAGTTGAATTATTAGGAGACCTTCAGGCCCCACCTGAAGGTTGGGAACCCTATGATCAACTAGCTGGTCAGTGGCAACATCTTGTAGCAACTTGATACCCTCTTGGCTTCAGCTATTGCATTTTGCTTTGCTGTGCAATAAAATTGTCCTGTTTTTTGCCCTTTCTTGTTTTAGGCAAAATTCTAACCTATACCCTGCTCTAAACTGGGATAGTGTCAATTTAACATTATTGGTAATCCTTATTAACCAGATGTTGTTCTTAGTCACAGTTTGCTACAAGTTCTTGTTTTAAATCAAAGTGCCATCTAAGAAGCACTACACTTGGTTAAATTTCCTGCAAATATAAAAGGCATCTGAAGAAAGGATGTGTGTGTGTGTGTGTGTAGGGGGGGGGGAGAGTGCAAGAATTGATAGGGGCGGGTCAGTTTTTCTCTTTCCATTTTGTTTTATTTTCCTCTCAGCCCAATAATTTATGGTAGTCATTAGTCTTCTGAATGAAAAATCCCTTCTCCAGTTTTGATTTTATGATAACCACCCTGAGCCTTATGGGAGGGAGATACAGAAATCCAATAAACAAACAAACAAATATGGCCAAGTATATGATTAACATATGAAAGGATGTATTTAAAATTGAGTTGAGAAAGAAAATAGTTGCAGGCCTTACAATGGAAAGGTGATGAGATATTTGTTGTCACTGAAGGCATTGTTGGATTACAGACCTTGTGGATAAAAATCTTTGTCTATCTAAATAACCATTTTCACTTTAGTCAATTTTAGTCAAAAGCTGGTCTATTTGGCAAGAAGGAAAGAACGAGTAGTAAATGCTAACCCAATCTATACTGGTTCTTTCTTTATATGCTCATATGTTACTTTGTATTGAGGGCAACCCCCCCACACACACAACTGTACCTCCAAAATCCATTTGGAATGGGGAAAGACTATATGGTGTAGACTTAGGCCATTTTCACATGGAGGGGTAAAACATGAATGGCTTCCTACTGGTAAACACAGGATGGTAAATTTTGCGTTTGCAGCCATTCTCATGCTTGATCATGGCTCACACCATTTAGGGCAGTAAATCTAGTTTTCTGGATTCCCAAAATCACGATTTAAAAATGGCCAAATCACAACCCAGCTACTGGACAGCCTTGGGATGTTGGCAACATCAGGTAGAGGGGGCTATATAAGCTGCCAACATGCCAAGGCTGTCCAAGAACATTTTCCTTGTGCAGAAATGGCCTTAGGTTCAGAAAAGATGGCTGTGTATTTACCTCCAGATGAGTATGTGAATGCTTGTATTTCCCTGAACTCAAATGCCAAGGCATGGAATTGAGGTTGTACATCTGATTGTCAGCAAGAATACTGCAAAGACTGAGTTGGGTAGTCCTCTCCTACTTTCTCTTCTTAAACTATCTATAATAGGGTTGGAGCTTTTGGCACCTGAAGAGGCCGTTGCACCTGCCTGTGTGCACCTGCCAATGCACTGATGTCCGCACCTCCCCCCCCCATGGCGTGTTGCTGGCTGCTTCGGACGCGAATGGCCATTTTGGATGCCAAAGCGCCCAATCCTAATCTATAATGTGCTAGCAATCTGACATTACTCAGTTAATGGATAAGGTGTTTCAGTTCAGGAAAGGCATATCAAGCATTCATTGACAAACACATTATTTCATTCATTCTGCAAGCAATACCTAAATGCAGTGATAATCAGTGATGAATCTAGAGCAACCTTTCTCAACTTTTTTACCATTGAGAAACTCCTGAAACATTCTTCAGGCTTCAAGAAAACCCAGAAATGGCACAGTTGTACAGAATATGTTTGGGAAGCATAGCTGGATACACACCCATACAGGCCTCTCCCCTTCCTGCTCCCTCCAAGCCTACCATTGGCTATCATATCCCCCAATAAATGTTTAACAAATTTTTAAAATGTATAAAAAAATTAACTTCCATCCATTTGGGAAACCCTTCTAGAGGCATCAAGAAATCTCAGGGTTTCACAAAACCCTGGTTTCTCAACCAGGGTTGAAAATGCCTGGTCTACAGAAAGGTAGGAATTAGACATTTCAGTCATCTGTTACAGTGCCATCTAGTGTCACCCACTTATAATAAAATTAATGAATATTAATGAATACCCCCCAAAATAACTGATTAGGTTATCTGTGCTGTACCACATTATACTGCAGATGCAAGACTTATGGCTGAATTTTTGTCCAAAGTGAGGAATTTACCATACTAGTAGTGCAATGATGAACTTCAAGTAGCTCTTTCTTTCCCTGATAACTAGTTTCTATATGTAGATATTTGTTTTGTTTTGTACAGATGAATGCTCAAACATATGAACTCCTACCTTCAATCTAAATTGGACTAGGCAAGACACAGGTTCATCATATGACCTGCTGTTTGTAAAAATAGTAGGCCTAAATTGTATGTGAATATCCCTTATTGCATGAGTGCCTGACACAATATGCTGTATTACCTTTATGCAACTGCAAACATGTTGCTTCTTAGTGGGATGGTATATTCATGTCAACAGTCATCACATTTATGACAGTTACTTGCAGGAGGACACAGAATGATGACAGCTGACAACATTAGCTGAGAGAGCAATGGGCCTGAGTGGTTTGATTCCACAGCAAAGAAGTAGCTAAAATTGTCAAGTTTCCCTTAGTCACAGTGCAGGTAACTGAAGGGATGCAGAAGAGTCAGACCTCCTCTATAAATGCATTACAGGCATCCTGGCTTGATGCCTCTAGAGTACATACTACTTATGCTTGAGGGGGCATGGCAAATTCTTCAGCCCTTGCAGGGGATTTTGTACATGCTCCATGAGAGCATCTTTATACCTGAAGTTTTGGTCTGAAGAATTTCTTCTTCATTATTCAGATTATTAAAAGCCTTTATCTGCAAAGATATCATGACAGGAGGAGCAGTCTTTCATGCACCAGTCTTGGCCCACCAATCTTCATAAATGAATAGGCCAAGTTGCCACTTCTAGATGGGAAATTCATGGAGATTTGTGAGAGGAACCAGGGGAGAGCAAGGGTTTGAGGAGGGAAGGGATTTCAGTGGGGTATAATGCTATATTCAAAGTTATGCATATATATTTGGTCAAATTGCACCTGGCTTATGGCAACAATGGGGAAATCACTGGCAAACCACCCTGTATTGAGTCTGCCATGAAAACGCTAGAGGGTGTCACCCCAGACATGATCTGGTACTTGTACAGGGGATACCTTTACCTTATGTCAACAAACCTATACAAACTGGAAGGTTGGTTCAGAATCAGTTCACATGGATACATAACCTCTGCTTTTTTACTCCCTGCTGTTTTTCACAGGGAACAGAAAGAGGGGGTTTAAATAACTCTGAGCCATTTAAACCAAACAGCTGCGTTCTGCTGGCCAGCTGTTTGGTTTAAATGACTTGGAGATGAACCCAAGAAAACCCCTTTAAACTGCTGAGCCATTGGGAGCAATTTGCTCCATGTGGTTTAGCTGTTTAAAGGGGCTTTCTTGTATATTGAGCTCCAGGGATTGGCTGCCCAAGAAAGCCCCTTTAAACAGCTGAGCCTAGGGAACAGGTTCAGCTGTTTAGAGCCTGAAACAGCTGAGCTGTGGCTCAGTTTTTTTGATCTAAACAGTTGAGTGACCTGGAGGAGGCTGCTTTAATTGTTCATTTTGGAACCTTTCACCACAAACCTCTAAAAAGTTCATGGAGGTTTATGGACAGACTGCAGTTTACGAACCATGGACTTCATTTGCAAATTACAAACTGGCCAAAATTTGCCACCAACAAAAGTTTGTGAGCTGGTTCGTGCCAATCCCTAATCAAGTTATGGCCACTGATGTATGAATCAGTCTTGCAATAGGTCTATCATAGCTAGTGGAAGATACTCAGAACAGAACACTTCTAGTAACTTTCAACTATAGGTGTCATTGTCAGTTGACCGTTAGAAAACAACACCAAATATTCATTAATTTTATTTAATGAAAACTGCCAGTTGAGGCTGCCACTTGTACATTAGATGCCTTTTTATAATTTGATACTAATCCAGAGTTCTAAAAAAGCTATCATTACTCAGTGATTATATTTTATGCATTTGCAAATGTGCCAAATGACAAAGTGTGTTTTCATGCTGGATTCATTTGTTATGCCCTGGTGCTTTTGTAGTAATAAAATGGTTTATAGTATCCTTTTCATAAGGAATTACTGTGATTGCATTTTTATAAAAAGCCCCACAGCCTTTCTGTCTAGGCAAGCTGATTGTAGTGCAGCCATGGATTTTTACACAAAGACTGGAAGAATATAATAATCTTAAGTGGGAGAAGCAATAATGCGATGGTGAGATGTTCTGAGTAGTCGGGTTTAAGCTGCTGATTACCAAGGATGCTAATTTTGTAGTACAGCCAGAATTTTATGTTAATGCTATTGAACAAAAGGCTAAAACATTTTTTTAAATTTAAAATTACTGAACTATAAAATTGAAGTATTAGGGGTGTTTTTTCTTTAGGCTTAGATGGACAAGGAAAATACGATGTCAAAAGTGCATTTCTGTCACCTTCATTCATGTTAAACTTTTGAAATTCACTGTTGCCTTATTGGTTGGAATTATAACCCCTGCTGTTCTAAATGCTGTTAAATGTTATGATGTGAAATATTCAGGCAGGCTCAACAGGGAAGGATGGTGAATCAGTGCTACAGCATCTGCTTTGCTTGCAGCAGTTCCTGGTTCAACCCCTGGCATTTCCAGTTAAAGGTTTTGGAAGTAGGTGATGTGAAAGACTCCTGTGTGGGACTTTGGAGACCTACTGTCAAGCAGTTTAAATGATACTGAGCTTGATAGTCCAAGGGTCTCACTCTGTAGAAGACAGCTTATGCATTCATTCAGCGAGTTGTGGAGTAACATCTTTGTATGGTTATAGATATGAAACAGCAGCCTTGCAGCTGTCTGATTTAGATGAAGTTGTGTCCCCTTAAAGCAGACATTCTCAGGATTTGCTCAGATTGCAAACCTCCTGGTGCTGCCTGGTAATCTCCAAAATTTACAAGTGATTTCCAACTCACACATTTCCCTTGAGGAAAATTGCTCTTATGCATGGTGGACTTTATGACAGTTGAGATGAATGCTTCTTTGTTTTGCTCAGGCAAGGTACTGCACACACAAAAATGAAATTGACTTATTTAACATTCATTTTATTAGTGATCCCATATACACTGTGAACATGTGACTTCTGGGAGCATGGCAAGGAGACATGGCCAGCTGGCATCACTTCTGAGGTTATTTGAAGCCTGAAGAATATTTCAGGGGTTTCTCCACAGTCAGAAGGTTGAAAAAGATTGACCTAAAGCAGTGGTTCTCAACCTTACCTGCTCGGCGATCCCAACTTTGGCAGCAGAATGCGCGTGGGCGCGGGCAGCATGCGCGTGTGTGTGGCGTGTGAATGGGGTGGGTGGTGTACATAGGTGCGAGTGCACGCGTACATGTGCGGCCAAGTGCACAACACTAAAGGTGGCGTGGAGGTGGCCATTGCCATGGCTCCACCACCTCTGCCCGCCTCTGCTGGCCGCCACCTCTGCCCGTCACCACCACACACCTCCACATGCCGTCGCCACCGGCTGCTTGCTGCCTGCCACTATGGCAGCAGCCAGCAACCTGGGGATCCTGGGGAAGGGACCAAGCAACCCCAAATGGGGTCCCAACCCCAGGTTGAGAACCACTACCCTAAAGGATTAATTCCATAATTTGTGGATACAAGTCAGCCTTTAGAAACTAAGATGCTGGTATTGACCTTTAAGGCCATCCACAGTCTGGATCCAGTATATCTAAGGGACTGCCTATCTGAGTGCATACTCTGATGAGCATTACGCTTGGCCAATGTCAACAGGTTGGTGGTACCTGGCCCCAAGGAGGGCCAGGTGGAATGAGCTCCCAGATGAGATCAGGAGAACTCTTCCTGAACTCCAACAGTTCTGCAGGGCCTGCAAAATGGAGCTCTTCCACCAATAATTTGATTGAGACCAGTGTGTACCTACTGTTCGTAGTAGTTATTATTGGGCCTCCCCGTGTATATATGGATATAGATGTATTGCCTCCTCGACCTCCAGGGTAAACATCTTACCATTTCTGCCCATGTCACCCAATTATACCCATGCTGGGACCAATGAGGTGGGGTTTTGGTTGTCAACTTTATGGAGGAACTGTGATGGCAATATGGTATTTTAATTAGTATTTTATTCTTTAATTTACAGGTTTTATTGTAAATCTTACTTTTATTAGCTGCCCTGAGCCACACTGAGGGGTGGGATACAAATTAAATAATCAATAAATAAAATAAATATGAGAAAATACATTTAACTGGGCAAAAGTTTTGTTGGCATGTCACAGACATATTTATTTTATGGCTTCTGTTGCTACTGCTGCAACAGTATTCAATTTGAGGGCTGCCATGAACATTGCAGGGGATACATTTGGAGGGAGAACATTATTGAATATGATCATTCAGAAGGTGACCCTCAGATTTCCCTCAGCTCTCCTAGCTTTACTGCTGTTTAGCTCAGTAATAGTAGTAATGGTGATGGTGGTTGTGGTGTCATCAAATCACAACTGATTCTTGGTGACTCATGGGGTTATAAAGGCAAAGGTGGAGCAGAGGTGATTTCCTATTGCCTTCATCTGCATAGCAACCTCAGTCTCCCATTCAAGTACTAACTGTGGCAGGTTTAAATGAAAACAGGTTTAAATGAACATTGAATGGTTAGACGTTTTTTTAAAAGTCTTTACGATCACTGGTTGACTGATTCACTGCCAAATGATGCACTGTGACGTAAGGTTTGGGCAGGAGGAGGGCCATGTGTTAATGTGAATGCATGAAATAATGCTGATTGCATTGTACTATAAAGTTTGAATATGAGTAAAGTGGCTTACCAAACAGGCTCAAACTGCTGTCAGAAGTTCAATCTGCTCAATAAATAATCAGCTTTCAGCTTGCGACCAGCAAGCTGAACCAGCAGGTATCTAGGAATTTCTAGTTTATTTGATGTTTGAGTGCTTTGCAAGCAGCCTTAATGATCTAGATCAAAGGTTGGGGTAGAAATACACATGCAGATTCCTAGTTCTTATCTCTCAATAATCCAGGAATCCCATAACTGCTGGGAGCTCCATATTCTCAAAACCTTTGAAGCTGTGACCTGATGGGTGTGGGAAAAAAAATATTTTATTGACATGCATAGGCATCGTTGGTTGGATAGTGGTACGGGATTCATTCATGTCCTATTTCAAATTAACCAGTTGATTTTCCTCTGACTTAGTTTAGCAATGAATTATAAATAGCTGTCTGGCTGAAAGCAGAGGCTGACTGTCCCTGGGTCCTTAGCAGGTTGCAGCCATCTGGGAAGCAGAAGCTTTGTATGCGCCAGGAGGGGAGCAAACAGGAAACACCCAGTTCTGTTTTGCTAAAGGCCTCTTTATTAACTGTAGGGCAGGTACTTGGAGTAGCCATTCTCCTTGCCTGGTTCTGCAGATCCTTGGTACGCTCTGTACCCCCGCAGGCTACTAGCAAGGAGACTGGGAAGAGAAACACTGAGTCCCTTCTGCCCTCCTGCTTGATCTGATCTGGGATAGCTTCTTAAAGAGGCAGGTTCATCGGCAATCTTCAGTGCATTCCCACATAGTGAGTGCGCATAAACTGGGCTGCCCTGGAGGCTTTTATCTGTAAAATGTCTCAGTGGGCAGGCCTTCTCATGTGCAATAATGGAACAAGAGTGACAGGCGAGTGCATTTTCCTCAAAGCAAGGCAGAAACTCCACACAAACAGGACTGGAGCAGAATAACCATTGCTTTTCTGACTAGGCACAAGTACCTTGTGAAAGTTATTGAATGAGCAAGGCACCTTTGCATATGCAGGTTTATATATGAAACTGGAATTCCTGCTCTTTCCAGCTTTTGCAGCACTTTGCCAAGATATACAGCAGTCCTCCTGAGAAAGATTGCAATGAGGTAGACCCGTATGTTTGCCCCAATCCTCCTCAATCTCCATTCTCAGTGGTTTGGGGGAAATTGAAGGTACAAGGTCCTGGCTAATCTCCTGTTTGCTCCAGGTGAATAGAGGTACCACATGGTGTTCCCATCTCCCCAGGAAGTTCCTGCTCAGATGAATCCCTGGGGACAAGAACCAGGCTTGGTTGCTGGGGAAGGAGCACAAGGTGCACTTGTGAAGAATGTGGAGGGGCATGTGCCATGGGCACTTCAGTCTTCCCTTCTTCCTCTTATGTGGCAGTAGCAGCAGAGCAATGGTGAGTAATGACACCAGCTTTACTCCTACACAATTATCTTAACCCCCGCCCGTGGCGTGTGGGCACCTTGGACTAAATAAAGCCATAAGGACTTGGGGGGAGGAGTTAGGACGGGCTCTGTCCGGGATGAGGAAGGGTGCCGATTGGACCCTTCCTCTGGACAGACCATCTCCGATTCCCGTCCTGCCGCCAAGGGAGCAATTGCCGGTGGCCTGATGCATCGGGAGGCACGAAGCGCCTCCAACCCGTCAGGCCGCCATGTCCCGCGTGCCGGCGGCCTGCCGACTCACTGGCCGCGAGAACATGATCTAGCGCCTGCTGTATTGTAAGTACAGTGGGCTCGATGACTAGTTTTTATAAATAAAGTTGTTAAATCACTCTGAATATATAATTGTTTAATTATTAGTATAATACCCTCCAATTCAGTTCCTCAATTGACCGAGGAGTTATATTTTAATTCTTTTTCCTCTCCTCTGAGTCTGGGAAGGGAACTCTGCAAGGGAACTCTGCAACAAGCCAGAAGTGAATTACATCCCAAGAGCTAACATCAGATGGAGAGATTTAGAAGTACCGTATATACTTGAGTATAAGCCAACCTGAATATAAGCCGAGGCACTTAATTTTACCACAAAAATACTGGGAAAACTTATTGACTCGAGTATAAGCCGAGGGTGGGAAATGCAGCAGCTACTGGTAAATTTCAAAAATAAAAATAGATACCAATAAAACTACATTAATTAAGGCATAAGTAGGTTAAATATTTTTGAATGTTTATTTCAAAGAAAAACAGTAAACTAGTTCTGTCAGTGCAAAAGAGGATAATCCTCAGGAGGATTATTGCATGAACCTACCTTACTGTCCTCCAGTGGAGGAGCTCAGGGTGGCCTAAGTGCTTAATCCATGCTCCATCATCACAGGCTCTCCCATCCAGCCTCCCCGCCCCCAACAAATCCAGAAAAGTCAAGAGGATGAACAGCTGCTGGTTTTTGTACCCCGCTTTTCACTAACCAAAGGAGTCTCAAAGCAGCTTACAATTTCCTTCCCTCCCTCTCTTGAGGCCAGGCACCCTGAGACAGCTCTGGCAGGGGAACCCCCAGGATAGCAAACCAGAGCAGAACAACAGTACCAACAGTTGACAACCTACTATAAGTACAACAGCTACCAAACTGGGAGAATGGACAACTCTAACTACAACTACAGTGCCCCCCCCCCCCGAACAAAACACCGAAATCAAGAACTGTAAAACTGAACACTGGAAGAACTGTAAAAATCAATTTTAAAAGGAACACAACCCCGTGAAAAAAGCCAAACAATGCTGCCCCTCAGGTAAAAGAAGAAAGAAACACTAGGAGAAAGAAATAGTGAATCTCAAAGCTGAGAAAACATCAATATTCTTCTGGAAGTGGGAGGAGAAAACATATGGCCTCATCTGGGTAGGATCCATGTTGCCTACCATTGCTCTATCATTCATATTCTGGATTTTCCTATGTGGACAAGAAAACCTAAGAAAGCCTTTCTCAACTTTTTGAGTGTTAAGGATTCTCATTTTAACTTAATTGTGGGAGGGGGGATGGCGCAACATAGGCCTACTTCGACTCTGTTTCTGGCATTGAGGTGGGATGTAGGCAATGGAGCAGCATGGAGCTGCCCTGGCCCTGTTTCTGCAGGCTCCCACTGCAGGCTCTCTTTGGTGAAGAAGAGCAAACTGGTAACCAGCCCAGAGTATGGTAGTGTTCACAAATTATCTGAAAATATTTCTGTGCTGTCACTTCCTGTGCCATGGGAATGGTCTGGTGATGTCTCGGTGGGAGTGTCTCAGTGATTTCTCTTCTGGTGACATGTGACTTCTGGGGACATGGCAGGAAGGTGTGACCTGCTGGCATCACTTCTGGGTTTTCCCAAAGCCTGAAGAATATGTCAGGGATTTCTCAACAGTGGTTTTGGAGGGAGGTCTGGCCTGTGTCCTGGACCCCAAGTTTCGGGGCCTCCTAAGAGGTGGCTGGGTGTGAGTGGCCTGCCCCTAGTTGGTAGGCAAGGAGTTCAAGGAGAACCAGTGATGGTGTGTGCCCCCAGCAGTACCTTGGGTGGGACACTTTCCTTGTAGAGATCCTGGTGGCAAAGGAGCCCATGCTCCTGGCTGGGAGATGGGAAGGGATTCCTTTGGAGACACCAGGATCATGTAAGAGGGGGGCATGGTCAGATGACCATGGCCGCAGAACTACTCCCTATGCTAGACCAACACTCCTGGGTTTATTAAAATAAAGTTGTGGCCTGGTTATGCCAAATCAATAATAAGAGTCAGTGACTTTCTTGAAGCCAGTAATGCCCGCCTGCCTGTCAATGATGAATGTTACTGACTGATGACTACCATAAGCCATGCTGGTCTAAAAGTAGTCCGTGCATTCCAAATGCTACAGATTTTAACACAACATGACCTGCCCATGATGACCCTGGGTATGTTTAATCCAACCAAGACAGTAATTCGTGAGTATCCAAGAACAGGTCTTACCAAGATAGCTATTATGCTGAATGCTACCAATGCAAAACCAGTTACAATAGATTCTCATTTTAATTTGCAAGCAAACCATCCATGTGATTCAATGGGTTCTCAACTGTATAGAAAAGTTTAATTCTAAGTATAGTGTTTTTGGTGAAGACTGAATCACTCACTGCTTATAAATAAGAAAGATGGAGCATCAGTCCTCCATATGTTTGGCATATTATTTTACAAATGGGTGAGGCAAGAGACAGCCTATAAAAAACATTCTCAAGAAAACTTATACAATGATTTCCAGCTCTTGCACTGCTTTGCCAAGTCTATTATGTAATAGTAAATTACTCCTACTTTCACATTTCTTTACATCTAATATGTGAAAAATTTATCCTGTGCACAGTTCGAAACTCTGTTCATCTCCACAATCAGGATTGTCACTTCATCTATATCAGAAATTTATTGGTGGAAATTATTATTGTTGTTGTTGTTGTTATTTTGATTTATTACCCACCATTCCCAAATGGCTCATGATGGATTACAATTTTCTGAATAAAATCCCAGTAAATCCCCCCATTAAACCCCCCAGATAAAAACATAATACAAACCCAACCAATTACAATAACAAAGATATGGCAGAAAAACTCTAACTCGACTTTCAACTATTATTCCCCCAATAAAAAATCTCCTAGAGGGAAGAGGGGTGCAGATGGAACCCACAAGCTGTCACCACTCTATCCTGGGAGGGGGGACATTGTTGTTGCCGCAACAGCCTTGTTGTTGCCGCAACAGCCTCAGTCATACACCTGGTGGAAGAGGTCCGTTTTGCTGGCCCTGTGGAATGCCAAAAGCTCCTGCAGGGCCTACAGCTCCTCTGGGAGCTCATTCCACCAGCTAGGGGCCAGGACCGAAAAGGCCGTGGCCCTGATCGAGGCCAGGCATGCTTCCCTGGGGCCGGGTCATGACCAACAAATTAGTGCCTGTAGAGCATAAGGCCCTGAGGAGGGCATAAGGTGACAGGTGGTCCCTCAGATATATGGGTCCCAGACCGCATAAAGCCTTAAAGGTTAAAACTAGAACCTTGAACCGGATCCGGGCAGCAACTGGCAGCCAATGCAGCTGCCTCAGCACTGGCTGGATGTGAACCCTCCAAGGTGTTCCTGCGAGGACCCTAGCAGGTGCATTTTGAACCAGCTGCAATTTTCAGATCAAGCCCAGGGGCAGGCCTGCATACAGTGAGTTACAGAAATCTGTTCTGGAAGTGACCGTCACATGGATCACTGTAGCCAGATGTTTGGAGGACTGGTAGGATGCTAGTAATCAGGCCTGGCATAGGTGGAAAAATGCCTGGCTAGCTACCCTCTTGACCTGTGCCTCCAGAGTTAATGAGGCATCAATGGTCACCCCCAAATTCCTGGCCTGGGGCACAATTGCAAGTTGCATCCTTGCCAGGGTGGGCAAACGTGCTTCCTGGAAAACAACTGAACTTCCCCACCTTCCTGATTTTTGACGAGAGAGAAAAAGAAGAGTTGGTTCTTATATGCTACTTTTCTTTACCAGGAGTCTCAAAGCGGCTTACAGTTGCCTTCCTTTCCTCTCCCCACAACAGACACCCTGTGAGGTAGGTGAGGCTGAGAGAGGCTTGATTTTACTACTCAGTCAGAACATCTTTATCAGTGCTGTGGCGAGCCCAAGATCACCCAGCTGGCTGCATGTGGGGGAGTGCGAAATCAAACCCAGTTCGCCAGATTAAAAGTCTGCACTGTTAACCACTGCACCAGCTGGCTCTCAGAGTAAGGCTTTTGCCCATTAAAAAAAATTTCTTTGCATGTTTACAATGTTTCCCCCCAGAAAACCTGTTCCTGTTAAATTAGGTCAATAGAAAACTGGTGTTAGGCCTTGAAACTTCTAGTCAAGCTGAGCTCCCTCAAATGAAGCAGCAATTAGTTCTAGCTGGGCAGAAAATGAGCTTGAGGTCATCAGCTTTTCGAATCATGACTAGAGCCCTCTTTAGACTCTGATACTGGTGGTTCATTTTCCCCGTTCTGTATGAGCATAGTCTGGCTGTTCTTTCATGTTCCACAAAACATTGAAACAGAGAAGTTGGAATGAGCTATGTTTTTTGTTTTTATATGAGTAGATGATTTGAATGGAAGAGATATACCAATATCTCTATATATCCTGTATTTATTTTATTATTTCCCACTCCTTCAACCACAGGTTGGTAGGATTCAGAAAAAGGGGGAAAAATCAATAAATCATTAAGTACAAGAGCTATTTAAAAACAAGTGTAAGAAATTTAGCAGCAGTTTGCAACCAGTGCATAGGATTAGAAATAAGAATTTCAAGATAATATAGTTGCTAGGACACTAAATATCTACATTAATAAAATCTCCCAATATATTGCACCTGGCTTTAACAAACAAGGAACAGTATAACAACAAGTATAAGAACTTTTCTATGGCTGCAGAAATACAAGGCCACTTTTTTCCATCCAGGGAATGGCTATATATTTGGCTGCAGTATATTTGGCTGTGGGAAGCAAATTTCTAATAGAATTAAACAGCTATATTTAGCATTTTGCCTCATGATCAACTAGTTGATGAGCAGAGACAAGATAATTGAAGCACACCTGTAACACAGAGAACACTTCCTATACAAATCAGTAAGCATCCTAAATCAATCCTACAATAAAATAACTTGGCTTACTGTATTCAATAAGTGATCAGAATAATAAAAAAATATCTGTTGAAAATCCCAACTCATAATTTGCAACAAAAAGCATTAGGGCTCGATGATAAAAGAAGCCTTCTCTCAAAAGGCATGCTAATTGACTAGAGGTTGTAGCAAACATATTTTTAACCACATCTTGATAGGATATTTCCATGTAATTGATTGTAGGGGGCAAAACCCAATTTCTAATCTAATTACCGAATTGGAGACATAATTGAGAATTCTCAATATGCTTAGGAAAAATCTTGTTTGCAGTCTCTCAAGAATGTTAAAAATTACATGCTGCTATAATAGTGCCCTATACAATATTGCAGGTAATCATTTAAGAATTACATAATTTGAACAGCACTGAAAAGAGCTACCTATCTTTTGTTAAACAAATTTCCTCAAGGAATTAGACAAAAGCAGAAAGCGGTTATGACAGTGTGCTGGATGTTCCCCATATGCACCCAATAGGAAGAGGGTACTCCCATCCTCAGGGCCAATCACCAGTCTTCCTTCCCCTTCTCCCCCTCCTTCCTGTGGCTTCTGGCCACTTACCGGGCTGGGCGAAGAATCAACTGTAGCAAGACACTGAAGTTAAGCCAGGACAATGGTGAAGGACTGGCCTCAGCAGCCTGGTTTGTCCATCTGGCCCACTCCAGTCCCCACACATCCTCATGCCCACTGGAGAGTGGGTGGAGGAGTGTTGGCCATGCTTGCTGATGCTGCAGGTGGAGGGCAAGTCCTAGCAGTCCTACATACCAGCTGGGTTGCTCCTGGCCCCCCATTGCCTTCCATCTGACAGACCGCTGGGGGAGGAAGGCTGGCCATATTCAGTCATGCCAGACCAGTTCCAGTGGCACTGCTCACCAGCTGGGCAGATATGGTCCCACCACTGCCTTCTAGGCTAGCACCTGTTGCCTTCCTGGGTGCAACAGGTTTAGCCTCTAGTCGAAGTATAATCTTCATTGTGTGGCTGAATATGAGCTGTGTCAGTCACTTTGTGGCTGGCTGTACTTCCTGCAGCAGCCATTTAACGCCTGCACCCACCACACTGTGTCCATAGGTTCCCACAGGGTCAAAAAGGTTGGAACCCCCTTGTTCTGTACATTTCTAATAACAAAATAAAAGTTGATTGTACTCTGGACTCCCTGCCAACAGGCTCCATCCCATGCAAACCTGCAGCTGTGACAAAATAGTAACCATGAAACTTACAACTCAAACCCTGCAGAAGGTTGTATCTATATAACAGAGGGTGGGTGGGAGGGAAGCTGCTCCTGTGGCGTCTAAGGCGAAGAAGCCAGGACCCATGCAAGTGGCCCCCTTTAAGCCATAAATGAGGGAAAAATAGCATTATATGGATTCTCACTTTCCCCCTTTTGGAAGTAAAGAAGTAAAATCAGTGTATTTGTTGGGGGAACTGGGGAACAGCATGTGGCAGATGTATTCTTCACAGTTACCCTGGAGGTAGCCACATTTATACTATTATCTATATCATATCAGGAAAAGATTTGTCTCTGATGCAACCCAGAGTTGAAGATATTTGTTGTACAACTGTACAAATGTATGTTTTTAAATCTGTATTTAAAAATCTTTTTATATTACATTTTAATATTTTTACTCTGAATTATTATTGTTAGCACACTTGTTTTAATTGTTTTACTTTTGATGTTATGGTTGTTATGGCATAAGGCTACAATAATAAACTACTTTATTTTACTTACTGGCATGTGGCAAGAATCCCTCCTACTACACTCAGGGTCTGACTAAAGTGACCAGAGTTGGTGGGAGATAAGGCAGGATGCACCACCGCCGCTGTGGTAGCGGCGGCGCCCCCTCCCTTTCCTCCCTCCCTCCCCATTTCACCATCACCTCCCAAGCTCAGTGCTGGCAGTACGGAGGCGCCCCCTCCCTTCCCTTCCCTCCCTCCCCGGCTCACCATCGCCTCCTGAGCGCAGCAGCGGCACAGCAGTGCCCTCCCTTCCCTCCCCGGCTCACTGAAGCCTTCCGAGCCAGGCGGCGGCAGTGGTGGTGTGGCAGTGCCCTCCTTTCCTTCCCTCCCTCCCCGGCTCACCAACGCCTCCTGAGCGTGGTGGTAGTGGCGGGGTGGCGCCCCCTCCCTCCCTTCCCCTCTTCCCCGGCTCACCGTCACCTCCCGAGTACGGCGGTGGGACATTCCACCAATGGTTAGGGACGCGGGACTTTTGGCAAAAAGTCTGGACCATCCCTCAGTTTTCGTGACACATGATCACTATAGGTCTGATCCATATCTCCTAAGGGTGTCTTTTGTTACTTATATGAACTGATACTATATCCCCAAGTCAATGTAGTTTGGGCCTAAGTGGGCACAATCTGATGAAAATAAAATAAAATAACTTTTTTCTCTTGTTTTCAACAAAACACAATAAAATAAAAATGGGGGACTCTACTGCCAATTAAAAATCCAGCCAAGAAATTTGCAGTTCTTTTTCCTTATTGAACACACTCTGTATTACAAAATCTGTGATTTCTTCTGTGATAGCAAACCAAACCACAAGAAGGAGTAGCTAACATTACAATAAAGCCTATCAATAACATTTTGTTTTCTATATTGTCAGAATTCAAAATGCACAATGCAACATCCCCTGGAATGAGGAATACTCTTGGCAGGTGCTTGGATATCGTGTCAACAGAATCATAATGCTTTAACTGGTTTTAATTGTTTTAATTAATATTGCAACTGTGTTAAAATTTTAATTTTCTATGTAATCACTATTGTATTGTTATCCATCCTGAGCTGGCTTGCCAGGAGGGGTAGGATATGAATGAATGAATGAATGAATGAATGAATGAATGAATGAATGAATGAATGATCTGGTAATACTTTGGACCTCCCCTGTAACTTTACTGTATGTACAGAAGACTTCAGAGGGTTAAGATCTCTTTTATGTATTTGCAGCTACAAAACAAAATGAATTACCAGCATCTACTACTGATATAATACCCACATGGGATTGGTAAGTGGGGAAAAATGACCATCTGTCATAGATTATTTTATGGTTAACCTCTGCTTCATAACACAGGCCCACCTCAAGTCTCTCATAGTAATGTGGGATGGTTTTCATGTTTTTTTTCACACCCTCTGGGCATCAGCATGATTTGGAAACCTAATAAAGTAAGTTAGCAAAGAACAAAAATGTGCCTAGGATTTGTATTACTACCCTACTGGGAACCCAAGTGGTGCTATCCTTTAACCATATGTCTTCTAAATCTTCATTTCTTGCCACAAAAATCAATGCAGTTTTTTTCCCAAGTGGAAACTTCTCCTAAACAAGAAATGCTGCAAATAATAGTCATATGCCACTGAAGGGTTTCCTGGCTGAAGACATCTGTACTTTTCATCATAAAGATAATTTTTTATTACTTCAAGTAACCTACCTTTTCCACACAGGAGGTGGGAAGAGTGTTGTAGGCTCCCCTCAGCCCTGTGAACAACCATGCTGTAAAATGTTGTGTGGTCTATAGCTAATCATAGAACATAAAACTAAATTCTTATGGTACAATTGTTCCTATTTACCAGGAATGGTTCTTGTTTTCTGAAACCTGTAACAAGAACTATCCCTATTTTTTATTTCACTTTTTGTCTTTTAGCAATACCTTGCTAAAACATAGTTACTATGAGTTACTAGAGGAGCAAGACTCAACATGGAGGGTCAGATTAGGATCTGAGTGACCTGGGTACAACTCCTCACTCTGCCATGAAACTTTTAATAAATCACCCTCCCAAAACACCCCATGTTATTAAAACAATAACAAAACAGAATTACAGTAAATATAAAACAGTAAAACATCATTTAAAAAGTTAGGAAAATCGCTAAGGAATGCCAAATGAAACAGAAATCTTCACTCAATAGAAAAGGACAGATGAATCTTGCAGGGGAGAGCATTCCCAGAGTATTGATGTTATGATCAAAAAGGAATGTCTCAAGTTGCCACCATAGTGTAAGGTGACCTGATTGTCCCACTTTTGGAGGGACATCTGGGGGTACCTGGCAAATTGTATTTATGTTGAAATTAAAAAATATATATTACAATACTATTTTTGCGTTCTGTGCATTCTATGAAACTTTTTGTTGCTCCATATAGACCACATTTTTAATCAAGAACCCCCCCCCCCCCGGTCAATGGTGTCTCGCTTTACCAATGTTAAAATTGGGTACCTTACCATAGTGGTCAACCAGATTCATAAGGGAGTAGGTAGTCCTTTGGTATGTCGGTTCCCAAACTATAGTTGGATTTGGAGGTTGACAGCAGAACATTGAATTGTACTCAGAAGCAAATTAGGAGCAAGTGTAAATGGACCAAGATTGGAGTAATACAGTCCCTACATGTTATATGTTAATATTATTTCTGTTCACTGTAATTACCTGCTGTGGGGTGTGTTCGTGGAATCTACATAGCCATTTTTTTTTACCAGCTAGCAATGAGCAATGTTTGGTGATGAATGAGTAATCCAACAGAGGCAATATTAATTTAAATATAAAAAGGGTCTTCCAGACGCTAATCCTGTGGAATAATTTAGCCTTTAAGAGATGAGTCCATGACCCATACAAGAGACCTTCCAGCTGGGTGCTGATTCTTGACCTATGACCCTCCAGCTGGGATTCTTCTATGAAATAAAAGAGATTTTTCTTACACTTGATCAGTCAGATAACTGTGGCATTGTGGTGAATCTAACCATTCACAAGTTATACAATAGATGTTTAAATGCAAACCATCTTAAAATGGTCTCTGGGGTCCAATAAACAGAGCTGCAGTTTTATCAAGGGGAACACAATGCACATTTGCTAATGTTTATGTTACCCCCCCCCCCCAGCAGACAGGTCATTTGAAAAATTCTGCAAAAAAATGAGTGACAGGAAAGAAACTTGTTTGGAATACAGCAGTATAAGATGAAAATTTATCTTAAATTTCATTTTCTAAGGCCTAATTAATATATTACCAAAAGACGTTTTGTTATAGCTACATCTGAGGTTTGGAATGGTAAAATAATGTAATCTCCAAAATCCAAATGAGGAGTGTGGAATAGAAAAATGTTAAATAAATAAATAACTGTGTTGCATGTATTCGAGGACCTATGATGCCAGGATGTAACCCTCCCATTTAATCAGCCCCTCCCAGTGATTTTGCTGTTTCATATATTTCATATTGGAAACATGAAACATTGGATAGAATAAGGATGCCCAACCTTGTTGAGCCTATGGACACTTTTGGTAGTAGGCACCATCATAAAATGGCCACCACTGTGATTAGGGAAAGTGTGACGATGACCACAAAATGAAATGTGTTGAAAATTGATCAAGAATGGAAAGGGAAGATTTAAATATATACAATTATTTTATTAATTGTTTGGGTATTCATCTACTTTGTAATTTTTAAACTTCCTTTAAATTTTTTTGTCAATGTTAGTGTGGGCTAATAAGGGAAAACTATAAAAAGTACCAAGAAAACCTTCTGCATTATTTGTTTGAGAGGGATGGAAATTTTAGTTAGATGTATGTTTGGCCTTGCAGCTGAATCGCTCAGGATGGTGGCACGTGCCACTGAGTATAGTGGCTGGAACATGGTCCATTGAATTTGGGTGTGATCTTCGTAATGGACAACAACAAAAGAGTGAGGCGTAAGAGAGGGCAAAGACCAGAATTTTGAACAGATGGTAGACAGGGACCCATTGGCCTCTTGAAAGCCAGAGAGTGCAGAGAAATGGCAGATAGTAATTAGCAGGAGATGCTTTTTTAAAAAAAGGATCTATGATCTCTCAGAACATCTGCTGAAAAAGAATAAAAGAGAACCCCTGACTCTGAGTCTTAATGAGCATTGTAAAAAGATACAGTTTAGTGAATCAGCAAGCACTGAAGTATACTGAATTAGAGTGTTTTTATTATTATTTATTTGATTTTGTTTTAGGATGGGTTGTGTAAAGTATTGAACCCATAAATGAAGATGAGTAATGAAAACACCAGCTGTCTTAGTACTAAACTGACAAGAGTGTGTTTGTGGGTATACACATAGGTACAACACTATCCTAAACTTTTGTGCTTTCCCATGGTGTTTTTAATGTGTATATGGGTATTTTCATATATAGGACTGGGAAATTATGTCACAGTTTTGGAAAGAACAAGGGTGGTAAAACTTTGCATAACACTGAAAAGCATATTGCTGTAGTCTAGATATGTACATTCAGAAATATGAATGTATATATTAAAAAACCTTTATTGTTTTTTTTCCTGTCTGGATGGTATCTAGGATCTTCTAGGATACTGGGAAGTTTATCCCCCCCCCCCCCAAAAAAAAATCCTGAAAATATTTGAGAGTATCTGGGAATATATTTTAAGGCTCCAAGGACTGTTTTCTTCCCCTTTAATTTTACTGTGTCTCTGTGTGTCCCTACTCCCCAATCTGTGCTCTGAGTACAGCATTTACTCCTGAATTCTTGGGATAGGGTTATTAGCTGTGGGTTGGGAAATATTTGGAGACTTTGGGGGACTATATGGGATTTGGTGTGTGGAGGGACCTCAGTGGAGTATAGTTCTATGGAGTCCACTCTCCAAAGCAACCATTTTCTACAGGGGAACTGGTCTTTTTGGTCTGCAGATAAGCTATAATGCCAAGTCCTACCTGGTCTGCAGATAAGCTATAATGCCAAGTCCTCCCAAGTCCTTCCTGGGAACTGGCATCCCTATCTTGGGGGGATTTGATTCATTTGCTGTGCTTTTGTAGTAAAATTGATAGGATTGCCTGCTGGGAACAATGAGAGAGGCTTGAAGGCTCATTGGATATAATGGGAGCCAGGAATGCCAACTGACATGCATGGGCTCCATCAAAATACAACACAAAAGATGTTGCAATGAAATGTGGAATGCATTTTGGATGACAGTCTCTGGGCCCATACTGACTGCTCTGGAACTGGAATAATGGCACAGCAGAAGTGCTCTGGGCCTGGAGTGACAGCCCTCAGAGTGGAATTATGGCCCCTAAAAATAGTAGAAGTCTTCTGAGTAGGGGAACTCTGGGCAGGAAAAGTTGCCTGTATGAGCAGTGCATGTTTGTTAAGAAGCTACCAATTGCTGTTGCTAGAGTGTGCTGCTGAATAAAGAGTGTTATTCCTTCCCTAGATACCAGACAGGTCTGGGGTTCTGATGGAGGGTTTGCTTCCCAAATCCCTTTTATCTGGCCAAATTTTGGATTCTGGTATACCTGCTCTTGTTTTAGAAGTTTAAAGATGTGTTAGGAATGCTTCCTTGATGTTTTAGTTCAAAAATCTTTACTGTGTGTGTGAGTCATTCATTGCAGCATTGAGTTTCATCTATTGAAGTTTTCACCTTAACCGTTGCTTTATGACTGTGCATGTACACCAGCACACTTTTTAAAAAGGCCACCTTGCAGTGATTGCAGACAAAGTTGCATCAACATTCATTTTGTAAAATGTATTATCAATATTTAGGCCGCGGCTCCTCCTTGTTCACCTCCCTGGCTGCTGCCTCAGAGGCTGCCCTACCACACTGCTGCTGGCTCACCTTTGGTGCTCTCCAGCGACTGCCATGGCTGGGGCTCCCCCTTGGTGTGGCACTGCACAGCTGCTGCTGGCAGCGCCCCCCAGCGGGTGGCAGGAAGTCAGGGGCGCCGGCAGGAAAGCAAGTGGAGCAGGGGCTCATGCGGCGGCGTCCCTCGGCAAAAGACTCCCCCCCCGGGCCTCAGTAAAATTGTCAAGCATTGACTGGTCCCCGGTCATAAAAAGGTTGGGGGCCACTGCATAAGAATATAGGATATACCCAGCTGCAAATCTCTATTAAATTATTAAGATCATGGGATGAATTTAAGCCACTTTCTTCACCTCATAATGCAATCTTCCCTAAAACTTTTTGTTGATTAGCTGGGTTGCAATTCCAACAATAAAGACATGACTCACTTTTTGGCATTAATATGGCTGCAGCCATTTATTATGCCACCCCCCCCCAAAAGGGTTGGCCCAGCACAGTGAGGAGCCTCACCCATTAGCCATTTGGCTGCTTAACCTGAGGGTCCTTGGATGCCATGAGACCCACTTAATCCCAGCTAGGAGAGCAGGTCCTCTGCATCCGGAATCCTTCACCAGGGATGCGACCATATCAGGGCCCACCAGGTATCCACCTCACTTTGGTACCCCTTAGGTTGCTTGGCTATGAGCCCCTAGGCTCCAAGCTGGTAGGCTATGCTCGTATGTCTGCTGGTCTTGTTAAGGAAACCCCCAACCCCCAGGGAGTCCAGTACACAAACTGGATGCCTTGCCAACAGGCTCCTATCATGCCTAAACTGCAGTTGCGACAGATAAACCATAGCCACACATGAACTGGTAACAAATGCGAAACCCAAAACACTGGGTGGGAGGGTGGGAAGCTGTTCGGCTACAAAGGCATGAAAGAGGGTGAGATGAATGCACGTGGTGCCTTATATAGGGACCTGCACCCCACCTGTTATGCATGCTGCTGAGCTGTGTGCATCCCCTCATTTCCCACTCATTGCAGACGTACTGGCTACCACCCACGTCATCAAAGGTGTCTGTGGTAAGTCTCAGCCACTAATTATAAGAATTAATGGAAGAGTAAGAACTCATGGATGAGCTTTGTGTTGGCAGGAAAGGATAAAAAAGTGATAATATATGTTCATGTCACTTTAACATTATTTAATAGTTATTAGCATTTAAATTAAGAGGGCCATTCCGCACTAGGATCTATGTAGCAAATTGGTTGTGGACCAAAAAAACGGCATTTTAAATAGTGGAATTATGCATACCTGCCTTTGTAGTGGAATCCAGTTGTGTTTCTATTGTTTCCCACAGGTTTCCAGTCTCGGCAAAAATTGCTAGCCAGGAAGCGATATTGCCGAGCTTTGTTCAGCCCCTGGCCGTCAATCAAACGAGCAGCCAATGGGCGGCCGTTATCATGCTCCCAAAAAGCCCCTTTCCCTTTAAGGAAGGTTTTAAAAAAAAAAGAACACACGTTGCAACGAATCTGCGTTGATTCGTTGCAAGGGAGAGACCCATCTAGCTAGCAGGTGGTGTTTGAGCTGCTGTTTCATCGTTGCCACGTTCCCCCCCCTCCACGGGTGCGGTTTTCGGCCGAAAATAGAGTGAAAAATAAAGGGAAAATAAAGCAGCAAATGGGGCTGTGTGTTGCTTGGTGCTTGGTGACTTTAAACAGCTCTGGGGAGGGACTGCAGCCGGGGAAGTCTCACTGGGTAAACGAAGGCTCGCAGGTGAGTTGATCTCCGCTTGCTCCGAGAAAAAAAATGGCGATCACTTCGCCGGAAGATCAGAGGAGAGAGCCAGAGGGAGAGACTTTGCAGAAACCGCAACAATGGTAATGCACAGAACTTTCCCGCTAGTGTTGCAGATTGGTTGCAAGAGTGTAGCGCTTTCCGGAGGGTGAATCCACTTTTTGGGATTTCCCTGAAAGCGCTACAATGAAGCGCTTTTTGTGGATTGGTTTCAGGAGTATTGCAGATTGTCAACGATGTTGTGCATAACAGCAAATCAGTAGCGATTTCAATTTGCAAACATTGTGCAATTTTGAATGAGTGCGGAATGGCTGAGAGATTCTTCCAAGTGAAATGAAGTCCTGCTTGCACCCAGGGGCAGGCAGGAAGTCACCCAGACACCATTAAGCAGACAGGTGGAACAATCAAGATAGGCTGAGATAGCAAACTCTATTTGAGTTGTTAATCCCAGAGATGAATTTGGGCAATTTATAGGTCTTTGTGCCTGCAGCTGTAGCAGTGCCCTTGATTCTTGTAAAGCCCCACAGTGAAGCCTGGTCTTCTAATGTAGAAGTAAGAATCTGCGAGGGCCACAAATGCCCTATGCAATATAATAGAAGAAGAAGAGCTGGATTTTTGTACTCTGCTTTCTGCTGCCTGAAGGAGTCTCTAAGTGACTTACAATTGCTTACCTTTTCTCTCCCCACAATAGATGTAAGGAGGTAGGTGAGGCTGAGACAGCTCTGAAAGAAAGTTGAACTTCTGTCTGGGCTTTCTGTCTTCTCAGCTCTTGGGGTTCTGGAGGTGACTGTGGGATCTTAGATACTAGACAGTGGGTTCCTTGGAACTCCCAGTATCTAGCTCTGGTTTATGGGTCACTGGTCTTCTGGTCCAGCAGCTGCAGCTGGCTTTGTATCTGCTGAGGGGCTTGTAAGTGAAATAGCCCAGAAACCTCCGGGTCTTCCAGAGTTTAGACCTCCATGGGGTCAGCCATCATGGCATCCTCTCAGGAGGACTCATCAGACCAAATCCTGACACTAGAATTCAGGAGCTATGGAACACCAGATGACATTAACTTCTGGTATAATAATGGAATGAAATATGGAATGAAATAAAAGAAGATTGATCCATTTGTCAAGCAGCACAAACAATGCTTTTGCTTAATGGAGAACAATCATGACTGAATTGGTCTGTCCACTCTCTAGCTATGATATATTTCTGACTGAGTTTTCCTTCTCACCTTCCTGTTTTTCCCTTTGTAAATGCAATATGTAGCACAATTGAGAGACACTCCTTCAGGAAACATAATGAAAATAACATGCCTCTGACCAAAAGATGACTTTCACACTCTCATCTACAACCACACCTGTCTTTCCTTTGACAAGTTTTTCCTTTCCCCTTAAAACTCTTCTTAAACAGCACTCAGTTTCACTGGAAGAATAGAAATGATTTCTCTCTCAATCAGAGGGAATAGACTCGGGTGGCCTGCAGCCACCCTGCTTGCTCCAAAGTGTGTCCTTTTTTTCATTTGTAAGTGTGGAATGTTTTTGCTCTGAGAAATGGCTCTTTCACTTTAATGAACACAGGCAAATCAAGGCTCGGTGTACGCACAAGGTAGCACTTGTTCAAGCACGATTCCCTGGAGATGCTTAAAGGAGACTGAGAGTGGAGGAACTCCTCCAGCGAGGCTCCAGCATATAAGGCAGGGGAAACATGATTTATACAACATCCCTGTGTTGAATAACGAAAACAAATTGATTTTATCCTTCTTTTAACATTTTGAAAGTGAGTGTAATTTCTCTCTTATATTTTTTAAAAGAAGAAATATTAGACTTTCATACTGGAAAATATAAATTGTTTAGAAGATTTACATATTGGGGGAGGGAATAAGGATTCTGAGAAATAACATGGGGGGGGGGGGAAGATCTGCAATACGAAGAGGGAATTGGTGGAAATTAATCTGGATCCAATCCCCTGCATGAAAAATCCAGTGTGCAATTTGGGCTGGTGCAATGAAGCAACTAGCCATGCCTTTCATTTTAATGTCTTTGGGATCGCTGAGGTTGTGGGGTCTGTGTAGGTTAATGCCACAAAAGTCTGAAAGTGTTTTGTTGAGGAGGAGAAAGGGGGAAAAATGATTGATGGATGAGATGGGAAGGGTAATTTAATCCTTTGCTTTCCACATTGCAGCTCTCTGACCCAGGTAGTAAACCATTCCCATTCTGCTCATGTTGGATAATGCACTTTCAATGCATTTTAGAAGTAGATTTTCCTGTTCTGCACAAGGAAATCCACCTGCAAAAACACATTGAAATTGCATTATCCCACATGTGTGATCTCTGGAGTGTCTGGACTAGAGACCTGTTTTGTGGACCTGTCATTTATTATTAAGGAGGAAGTTCCAGCTGAATATAGAGACAAGAAATACAAATCAGTATCTCAGAGATAATGATATGTTGGAGGGAGCCAGATTGGTGGAATAGTGAAAAGGTTGGATTCAGGTTAGACTCTAGGAGACCTTGGGCCAGTCTCTCTCTCTCTCTCTCTCTCTCTCTCTCTCTCTCTCTCTCTCTCTCTCTCTCTCTCTCCCCCCTCTCTTAACTTAACCTATCTTCTAATGATTGACATGAGGATAAAACAGAGAAGGAGTAAATGGTATGTACCGCTCTAAACAAACTAAACAAAGAAGAAGAAATTGTTGAAGGCTGTCTTAAGATCTTTGGGATGCAGGACCACCTCAGGTTAACATCAATAACAAATCCCAATTTGTACATGAATCCCAATTTGTCTCATTGCTTCCTTTCCCAGAAGGTCAAGGAACTATAGTATGCATTTTGTGTATTCAGACATCACTACAAATCACAATTAGTGAATCCATGATTAACAAATCCTAGTTTAAAGTCCCAGTTTGGTAATAGCCAGAAAATCCTTGCTTACTAGACCTTCTGTATAATCACAGATTGATCAAACCATTTGTAAACCATGGTTGATCACGGTATCAGAGTGCAGACATATCAAGCCACTTAAGTTGGAGGATGACTCTTTTAAGTGTGATCACATCTCAGATGGTAGCTTGCATTCACACAATTCAAGATGCTGTTAAGCAATTCTAATGCTAAGCAGATATAAATATCTTCTCCTACTTTCAATCTTTATTCCTTGCAGCCCTGTATTTTTGTTGGCAAAGAAGGTGGTAGACTTGCCACAGTGGGCAATGAATGATTTCATTTCTGAGCATCAGGGATCTGGATGCAGCAGTCTGTCAACACCTACAATAATGTCTACAGATTGTGCTTTGCAGATATAGTAGTTGCAAAGTGGGGAACTATACATGCTGACACCACTAAACCAGTATTCTTAAAAAATAAACAACTACTTGACATCTGTTCACATCTATTCCCATTGTCACACTAATGATGCACTTTTAAATTTATATTTCTTCATCTCTTCTAGGAACTAAGAAGAAGTATAGCATTAATAGAAGAGGGCCCACTGAAGAAGAAATGTCACTGGCTAGCAAGATTGGATTGGCTATTGCTGCTGTGAGCCCCCAAAAGGAAGCAGTAGCTGCTGCTGTGGGAGCCAGTGGCCCCAGACCTACACAAGGCAGGTGGGTATGAGCTAGGTGGAAGACATGGCAAGCCTACCCTTTTCCCTTCCACCTCCATTGGGAGAATAGGACTCTTTCCATGGTCCTTTTGTCTCCCAATCCCCAGTGGTTAGAATCAAGTAGCACTGACTTCAGTGGATTTATAAAGGTATTACTCTGCTTTGAGCAAAGATTTTCTAAAAATCAAGTCTTTTATTGACAGTCATCAAAGTTAGTCCTCTCTGATGTGGTGTGGACAGCCTTTTGCTTCCAGCACAAATGCAATAAATGGTATTTCCTCTTTCAGATTTTCAGTTTTCAGTTACTGCAGCAAAGGTGGTATAAAAATATGTCAGAGACATTTCCACAAAGAAGTCTATAGAAATGGTTTCAACCTGCACTGTGTTTGTGTGCTAGCTTGTAACTTTTTATCATAGAGGCATCTTCTGTAATATACCTGGCTTGTGCATTGTACAGAGGCGAAACTAAAAATATATGACAGCCAGTTAGAAATGAATTCAGGTCTCGGTTTTGTTTATGTTTGCATTAAGCAGCCCTGGAGAAGGAGCCCCTATGCCCAAGATAGAAGGGGAACCCCTCTCTTCTAGGAGGCAACGTAGACACCATGGCTCCATTTAAACCTCATTATGACATCAATCCCTGTTTTTGTAAGTCACAGGTTAGTGGTTGAGAACTGTAATAAGCCCTTTAGAAACAAGCTGCCATGTACATGTTATTTAATCCATACAACTTCCAGGATATATTTTAAAAAAATTATATACTTGCTGTGCTGAAAGAAGTAGGGTTTGTTGCAGATAAGTTCAATGTGTAACTCTTTTTTCTGGCGTGAAGAACTCACACTTGTACTCTTAGTATTATGGTTACAGTTTGTAGACTATTTAAATTGGGATTCTTTGGGGGGGTTTTATTCTTCAAATCTACATACTGGCTAGAAACTGCAGAACAGTTTTCAGTCAGTTTCCATGAGGCTTGTTGTAAAAGGACCCACAGGAATTATCTAACTTTAAAGGTAAAAGATGAGCATATATCTTTATATCCCTTTATACCTGATGTGCCACTCAAGCCTCAAAGAAAAAGGTTACCTGGTGACAATGAGGTGATCAACAGCATTTACAAATCTACTAGAGTCTCCTACAAAGGTACACACATTAGGCACAAACTGTGTGTCCATGCGGACTACAACAGTGCAATCCTAAACAGATTCACCCACTTCTAAATACACTGAAGACAATGGTCCTAGAAAGGTGCAACTTTGTTTAGGAATGGATTACAATTTACTATGTGGGTAAACTTGCTTATCCTATAGCGTCTTCCTCACTTGAATCTTATGGAGATATTTATCAAATAGACAAGTGTATGATAAACTGGTCATTGTATCACCCTGATTAAGCTTCTATTACCTATATTAGAGGTAATTGTGGCGCAGAGTGGTAAGGCAGTGACATGCTATCTGAAGCTCTGCCCATGAGGCTGGGAGTTCGATCCCAGCAGCTGGCTCAAGGTTGACTCAGCCTTCCATCCTTCCGAGGTCGGTAAAATGAGTACCCAGCTTGCTGGGGGGTAAACAGTAATGACTGGGGAAGGCACTGGCAAACCACCCCGTATTGAGTCTGCCATGAAAATGCTAGAGGGCATCACCCCAAGGGTCAGACATGACCCGGTGCTTGCACAGGGGATACCTTTACCTTTACCTATATTAGAGTTGACTTGCATTTGGTACCTCTCTATATGCTGTCCATATTATAGTGTGGATCTTGCCTGCATATTATTGTTGCTGTTGTTGCTGTTATTATTGTTATTATTAATTTAATTTTTATATCGCCGCTCCTATAACTTGCATGTGACAGTTAACAAAATAGAAGCATCCATACAATTTTAAATCCCCATAAACAATTAAAACAGTTGACAACGTATGGCAAATGGCATAGCAAATGGGATGAACTAGCCTTTTAACAAAGGTTTGGTCCAAATAATACTACTTATATTTTAGATGATGGTGTGATGCCTAGCAATCTCGAGTGTTCATTGTTGCAGTAGTTAATCTGAACTGTGTGAAGGGATTACCCTTCCCCCCTTGTGACATGTTTTTCTTTTGTTGGAGCTTTGTAGCTTTCATATCCCATAGGGCAAAGATCCTCAACTTCTTTAAGCTTATAGGCACATTTGGAATTTTGAGGTGAGGTGGCAGCCATCACTATAAAAGGGGAAACTCAAGTACACAATGATGGCTACAGGAAGTGGAGCCACAAACATGTACAGGTACAAGAGGATGGGGATGAGGAATATAAACACACAACACACAGAAGACCCCCAATGGAGGGTAACATGGACACAAAAGACAATAATCAGTAGGGAAAAGAAAGGATTAAAAAAGTGCACAGAGAGAACACAATGGGGTGTGTATGTATGTTGTTGTGCTACCTAGTTCCCTTCCTTATGGCTCCATAGGTCTTGTTTCCAGAATCCTGGATACTTCTCCATTGAGAGATGGGAAGGATCCAAATGATAAGCCCCTTTACTTGTATGAAGGCAGCCAATCCCCGTTTCTGCTTTTACTTTGGTTTTGCCTACTTTCCTGAAACACGTGCTGAGCCTTGGGAGACATATGAGTGGATACCATAGTATCCATGGATGTCATGTTGTGGAACTCTGCAATATAGCAGTATGTGTTTCCTAAAGGAAGTTATAGAAGCCAGTACTTTGAAAAGAGAACCATAAACATAGACTGGTAGTCGCTAGCCAGGGTTTCAGGTTGAGGTTCTGCACATAATACTTTTAACTGGAGATGTTGCAGATTGAATTTGGGATTTTTTGCATGCCAAGCACACATGTTGCTCTGATTGCCACTGGGCAATAGATCATGCACAATCACTGCAGAATTGTTGAGGTGGATTTCTGATGTGGAAGCTACCACTTCAGCACACTAAATTAAGGTGACCAGATTTTAACACTGGTAAAGCGGGACAACATTGACCGGGGGGGGGGGGTGGTTCTTGATTAAGAATTTGGTCTATATTGAGCAACAAAAATGTTCATAGAATGCATAGAATGCAAAAATAGTATTGCGATATATATTTTTTACTTGCAACATAAGTACAATTTGCCAGGTGCTCCCAGATGTCCCTCCAAAAGTGGGACAATCTGGTCACCTTACACTAAATGCATGTGGTGAAACATGTAAATAAAAAAATGCAAGTCAAAATACATATATCCAGATGATCACTGGTACAAAGAGGCTAGTGGCAATTTTTTGTGCCTATGTGTATCATTTTTGTACATAACTCTCAAACTGAGACAGAGGGTTGTACATGATTTTTTAAAATCATGTTTTGTGTATTTTAGCTATTTGTCAAGGAGAGGCAACTGGTGGGAGCAGTATCTGGGTGTGGAGAATCCTCCCACTGCTAAGGCACTTCTTGGGCAAGCCCTATAGAAAGGGTACATTGGAGGGTGCAGCAGTTCTGGACTCCAGTCAGAGTCTGTCAGTATTGGACACAGAACCCTGCTGGATCAGACCACTGGTTTGCCTAATTCCTCATTCACAGAGTACTGAAGCACTTCACCTGGATGGTCAACATCCAGAGCATAGAGGTCAAAACCCATGGTTCCCATTAGTAATCTTGGCTGTAAGCCATTTATGGAGTTAACTTTTCCTGGAGTGAGGTGTTTTTTAAAATGATAATGATGCCAGTGAATGAAAATGCATGATGTTGAGCTACTGTGAGCTGCTTTAGAAGGCTGAAATTGACTTATTGTCCTTCCCAGTGTTATAATTCCATAATGTTGTTTATTGTTATTATTGTATTATAAACTGAGTTATTTGTATCATTCCAGTTTGATGTAAACTCTCCTTTGGAGAGGGCAGCATATGAATGAATGAATGAATGAATGAATGAATGAATGAATGAATGAATTTGTTGATAGGATCAGTGCCACGGAAAATCTTATATTTTGCAAGAATTCCTTAGAATGAGACTGTGGTTTAATGTTTACCTTTGTTATCATTAGTCTCAAACTTGCTGTCATTTATCAAACGTAATAATATGCTAAAATCCAACTGACAATAACATTATCATTACTGAACATAATTTTACCAAAATATCCTAGTACAATGAATGACAATTTATCTGGATAAACTGAAATAGAAATTGGTGCTACTGCTACTTGGTAAGAGTGAATTCAAACAAATGTTTTTGGTTTTTTTCTAAACTGAGGGTGTCATGCTCCAGACAGTGGAGCTGCTGGCTAGGAACGCACTGGCTCCCAAAACAAGCCTCCACAACAAGGCGGAGCTGGGTACTTTGGCCTTGGAGCTGGGGTAGTTGGATCCAGAGTCCAATGCCAAAGAGGAGGTGAAGGATCTGGTGCAGACAGAACTCACGAATCTGGAGCTGCCAGGTCTAAGCCAGTTGCTCCAGCCCCTGTGTTCAATGCACCAGAGCCTATTAAGCAAGGCTCGCCCAGTCCTGAAGGCTCGCCAGAGTGCCAGAGGCTTCAAAGTTGTGTTGTAGTGACAGCACACAGGAGAAGCACACACTTGCCAACTCACTGTCAAACAAGATGGGCCACAGCTAGAGGTCCTTCCTATGACAAGGATTAATCCCAGCTGCAGATAGTTTGGGTGCAGCTTGGAGACTGTACTTCAAAGAGAACATGGGCCATGAACCTTTGTAGGTGCAATGTACACATTTCCTGCCCATCTATCTGGATACCTGATTCTTGGTTTGTGTCAGCAAAGCTCTGTTGAACTGACTCATGGTTCTGACCTTGGTTAGTTCTCTGGACTCCTGCTTGCTCACCCTGGTAACCTGCTCTCTTGACCCAGCTCCTTGCTCCTCTGCTCTACTCTGATTCTCTTCCTGCCTTGCTGCTCCACTTCCACCTCCTCACCTCCTGCCCCCACTGTTGGATGGACTTCCCAGTGACAATTTGGCTTGGCTTCTCGACTCTATACTATCTAAGCGGACTTTAACTGTTGACTTTCTCTGTATGACCTCAGTTCTGTTTTTGACTACACCAACCAGACTGAGATTTGGATTGCGGCTCCCTAGTTGCAGGTGCAGCCTGGCAGGTTAACAGAGAGTGGACCTTTGTAAAATGAGAGCCACATGGTTGCTCAGGGGGATGATAGATCTTCTCTTGAAAGTGTGTCTGCATAAATTGTTCCCAATTATTCACATCATTACAGAAACTACAAAAACAGGAAATTACCAAATGGCAGGGGATAAGAGGGAGAAGTTGCACTGAGAGAGGCCTGGTATCATGGGGGACATGGGGGGATGTTTTGCATCCTTAATGGGGCAATCCTAGGTACAGTTACATTCTTCTAAGTCCGTTGAACTGAACAGCCTTAGAAGGACGTAAGTCTGCTTAAGATTGTACTGTAGGCCACTAACTGAATTGTTAGTGTTCTGTATACTTCAAGAATATAGGATAGAACAGATGGTGGTAGTGGTGGATGGGGAACCATATGGTTGGAAATGGTGGGAAAGTAAAATATGATTGTGCATGCACAGCCATTGTTTTTGTACAATCAAACATATATAAACTGGCTACAGAATGTCTGACTGGCTGATTGCAATGGGTAAACAAGCCAGAAGCTGAACCAGTGGCGGGTCAATCATAATTATCATCATATTACTCATCGTAATACACCAACACATTTATTAAATAGAGGAACTTTTCCTTTTCTATCAACTATTATAGAATGAAGAATGATGGGATAATAGATGGTGTGAAACTCACAACAAACCTGGCTCCACATTCTAGTTCAGTCTGTGAGATAGATTACTTTGGTTTGAAATCTGAAACATGATCAATTCCACATCTTCCACATGGATCAGAATCTATAATGACATATAATTGCAGTAGTGACATACACACAATGTGACCAGAAATCCTGGGTTTCCTCAGTGGCAGAAAATCTTCCCTGTAAAACAGCATACCCCACATGTCCAGTGAGCAATTAGAGTGGAATGCTAGATGCACAACAAGGTATTCTCAGTTAATATAAATATCTATCTTAGATGACTCCCCAAAATCCTTTGCAAAAAGTGGTTTCCATGACAGGAATACAGGGGTTCCAGTATGACAAGATAAAAGCTGAGGATTTGAAAATGTATCTATAACAATTAATCAGACGCAGTTTCTTAGGTGACATCTTGTCTTTGAGTGAGACTTTTATGGATGTTAATTTTGTCCCATATCTATTGGTAGTCACTGCAGTTCCCATGAAAATGGAAAGAACAAGTGTTCATCTACACTGACATTTTGTTGTTGTTGTTGTTAGGTGCGAAGTTGTGTCCGACCCATCGCGACCCCATGGACAATGATCCTCCAGGCCTTCCTGTCCTCTACCATTCCCCAGAGTTCATTTAAGTTTGCACCAACTGCTTCAGTTACTCCATCCAGCCATCTCATTCTCTGCCATCCCCTTCTTCTTTTGCCCTCGATCACTCCCAGCATTAGGCTATTCTCCAGGGAGTCCTTCCTTCTCATGAGGTGGCCAAAGTATCTGAGTTTCATCTTCAGGATCTGGCCTTCTAAAGAGCAATCAGGGCTGATCTCCTCTAGGACTGACCGGTTTGTTCGCCTTGCAGTCCAAGGGATTTGCAAGAGTCTTCTCCAGCACCAGAGTTCAAAAGCCTCAATTCTTTGATGCTCAGCGTTCCTTATGGTCCAACTTTCCCAGCCATACATTGCAACTGGGAAGACCATAGCCTTGACTAAACGCACTTTTGTTGGCAGGGTGATGTCTCTGCTTTTTAGGATGCTGTCTAGATTTGCCATTGCTTTCCTCCCCAGGAGCAAGCGTCTTTTAATTTCTTTGCTACAGTCCCCATCTGCAGTGATCTTGGAGCCCAGGAAAATAAAATCTATCACTATCTCCATTTCTTCCCCATCTATTTGCCAGGAATTGAGAGGGTCGGATGCCATGATCTTTGTTTTCTTGATGTTGAGTTTCAAGCCAACTTTTTCACTCTCCTCCTTCACCTGCATCAACAGGCTCTTTAGTTTCTCTTCACTTTCTGCCATTAGAGTGGTATCATCTGACATTTAACTGCCAGTAAACAGTGAATCCCTAAAATGCATGAGGAACCTTGTTTGTATGGTATTCTCAACTGCTGGAATCAAGAGTACTCCATGCTGGGATAAAAATAAATTTTGTAGTGGTATATTAATGAATCTGCCTGGAACAATTATCTTTGGATGATGAGGATAAAAAAATAAATTGTTCTGTTCTGTTTGGAGGAATCTTCTAGTCAATTCAACTGTCAAATCAAGTCAAATGTCAGCATAATTGGTTGCAAAGTAGTCCTTAATAAGTCCTTAGTAATCAGTATTTCATCTGTCAATCTAGTTTAGTGTGACTGCAAGGTTCATAATTATCAGAAGTTTTAAAGCTGTAGTTAACAGTTTTAGAGGCAAGGGAGCCTGTGGAATGCATTAGCAAGCTGTTGAGCGATGAAAAACATTTTAAAAAATTGAATGTGCTTTTAACCACTTTGCTGCAGAAAAAGAAACATGCTACATGTCGTCTTTCAAGGCATCTCTGTGATAATTTTGCATGGACCCTAGGAGACGTGAATAATACAATAATTCATTGCCATTTTACTAAATGATATGATAATGGTACTGTGCCATTGCTTGGAATAGTTCTTATTAAGTGCTTTCAGATTCGATATCAGATGCCCTACTATTCTACCTAAACAACTTATCCTTCAGTTTTATGATATTTTCATCCAATAGGAAGCATATTATAAAATATGTTACCCCCAGGGTTTCTATAGTAACACTCATGAATGGAATACAGTCACTGGCTAGAAGAAAACAAATGTCTCTGTGACAGTGTTATAAGTAATAAACAGATAAAAGCCAGCATGGTGTAATGATTAAAGAGCAGCATATTCTAACTTGGAGAACCGGGTTTGATTCTCTACTCCTCCACATGCAGCCAGCTGAGTGACCTTGGGCTAGTCACAATTCTCTTAGAGCTCTCTCAGTCCCTCCCCTCCAGTGCCTGTTGCGGAGAGAAGTTACTTTGGGACTCCATTGGGTAGTGAAAAGCAGTGCAAAAAATCTTGAAATTTCCTCATGGCCTTGGAGTGTGGAATGTCTCTTGCATTGGGTTCAGCCAATAAGAGCACAATGGGACAGTCCCTCCAATTCATTGGGTGATGGAAACTGGGGTTCTACAAAAGGATAGGTCAAGAGAATTACGCAGCAAAGAACACACAGAGTTTGAAAAATTATAATCAGTGGATACAGAGTGAGAAGGATCAGAAAATAATAACATAAAAATGAATGCCATGACTTCATGGAAAGCTAACTCAAACATAAATAGTGGAAGGCTCTTCAGGAAGAAGTTTTCCAATATAAGATAAGCTATAAAAGCAACTCTACCTGAAAACCTGATTTTTTAAGATTAAGAAGAAACAATGTTGGTTTGAAAGAGCACCAAAATAAAAGCATTTCTTGACTCGTCTATATCTAGTTTTAGATTATTACCCGCATTCACTCCATTATCACCTCCAAACACCCATTCAGCACATCCACCAACCTGTCTGACTCAGAACAAGAAGTAGGGATACTAGGACACTCATTTTATTCATGTCCTGTTTGCCAGTCACAAACACAGAGCCAGGTTTTGGTAGATTAGCCCTCTGTTTGGCAACTATTCATGGTTATTGTCTGGTAATTGTTTAAATTATGTATATGAGGGACCGCCTTTTGCCCTATGGGCTTTAAACTCTGCGGCGGCTAACCTACTGGTCGTTCCTGGTCACAAGGAGGCTCGCCTGGCCTTGACCAGGGCCAGGGCCTTCTTGGTCCTGGCGCTGACATGGTGGAATGAGCTCCCAGAAGAGCTTAGGGCCCTGCGGGAACTTTCAACATTCCGCAGGGCCTGCAAGATGGAGCTCTTCCACCAGGCTTTTGGTTGAGGCTGGGCAGCAATGAAGATCTGCCCCCCCCTCACAAAGTGGCGGTTGCGTGTGTCAGCAGCTCCCCTCCACTTCCGTTTTAGAGGGGTAGAGATCAGGTTAGTTATTAAACCTTGCTGCCACTCTTGGCCGCTATAACTATGTTGTTAAGGATTAGTAGTGGGTTCATGCTTTCATGATATTATTTTAATGGGATTGTTTTATGTAACCCGCCTCGAGCCTCCAGGGAGAGGTGGGATATAAATAAAATAATGACGACGACAACAAAAACAACAACAATAATAAAATAGATTTCTGAATCAGTCACAAATATAAATCAGCCATAAATTAATGCTAGTTTTTTTAAAACTATCATTCAGTATTCATATGTTTTGACATGTGCTGTTTACAGGGGAGAAAAAAAGGACAAACCTGTTTAGTGGTATTCAGGTCATTTGATGCTGAAGTAAATAGGCCCTGTGATTAGCTCACACTGGATCATCACAGTTAAATGTGATGAGTTTGAGTTTGTTCACTCTGAAATTGGTATCTTCTTTCAACTATTCCACTGGATGCCTCTGTTCAAATGTAATAGTACTGAATACTTTGTTGCTGTGACCAATGTATAGCATTTGCCAACATGAGCTGTAGGCTCTCTTTGATTGCCCATTCTTGTATCTCTCCCAGCATTGCTCAGCTGACTGGTCCTACTACAATGTCGCCCTAGAGCTTTGGAATGCCATGGAGCGAGATGGTAGGTTCATAAAATGGCACAGTGAATAATATTACATGTTAAGAGACCCTCCCCCCCATCCCATCAGTTATGATCTGCCTCATAAGACCTGCTCTCTGTGTTTCCACCTTCCATGGTAAGGTAGCTGGCAACCCAAGGCAGGCCTTTTTCAGTGATGATGATATCTAATCTGTGGCTTGCTCTTCTCCTAGTGGCTCACTGACACCTATGGTTTTGGTTTGCCTGAGCTTTTAATTATGGAGTTAATTGTAAAATTATTTTATAGCAAGCTTTAGTCTAAAAATGCTTAAATTCAGTTTAAGGTGCTCACTTATTACTTTATTATTTGGCTTTTTTACTGCTGGATTTTAATTTATAGCTTATAATGCTGTGTTCTATCATGCTAAATCAATTTAGTCAGGTACCTTGGGAGAAGTGGCATAAAAATCCGCTAAACAAACAAATTAATGTTATGCCGTGTTGGTCTGAAGTAGCACAATAAAATCAGAGTCCAGTAGCACCTTTAAGACTTACAAATATTTGCTCTTAAAGGTGCTTCTGGACTCTCATTTCATTGTTATTCGGGTAGTAGTTTTGAGATCAAATTCTAGATACTTTCATTGTCATTAGGAGTTGTGAAACACTGAAGAGAGATTTATGGAAGACCAACCTAGATTTGTATTATAATCTGTGGAAACTAAGTGCAGAATATACAATTTCCTGAAGAATTTAGAGTACATATATGGAAATCCAGTCTTCATTCTTTGAAATACTTCCTCCATCCCGGGCAAAAACCACAACATGTTGTACTTGGTCTTCCAAATGGGTGGATCAACTATTGAAATATTGTACATAAGGGTAAATTGCATATTATATTTCATCTAGAATATAAGAACCACCACCAGATGTATGATTTTGCCTCATTTGACAGAAGTGTTGGTGCAATGTGTAACATGTTTATGTTCCCATGGACAGTTTTTTTCATTTCATTCTTCTATTCTTTTACAAAAGTACTGGTGCATTAATCAACAAAAATGATGGGTGTTTTGCGGAAGATGATCCTCCTATATTTTGGAATTGACATGGAGAGTTTATCACAAGCTTTTAAGATTTCAAAAGGAAAATCAATATTAATCCCTCTGCTGAAAGCTAGGAACATTCATTTTGTCAATGGGTCTAATCTACCTTATTTGACACTTGTGCAGCTGTAACAGGAAAACATCATTAATATCTACAAAGATAGATGATCCATTGTCTATTCAGACATCCTGCTTAAAACTGCAGTTTGCTTTCTTGTACACCATTTTAAAAGGCAACCTGACTTTTAAAAAGAAATATTTGCTTGGGTTGTCAGCTATTACAAACATTACAATGAGTCAATTACTACACTGATGCAACAGAAGTGTATGCTTCATGTGTGCCTATAATTTGTTGATGACATATTTATTCCTTAGCAATATCATTATAAGCATTTTTCAAAGAGTATTTCAATATAAGAATGTAAGAATGTATGTATGAAGATGTCCCGATCCCTCGCTGGTCAGATTTTATTAATTGATGGCACTCAAAGATGTGGATAACATTCCATGATTTGTGCAATTGATCTTTGCCTGTCTTGGTTGGACTGGCAAATTGGGAAGAAGTGATATCCTGGAAATTGGTATAATGAACACAACATTTGGGAAATGCCATCCTATTCTTAAAAGGTCCTACTAAAGAAGCTTTTCCGTGATAATGGAAAATAAAATGGCTTATTAGCCTATGGAAGATAAAGAATTATAATGTTCAAAGGTGCCTTACAGACCATCTAGTCCAGCCCCCGGCTCAATGCATGATCAACTTAAAGCATTCATGATAAGTATCTTGGATAACTTTTCTGCATGGTGATGGCCGTGCTGGATCGCTGCTGGTTCCTTGCTATGGGTCAAGATTACTGCCTCCATATGAGGCAGTCAGAGTGGAGAGGTTCCACCATGCTTTGCAGTGGTGGGGAGGGAGTTATTTTCATGAAGGTGGCATTGTGTGACAACTAGGGCATTTTTTGTCCCTTCTGGAATGCCTTAGGAGGGGGAGGAGCCGGGCCTGGAAGGCCTGACGCTTTCACTTCCAAAAGGGCCTGCTCTGGAATAGGCCCCATTGGTGCTCATAGTGAGAAAGGGAATGTGGAAATATCTGCATTCCCTTGCCTGGGGAAAGGAGGGCCTAAAGCGGGCCAGGGCTAGGCTAGCACTAACATCATGTAGAAGTGGGGATTAGCCCCACTGCCATATAATCACTGGCTTGGCCTTTTCCCTCTGTGCAGAAATGGTCTGAAGGCGTTTATGCGTAGATAATGATAATGTATCATAATGCTGGTTAATCATAATTCATCATTAAAAAAATAGAAACACAGTAGATTCAATCCCATGATCTGTCAGTGAATGCATTGATCATCATGGATCTGTCCTGCTTCCCTACCCCATCTCAGGAAAGTATATTCCCAGGATTGCAGGACTTGTTTGGTCTAATAGCCACACTATTGAAGAGGGTACACTGAGAAGAAGGAAGGACTCAGAACTGCCATTTCAGAGCAGTATTATGGCTTTTTGAAAGAGAATGTAGAAATAATTTTGACCCTACTTCCTTCTCATTGTGGCCACTAGACTTTTACAATTATTGGACCTATAGGGGTGGTGGTCTTGCAACCCTGGAAATAAAGTTTGCTGGGGGGAGGGGCGATGCAGGAAAAATATGTGATTACAGCATCTGTGGATTATAGGATACAGTCCACTAATGTGTATATATACAGAAAAACAGACAAAGAGAGAGAGAGAGTGTAAACAGTTTGCAACAACAACATAAATAGCTTGCTTTCCTGATATTCATTTCATTTCAGATGCACATCTTCATAATTTAGGTTTGGCTAAGCCATGATGACTGGCCCTTGGGTACCCAGGGTGCTTCAAGGCTCCATATGGATTTGAAGCAAACCCACCCTGGTCCCAGTCTAAAACATTTTCTTTCTGTATCATAAATTCAGCCTGGAACTTTGTTGTTCTTCAGCAAGTAGGAAAAAGTAACAGAACAAATGAAAGACACGTAAACCAAAACAAATAAAAATATGTTCCAACCCCCTAATCAATATGCATGAATCTAATGTTCCCCAATCAGAAAGCTACTATTTTCTGCTCCGTGGAAAAAAAGTTCATACATACAGGGAAGGATGGGTCATTTATTTTTAAGAGGTAGCAAGGAAGAAATCAATAGCATAATCAATCATGAAGTTATTGGCTGAACCGGTGGCAGTCTTTTGTAGCAGCTGCTGCTGAGGTCAGATAAGGACAGCTTGGATCATTGGTGATGGATAAACCATTTCCTCTCCATGCATTAGTATTATTACAGATATCTGGAGATCATGCTGCTTCTTTGCTCCCTTGAGGAGGGAGAGGTCAAGTAAAAGTTATTTCAATCAGTGCAGCCTCATAACTATAATCTTACTCTTTTGTGATCTTTAACATCACCTAATACTGCAAGGAAGTCGCTAGTTGTCAGAATGAAAACAAAACCCAGTGCTTGTACTGAAAACAAAAAGTCCGCTATGGCAGTCATTTCCAGAAAAAAAGCAGTAGACCTTGCCTTGAAGTAGTTCAGCCACCACTGATCAGCTTGCTCATTACTTTTCATTCAATGAAAATATGTAGAAGCATGGTATTAAGCTACATGCATCCTTTGGACGTTGGCTGGCTGGGACTAAATTGGTTGAAATCCAAGCAGACAATTTAAAGGAGATTCCCAATCATTTTATAATCTTGCTTTTTCTTTCAGTGTCTGGGATTAAGCACTTAAAAATCTTCAAAAGTTGAGACATCTAGGCCAGTGCCAGGAAAAAAAGTTATTGTTACATCTAACCAAAATGTTCCTGCTCTAGTAGAGAGTGTTCTGGAGAATAAGGGGGAAATATTTTTCCCCTTTAACACACAAACACATGCATACCCAAAATTGTAGGGAGACTAGCTGCTGTATCTTTTGGCTGAACATTCTTTTCTTCAGTTTGCTACCTTGCTATGCAAGATACCAAGGGGATCACATGAAGACAGCAACCTTCCCCCCTCCCCTCAAGCTCCGTGTACAAGGTGGGATTTTATGGCTTGTTGCAAATGTAAGCATGCTGGGAGATGCAGAACTCTGCAGGTTGCTTGAGGGCTTTGTTATTTATTAAAACAGTAGCAATTACATCAGCCCAACTTTCTGTAGCGTGTTAATGGAGCAAAACGCCTGTGAGTTCACAAAACATGTAGGTCAGAGGTTCTGCCTTAAATGGTTAGCAGCCGTTATGTTGGTGGAGGAAAAAAGATTTGTATGACAATCTGAGTATTGTGGCTTAGGGTCTTCTTAAAACATAACACCACCAAAAGAAGACTTTTATTTGAAGAACAGAGTTTTAATAGGAACTTGTTTACTGGGGTTTTTTTTGGTGATGGGGACTGGTGCCGCCTACAAGCTGACTCCTTGGACTCATGTGCAATTATGACCACTAAAAGATAAGGAAGGACAAAAAAGCCATGGGTCTTTCCTTGGTATAGTGTTTAGGAGTGCGGACCTCTAATCTGGTGAACCGGGTTCGATTCTGTGCTCCTGCACGTGCAGCCAGCTGGGTGACCTTGGGCTCATCACAGCACTGATAAAGCTATTCTGACTGAGCAGTAATAGCAGGGCTCTCTCAGCCTCACCCACCTCACAGGGTTTCTGTTGTGGGGAGAGGAAAGGAAAGGCCGCTTTGAGACTCCTTTGGGTGAGAGAAAAGTGGCACATAAGATCCAACTCTTCTTCCTCCCAAACATCCTGCCTCACAGATGCTGCCACAGTACATTGAAACATCTGTGGTATCCACAATGTAAATACAATGTATAGTTTCATACTGGGTTCCCCAACATGGTACGCATGAGCACTACAACTCCCATTCCAGTAAGTCCCCTGGTGCCTGCTGAAATTATCAGAAGGTGGGCAGAGCCATTGTAATGCAGGGCTTGTTACTGGCTGCCCTCATTCAATGAAAGGGTTTTTCCATGACTTGTGCAGCTACAGTCACTGGGGGATCAGGAAGACTGGTAAGGGCCTAGGCTTTCCTTAGCCAGTGCATAGCTCCTCCTTCCCCCTTCAGGCTATCTGCATTTGTGTTCTACATTTTTTTCTCTCTGTGGTCCTGGTTTTGGTTGTGAGAATTATGCATGGAGCATGAAACCCTAGTGCCTGCAGCTTGCCAGGGTGTGTGTGTGCTTTTGATTAGAGGTGGGCATGAATCTGGAAAATGGAAGTTTGTTGGATTTGTGGGTGATTGTGGGTCAGGGGGAGGTCATGAATCCTGAACTCCAAATTTGTATGGACTACCCCATGTTCATGAAACCTTAGGTTTGCTCAAGTTCGTTAACTGTTTAGCTGTTTCCTGGGGTGCTTTGCATGTAAAATTCACTGTGGAGCACCCTGACTGACACAATGAGTGCCTCATTGTGGACATGGTTTCTGGGTCTTGTCCAGTGTCCAGCCTTCTCCACTTTGGCCTTGGAAGGTGGTAAATCCATCCACCTCCTTCCTTCCCATGTCATAGTTTTAGAGAGAAGCAAGGTTTCCTGTTAACTTAATGGGTGATTACTGAAATGGGCATCGGGAGCCCCCACAGGGTCCAAGTGATCATGAGGGTCCACAAGCTTGGAGGGGCCTTGATGGAGTGTAGCTCCCAACATGCTCCCTGGGTCCTTGATCAGGTACTCTGACTTCTGACCTATCTACCTGTCTACCTAACCTACTTTCTGCCAACATACCTAACCAACTACCTACCTACCTACCTAACTATCTACCTGCCCACCTACACCACCATCTACCCACCTATCTAACACCTGCTGAGCACAACTACATAACAGCACTGGACCTAGGGCCCAGGGAGTGCGGTGACAGCTACAGTACATCCTGGCTGCTCCAAGCTTGTGGAGCCTCCTGGTCACCCTCCCTCTGCTCTGCGGGCATGCCCTCCAGATCCATCATGTGGAGGACACAGGAATCTCTCCCCAGGAATCATTGTGATGACCTCTGGGTCATGTCTGGCAACTGGGTAGTCAAGGAAAGACAGGGATGCTTGACTCTCCAGGTGCCAAGGTATGGCCAGATATGTTTTTGGCCTCTCCTTCCTGTGGGAGGAAGCAGCCACAGCTCAACTCTAACACTACCACACCATTTCCACTGCCCCTCCATGCACAATCTCCAGATGTTTAATCCCCAGCAGCAGAGGTTGCAAACTATCATTCATGGATGTTAGTGGCCAAACTTCCCATTGCATCCTACAGCTCCACTCTCCTATCCCGTCACTCTACCTTGAACATGACCACTGTAGACTTATTTCTCCATTTGGAGTGTTGAGTAGGGAAGGATACTCTTCCCACCAAAAGCCTTCTGTGGGGCACCCTGCATTCTATGGAAGGGGATTACTACCACTTAACAGGGCTGTGGTTCTACTCCCCACTGTTAATCCCACCTTGATTGTGGCCACACGGGTAGATCACTGAGTGTTAGCCTCTGTTTGGATTACCATAGCCACGTGCCAATGCGATTTGCACCTGCCCACCCAGATGGGCTGGCACCTGCCAGAATATGCAGCACCTCTAGTAGAGGCTCTATCCATGGTGAATACCAAGCTCTGATGGGTCAACAGGACTGTTTCCATCCCATGTCTCAAAACGGTGACATTTTGAGCCCCAAAGCCTCCTTCACCCACTCTGTGCAAAAACAGAAGACCAAGGACAGAGAAGATGAGAGGCAGTGAATGGGAATGGGTAGATCATGGGATGGTGTGAGAAGAGATCTGTAAGAACAACCCTTGGCAGATGGCAACTGAAGACTTATTTCTAAGGAATTTATGTAGAGGAAGACATTGAATTTCAACATAGGGTGGTATGGAGAAAGACAGAAATTCAGAAGTATTTGGCATGGGGCCCTGAAAAGTGGGGATGTATGCCTGGAGAAAGAATGTAAACTTGGCCCTTGGTGTGGGAGTTGTTGGGAAACTATGGGCCAGTTGTTGTTACAGTAGGGTGGATACACTGTAGTATCCAGTGGAGAGTAAAGGAGGAAAGGGCACTTCGGTCTGTCCCATGGCACATGTAGGCCTTGCAGATCCTGTACTTCACAACACAGGAGTCATTGGAAATTGTTTGGAAGTGGTCTCTCCCTTTAGTTCTCTCTCTACCACTATGTTCCCAGCTCTCCTCAGTTGGGTTCTTCCCATGGCAAGATCTTCCTATCTGTTTCACCCAAGCTCCATGGCAGAATCTTTTATTAGGCATCATAGTTAAAGCAAACTGCCATATTCAAAGGCAGTATACAGTTAGGGGGAGAGCACTGTGACGCTCAGATTCTAGAGTTACATATCTCAGCAGGGTGGGTCTGGCCAATATGGAAAGCAAAATGCTGGATTAGAGAAATCAAGTTGGGTAGCCATGTTAGTTGGTCTGTAGTAGTAGAAAAGAGTAAGATTCCAGGAGCACCGAAAAGACTAACAAAATTTATGACAGCAAACTTTTGTGAGTCAGAAAATACACTCAGTATGTTCCTGACTGGTAACATGGTATTTGCCAAAAATCCTTTCCATGAGTTTGCAAATCACGACAGTAATTCATTGCACTCTGTAACATAAAGGATTTATTTAAAACAAAACAAGACAAAACCCTGTCCTTAGAGAGCTGGGGTTTTTTTGTAAGATTCATAAAGAAAGCTGTAGAAGTCTGTACTTTGAAAGATGCACCATTGACACAGATGGCTATATAGTCCCTGTTCTTTCAGATAGTTTGGAATCAGAGCACTACAACCAGCTGATCTTGACAGCTTCCTATCCTGATAATGGAACAAAATGGAAGTGACCCCAGTATGTCTCTGGGGGATGCTTGGAACACTCTGACATTTAGGCAAAACTCTATGGTAAAACCATTGCCAATTATGAGTTGATCTCACTTCCAATACACGCAGGAAGTGATACTAGTGCATCATGAATGACATCAGTTCATTGACTGTGAAGGCCCCTGACCACCTAGGGGACTGGGTAGTAGATAAAGGTTTATTTAGGAACATGCTTGACAGGAAAGAGAAGAGACAGAGATAGGTTCCTAACTATACCTCTATCTGAGAGACTGAAGACCTTCTGGTGCTTCTTCTGTAACCATGCTATAGTTGAACAAGCTGTACTAATACAAGTATTGGTTGGGCAGCACAAGACATTTTACTGTCTCAAGGACCCTTCTCCTATACTTCAGCACCCAGGATGCGGGCAGCAGCAGCATGATTGCAAGGATCAAGGGAGGCTCACCTTTCAAACATAATCAGAATCCAATGAATAAGATTCAATCATGTAACAACTTGGAATTCTGCAGAAAGGGTACTTTGCAGTATCTTCTTGGATAGATTCATATAGTCATAAGAAGAGCCATCTTGAACACATAAAGTTGCTTTACACAGAATTAGGACCACTAGTCAAGCAAGATCAGTATTGTCTACTGTGATTAACAGCAGCTGTCTAAGATTTCTGATTGTTTCTGATATTTGTTGTTGTTAGGTGCGAAGTTGTGTCCGACCCATCGCGACCCCATGGACAATGATCTTCCAGGCCTTCCTGTCCTCTACCATTCCCTGGAGTCCATTTAAGTTTGCACCTACTGCTTCAGTTACTCCATCCAGCCACCTCATTCTGTGTCGTCCCCTTCTTCTTTTGCCCTCGATCGCTCCCAGCATTAGGCTCTTCTCCAGGGAGTCCTTCCTTCTCATGAGGTGGCCAAAGTATTTGAGTTTCATCTTCAGGATCTGGCCTTCTAAGGAGCAGTCAGGGCTGATCTCCTCTAGGACTGATCCGTTTGTTCACCTTGCAGTCCAAGGGACTCGCAAGAGTCTTCTCCAGCACCAGAGTTCAAAAGCCTCAATTCTTTGACGCTTATGGTCCAACTTTCACAGCCATACATTGCAACTGGGAAGACCATAGCCTTGACTAAACACACTTTTGTTGGCAGGGTGATGTCTCTGCTTTTTAGGATGCTGTCTAGATTTGCCATAGCTTTCCTCCCCAGGAGCAAGCGTCTTTTAATTTCTTTGCTGCAGTCCCCATCTACAGTGATCTTGGAGCCCAGGAAAATAAAATCTGACACTATCTTCATTTCTTCCCCATGTATTTGCCAGGATGTTGATGTTGAGTTTCAAGCCAACTTTTGCACTCTCCTCCTTCACCCGCATCAACAGGCTCTTTAGTTCCTCTTCACTTTCTGCCATTAGAGTGGTATCGTCTGCATATCTGAGGTTGTTGATATTTCTCCCTGCAATCTTGATCCCAATTTGTGACTCTTCTAATCCCGCCTTTCTCATGAAGTGCTCCACATACAAGTTAAATAGGCAATACAGCCTTGCCGAACTCCTTTCTCAATTTTGAATTCCATGTTCTGTTCTCACTGTAGCTTCTTGACCTGCATATAAGTTTCTCAAGAGACAAATAAAATGCTCTGGTATTCCCATCTCTTTAAGAAGTTGCCACAATTTGTTGTGCTCCACACAATCAAAGGCTTTCTGATATAGAACATGTATTAATTTTTGGCATAGGCACCCTGTTTTTTGCAGATGGCAAAATGGGAATGCCTCATGGAAATGTTGCAGCTCAGAAAGAATGCTTGATCTACATGCTTGCATGGCTCCTTTGAGACAGCAATATTGCTACTCTCAGCTCATCTTCCTAGAAGTTTATGCTTTGTAGTGGCCCAACTAATGGCATGGATGAGAGATGGCAATATACCGTATATACCTGTGTATAAGCCGAGGAGGACTTTTCAATGCGAATACTGTACTGAAAAACTTGGCTTATACATGAGTATACATGGTAATTTATTTATTTATTTATTTATTTGTATTTTTATACTGCCCTCCCCGAAGGCTCAGAGCAGTTTACATATAACTGAAACTATTCAACTCCAGCAAACCTTTGGTGCATCAAAAAAGAACCCCTTATCCTTTTTTCAATAGCAGAAAAGCTGGGACCAACCCAAATGCTTTGCATTCAACTTATCTTTTTAAATTATTTTCATCACTTGTATAGACCTTCTTTTATGTATAATAAAGTTTTAAAATTCTCCATACTCATGCATGCTGTTATGACACAGTACAATTGGTGCATGTGTGTGGTATTATTAGGGCCTCTAGTACAGTAGCTATATTCTCAGCACTTTGAAGTGCATCCCCCCCTCTTCTGCTGAAAAAGCATGGAATACCAACTCATTAGGTAGCTGCTATGTGGGCATAGGCAAAGTGCCAATGCTCAGGGTTTAGGATGAAGCATTTGACAGACAATTAAAAGGCAATGAGTGGGACTTTGTACGTATTCAAATAGCTTTGCCTGAAAAGAAAAGAAAACCCCCAAACCCTGATTTAAATAAAGAATTGTTTCTACAGTATTTCTTTATCACATCAAATCTTGAGGAAATGGTTTTAGTGAAATCCATGAAAATTGCTTTATTTCTGCCACTTTTTTTGATATATGAGGCATGTACTTTAGGCATAAATGAAAAGAAAGATTGCATTAAAATATGAAAGTAAGTTTATTGTATCATTAAAAATTTAGTAGCCATTGATTTACATTTCAATGGAACTGCAGAACAGGAGACCTCAGGCTCTACAACTATAAATTTTTGAACTGGTGCCTATCAAAACAATTAAACCTAAGGCAAAACCGTCTATACTAAAAGTGCAAATGTTTTATAGGCTAACTAATAAACCATTTTAGGTTAGATAATGATTTTAGCTAAATAGTTGGATCTCCTTGGATTTGGGAGCACTGAGCTCAAAATCTAGTACTGAAATAGGCCTATAAAGCCTCATGATTGCATTTGGCTTGAGCAGAAGGCTTTGGAGATGCAAAATCAAAGATGGAGCACATATTTAAGCTGTGGAGCTCACTGCCATAGGATGTATTGATGGCTTGGAAAGGGAATTAGAAAGGGATTTCCAGCAGCAGAACAGGGCTTTCGCATTTTCCTCATATGACAACAGTCCAAAGGGCCCCCAAATGTTACTGGGAAACACAGGAGACCAGCATGGGGAGCTATCTGCAGAGGAAGATGGGATTCGGGGGGGGGGCACTTTAATTAGTGGAAATACACCACTGATATGTGCATGAATTATAAATACCTACTGCTGTGCAGACTCAACATTTCCTCTTAAAAAGCATGTACTTTTAAGTTCATAGAAAACATGATTCTTTTGCTTACCCTTTACTTGGCTAGGCTAGATAAATGTATAAATCGTATATTGTAAGCAGTAAGCTACCTTTTGTTGAGAAGAAATAATTTCTTGTGTGTGTTTTAGTGCTGTATCAGGATTCATGCTTGTTGATACAACCTCAGATGAACCTGTTCTTTTCAGTAGGGAAAACGACTCAGCTGATCTGTATGAGTCAATTATCATTTCAACTGCGCATTTCCTCCTTCAATTTGAGTTTCATGGAACCTGAATGGGATATGCATTTTTAATGCCATGGCAGGAACCATAAATATTGTTGGCCTTGATTACCAGAATGTTAATACAGTAAAATAAAGATTTTCCACCCCCTAGGAAAGGGGGGGGGGTAGGATTAAGGTAAAATGATATATTCAGCAGTCTAATCATTCAGGCAGTGTTTCTGATCTGATTACCAACCTTTGGAGGAAGCTTCAGACCTAAAATATCTGTTCAGTTTATGAAACCCTATTTCCCCCACCCCCTCTTTAAATGAGGCAAGAGCAGGTGCTGGCATTTCATTTCAACTAATGAGCCTCTAATTTACTGTAAATATCGTAGAATTCCTTGAACAAGCCTCAGTGGAATCCAAGAGGAAACAATCTACTGATTCGATACATCTTCCAGAAATACCGTGGGGACCTTGCTAAATACATGAAGTACTGCATTAGTTAATAAATCTGAGCGTGCATTTTAAAGCCATGAACAGCACTCAGAAAAATGCAAACAATATGCTTCTGTGATCGCTTATCCATTGTCTGCATGTAACAGGAGCTGGGTGATTGCAAAATAATTATTTTATGTGAAATTAGGTTGTAATTTATGGCTTTGCATGGCTCGTTTTGTGGATGATTATCTGGAGTACATGAGGAAGTAATAAGGGTATCGCTATAGAAAATGGTATTTAATGTCTTTAGTTGATGAATTTATTTCTGCATGAATATACAGATTACTGTTCTTGATGGCCCAAGAAAGGATAGTTTATGTCCACTTGATAAAGGAGAGTATTCAGAAGAAGAGCATAAGGCAAGATTTAGGCACCTCTGGCTTCAGTTGGAGGGGAGAGACCAATTGCACCTTGTTCCTTCTTTTCAGGAACATTTGCAGCTGGCCTGTTCAGAAGTTACAATGGATATACTTACTGTCTATGTTGGGTACATGTGCTTGTCCTTTGTATATGTGCTGAACCTTGCTTTGCTCCCAGACCCTGACCAAGCTGGTCTATTTAAGGTGCTGTCCATATAAAAACGAGCATCTTATTTGTCTCTTGAGAAATTTATATGCAGGTCAAGAAGCAACAGTGAGAACTGAACATGGAATCACTGACTGGTTCAAAATTGAGAAAGGAGTTCGGCAAGGCTGTATACTGTCGCCTTGCCTATTTAACTTGTATGCAGAGCACATCATGAGAAATGCGGGATTAGAGGAGTCACAAATTGGGATCAAGATTGCAGGGAGAAATATCAACAACCTCAGATATGCAGATGATACCACTCTAATGGCAGAAAGTGAAGAGGAACTAAAGAGCCTGTTGATGCGGGTGAAGGAGGAGAGTGCCAAAGTTGGCTTGAAACTCAACATCAAGAAAACAAAGATCATGGCATCCGGCCCTCTCAATTCCTGGCAAATAGAAGGGGAAGAAATGGAGATAGTGACAGATTTTATTTTCCTGGGCTCCAAGATCACTGCAGATGGGGACTGCAGCAAAGAAATTAAAAGACGCTTGCTCCTGGGGAGGAAAGCTATGGCAAATCTAGACAGCATCCTAAAAAGCAGAGACATCACCCTGCCAACAAAAGTGCGTTTAGTCAAGGCTATGGTCTTCCCAGTTGCAATGTATGGCTGCGAAAGTTGGACCATAAGGAAGGCCGAGCGTCAAAGAATTGAGGCTTTTGAACTCTGGTGCTGGAGAAGACTCTTGCGAGTCCCTTGGACTGCAAGGCGAACAAACCAGTCAGTCCTAGAGGAGATCAGCCCTGACTGCTCTTTAGAAGGCCAGATCCTGAAGATGAAACTCAAATATTTTGGCCACCTCATGAGAAGGAAGGACTCCCTGGAGAAGAGCTTAATGCTGGGAGAGATCGAGGGCAAAAGAAGAAGGGGACGACAGAGAATGAGGTGGATGGATGGAGTCACTGAAGCAGTAGGTGCAAACTTAAATGGACTCCGGGGAATGGTAGAGGACAGGAAGGCCTGGAGGATCATTGTCCATGGGGTCGCGATGGGTCGGACACGACTTCGCACATAGCAACAACAACAACCATATAAAAACAGGTTTTATCTCAACTGTCTCTTGAACTTACCTATGCAGCTTTTCAAAGACTGCTATTGAATACATTTCCCTTGGAGTAAGTCCCTTTGATTTCAGTTGGCTATTGAGGCAACATGTGTGAACTGAACATTTTATCATTGTGAGAATCTGATAAAGAATGTTGTAATTGGAAACAAGGATAACTTGTCAGAATTTGGAGAATTGAAAATAAAGAAGTGCTTTAGCCTTTATCAAAAAGCATAAATTGTATTACCCTGTCTACATACAGTGTTGTTTACTATTTAGTTGGTACTTTGAATATTTCTGTGTGTCCTCTAGTTATTAGTATGCTAAAAACATACCCAGCTTTACATTGTCAGCTATCCAAAAAAGCAAATCCATTTGATAAAATGGCTAGAGAGTTTAACTAGAATCTGAAATACCCAGGCTTAAATAAACCATGGTTTTATTCTTGTGCTGCTATGTGTGTGTAATTATATTAATTACTAGGAAGGTTTAGTCCTGTAATTAATTTTTAATTTCTTACCAAAAATATGGGCAATAGTGCTAAGTGCACACCTACAAAGCCAGAGGCTTTCACAATTAAAATTTGGCAGAAAACTTAAGACTTTTTGATCAACGCTGCTGTCAAATGAATGGTCAGAGATAGTGAGCAATCACTCACTACATATGGTCTTATTGGCTCAGTTCAAACGTTGCACAAGACCATTAATGAAGTTATCCATGGTCAGTTAGGGTCCATCAGACTAGATTATGGTTTCCCTTGATGTCTGAATGCAGACACCCTGGTTTATTTCTAGTTTAATCCCGTTTTTTTCTCTGGTGACCTATTGGGCAACAGAGAGAAGAAATATGAAGCAGTATTTTTCAAGGTAAATCAGGATTCAAGTGAGTTAGGATGCTTAGGGCTAATCCTGCGTTGAGCAGGGGGTTGGACTAGATGGCCTGTATGGCCCCTTCCAACTCTATGATTCTATGATTCTATGATTCTATTCTATGAGTGGGAGCTTATGTTTAAACAAACTGGTTTCACAGTATGTCTGCACAAGCTGCAGTACATTGCTGCCGGGGAAGGATATAAAAACATGGCCTTGGTTGAGTGACCTCAGTGAAGATCTCTCCATATGCCATGGTGACTTTTAACCATAATCCAGCTATGGGAAGGACAAATTAATTGTAGTAAGAACTGTATGGCCCAGGCTAACTCGATATTTTCAGATCTTAGAAGCTAAAGAGGGTTAGTATGTGGATGAGAAATCACCAAGGCATTCGAGGGTTGCTATGTAGAGGAAGGCAATGGGAAACTTGACAGCATGTTGCACACACATTAGAACACAAACATTATTCATATCAGATCACCCTCCTACTAATTTAGGGCTGCTGATGCCAGCCTGGGAGATTCCTGGAGAGTTGGGGATGGTACCCCATTAGGGTTGCCAACCTCCAAATGCTGTCTGGAGATTACTTGGGATTACAATTGACTTCTTGGTAAAAGAAAGCAGTTTGCCTGGAGAAAATGGCTGCTTTGGAAGGTGTCCTCTATGGCGGGGGTCATCAACCCCGGTCCACAGCCCAGTACCGTGCCGCGAAGGCCTCGGTAATGGGCTGCCAGCGGCCATGCCTGCCTCTCACCCCCCACAGCGAGAAGTTCACCAGGCCATGAGAGAAGCGGCCGCCAAAGCAGCCGCTTCACTCGTGGCCTGGCTAGCTTCTTGCTGCTAGAGGGAGGGGGGAAGAGGCAGGCGCGGCCGCCGGCATGCCGGCGGACACAAACGTGCATGTGTTGAGCTGCCTCACATCCACGTTATCGTCCCCTGGTGGTAGCGGCTCCGTGCGTACACGTTTTCACCACCAGGGGCTCTAATGCCCGGACCGCTGGCTCTTCCCCACCCCCGGAGGTGGTCCTCAACCATCAAAAGGTTGGGGACCGCTGCTCTATGGACTTAATGACTGGAAGTCCCTCAAGTGACAGGTATATTCTTACTGCAGTCTCAAGTCTGTGCAACATATTTCACTTGCACCTTCAGTGTTGATCTGCTTCTAGCCCATTCCCCATGAAACTAGGAATAAAGGTTTCTTTATAGAGACATGATAGAATTAGCCATGTTAGCATAGAAACATCATCCCATATTTTACAGCACAATAGGAAAGAAAAAGTGTTCTGGAAAGTTATTCTGATTTGCCATTAGGTGGTGCACACATAGTATGAAATATTTGATAAAGTAGAATTCCAAGATAGTGGCTATATGCACACCTATAGGATGCAATTAATACTGTGTTCCATTCTGATTTATTTATGTCTGGGAGATCTTTGGCTATGGAAACTGATTTCTCCCTCTGTGCAGAAAGGAGGAACTAAAATGTACTGTTGTGTTGTGCCAGAAAGAGGACTGCATTGTGGCTTCCATGTGCACCAATGCTGGATCTTTGGGTGCTCTGGGTAGGGCCTAGTTCTGTGTTTCTTGTATTCCGTGGACACAAATGGGAAATCTGTGTAGGCAGAGACATATCAGTTCTGGAGTCCCTGGCAAGAACCAGAAGTGATATTAATGTGTTGGAGTGATTCTCAAACATGCTTTTGTGTTGCCCCAAAGCACTGCTATTCATGCCAGGGTGAATGCTCATTTCTCCTCCCTCCATTATTCTCATGCTGGCCTGTTGTGTGATGGGCTGTCAGGAAATGGAGATCCGGGCCAGGAAGTCTCCCCACCTCTGGGAGATCCCTACTCTGTTCTATATACTTGGCCTCCAGTCCTCATCCTTCCTGAAGTTTATGCCAGATCATCTCAGTGACACCTAAAGAGAGATGAGACTGCCACTGAAAATGGCATCCCTGTGTCTACTTCTGCCCCTCTCTTCTGACTAGTGAATGATACGGCATCATCACCTATGAGAGTTTTCCTGCGTTCAGCAGTGGCTATCCATGATATGGAGATTAGGAAGGAAACTCACTGCCTGATAATGTCACATTGGACATTTTCACTAGTTGTTATTTATCGATTCTGCTCAATTTTATCTAGATCTTCATCCAAGAACCTCACGGCAGAATACACTGTTCTCCCCTCATTCGTTTTATTCTAACTTCTGAGTATCTGGATTCCTCTTTTAACAAAAGATACATCCTAGTGTCTAAGAATTACTTCACACCATGCTGAATATTTGAATAACCTATGACCATTTTTTAACCATCTAAAAGCATTTTTAAAGCATCTACTAACCTTTGTCTGTTTCCTCCCTGGGAAGTCATGGAGCAACTATTCAGAGCATGTGGGCAATTTCCATGTGTTCATCCAGGGGCATGTGCTTCCAGATGGAACAAAAATCACCCAGATGAGTACTGTGTTTGATAAAAGACAAAATGTGGTCATTTTTGTACTGTCTACAAATACATTTTTAAAACTTTGCAAATATCTCAAATACTACTGGAGACCAATGAAAGATCAAGCACTGGGGCTGTCAGAACAACAATTATTGTGAAAGTATTCTATGTTAATCTATTTAAATCTTTCTTATATTTTCAGACATTCTCTTATTTCAGAAAATTAGCTTATTTGTTGCACTTAACATGTAATACTATGCTGGCAAGAAAGAATTATGTCATATATCTTCACGCCTCAGGTTAAATTGTGTTCACCCTTTTTAAATGCCAAATGCATGTAATAGAACACAATAGCTGCTTCCCAAAACACAGAATTATAGTTACATATTACACATACCTGAAACACAAAATGTGACAGAAGTTAAATATGAAAATGTATTTACCACCACTAGAGCAATAAACCTGACAAACTGTTACTTAGGTTTCCTTAGACTCAATGTCTCCAATTCCAATTATTAAAGTTTTGTAGTTCTTACTGAAATGAAGCAAAATTTGGAAAGGCTTGGTAAAGAAACAAGGAGGCATTGCTATCTGAAAAAGTTGTTTGCCTTGATAAGCCATAATAATTTCCAAAATATTTTTTCACCTCTTGTGGCACAGGGTGGTAAGGCAGCTGACATGCTGTCTGAAGCTCTGACTATGATGCTGGGAGTGCGATCCCAGCAGCCGGCTGAAGGTTCTCAGCCTTCCATCCTTCCGAGGTCGGTAAAATGAGTACCCAGCTTTCTGGGGGGTAAATGGTAATGACTGGGGAAGGGAATGGCAAACCACCCTGTATTGAGTCTGCCATGAAAACGCTAGAGGGTATAACACCAGGGGTCAGACATGACTCGGTGCTTTTTGAGCAGTATTTTACCAATGCTCAGGAATGTACACATGCATTGTTAAAGTGCCACAAAAATAAGAACACTGAGCAATCGTATTTATGACTACATTAGTTTGTTTGTTGTTTTTCTTTTTTCTTTTTTTTGCAGCACTGCATTCATGGAGGGGGGAAATGAATTGAAATGTGCAGGGGGAAAATGTTGAGAACCACTGCTGTAAACCATTTCCAAGAAGCCCTTTAATTCCATTCAAATTTTCACCTGTCATACTCTTCATGTACTTGTTATTCTAATATACCCATTTCCATCCATATATTGTTAGAGATTTCCCTTTTTTGAAGCCATATTTTGTTTTGTACTGTACCACTCTAGAGTGATGGCTCTAGAGTGATGGGTTGCAGACTCTGTTTAGGACATCAGATGCCTGGCCCACATAGTCTGGTACCATAACTTTCCACTATCCAGGCTCAGACAAGTGTCAGACAAAGCGTCTTCCTAGCTATCTTTTCAACTGGCAGTGCTGGAAATTGTACTTAGGAGCTAATGCATACAAAATGTGTGATTCATCATTGAGCTCTGGGTGCAAAACTCCACTAAGCCATCTCTGGAGCTTTTGAGGAGCTTTTAGTATCTAAGATACATAGTGACACTTAATGCCTGAAAAAATAATGAGTGAATCAGCCCCAAGGAACCTTCTGTTCATGTTTAAGAGAAGGGAAATACCTGGCTGTCTTCCAGGCACAGTGAGGCCTAGGCTGGTAAATATTCATGAGGCAAAATGCACCTATATTTGAGGCATTTGGCAGATTTAATATTCAGTCTTTTCACCTTTACTGCTTTGTAAACAGCGGACATGACATCTGACGTGATTGATCCTTTTAAAAAGGACACCAATAAAGTTATAAAGTGTGTAGCATGCATATTTTTGAGCAGGTCACATGGGAAGCCTTGCAAGTAAGTGCTACTGATTTCCATCATCAGGAGGAAAAGTTTTCATATATCCTAGGAACTGCTGCTGTTTGACTGGAAATACACCTGGTTCCACCAAGTTTATTATTTGACTTTGAAACCAGATGCAGCTACTGTTTAGAATTTCAGATCCCCTCTGCCTTGCAACTGGGTTTCTCCGCATTGCATTGTTTTCCTGTATGAGAGGTCCATGGCACCTTGTCCTCCTCCTGTCTGTTAATGTAAACCATATCCTGTCAGAGAATTCATTATATGTATATGATCTGCTTGGCTGTAAAGCTTTGGGTAACCCCAAATTAATTTTACACAGGAGGGGGGAGGGACTTGCTCCAAGCTGACTTTATTGCCAGAGAGCCAAAAATACAGGGTTATTTCTGCCGGCCCACTCCCTTCTACAGCCTTGAGGGAATTCATTGTTGCAGTGTCATCAGAGTGCATTATTGTTATTCTGAATGCCAGGCCAGACTGTAACACAAGACAGAAAGAAGTGCTCAGAAGGAACATATTGAATTATAATAAATCTGTCTCATCTGGAGACGATGATGAGCTGGCACATTTTGTCAAGTGGCAGTCTCATAAAATGGCTGTGCGCTGCATACATATGACTGCATTAGAAAGAGAGGAGGGGGAGGGGAAGACAGTACCAGCAGGGGAACTGCTGAGACAGAGAGGCTGATCATTTGTATTCCAGAGCTCAGCAAGTGCTCAATTCACTGATCCAAACCAAACATGTTGGAAGTCAAGGCCCTATTTCTATAACATCTTTGATATACAGCTGAGCAGTTAACTGAATCAAAACAGTGTCTCGTTAGAGTGGGGTCCTGCGCTGTAGTGGATGGCGAGGACAACCAAAGCTTTTCTTGGCACAAGGGTTGTGATGCTATGTGCAGGGCATGTCACTTCAGGGATAGATTTGCAGTCTGATGCACGGAGCATTAATCAAACGGTTTCTGTAGTGCAGCTGAATTTCCCTTAAAAATCAGGATACTTGTATTTATTCACGTGGATTTCTTGTCTATACCAGTGCAAAGGCTCAGAATGGGTCCAGATATTATTAAAACTGTGAATTACAAATGTTAGGTCACACTAATATATATTATTGGAATGCAAACTACCCAATATTTGCTGGTTTATTATTATTACTAGTAAAAAAGCCCATTATATGTCTTAAATACAATGGGCGCTAGCCTGTTGTGGCAGGGAGGCCCTGGCAGCGCCGCCACTGGGCCCAGATCACTTACCGGGAGCCTGGCGTCGAGCTGGGGCTGCTGCAGGTCGTTGAGGAGCCAGTAGGTGTTCTGGCCGCGGCTGCCGGGCGGCTCCTGGGCCTCCGGCGGCTGCGGCGGCTTCTGGGGCCGATTCCCGGGCTGGTGAATGGAGCAAGGCTGGTGGGCGTCTCCCGGGGCTCGGGCGGCGGCAACGGTGGCTTGTGGGGCCGATCCCCGGCCTGTGGAAGGGAGCGAGGGCGCTGGGCGGCTCCTGGGGCTGGGGCGGCGGTGGTGGTGGCTTCTGCAGACAATTTCCGCCCTGGCGACGGGAGCGAAGCTCTGGCGGTGGTGCGGCTGGCACTGGGCCAGCGTGGCAACTGAAAGCGGCAGCCGGTGGGCGGCAGGCGAGTGTGTCAGCGGGCGGCAAGGTGGCCCGCTGGCGAGAGGAGGAGGCGCAGCTCCTGCCGGAGATGCGCCCAGCTCGGTGGCAAGTGGGGAAATGGTGGATGTGGGCGGCGAGTCCAGGGCGGGCCAAGTGGCCAATAGGCCAATAGGCCACTTGGCCCAATAGGCCAATAGGCCACTTGGCCCAATAGGCCAATAGGTCACTTGGCCCTCGAGTGGCACTCGGAGGGGCCCAATCAGGAGCCGCTTTGCGGCTCATGATTGGACCCCTCCAAGTTTTTATCCCGGACTGGTCCCGCCCTAACTCCTCCCCACAACCCCTTACTCATTTACATAGTCCGTGGCGCCCGTGGCGCCTGCGGCGCCACGGGCGGTGTACAGATTATTATTATTATTATTATTATTGTTGTTGTTGTTGTTGTTATTATTATTATATTTATACCCCACCACCCCCGGAAGCATCAAGGCGGCTTACATAACCCCGTCCCCTAAAACCATAAAATGACAATAAAAACCGATAATTTACAGTAATGGCAACAGCGATGGCGTAATCTACTCATTTGCTCTCTGCATCCTCAACTACAGGAGGGGGGTGACGCTCTCTACCGCCAGTTTGTGAGGGGGGGGGCTGATCTTCTTTCTGCCCGACCTCAGTTATAAGCCTGGCAGAAGAGCTCCGTCTTACAGGACCTGCGGAATGCTGGTAATTCCCACAGGGCCCTCAGCTCTTCTGGGAGCTCATTCCACCAGGTTGGGGCCAGGACCGAAAAGGCCCTGGCCCTAGTCGAGGCCAGGTGGGCTTCCTTGGGGCCGGGAACGACCAGTAGATTAGCCCCCGCAGAGCGTAAAGCCCTGCGGGGGATATAGGGCTTATTTTATTTTATTATTTTATTTTATTTTATTATTTTATTATTTGGGTATTTTAATCTTTTCTCTCCAATGTGGACTCAAAGCAACTTACAAAACATCCAGAAAAATATAATTGAAACAGATTTGTTAAAATACATGCACACATATTAATGTTCTGACTCAGTAGGAGGCAGTTTCCTGTGTTCAGAAATCACAACAAACCAAAATTATAACAAACTGTATTTGTAAATCAGGTACAAACTGTAGTTTGAAATTTTAGTATGGAATAAACAAACATTCCTCAGTGTGTTAAATTGGTTGCATGTGAATGCAACAACTACTTGGAATTCATTCTAGCTAGACATTATAAATCATAATTAGGTGGATAGCAACGCAGAAGAGGGCCTTCTGAATTATGGCTCCAAAGCCCAGAAACTCTCTCCTCAGGGAGATTCAACTGTTCCCTTCTGAATCCCTTATCATCTTCCCTTATCATCTTCCTTCTCTGGTATTGTTTGGCATTCCATCAGTGATCCTTCTTTCAGTTGTTTTTATGTCTTAGTTCATATTGAATTCTGTTTTAAATTTGTTCTAATTATGTGTATTTAGGGGCTTGATTTTATAATGATTTTAAAATGTGATGTATCTTGTATGTTTTAAATTTGTTAGCCAACTTGGCGGGCCTTGTGAGGGCAGAAAGGCAGAATATACATTTTATAAAGAAACAAACCAATTTTGGTCTGAATGCCAAGGAAATAGCAGGAGTCATAACCTGGAATATAGACACTGGTATCTTCTGACGCAAAATAGTTTGATGTCCTCACTGCTGAGGGGTGGGGGTGGGGGTGGGGAGACTACTCACAGTTTCACCAATTAAAAAACCCAGAAATAGTGGTCTTAGTAGTTTAAAATAAGATAATGATTGTTTCCTAGGCTCTTAGAATGAGCGCCACGGACTTACCTGTGCCGCTTTTTGGCGGCGTGGGAGGTGGGAGAGGAGAGCGGCAGAGGCGGCCATGGCTGTGGGCTCCCTGGCTGCGCCGCGGCTCGTGTGGTGCGTCAGAAGAGGCGGGGCTTGAGCATCCGTTTAGGATGTTTGCCTGTTCCCTCCCCGCCTCTTTCGCCGGAGCACAGGCAAGCTACCCACCCACCCTCCCTTGGTTAAAATGGGTTCTTGTTTCAGGTTCTATTTGTCACAGCAGTATGTGCACAAGAGTATGAGTCTAGTTGCATGAGAGCTGGTGGGCGATCGGCATCCCTACAGGGCATGGGCCCCCCTAATGGGGGTGGTGGTAACGAGCCACATGCAGACCAAGTGGGGTAGGCTTGTGAGCTCGTTCATGACCAGATGGCCCTGGAGGTAACCAAGGAGGTTTGCGCCCTTTGGCCCTCCACATGGAGACTCGTAACCCAGCGGGGTTTTGATGGGCTCCTTTTTGGGGTGAAGCATGTTGTGCAGTCAGCGGACTGCTAGTTTAGACTCATACCCTTGTTGCCCCAACCCTATGTGTTGGGGTTGAGTGTTAATAAAAGCTGTGGCCATTTTTTGCAAACGAACTGTGTCGCGTCATCCTTCTCCAAACTAGCCACCTACCAGCCAATACTATTTGAATAGAGGTTAATTTGTCTAGTTATGAAAGGAATGAAAAGTGCAGCTGCAAATAACCACGGCTGCCAATTGATGAGGCAGTTGGCCGGCCAGCAAGATATGATGGTGCTGAGCTGGGCTGCAGTGGGGGCACATTGGAGGCATGCACAGAGGCAGGGGCAAGGCCCTGGAGGCACTTATTTAAGGCACCATGAGGCAGGGGCCAGCCTCTCCACCAACACAAGCTGCCCGGACAGCTTGCTGTTCGGGTGGTGCATGGTAGGCCGAGGAGAACAGCAGCAGCTTTGTTTGTGGCAGCAACTGGCTTCCCAGCCTCAAGGCCTCTGGGGATTTCGTATCCCTGCCTCTTCTCTATTTTGCAGCAGAGCTAGGTTTGCCCGCAGGACCATGTTGGCCAGCTGGCGCTCACAAGCTGGGAGGGTGGCCAAATTGGGAGATGTCTCACCCTAGGTTTGGACAGAGCCAGGGGAGAAGGGTGGGAGGTATGCCAGCACTCTGTGGGCTCGAGCAGTGTGGGCTGAGGCAATCCCGAAGACACGACAAGGGACCGCAAAACCGTGGGGAAGGCACCAAGGGGACTTGGGGACAGGGGCTTGGGCATGTTTGGGAGGGGGACAGCACTCTAGGTCAGGGGATCACCCTGCCAGGGGCCAGCCATTGGGGAGCTCTGTGGGGTCAGGGAAGCAGGAGGCCTGGGGCTTTCCAGTGTCTGCCAGTGAGGGGCCCTCCAGATGTCCATGGACTACAATTCTCATGAGCCCCTGCCAGCGAATACTGCCATCTGGAGGGCCACAGTTTGACTACCCCTGTTCTAGATGATGAGGGGATAGAGCTGGGGGAAAGGAAACCACCTGGCTGTTTCACAGATACAGACTCACCCCCCAGGGTGAATTTGCCTTCCAAGATCAGGGAGAGGGCCTGCAGGGTTTCTTCACTGATACATTCCACTTCCTGAAAGGGCAAGGAAAAGGCATTGGGTTTAATGTCTGAGTGCTATGGCATGCACCCTTTTAGGATTGGGGTGGCCACAACAGGCTTTTCAAGATGGGGCTGATTCCCAGGAAATCATGTGGCTGGGAAGATGGGCATCTCAAGTGTTTAGAATATACATCCGTCATGGCATGCACTGCTAATTCTTTTCCTCATTCCAGGGCTATTTGCTGCCCTCCCATCAATGCTCATAGTTGGGCACAGTATTGCCTATTGGGCCGGTATGAAGAATCTTCCAGCTGGGGGATCCCATCTTGGGCTGGGGGAGAAGCTGTACGTCAGATGGTTGGGTCACTGAGGAATGAATTGGCCTGCATTGCTGGACATGGTGTCTGAGGAAATCCACATGAGGGGAGCCCCAGCAGTTTTCATTGTACACCTCGGCAAGAACTACTTTCCTGGGACTTCAGGACTACATTTGATCAGGATGATCTTGGAGAAGTTGCTCAGCTACTGGTTGGCTGGGGTGCATTTGATTTGGTCTGAGCTCCTGGACAGATGGTGTTGGAGGGGTGCAGTGCACCACAAGCATGTCAATTAGGCCAAACAAGAAATATATAAGGAGGTGCAAAAGTTTGTTTTGGGGATGGGAAGTGATGTTATAGGGCACTCCGATATCACCCACTGGTTGGCTCCCCTATTTTGGGCAGACCGAGTACATCTCTCTGAGTGGGTTTTGGACCATTGGTTGCATGGGATCAGGGCATCCCTTGTTGCATGGCTACAAGGTGGGAGAGAGTTGGTTGGAGTGGGGCCAGTTGGCTCTTGCCCTATTGTGGTTTAAAAGTAGCCCAAGAAAAGAGCCTATGGTTTCAGGACTTCTGTTCGCATACTGGAGCCCTGAGGGGGGCGGTCTCCATAAGAGACCAACTCAAAGATGAGAATGGCCTACCCAGCTTGGTAAAGCCAGCTTGGTGTAGTGGTTAGGAGTGTGAACTTCTAATCTGGCAAGCTGGGTTTGATTCCATGCTCCCCCACATGCAAGCAGCTGGGTGACCTTGGGCTTGCCACTACACTGATAAAGCTGTTCTGAACGAGCAGTAATATCAGGGCTCTCTCAACCTACCTCACAGGGTGTCTGTTGCGGGGACATGAAAGGGAAGGCGAATGTAAGTCACTTTAAGAATTTTTCAGGTAGAGAAAAGTGGCATATAACAACCAACTCCTCTTCTTCTTCTAGTCCAGGGCAGAGTCTGCACTTACTTTGTTTATTCCATTGTCAATCTTGTTGAATGCAGATCGCTTTGATCTCGGATCTTCCTCTCCCCCCCCCCCCATTGAAACAGGAAAGTGTTCTGCACGTGGTTAGGGTAATTCAGAGGGGGGGGGAGCCAAGTCTCCTTCTTTCTTTTCTTGAAGGGTGGGGGAAGAGGAGCCAAGCAGGGAGCCTGATTCTTTTCTTGAGGAGGTGGGGGGGGGGGGAGAGATGATCGAAAAAGGCAGAGAAGGGAGAAAAAATCCAGGACCAACAGAAGTTGAGAGAAATTAGGGGCTTCTCCTTTAAGGCAAGTTTGTCACATGACCACCTGTGGCCTATCACGGGTCCTCTACCACGGAGGAGAACCCAGATTTAAATATTGAGGCTTAAAAGCACTCTAAGATATCACAAGGTAGGGTCACTCTGGATCAATCCTTCTTGCTGCAGAAGGAAATTTTAAATCACCCCAAATCCAAACGGAAATCGCATTCTGTGTAGAGGGCAGGGACTGAATCGATCTGGGGTTGGAATAAAAGCTCTGTGCAGTTTACACCCAGGGCTCTGAGCCAAGTGGCTGGGTGGCCAAATGAGGTTGGTGCCCATTGACCATCCACAAAGCTGCCTCCCTTGGAGAAGGACTCTGGGGGCAACAAATCTGCCTTTCCAGCTGGGATGGATACAGGTACCAGGGTGCTCCCAGAGCCAAGCATGAGCTGCCAGACTGCTGATGGAATGCTCTACTTCACATGCCAGGCCAATCCTCTGGCTGTCAGTTTTGTAACCATATTGAAGGTGTGGCCTTGTTACTGCCAATTGGAGTTGTGTCTTGCTTGCCCCACATTCCTACCCTGCCAGTCAACTGGAGTCAGTACATAGAACCATTGTTGATACATAAACTATATTTATGATTTCAAGCACTTTGATATAACTAGGAGAGAAGTGGCAAAGACATCTGAAGTGGAAATGCTTACTATTGTAGTTTGGCATGTTTCTTTTTACAGATTATTTAGCTGTTTATTCCTTTAGAGAAGAAACTCACAAATGGTTTCAACAGGCTTGGCCTGTAAATGCACAGAGATTCCCTACATTCATTGACATAGAAAAGGGAACATTGTTCGGTTTCTGTAATCAACTGCGTAATGTTGAAAAGAAAGTTCTTCAGATTGGTCTTGTGCAGACCTTGAGATATGCTGGAGTGACTAAAATAGATCTGTTCCTTATTTCTTGTACTTTTCCTAAGGCTAGACTCTTTATTTAAGTATTTCTGAATTTCTGCTGATGTTTCAACCTAGGCCAGACATTCTCAAGTGTGGTACCATATGGTACTGCAAACCCTGGTGGAGGTGGGAAAGGGAGGGGCCCTGGGCATTCAAATCATTGCTGGTTGAGGCTTCTTTCAGACAGTTGACCTGAGTTGGTGGTGGTTGAAGTTGAGTGTTGTGAGTGTCTGTTCTGGGATTTGTGGATGCATGTCTTTGTTTTAATTGGGGAGTGGAGTTGGTAGGAGAAGATTTGGGCTCTTCTGGCTAGGCTTTCAAAACCACCCAGGCATCTTATATTACCATACCGGGCCGCACACAGTCCAAGTCTCTGCACCTGCTGCCAAGTAGCCATGACCAACACACAAATGGTCTGAAGACAAACGGGTAACAAGCTAACAGGTTTAGTAAGCTGAGAGAAATCAAAAAACAAACAAGACAGAGGTCATTACCGGGAGTCAATCCAGGAGCTGGGGGACAGGGAGTAGGGAAGGGGACACCTTAACAGGTAGGTCAGGTCTGAAGGAGCATCAGGGTGAGTCTCAGGAATTGAGTCGCAGCAGTTCAGAATATGAGATTTCAAGCCAGCAGAGCTTCATTGTAGGACTACAGAAACAGAAGTCTGGATGGATGGACATAGAATTTGAATATTGCACCTACAAGGAAACCAAGGCCCCATTCCCCTTTAAATGCAACTTTGCTGCTCTCTCTCTCTCTCATTAAGTTCCAGGTATCTCCAGCTGGTCTCAGTCTTCATCACAAGGAGGATCCACAGCTGTGATCCATATATTTGGATAGTGAGCTGCCAACCATGCACTTTGCTGGCATGCTGTCAAACCTATGCTACCATTCTGGGCTGAAAGTAGACAGCAAAATGGGTTCTGGCACCACCATGCATTGGTTACATCGGACTCATGGCTAGGACCCGGCAATTCCAACTCTTCTGATCCTGGTTGGTCCCAATCCCTCACCGGCTTTCTGATCCTATAATCCTATTATGGTCTCAAGGGTCTGGGAGGCAGGCCAGCTGGATCCTTCTCTGAGTGTATCTTGGAGGTGGCATGACCTTGGGTTGCGACAACACTAGCTGGGGCAGGAGTCCAATGGCACCTTTAATACCAACAAAATTTAATTTGGGGTGCTTCTTCAAAAGTGTTGGGTTGAAGCAATAGAATCAAGTTTGAACCCAGTGATCTGGTGATGTCAAATCTGGTGAGAGTGTCTGGATGATGTTATTTCTGATGATAAGTCATTTTCAGGACATGTGACAGTGAGGCACCTCAAAGCCTGAAAAATATTTTAGCATTACCTCCGTGGTCAAAAGGTAGAAGGAGGCTGGCCTAGAATGTTATTCAATGGTCTGCATAATTCTCATGGTCCTAATTCCTGCTGACATGATCAATTTGTATCTTTACTTACCTTTTCAAACTTCTGGTGTTGCATTTTCTAATTGAATGTCCTTCCTTGCAAAAATACATCTTGCATTTAGAAAAATAACAGAGCAATTCTAATCAAAGCTCATGAATTCTAAAGGACTAAGAAAGGTGTAGCTCTGCTGAGGGTGGCAATGTTAGTGGCCCAAACCATTGTAAATTCTATATATAACGTTATAGTAAATGAGCAGGATTAGGGTTAGGAAATAAATCTACCAAACCTGTTTATGCTTATGTTGTAGATATAGTCTGTCTTGGCATATAGCTTCTCTATATATTGGATTTTTTTTCCATTTATCCACTTGGTATCTGAAGTGGCTGTCTTTAGAGACACCTCAGAGAGGTAAAATGCAGCAGGTATAGCTGAACTATCAGATTTGGAGTAGGGAAGGGCATGAACCATATAAATGAAGTTCGTGGTGGTTCATTGTTCATGGTGGACCTACAAACCATTACAAACTAAGATGGCTTTATACAAACTGAAGCAGTTTGTGAAGATTTTGATGTGTCCAGAACACACCTCCTGGCATGCTAGAGACTACTAGCTCACATGGGATCTCCATGTGACTGTCCTCTAACTGCCAAAGTTTGATGAGAATTGGACTTAGGGAGTCTGAGTTATGCCCCTCCAAATAATGTGTCTTCAGGAAAGTGCTTTGGTGAAATGTCAGCTTCAGGACTGTAAAGAACAGATCCTGTGCAACCTAGAGGCATCAAACTCACAGAGAGCTTCCCTGGAATGCTTCCCTAAATGCCTTCCAAGTTACAGCCTCCAAAAGATGTAACCAGGAAAGTGCTTTTGGAGAAATGCCATGTGCAGATTCAGGAGTGGATAGAATAGACCCTGTGCAAGCTAACGGCATCAGATTTGCAGAAGACTTTAAAGGGACACTCCCCTATGTGACCTCCAAGTCATATGTGAATTGGACTTGGAGGGGGCAGGTTATAATCCCCCCAAAGAAGGTATCCCCAGGAAAGTGCTTTTGGGTGTGTATCAGAAAAGTTTCAGGAGTGTGCAGAACAGATCCTGTACAAACTCTCGCAAAAATCGCTAGAAAGGAAGTGATTTTTTCTGTGCTTGTTTCTGCCCCTGGCCATCAATCAAATGAACAGCCAATGGGTGGTTGTTATCATGCTCCGGAAAAGCCCCTTTCCCTTTAAGCACAGTTAAAAAAAACACACACACACACGTTGCAATGAATATGCTTTGATTCTTCCTAATGTAGAGACCCATCTAGCTGTCGTGTGAGCTGGCGAGTCATCGTTACCATGCTCCCCCGAGTGAAAAAAATTCCCCCCCTCGCACGGGTGCGATTTTCAGCCAAAAATAAAGGGAACTTGCAAACAGGGGGCTGTGTTGTGCTTGAGGACTTAGGGGAGCTTTAAAGCACTTCTGTGGAGGGACTGTAGCCGGACAAGCCTCGCTGGGTGAATGAAGCCTTGCTGGTTCATTGCTTTCCCTGCTCACACTGAGGAAAAAAAATTGGTGATGGCTTCGCCAGAAGTTCGGAGGAGAGAGCCGGGGGGGGGGGGACTTTGTTGCAGCTGCTACATTGACAATGCACAGGTCTTTTCGCAAGTGTTGCAGGTTGTTGGCAGGAGTTTTCTGGATTCACCGGAAATCGCTACAACAAAGCGATTTTAGCGCTAGTGTTGCAGGACTGTTGCAGATTGTGTGTGACGTCATGCAGAATGGCAGATTAGTAACGTTTACCATTTGTAAGCCTTCTGCTACTTCGAACTCGTGCGGAATGGCCCTGAGAATTATATATACTGATGGGAAGAAAAACTAATGGACAATATTAGGGGTTCGTGTTTTGAGATGATCCCTTGGTCTCACTTTATAAAAAACTCAGTTTCAAGCAGCCTCTGCAATTCTGCAGAAGCTATAATTAGCTGTGTGATTAGAGTGTTCTTTTAGCATCAACAACCTTGAGAATAAATAGGTTTGAATACAACTCTGATCCTCGGCTTATACATTAAAAATTTCTTTCAGATTCTGAATGGAATAACATATTCATACAGAATTAGCCCAAAATTCAGTTAGTAGATTTTTTAAAATTGTAGGTAAACTGATTTGGTATAAAGGTTGGAGAATGGTATGGGTCTTTATGATTCTAAAATGTAAGTAATTTGATCTATGTATGTTCTAAAAGCGTGAAAAGGTCTTAAATATCCAGTATAGATCTGTTCAGCCTGTGACCCACTGAGCAGCTTATTAGTCAAGCCTAGTGACCCACCAGGGGCCTCACTGCCACTAGGGGAATAATCATCATGGGCCTCTATGATGAACAGCACTTTAAAAGCCAGGCCCCAATTGCTGAAGTAACAGGAAATGAAGGATTAATTCTTCGTCCAGTCAGAGAGCTTGAGTGACAGGCTGCTCTTAGCATTTTGAGTAGCCAACACCATCTGTGACAGAGGTCATATTCGAGTTGTGTACTATAGGGAAATTACTCTGATTCAGAGTCTGCATCTAGAGAAGACACATCTTTGCCTTAGCTGAACAACAACTACTCTGAGGAGAATTTTAGTCAGAGAAAACTTTCTTGACTAATACTCTGAATTCAGCATTTCTATGCAGTTGGGAGGACTGGAGAAAGTATTTGACAGAGTGCTTTTGGGCAGTGTTGTGATAACTCCCAATTCTTTTTTTAATTGTGCACTATAATATTTTTACATCATTTTATTGTACAGCTCAACTTCTGAGTTCCTTCCCAACTCCCAGTTCAAGCAAAAAAAAGGTGTGTGTGTGGGGGAGAAGAAATTTCTAGCGAGATGAAGGATTTCTGCACAGGTAAAAGTGGGAAATTGGTTGAGGATTTCATTGGACTGGTATGGAAAGGACCTTGCTTCAGACACCTCAGAAAGTAAAAAGAAACTGGTGTTTCTAGGAAGGGATATTGGGGTACTCGCAAAGGGAATCTGCTTTTTAGAATATCAGGGTGATTCAGAGGGACTCAAAAGACAAAAGTAAATAAATACAGAAACAAACGTCTCTCTGTGAGAAAACTCAGAAAATAAGAAAAGCATCTAAGCCTCATTAAATCTTGTAAATCAGATTCTACAAACTGTATAACAAACGGCATATTCAACTCTTCTCAACATTCAACATTCTTCCTTTTAATATTCCTGGTGAATAAGCATGTTGCTTCCCTTCCTCCAGCATCTGATCACCACTGACCAGAGAGTTTTTATTTTTGCCCTCCTCAGACACTGGGTGAAGTCTGCAGGAGCTGCCAACTTGTCACAGCTGCATATGTGGAACTGGAAACCCAGACATGTATTAAAACATGGAAAGTCACAACGTATAGTTAGTTGCATTAGTTGCTTTTACCTCCATGCATAATCGGTCATACAGGGGTTTTTGCTCAGTTCAGTCCTCCAAAGGGAAAATGCATTTCTTTACACCATATATAATGTTAATCCACTAGTGCTTTCGACATTGCTAGGCACCCTTTGGAGGGAATATTTTTCAGCAGAGGAAGTGTAAGGTGCAACTTAACTTTTTCCAATAACCAATTTGAGCCAGAAACTCATTTTACCCAACAGTGTTTATTTCACAAAAAGAGCTGCACATTTCATAAACAGCCTGTTCATCATCTGCCTATCGATCAATGTTTATCTGTCCAGATCTCAGGGCAGTTCAGGGCATGGTTCTCTCTTCTTCATTTTATTGTCACAAAAACCTTGTGAGGTGGGTTAGGAAGAGAGGTAGTGACTAGCCTAAGGCCACCCAACAAGCTTGTGTGGGGGGCTGAGATCTCCTAGTTCCTAGTCTGGCATATTAACCACTATGCTGTCCTGGCTCTCTCATCATTCATCTTGGTCCCCACACTTTCTGTGGTTAACTGTGATATGATTATTCAATGAATCATAAAGTTGGAAGGTGTCATAAAGGCCATCTAGTCCAACCCATGCAATGGTCACTTCTAGGTTAGACTTCTGTAACTCGCTCTATGTGGGCCTACCCTTGTCTCTGATCCGGAAGTTACAACTGGTCCAGAATGCAGCTGCACGGGTTCTCACTAAATCATCTTGGAGGACCCATGTTCAGCTTCTGCTGAAGCAGCTGCACTGATTACCAGTTGGCTTCAGGATTAGGTTCAAGTTTTTGGTTTTTCCTTTAAGGCTATATGCAACTACTTACTTGAGGGACTGCTTACCTCTTTATGTTCCCCGCAGGGTGCTCTGCTCTGTGGGTAGGAATCTGCTGATCCCAGGACCCCAGGAAGCATGCATGGCCTTGACAAGAGCCAGGGCCTTTTTGGTCCTGGCCCCTACTTGGTGGAATGAGCTCCCTGAAGAGCTGCAATCCCTGTCAGAGCTCTCTGAGTTCAGCAGGGCTTGCAAAACAGAGCTTTTCTGCCAGGCATTTGTCTGAGGCCAGGAAGTAGTCCTGGGGATTTAGATTGGGCACCCCTCTCCTCTTAGGACCAGGGCCAGTATTAGACTGGCCTAGATCCCATGGGCCCCTTTGACATTGTCCCAACTTTCTATCGGCCCTCCTAGTCCCACCCAAGGGGCTTGTATAGGATGTAAATTATATCATATTGTATTGCTATGACTTGTATGAAATTTTAGTATTTAGGTTTAATGGGGTTTTTATGGGGATATTACTATTTTTGATTTATATGACAATATTGTAAACTGCCTCAAGCCAGTCTTGGGAGCGGCGGTAAAATAAATCTCATAATAAACAAACAAATAAACAAACAAACAAATATATAACCCCGCTGCTCAGTGCAAGATCATCCAGGATAAATATCTGTCCAGCCACTGCTTAAAGCTCACCACCTCCTTCAACAGTTTATTCCAAGGCTAAACTATTCTGACTGTGAATCCCATCTGTCGATATCTACCCAGTACCATTCTATGTGTAGTCTAAACCCATTCTGTGGGCCCTATCCTTTGCTGCCAACAGGAATCATTCCCTGCCCTCCTCCAAGTGACAATCATGTCCCCTCTGAACCTGTGTCCATCATGAAAAGGGAGCCAGTTTTTCAACTGGTCTGTTTGTTAACTTTCTGCACATGCTTATTACTATACCACAACATGTTTGTGTTCTATTCCCTGCTCTCCTTGATACATTACAGATCAGATAAACTAATCGTAAACTGATACTTTTGTAAGTTCCTACTATTTGGTGTTCATCTAAGAAATCCATAGTACCATTAATGGCTAATTATTTGTTTGAATTAGCAGCATTTTTGTACATGTACAGTTTTGAAAAGCATCAACACAACCCTGTTTGGCTGGTGTCTGAATTCTTTGGTGTGAACTGCATACTGGAAAACTGGCCCATGTCTGCCCCAGTCAAGCACAATACATTTGAAAGTCAGACATATTCACCATGAAATCTGCAGCATCCCTAAATATGATAATAAGGCTGGAACATTGGAAGATCTTATAGGTTTGTATTAAATTTGATGAAATGATCTTCAGATCTTTCCAGGTTTACAAGTTTGTTCATTTTTGAATAGTTGACTGAGCCATAATTTTCAATTTACAAGAAAAAAACACAAGTTGCATAACAAGTTGCATAACAATAATCAGAGCTGCACAAATAACAACGAAAAAGTCATTTATGTAAGTGGCCATGCACCAGTCACAACAACCGAAACCGTAGGAGGCTCTGGTCTTAATGACTAAACAGGCACTGTAATCTGTAAAGGTGAATTTATGAATTACTGCAGATGCGTCCTGATGACTAATGATGTGCTGATCAATAGGGACTTGACTAATGGACGGAGGAGGTTCTCCTAAAGGATGCTACAAAGGGATTGGGAAAAAAGAGTGAGCGAATATTCAGGTCTGAAGAACATTTTATTCCATTCCCTGAAGGGAGTCTCTAATGACTCTCAAACAATGGCTTTGCTCATAGACAGTGGAGATGAAAGCAGTGTGTGAGAAAGGGAGCTGTTTCCTTCACTTTTGAAAAATCAATAGTATGGATAAAAGAGTTTGCAAGAAGGTAGTTCCCAACATCTGAAATATCTGTGTTGAATTCCCTCTTTTCATTTCCTATCCCACAAGAAGCACAAAGATGAATATACAAGTAATGCATGTATTTTAAAATAAAATAAAATAAACAGATCATGTTGTACATCACCAGTTTATACCTGTGGCATGCAGTGTTTGGAATGATGCATTAAGTTTCATCTACTCAATACAGGTATCAGGACATTTCTATTCTTACTTGGCACATTTGCTTATGACAACACAGGTATTTGGCCGCCTCAACAATCTCATGGCTGTTTGCTGTGATCTTTTTGACACATGGTAATTAGAACGTTTGTATTCTACTCCCTGACAAGGAAGGTTTCAGTGTCAGCTAGCCACAGAATTCTGATGCCAGACTATCTGAATGAATAGGGACTCTCAAGCGATGAGCGCCTATGGTTTATCTCTTAATTAATTAATTCAGATTCTATACCGCCAATTTCTTTGCATCTTTGGGCGATTTACATTGAACATTATATATCTTACATGGAATGATATATAGACTGTAACATCAACAACTTTCACATAAAGCATCAAAAGATTACAAAACCATATTTATAATATATAAATAACAATTAACAGTAACATTGGAGGGTTGGTTCTTTCAGTCATGGAGGGGGTGTCTGGGGGCTCAGCAGGTGTTCTAAGTCAGTCGGCCTCAAGCGAATGCCTGGTGGAAGAGCTCCCTCTTGCAGGTTCTGCGGTATTGTGGAAGTTCGGGCAGGGCTCTGATCTCCTCAGGTAGCTCGTTCCACCAGGTGGGGGCCAGGACCGAGAAGGCTCTGGCCATTGTTGAGGTCCGACGTGCTTCTCTGGGACCAGGGATCCACAGCCAGTTGAAGGTGGCAGAGCGTAGGACTCTTTTGGAGGTATAGGCAGGGAGGCGGTCTCTCAAATACACTGGGCCTAAACCGCGTATGGCCTTAAAGGTGATTACCAGAACCTTAAGCTTGATCCGGAATTCAACTGGGAGCCAGCTAGGTTGTTGGAGTACTGGAAGGGTTTGGGATCTCCATGATGTATTACTGAAAATTGTAGTTTCCTGATCAAGGATAAGGGTAGGCCTGCGTAGAGCGAGTTGCAGAAGTCCAGCCTGGAGGTGACCATCACGTGGATCACTGTGGCTAAGTGCTCTGTGTTCAGGTAGGGTGCTAGTAGCTTGGCTTGGCTTGGCGGAGGTGGTAGAATGCCAGCCACACTACCTTTGTGACCTGGGCCTCCATTGTAAGGGAAGCATCCAGGTTCACGCCCAGGTTCCTGTCAGTGTGCGTTGGTGAGAGCTGCACACCGTCTAGGGTGGGCAGACACGCTTCATCCCATGGTCCATTCCTACCCAACCACAGGACCTCTGTCTTTGCAGGGTTGAGCTTCAGGCGACTCTGCTTGATCCATTTTGTCACTGGTTCGAGACATCTGGCTAAGGGTTATGGGGGAGAGTCAGGACGGTCATCCATCAGGAGATAGAGCTGGGTGTCATCCGCTTATTGGTGGCAACCCAGCCCAAACCTTCATACCAGCTGAGCCAGAGGGCACATCAAGATGTTAAATAAGTTAGGAGAGGGGATTGCTCCTTGTGGGACTCCACATGTGAGCTGGTGTTGGTTAGACAATTTAGGAAGCCTACAATAGTTTATGCAATAAGTGCTCTTGGGAATTAAAAAAAATCCTTTGTACATACATTACATTTGTAACCTACAATACATTTGTAAACATCAACACCTGTGGCAAGGCTGGAAATCACCTAACTAGTCAAGAACATGATAAATATATTGTATACATCGGGGCTTAAAATCCAGTACCCCAAACACATTCTTTTCCTAAGGACATGAGGAGTATGTGCATACCTTTTCTAAATTACAATTCAGTTACACATTGATTACTACAAGCCATAAGATAGATCCCCTCTAGTTCTCTCTAGTAAATACAAAAGTCTTGACAAAGGCATGTTCTGAGCATTAACTGGCTAGAAACAATTATATTATCTATGAAGTATTATTATACACCAACCAGTAATCATCTGCATTGCATTGCTAAGGTAACAACTTCTTATTCTCCTGTTAACAACTTTCATAAAAATAGATTTATTCAAACATTTTAAAGCATTAAGAACAATCTGCTTCCAGGTTGTTCTTTTGCCTTTCATGCAATAAAAATAGCTTACAACACAGATGAATAACTATAAAAACAGTATTGCAAACAAGAAGCAGCATTCTATCAACAACCCTATAATCACCCAAAATCACTGAATGTTAATTTCCTTAAGGAATGCTTTTATCCTCCCTCCCCCAAAGTGACAATGCTATGTTCTACCAGGTTTATGTGAGAAGGTGATGTCTCACACTCTTGCAATGCCAAGAGCATGAAGACTACATTCCAGCAGAAGAATACATCTGGTCTATTTCGAATGCTGTCTCTGAAGCCAATAAAAAACAAAAATGGAGTTAGGGGGCATGACATTTCAGTCTAGAGTTCTGGGTGATAATCAGTTTAATGATCTATGATGCCAGTAGCATTATAAATATGGTAGATAGCATTGAACATGAAATAAAGCCCCACGGGTTACATAGGGCAACTTCCATATTGCAATAGGAACTGACCTGTTTGGGACTACCTGTGGAGGCACCAATTAGAATAATGATATGTGAAAATCACACCACCTTGGCATATTTTGTGGGAGGCAGTTGAACAAAATAAGGTAACTAATGGCTTTTATGAAACTGAGAAATTTAGTAAGAGTGGCACTTCATTGTGACTCCACTACAAACAATAATAGTGAAACCATAATTTAATGGATCATTTGCAAGCATTGGGCTCACAAAGCAAACTTGCTTTCCACAGAAATGTTCATTCTGACTGGCAGCAACACTTCATGATCTGGGACTAAAAAGAAAGCCTTTGCAACACTATTTTATACAATTTTTATTCCACATTTCTTTCCTCGTCAGTGACACCAAGGTGGCTCACAAAGTGGTCCAGAATGCAGCTATCAGATTGCTGAAAGGAGTGTCCTAGTCAGCGCATATAACACCTATTCTTTGGCAGCTGCACTGGCTCCCAATTATTCTCTGGTGTCAATTCAAAGTGTTGAGACTTACCTTTAAAGCCCTAAATAGCCTGGGATCTTCATACCTTCAAGACCACCTCTCTAGGCTTGACTGTCCCCATCTTGATTGCAACATTTATTGAAGGTCCCTGGGCCATGAACTGTCCACATTGTGTAACCAAGGGTGAGGACCTTCTCAATAGTGGCCCCCATCCTGTAGAACCAGCTGCCAGAAGAGGTGCATGCCTTGCGGAACCTCCCTAGATTCCACAAGGCTCACAAGGCAGCTCTTTTGGGGACAGCTTTTGGGGGGATTATGTCTTTATCATCCATGCATCCTACCTGGCATTGATAGTGGATAGATTTTAATGGGGATAGGTTTTGAATAACTTTATAATTTTTGAAGCTTATTCATTATATCTTTTGTATTGTTTTATTGGATGCATTTTATATGCTGTTAGTTGTCCCAAATCCTGTTTGGGGGAAGCAGGAGCAGGATATATTGATAAATAAAATAAATCATAAATACAAGAAATGAAAACATGCATAATAAAATCAGACCTGAAAAGCCATTTAAACCAACAAAACACATCTTTAAAGCAATTAAAGTTAGAACTAATATACAAATTTATAGGCTGCCCATCCCACTTCCCAGTTACTGAGGGAATGCCAAAAGAAACAAAAAAGTCTTTACTGACTGGAGGAAGATGGCAATAGAGGAATCTCCTTCAGGAGAGTTCCATAGTTTTTGGTGCTATGACTCTTCCGGGTCACCACCTGCGTAATTTCAGAAGGTGGGGGCAATTGAAGTAGGGTCTTGGAAGATGACCATAGTGGTTGGGTAGGTTCATAAAGATATAGTGGTCCTTTAGATATATTGGTTCAAATCTACATGGGGCCTTGAAGAAAAATGGAAGCAGCTGTCAACATATGCAATGCATCAGGATGTAGGAACTGACAAATAAAATCTTATTTGGTTATGGGGGGTAAGCAAAGCAAAGTTTTTAGAAGCTGGAAAAATCTTGATTACAGACTAATCAAGCAAAATCAATTCACAACAGCAGGTGGAATCTCACCATCTTGGGCCTGCATAAGGAAGATGCTGTTCAATATAATTATGATGGACCCCCACACCCTTTCCTTTCTGAGGTTAAATTTTCCAGGCAAAATAAAGTGTTCTTTGTTATTACATAAAGCTGACTGTCCACACTGTTGGCTTTACTTAGTCCTGAAACTTTTTGGAAACAGTCCACTTTTCTTAAACCCTTTTTTAATAATGGCATTGAAGCACGGTTAACAGCTAACAAATATAACAACAACAACAACAACAACAGCAACAACAACAACAACAACAACAATAATAAGAGTTGGTTCTTATATGCTGCTTTTCTCTACCATAAGGAGGCTCAAAGCGGCTTACAGTCACCTTCCCTTTCCTCTACCCACAACAGACACCCTGTGAGGTGGGTGAGGCTGAGAGAGCCCTGATATTCCTGCTTGGTCAGAATAGTTTTATCAGTGCTGTGGCAAGCCCAAGGTCACCCAGCTGGCTGCATGTGGGGGAGTGCAGAATGGAACCTGGCATGCCAGATTAGAAGTCTGCACTCTTAACCACCGCACCAACCTCCCTTTATGTATATATTTTAATTTACATAAAGGGAAAGGGTAGTTGGAATGAGGAGGCTGAGATTTTAAACACAAATCAATTATTTTACATTTTAAAAGTTCTTTTGTTACTGTTGCTTTGCCAATAAACTTGAGTGGTAGGAGAACCCAATCAATGAGCTTTAAGGGGTAGCAAATGGCCAGATGCATCAATCTCATTATCATTGAATTTGAACCAGGCCCACATTTTGCCAAATTTGCCTTGAGTTTCATGAGTAAGTGGTCACAACTTAACCTCAGGGATCTTTGGATGGCAGTTTTTACTTAGATTTTTTCCAGTCTGGCTTCTGATTTAGCAATTGAAAGAATCCACATTAGTCATCGTATTTTATGATTTCACTATTCAACCAATGGAGTGTATTCATCCTCTTGGATCTCATTTGGTACCAGGGTATTTTTCTGGTTTGAAAGAGAGAATGACTAGCCATGGTCATCCACTGAACTTCCATAGCAGAGTGGGAATTCAAATGTGGTTTTCCTAGATCTTTGTCAGATTCTCCAACAACTATTCCATGCCACCTCTTCATCCTATTGACTCTGGTATTTCCAGTACCTCCAGATATGTCATTGTTTTAATTGAGGCATAATACTGAGGCATAATGACATGTGTATCCCACTCCTTGGGATATGTTGCTTGTCTTATTTAAACTGTTTTAGCTTTTCTAAAAATGCCAAGAATATTTTGGCTATACCAGGCCTCCTTTGGGTTTCAGTTTACATGAAATTCTGAGGCAACTCTGTGTAAACTCAATGTAATCCCTCATCTGCCCTGCCAGCCTATATGATATTTCCAACATTCCCACATAGCCAAATCTTTTTTCTAGCCAGGATGAATGTATTCCCATCAACCATTTTGAGGGGTTGCTATATGAATATTACATTCTAGGACAGATATTGTGGATGTGGACAGGCAGAGTTTGAAATATTGGATGATGTGATCTTGTTTTGTTCATGATATGATTTATATAGAACAAAATGGCTTGATCCTGTCTTGAGAAATTTAGTATCTGTTGCTAGAACTAAGATTTTACCATTTTTATTAAAAGTTGAGGATCTGAGAATTTAACCATGGCAAAATTCTTCTTGTTGGTGATTGTGTGGGGTTCAGAAGATGTATATTGTTAATATTGGGAGGTTATTGTTATTCAGCATGAGCCATTGTATGCGAGTGGTGGGTTATAAATTTAATAAATAAATAAACAAACCCACATTTATAAATAAACTAGGATTTAAAATGTATATGAGGAAGAGCAGAAGGAGGAGAAGACCTTAAGTCAAATTAGTCAACCAATAAAAGAAGGCACAATGTAATGTGTGAAGTAGATCTTAAAGACCACCTTAAAAGAAGCCATATTGGATCATGTCAATGTGTCACACAGTACCAAAAATTCCAGGTATTGCCAGGAGATCCAACAGTGAGACTCCAGAAGTCCTCCCTCTGATGTCCCCCAAGCACAGATCATCACTGCCTCAGATATCATGTTACTACTACTACTACTACTACTACTACTACTACTACTACTACTACTACTACTACTTTTCCTCCTCCACTGTATTTTAAATCCTAGAACCTGCGCCAAAGATTTATACAAGGGCATTATGATACTGGATGATTTGTTTTCAGTCTCATTCCTAATAATACCCAGCAAAACATTTCCCTTTTATATTACAGTCATACATTCAGCTGATGTTTTCTATATGACAATAAAGGTCTTCTGATTCTGAGCCAACATTTTCTGTGAGTTATCTACCATGACTCCAAGATCTCTCTCCTAGTCAATTACTGTCAGTTTGGACCCCATCAACAAATACTTATAGTTAGGTTTTTTGACTCCAATTTACATTTCTTTTGCACTGTTCACATTGAATCTCATTTGCCATGTTCATACTCACTTGCCCAGTCTTGGCAGATCCCTCTGGAACTCCTCATAGGCTTCCCTGAAGCATCAAAGTCCATATGGGCATAGACTTTGATGCCTCATTGTCTTGAATAAGTTAGTGAAATCTGCAGACTTAGCCACTTTACAGCTTATTCCTAACTCCAAATCATTAATGAACAAGTTGCCATCAGTATGCAGATGACACTGATATCTCAGGCTACCAGCATCTTAATACCACCAAGAACCTGCTTTCCACCTTCAAACTATTTACATTTTATTACCTCCAGCATGTTAAAGAATTCTGGTAAGCTCCAAAGCTCTCATTTGGGTTGTTGAAGATTCAAGCATTTAATTTCGATTAATTTTGATTTAATTTCAATGAGTATGATGAAGAGGATGGCATACATAATTCAAATATAGCCAAAACTTAGGAAAGAAAACCCAGGAAACTAAATTTGATGCAGGTAAAAAGGTAAAGGTAAAGGTATTCCCTGTGCAAGCACCGGGTCATGTCTGACCCTTGGGATGACACCCTCTAGCGTTTTCATGGCAGACTCAATATGGGGTGGTTTGCCAGTGCCTTCTCCAATCATTACCGTTTACCCCCCAGCAAGCTGGGTACTCATTTTACCGACCTTGGAAAGATGGAAGGCTGAGTCAACCTTGAGCCGGCCGCTGGGATTGAACTCCCAGCCTCATGGGCAGAGCTTTCAGACTGCATGTCTGCTGCCTTACCACTCTGCGCCACCAGAGGCTCTTTGATGCTAGTATCTCCCCCCAAAAGGAAGTTCTCAAGTTGTGGCATTCGTTCTTCACTCTAAGTAAGGCTTCATTTTTTAGAAAATGTTTTTATATCTCTTGCTTTCTGCTTTTGGTTTCTCTGACAGGAGAAACATGCAGTCAGATGCTTTGAAGAGTTTAGAAAGTAGTCAGAAACAGTGGGAGAGGTCAGCTGGATAACTTTATCTAGACATTTATTCAATTCATTCATTTTTATACTACCTCATTACCATAAGATTCTTGAGACAGTCTACAAACAACTGTGTATGTGTGCTGTCAAGTCACCACTGATTTATGGCAACCCCAGTAAGGAACTTTCAAAGCAAGGGGGAAGCAGAGGTGGTTTGCCATTGCCCTCAAGAGCCTTGCACAAACTGAATCATGAAATAAAACTCATCACAAACCTTGTCCTGTTCATTGTTCATAAAAAGAAGTTCATGGTCTGTATACCATCATGTACTTTCATGAACTTTTAAAGCCATTTGTGGTGGTTCATGGTGGTTAGTGGATAAAGTGGAAAGCAGGGCTTTAAAGGAACTCTGGGTTCTTTTAAGGATTTGCTGTGTGTTCCCATAAAAGCTGCAAAGACAGCTGAGCATTTCAAGCTGTCTTCTGCAGTCCCCTAAAACTTCAAATGTACTACAGAAAACAGCCCAAATAAACAGCTGAGTGGAGGGGAGGTACCTCCCACCACTCAACTGATTCTCAGGTTTTCTTTTGCACAGGGATAGGCATGAACTGCATGACAAGTAAAAACCCATGCCAAATTCTGGTTGGATCAGGGTTCAGGAAGTGATGTTAGGTACACATGTGGTCTTCAAAGAAATCTCTGAGCTTTTGGGCACAGTTTGGGGTGGCTTAAAAAAAAACAGAGGCTCTGGTATGAAAATGCTACACAATGGTGAGTAGGTGTTTTCCAGCCTTGGCAACACAAATATGGACCTTTCAAAGGCTGACAAGTACTTTTGCCTGCTAATAACAAGAGTTCCCATTTGTTACAATGAGACTCAAATCTATACAAGTGTAGGATGAATTAATGGAGAAGTGTACTTGCAATGAGAAAAACACCATTGATGTTGGGTGTGATGAGGGATTGTTTAGCTAGCTTACTCATTCAGGATTTGCTTTGCCCTGAGTTCCTCTGTGTTGCAATTTGGTTTTGTTTATTTGCTGCAAAAAAAAAAAAAAAACTTCTATAAGAGATGTGGGCCCTATAGGAACTGCCCCAGTTCCAAAGAGCCTGCAGATCATAGTTCTTCCACTGGGCTGAAGCCAATAAGTTAGGATGCCACCGTTAGGGCCTTCCTCCATAACCCTCTCCCACCTTGGACTATGAAGGGAACAGAGCAAATCTGACAACTGCAGTATCTTGAGTCATTTTAATGGTTTTAACTAGTATTAATTGTTGTTGTGTACATTGTAAACTGCCCCAAGATGGTTGTGCCGAGAGGGAGAAGTATAGAAATTGAATAAATAAATAAATGAAACACTTGCTCTGCTATCAATGTTCACTTGGTGATCATTCTTGCTCAACCTAACTTACCTCAGAAGGCAATTCTTGTGATGGTAAAACAGAGGAGGGGATAATGATATTATAGGCTACTTTGCAACCCCCATTGGGGAGAAAAGTGAGGTATAAATATCTAAATAAAAAAAATTAAATTGAATCCCACTAGAATTTCTGTATGGTCACACAACCAGTTACTTGGAGTCCCAGAAACAGATGAACCTACCCTATTTGCACATGTGCTTAACTTTCTATAATATGAAGTCATTGTTACAATAGTACTTTTTTCAGCATTCTAATTTCTCTCATGCTTTGGCACATGCTGATGCTGATCTAGGGCCCCTCCCCAGGTTGCTATATGCTTCTGTAGAGGTGTGCTGGAAGATAAACAAGAGTAGTGAAGCCCAGGGGAGTTGTGTTGGGTGAAAGGTGCTGTAGACTTCTGGGCAGGTGCACTAGGTTGCCGCTTCTCATTGGCCCTCTGTGTCAGAAGAATACAGTCTGAGAGAGGGATTGAAGGGGGAAGTGTTTATGCCACCAAAGAGGGTTGTTGTTTATAATTTTATGGTTTTATGGGGTTTTATGTGGGGCTTGTTATATTGTTACCCACCATAATAATAATAATAATAATAATAATAATAATAATAATAATAATAATAATAATAATAATAATAATAAGTAATCCTGTGGATAAATACAGCAGAGATAGCTTGTGGAAGCAGAACTGCTTCAGATTGAGATTGGAGAGACCCTCTTTGCTTATGAATTTAATTATTTGAATTCCTGTAATACATCCAGTCATGATTATGAGAGTCTCTGTGCAAACATTTAACATGGAGGTACAAACCTATCTCAAAAAAGCTTGTTATTTTAAAACCATGAATGGGTTCATTGGATAGCAGAAGAAGAGAATAAAGATAAACTTACTGAACAGAATGATATTTGCGGAGATCATGTTGGCCCTTGTTTCTTGATGATAGCTTCTTCCAGCAGCGCAAGGAATTCTCTTTCATATCAAGTATAATAACCTTTCCTGTCATTTAACTCATTCCAGACAGAAATGCTTATGCCAGAATAAGAATTTCAAGGGGACAGAATAAACCCAGCAGGGATTAATTATAAAGGAATACTTATTAAAACAATAACAGTAAAAGTTGTCTTGATAGGCCTTTAACTTAGAATATTGTAAGTTTTAAGAGGCAGTTCTGAGTAATGAAAAATATCCTGAGCAAGTCCTTTCTGCCCTAGCTCATTACCAAGTTTTGTTCTGTCCTAGGAGTACCAGAAATGAGAGCACCAGCTGATAATGGTATTTTTGGAGGAGGAACCCAACTCTGCAGACTAGAACATATCACATCACAAACCCACTGAGAACCCTGCTAAACCCATCTCACTCTCAAAAAATCTACCCAGAAGTCTACCACATTCATCTGTCTCCTAGTATGCCTACCCAATGATTTACTAGGCCCATCTCTCTTGGGGTACTTGTGGATTGTAAACTAAACATGAGCAGGCAGTGTGATGCAGCGGTAAAAAAGGCAAATGCCATTTTGGGCTGTATCAACAGAGGCATCACATCAAAATCACAAGATGTCATAGTCCCATTGTATACAGCACTGGTCAGACCACACCTGGAGTACTGTGTGCAGTTCTGGAGGCCTCACTTCAAGAAGGACGTAGATAAAATTGAAAGGGTACAGAGGAGAGCGACGAAGATGATCTGGGGCCAAGGGACCAAGCCCTATGAAGATAGGTTGAGGGACTTGGGAATGTTCAGCCTGGAGAAAAGGAGGTTGAGAGGGGGCATGATAGCCCTCTTTAAGTATTTGAAAGGTTGTCACTTGGAGGAGGGCAGGATGCTGTTTCTGCTGGCTGCAGAGGAGAGGACACGCAGTAATGGGTTTAAACTTCAAGTACAACGATATAGGCTAGATATCAGGAAAAAGTTTTTCACAGTCAGAGTAGTTCAGCAGTGGAATAGGCTGCCTAAGGAGGTGGTGAGCTCCCCCTCACTGGCAGTCTTCAAGCAAAGGTTGGATACACACTTTTCTTGGATGCTTTAGGATGCTTAGGGCTAATCCTGCGTTGAGCAGGGGGTTGGACTAGATGGCCTGTATGGCCCCTTCCAGCTCTATGATTCTATGATTCTATGATTCTATGATTCTCTCCCATGATCATACCTACTAAGTCTATCACATTCATCTATATCCCTGTATGTCTACCCAGAAGTCTACTAATCCCATCTTGATCTCAGCAAACCTACCCAGAAGTCTACACAGCCTATTGCTCTGCCAGTATACCCACGCTGAACTCTTTGTTTCTCCTATTGCACCCGCCCAGAAGTCTACAGCACCTGTCACCCAACACACCTCCCATGGGCTTCACTACTCCTGTTTACCTTCCAGCACACCTATACAGAAGCATATGAAGCCCATCCATCTCCCAGCTAACTCACCCAGAAGTCTGTTAAGCCCATCTCTCTCCAAACGTACCCATCCAGAAGCCTCTAGACGCATTACATGGAGAGGTGTGGGTGACCACCTCTCAGGGACAAAGGTGAGAGCAGTGGCCAAACCCAGAAAATAAGTCCACAATGAGGTGATGCATTCAGAGGGCTCCACCGTGAATTTTGCATAACAAAACAGCCTATTGTATAAACCTAGTTTTCGGCCCGGGAAACAGCCTACCACATAACAAACCAATGAACTGAACTGGTCCTCAAACATTATGGGGTTTGTATAAGTTCAGGGTTTGATGTTCATGATGCGCCCTGAGCCACAAACCTCCATTTTTCAGGTTCAGACCCACCGCTGATGCCTGCCATTTGCAGGCTGCACACCCAAATAGCCAGGAATTTCTCAACACACAGTTGGCAAATCTACCCTGGAACAATACTGGGGGAGTGTGTGAGAGTCTGTGATGGAGGTGGGGGAGGAATCAGCAATTATGGTCTTCCCCTCTTTTGCATATGTAAACACTATTCCATTATCATGACTGCTGTGCCATTGGAATGACACATAGGATCTAACTTGGTGTTCATTGATAACATGTTTCATTGCTGATATCAGTTCTCGTTTATTTATTGGTCTTCATATAACCAGATGAGCAAAACTTTAGTTTAGTAGCCCTCAGTGCTCCTTCTGTACCAGCTCTTGGACTGGAGTCACGTCCCAGAAAATGAATAGTGAGAATCTTGCTCCTGCTCCTGCACAGGATCCAGCATTAAATCCACCTGTCCACATTGGTGAAAAAGTACCCCATTGTAGAAGACAGATGTTTTTTTCCACCATAAAAGAACAGCAAGGTACTATAAGTGATTTTAAATACTATTACACATTGAGAATGACTAGCATTTCTGTTGCTAAATTTAGCTGCATCACTGCTGTCAGTTGCTGATAAGCTAAAATTACATCCTTTTGATTTGCTTGGTGTTTAAAAATATTTCAGAGGATTATGACATTCATAATCAGGATTATCACCCTCTCTCCATACTGGATTTAAGTTTTGCAGCGGAAGAATGATTTCACACTTGACTATCTTTGTATTCCCAGGCAATATGCATCATAAATTTATTTCCTCACAGAGTCACTGCAAAGAGATGAGGAAAGAAAGTGCACTCGAGACATTTAAGTACAGTTCATCAGAATGGTAATTTGCAGTTGTTTTTTTCTAGAAATTGAATGATGCTGTTATGACTTGTTTACATGATTTATGCAAATAATAATGTTGATTTTATGAACTCAGGATTGTCTCAGTTAGAAAAAAGAGAAAGAAATTCAAGGAAGGCATTGGCCATTTGCTTGCTGAAGTGTACAGGTAGACCATTTCTGGATCTCAGGTTTTTTTATATGCAAGCACTAGCATCTAGAAATATGATTTTTTTTTCAAAAGGAAGTTTCTAGATCTCATGGTTATAGAGATCTTGGAATCTTTTCTGCCAACCATTATGTTCATTAGCACAGAATATGTTGTCTGTTTCTGTTGCAGGTTGCACTACACCAAGGGCCATTCCGCACAAACAGCAATGTAGCTAAATGTAAGTGCTATTGTAAAATGCTACAATTAATAGTGGCAGGTCTTGATAATGCACACAGCTGTTTCTAGCAAAAAAAAAGGCTCTCCCACTAGCGCTGTTTTTGTTACTCACAAGTTTTCGGTCTTGCCAGAATGGCAAAAAAGGAGGCGATATTTTTCCATGCTTCTTCCCGCCAATGAACTGTTGTATTAGTGCTCCCAAAAAAACCCTTTCCCTTTAAAAACTGTTTTTTTTAAACCCAAAACACCAGTAGCAACTAATATATGTTCATTCGATGTTTCAGAAAGACCTTTTTCGCTGGTGTAGGAGCTAGCGCTTAATTGTTTCCACACTCTTCAAGTAAAAAAATTGTTCCCACCCCAATGGGTGCAATTTCTGGCCAAAATTATAGGCAGTGTCGAACAGGGGGCTGTATTGTGCTCGGAAAGTTTAAAGACAATTGCAGAAGGGAGCTTTGTTTTACTGTTAAGCACTTCTGAATTGCTTGTGGAGGGACTTCAGCTGAAGGAGCCTCGCTCATTCATTGTTTTCGCTGGTTTAAGGAGAAAAAATGGCGATCGCATCTCTGGAAGCTTGGGAGTGAGAGCTAGGGAGGGACATTCTTCCTACCACTATATTGAGAATGCGCATGTCTTTTTTGGATGTGTTGCAGGTTGTTCTCAGGAGTGAAGCATTTTTTTAAAAGGAGGAATCCACTTTTTACGATTCCCCGAAGTGCTCTTTGCGGGGGTGTTGCAGGAGTGTTGCGGATTGTATACGACGTCGTACATAATGTTAAAAAATAGCGTTACACAACAGTTCGACTTCAGTAACATTAGCGCTGTGCGGAATGGCCCTAAGTAAATTTTTAAATATTAAAATTGCACTATAAAGAAGATTATCAGCAGTGCTGGCAGCTGGTGAGAGAGTCTATGAGATGGTGGCAACGTAATTGTATTGTGCCAATGCAACAATATGCCTTCCGGCATGAATCTGGAGGTGACATCAACATGTTGAAGCAATATTCCACAGTTCACCCCAAAATATGGTTTTGTCCCTGACTGGCAATGTCACTTCAGGTTTGTGCAGAAGTGATGAAGTATTGGCTTAAGGCCAGTTTTCCCCTTATTTTCCTCCCACTGTTTCACAGAACAGAAGTAGATGCCTGGAAGTGCTGAAGCAAAGGTCTCCATGAAAGCAAGAGACCTAACATCCATATGTATAAGAGGGGTCACAATAATATTAAGATGGGTATTAAGTTGAGCCTTATTTGAAAGCTGAATCACTGAACCTGAATCAATTTGGCAATTGAATTGGGTTCCCCCGTTGGCTGCTGGAGAGATGTTTAAGGATACCACCATGATCAGCTGTTTTGGGGAGGTCTTTAAATGTCTTCCTAAGTAGACCCTGTCTGAGGCTATGGAGAGCTGGCTCTTTGCAGCCTCAGATGGGATCTGCTGGGGAGAAAGACCCTGTCAATCAACTGATGGTGGGATCTTTAAATGTCACCTCTGCGTGCCCGATCTAAGGCTGCAGAAAACTGGGAGAAAGGTCTCACTGAATAATTGATCCTCAGGATCAGCTTTTGAGGGGAGTCTTTAAACATCTCCCCAGTCTTTATTTTGACTACTACCACCTCTAAGACCCTGGAACTGGAGCCTGAAGTGGTGGGTTATTGTGTGTATATGCAGGCTCAGAAGCATTTCCAATGTTTTGTGACAGTTTAATAGGTCTTAATAAAAGATATTACCATGGCTTTTGGATTTTCCAAGAACCAATATCACAGCCAGCATCATGGGTGGTTGCTTGCTGATACATGAGAGTTGCTGGTGGATCCACTCACAGTGGCAGCTTTTTGCTAATAGGCAATCTGGAGGAATCAGCTGACGTTGGGGGAAGGGTTGTCACCTCATCTTCCCTCTACCCCTCCTTCCCTCTCTCCAGGACCTATTATGCATGTATCAGTTTTCAACACATTCAGCTCACCAACCCGTTTAAAATGTCCTTTTAAAAATGTTTTAAAAACATTCCCATTTATGCATGCGCTGTGATATTGCATTTGTTTTTTTTTCAGTGATTATGCACCTTTCGAAGTCCCTATGGTAACTCTGAGAGGGGGATGAGAGTTTGAGGTGGGGAATTCCATTGCTAGGCAACATCCTAAGAAAAAGCAATGTGGAACACCCAGGCTGTCCTCGGGGTATTACGGGCAAAAGGAGACTGAATCAAACTGCATGTTCACTTGATCACTGACAATGAGGAAGCAGAAATCAGCAGCAGGTGCTTCAAGCTACCCCCCCCAATGGTCACTGATCAGAGGTAGAGCTTTGTAGTCTCAGGAACGTTCCTGTACTTTAAGTACCACGTGGAAATTTCTATTAATTTACATAGCAATACAGCTTGGTTATGAGCCTCTTGTGGCGCAGAGTGGTAAGGCAGCCGTCTGAAAGCTTTGCCCATAAGGCTGGGAGTTCAATCCCAGCAGCTGGTTCAAGGTTGACTCAGCCTTCCATCCTTCCGAGGTGGGTAAAATGAGTACCCAGCTTGCTGGGGGGTAAACGGTCACGACTGGGGAAGGCACTGGCAAACCACCCCGTATTGAGTCTGCCATGAAAACGCTAGAGGGCGTCACCCCAAGGGTCAGACATGACTCGGTGCTTGCACAGGGGATACCTTTACCTTTACCTTTTTACAGCTTGGTTGACAGGGCAAATGTCATGTCCATGTGATTGCTGACCAAGGCAGAGTATCAATGCCAGATGCTCCAGCTCCCATTGGTAGACAAAGGGCTGTAAGCAAAAAGGGGAGTAGACCAAAAAACATGCTGACATTTATGCATCAAAAAAAGACTGTTCTCAGTGCTGTAATGCAAGAAAAGTTTCCTTAAAGCTGGTTTCAGAAACCTTGTTGATAAAACGCTGCCGGGATGGTGGACATCGTTTGCAATTCAGAAACAAAAATAACACAATGTGTTTCACGCTGCAAAAATGGTGCTACATTAAGAACTGAAAAATAAGACCTCATTTGGGCAGTCTTTTTCCAAGATGCATAATACACTTAGCTCTTCCCTTGCAGTCCGCTGCTTGCACCCAGCATTTGCTCATGTGCTATTGGGTGAATGGATTTTGGATGAAGGCCTCTGGACTAGGGTTGCCAGATGCTTCTTGGTTTCATTGGAGATTGGGGGGGGGACTTAACAGAAGAAACAGGAATGTCCAGGCAAGGTGGAGACATCACTTCCAGTGCACAGAGGAAGTCACATCATCAAGCTTCTACCACAGAGATTTTGCCTAAAGAAATCAACTGGACATCACAGAAGCCAAGCTTCAATCTTCAACTTGAGAAATATAACCCTGTAATAACAAATCAGTTACACTTGGTTCTCTATTGACCACTGTGCCCCAATCTGATTCACAACAGAAGAAATGGTTGTTTAACAAGACATGAGCTATTAACATTTTCTCCTCATAACAGCCCTGTGAAGCATGTTAGGCTGAGACAGAGTGCCTGGAATATCTTCACTCAGTGATCTTCACGGCAAAGTGGGGACCATCAAATCTCACTTTCTAGGATCTGAATCCAATAAATAATACACTGCACTGGTGATAGCCTTATATGATCACTTATAACAAATTACAGACAGATGACCTAGCATCTTTAGTTTTGAGTCTCTTCATTCTACAAATTTAGGCTGAGAGAATGTGACTGGTCCAAGGTCACCCAGCAAGCTTACATAGCATGAGTGGGGATTTGAACCTGCATCTCCCAGATTCCAGTTCAATAATTTAGCCACTGAACTATGTTGGCTGCTAAGTTAACTAATGTAATTTTCCATTTCATTTTCAGTGTCTTTCCTAATAATTCTGAACATGATCATTCCTAGTCATGCATTGCTATAATATTGCAGCATGCTTAGTTGATATGTTGGGAAGTATGACCGAAATCCTCAGAACCCTTTCCTGGGATTAAGCCTCATTATGTCTATCCTAAAACTTAGACTCTGTTTAGGACTGTACTATGAGTGTCCCAAAAGGTGGTTTTCAAATCTACCTCTGAATAGGGTAAATATGCTTCTTCTTTGTAATGCCACAACGCCACAGTCACTTTCAGGTGGAGACACTCTCCGAATGCTAGTGGCAAACTAGCATCAGTGGGCAGTCTCTTCCCTTGGTTTATGATCCCATTTGCAAGGAAATGAGAAACATCAATTTAACATAACTACGAATTGCTAACAAAGGGACTGGCAAGCAATCAGATACTCCAGTCAATTACATCTGGCCTTTCATTATTAACAAGCATTCCAGCACTATCATGTAATGGAGGTTACAGTACATTAAATGCAAATTGTTGTCTGCATGTGTGGTTGACTTAACATTCTTCAATCAGTTTGATGGGGAAGCTGGAGCCTGCATGCTAAATATAGCAAATAACTGCACTGTATTCCAATGGGGTTGAGCATACATGCTGTGAAGGATCAACTGGGAGGGGCAGAATTTCAGAGGCAATTTGTAAAGCTTTTCTGTAGCATTTTGACCACAATATGTATATATGGAGAGAGCTCCCATATATGGAGAGAGCTCACATAGGTAGTTATGCCAAACGGTGCTTAAGCAAACTTGCTTAGGTCAATGACAAAGATGCATGCCTGATTTCATAATTAGCTCCACTTGAGCAAAACCACTGCTTAAGAACCTAGGAGACAAAGTCACTATTTCCAAGCTGTTAAATGCCAGGAAAAGGGACAGGGTAAAAGCTGGAATGATCAGAAACAATCATTAAACAAACAAGAGTACTGCAAACAGTGGGATGCATTGCAGACTCTCAAGAGCAATATTTTAGAAATGAAAAGGTGGAAATTCAGGGCCTTTAGTAACCCTTACAAGGCCCAAAAGCTTCCAGAACGCCCCAGAATAGGCTGGAAGAGGCAATAAACTAACACAAGTATGCAAAAAAAACAATAGGATGAATTATGGACACTTGAGAACAAGATTCTAGAAATGAAGTGTAACTCTCACCCATTTATTAACCCGTTCGCCTCTGAAACAAACTGAACTGGGCATTAAACGACCAAGAGAACTGCAACAAACAGCAGAGTGCATCAGCTGACCGCAAGGCAGCCTATTGCAGCCTGCCCCTCAATGGGTTGCATTGGCTATCCAGCCCAAAATCCTGGACGTAATGGCAGGCTGAAAAAGGGGGGATTACTAGCATTCCTACACTGCAGAGCCAAAGGCCGGGTATACTTTCAAATAATTTTTTTTCATAGAGGTATTGAAGTACCAGTTCATTTACAAGTGAGAGGAACAACCACTGAGGAAAATTTACCTTGAAAACCGGAGATATCTAAAAATCCATTTCGGTTGGATCCTGCAATAAAGCCATACAGAAAGAAGAGACCATTTATCTTATTTTCCTTATTCTGTATAAAATTTGCAAACATGGCATAGGTTTTTTTTTCTTTTTCGTTGTATACACTACAAATTGTCCCTTTTGTCTATCTTTAACCGCTCCTGGCGGAGTGGATAAAATAAAGCGATAAGGGCTCTGTCGGAGGGCCCTGTCCGGGATGAGGAAGGGTGCCAATAGGCCCCTTCCCCTGGACTGACAATCAGAGGGCACAATCAGCAGGCGCTTTGCGCCTGCCGATTGGCCCCTCTGATTGTCAGTCCCTTGCCGCTGGACTGGCCCCTCTGATTGTCAGTTCCTTGCCGCTGTCCCTTGTCTCCCGATCCGCCCCCCCTCCGAGCTCAAACCCAAGCGCCCGACCGCTGCCATTACCTGCTTCACCTTGGCCGCGGCAGGTTGACGGTGGCTGTGCCCACGAATGCGAAGAAGACGCCTCGATGCCACCCCACGCAGCCACCTGCCGCCAGCTGCCCCAGGAGTGGCGGGGCTGCAGTACACCACTGCCACCGCCGAAGCAGGCGCAGCCTTCACTGGCGCCGGCGAAACCTTCAGCGGCGGCCCCGAGGCCGGTGGGGCCGTCAGGGCAACAGCGGAGACGTCCTCAGCGGTGGCAAAGCCGCCACCGCCAGCTGCACTGGTGGCTGAGCCGGCAGCGGAGACGCAGCCGGCAGAGGCTTCTGCGGCAATGGCAAAGCCGGCGGGGCCATCAGCAGTGCCGCCGGAGATGTCTGCACTGCCGCCGAAGCCACCACATCAAGCAGCTATGCCGCCGCCTTTTGCTGCTGCGCCGAGCTCTGCTGCTGCTGCTTCCTCAGCCCGCCGCTGCACTGAAGCCTACTCCTCCTCCTCCGCCCGCCCGTCAGCCAGCCAACCTCCCCTCGCTCGCCAAGGGCGCAGGGCCTGCCAAGCGGCCTGCGCACCCACTCTGCAGGGCAGGAAGAAGAGCCTGAGGAGCCCTCGAGGAGCGGCCAGGGCAGCCGCCAGGACGCAACTCTGAGTGGGAAGGACAATGCTTCAGAATGGCTCTCGGCTCAACCTCCCTTCTACAGTTCAGGTAGGCCGTCCCGCGGGGGGGGGGGATAACTGCTAGCGCCCGCTGTATTCAGATGACAGAGGGCTTATTTTCTAAAGGTAAAGGTAAAGGTATCCCCTGTGCAAGCACCGAGTCATGTCTGACCCTTGGGGTGACGCCCTCTAGCGTTTTCATGGCAGACTCAATACGGGGTGGTTTGCCAGTGCCTTCCCCAGTCATTACCGTTTACCCCCCAGCAAGCTGGGTACTCATTTTACCGACCTCGGAAGGATGGAAGGCTGAGTCAACCTTGAGCCAGCTGCTGGGATTGAACTCCCAGCCTTATGGGCAAAGCTTTCAGATGGCTGTCTTACCACTCTGCACCACAAGAGGCTCCTTGCTTATTTTCTAGTATTTGCTTAAAAAGGGGAGGAGGCACCATGGAGTGACCCCTCTGGGTGCCAGCCTCTGTTTGGTTCTCCTGCCCCCCAGAAACTCTAGCCTTCAATCAGGTTCTACATCCACACAGTCCCTTAAGGGGGCCCCCAAATCTAGGGGAGGCCATCATGTAAGCTTGGCCACTCCAAAATTGATCCTTTTCATGCTACACTTCTGCCAGCTGTGACAATTAAGCAATACAATCCAGCATCTACCAAATAGTCCCACAGTTCATAAACAGGGAGGGAGGGTGGATCTTTGGGCACCCTGAAGGGGAAAAGAGGCCGAGCAATGTCAGGCCATTCGTTTAACTGACACCAAGCTCAGCCATGCCCCCTGTTGCCATGCCAACATACACACTACCCAGAGAATGCCAGTGCTGGGAGTTCTCTCCCACCAGCTAGGTTCCTGTTGGCGTTCTTACCCCATAGCGACAATGGCCCCCTTGGGACAGACCTTCTTAGACCTGACACATTTTGACTCTCACTGGGTCTTCCTCAGAGGTCTAATTATGACACAGATATTATGATAAAATATGTAAAGCAGTGAGTTAAATAAATAAATAAATAAATAAATAATGAAACCTGTTAAAAATAAGAGAATGAAATAATTGTTTTACTTATTTTTAGGGTGAAAAAATCAATGGATCTGAAGGAAAATGTCCATTTATCGTTTTATAGTTCCCTGTACGGAGAAACAAATAATTTATGAATAAAGGAGGGGAGGGAGGGAAAATTACCTTCTTTCAGGCTTTCAGGAAATTCTGTTGTGTGTCCCTGAAATCAGTGCATGTACAAAGGCAGGTGAGGTGGTTATGCAGGGAGAGAATTTAATGTTATAGGAGAATGTAACAGTGCTGGCAGGAAGGTGAAACTGGCCTGTTAGGACCAGTTGAAGGGGATGGGGAGGGAAATAAAGGACTGAATAGACGTCTATCTATGCTCCTGTAAACTGACAACTTTCCATGTACAATCTTCCATGTACAATTTTCTCTATCTTGAGAAAAAAAGGAAAAAGGACAATATTTTATATATAGATACTTATCCAATCAATCTCCTGATTTAAACCTGCTGGTTCCAGAGTCCTGACAGTAAATATCCAGAATGTCTGTCTTCTTTTCCAGGCAGATAAGTGATTATTCAGTAGATGTTGAAATCATCTCAAAGCTATAAAACCAACAATCTTTGGTGGTTTGTGTTGTCATTATTTGGCATGCTTTAAATATGTCCCACTGCTTTTTGAGGTACTACTCTTTATTTAATGCCTGTTCCAGGATGTTCCAGGGACATTCTGGCCTGGAAAAGGTTAATAAAGATGTTGGAACTTCACTTTTTCATTTTCCTTCAGTGTCTGTAGTGCATCCCCCTATTTTTTGTGGTACCCTTGCTTGTTTAATACCTGTTCTGGTGTGTTCCAGTGGCATTTTGGCCTGGAACAGGTTAATAAAGGAGTGAGAGTTCCACCTTTTCATTTCTAAAATATTGTTCTCAAGTGTCTCTAATGCATCCCAGTAGGTTGTTTGTTTGTGTGTGTGTGTGTGTGTGGGTAATCTTGTTTGTTTAATGACCATTCTGGGATATTCAAGTAGCATCTTGGCCTGGAAGGGGTTAATTAAGAGGAAAGAGTTCCACTTTTTCATTTAATTAATTTAGAGGTGAGATTTAATTAATTTAGAGGTGAGAGTTCCACTTTTTCATTTTTAAAATCTTGTTCTCAGTTGACTGTAATTCATCCCAGTGTTTTTTGTAGTACTCTAGTTTGTTTAATGCCTGTTCTGGCCTGTTCCATGTGTTCCAGAGGCTTTTTAGCCTGGCAGGGGATAATAAAGGTACAGGATTTCTGCCTTTTCATTTCTAAAATATTCTTCCCAAGTGTCTATAATGCATCCCACTGTTTTTTGGCACTCTTGTTTGTTTAATGCTTGCTATGGGCCATTCTGCCTTTTACCTTGTCTCCTAGATTTGAAATGATCCAGGGAAGCTTTAATGATGATATTTAATAAATACTGGGAAAGGCTTAATTCAGAGGGAATGGCTTCAGACTCTGATGTGCTATTCAATTTCACACTGAGCTTTTTTTAGGTGTAGTTTGTGAAGCCCATCTTATCAACATAATCACTGTGATTAAGGGCAGAGCTCATGATTAGTCACAAGAAGTGTACCAAGCTTAAAGGTGGAATGGGGGTTTGAACCTAGTCAGTCTAGTTCCTGACCTGATGCTCTAGGTGCTGCACCACATTAGCTCTTATCTCTCTCCTCGCTAATGACTCCTTTATTTGGCTTGTATATCTCCCCTCTCTTGGGAAGTACAATATCTCTGAACATGGAACTTCTGTTTAACTCCTGTGGCTCTTAGCAACCAAACCAGTCCTCTCAATTTGATCTATCTGCACCATTATGAGCGCCATTCCAAATAAAATAACCACTGAATTTTAAGTTCAGTAAGAACATATTCAGAACTAGTAATAAAGCCCACTATATGGCGAATACAGCGGGCGCTAGAAACTGACCTTGTCGGGCGGCGGGGCTCACGGCGGCGGCGGCTCTCTTGGGCGGCGGCTGTCTGAGGTGGCGGCCTGATGCGGCGAGAGGCGCTTTGCGCCTCTTGATTCATCAGGCCGCTGGGCAGGGAGCCCCCGGCAGCTGTGCTCCACGTGACTGCCGGGGGTTCCCTCGGGCGGCGGCCTGACGTGACAAGAGGCGCTTCGCTGCGCGCAGCTCGCAGTTGCTGGGGCTGGGAATCAGAGGGACCAATCGGCAGGCGCTCTGCGCCTGCCGATTGGTCCCTCCGATTGTCTGTCCTGAGGAAGGGTCCAATCCGGACCCTTCCTCATCCCGGACACATCCCGCCCCAGAATGCCTTACTGTTTTATTTAGTCCATGGCGCCCGCGGTGCCACGGGCGGTGTACAGATGGTGCCCGCGGCGCCACGGGCAATGTACAGATGATGTTGGAAGTTCAAATATCTAAGGAATGTTGATGGATGCCAAAAGAGTATCAGTATTTATTTATTTATTTATTTATTTATTTATTTATTTATTTATTTATTTATTTATTTATTTATTTATTTATTTATTTATTTATTTAGCATACTTCTATACCGCCCTCCCCGGAGGCTCAGGGCGGTTTACATTATAACAGAGAACCATACATAACCATAGTAGGGCAAAGAGCATTGGTAGGGATAATGAAAATTCCTCAGGGCGATACTACCAAATTCCTGGTATTGCCAATGGCTGAGCCTGCAATGATATTTGAAACCATTTGAACAAAACTCAAAGAATTTCAGTAACATTACCAACATTTCACGAAAATGTTCAGACACAACACATCCCAGGACTAAATTGTTTACTTCTGTCTTAAACAATGTTTTTATTTTTATGTACAGACGACAGTGGAAACTTTACCAGAAAATGTATGCACTTTAGTGTCAAGTTTAATCATCTTCAGCTATCTATCCTGGTTCAGTGTAATAAAAGGTACTTATGAAAGCTTTTGAATAAATCTATATAGATTGTCTCCAAACATTAAAAATATGATTGTTGCTACAGGCAACAAGAACTATAATGAAAGCAAGCAGATAAAGTTGCTGTATGTTTCAGTGCTTCCATAAGTCCTAGTATGTGGTGGAGGAAAAAAAGGCCTTTCCCTTGTTAAGACTGGTAGGGAGTGAAATAAAACAGTATCATAATGTATGCTATCATTTCTCACTGAGATCATATGAATTAATAACCTCCAAAATGTTCTATCATGAACAGACTTACTTGGGTCCTGTAAACTGAAGACTCTAGCTTTCTCAAAATCTCTCCCCACTCTTCCCATTAAAATATACCTGCCACTGAGTCAATCTACACCATACTGTGCCTTACTCTTTTTCTACTGACTTCAACTTTTCTTCATAAAGTCTTTTCAAGAGTCTTGTCTTCTAAAGTACAAAGTGACCCAAGTACAATTGTTTCAGTTTAATCATAGCCTATAGGGAGAACTGAGGCTTGATTTGACCTAGAATCCACTTACCTGTCTTTTTGGTGGTCCTCCACCTCCACATTTCAAATTAATACATTTTCTTTCTGTCAGCTTTCTTCATTGTCCACCTTAAAACTCCATATATAGACATGGGTCATACCATAGAAGGGATGGGTAGGGACCAGCACACAGACCAAAATCCATGCCAAATTTGGGTTGGTTTGGGGAGCAATGTCCATTGGATCGTGTGTTCCCTGAACATTCTCTAAATTTCAGGGGCTGTCCAGGCAGTACAGGAAATTAAAATGTCTCTCAGAATACCTGGCATCAACAGTGCATACTCCCAGGAAATGGCAGGGGTGGAATTCTCTCCAGCCTCAGAAACACCAATTGGTCTCTCCAAAGCTTGACAGACATCCCAATCATTTCTATGAAAGTTGAACACTTCAGTTATGAGAGAGATAAAGTCAGGGCCTTGGCAGACAGGTTGCAAGTGGGTATCACCATCAGTCTGAATCCTCTTTACAGTGAGTGGGAATACTAGCTGGCCTGCATATGCGACTCCCAGATCATGGACAGCATTGCCCATGGAGTGGAAGTTCTTCAGAGTGGAGCATGGATTTCAGAGCAGAAAACAAGGTCAGAGGGAGCAGATAGTAGAAGAAGCTGTAGGGGGAGGATGGTTGGGCCTTCCCTGCACGTGCTCGCCTGTCTAAGAGATTGGCAACAGAGAAAACATGGCTCAACTACTGGATGTTGGTGGTGAAATATGAGGTCCAGAGCAGCTCCAAAGGGGTCCAACATGCTTTGGTGGAGGATTCTGTTGAGATAATGGACAAGGAGTACCTCTTTGAATCTCATGAGTTTGTTACCACCGACCCGCTGGAGTACTGGGCACAGAAAGCCATCATATAGTTTGCTTACTCTACTATGGCCATGGAGCTCCTGTCTTGCCCTCTCACCAGTGTCCAGATTCCACATTTGCTGCCTACTCAAGATGGAAGCCTGATTATGTCTTCCTGTGTTCCAGTCCTCCATAGCCAATTGCCATGTTGGCAAGTTGAGCACAGGGCACAACCCTTTCATATATTTGAGTGTTGTATGGGGCAGTTTGAGCCATCCCTTATCACTTGCCCTGCTGGAAAGGTAGATGCAGGGCATGGCTGTTCCTTCACGGCATTTGGGTATTATGAGGACCATGGCTCTGAAACAATCTTTTTCACTTACTCTGCTGGCAAAGTGAGTACAGGGCACAGCCAACCTTTCCAAGAGATTTGGGTGTTACATAGAACAGGGCTTTGAGCCACCCCTTTTCAGTCATCCCACAGGCTAGGCGAATGCAGGGGCTAAGTCCAACTTCCTGAGGGAAGTCTCTTCCTTTTCATAACACCATTTTTCATCCAGGCAACACAGCCAATGCCTCCATCCCGTTCAACGCACACCACTGGGAAGGCGATTTCAGGGCATTGTCATTGCCAATTCCACCAGTGTGGTAGTTGCAGGAGAATCCTTGATTCAAACCAGTCTCAAATTTCACTGAGGGGTGGGCTGTGACTAGAGAACACCTTGCTAGTGGAGGAAGAGTGGGCTTAGATGGACACAGCTACTATCCCTGCGGGTGGCTCCTGGACCTGAGTAGGGTTTGTGTGGGGGTTGGGCCTTCCCTGCACTCATATTATGAGTGGAGAGAGGGTAGACAGGCCCAAGGAGACACAGCAATCTGCTGGGTAGGTGACACCTGGAGGTGGCCAGGGCAGGGAGTTGGCCCTGCCTTGTAGTCACCTTACAAGTGGATAGAGGGTGGGTGGGCATGGGGAGACATAACCACCTGCTGTGTGAGTGACCCTCAGGCCCAGGCAGGGCCAGGGGGATGCCCCTGCCCTATAGTCACCTTATGTACAGAGGGATGACAGGCCCAGGGAGACACAGCCAGCAGCTGTGTGGGTGGCTCTCTGACCCTGGCACCCACCTTATAAGGGGAGGTAGGCACACCTAGACCATGGGAGGCACAGCCACTTGCTGTGTGGTTAACTTCTGGGCCTGAACAGGACAGGGCAGTAAAGTTGGCCCTCCCTGCACTTAACATAGAAGCAGATGGAGGGTGGGGCCAAAGAGACACAGACACTTTGCGTATGGGTTTCCCCCCTAGACCTGGATAGGGCAGGGGATGTTGACCCTGTGGTTATCTGGTAAGTTGAGAGCAGGTGGGATGACACACCTGCAACAGTGCTGCTTGCTTCTCAGGGAGGAAGGGCATCCCAGGGAGCATCCAGGGAGGTCTATTGTGATTCAGATGCATCTAATACTCACAGGGTCTTTTCTATACACTCTAGAACCTGTACCTGATGTCTCCCCCAAAAGTACTTTCCTGAGCAACTTCTTTGGAGGGCTGTAACTTGGACCCCTGAAATTTAATCTTCACCAAGGCAGGTGAGCAGGTAGAGGAGAGTCAGCTGGAATTTTCCTGTGAGCTTGGGTCTATCTAGCACTTCAGGGGACTGTTTTGCTGCATCCAAGACTGCTGGTTCAGTTTGTTTTGGAGTTGGATTTAGGTTTTCCACAGACCCTGAACTGAACCACTTTTTGGTTTGTGCTCATCCCTATATCATAGGATAAATTATCTTGGTTTCCAGCAACACTTCCTTGAGAGCCAGTGTGGTGTAGTGGCTAAGAGTGGCAGACTCTAATCTAGAGCAGTGGTCCCCAACCTTTTTATCACCGGGGACCACACTCAACGCTTGACAGTTTTACTGAGGCCCACTGCCCTAACGCTCTCTGACTCTGGTCGCTATGGTAATGTTTAAACATCCCTTCAAAATAAGATACAGACACGCCACAACAATGAACAGAAGGAACATTTTATTTTCATGGAAATTTTAACTCATGACAATGACAAATCAATGGGAACCCTGAGCTTGTTTGTCTGCAACAAGATAGTCCCATGTGTGCCTGCCGGATCATGGATGAAGTAAAGGGCCTGAGGGGGGGGGGAAGGCGTCCTTTGCGGCCCACCTCCAGTTAGTCGACGGACCACATGTGGTCCGCAGCCCACAGGTTGGGGATCGCTAATCTAGAGGACCTCATTTGATCCCCAGTCTCCACTGGAAGCCAGCTGGGTGGCCTTGACCAGTTGCAGTACTGTTAAGAGTTGTTCTTGCAGAGCAGTTCTGCCAGAGCTTTCTCAGAACCACCTACTGCACACGGCGTCTGTTGTGGGGGAAAGGAAGGGAAAGTGTTTGTAAGCCAGTTTGAGACTCCTTCAAGGAGTGAAAAACAGGGTATGAAAACCAGTTCTATATGAGTGGTAGGGGGATGGTCTTTTTCTACAGTGGGAGATTCCCCCAACTCTTCTCCCTTACCTTATGCCACTTGAATTTTGGGTGAATCCTATGGTGTCACTCAAAAACAATGACATCACTTCTAGGGTTGTGCAGGAAGTGATATCACACCTCTGCACAATTCTGAAGAAATTGTCCCTGTTCCTTAAATTCAGCTGTCAACTCTAGGTGACTGGGATGGCTGCTGGTATAGATAGCTGTGAATGTATTTTAGACAAATTCATATATTTTATGTCTAATTGCTAAAAGTGACCCCTTCCCATACAATGGGGCCTCTCAAGGTAGGCTAGATGGTTCTGAAAACATCCACAAATGCATAGATATGTCAGGAGAAATCCTTCAGGTGACATTTTGGTTTGTTATAGCAATATAGATAGGCACCTGACTTTTGAGAACATAAGGGGAGGGATTAGGAGAGGGAGCAAACAGAAACTGAAATGATGGGATAAGAGGATCACAGGCACTTTTATTCTAAATTCAAAATTGTTTGGTGTTTTACTCAGCTTAAAAATAGGTGTAGAAAGTATTTTGATACTAAGCAAGATCCTTATGTAGAACAAGCTGACAACCCAGATTTTTGGCTATACATATGCATGCATAAACGCACATAGTTAAAAGGAAATAAATCTGAATGTTGCTTCCATTATTATTTTTCCTTGGTAGTATTTTGATGAAAGACATCTTGAGCCTGCAAAGCAAAAAGGTAAGAATGAATTTAGAAAACTGTCAGGTTCAATTTCAGTATCCCTATTTTACTTCAGTTTCTCCTTTGTGAGATGTGAAAACATGTAACTTTATTTTCTCTTTCCTCCTGCTGATCTGTTGCTATTAAAATGATACATTTTCAACCTTCTTTTGATGTCAGTTTTGAATCAATGGCATACACATGATGTGTCTAAATAAGTGGCACAGAAATGGTGTGAAACTGGCATAAAAGAAACAAAAGAGCCAATAACAAAAACGAACGGAAGTGAGATGGCTGTCAGTTACAACGTACGATATAGAGGGATACTGGAACACTTGTCAGTTGGGCTCGTGTTCTACTTGCAAGTCAGGAGTAGGGCACTAATTTTTCACTCAGCAGTTAATACTGCAAACGTTATAACAATCTTCAAAAAAGGGAGGAAGGAAGACCCGGGAAACTAAAGACCAGTGAGTCTGAAGAAGATAATGGAGCAGATATTAAAGGGAGCGATCTGCAAACATCTGGAGGACAATTTGGTGATCAAAGGAAGTCAGCATGGATTTATCTCCAACAGGTCCTGTCAGATCAACCTGGTTTCCTTTTTTATCTCCAACAGGTCCTGTCAGATCAACCTGGTTTCCTTTTTTGACCAAGTAACAGTTTGCTGGATCGTGGAAATTCGGTTTATGTCATTTACTTGGATTTTAGTAAAGCTTTTGATAAGGTTCCCCATGATGTTCTGATGGATAAATTGAAGGACTGCAATCTGGATTTTCAGATAGTCAGGTGGATAGGGAATTGGTTAGAGAACCACACTCAAAGAGTGGTTGTCAATGGTGTTTCATCAGACTGGAGGGAGTGGGGTACTTCAGGGCTCGGTGATCGGCCCGGTACTTTTTAACATATTTATTAATGATCTAGATGAGGGGGTGGAGGGACTACTCATCAAGTTTGCAGGTGACACCAAATTGGAAGGACTGGCAAATACTCCATAAGATAGAGACAGAGTTCAACAAGATCTGAAAACAATGGAAAAATGGGCAAATGAGAACAAGATGCAATTTAATAAAGATAAATGTAAAGTTCTGCATCTGGGTCAGAAAAATGAATAGCATGCCTACTAGATGGGGGATATGCTTCTAGGTAACACTGTGTGTGAACGAGACCTTGGGGTACTTGAGGATTGTAAACTAAACATGAGCAGGCAGTGTGATGCAGTGGTAAAAAAGGCGAATGCCATTTTGGACTGTATCAACAGGGGCATCACATCAAAATCACAAGATGTCATAGTCCCATTGTATACGGCACTGGTCAGACCACACCTGGAGTACTGTGTGCAGTTCTGGAGGCCTCACTTCAAGAAGGACGTAGATAAAATTGAAAGGGTACAGAGGAGAGCAACTAGGATGATCTGGGGCCAAGGTATCAAGCCCTATGAAGATAGGTTGAGGGACTTGGGAATGTTCAGCCTGGAGAAAAGGAGGTTGAGAGGGGACATGATAGCCCTCTTTAAGTATTTGAAAGGTTGTCATTTGGAGGAGGGCAGGATGCTGTTCCCATTGGCTGCAGAGGAAAGGACACGCAGTAATGGGTTTAAACTACAAGTACAACGATATAGGCTAGATATCAGGAAAAAAATTTTCACAGTCAGAGTAGTTCAGCAGTGGAATAGGCTGCCTAAGGAGGTGGTGAGCTCCCTCTCACTGGCAGTCTTCAAGCAAAGATTGGATACACACTTTTCTTGGATGCTTTAGGATGCTTTGGGATGATCCTGCGTTGAGCAGGGGGTTGGACTAGATGGCCTGTATGACCCCTTCCAACTCTATGATTCTATGATCAGCACAAGCCTGCTAGTGGGTGGGTAGTCACTTTCCATGTTTACAAGTGGTAAAGTACAGCACAGTTGGCAGCATTTCACACACCTACTGCCCCTCTCATATAAAGAGTGAACAGTCAGCAATTTAAAGTTTTGCTATATGCTAGCCAACAAAGTTTATGTTATCAACTTTCTTTCAGGCATGCTTATTTTCATACAAATTTATAGCCATTGTGGTTGAAAGGACCACAGCGGACCAACTCCTGGCTTACTTAGAGGAAACGTTGGTGCTTGATCCATACCAGTCAGGCTTCTGTCCTGGCCACGGGGTGGAGACGGTGCTGGTTGCCCAGTTGGATGACCTCCTGTACCATCTGGATCTGAGCAGGTTGGCAGTGCTCATGTTACTTGATCTGTTGGACATATTTGATGAATTACTGGCCCACCAGCTGGCCGGGGCTGAGATTTGGGGAACAGCCCTTCAATGGCGGTGTTCCATTTTCTGGGACCGTACACAGAGGGTGGCAGTGGTGGAGACATTATTGCGCCCTTATAGACTCCCTTGCAGGGTACCACAGGATATGGTACCATCCCCCATATTATTTAACATATTTGTACACCCTCTAGGACTACTAGTACTGAGTCATCAATGAGCAAATGACACCCAGCTCTATCTCCTTATGGATGGCCACCCAAACTCCCCCTGTCCCCACCCTGGATACATTGGCCAGATGTGCTTTGATGGTTAAAGCAGAGCCCTCTGAAACTCAACCCCTCCAAGATGGAAGTCCTGTGGCTGAGCAGGAAAAGGGCAGGACAGAAAGCACACGTCCCTACCTTGTGGAGGCGCAACTTAATATGTTGCCCACAGCAAGGAATTTGGGGGTGATCCTGGATGCCTCCCTTACTATGGAGGCTCAGGTCACAGGGGTAGCATGCATGGCATTTACCATCTTCACCAACCAAGGCTACTAATGCCCTACCTGCCCCAGGACTGTCTGGCTACAGTGATCCATCCGACAATCACCTCTAGACTGGATGTAATTCACTCTATGCTGGCCTGCCCTTGTCCTTGATCCAGAAACTCCAGCTGGAGCAGAATGCAGCTGCTAGGGTCCTAACTGGTTCATCTTGGAGGACTCATATCCAGTTAGTCTTAAAGTGACTTTAATCACCTTCCCTTCATCTCCTCACAGCAGACATCTTGTGAGGTAGGTAGATAGGGCTGAGAAAGCCCTGACAAGACTGCTCTGAACTGTGATGAGCCCAAGGTCACCCAACTGACTGCATGTGGAGAAGCAGGGAATTGAACCTGGCTTGCCAGATTAGAAGCAACCACTCTTGACTGCTTTACCAAGCTGGCTTTCTCAGTCAGTCTAAAAATCTTCCCAGTCCTGTTTTCAACAGTGATTAGCTTGAAAAACCTATGAACTACTCATGTGATCACAGTGTTCAACAGTGGGTTTGCCCCTTTTCTTCATTCTTTTGACAGGCAGACAATAAAAGTAGTATGGTTATTGAGCTCTTGATGGACCACCATAGCTGGTAGGTATGCTGATTTGGCCTGAGTCATAAGTTATGTAAAACTGTAAAACACTAGCATCTTCAATAGTATGCTGTATATCTTTAACTGATTAACGATTAATAAAATGTCCTTTGCAAACCTTTGGAGACCTTTAGGCTTTTATGCATGATACCATGTTTGGAACCTATAATATATGCGCCAAGGTGGAATGGGGGCTGTTTGTGGGGATAACTTTGGGGAAATGGAGAATGGTTAAAGCTCTAAAACTCTAGTCACCCTCCTCATCACTGTTTGTCTGCTGTTAATTCCTGTTTTCTGTGGATTTCTATGTAATATACACTTATCCCCCAGCATTTATTTTAAAGAAAATGCACCCCCCCCCAACACCCAGTGTTCAACTCTCCTGTTTTTAGTCACACATCTTGGAGGAGATTTTAAAAGAGTGTCTATTATGTAATTCAAAACTTATATTTAATTTATTATTTCACTCATATTTTCTGTATCCACACACAAATGGCATCTGTTGTCTTGTTTTTATACATTTTTAAATGTCATCCAAGATGAAAATCATCTTTCTTCTTTCATCAAATTTTGGGGGAGGAAAGCAGAGAGTTAGGAACTACAACCAAGTTGGCAATTAAAAAGAATCAAGATGCAGATTGAGGACAAAAATAAAACATTTTAGAAAATGGTGCTTAAGCAATTTCCAAATTGAATTTAAATTACTTCACATTTTTTCACTAGTCTTACACCTTACAATTGTACTGGCAGTTCAGGCTGAGTTTATAGCTATGAACTTGGGTGTCTCCTAAAGCTAGCAGTTCAAAATTAATTTATTGTACTGTAGCTCTGAGGAAAGAAAGTTCTGTGTTATCTGGCATTGTGCTGATAACATAAAAACATAAGAAATACCTTGCTGGATCAGATCAGTTGTCTGTCTAGTAGGGGAGCACATTTGGTATCTCCATCCTGAAAAACAAAAGCTGTTATTTTTTTCAGACAAATATGCATTTGAGGATAATTTCAGCTATCTGGTATAGCTAATACAGAATAACACCCCCCCCCTGAAATATTTGAGACTATCCTGCGGATATTATGCATTTACAGTTTTTCACCACAGTCAGTTCACTGACGCTGTTAAATCATCCCTTTTCAGACTGTCCCTTTTAAAATGTGTGTGGGGTTTTTTTGCATACAATAGTAGACAAAGTAAATAATTATGCATTTGAGGGAGCTTTCCTCAAGTGGGAGGAACAAGGAGCTCATTGGTAGGCTGTGGTCAGCTGACTGACCTCTGCTGCTGCCAGATCCTCATGGGAATTATAGTTTATGGGATTTGTGTTCAGCTATTAGTGTAAGACAGCTCAGGAGAGGAGACAGAAAACACAGTAATGCTTATGCATGTCATAAAAAGCATCCCTGGGACCAGTGTAAAAGAAAAAGTCATAGCAAAGCAAGTTTACAATACTGCAAGGAAACAACACAAAAAAGGCATGAGGGATGAGTGCCATGCAGAATCAAAAATACTACCATGGATTTTCGTGGTGAAAAAGTGCCATATGCAGAATTTAAAAAAAAGTCTTTTTTTTTGCAGACTTTTTTGAGGTTTCCTGGCTTGCATATTAGCCCCTGGAACACTGAACAGTGCAGTTAAAGCTGCATTTAAATGACTCACAGTCCCTTTAAACACCTTTGGAGTGGACTACCAGGATTCACAAAAGGAATTTAAAGGGACCATGAGTCCTTTAAATGCCTTTGGAGTGTTCTGCTGGACTTGTAACCCTGCCTTACTTGGATTTACTGATCTGGTATTGCCATAGTAGCATTGGGCTTTGCTGGGCATTTTTACATGGCAACCCCTTCCTTTCAGTTTATACTGCAGAGATTCTGTTTTGCCTCCTCCTTTTGTTGTTTTCCCCCACTGGAAACAATGGAGGATAGGGCACCTTCTTTGGGGCCTGTAGAATTGGACCCTGTGGTCCAATCTTTTTGAAACTTCTTCTGAAGAGAGGCACCAGCAGCTATGCTGCAAGTTTTGTGCCTCTACCTCAAAGAATAGCCTCTCTGGACCCCTGGATATCCCTAGACAGATTCCCCACTGAATTATATTGGTCCTCAGAGGGTATAGTAAAAATACAGGGTTCCTAAAAATATCAAGTATTAATATTATACTGGTATTAACATTCAAGAATATTGATTTTATTTTTAGTCCAATGGACACAAATCTGGAAAATCTCAATTTTATGTGTATGCGCATACTCACACCATCTAATGCAACATGCATACAATTGCTCTGGAGGTCCAAAAGTCACCTTAAACATGAACTCCTAAACACCTCCAAATAAGTAAAATACCCCTGGATGTCTTTAGTAATATCTAACAATCTCCCAGTCCATTCGTAATCCTTGATGTTTTGGCCAATGAGTACATTGCATCTAATCCCCATTCACATATTTTTTGCTCCTACTTCTTCCTGCATCAGGTCAGAAAGGTTTAAGGTTCAAACATCAGGAAGGAGGATTTAGCCAATGTGCAAAAATATCTCTACCCATTGTTAGGCTTTGTTCCCAAGCTTTGCTGGAGAAAACTCATATGCCCCACATGATAGAAGAAGCGATAATAATTCTCTTAAAACAGAATACAAACTCTTTTGTATCATCAGTGTGACCATAGTGAGGTGCCAATGAAAATGGAGGTCAACTAGAAAGATTGTCTTAAGGGGAGCATCTTTGGTGGATATTGATATGCAATTTACATGCCATGGATTGCTAAGGGAGGTTGCATGGAGAAGTCCATTCTTCTTAATTCCATAGCCCATTCACACAGATGGAGAGTATCACCCCTACTGAGCTACAGATTTCCCCCATTAGTAGGTTTCTTATGGTTGCAAACAACGCCATCTGTTTTCAAGTTTCATTCCATCATTTCTTCTGTCAATGCACAATTCAGATAAGTTAGTAAGAAAACATACTCAATGGCAGTTGGCAAAATGGCTATCTCCTCTGAATGAAGGAGCACAGCAAATAATTCTGTACTATAAATGTTTTTGAGAACAAATGGTATTGTAAAATACTTAGTTTTAGGGTGGTGGATAATTGGTTTAAATTAAACAAGGGTTGTAAAGAACAGGCACTTACTGTGAAAATAGGTTGCTTGCAATGCCCTGTTGTATAATATAGGTTGAAGTTGTATGCACATGTAATGTTACAGGTCAGCTAAGATAAATGGGGGCCAATCCTAGACATCCTTAGAAATCCAATTCTTATTTTTTTCGAATCTGGCATATCACATATGCTTTTCAATGCTCATTATATGCCACAAAGGCTGAACATTTTCCAAGAAAGCCATACCAACTAAACAATGTTCAATAAATTAAAATTTCTCTTAGATTTTTTGAAGGCAATGTGATTTGCATGACCATTCACTAAAATGCTGAGCTGAGTATCTTTAAACCGCCCATGGTGCGGCGCGCCGCGGACTTAATAATGCAGTAAGGGCGGTCTGGGAGGAGTTAGGGCAGGCTCTGTCCTTGATAAAAACTCGGAGGGGCCAAAAACTCAGAGGAGCCAACCCGAGTTGGCCCCTCCGAGTGTCCATCCCGGCCCAAGCTCCCCATTGGCTGCTTTGCGCAGCCAGGGAATCACCGATGCGGTGATTCCTCTGGGGGGCCGCGCCGCCTTCTCCCGGCCGCTGGAGTGGCCTCGCTGCATCGCAGACGCGACGAGGCCGCTCCAGCGGCCGGGAGAAGGCTCCAGAAAGCCGCCGGTGGGGGGGGGGGGCCGCGCTGCCTTCTCCTGGCCGAGAGAACGCCGTTTTCATCTTCGGGGAGGGGGGGGGCAGGAGCCATCCTTCTCTTGGCCCCGGGAGCTGCGTTGCTGTGGTGAGGCGGCTCCCGGGGCCAAGAGAATGTCTATTTCATCTTCGGGGAGGGTGGGGGGGTGGGAGCCGGCCTTCTCTCGGCCCCAGGAGCTGTCTCGCCGCTGATTCAAGCAAAAGTCTTTCACATCACCTGTTTCTTGATTGTATTAACAGGAGATGCCAGAAAATACCTGGAAACCAGATACTCTTCTGGACCGTTTATGCACTGGAGGTTTCATGCCAGGCTGCAGGCTAGAGTTTTAGTCATGGCAGGTTGCCCCACCGCTTCCTGCACCCGCATGGGGGAGCGTTTGGCCTGGTGCACCTCATCCACCCCTAATTTGTGCTCCTGAATGGGAGCTGGGGCAGTGAAGTTCCCACTGCATAAATGGTCCTGCTGTGCCACTGCCCCTCCCCTTTGAAAGTATACCCTGCCACATACACACACACCAAATTTCAGCTCTTCTTTGTAGGTTTGTTTTGGTTACTTATCCTTTGACCTTTTAAATCTGTAATTGTAAAATGTTTTTGTTGACTGCTTTGTTTATCTCAGAGCAGGTTAGACTTATTCCAGCCTCTTTTTGTTTTAAGTTGCATTTTAGTTCTGAATTTTTCCTTCAGTTTCAAACTGAGGTGGAATTTTTAGTTCAACCTATCTATGGTTCAGCATTTCAAAAAGCATATCAATCATCAGGCTTAATTCTCTTCTCTCCCAGGCAGGAATCCTTTTGTGCTTTATGCTAAGTCACGGTTTACATGTCATCATCTTCATTTTTCTTCTTGATTGCGTTTAATTTTTTAAAAATGGAACTTTAACTATGCAGGTCACTAGGAATACCCCACTTTGCCTAAATTGTATGGTACATGCATGCATTGTAATAATAACTTCTTGAATTTTTTTAAAACCCTAAATATGTGGTTAGAAATTGCCCATGTGTTAATAATCCTTTCAGCAGACACAATAGCAAGAAAATCGAATTCCATATGACAGCCGAAAAACTCTCCACAGCAGCAGTAAGCACAGCTGGCTCATGAGCTGAGTCCTCAGCTTGGTTTCCTTAGAAACCATTTGCTGTTGAATGTAATTTTCATCGCTAACAGACTGCTTGTGTTTTGCTTTGGTGGCTGGGGTCACTTGTGCAAATGCCAAGCCTTTGTAAGCTTTCTAATAAAAGGGAAAAAAGTTCGCTTTGGAGTTCTCCTTAAACAGATTTGGGGTTTTTTTTTTTGGGGGGGGGGAGACCAGAGGGAACTTTAAAGAATTGCTTTTAATTCTCCACAAATCCCTTGTCTCAAAATATCTCATGGTGGAATGTGTGGCCCATTATTATATTTACAGGTGGAGCTTGTCAGTAGATAGTCATATCTGTTTGAAGTGTTGTTGCCAATCTTAGGAACTGAACGGTGTATTATTACGCAGCAATACAACAATTTATTTTATTTCTTACATTTTTGTCTGCTTGACTGCCATATTTGTATCCAATAAGAGGAAAAGTAGATGTAATGTGAAACCAATTAGTGAAGTGCTCATATATGATACTTAGAATGTCAATAGTCACTCACTGTATAGAATTGGCCAAAGGGTCATTAGGGGTGAGATTCTGCCTAGAATTTCCATGCGTAGAGGTGAATTTTTACCAATTCACAGCTTTCCCAGCAGCCCAAGAACACCCCCTCCCCCCAATGCTGTTTCTGGTAGGATAGAGGATTCCTAGCAATAACATAGGGAATCAAAGTTCTCTGGTGGAAAAACTGCCTCTTCCTAGCACCTGTGAAAATTTATTCAGGATCCAAGCTCATATGTGCACTGGAAACCCATGCTGGAGGAGCAATGGAATGAGATGGGAATGACATGGAAATCAAGTCAAAATATTCTGTTAGTGTAGAGTGGTTTGTGTGCCTTCAAATTAATAGGGATGGACCATTTTTTAAAAATGAGCTATCACAGTTACACGGGGCCTGTGACACAGAACTCTTCTGCCCGGTCCTGGGTTGAGGCCAGAGAGAAGATCAATGTGGCCCTTCCTCAGGCTGGGCATTTACATCTTTGCACCCCACCCCAGGTTAGTCTTTTCAGGAGGTTAGACGGTATTTGGCTGCCAGTCTTGGAGGGTTTGTTGGGGAGAGGGTTCTTGGGGGTTTTATTGATGTATGATGTTTTTATTATTGTAAGCTGCCACAAGTCTCTGGAGAGTGGTGGGATAAAAATCCAAAAATAAATAAACAAATAAAAAAACTAAAAATGTTCCCCCAACTCATTAAAAATCCTAAGTACAACAAGAAAATAGCTAGCCAATAGGGAAATAGCTGTCCACAGTTCTGTGTTTTGACTTGCGAGGGTGTGTTGGAATGGATGTTGTTTTTTGGGAAGTGTTTTACACAAGAAATACTCAAAAGTTATATATAGCACTTGCTGTCTGAAGTGGTTCAATCCACTCTAGCAGCTTAGAACTATAGCAAAATTTCCTCCTGCAGGAGAATGATTGATATATCTGACCATCTAAAATGACAGCAATAAATCCAAATGCTATATTAGTTATGCTTAGGAGCATAAGAAATCATTGCTTGAGGCATGAAGAGTATTGACTGTTGGGAGTTTTTGAACACCATTACAAGGTAGAGGACCAACAACTGCCCTCCAGTTTAAACCTTGGCTTTTTATCCTGCTTTACTGCTCTCACCCTCACCTCACCTGTGACTGGCTATGTTCCTTACAACCTGACTCTCCTCTGACTCACCACGTCTTGTCATCCCCTCTGGCCCTACCAGGTATCACTCTTGATCCAGTCCCACAGAAGGCCATACTTTTGAAATCACATATTGGCATTCAGACTCCAAGATCTTGGTAGCTCCAAGTTAAATAGTAGATCCACTTTAGCTGCTTCATTGACAGCTGAAAACATAGATGGCATTAACAACTACTATTTCTGATGGGTCAGATCTACCTTGCAAGTTTCATGGTCATTTGGACTCAGTTGCCTCAATGAAAATGCTTGTTGAACTTTTAAGACATTTCCTCTCATTGACAGAGACACATCAGTTCCTCTGTATTTTGTGCTTTTGGAACATTTGATTTGGCCATATTAAAAATTAGTCATGTGTTCTCTAGGGCTTGATGGAAAAGAGCAGTGTCATTATTTCACAGTACTATCACTATAACCCTCTAGGTTTCAAAGTGCACAACTTTAATGGAGGATTTTTAGTAGGATCTTTAGTGAGAAGATCACTAGTACAGATAGACTTCTGGAAAAAAAATAGGAATCTTACCTCACCTGATATGTGCTGGTTCATATTTTCCAGCTTGTTCAGAATGATAGGGAGGTATGGCAGACCAAGCCAGTACACCATGTAATCGATGTATGTCATATGTGGGCCTACAACCTTTCCAGACCCAGGACCCATAGATCTTACTGACAGCACATCAGAGGAAGTCACATAATAAAATAGAAAAATTTAAGTTACAATGGAACAACTGTCAAGGTCAGCACCATGGATAGCAGGGCAAAAACGTTTAGGGACTGAAGATTCAGGTTAAGCAGCAGCATGTGTACTAAAGTCAGAAATAAGCCAAGCAGCAGAATCATGGAAGAATCTTCACCTCCTTGTCACCCTCTCTTCTCAATGTGCATGTAAAAATAAACAGGAGGCATGATCTCCTTGCTTCCTACAGACCAGGTCTTTCAACAGCAAAAAAGGCTGTACAGGACTGCAACCCAACAAGAAGTTGGGTTCTTGCAGCCCAACTGCAAGCCCCCATCTGTTGGCTGAAGACTACTTCCCTAGAACAACTTCTGAATCCTGTGCAGCATGCTGAAGCTATGGGAAAGACTCATTAGTGTTTCTTGACAGGTCAGTTGATTTAGGAAGGATTACTTCAGGTTATCACATGAGAAATACCATAACATTGCACAATGAAAAATCATGCAAGGGCTTGGAATCAAAAGTCATGTTTTGCTCAGTGAAGTCCTTCTACAATTCAAAGAACCTTCCACCAGTAAACTGAGTCTCTTTCACTTGATGAAAACGCCTTTCATAGGAACAAATTTCCATTGTCAGAAGAACAAAACCTTTGGATTCTAACCAAGGTCTTCAGTGAAAATGTGATTTTCAGGGAGGCAGTCCTTAATAATATTTTTAAATTGATTTTCTGAAAAAATATAATTTTAAGAGTGCCTCCCCCCTTTCCTTCTAGTAATTTTGCAAAACAATCAGCAATCCTCTTAAATCCTGTGAGGAAAACATATACTTCGCTTTCCGCCCTCTTTTCCATCAGTTGAAGACAATAGGAGAGTGCCTTGCTTATATCCCCTTTATTGTGTCCAACAACTCACAGTTTTTTAAATAAAAAATAGACCACAAAGGGCTTTTAACATATTAGTATGATTTTTAAATATATAAACTATGATTCTGAAGCAGAGCCTTCTAGCTACAGCAGTGACCAGGGCAGCCAGTAAATGTCACTAAACCAGAAGCAGTGCTGATTTCTGATTGACCACCAGTATCACTGACTAAACTCACTACAATGCTATGGTTTCTTGTCAGCCTGTGGCACAGGACCAAAATTGCTTTTGGCTTGGAAAATTTTTGACTAGTGTATGGATTGGACTAAAAGTTAGTGTGATGTAGTGGATAGAGTGCCAGACTAAGAACTGGGAGACCCAAGTTCAAGTCCTCACTCTGCTATGAATGCTTGCTGGCTGCACTTAACTCAATAACAGTCTCTTAGCCTAACCCACATCACAGGCTGGCTATTGTATGTAAGTGGAGGCAGGAAGAACAATGCTATAAGCTGCATTAGGTCCCTCCAGAGAGAGGAATGGGGTATAAATAAATAAATTATGTCCTAAGTTGACTTCAAGAATCCCAGTGAAATAGCTGATCATATCTTACTATACTTGCACTGCACCATCTCAGACTTGTGACCTTCACCAAAGAGGAAAGGCAGATAATTAAAAATGTGCTTTACACAATAGCTTGCATTGAATGTAGATGAAGGAAAACAACTTTGCTGTATTTTGCTTCTGTAATTAAAAATAATAGCCTCTCCCAGTCACTCATTTCTATGTCCCACACAAGGAAGGGAGAGACTGATACTATCTATTTCCTTGTCAGCTTTTTGAAGTCTGCAAATATGCGAAGACAGACTCCATCAACCCTCTTACACGTGATCATAGTCTTCTGAGATGCTGATCAAGGTGACTCTCAAAGCATATGACTTTCTTTAACAGTAAAGAAAGCCAGGTAGATTGTTCTGTACTTCTGGATTGTACTGATAAGCATGGTTGTCTTAAAATAACCTGTTGTCTCTCTTCTGCTGACTCCAGTATGGCAGAGAAGTAAAGGGATCAAGAAGTTGCTAACAGCTGACAGCAGAGGTATCATGGCTAAGTGGCAGAACAATTGTTTTGCATGCAGAATGTGCCAGGTTCAATCCCCAGCATCTCCTGTGAACAAGTTCTAGAATTAGATGATGGGAAAGGCCTCCATTTGAGACCATTGCCAGTCAGAAAGGACCAAACTACTGGGAATTTCACTTGTTAGATCTATATAATACATCTTGAGGCAAGTGTATTTGCTGGAGTAATGAGTTTCTAAATGCCAAACGTGCTACAGCGAATTCCTAACCTGCTGGCAATCACAAAAAATAAATGCTGATAATCCTTCAATTTCAAGAAGAAGAAGAAGAAGAGTTGGTTCTTATATGCCGCTTTTCCCTACCCGAAGGAGGCTCAAAGCGGCTTACAGCCGCCTTCCCATTCCTCTCCCCACAACAGACACCCTGTGGGGTGGGTGAGACTGAGAGAGCCCTGATATCACTGCTCGGTCAGAACAGTTTTATCAGTGCTGTGGTGAGCCCAAGGTCACCCAGCTGGCTGCATGTGGGGGAGCGCAGAATCAAACCTGGCATGCCAGATTAGAAGTCCGCACTTCTAACCACTACACCAAACTGGCTCGCAGAATGTTTTCAACCTATCTATTTAATATTCAAATTTATATAAACCAGCATCTTATTAAAATCTCTCATTTTTACAGCCAGGGAAAATCATCTTTACTGTCATGCCATCTAGCTGACCCTTTTGTCACTTAATGATATTTCTAATAATTAGCATGTGTTACCTGAATCACGCTTACACGTGCCCTGAGACACGTGTATTAAGACTTGGGGAATTATCTGAGCAGCGAGAGGTGGGGTAACAGTGTAAAAGGATCCATTTTGCCTGTGTTTACAAGATAATTCAACCCTTAAGAACTCAAGGCAGACAACATTGGTAAATTGGTAAAAATAACAAGAATAATCTTTATTAGAAGAAAATAATAAAAGCACAAATATATCTAGCACACCTATCAAGCAGTTGTATAGAGATGAAATCAGGGTGGGGAAAAGAAGCTTCGGTATAATTACTGTTAGAGTGTAGAGTCAGAGGTAAACAACATGAGCCAGCATAAAGGGAGGTTCCAATGGGTCCTGAGTTGGAAGGTACTCGGAGTGGCTGTGTGAAGCCACAGTTTATATGGGGTTTTGGGGAGGGGGCTCAGAGGTGGTCTTAAGTGAGCAAATGATGGGATTTTCCATGGGTCAGGATGTTGGACAATGCCTTGGCCAGGTCCAGAGATGGCCGCTGATGAGCTTAAACAAAGGTGTTAATGGGTCTAAGAAAAGGGAGCCATCATGTCTCAGTGGGTCTAGCTGCTTGTATTTGGGGAAGAGATTTTCCCTTACAGAGAGGCCAAGGATGAATGGTGTGCAAGACAAAGAAGTTTGCCCAGGAGCCCCTGGGCAAACAGGCTGGAGCTGGTCCACTTGATCAGCAATAGGTTACATCAAATGCTGATCTCATGATAAGATTAGTCATGCTAAAACATCTTAAGAGCAAATTTCTCTGAGCCCCACCACATCTACACTTCTAATACATAACTTTATTTAGCTGGGGTATCAATTTTTTTTAAATGGTTCCATTCCAATTTAAGTTGATAGATTTATTTTAAAAAATTATGTTCATTTTTCAAGTCATTATTCCATTTGAGGAGGAAAGCATAGCTAGGAGGCAAAGGAGGTCCAGTTAATTAGAGAAGCATCATGAAAATAACAAAATCATTATTTCATTAACATTAAAAATGCTAATGCTACCATCTTTCTTCTTAATTTCAAACTGAGCTCTATCACAGATCTACCCAGTGCCCAGGGTTCTCCTTTTTAAATTGTTATCCCGTCTGTACATTTGTATCCCACTTTCCCCCCCAGAAGTTTAGGGTTTCCATTCCTTTGTTCTACTTTCACAACAAACCATTGATGGAGGTTAGGTTGATCAAGAATGACTGGTCCAAAGTCACTCAACATGCTTTCATAGCAGAATGGACATTTCTGCTGAGTCTCCCAGATCCTAGCGTGGCAGTTTAATAACTAGAGCAAGTTGCCTTTTTGTTTTACTCTCTCTGTGTGTAACATACCATCAGGTTGCATCTGACTTATGAAAACACCATAAGGTTTTCAAGGCAAGTGATTAAACAGAGATGATTTTCCATTGTATATACATGTGCACATGCACACATAACCACATATATGTCTACAACACTACAACCATGCAAGGGAAATTAGGCTGAGAGGAACCAGATTCCCCCAGCAATATTACATGTTGAAGTAGGGATTAAAACCAGTGTCTCTCAGATCCTAGTCTGAAACTCTAACCACTGCACCATGCTGGTGACTGTTGAATGAATTATTTATTTTCATTATTTGTTATTTTTTATTAATGTAATTTATATGCCACCACTTCCAGCCACCTAGCCTGCAGTGGCTCACATCATACGACAAAATACAATTCAATAATTATAAAATAAAAATAAAACCCTCTCCCACCCTCTGTTCCCAAAACCATACCCTTTTACAGCCTGCCATCCACTGCTGTACACCCAGGGAATTATGTAAATTGGAGTGCTGGAGGCCGGGCATAACTTTCTATGGATGGCCTCAACCTAAAGCCTGGTGGAAGAGCTAGATGTTAAAATTCACTCTTCGTAACAGACACATGTTACCATCAAGTACCATGGCAAGGTTCTCCTGGGACAGATAGAGAGCCAGTAGGCAGGCCCAACGTAGATGGTAAAATTCAGTCTTTGCCAGGGACACATGTTTGTCCATGGAGAGCAAAGAATTGAGCCATAGTCTCAAATTCCTGAGTTGACTGTAGAAAGATTGGTTGGTATCAAGTGTTACTAGAAATGGCTGCCCCTTCGGCTTCCCCAGCAACATAATCTTTGTTTTAGATAGATTTACTTTAACTAACTCTCACCTAGCCATTCTATCACTGTACCCAGGCAAGAGGCCAAGACCAGAATTCTGGCTATCTGTCACTCCTTAGATAAGAGATATAGGTGGGTATTGACACCAATGGCTTTAATGATAACTCACAGCCATTTGGACATAGTAGACTGAGTCGTGGTGATATTAAACACACCAAAATTGAAGGTGTGATCACTTTTTGAGGTTCTACTGAATCACAAGAAACTTATCACACCATATTTGAGAGTGTGAGCATCTTTGAGGCGCCATTGAACCATAGACAATATTGTGAATGGGAAAAGGTCAATTTTGGGTCAAAAACATCTTCCTTTGTGAAGTCTGTAATTCTTTAGACTTCTATTGTCTAAATATTTTTATTGAATTGTAAGCATGTTTACTAATGTTGCCCTTTGCACAGAATATTTATGTAGTTTATTCAACTGCATAATTCCTTTTTTTTTTTGATCTGCATATTGATGGCAACACATTCCAAACCTGACAATCTCTGCCAGAGGGCACATATAGATGTTAAATAACACCGAGGAGAGAATTGACCCTTGTGGGACTCGACAGGTTAGGACAATGGTGATGACCTATCTTCATCTAAGATTATTCTCTGGGACCTACCCTGGAGGAATGAGAATGACTAGCTTAAGGCTGTACTCCTCACACCTAAGGAGGCTGGCAGTTAGCCAGGTCCAAATGGCCTTGTCATGGGTCAGCCAGGCAGAGGTATCCCTAAAGAGGTAGAGGATTCTTCAGAAGAAGAATGGGCATGTGAAGGAAGTCACAGCTCACAGCGAGTTACAGACAGCTTGCTACATAAAGCTATTTCTGCCCTGCTAAATAACGATTTGCAGCCTGATGGCAGCATCCCGGCTATTCAGCTCAGAATCAGGAAGAGTCTCACCATTCACCAGTGGAATATAGGTAGAGGAGGATTTGACATGAAATGCTGGAAAGGAGGTGGAGTGGATGATTAGCAACCCAGAGAACCTTGGATCCCGACAGTGACACCTGCATGATTCAATTCAGCTGTAAGATGAGCATCTCTGTTATAACCGCCCAGAGCCATAAAGAATGGATGGTATAAAAATCCAAATAAATAAATGATAGATAGATAGATAGAAAGAAAGAAAGAAAGAAAGAAAGAAAGAAAGAAAGAATAAAGGGCAGAGAAATCAGGAGACTGATTGGAAACGACTTGTCATCTTATCCCTGACCTTGCTGCCACTGACTCTGTCTCTGCCTTGTGACTCTGATCCTTTGGAGTACATTTGGACTTTGACTTCTAGCTTTGCCCCTGAACTTGTTCTCACGGCCAAATTGCTTCCTCTGTGTTTCACCTGAAAGCGGGACTCTGGCCACACTGTGCCAGTTTTGCCTATGCCTTGTCTTACTCAGCTGACCTGTTCCCAGCATGTTCCAGAACAGGTCTACTGTGTCAGAGGGAGGAAACAGATCCAACAGATCTGTAGTGCCATCCCAGCTGCATCAAGGTGTAATTGAAGATTATCCATCTGAGCAACCAGAGGTGTCTCAGCAGCCAGAGCTGTCCTGAACACTGGCTGGAAGTCAAACTTGAGGGGATCTAGGGCAAATGTCTCATCCAGACATTCCTGGAGCTGTTCAGCCACTGCTCACTCAATCACCTTTTCCAGAAATGAAAGATTGAATACTGGGCGGCAATAGGCTGCATCCCCCTCATCTACTCATGACTTTTTCAGGAGAGGTGCTACCACTGCTTCCTTGAGGGAACTAGGAAAAGAGGTCTGAGAGAGTGAGTGATTTATAATATTTCCCAAGCCTTCTCCTACCATTTCCCTCAAGGCTTTCACCAACCAGGAAGGGCAGGGATCAAAGAAGCAGGTAGTAGGCCACACAGCCAGTAGGATCCTGTCAACATCTATCTGTAAAACGTGGGTTAAAGGCATCCAAAAATGGATCTGACAATGTACATAGGGCCCCGAGACTCCTACAGATTCCAAATCTGGCAAACAAGACTTGGCAAAGGAGTGAGACTTTCTCTGAAAAGAATGTCACAAATGTGTCACAGCTAATAGCCAAATTTTCATCTGCTTTCAGAGTCACCAAAGGGGCAGTCAGTTGCCTAATAACTCCAAACAATTGAGCTGGATGCGACATGACAGATGTTATGGAGAAATAAGAAAAATAAGAGCGCATTGCTGCCTTCAGTGCCACTTCGTAAGTCTTCAAGTGGGCTCAACAAGTGCTCTTGTTGCTTCATTACGAGTTAGTCACCAGCACCACTCTAGCTTTCTTAGCCCCCCCCCCTTTTACCTTTCTTAGCTCATTTATACACCAGGGAGCCAAAGTAGCATGGGAATGAAAAGGGCTGCAGTCAGTGGCCTCCTGAATGCCCAGATTCCAGGCATCAGTGATTTCATCAAGAGAGCTGCTGGCAGAACCAGACAAATCCGACAGAGCATTCTGAAATCCAGTTGCATCCATGTGCCTCTGTGGGTGACCCTAAATAAGCTTACTATCTCTGTAGAGGGAGGAGGTAAATCTCAAACTGACCTTCACAAGGTAATGATCAGTCCATGGCACTGGTTCACAAAGAGCTACTGAATCCAGTTCAATTCTTCTTTCCAGATAGCTTACTGGGAAATGCCGTTTTTTCATATGTAGCAGAAAGCAGTTGTGAATGTGACCTGGAAGCATTGTACTGTAATCTAGAATAATAGAATCATAGAGTTGGAAGGGGCCATACAGTCCATCTAGTCCAACCCCCTGCTCTACGCAGGATCAGCCCTAAGCATCCTAAAGCATCCAAGAAAAGTGTGTATCCAACCTTTGCTTGAAGACTGCCAGTGAATGCAGAATTGCTAATCTAATCTAATGCAGAATTGCTCCAATCTAAGATCTTTGAAATTAATGGGGTTAGATGGGAATGATTTTGCATAGCAGGGCAGCAGTAGAAATATTTATTTTTAAATGGTCATCCTTTTTTTATTATTTAGGGGTTTGTTTTTGGTTGAAGCAGCCAAGAGATTTTAGGTGTGTATTCAGGTATAGATAAGAAGCCTCTCTGAACTGCTTTGGGATTTTGGATGTGAGGGTCCTATGACTGTGACATCTGTCACCTGACTGATCATTAGAGTTGATTCAACTGATCTGATTGGCTAGGTGGACAACCTCTTCCTCCCACATACGTTCCTCTTGAAGTTGTACCCTCATTTGCAGAGGAAACTAAATATCCGTTTTTGGGGTTCAGGTTCAATTTGACTTCTTGCTGTCACTACCAAGCCATCTTTAGAGTCTCAAGTGAAAACTGCATATACTTTTTATGCACCATTAAAATTGTGAGACAGGAAAAAAAATCCTTGGATGGGACTTACATCTGCTCCTTCTCTTCCACATGAGTATGCATTTGCTCCAAGACACTTTCATGTCACACATGGATGCTTCCATGGAATGCTAGTATAACTGTCAAACTAGGATCTGAGAGATGCATGTTCAAATCCCCAGTCTGCCCACTCTCAGCTTCACCTAACTAACAGGGTTATTCTTGTGGGGATAAAATGGAGGAGAGGAAAATGCTATTGCAGGAAGCTCTGGGACTCCACTAAAATCAAAAGTGAAGTATAAATATATTGCATGAACCCCTTTGTAAAGTTTAAGAATTTGGTTCCCCCCCCCATTTTAATTTCTAGTAATTCCCTCTCCCCAAGTTATCTGTGGAAGCCAATGTATAAGAAGCAACCCTTATTTCCCCCTTCACTTGCTCCTTCCATTAAGCAACAATTTCTTCCCTCACCTGAGGGTTAGTGGGTGGGGTTAGAGAAAGGTGAAACTGTTACATAAAACGCCAAAAGCATATTTCCAATGCACTTCCCCATACTCATCCTTTTGCTCTGCTTGGATTAGCGCACCCTTGAACTTGCTCAAGAGGCATTTTGTGTAAAGTATTGCATCTATGAAAAGAACAAGGCTGATCTTTTGAAAGAGCAGAGACTGCTCACTGGGCTGGCTTCATCCAGTGTCCAGATGATAGAAATGGAGTATCTTCCATGCATTAAAACAAATAAGTGATCTCAGATTTTGCACCCCATCTTACATTTCTGTATTTGGCTGAAGCACAGAGGAAGAGAGAGATACAAGCCAATCTGATTATATTCCTCCTCTTTTTAAAACTCTCCTTCATGTCCATGGTTCTGCAAAAAGTAAAAACATGTGTATTGCCATTCAGTCATGGCAAACTCCATCTGCAAATCATTGCATCAGCCCTTTCAAATATGTTAACCAGAAATGCAAGATGCTATAGCTAGCCGGGTCCCGCAGCTCCAGCAATGGTTTTTTTAAGGGGCGGACAAACCATCACCCCCTTCAGCAGCTCAGGGAACTTCCCAGTAGACAGGGAGATATTAACAATATCCCTGAGCTGACCTCATATCTGCTGGCCGCCCCCTTTGAGCAGCCAAGACAGAAAGGGATCAAGGGGACACAATGTTGCCCTCACTAGACTTCATCTTATGCTTTATATAGTTTGGAACATTGCCAGCCAAGCTTTGGTGGTCCTTATTGGTATTTCCAAGACGTGAGAGAATTCCACCCCCACCCAAGAGTTGAATTATTTTTTATACCTTGTTTTTAACTACCCAAAGAAGTCTCAAAGCAGTTTACAATCACCTTTCCTTCTTCTCCTCACAACCCATTGAGGTAGGTGGAGCTGGTAGAGCTCTGAGAACTGTGACTAGCCCAAGGTCACCCATCTAGCTTTATGTGGACAGGTGAGGAATCAAACATATTTCTTCAGATTAGAGCAGTGGTTCTCAACCTGGCGGTTGGGATCCCTTTGGGGGTCAAACGGCCCTTTCACAGGGGTCGCAGCAGGGCAAGCAGCTTGGCCGGGAGGGGGGAGCCATCTACACAACAGCCTTGCGGGGGAGATCGAAATAGAGCGTTTGTCTGTCTGGAGCAGCGGAAAAGAGCGAGTTCGGCATGATGGGACAAGAGGCAGAGCTGAACTGAGAAACTCGGGGGAAAAAAACAATTTATATACCATCATGAACAATGTATCTTTACACCATTGGTCAGTTTCAGTTTAATTTCTGTGAAATAACATTTGCATAATGTTATAGTTGAGTAACTGTATTCAAGTGTCGTAGCAAACCAGCCAAAGTTTGAAATGCACTTTGCTCTGTGCCCTGGTTTATGCCCATCCCTACCTAATACTAAGTCCATAATCAGTTTGCCTGGGATGTCCTGCTCATAACAATACACATACAGTTAAAGTGATTTCCTGCAAACCAGTATTATTCCAGCGTTTGTTTCCTACTGAGCACATCTTCTGCTGTCTAGACAGGATGATTGCCAACACCCAGATGGGGCCTGGAATCATGTGCATGGCTCCCTTGTTGAGGTCAAGAAGACTCCCACATTCCTAGGTCTCTGCAAACTATGCAAAACTGAATTATTCAAGAGGCTGTTTTGCTAAAATAATAATAATAATAGGGATATACTATTTAAAAAAAGATTCAGAAATAAGTTTGTGGGAAAGTGTTATGGACTATCACTATACCACTAGATATATATTTCACATTATCTCTTGCTGTAAGTAGGTTCCTACTATCTAATTTGTGGATTGTTTAATGTGCCATGTTAATACTTTTGTTTTGCTTTTCTCTGAACTCTGATTGGTTCCAGGTTACTACAAATCAAATCCTGTTGCATGATCTATTGGATATTCCATCATTCATTGTGATGACCTATCCTGTGCAAGCCACCTTGTATCTTAACAAGAAAGGCAGACAATAAATAACGTAAATAAATAAATAACAACTGTTCTCCAGATTACAGACATCAGTTTCCCTGGAGAAAATGTCAACTTTGGAGGGTGGATATTATATCATTACAACTTGGTTGAGTGTCGTCCCCTCCCCAAAATCTGTCATTCCTAGGATCCATCCCCAAAGTTCTAGGAATTTCCCAAGCTGCATATGGCAACTGCACCAAACAATGAATAAGATGCCAAATGATCTGCCTTCGGTGTTTTGAAGCCTGCCCTCTCAAATTAGGCTTTTTATTACCCTTTCTCCTCTATCTGTAGACGTTGGCACCAACAATTCCCTGGATGAGGAAAACAATCACTGAATCTAAAATGAATGGAAAACAAAGACGTTGCAACTGGAAATAATCTGTTTGATTTTCACTGCGTCTAAAACTGTGATAATTTCTCCTCTGAAATTTGGTAGACACAATTCCTTTTGTACAGGGTATAGGCCTTGGAAAAATTATCCAAAAGGGTTTAAAACACACAAGACACAGCTCAAACTATGTTGATTTCTCCAGCAAATGGAGAACAATGAAAACTGAAGGCAAAAAAAAAATGTTAATATTGGAAACAAAATTAAATGGTACAACGCCTCCTCCTACACACTCACTTTCCTATTCTATATATAGGAGTTGGCAAGGAACAACTCTTGTGTATGTCAGTTATGGTTGCCAGCTTCAAGGTGAGTGCTTGGAGATCTCACAGGTTTACAAGAGATCTCCGGATGCCAGAGAACTGGGCTCCTGGAGAAATGGCTGCTTTGGAGGGTAGCTTCTGTGGTTACTGCTATAGTCCCTCCCCTCATCAAACCCACCCTCCCCAGGTTGCAACCCTCAACTCCAGGAATTTCTTGACCTGGAGTTGGCAGTCCTAGACTGTCAGCCTACAGAAACTTGACCAATGTGTCGGTGGAACTGAATAATAGAATAATGGCAATTAAGGACAGTGCTTCTCTGATTTCCCTGTGTTTCCAATGCTTCCAAGTATGAAATATTGACCTGTTAAAAAGAAGGCCCCATGCCACAACACAGAGACATAATATTTGTCAGATTTCCAGTAAAAGGATTCAGATGTCTTTATACTAACGCCCGAAGCATGGGCAATAAAAAGGAAGAGCTGGAACTTCTCATGCTGATGGAAAGATATGATCTAGTAGGCATCACAGAAACTTGGTGGAATGATTCTCATGACTGGAATGTAATGGTGGATGGATATGAACTGTTCAGAAAAAACAGAACAGATCGAAGTGGTGGAGGAGTGGCACTGTATGTGAGGAAAGGGCTTACCTGTCAGGAAATTCTAGTGAAGGAGAGCATATCTACAGTGGAAAGCATCTGGGTGAAAATAAGCGAGGGGAAAACAAACAGTGTGGTGGTTGGTGTCTGCTACCAACCACCTGACCAACGAGAGGATGTGGATGCTGCACTTTGTGAGCAGCTTGGGAAAATATCCAAGCGGCAGGACCTTGTCATCATGGGTGACTTCAATTTCCCAGATGTGTGCTGGGAAACGAACTGTGAATCGTCCTCAGTCATGCAACTTTCTGACCTGCCTGGCTGACAATTTCATTTATCAAATGGTCGATGAACCCACAAGAGGTTCAACCATATTGGACTTAATACTGACCAACAGGCAAGAGTTGGTGGATGAGGTGAAAGAGGTGGGGACCCTAGGGGGAAGTGACCATGTCCTCATAGAATTCCTTTTGATATGGGGAGCCAAGGAAGCTTGTAGCCAGATGCGAATGTTGGATTTTCATAGGGCAAACTTTAATAAACTCAGAGACATGAAGAGTGTCATACCATGGACGAGAATGCTGGAAGGGAAGGGAGCATGTGAAGGGTGGGCGCTACTCAAACAAGAGCTATTGCATGCTCAATCAATGACTATCCCAGAAAGATGAAAACACTGCAGGAGCTCTAAGAAGCCTATTTGGATGAACAGAGAACTTCAAGAGGAACTAAGAAAGAAAAGGAAAATGTTCAGGAAATGGAGGGAAGGACACAGCTCTAAAGAAGAGTACCTACAGGTTACTAGGCACTGTAGATCAATCATCAGAAAGGCCAAAGCTGAGAGTGAGCTAAGATTGGCCAGGGAAGCCCATTGTAACAAGAAAAGATTTTTCAGTTATGTGAGGAGCAAACGTATAGTAAAGGAGGCAATAGGCCCACTGTTGGGTGCGGATGGACAAACTCTAACGGAAGATGCAGAGAAAACAGAAAGGCTTAGTGCCTATTTTACATCTGTTTTTTTCCCACAGGTCAAAGTGTTTAGGCACATCTAGAGATGGCCGTAGCCAAAGGATAGTGTCTGGGTGGCAGGTTAACATGGATAGAGAGGTTGTCGAGAGGCATTTAGCTGCACTGGATGAGTTCAAATCCCCTGGTCCGGATGAAATGCACCCGAGAGTACTCAAAGAACTTTCCAGAGAACTTGCACAGCCCTTGTCCATCATCTTCGGAACCTCTTTAAGGACTGGAGATGTCCCGGAGGACTGGAAGAGAGCAAACGTTATTCCGATTTTCAAAAAAGGGAGGAAGGATGACCCGGGAAACTACAGACCAGTGAGTCTGACCTCTGTTGTGGGGAAGATAATGGAGCAGATATTAAAGGGAGTTATCTGCAAACATCTGGAGGACAATTTGGTGATCCAAGGAAGTCAGCATGGATTTGTCTCCAACAGGTCCTGCCAGACCAACCTAGTTTCCTTTTTTGACCAAGTAACAGGTTTGCTGGATCGGGGAAATTCGGTTGATGTCATTTACTTGGATTTTAGTAAAGCTTTTGACAAGGTTCCCCATGATATTCTGATGGATAAGTTGAAGGACTGCAATCTGGATTTTCAGATAGTTAGGTGGATAGGGAATTGGTTAGAGAACTGCACTCAAAGAGTTGTTGTCAATGGTGTTTCATCAGACTGGAGAGAGGTGAGTAGTGGGGTACCTCAGGGCTCGGTGCTCGGCCCGGTACTTTTTAACATATTTATTAATGATCTAGATGAGGGGGTGGAGGGACTACTCATCAAGTTTGCAGATGACACCAAATTGGGAGGACTGGCAAATACTCCGGAAGATAGAGACAGAGTTCAACGAGATCTGAACACAATCGAAAAATGGGCAAATGAGAACAAGATGCAATTTAATAAAGATAAGTGTAAAGTTCTGTATCTGGGTCAGAAAAATGAAAAGCATGCCTACTGGATGGGGGATACACTTCTAGGTAACACTGTGTGTGAACGAGACCTTGGGGTACTTGTGGATTGTAAACTAAACATGAGCAGGCAGTGTGATGCAGTGGTAAAAAAGGCAAATGCCATTTTGGGCTGTATCAACAGGGGCATCACATCAAAATCACAAGATGTCATAGTCCCATTATATACAGCACTGGTCAGGCCACACCTGGAGTACTGTGTGCAGTTCTGGAGGCCTCACTTCAAGAAGGACGTAGATAAAATTGAAAGGGTACAGAGGAGAGCGACGAAGATGATCTGGGGCCAAGGGACCAAGCCCTATGAAGATAGGTTGAGGGACTTGGGAATGTTCAGCCTGGAGAAAAGGAGGTTGAGAGAGGACATGATAGCCCTCTTTAAGTATTTGAAAGGTTGTCACTTGGAGGAGGGCAGGATGCTGTTTCTGCTGGCTGCAGAGGAAAGGACACGCAGTAATGGGTTTAAACTTCAAGTACAACGATATAGGCTAGATATCAGGAAAAAAATTTTCACAGTCAGAGTAGTTCAGCAGTGGAATAGGCTGCCTAAGGAGGTGGTGAGCTCCCCCTCACTGGCAGTCTTCAAGCAAAGGTTGGATACACACTTTTCTTGGATGCTTTAGGATGCTTAGGCGTGATCCTGCATTGAGCAGGGGGTTGGACTAGATGGCCCCTTGGTTGGACTAGTATGGCCCCTTCCAACTCTATGATTCTATGATTTGAACTGGAAACATTTCCTCATTACTCTAATATTTGAATTATTGAACAAGCAGTGACTGGGCCAAGGAGGTTCTTCAACAAGATGCTCAATAAAAAGGAATCTGGCAATGTAGTTTATATTGCACTATTTTTTGCCCATTGTTAAGAACACTGCTTTTCATTGCTGTCAAAGCATTATCATTAGATATTTCTTCAGACCAACCAAGTTTGAGGTAAAAAGTTCATTTTAAGCAGGCATCCTTAAATGAATAACTTAATGAGGGAAACTGGATCCTTACTCTGAACTGTATTATCATTTTGGCACTCAATAAAGCACAGTTAGAAGTACATGATATAGCTGCTTCATAAATGCCTCTGGCAGTATTATTTCTAGAAGCACTTCTGCCAGCTGAATGACATGTGCTCTGGTTCTCTTTTTGTCCACATTACAGGTATTTAAACCTGGGTGAAGCCAGATGGGATGCTAGCTGGAAATGGAAGTCTAGGGAACCTCCTTGCATGCCGTGAGATCTGGACTGAGTTCCTGTTTCCCACCCTATTACAGGTATCTTAGCCTAAGTATGGATAGAGGAGTGAATTTCTGGACTGGGTGATCTAGGCCAGGGGATCCGGGGCAAGGAGTTGGATTTTTAAAAAATGTATTTCTAAATTATATTTTCATGCTTTTTTGTATGCTGCTTTAAATCCAAGCAGTATATAAACAAACAAACAAACAAACAAACAAATAAATAAATTACCTGTTGCGGAATGTAAATTTCAATCCTGCCATCATTAATTTAGGAGTAAGTCCCAAGGAAAATCATTAATTTAGGAGTAAGTCCCAAGGAGCATCATAAGAATTAACTTTTGCATAATAAAGAATAAAATTAGGCTATATGTGGATTTTTTCGAAGAATGTTTTGTCACACATTGTTTGGAGGCTTTGGATTATATCTAGATGAAGTTGAACTGGATGGTATTTATACACAGAGAAAATCCTTCCTTTGAACATAGTTAAAATATATCTCTAAAAGTGTGATTAGCATACTTTAAATGGATAAATAAAACTTGTAAACAGAGGACATCTGAAGGTGAGATACATTCACTGTTCTTCAAGGCAGATAGTTCAGTAAGGCCACTGGGAAAAGTCCAGGTGAGCTGATGGCCTGGAAGTTACTCCCTACTCAGCAACCACCTTGCAAGGATTGAACCTAGATCCGATGAGACAGGGACCACCCCAACATGAGAACCTCAACACACTGTTCCTCTATTCGCCCTTTCCCCAGGCTTTTTTGCCTTCCTAAATTGCCTCTGGATGTTTTAAAAGAGTGGAGGAAAATGTGACATTTGCCATTGTATCAGCTTGGTGTAGTGGTTAGGAGTGCAGACTTCTAATCTGGTGAGCCAGGTGTGATTCCGCACTCCCCCACATGCAGCCAGCTGGGTGATCTTGGGCTCGCCACGGCACTGATAAAACAGTTCTGACTGAGCAGTAGTATCAGGGCTCTCTGAGCCTCACCCACCTCACAGGGTGTCTGTTGTGGGGAAAGGAAAGGGAAAGTGAATGTAAGCTGCTTTGAGCCTCCTCCGGGTACAGAAAAGCGGCATATAAGAGCCAACTCTTATACTTTTGCCTTTCACTATGGATGTGTATGAACTGCTTGATGAACTAAAATTCATAACAAATTTTGGCTGGTTCATGGTTTGTGAACTGATGTTTGCAGATTGAGAACCACAGCAGAGCCCATGAATTTAGTACAGTTCTTGCTGGCTCATGGCATTCATAAGAATCGTCATGAGAAACTCAAGGCAGCTCCCCACTGATCAGCTGTTTGGTTTAACTAGCTTGGAGTCATTTAAACCAGTGGTCCCCAACCCCAGGTCTGGGGACCGGTACCAGTCCTTAGATCAGTCAGTACCGGGCCGCAGCTCCTCCTTGCTCTCCTCCCTGGCTGCTGCCTTGGGGGCTGCCCTGCCACTTTGCTGCTGGCTTACCTTTGGTGCTTTCCAGCGGCCGCCATGGCTGGGGCTCCCCTTCGGTGTGGCACTACAGAGCTGCTGCTGACAGCGCCCCCCAGCGGGCGGTGGGAAGTCAGGGATGCTGGCGGGAAAGCAAGTGGAGCAGGGGCTCAGATGGCGGTGACGTCCCTTAGCAAAAGACTACCCCCCCCCCCGGGCCTCAGTAAAATTGTCAAGCGTTGACTGGTCCCCAGCGATAAAAAGGTTGGGGAACACTGATTTAAACCATCACTACTTTCTGCTCCCTGAGGCATTTCCTGTGGAGCAGAATGTAGGGATGGTTTAAATGGCTTTTTGCTCCCAGCTGTTTAAACAAATGCAATGAAATCAGAAGCCTCCCTATCAGCCCAGTTTCAGATTCTCTTGTATAAAGGAGCTGCTCAAGGGAGCCTAATACTATTGGGCCCAAAAGGAGAAGCCTCCATGCTGGTCAGCTTTTGGGCTCTCTTTGGCCTGCAAAAAAGAGGGTGTAAAGTATCTTCCAATGAGCATTTTCCCTCCTTCTTTCTGCTGGCTGCTTTTCTCCCTGGCCAGCAAAAAGGAAGGGGTGAAGTATCTCCCAGTCTGATTATTCACAGGGAGGTCTAGGTGGCAGCAACAGGGCAGTAGGGCTAATCCCTGATTATGTATGAGGCTGCTGCCATCCCAGCCCTGGCCTGGCACCCTGGACAGCCCACAGTATGGAATGTGGGAACTCCTGCAAATGTGGGAACTGAGGGAATTCCCCACAATAACGTGGGTGCCATCCGTGACCCTCTGGCGCCTTTGGACCTGGCTCCATCCCGACCTATGGTGTCCTTGCAGGGACACCACACACCCCTGTCAGCTCCATGGAGCTGGGGTGTTCACCCACCTTGATGGGAGAGTGGCATGCCATTCCCCTGCCATTGTGCAGTTGGGGCCCTCTGCCCCTCACTTCCCCTACTGCCCCTGCTGCCACTCAGCTCACCGGGCATTTCCAGCCCTGGCGTTGTGCGCATATGTAGGAAGCGGCAGGGCATGCCACCCCATGCATACGTAGGAAGCAGCAGGGCATGCCACCCTGTTGTAAGGACCTGGCAGCAGCCCAGTGTGTCTGCTGCTGTGCATAATTGGTCCCAGGGAGCACTTTATCCCTCCTGTCTGCTGAGCATGAAGAGCTGCAGCCAGCAGAAGGAAGTGGGAGAAATGGCCCATAACTTCTCCCTCATTTTTATTTCACTGGTTTTGCTCCCTTCCCCACTTTTAAGGAGGCAGAGAGCAAAACCAGAGGGTTAAATGGATCAGTTTAATCCTCTGGTTTTGTTCCCCACTACTTTGTGAGAATCAGAAAACAGGGGTTTAAACTGCTCACAAACCTATACAAACTGGCATTTCAGTTCATGTAGGTTCATATTTCAGTTCATGGTTCAGTCACGAACCACAAACTGGACCACAAAAATTTGGCTCATGCCCATCCCTACCTTTCAGTTGTTTTCAGAACAGTTTGATTTTTCCCAGCTCTTTTTGCTAATTATGTTTCTGTTGGGGCCAAAATACTTATTAATCTAATGCCTTGATGGGGTTTTTTACTCTAAAAAGCAGACTATTTGAATCAGAGCTGTGGTACTGGCCAAGAGAGAGCATTAATTTTTCTTATGTTTCATTTTCTGATAAAAAAAAACCCTTCCCTTAGCTGCAGTTTTCTCCAGTAAAGAAGTCAAAGATGTAAAACCAGGATTGTTGTCAGGTTTAATAACAGGCTGGTAATAAATAGGTTGGAAGATCTCTAATATAATGTATACCTGCACTTGGCTGTAACTCAGTGTATTCGGAGAGATGTTTACTATTGCTTTCAAGATCTTATAATGCAACACCATTCAAGAAGACTGCAATACCTCGTAGCCTCTTAAAAATGAAGTGTTATACACTTTGGTGAAGTTGGGAAGTACCAGCTTGATCTTCTTGTTTTAAGCTGCCCCAAACTGAGAAGTGCTACAGGGAAGCATTTCAACATTACTTTGGGTAATTTCTTACTTATCCATTTAATTATGTTCACTTACGGCGAACCCCGCTTTTGAACAGTGGGTAGTGCTCTACTTTATCCTAATTAATGAATCATTTAATGGCCAGCCTGCAGAGCCTGAATATGCTAATTTAGATTGATTTTCATTAATTCCTTCTAAAAAAATATCGATGTCGTTCAAGCTGCTTGCAGTATGAGATGCTTGAATTTCCCAGCATATTCCAAAGGACACCAGTGATCAGGATGCTGATGCTTCATCTCAGGTTACATATTCAGCTGACCTCTTAGCATACATTTATGAACTGATGACATGGAGTTTTTAAGTACAAAACTCTGTACAGTCAGCATTGATATCTCCCAGTCCAATGATCACGGGAGGTACCCTAAGCTATTGCACTTCCTCAGTGGTTGCATGCATTCCATAGTGAGATTATAAACAGCCGTAATCTGATAAATCTCTGTCCACTGTGGAGCAACTGATATAGGTTGCAAGGGACCCACTTGCATGATGTGATCCCATCCAAGGACCCTGGAATCAAGTAATTCAGGCTAGAAGAGAAAGATCGCAGGGGTCTGGTTCATGCTATAGCACTTGGCTATAGTAGAAGTAATGTGATCATTTTCTTAGGATCTTTCTTTCATCCATTCCTTTGTATCTCATGGGACGCTCAGTGGAAAGCATGTGCAACACACTTGAGCTGATTTATCTACAAATGATGTTGTGAACTGACAATTAGAAGTTCTGTAATGAATAATTCAGTGTTAGAGCACTTCAAAGGGGGGCTTTACTCCACTTTCCAACTTCTGAATGGTGGCATTCTTTCCTCCCTACCTTGCTGAAGATGGAACTTCAGATAGCTGTGCACCCAAAGATATCAGCTCCTTAAAATGAAGTTTGTAGTTCTGAAAGTTTCCTGTAAAGACCTCAAAAGCAAGTGTATTGTGGCACAAAAAACTAGCAATGCAAATACACCACCTAGTCAGTAGCTGCCCAACATTTTACATCAGCAATTGGTCAGCTGAGTTTCCTTCATTCTTTATGGAAGAACCATGAAGTCAGCAAAGATATTCACAGTGCAGCATTACTTCCCTGTGAGCCCATTGACTTCAGGAGAGAGTTTCTCTGCATTGGATGGCAACAATAGCCTTTTAGGTACTTGTCAGCAGCATAATTTGTATACAGCAGAGCTTTCCCCATGCATGACGAAATCTTTGCTAGTTAAAAATGGCAGCTGCTAATTGAAGCCCATGAGATAAGAGAGGATGAGTAACCAAGTAAGCAAGTTTTAAGTATTTTCCATCTTCAAATGTGGCTAGGCATGCTAGCCTCCAGGTGAGACCTAGGGATCCCCTGCAATTATAGCTCATTTCCAAACTACAGAGATCAATTCCCATGGAGAAAATGGATGCTTTGGAGGGTAGACTCTATAGCATTGTACCCCACTGAGGTCCTTACCTTCCCCAGGTGCCATCCCCAAATCTTTAGGAGTTTGCCAGGCTAAATCTGGATTTCCTAACCTGAACCCTACAAGGTAGATTGAATTTCCAAATCAATGCTTTGCAAAAAATTAGGAAAAAATCTTGGTAGTAGGAACCAGCTTTTTTCTTTGTATGTATTATCATACATGATGGACATTTTTTTCATACACAGAAGCATGATTCTCCAATAGAAAACACAGCCTTTTGAGAATAATTGGGGAAATTCCAGAAGCACTTCTAAAACTTTATTATTATTATTATTATTATTATTATTATTATTATTATTGTTGTTGTTGTTGTTGTTGTTGTTGTTGTTGTTGTTGTTATTGTTATTATTATTATTATTATTATTATTATTATTATTATTATTATTATTCAGAGTTTTTTCATGCCACCAGACCTGCTCAAAGTAGCTCATAACAATGAAACAAAACCAAAGGTAGTAAAAACAATAAATCACATCAAACCTTATTCATAAAATAATCCAGTTCAATTACAAACCATGCTGGTAAAAATAGCAAAAAAACTTGTAACTCAGGGCACAATAGCACACTAAAGAGAGCAGTCTAAAATTATAGCCAAGGAGGAAAAACCCTCAGGCTGGGATAAGGTTGCCAGTTGCCTCTGGTTCACCAGTAGGAGGGAGATAGCCTTGCCAGCTTCAAGTTAGAGAATTCCTGGGGCCTTGTGGGTGGAGCTAGGAAAAATAGGGACTTGGGTGGGGTACAATGCCTTAGAACCCCATCCTCCAAAACATCCATTTTCTCCAGGGGAATTGATTTTTATAGTCCGGAGATGACTTGTAATTCCATGGTATCCCTGGGTCTCACCTGGAGATTGGCATTACTTTGCTAGGAGAAGACCATAAAACATCTAAAAAGACAACCCTTTAGTTAAAAGCTTGGGGGGAAAATGTTCTGGCAAGACATATAAAGGAGAATAAAGTAGGCACCAGGCAAACCACAAAGGGAGTCATCCCAAAGGTGAGGTGCCACCACAGAACAGCCCTGTTTTTGACCACTATCACCTTACTAGGCAGGCAGGGGCACAGCATGGCTTAAGAAAAGGCTTTCATTTCCTGGTCTAGAAAAAATGGGAGGAGGCAGCTCTTAAAGGCAGCTCATCACGTCCCAGGCCAGGAATCGTTAACACTGGAGGCTCAGGTCACGAAGGTAGCCAGCCAGCCAGGCCTTTTCCCATCTCCGCCAAGATCAGCTACTAGCGCCCTACCTGTCTCCTGAGCATCTGGCCACAGTGATTCATGTGATAGTCACCTCCAGAATAGATTTCTGTAACTTGCTCTATGTGGGCCTGTCCCTGAGCCAGACCTGGAAGTTACAACTGGTGCAAAATGCTAGGGTCATCACAGGGACATCTTGGAGGGCCCATATCCAGCCTGTGCTGAGGCAGCTGCATTGGTTGCCAGTTGCTGCCTGGATCCGGTTCAAGGTTCTGGTACTTATCTTTAAGACCCTGTGTGGTCTGGGACCCACATACTTGAGGGACTGCCTTTCACCCTGTGCCCCCCACAGGGTTCTGCGGTCTGCAAATTCATAGCTCGTCTGGCCTCAACCAGGGCCAGAGCCTTTTCAGTCCTGGCCCCTGCCTGGTGGAATGAGCTCCTGGGAGAGCTATGGGCCCTGCAGGAGCTTTCAGCTTTCCACAGGGCCTGTAAGACAGAGCTCTCCCACCAGGCCTATGATTGAGGCTGATGCACTGAGACCCCCCTCCTGGGCTACTCTATGGGTGGATTTGATCTGATCTGGAACCCCTTTGTCAACCCCCAGGGATGTCATTAGATGGGAGTTGATCATTTTTTCTGCTGGATTTTCTGTGTAAGGACTATGATGTTTTGTTTTGTTTCTTTTTTATTTTTAGGGGATTTTTATTGGGGTAATTTTATTGTTTTATTTTATACTAGTAAAAAAGCCCATTGTATAAGAAATACAATGGGCGCTAGCAGGCGGGGGCAGAGCGAGGGACAGGCGAGGGTAGGGTGAGGGAAGGTCGCGTACCCAAAAGAGGAGGCCTTTTGCGAGGGCGGGCGGCGTCGGCGCGGCGTTCTTGTCTCGGCGTCGGCCCTGGCGTCGTGGTGCGGTGGCCGGCGGTATCTTCTTTCCGGCGGTATCTTCTTCCTCGGCGGTATCTTCTTTCCGGCGGCCATTAGGCAAGGGAGACCCGGCAGCAGCGCTGCATGCGACTGCGGGCGGGGGGGGGGGGGCTCCCTTGGCCGGCGGCCTGACGTGGTGAGAGGCGTCTTGCCACGTCAGGCCACTGGCAAGGGAGCAACTGCGAGCCGCGCTCCGCACGGCTCGCAGTTCTCCCTTGTCAGCAGGGTGGGAATCCCAAAATCTCAGATGAAAGTTTGCTTTCTCCAAATACCTCAAAACCAATGTTGTTATGACTGAATGGCAGAACTTGACTCCTTATTCCATGTTTTCTTTTATTGCTCAAACTATGAAACAGTGATAGTTTATTTTTTTAGAAAATTGATACTGAAATATGTATCCTTTTCTGATGCTACAAGAATAATTTTATTTTCAAGCAGTTTATGTCATAACTGTGTTGTGGATGTGGCAAATTTCTGTTTTGCTGTTTTTTTTAAAAAATATTATGAATTTTTAGATGTATGGCTTGTAGACTATTAATAAGCTGTAGATAAGTAAGAAGAGAAGAAAAACAGGAAGAGCTGGGCTTTTTTATCCCACTTGTCACTACTCAAAGGAGTCCCAAAGCAGTTTACAAATGCCTCTTCCTTCCTCTCCCCACAATAGATACTTTGTGAGCTCTGCAAGAACTGCTCTGCAATAACGCCTCTAAGAGAACTGTGATTAACCCTCTAACTGTAGGTTACAATCCTGCAGCACTCCCCAGGCTATGGATTATGTATCAAGAAACTTCCGCTCCAGTGTTCCAGGAGGACTGGTGGGCTAAATACTTCTAAAGGATGAGGAGTTTCCCTGTGATCCTGCTTTGAAATCAATAGTGTTAAATTAGTGGAAAGAGCTACATCTATGGACTTCTTTTCTTGTGTCTCCATGCCATATAGGAACAAGGAGTTACCATGGCAATTCTTGCATATGTCTGAATATTCCAGAATCTGAATGAGAAAGATTTTTTTTTTTGGGGGGGGGGGTGGAAGGGCCCATCTGTAGTCAGTCTCTGTTATGAAGACTGGCTGTACCAAGTGCCAGTGTTGCTGAAGCTTGCTGAATTGCATCACAACGCAGCAGTATCTGCTCCTCGGAACAAAGGCTCCCTGTAGAACCAGATTTATCCTCCCTGCCATTTTCACAGTCATTTGATTCTCTGCTTGTATTAGCTGGCTGTGTTAATGTAGTCTCTTAGTACTGCTATCGTAGGATCCCTATGGTTTTATCTCTTAGACTGTTGGAAAGATCTCCATATGCCTGATAAGACTTGTTCTTTACTCAGAGTCCATATATGTATGGAGAGAAGGTTATTTTAATTGACCTCTTATTCTTTACTTCACTTAGTAATGGTGAGGGAGATCCTACTGTGAATCCCTTACTCACTGCTAATCACACTCAGTGTGTTAGAAAAGGCTTGGTTAAATTCTATGAGCACAGGAAGGCACCAGATCATAGGTCCATCTCCTGCAGTATTGCCTAAATTGAACTGATAGTCATTCTCCAAGAATACCTTTTTCAGCATCTTCTTGAGATCTCTTATGAGGTGACTGGGATCTTTTAACATGCAAAGCTTGGCCGCTCCCTTGTTCTGTGCAAAGCATGACAGCTTGTTAAAATTTATTTGTTTAATATATGTGTTTTATGCTTAGAATGTACTTTCCTGTGTAATGGAAGAAAAACATTTTTCAATTGAGGAGGTCTCTTTGACTGTTTCTGCACAAGCCATATCATTCAGATGTTCATTTTTAAAGGGCTGACTTTTCTGTTTGTTTCTGCAGTAAAATCTGCCTTTCTAGGCACAGATCTGAATAGCTCTCTAAATTACTGCGCATTTTGGAAATTCCCAGTTACAGCGATTTTATTGATCAAGGCAGAATCTAATTTGTGGCTGCCCAATGGGGAAATGTGTGCATTGGGTTTCTCCACAGTTGCCATTTTGAGTCATTGGTACACACCCTTTTCCTTATTGCCATCCTCCCTTCCCCCAAAACCTAAGCCTTTTTTAAAAAAGCGGGTTATTGTGTTACCATGCTGCTTCTAGCAATAAAAACACAATATTCCACATAACGCCATAACCCACTTAAAAACAAAAACACTTCCAGTATACTTGGGAGGAAGGGGGGAGGTGACTGATGGTGCAGAATGGCGGGATTAACGGGTGTAATGAAATGAAAGGTGGAAGCAGGCACCATTTTGACCCATTATGCACGGGGGTTTTAGCGCACATTCAGGGTGGAATGGCGGCGACTAAAATCACTGATAATGCACGGAGCCGGCTGCAACCGGCCGCAGCTTCGGTGCATGCTGCCGAAAAAGCTGTGTCAGTGAAATGCAGAAGAAAGCACAGCTTCCGGGTGACCGGGGCGCAACCAGAAGCGGCGCCCGGATCGCCGCGTGCATAATCGGTTACTCTGGGTTTTGCCGCCGTCGCGCCCCGCCCCGTACATAACCGGCATGCGTCGCGTCTTCCCCCTCCGCGTTTTCCATGTGACCCGGAATCGCCGTTTCGGCGGCCGTGCATAATGGGCCTTTGCAAAAACAACAGCAACCCATTTTTGGGGAAAGGGGAAGGGAGCAAAGCATCACTGGAGGCTGTCTCCATCCCACTGATATGCGGAAAGCATATTGCAAATTTCAGCCTTGGGGAAAGCCTACTCACAACATCCAAAGGAAATCCAAAGCAAGGCTAAAATGATGTATGTCTCCTAATGCAGAAACAGTCCTTGTGCTGAAGGAAAGTAACACAGTTTTTTAAAAAACCCACAACGTTTATTCCATTGGAAATGGCCACTCTACAGACTTATTTCTTTCTCTTTGGCTGTGTTGGAACAGGATAGATGCATCAGTTACATCAATCACAGTCAGATGTTTTCTCCCAGGAGAAGCCTGGCCTTCTTCAAGTGAAATGGACCAATACTGCCCTGGGCATGCACTTTCTTCAGGATAAGGAGAGATCACAACCAAAGGAAAGCTTCAGATGTTATAACTAGTACTGGACCAAAAAAAAAAAATTGCAAGTGATTACCTGTAATGCCGTAAAGGGTCCAGCTACACTGAATGCCCTTAAGCCATGGTACTCAGAAAGTATAACATTCTATGATCACATGAAAGTGTCAAGCATTTTAATAATATTTTGATTTTTAAAATTGTTTTAGACCATTCTGAGTCCACTTGTGGGGAGGGGGTACAAAAATCAAATAATAAATAAATAAATAAACAAACAAACAAACAAACAAATAATATTTAAGCAGGAAGATTCTTCACAGTGCTTCTTTAATGGTCCCTGGTGGTTTCCTCCCACTGGTTGTGAAACAGCTCATAGATTCTGAATCATTGTATTGAGTTAGTTGGGGGTGGGAGAGCAGTTAATGTTTCTTATTCATTTGTATAAGGTGGTGAGTTAAATCCATAGCCCTAAGGGTAGAGAAATTGAAAAGGGTACAAAATGTTCTATAATTGCTATACAATTCAAACAACTAGCCAGTTCCTCCTACTGATCATATTTTCATGACTCACCCTAGGTTCAGCTTTGTGACTCTCTTCCTTTCAATATTCAGTCAATGCATATTCTTCCTGTTCAAATGATAAATGCTGCTTTTCATCCAAAGAATGTGTGAGGGTTGAAAGGGGAGAGATACAGATTGTCTCTAATCTCTGTGTTTCATGTGGTCATTTAGGTATATGCTTTACTAAAACACTAGAATGATTATTAAAATCACTTGATGGCACAATTTGTTTCCTGTCATTGAATTGTGGAATGCTTTATCAAATCAAATCACACCATGGCGTTACTGTACTGTTCATGGCCGGGGGGGGGGATCACTCACCCCACCTTTTGTTGTCTCAGAGCGGCCTAAATCTATTTTGCTTAGCAGGGTAATTGTTGCTAAAAATGTAAGGGATGTGGTGGTTGCTTCATTATTGCTTTATTGATTACAGTCTCTTCCCCTCAGGAGTATAGATCACCTTATGTGTCTTTCCCAGGCATCTGGCATCCAAGCCTCCTCAGCTTCAGTGGTAGAACTGTATCATGGCCCTCAAACTATTTGCATACATGATACAGCAGTTAAAACTTAGACATAACGACCGATGTAGTACAAGTCATCTCTTTTGTGTTCCAAGGTCATATGAAATTAACTTTTGCTTTGTGCTTGTACAGCAATGATCCCTAACACAGTGCATGTGGCTCTGACATTTATTTATTTATTAGATTTTTATACCACCCATCCATGTGCTTTATGGTATCTTCTTGGTACTTTCCCAGAGCAAAGCATCAATCTTAATAATCTTTGGAGGTGCTTCAGAAGGTTGGTGTGGAGTCTCCCATCATTTTGTAATTGTACTCCACCCACCCTGAAGCCATTTTGTGATTGGTTTCACCTCCCACACCAGTCATTTTGTGGTGGTAATTTTCAGAGACCCAGGTCAACATAACACTTGGTCACATGAGGGCCATTTCATCATCATTATACTATACAAATTGGGAAAGGAAAAAAAAAAAACAGTTGGCTATGTGAATCCTCTCTTTTTTTTTTACCAGCATTACACTAAAGAACTTTACGGTCCATTGACCAGCAAATATCCAACAATTGGATAAAATTACAACATCCACATTTAAACAAAGTGCCTAACTGTGTGAAATCAGAATAAATAAAAATTAAATCAGTGTGGTGTAGATACATTAAAATAAATTAATAATGGATGTCAATGATGATAAATGAATAATTAAAAGGCTCCAATAGGAGATATGATGATACCAAAGATGAGAGTAATAAAATTATGTTATTAAAAGAGCTTTGTGTTTACAAATCATAGTGAGACAAAACTTTGCAAGCATATATGTGGTTTGCTTGTTCCTATCTTTCAGAAGATGTCTCAATATTAGGCCCTTAGCATGTTAATTTTCCCCCCAAGAGGGTTAAACTATGTGAGGTGAGGCATAATTAACAGTTTCCTCTCTTCCACATATAGTGGACAAATTAATAAAATGTGGGCAATTTACTGGCATACACCTTAGCTTGGCTTAACATGGACACAATTTATTAACATCAAACTGGAGTGTTGGTGTAGCATAGGAGACCCATTTCTTATGGAGACCCTTGACCTGGGGAATCTGGGATATAGGCCATTCTCCTCCCCCAAAAATAGGCTCCACCCTATGCCAACTCGCAAGTTGTGAAAGAATTATAGAATGCATAACATTACACAACATAGCACAACTTTTAAAATACAGGGTGAGTGGGTGGGAAGCTGTCTAGATGCAGCAACCAGGCAAAAGAGGCTGCACCTGCCTATGTGATGCCTTATATAGACCAGGCCTCCCCACCCCCTTGTGGCATAACACACCTGCATCATGCCACAATCCATGCGCTGCCTCCTGGTACATCATCCTCCTGGTGCATCATCTGGTTCTAATGCTCTCAAATTGCCAGAACCTCAAACTAATTCTTGCCTGTAGAGGGATACCCTGAATACTGTACTCACTTTTATTTTTAATTTGTCCTCATCTGAATGGATAGGGAGAAACTTTTACAACAAAATCAAATACCCCCCCCCTAAATAAACCTATCACTTTCATCAATAAATATCTTCCAGAAAGGTCCATATTCAGATTTTTGTGACTTTCTGGAGAGTAGAATTACCATTATTAAACTATTTCCTGACAGCAGTGTTTCTGTGCATGACCATGTTACATGGCTGTGCACATGGATGTAGTACTCAAGAGCAGTGGTCCCCAACCCTTTTATCACCGGGGACCACTCAACGCCGGGGACCACTCAACGCCTTTTACTGAGGCCCGGTGGGGGGGTAGTTTACTCCTCTACTCTCAACCACTGCCCTAATGCTCTCTGATCACTATGGTAATGTTTAAACATCCCTTCAAAATAAGATACAGACACGCCACAACAATGAACATAAGGAATATTTTATTTTCATGGAAATTTTAACTCATGACAGTTAAACTGACAGTTTAACTCATGACAGGGGGGGGGGGAGAAGGCGTCCTTCGGGGCCCACCTCCAATTAGTCGAAGGACCACATGTGGTCCGTAGCTCACAGGTTGGGGATTGCTACTCAAGAGGATACACTCAGATTATCTAAGAGATCTGGATGGGGCTCAGTGGAAAACATGTACTAGGACCTCAAAAGGCTGTGAAAAAGTGCTCCACCCATCTGATGAGGGGCAGCTGAAAAGAAATAAGGTACCATCACACTTCTGCTTGCTGTCAACACTATTCCATCATGGATATGGCAAAACTCAGTGCTTGGGATACCATTGTATTTCTCCGTGCTGGCAGCACCACATCTGGGCTAGCATGGTGAAGTGGGGATGGGTACAAACCATCTGATGAACCCAAGTTCTTCACAAATGTTGGCCTGTCCATGAACTGAATAACAGGGATGAACTACCATGAATTTTAGTGCAATTCATGGTGGGTTCTGAGAGTTCATGAAGAGCAGGGGTTTACACCTCCTTTCTGTTGTTTGGGAGAACTAGCTGTGTGACTGGAGGCTCCCTGCCACTCATCTATTGCTTTAAATGGCTGGGAGCCATTTAAACCACTATTTTTTCTCCTGCTCCCTGCAGCTATCTGCTGGGAGCAGAAAGCAGGGCCATTTAAATGCCTCTGCTTTCTGCTTCCTGTGAAAAGCTGCGGTGAGTAGGAAGGAGGGTTTTAATAAAAAATATAAAGTGCTTTCCTGGGAGCACAGTTCCCATCTTTCTGCTGGCTGCAACTTGCCATGGCCAGCAGAAAGATGGAAGGGAAGTCTCTTCCTGAGAGATCCTGTCATTTATTCTGGCTGCTGTTTTTTTTAGTTTAAAGGAATTGCATAAGAAAGCTCAAAACAGCTGCATGGTAGGGAGCACCTTCCTGCTGCGCAGCTATTTTTTGCACTGTTTTGCAGTCCCTTTAAACTTTGAAGAGACTGCATAAAACAGTCTCAAACAATGGGGCTTTTTGAGCATTCTGCAAACCCCATTTAACAGGGTTTGCAGGGCCATGAACTTCATGACCCACTTCATAAACATAACTCCTGGTTTGGTTTGTGGTTCAGTTTATGCTTCAGCCACAAGGCAGGAACCAAACCAACCACAATTTCCCAGTTCATGCCCATCCCTAATGGTGAGGCAAGGCACTACCTTGTTGATGCCCATCCTGATTAGGCTCACTAGGAGGGGGTGTTCAGTGCAGCAATTTGCTGTGATTCCCAGTAAAATGGTCTGGAGGTGACACATTTTGCTAAACAATGTAATCTTCAAACTAAAACAAAGCAATCCCTTCCAATATAGACTTGCACATATACTTTTTGTGAATACACTTCTGTAAACATCAGGCATGGAAGAGATGTCATCAGTGACTTAGCATGGATCAGGCAGCAGGGCAAAGAATGCACAATCTGCTAGGATAGCTTCTTCCATTTTCTTTTTAGAAGGCAGACAACGTTTACAAAAGGCTGCCAGGTATTGGAGTTCTTCCAAACCATAAATCCATTTGGGATGGAGTGCTTAACATCGATCAGTGCTGTGAGTCAGCATATCTGAACTCTAGTCAGAAATAACTTTTCCTAGAAAACCATTCTGCAAAACATGGAACATCTTGCATATATGAGGTGCTTCTTAGGAAGGTTTTTGATACATTTTTTTCTTTCAAAACATTGTATGCTTGCATTAGCAGTGAGCAGAGTACACTAATGTATGAGCAATATGGGTAAGTCACTGAATGATACAATTATTAAATAGGTGTGTTATATGTTGTTACAGAACCAGGTACACATATTAGTATAAAAATGTAGGTATTGAATTTTGGCTGGGACCTTTGCTCCCAGCTGTTTTCTCTGTCTAGTGTTCAATAACCCAAGGTCAGCATACATCAGCTAAGCTCAATTGTACATCTTGCATTTTCCCTTGCTTTGGTTAAGCTTTCTTGTGGAACTACTGGATGTTATTCAAATCTCCCAAGAGGTAAATGAGCAACAGACAGGCATAATTTCAGCTGGTAGACAATAAATAAAATTGGAATAAGAGGTCGTATGAACTCAGCACTCTAGCAGTTGTGGATTTAGGTAGCCACTGCAGGTGATCATAGCTGCAGAGGCTCATTATAATTCACCCCTTTCCTTGGGGTCCTGGCAGAGAGGGAAAAACTGGTAATCAATAACTCTTACTCTAGGACTTCAATCTTTGCTTTCCTGTTTTCTTACCTTTCTCAGTCTGGTAGATATGGACACATGAACTGGTCTAGGAAAGATCTTTCATGTTGTTTAAGTACCTGATCATCATTTTTAATAGAGATGGAATTGAACTTGGGACCTTCTCTGTGCATAACAGATGCTGAATGACAACATATACTTTCTTGCACTTGAACATTTCAGAGAAAACTGATGAGCCACTCAATTCGGTATTGTTATTTCAATTGCTGCTGCTTATTCTCCAGAAGCTTGTGATGCTGTTACAATTTAGCAACATCCTATATTAGGCTAGCAGAGCAGAGTCATCTAGATTCTAGAACAGCGGTTCTCAATCGCCACTGCCCTGTGACCCCTACAATAGGGGTGCGTGAGTGTGCTGACACAACAGCGCAGATGCGGCAGCATGCATGAGCACATGGGTTGGCACACATGCACAGATGCCACCATCGCTCTCACTGTAAGGGGCATGGAGTGACGGCGTCGGCATCCAGAGCACCATTGGCATCCAGAGCGGTGTTGGCATGGCGCTGGTCTCCTCCATGCCACCTTGGAGTTTACTGAGGCGGTGCCGAGGAGGCCAGCATCACAGGAGAGGTGGTGACAGTGGCAGCATGGCGCTGGCCTCCTCTGCTCTAAAACATTTGGGACCTTTTTCTGAGTTTTCTTCATTGTAATTGTTAATCCAATTCTAGATCTATTTTAGGGTAGTTTGCTAGTCATGATTGAAAAAGATGGATAACTGCACAATCCCCCCCCCCCAGTGATAAGGTTTACTCTACTGAAATGGCTTGTTTGCCTCTGAAAAATGAATTTGCAGAATATTTGTTGTGCTACTAGTAAAAAGACTAAAAGTCTAAAATCCTTCAATTTGCACCCCACTTTGCAATGTGTCCTAGAGTTAATGAGGAGGGATAACTTTGTAATTTCTTTCAAGTCAGTTTCGAGGCGCTAGCTCAGCAGAGTTCAAAGAGCTGGCAAACGGCTCTCTGTAGCTTTTACTGTCATCATGTATCTTATCCTCTCCCCCCTCCTCCCCTCCCCCGAAATTGCTTACCTGGAACTTCTAGGACTTGGCAAACTGTTTCCTTTATCCTGTGCAATATAATGCCCTGTAAAGCTGCCATTCATGATCTACTGATGCAAAGCTGGATACCAGCAATAAGTAAGGTCCCTCCTGCGAGCTGCTTTTTGCAAATGATTGAAAGGACCCAATTGTTTTCTCTTTCTTAATTATATGGATACATTTAAGCTAATTATTAGAAACTTACAGCCAAAATCATTGGTTCTTAGCTGAAATAAAGACCCCCCCCCCTCTTTGGCATTTCAGGGCTTAGCTTTAAATTTGCCAGGTTGCCTAATATAGCAGGCAACCTCCTGCCCCTGACTCCTGGGCTCCTGCAGCTACTCAATGGAGCAGTAGAAAGAGGGAGTGCTGGCTTTGACTCCTGAAAGCTTATACCTCTGAAATCTTGTTGACCTTTAAGGCGCTTCTGGACTCAAATCTAGCTATACTTCTGCAGATGAACATGGATGCACTCTGAAACTAGGACATTTCAGATTCTCTATAGTCAAAACCATAGAGAATTTGGAAATTCCCGTGGTGTCATGCTGTGATATCCCTTCCAAGATTATACCCAGAAGTGATGTTACACCACACTGATTTCCGCAGTCCCATCCCTCCAATTATATAGAGAAGGTCACCTTGCTTTGTCCCAACATTTGTAGCTATCTGCTCTCCCTAACATTCTTTTCTATTTTTTCCATATACAGTCCTTTATTTCCTTCATCTTAGTGACTTTTCTTCAGAAGTGCTCTTTTACTAAACCCCTGGTGTCTTAATTCCTTGTGTCCCATGCCTTAGCCCTCAAGATTTATTCTAAACACTCTGTTCATTCCCCACTTGCTCAGTTAATTGCATAAAATGGATCCTTTCTTCACCTTCCTTTTTGGGCTCTTCTATTTTTCACTTCCCTGATGCCCTAGGATGTCTTATCAGTCCTCCTCATAGACAACTGGAACATTTTCATTTGTACGTCATAGGAATTGGACTGCACTCTGTTTGTTATGCAAGAATCTGAGCATGTCCATGCTATCACAACACCTCAGCTGATCTTTGCAAAGTTATATTCTTTTAAGGATATACATATAGTTATCTAATTTTCAAAAGCTACTTTGATTGTTTTCTATGGGAGAAACCATCAAAGAAATAATACTATATTTGGTGTAGTCTTAGGCTGTATCCTACTTTCTCTTTTATTTGATGGCATAAATATATCAGGAAGGATGAATATATGCTGGAACGGTGGTGAAAACTACCAGCAAGTGTCAGCTGACATGGTGAACCCAAAGAGTTTTCAAAGCAAAAGACCAACCAATGAACATTGCCACTGCCTACTTCTGTGCAGCAACCCTTGACTTCCTTGGTAGTCTCCCATCTAAGTATTAATTTACTCTCTGAAATCTGAGATTAGACTAGCCTAGGCCATTCAAGTCAGGGCACACTGGAATAGCTGACAAGAAAACAATAATGCTACAATGTCATGAGCTGCATGTTTTATGCAAGGTGACCTGAGCCTTCAGGGAAGGACAGCATATAAATTCAATTAATCAATTATAAAACTCACAAAAAGAATCTGGCTACGATTATCATTTTTATATATTGATGACATACAACTTAAAAACATTTGCAAAAAACATAGGTGAAAATGTTTCTTTTTATTATAGCACCATGAAGAATAAAAGCTGGTGTGTTGATTGGAAAGGCTCTGAGACATACTTCCAAAGAGCAAAAATCATTCAGGGTCCTTTTAACAGTATGCATGTGTACTTTATGCTGTAGAAATACATGGGAGCTAAGGCTAAGGGGAAAGAAACCAGGCCTCCACCTATTTTATAAATTGTTCTGATCACATATGTATTATGAGGGGCTGTGGCTCAATGCTAGAGCACCTGCTTTGCATTCGATTTTGAAGGTTTTTCCATCTGCCAGAGCCTTAACCTTTTTTGACTTTGTATCCTGATCCCTTAAATTGTGTTGCTCAGAACCTCCCTCCTACAGCTTGCCCACATTGGCCCTGAGTTCTTAGCCATCACCTGCTTGTCCTAATGTTTCACCTGACTAGACCATCTCTAAGCACCCTTTATTTATGTGGACATTTGTACCCCAGTTGTCTCCCCAGTGGGGACCCGGAGTGGTACACACTGTTCTTCCCTCCTCCATTTTATCCTTACAACAACCTGATAGGATTACTTACCTCAACATACAGCCTTAAATTCTCCTAGAATTACAAATGATCACAAGATTAAAAAGCTCACTTGCACTGGAGGGAACAGCACAATCTGAAGGCAAAACCTACAGTATCATGTGCTTGCTGAATTCCCTTCCCTCCCCAGATTTCACCTTCCCCAGGGTACTATCTCCAAATCTCCAGGACTCCAAATTGGATTTAGTCACCCTAGAACTCTGTGAAATAATTATGCTTATCAAGCTAGTTAGGTTGATGGAAAGAGAAAGAAACTGGTCCCTGGGAATGCAGCTTTCATTGTACAGTGGGGGTTTTAACCTGGGTCTTCCAGATTCTGTTCTGACACTGCTTGTTCTGTTTATATCTGGTTGTTGTACTGCAACCTACATTGTTGTAGCTGGCTGTAACACTTTCTTTTAAAAACACGAAGAAAGAACGGCACTATACATCTGGTAATTCAAAATATGTTTGTCATCTTCTATTCCTACCATTATTGGCCATTCCCTCATCAATATTTATAGCTCCATTGGAACCTATTGACTAAAAGAATGCACTAAAGTGTGTAAGTAAGCCTCTGTAAAATATCTAAAAACTTCCCCAAAACAGACCAATGTGCTTTACAAAGGACACAGTGACTAAATTTTAATATTCGTAATCCAAATCCTTTTTCAGTTCTGTTAGCAAAAATTTCTTTAATGCTCTGCATCCTCCTTCCTTTGCTGTTATATGCAAATTAAATACATAGTGAAGAAATTGGCAGGCTTACATGTACATGAACAGCATGGTTTCCTTAGAAACAAAAAAGAGCAGGCTTTGCAAGTAGTGCTGCTAATACAGGGGGAAAAGTCAATGTAAAGAGCTATGGCATTTGTATACTATGTGTATAGCACAGTGAAAAAGTCGGATTTCCTCTCCATTGGAGGATTCTTAGTACAATCCTATCTTTTAAAATTACCCAACTGGGGAAAAATAGGATTGCACTGAAATCTCCTGAGGTGGTAAATCCCTTTGGATAAACTGAGAAGGTGTGACTGGGCCAGGGTTACCTAGTGAGCTTCCTTGATCAACTGGGGATTCAAACCTGGGGCTCCCAGATCTTAGTCTGACATTCTAACCACCATACCATGCAGGTAAACTCATATACCCTTATAGTGATAATACAAGGAGCAAATATAAATTGAATTGGACTAAGGAGCAGTGTAAGTAGTTATGTTGGCTGCAGCCCTGAAACTGATGAAGTATTACTCTAGAAGAGCAGATGGTACAAATAAGAATACATCCACTGGAGTTGAGGGAAAGCTCCAGACACTTCTTATTTGCGCCCCAAGCTTCACTGGAATCTAGGGTTCTACACATCCACACAGTTCCCCTATTAAAGCACCAGGAACTACTCTATTGATGTGTATAGAACTATCACAGTTCAAGTTGCATGCAGACAACTCACCGTCTACTTTATTTGCTCTCCATGGTGGGTGCCATAATTAGGGAGAGAACACTCTCCCAATGAGGGCCAATCATAGGGCTTATCTGTCCTCCTCTTTCTCTTTCTTCTGCTTTCTTGGTGGAAGAGGTGCTGGCCTCTCTGAAAGGCTCTGCTGCTAAATTGCCCAATCCTCAGCATCTTCCCACCCTCCATATCCCCCAGGCAAGGTAGGGAAGTCATCTGATTCCTTTGCCTCCCGTTTTGATCTCAGATATCAGCTCTCTGATGGAAGGAAGCACAGATGAGCTGATACAAAGACAGAGAGAATCAGTATTTCAAAAACAGAATGCCAAGGGACAGACAGAATGCAATGAATGTCTTAACTCAGTCCAGTGAGTCAGCTGTTCATTCAGGCAGTCCAAAGTCATCAGCAGTTCCACAACCCAGGCTTCCCAGCCTCAAGTAAATATAGGCTGTCAGTAGCCTCTCAGTCCTCACTCTGTGATGACCCACAGTCTTCTGCAGTCAGCAACTGTCTTGCTATCATGTTGTAGTGCCTTTTTGACTGGAGATCCAGCACATAGCTGGCACTGCTTAATTGGCTCAGGTGAACCAGGTGTGCTGACAAGGCAGGGCAGAGGAATGAGAAGCTCCTGCAAAATTTTTGGAATCTAAGCCCTGGTTTGTCTGCAGCTCCATTCCCTCCTGCTGGTTAGAGCTCTCTGCCTGTTGAACATCTGGCTGAGAGTTAGATGAAGCTGGGACCTCCTGGCAAGCTTTTTCCTCCAAGGAGTCCTGGCCTTTCCTTTCAGATATGTGGGAGGTGGGAAGGAGGCATCCCCAGCATTCCCTACCCAACCTGTCCTTTGGGAGATATGGGGTGGGGCAGGAAGGAAGCAGTCCACCACCCATGGCTTTCAGTACATGGCCCTTGGAAGATGGGGGTGGGTGGGAATTAAGTGGCCCACCTCTTTGTGGCCTTCCCCACCAAGCTTGGCCTGTGGGAGATGTGAGGGAAAGGGCGGGAAGGAGGCAGCACTCCATGGACTTCCCTGCCTGGCCCAGCCTTTGGAGGATGGGATGGGATGGTGCTGCCAAAAATTCAGCCTCCCCCATAGCTTTCCCTGCCTAGATTGCCCTTTTAGAGATGGGGTGTGGGTAGGAAGGAGGCAGCCTTTCCCCTGTAGCCTTCCCCAAGCAGCCTTGCACTTGGATGATGTGGTGGTGGGATGGAAAGGGGCAGCCCCCTATGGACTTCTTCACCAATCTTGGCCTTTGGGAGATTTGGAGAAAGGAGAGGGAAGGAGGCAGCCCCCCCTGCAGTATTCCCTGCCTGGCACAGCCTTTGAGAATTGGAGGGGGTGGCAGGAAGATGTCCCATCCTTTGGAAAATGTGTGTAGGGCAGGAACCCTCTATTTTCAGTTTACCTTTAAAGGTACTGCACAAGAAAGTATGAAAGCAGCTTGCCCTCCATAGCTCAGTTGTTTTTCAGGCTTTCTGCAAACCCATTGAAAGGGACTGCAATCACTTCCAACAGGGCTTGTGAGGTCACAAATCTTGAACTGGTTGAGTTCACAAATGAACCCCCCAGGTCAGTTTGTGGTTTGGCCATGAACCACAAACTGACACAAACTACATTTTTTACATTCATGCCCATCCCTAATCCTAGTGTCCCTTGGAATTGGTTAATAGAATCAGCAACCTTCCCTGAGTGGTAGCAGTGTCTTCCACACAGCATCTCAAAAAGGTTGTAAGTCTCCTTTTGGTAACAAACTCCACATAAATTCCCATCATGCACTTCAACAAGCAATTGAGACTACTACCACTTGTACTGGTGAGCATCTCATCCTATTATGTTGATAGTTGTGGTATCAACACACATAATGGGAATCTCTCCAAGTGTCAACACAAGAGTTACCACAAGTCATCTTTGTTCCACACTCTCAAGGAGAATGGAGAGACTACTGAGGAATGCAGATTGGTAAAGAATCCAGCTAGAGTAGGACTTTTCATTTTTTAGTTCTACTATACAATGGCCATAGTCACAACAAAATAGTATGCCAAAGGGAGAGATCCTGTGTCCATCATTTTAAGTAGAAGAAGATCTGTTTTTAGTGCCCTGCTTTTTAGTACTTGAAGGAATTTCACAGCACCTTCCCATCCTCTTCTCACAACAGACACCCTGTGAGGTAAATAGAGCTAAGGGAGCTCTGAGAGAACAGTGTGAATTGCAAATAATTATGCATTCAAATTGATGAGCCTCTTGTGGCGCAGAGTGGTAAGGCAACCGTCTGACAGCTTTGCCCATAAGGCTGGGAGTTCAATCCCAGCAGCCGGCTCAAGGTTGACTCAGCCTTCCATACTTCCGAGGTCGGTAAAATGAGTACCCAGCTTGCTGCTGGGGGGTAAACGGTAATGACTGGGGAAGGCACTGGCAAACCACCCCGTATTGAGTCTGCCATGAAAACGCTAGAGGGCGTCACCCCAAGGGTCAGACATGACTCGGTGCTTGCACAGGGGATACCTTTACCTTTACCTTTTTTTATGCATTCAAAAAGGTCATTTTATTGACCTGTGCATGACACTGGGGGAGGGATATACTTTCTTGCTCCATCATTGAGAATGTTTCAGTAGCTGCCTGCACAGTTGCCAAAGCAAATGGACATTACAAATCATATGATTGCAATTTTTTTTGTTACCAAGGCATGATCCTGCCATGATCAGGTAGCAGAAGCAGCAGTTATTGTGCAGAGCAAAGCTTCTTGGCCCAGGGTTTGAGTAAACAACATCATTGATGTGCCCTGCAAAGGTAAGAGGGTATCCAGGGTATGGAGGTCAGGACACAGGGTGCCACTAGTGTGTGTGGGGAGAGGACAGAAAGACCACTTCTTGAGCCCCCTGCCTGCCTGCCTTGCAAGGCAGACCTCTGCCTGGATAGAGTGGCAGGGCCCTTCAGCTCTTCCCTGCCTGCTCAAAGCATGGCTCGTTTGGTTGGAAGAACTCTGGTAGGCTGGCTGGTGGGGAGACACGAGGGGGTGCCCGAGGGGCAATGCCTGCTGGTGCCTGCCCTGCTCCCTTCTACCAGATGCTGGTCCCTGACAGTCTGCTGAGAGGCTGAGGTGAAGTGGAACCTAGGGCCTGTGGGGGGAGGCTTTTATTTTTTAAATATTTTTTTAATTCAGAAAAAGAATACAAAATATAGAAGACAAGAATGTTATATATTTCATTTACAGAACCATGAATATGAAGCTGATATATCACAATATGTCATATATTTTCCCACTGTGCCTGTCATTTCCCTTCGCTGAGTTCATATTTCCATCATTTACATCTAATATAAATCAATTATTTTTTTCCATTTCATTATATCAATTGATATAGTCTAATATTGGGCTCCACTTTGCTTTTATTCTGACATGGGGATGGCACCTGCCTGGAGAGTAGGAGGGTTTGGAGCAGAGTGGGGGGAGCACAGCTCTTCTTGCCCAAATGAGCAGTGGGCAGCAGGCCCAGGAAGGCAGCAGTGGGTGCTACCTCTGGCCACCAGCTTCAGGGCAAGACAAGGCTGAGTTGGATGTGGCAGCAAAGCCTCCATCTGCCCTCCCCAGAAGGAGCTGTGGTTGCCAGAACCTCACACTGACACAGCTGAGCATACACCCCACCAGCTGCAGAGCCCACATAGGCATGGTGCCAGACTGCCCCCACCCCCATCCACATGCCTGCATCATCACCCCTCTCCCAAGTCTCCACATCCCAGCATCACCAAGCCCTGCCCACTTGTCTGCCTCCAGGTGCCAAAGGATAGGTATGCTATTGTGCAAAGGAACTGGATTTCCTTGGAATGTGGTGTTTAAGAAGATAAGTTTGGCTGGCAATCCTGTTAGCATAGTTATTTTTAGAATCACTGCTGATTAATCCAAGAACATTGAGCTCCATGTAGGGTTAGAGTATTAGACTAGGATCTGGGAGACCAACGTTTGGGTCCCTACTCTGTCATGAAAGCTTGCTGGGTGACCTTGAGCCAGTCCCTCTCTCTCATATTGGTCTATTCCACAAAGTACTTGTGATAATAAAATGGAGGTGAGATGCCTAAAGTTGTTATAGGTTCCCACTGGGAAGAAAAGTGGGCATAAATATTAAAATAAATCGTATCCTAAATGATGTATTTACATTGTTTCCCCATAATTCAGCCCTGTAATAAACTCATGCCATTCTTAAATTAACATTGGTTTGGGAATTAAAGGTTTTAATTTTTTAAATTGCCTTATCAGTTTACTTTCTCACTACTATTCTAATTCACAGAGGATGGTTCCCAAAGATGATTACTCTCTCTTGTTTTTCTTATGGTCCACTTATACAATGTCACACTTAATTAAAAAACCTCCTTCCTGCATTTCCACCTGCTCTCTCCACTGTTTAGCTGATGATGTTTCAGTGAACCCATTTTGCCTCTTCCATTTTTGACAAAGACAGGTGTCCCTTTGGACATTATTTTTGTATTCTCTGGCAAAGGCGAAAATAGCATTTCACCTCATCTCAGTTCATGTAAACAAGAGAAGGTCTTGGGTTGCATCTAATGGTTATCCTTGAAGTGGCAATTAAGGACTCTAAAATAACAGCAGGGGCACCGCACGGAGACATTTGCAAAATGGCATCCTTGACCTTCTCAGACATACAGCCTATCTCAGAGATGGAGAGTGAGGGGCCCACAAGCACCAAAACTGAGCAGAGATGACTTCCAAGAGCAACAAAGAAATCACTGACCATCTCATAGGTAAGAATTGCATGCTGTCATTTTACAGTGGTAAGCTTTTGTTCTGAAATTGTCTCGCTGTATAATATTCCTAAGAAATATGAGGAATACTATAGATTCTGCTACCTTTGGAATTCTGATCAGAGTACCTAAGGATTCCGCCCCCATTTGTTGTTGTTGTTTGTTGTTGAAGGGGGCAAACTTGCTAAGAATTATTTACGAGTATTGGTTGTTCATCTTTATCCATCTTTCATGAAACAGCATTAATTGACTTTAAAAAAACCTCAGTCTGTTTCTTGTTAAACAGTTGCTTGCTATCCATTTGCCAGACCCTGTCCTCCACTGTCCTTTTTGTAATTTGGTTTGCAAATTAATTAATGTATCATGGCATTTTTTTATTCTCTGCCGAAGCCAGCAAGCACATTTTAGGTACTAACTTATAGTACAAAGAGAGGCAACCAGCAACTCAGGAGCTACATGTAAAATAGGAAACAAGAAGTAGAAACATACCATTTCCTATAACAGTATTAGTAGTGATGATGCAAACTGCACTAGAATTTTTCACATCAAAGCCTCTGTCCCCCCAAATCAAAAGAATCTGGACCTACTAAATGCCCTTCCTCCAGTTCTTATATCCTGTGATATAATAATTAGTCACTGGAGACATATTTTTGGACTTCTCTTTTAGGGAATTTTGGACAAGTCTTTTCTGAACTGTGCTAACTCCGAGGTGTGAAACTGCTGTATACTGAATCAAATTACTGGTCCATCAAGACACTGGCTACTCAGTTTCTCTACAGGGTCTCCAGTGGAGGTCTTTGTATTGAGGTACAAAGTGCTATCAAGTTACAGCTAAATTATGGTGACCCTGTATGATGTTTAAGGCAAGACACATTTAGAGGTGGCTCACTATTGCCTGCCTCTGCATCATGCCCCTGGTATCCCTTGGAGGTCTCCCATCCCAATACTAGCCAGGGCCATACCTGCTTGACTTTTGAGATCTGGTGAGATTGGATTAGCCTGGGTTATCCAGGTAAAGTCTGCCACCTACTTCCTAGTCCTTTTAAGGGGACTGATGTCAGGACCTTCTGCATGCAAAGCAGATGCTCTACAGCTCCTCATGGATTCAAATAGAGATGAAGCACGGTTTTCACTGGCCCTTTCCCGAATTCTATTTTTTGTCTGAAAAGTTATAAATAGACCATATATTGGCACTCCTCTTCTTTACCTCTTATTTCCATAATGTATAACCTTGCATTCACTTGGGTTCTGGAATTCAAACCACTTCAAGGTATGGAAGGCTGAATTTATATTACTGGAATAATCCATTACAAGTGGAACCCTTGAGGACTTGTAGGAGGAATCTCACTTCCCCTTCCCTTGACATTGGCTCTTTTCCTTTCTTGAGAGCTCCTATAGCCTCCCTCCTTTTCCTGCTTCTTTATTTCCTTCTAGGGTTGTCAACTTCCAGGTGTGGCCTGGAGATCTCCTGAAATCACAACAGATCTCCCAACTATGGGTTGCCCCATAGGTTTGCTAGCTCCCTGAAAAATCCTGGAGATGTGGGGGCAGAGAATGAATTTTGGGGAAGCAAGTAAACTCACAAGAATATAATACAGAGTCCACCTTCCAAAGCAGCCATTTTCTTCAGGGGCACCACCTGGATATTGGCAAACCTATTTCCCCTCAAAGAAATGGCTGCTTTGGAGAGTGAAGTCTATGCCATTGTGCATTTTTGAGCCACCTCTCCTCCTTAAATCCTCTCCTCCATGCCCAAAATCTCAAAACATTTCCTAACTTGCTGACAGCTATGCAGCTGTGTTGGTCTAAAGCAGCAGAGGAAAATTTGAGTCCAGTTGTATCTTTGACCAACAAAGTAGTAAGGGTATTTGCTTTCATTTGCATGCATACTTCTTCAGATACACTGAAAAAAGTCATTTTATATTTAAAGTCATTCTTTTAAGCAAATATGATATGTTTAAGCTTAATTTTTATATTCACTCTTTTGGTTTAGCCCTTTGGAGAAAGACCTCTGTGACCTTGGAACTCCTGCTACAGCCTGTAAAAATATAAAAAAATAGATCAAAATAGATCAATCTATATTTTTAAAATTTGATATTCAACTTACATTTTTAAAACACCAGTAGACAAGAATACTTTCCTGATACTAAGTTCCAATGAGTAGATTTCAGTAGGATTCTGAACAAACCTCCTCAGATGTGTACAGCAAATGGCCTAAATCTGACCTGGATTCTCTCTCTCTCTCTCTCTCTCACTCTCTCTCTCTCTCTCTCTCTCACTCACTCACTCACTCACTCACTCACTCACTCACTTAATCTGTACAGATTTCTCTGGGCATTTCCGCACCCTTTAAATATAGTGTAACGCTTACCTTAAGTAGCCATTATATTTTGGCCCCTCCACATGATGTCACCAACATCCAGGGCTATTCCGCACGAGTTAAAAGTAGCAGAAGGCTTACAAATGGTAAACGCTACTAATTTGCCATTCCGCATGACATCACACACAATAGTCCTGCAACACTAGCGCTAAAATCGCTTCATTGTAGCAATTTCCGGTGAATCCAAAAAAGTGGATTCCCTCTCAGAAAATTGCTATACTCCTGCCAACAACCTGCAACACTTGCAAAAAAGACCTGTGCATTCTCAATGTAGCGGCTGCAACAAAGTCCCTCCCCCTGGCTCTCTCCTCCAAACTTCCGGCGAAGCGATCTCCATTTTTTCCCCCTCGGAGCGAGCAGAAAAAGCAACGAACCAGCGAGGCTTGATTCACCCAGCGAGGCTTCTCCAGCTACAGTCCCTCCACAGAATTGCTTTAAAGCTCCCCTAAGTCCCCAAGCACAACACAGCCTCCTGTTTGCAAGTTCCCTTTATTTTCACCCGAAAATCATGCCCATGCGGTGGGGGATTTTTTTTTCACTCGGGGGAATATGGTAATGATGACTCGCCAGCTCACATGCCAGCCAGATGGGTCTCTACATTAGGAAGAATCAAGGCATATTCGTTGCAACGTTTGTGTGTGTCTTTTTTTTAAAAACCTGTGCTTAAAGGGAAAGGGGCTTTTCGGGAGCATGATAACAACCGCCCATTGGCTGTTCGTTTGATTGATGGCCAGGGGCGGAAACAAACACAGAAAAAATCACTTCCTTTCTAGCGATTCCTGCAAGACCGGAAACCTGTGGAGAACGAACGAAACGCTACTGGATTCCACTACAAATGGAGGTATGCGGAACGCCGAGATTCCACTATTTAAAATAGTGTTTTCACTTTGTGAAACCAACTGGCAACATTGGTCCTTGTGTGGAATGGGCCCCAGAGTCTGGTCAGTGTCTGGCCAGCTACTTTTTCCATTTCAAAGCACTAGTTGGTGAATCCCAAAAAGTGTGTTCACCAACATTTGTAGTGCTACCTAATGGAGAGCAGCCAGCTGGCCACCATCTAAAGAAAGGTATTGAGGCTCAAATGTGCAAGGCACCTACTTCATCCTGCCCCTGCTCCCACCCCCCTCTTCCGTTGGACAAGCATGCAGGCGATGGCAGTAAGAATTTTCCCCAAATATCTCTCCTTTGAAGAAGCTTCCCCATCGGATCACATGGGGGAGCTGGGCGCTCTCTCCTCCCTCCTTCTCTTGAGAGGTAGGGCGAGGAGCTGCAAGCCCACAGCAAGAGGCAGCCAGCCAGTGAGAAAAGCCACCTGGCAGGCTCTCCTGCCACCTGTAGCAACGGAACTTCATGGAGTGTGTGTGTGCATATGTGTCTGCGCGCGAGGGGGGAGGCAGTGTCAGCAGAATGGAGGTTTTTTTTTCCCTAAGTGAACTTACTGGAGCAATGAATAATTGCTAAATCATACAGGCAAAGGTGAAAACAATTATCCCAAAAGTTGTAGCACAAAGCATGCCTCTCTAAGCTCTTCCCCCCCAAAAAAATAAGGAATGAGATTTATTTTTAAAAGAAGCAAGCCTCGTCATTCCATAAGCAGTGGCAATAAAGAAGCACTATGCATCTATGATTAGCACTATGCAACGGATGCATAGGCATTTCAACAGAGAACTACTGTGTTTTTTTTAATTAGGGGGCATTGCAGGGGGCCCTTCAAAGCATGGAGAAATGGGATTGGCTGCCTGGTTTGAGTGACAAGCGGAAAAGAGTCTTGTATAAATCACATTTCTCTCTTTTGCCATTACCAGCAGCACTTTTGGAAGGGGAGAAGTGCAAAATGGCAGCAGAGAAGAGTGAGACAGTAGGAAAGGTGAGGAGAGGCCAGGAGGTGTGATTTTAATTAGCATTACGCCACTCAGCTGGCGTGACACTATTTTTACCCATGTGCAGAAATGCCCTCTATCTTCAAATAAGCATGCAGGTTACATATCTCCCATCTTTGCCCAGCAGCCGCCACCACCAGCAGGACGCCTCGCCGCATGCCCGCACAGGCAGGCGCGGCCCGCAGAGCCACCTGGAGCTGGCAGATGTGGTGGCAGCGGCACTGCCCGCCCCACCCACACACAGGATGCCTCGCCTGCCAGCCCACACTGCCAGGAGCAGCCGGCGGTGCACAAGGGGGGAGTGGCAGCAGCGTCGACGAGCTTTCGGAGCTGGTGGCGAAGGCGCCGCAAGAGCCCGCAGCCACCGTGACGCTGGCCCTGCCTGCTGCTGTTCACCTGGCCCGGTGACTGTCTCCGCACTTCCAGCTCGCCACCATTTACTCCATCGCTGCCTCACAGAAACAGGTAAGCCGTTGTCCAGGGGGTAAGCCGCAGAGCCGCCCCACCAAACTCCAGAGCCCCGCTAGTGCCCGCTGTATTAAGAGTGCAGCGGGCTTATTTTCTAGTATAACCATATTATCAGAATATGGTTATAGTGTTAGTCTAGGACCTGGAGACCCAGGTTCAAATCTCTGCACTCTCGTGGGTGAGCTTAGGTCAATGACATTTTCTAAGCCTAGCCTACCTCATCAGAGTGGTGAGAGAATAAAATGGTAGAGAACTAGGTATGCTACTCTGCTGTCCTTGGAGTAAGAGTAGAATAAAAATATAAATTTTTATTTGTTACATATTTTGGCTTTGAGCCACAGAGTTTTTCCACTTGTGCCTTGTTATTTTCTCTCTTCTCTCCTTTTGCATAAGCCCTCAATGCTGTTCCTGGACCCAAGCCTTCCATTAATGCTTTACTACATGTCTGCTATGGGAAATGCAAATATGACATCTTTCAGAAGGGATATTTTGGACTGACAAAATCAGAAAAATCTCATCCCAAGCAAAATCTCCCATGACCAGCCAATGACATACTCCTTAAGGAAGTAGCAAATATTCCCAAGAGACAATTCTGAGGATTAACTGGCTCAGGTCCTTTATTGGTGTTCTTGTGAGGAGCCCTAATGAAATAGCAGATCCAGAGACAGCACACATTCTTTCTTGCTTTCTTTTTTTTTGCACACCAGGTGTTTTTGAAATAGAATAGTGCTGCCAGAAAAATACACCACCAAAAAGAGGCAGGATTTTGAGGGCTTTCACTCTCCAATGTGATAAATGGCAAATAAACTTTCCCTTTTATCCAAGCATCAAAACAGAGAAAGATGGCTAGTTTTTAAGCTTAACGGAGTTTTTCATAAGAGATTTGCAATCAACCAGGCAGCCTGTAGAGGGCTCCCAAAGTTCTTATTTGGATTTCTTGATTCATTTTTATAGGCCATAGTAGGAGGTTTTCTAAGGTCAGGAAGGTCTTTCTCCAAAGAGTTAAACAAAGGATTCTTCTGAATAAGCATTCATGGATTTGCCCCTTGTTTGGTATACAGTATCTTCAGCTACATCATTTAGGATTTGATTGCTGTTTTTTTTTAAGTAAGCAAATGTTAGAGCCCCCTCCCTACATGGTTCCCAGAATTGCACTGAAATGTGGCAAAGAATCAGCTCAGAATGCTGTACCACATGTACAGCAGATGCCGCAACATGCTGAATATGGAAAACTAAGGCTTTTATTTATTTTATTTATTTATTTTTAGATTCTTACTCCACCATTGATTAGTGGGCTCAAGGCAGTTTACAAAAAATTATAACATTCAATGATTAAATATAACATGAGTTTTTAAAATACAATTAGTTCAATTCCAAAAATCTATGGCTGCCTCTTTTTGCTCAAACAGTTAACATGGACAATTGACTGGGGCCATTGAATGTTTGGAGTAGTGCCTGCAGGTGGAATTTTGAACATTTTCTTGATGTTATTTCTTGCCTCAACCATAGGTCTGGTGGAACTGCTCTGTCTTACAGGCCTGTGGAACTGCTTAAGGTCCTACAGGGTCCTGATTTCATTAGGCAGAGAGTTCTACCAGTCTGGAGCTCGGGATAAAAATGCCTCCCTTCCAGCCTTTTCTCCCCTCCCATTCTGCTTGAATTCTGTTTTCCTAGTCTCATCACTCATTTCCCCCTTTTTTCATTTCTATATGAAATACCATTTCTTGTATAAAACATAAAGATTCTTGATGAAATTGAGGTGAGATGGATGGAAATAGGGTTGTCAACCTCTAGTTGGGTCCTGAGGAGCTGTTAAATTCCAAAGGATCTCTGTAGAAAATGGCTGCTTCAGAGGTGGAGTGTATGGCATTATATCCCAGCATGACAGAGGGGTTAACGGCCCATAAATGGCTAGCCTCCTTTCTTGAGAACAGGTCACAGAGTGTTGTGGAGGGCGGTGAGTTTTCCAACACCTTTGCACTCCCATGTGGGGGTGCCACAAGGAGTGGTACTCTCCACCACCTTGTTTAACATGGTTGGCCCGTTGGTCTGGAGTTATGGGCTGGGATGTCATCAGTATGTAGAGGACACCCAGCTCTGCCTCCCGATGGCTGGCTGGCTGGCTGGATGTCCCACCTGAGACTTTTGCCAGTTGTTTGGAAGTGGTAGCTGGATGGATCAGGAAGAGTCACCTGAAACTCAACCCCTCCAAAATGGAGGTCCTGTGGCTGGGTCGAAGGGGACAGGAGCAGGAAGCGTGTCTTCCCTGCCTGGATAGGGTACAACTGACATCAGTACTACAAACCAGGAATTTGGGAGTGACTTTTGATGCTTCCCTTTCTATGGAGGCTCAGGTCATTAAGGTATCTTGGATGGTGTTTTTCGATCTACACCTGGGCCTGACTACTGGTGCCCTACCTGTCCCCAGAACACTTGGCCACTGCGATCCATGCAATGGTCACTTCCAGATTAGACTTCTGGAACTCGCTCTATGCGGGGCTACCCTTGTCTCTGACCTGAAAATTACAACTAGTGCAGAATGCGGCTGTGTGGGTCTTGACCAAGTCACCCTGGAGGGCCCATGTTCAGCCTTTGCTGAAACATTTCCATTGGCTGATAGTTTGCTTCTGGATCAGGTTCAAAGTATTGGTTTTGACCATTAAGGCTTTAAGTGGCCCTGCTTATCTACAGGGCCGCCTACCTCCTTATGCCCCCCACAGGGCACTTTGCTCTGCGGGTATAAACTTGCTGGAAGTCCCAAGTCCCCAGAATGCATGCCTGGCCTTGATCAGGGCCAGGGCCTTTTTAGTCCTGGGGCCTACCTGGTGGAATGAGCTCCTGAGTGAGCTGTGGATCCTGTTGGGACTCGTTGAGCTGCAAAATGGAGCTCTTCCACCAGGCGTTTGCTTAGGGCCGGGTAGTAATCCCAGGGTGTACAATCTGGTCCCCCTCCCCCCTTTTTGGGTCCCTGTGTGCAGTATTAGGCAGCATTAGGGATCATGTGTCATCTATTTGAACTGCCTGTCAATATTACCATTAGCACCAGCCTGATGGTCCAATATATGAGCAGAGGTTTATTAGTATATAGAATATATCACCTTTTATGATGTTGAGGATTGTTTTTAAGATTATTGGTGATTGTTTTAGGTTAAGTTTTAGATGTGACTTGCTATACATTGTCTTTTTTTTGTGAACTGCCATGAGCCAGCTTGCTGGAAGTGGCGGTATACAAGTCCAATTAATAAATAAAATAAATCCACACTTATGCATGAGCTTGCCGCCAGCCCAGCTGCCTCCAAGCCCTGGCCTGCTTTAGGGCTACTGATGCTGATTTTTGGTATACCCCATTGTAACATGGGAGCCATCATAGTTCCTCTATATGTAGGTTTCTTGTAATAAAATATCTGTGTTTTTTTAAGTTGATTTAAATTTTTTGCTGTTTTATTTAAAAAAATAGTTTTACAAGTTTTACATGTACTGTTTTCAGATACTGTTTCTATATACTTTTTCTATGTAGACGTAAGTTTATAGTTATCACATTGTGCAGTATTGGAATAACATAACAATAATGAATGTTATATAAATGAGAACTGTTATGTCTTTTTATCAAAACTATTTCTCATATATATTAAACATTTTAAATAATAGTAAAATGAAAATGTAGCTTATTATTACATAATCATAATTATATAAGCTAGAAAACCAGTTTGGTGTAGTGGTTAGGAGCACAGACTTCTAATCTGGTGAGCCTAGTATGATTTCCCGCTCCTCCATGCACAGCAATCTGGGTGACCTTGGGTTCACCACAGCACTAATAAAGTTGTTCAGACCGAGCAGTAATATCAGGGCTTTCTCAGCCTCACCTGCCTCTCAGGGTGTCTATTGTAAGGAGAGGAAAGGTAAAGCAATTGTAAGCTGCTTTGAGACTCCTTCAGTAGAAAAAAGTGGCATATAAGAACCAGCTCTTCTTTTTATGTACTAACAAAATTTAAATTTATCAAAGAAGGAAGGTAGAAAGGAGAGGAGGGAGGGCTATTTTGATGTTAATGTGTGCTTACGTTTGCCTCCACTGTATGCTTGGGATAATAGTGTCATTTTGGAACTGGGCTGCTAGGTCAAGATAACTTGGGAGGGAAGGGAGACATAAAACAATAAAAAGAGGAATATAAAAACTAGATGATAAAAAACAGAAAAAGTATTATTGAATATTTTACTAAAAATGAATTAAAAATAAATGGGAAAAAGTAAAAAAAGGAGAAAAAACACATATATATGATTAAAGGAGCTAGCTTGAAACTGGTCCAGCTACTCATAGGCCCACATTACAGGGATAGGAAGAGAGACTTGAGGAGTCTTGCATGGTAGCTGTCATAGGTCCATACATTGATATTTGGCATTCAGATCTACAATGTGGGCCTGTTTCAAGTGAGCTCCTTGTGATAGTTGTTGTTTTTTTCAGGAAAAGAAGGGGTGTGTATGTGGGGGAGAGACAGAGAGAGAGAGGATGAGTGAGTAAGAAAAGGGAGGGGTGGGAAGAGAATCCTTTTTGATGCAGGTGATACAGTGGTGGATACGAAATGCAAGGCTTAAATAGTCCCCTGGAAGGAGGCGGCATGTCTAATACACACAGATTGATCTCTCTTCCACACCACAAATATGCCCCAACTTACCACTTTTTCAGTGGCAGGGCAAATTCTGATTTCCATGTGTAGTTATCGTTGGGCTGGAGCCATCCCAGGCATGGCCTGACTCAGGCCCTCATTTGTCCCTCAACCCTCCTCTCCACTTACTCCTGAGTGACAGCATGCGGGGGGGGGGAGGGGAGGAGGCAGTTGCTGGCCTGAGGTGACGGTGGGCGAGTGTGAGAGTTCCTGACTTCCTCCTTCTGTTGTACAGCTTTGCTGTATATGCGGCTATTGAGAAAATATTTTTTCAACTGGTTATATTGGAAGTTGTGGTAGACATGAAGAAAAGAAGAAATATGGAATATGTAGTAATGATGAAATTAATATAACTATAAAACATTGTTTATGAAATAAGAAACTTAATTTGAAATATTGTATTTTGTAAATGTTTTGTGTTATAATACTTTATATTTGATAATTTATATTGATTTTGATATTTATGATTTGCTATATAGCCCCACCTTTCTTTGTGTCCCTTATATATTGCTATTTTTTTAAATAAAAAATATTTTTAAAAATCTGCGTAGAGTGGGTTGGACTGCAGTGCTATGTAAGAAAGTGATGTTGGTGGCGACCTTATAATTACAAAAAATCTCCCCTCTCGGAAATCTGCCAAAAATTCAACTTCAGCATATTTTTGGATATAAAAACCACCACTTTTTTTTTTTTAAATCCCAGCAGAATCTTTGGAGCCAAAGATGCTTTAAGAGTTTCATGATTTATTTAGAATTATAATAATGATTTTAGCTGTTGAACTGGATTTGAGTGGCATTCTAATAACATAATATGAAATTTAAACATCTGTTGTTAACCGCTGGAGATGAGCTTTACATTCACAGGGCTACTGGGGGACAGGCAATACAATTTTGCAAAATCTGGTAATCTGGACCACTGAGGGGAAGATAATGAGGCTGTGCCATGATTGGCACTCTATTTGATAATAGGGAGGCACCAGTTTCTCTTTTCTCCAGCATCACTAGAGGTGGCTTATTGTGTCAAAGGTTGAGAAGATTTGATTAGCCCTGTTTTAAAGAACAGCATATTATAGGAAGATAATGGGTGCAAAGAATGAAAAGGCTGGCTGGACCTCATAGATGACTTAATGGAAATACTTGTGTGGAAATTGCTCTGCTTGCTAATCAAGGCTGAATATAAGCAAATAGACACCAAGCTTGCTCTGAATGGCATTCACACACTTCTACAATTCAGTATGGTAGCTAACCCTTAGCCTTGGAAGCTAATCACAGATTCTAATTACAGGTAACCATGGTTTCCTCTACAAAATAATGACCTGGCCCAAAGGAAGGGGAAAAAATGCCCTTTCCTTCATTTGAAAGCAACCTGTATTTTAGGCGTCTGATACACAGCTGGGATTAGCTACAGGAGAGCCTGACATGTTAAGGAATAGCAAGAGGGTATTAAGTCATCTTTGACTTGGTTCCTGTTTGCCTGTTGAAAGATAACTAAGAGGGAAGGCAAAGCATGACTTGGCAGCTTCCTTTTCTCCTTCAGTTAGAGAAGGTCATTTCCCACCAGTGTGTTGATGCTCTGCAATAGTACTCCAGGGTCTCTTTGTTTGCTGATTCTCAGAGTCCGGAAAAGCTCTTTTGTATCTCAGAGCACTTCACACTTCCGTTTCCTCTTGGTAATCACAAATCAGTAACACAGTGGGATGAAAATGGCCCATTTTGTTCTATAAATTCATAGCAATCAATTAAGCACCTGTATTAACAGCTTTGGAAGCCACCCTCACCCCCAACTTCTATTTAAAGCAAACAGAATACTGCTTCCTTCTCTCCTTTTTTAGATATCGTACTAAGCTTTTAGATTTTGTAAGGATCTATGAAGTATTTGACAGGAAGGGGAATTTTTGGAACCATACCTGTCAACTAAGAGCTAGGCTGAACTCCTTTCCCTTCCTGTTATGGGTATTTAAGATTGGGTGTGGCCAGAGGTGTAATGTTTTAGATGCAGGCTAAAGTAGAAAGAGCCAAAGGACTGTTGGCCTCTTTAGTCTAGGTTCACAAAGGAGCTGGTCAAGAAGAACCAGAACTAGCCTTTGTAGAGGTTATTATAATCTCCCCACCCCCATTTATTTCTTTAAATCCCATCTTTGTGTCTTGTAAATCCCCACTGGGAAATATGAACAATATAAAATACATAAATAAAAGAAATCAACACTGGACCCTTCATAGGACTGAAAAAATTGTTTAAGAGATTAATGATAGTAATGCACCAGAGAGTAAAAAATATTCCTAGATCTCACCTTAATCAGAATTCACACACTAATAAAACCTGAGTGTTCCCCCGTCTATCTTAACTATCATTTTTATTCTGCCTCTCCCATCAAAGGAACAGAACCTAACATAGCTGGCTGTTTCACCTCCCTTTTATCCACACACACAAAACCTCTGCAAGTAGTGTGTCATCTCCCACTACTGCCTCCTGGTGCCCACTGTGGCTTGGATGGGGGAGGGGGAAATGGAAGAAAACATTGCCAACCTGGTTTTCATAGAGATTGGTGAAATCCTAGACCATCAGTGATTTTACCTCCAGGTTTCAGCCAAAAGCGATATTGAAGCATCAATGATATGTGTTTGCCCCATTTCTTTTTCTTTTTTCTTTTTTTTTTACTACTCAGGAATCATATTTACATCAAAATATCTCACAGTTCTGAAGGCCGTAGGTCCACAACCGAAGGTGAAAACATGCAGAAGAAATGTGGGGGAGAGGCTCTCTCCAGGTTTCCCAAACAATTTGGTCACATTGGCCAATCCAAAATATCACTTCCTGCATATCTGGCCAAGCTCCAGTGAGGAAACTCTCAAGCCATTTCTGAAGTTTTATGTCAGTTTGTGAATGGCTACATTTGCAAACACATGTCCCTACTCAAAGAAAATGTTTACCAAACTTCAAAGCAATGGTGGCAGGATATATATATATATAGTTTGCTTTATTTATGTGCATTAACTCCGAAGACCTACTGGGCTGAGTATTGCTCAGTGGAGCAAGGAGCAATAACCCAGGGGGACCCAGGCTTGGGTTCATGACAGAATATCATTACACATGATATTGATTGAGAGTTATTGCTAAATGAGTAGCAAAGCTTCTTTGAAAATGGGCTGTGGATGGGCAGGAGGGCGGAAGGGTGCAGAGCAGGGTGGATGAGCTTGCTGGCTGGGCCGCCATGCTCTTCATGCAGAGCCCTGCAGAGCCCTGCTGCCCTGCATCCTCCTTCCTTACACCCTTGATCCTTCATAGCAGGAGGGGTCAGGTGGTAGCAAGGTTGGACAGCTCCGCTGAGCTCTACCCATGGCCAAGAGATTCAGATGTGTGGGGTGGCCATTGTGGAGCACAGCTTGACAGCCTGCCCCATTCCCAAGCTCACCCTGGGGCCAGGAGGCTTGGGCATATGGTGTGGCTGCTGTGGAACCCAGTTTGATGGCCTTCCCCACCTTCCTGGTGGTTAGGAGGGTGGGGAGCATGGGGCAGCCATGGCAGAGTGCTGCTGGATGACTGCCTCCAGTTCTCTGACTTACCTCCTGGCTGCTCTTCCCCCTCATGCCATGTGTTGGGAAGTGGCACAGTGGAGGAATAGCAGGGGGATGGGGAAGAGCCTCTGATTGGCTCTTAGTCAGGGACTGCTGCCACCCTATAGGAGGGCTGTTGCCTCAGTGAGGGCCAGTCAAAGGCTTGGCACATTATTGGCAGGATGGTTAAGTTATTTATATAAAGATACTGAACATGCATTTTTCTAAAGCAAGGCAGTATTTATACTGCTGCCAATGCATAAATGCAAAATTCTTTATAGAATCATAGAATCATAGAGTTGGAAGGGGCCATACAGGCCATCTAGTCCAACCCCATGCTCAATGCAGGATCAGCCCTAAGCATCCTAAAGCATCCAAGAAAAGTGTGCATCCAACCTTTGCTTGAAGACTGCCAGTGAGGGGGAGCTCACCACCTCCTAAGGCAGCCTATTCCACTGCTGAACTACTCTGACTGAATTTTTTTTCCTGATATCTAGCCTATATCGTTGTACTTGTAGTTTAAACCCATTACTACATATTACATAATAATGGGTTTAAACTATATATTATAATATAATATTTATATATTATTTTGTATTTCCATGGATATTTATATATAAAGTAGTGTTGTCAAGCCATCTTGGAAAAATAGTTCCATGATTTTTTTCTTTTATCAGTAATTGAAAACTAAGCCATATATATATTCTTTATCCTGAAACAGCAGTTCAGAGGGCAGAACAAAAATTATTTTATTTAGCATGAAACATAACATCTGTGCACTGAACCCATCCACCATTTATTTCCCGAAGTGCTAATGCAATAAGTGTTTATAAATGAGACCAATGGTAGAAAGGTCTAATGTCACCATGGCTTTGCATGTCTCATCCACCAAGGAACTTTGAGTGGCACTCACAAGGATCCGAAGCAGTTATACAGATTACATGTCAAAATGATGTGATGACATAAGCAACTAGAGACCTATATAATCATTACAGTTAAGTGTTGATGGAAAGCCCATCAACAAAGCTTTTCAGCAAAGCTTCTACATCTGAACTTCACATTTTTCTAAACAGTTTCTCTTTCTATCACCTGAAATGTCCCTGTGTTTCAAAATGTAGTTCTTCAGCTGGTAAAATACAATAGCATCTGTGAAGGATTCAGGTGATATATATTCCAGCTTGAACATGGGAACGTGCTCCTTGGCTGTGCAGGCCTAGTTGTGCTTCATGGTCAGAAAGGGAGGAGGAGTCCCACCTGGTATCATAGGAGTTGAATGGACCAAAGCCATGTGGTACACACCTGTAGTAAAGGATGAGAATAGGGTAAGGCTGTGTGAAAAAGCTGGCTGGAACGCATCTGTATATTGAAGTCCATCAGATATGCTGGATCCAAAACATCTAGCATTTTTTTTGTCCTGGAACTGGGCCCAGAAGTCAACAGAAGACCACCCCGTAATTGTTTATACAGCCCACCAGACCCTTTTCTCTACCTGAAGGAGTCTCAAAGTGGCTTATAATCACCTACCTTTACTCTCCCCACATCAGACATCTTGTGAAGTAGGTAAGTCCAAGAGATCTCTGACAATTTGTCACCTAGCCAGCTGTAGGTGGAGGAGGAGAGACTCAAACTCAGTTCTTCAGATTAAAGGGAACCACTCTTAACCCTCCGGCTGGCCTTCAGTATCATCTATTAGATACTATTAGATATTAGATACTTCCCCATCCAATTAACTTCTTGAAGCCTCCTGCAAGATCTTCTAATCTTCTATGTATGCCAGAAATTGCCTTTACCAACAATTAATTCATCTAAAATATTTATGCCCAAACTCCTGGGATCATGGATTATGTTTTGAAGAAGACACTCTCAGTAACCCAAAAAAGTAAAAAACAAGTACATGTTGAACAGAGCAGAGAGGTTGCAATCATTGCTGCATATATAAATTCCTTTCTGCAATCCTGGATGAGTCTCAAGCCAGACTTTCCTCTACCTTGAGCTGAACATTTCTCAAGATCCCATTAAGTTAATTGCCAACGTACTTTCTAGTCTATAAAAATGTAGTCTTCACATTTCATCACATCTTCCAATTAATTACAGAAGTATGAAATTAATAACATTAAAAGTATTCAAAGAGAAATTTGCCCAGCACATGTCGCCTCTAGATATATAATTTTCATCTGATGATATATAGTATACCCAGTGAGTGGAATGCATTTGCTTTATTGTGGAATATTACCTGACAGGCATCTTTAAGAAAGTACAAATGCACATATATGCACGCACACACGAACAATTCAGTGGCAACATTCACTGAATATTAAGGCCAGATGAAACATTTTTGTTGCCTTCTAATAATTCCATACATAATATTTACAGCAAAAAATTAATGGAGAACTAGACAATACAGGGCACTTTGTTAGTGTTTGTTGTAAAATACTGTGTTTTACACTAACAAAATGCCCTATATACTGTTATACTATAATTGAAACTATTGCATAAATGTTTGAGCTGACTTGGCATAAAGTCATTCAGAGCTCTGGCTGACTTTATGTATATTTCAGGCTGATGGACACGGAAATTGCTATATGGCGAGTGAAACTCTAACATTCAGGGCAGAGAGTTGCACGACTTGTGGTACAATCTTAAGCAGAAGGAGTCCTTTGAACTCCATAGGCATACTCTGCTTAGGCTTGCAGTGCTCATTTCTTAAATGTTTAATAAATTACCATTGATTTCTTTGTATTTCTGAAGTCGGGTGTGGCCACATAAGTGGTCATTAGAAGACAGAATTCCCTAGTGTTGCATGCTACAAAACAGGACATATTGCCCTGTTAACTATATAATTCTGCTCCCTAACTTCCTTCTACCTATATAAAAATAACTGTTTCCAATTCTTACTGACTGGCTGCTTATTCATTTATTTAACACGATCAAGATAGTTTAATAAAATTTGAAATAAAAGTAAAAAATAAAAAATGCTAGCATAAATAATACATTCAACAGCCACTATAAGAGATCTATCAATTCAAACATCAAACAGATGGACATTGTAGCTCCTTTGGGAGCCCATGAGGCATGAACTGCTGCTGATCTCAATTAGGTGGCTGTTTTAGAACTGTACAGCAATAACGATTATTTTTTTAAACATTTTAACACCAGGAAACTACCTTCTGTACCCTAGTCTCTGTATCAATCAACATGGATGCCCAGGTCATAGTGGCAGCACTTTTAGTTTCTTAGGCAATTGAATGAAGTGTTTCTGCCCAAGCACCCCAGCCCTGGCTGCAAGGCCATTACCCAGATATGGTCTACTTACATTATTTCAGAAACAAAGGAGAAAAATGGCATGTATGAGGCAGGGAAGGCAGGTATTGTAGGTTGCTAGTAGGTCCAGAGTAATAAATGCTTGGTCCCAAAACCTTCCCTTTTGTTAACTGAATGCTGTTTCTCCCCCCCCCCCCCCCATAGTTCTTCATGCTTTCTAAAACAGTGGTCTTTAAACCATGGATTTTTGAAACCTTTTGTTGGTTAGTAGAGTCCTACCTGCTGGATCTTGAACCCTGGAAGTGCTGTTTGGGTTTTTCTTTTCTTTTTTGATGGTGTATAGAAGTCTGAAGGTGTAGAGAATGAAGACACCATGGCTTCTGACTCCCTTGGCACACATGCTGGGAGGAGCAGCTGGTGAAATCACACAGCAGTGGAGAAGATTCTTCCCTGGCTCTGTCCCTTGCTTGTGCCTTACTGTGATTCTCCTGGTGTTCAGCTTGTGTTTCAGGACTCTGGCTCCTTTAGTCTGTATCCCATTACCATAACCTGGAGAATGGTAAGGCCAAAAATCTACGCCTCCTGCTGTCATGGACCCCTGTGGGTGCTTGTATATGGTTTATCATCTTCTTTGAGAGGAGTGACAAGTGGAGTGCCCCAGGGATCTGTCCTGGGCCCTGTGTTGTTCAACATATTTATAAATGACTTGGATGAAGGAATAGAGGGGGTACTGATTAAATTTGCAGACAATACTAAATGGGGAGGGGTAGCAAACACAATAGAAGACAGAACCAGAATACAAGATGATATTGACAGGTTAGAAAACTGGTCTAAAATGAATACAATGAATTTCAATAGTGATAAATGTAAAATTCTTCATTTAGGTAGGAAAAATCAAATGCATCACTTTAGGATGGGCAAGACTTGTCTTAGCAGTAGTACACATGAAAAGGATCTGGGGGTCATAGTTGACCAGACACTGAACATGAGTCAGCAATGTGACCTGGTATGTAAAAAGACAAATGGGATTTTAGGCTGTATTAAAAGTCTAATGTCCAGATCATGTGAGGTAATGTTACCGCTTTACTCTGCTTTGGTAAGATCTCACTTGGAGTACTGTGTTTTTGGCACCACAACTCAAGAAATATTTAGATAACTGGAGCATGTCCAGAGGAGGGCAGTGAAGATGGTGAGAGCTTTGTTTACCCTGGAGAGAAGACAACTAAGAGGTTATATGATAACCATCGTCAAATACTTGAAGGGCTGTCATATGGAAGATGGAACAGAGTTGTTTTCAGTTACCTCCAAGAGTTGGACCTGAACCAACAGGTTGAAATTAATTCAAAAGAATTTTTGGCTAAACATTCAAAAGAAGTTCTTCACAGTTAGAGTGGTTCCTCAGTGGAACAAGCTTCCTCAGGAGGTGGTGGGTTCTCCTCTTTGGAAGTATTTAAGCAGAGGCTAGATAGGCAGATTGTGAGTGGGTGGGCAGGAAGGGATGTGCCAGTATTTGTCTCTTGTGGTCCTTCCTTTGCTACCCAGGGAATTGCAGATCACCAATGTGGGATGGTAGGTGAATTCCCTCCAGATCAGGCTGACTTCTGGAGATTTTTGAAGAAGGGGGATCACTTGAGCATGAAATTGGGGTTACTGTGGGGAGGCAGGTAGTTGTGAGTTCCTGCATTGTGCAGGAGGTTGGACTACATGACTCTGGAGGTCTCTTCCAACTCTATGATTCTATATTGTCATATGACTTTCTTAGTCAGTGCTTGCCATTCAGTGGGATCCCATGTTTGGAAAGAAGAAAGGCCAGTCTTCTAAACAGGCAAACAATAATAAATGTTAGCAGTTATGTAGTACTCTCTTGAAGCAGTTCCACGTCCACTATCTCATTGCCACTTATAATCCTTACAGCATCCATATAAGATAGAACATAGTACATTATTTTTTGCAGATGGAGTGCCCAAGGATAAGAGTAATGGGACTTGCCTAGGATCACTTAGAGAGATGACATTCAAATCAGGGACTTTTTGGTTCACTGCTCATTCCCTCAGCTACTGTGATACATTAGAAAATATCAGGAATTTCAGGCAGCTAAGCAATTTGATCTCCAGGTTTTGCTTGTTTGAACTTCCCTTTTGAATCCACTTAGATTAATTGCTCCCCATATTGCTTGCAAATGCTTTAAAGTTGGAGTTGAATTGCATGGAAAAGATAACTTCAGCAGGAAGTGAGCAAGTCAACAGAACATGCATTATTAACTTCCTAAGTGCATATGAAGCAACACGGGTCATGGGCTTACTTCTTTCACCTTATTCCAGCCTCCCCCAAAACAACCAGATATCCAGGGAGCAGATAAAGTCTGTCTTTTAATGGTGTAAATTGCCTTTAACAGAAACTTCTGGACTTACATTAAAGCAAGGAGGCCTACTTTCTAAACACCACATACCTTCTGCAGCTTCCCACTGCCCTATGTTCTAGGCCTGCCCCCACAGCAGAATTGCTAAACTCATGATCTTCCACTATTACAACTGATCCTCAGGTGACAGAGATATGATCACCTGGAGAAAATGGTTAATTTGAAAGATGGACTCTATGGTATTATGCCTAATGAGGCCCCTCCCCAAACCCAAGTCACCGGAAGTTCCGTCTTCAAAATCTGGAAACCTGGTTCCAGAGGTAGGACCCATTCCATTACCCTTTAGCTGCTGATTCATGCAATTTTACAATTACTGTATGGGTTACGTCTTGAGATGGCTATGGCTGCATTGCCTCTGGCAGTAAAAAGCTAGATACAAAAAACCCTCTTCTTTTCCCAAGTAACCTGGGCTGAATCTGCACTGGGCTTTTTATTCCCAGTGACCCTGAATTTAAAAAAGTCATCTACATGCTTAACATTTTCCCTCTGCAATGTCTATGATTGATCCGTGGTGACACTATTCCCCCCCCCTCCCGCAATATCCAGGAGTGGGATATAAGTCGCTACATTTGACAAAGCCCCGTTATTAAGTGTAGATGTTCTGCTTTTTGCTGGATTAAGTCCCTCCCCCCCCCTCCAATGCTGATATAGCAAAGCAGTCTGTTGCTGACTGGTCAGGGTATCAGTTCAAAGACTGCCTGGTTCCCGGATGCCATTCCCTCACAAGACTTAGGGCCTTTCCGCACAAGGACCAATGTTGCCAATTGGTTCCACGAAGTGGAAATGCTATTTTAAATAGTGGGATCTCGGTATTCTGCATACCTGCATTTGTAGAGGAATCCAGTAGTGTTTCATTCATTCCCCACAGGTTTCCAGTCTCGCAGGAATCGCTAGAAAGGAAGCAATTTTTTCTGTGCTTGTTCCCGCCCCTGGCCGTCAATCAAACGAACAGCCAATGGCCGGTTGTTATCTTGCTCCGGAAAAGCCCCTTACCCTTTAAGCACAGGTTTTTAAAAAAACACACACACATTGCAATGAATATGGGTTGATTCGTTGCAATGGATAAACCCATCTAGCTGGCATGTGAGCTGGTGATTTAGAATTATAGAATCATAGAATCATAGAATCATAGAGTTGGAAGGGGCCATACAGGCCATCTAGTCCAACCCCCTGCTCAACGCAGGATTAGCCCTAAGCATCCTAAAGCATCCAAGAAAAGTGAGTATCCAACCTTTGCTTGAAGACTGCCAGTGAGGGGGAGCTCACCACCTCCTTAGGCAGCCTATTCCACTGCTGAACTATTCTGACTGTGAAAAACTTTTTCCTGATATCTAGCCTATATCGTTGTACTTGAAGTTTAAACCCATTACTGCGTGTCCTTTCCTCTGCAGCCAGCAGAAACAGCATCCTGCCCTCCTCCAAGTGACAACCTTTCAAATACTTAAAGAGGGCTATCATGTCCCCTCTCAACCTCCTTTTCTCCAGGCTGAACATTCCCAAGTCCCTCAACCTATCTTCATAGGGCTTGGTCCCTTGGCCCCAGATCATCTTCGTCGCTCTCCTCTGTACCCTTTCAATTTTATCGATGTCCTTCTTGAAGTGAGGCCTCCAGAACTGCACACAGTACTCCAGGTGTGGTCTGACCAGTGCCGTATACAATGGGACTATGACATCTTGTGATTTTGATGTGATGGCTCTGTTGATACAGCCCAAAATGGCATTTGCCTTTTTTACCGCTGCATCACACTGCCTGCTCATGTTTAGTTTACGATCCACAAGTACCCCAAGGTCTCGTTCACACACAGTGCTACCTAGAAGCATATCCCCCATCCAGTAGGCATGCTTTTCATTTTTCTGACCCAGATGCAGAACTTTACACTTATCTTTATTAAATTGCATCTTGTTCTCATTTGCCCATTTTTCCATTGTGTTCAGATCTCGTTGAACTCTGTCTCTATCTTCTGGAGTATTTGCCAGTCCTCCCAATTTGGTGTCATCTGCAAACTTTATGAGTCCACCCCCTCATCTAGATCATTAATAAATATGTTAAAAAGTACCGGGCCGAGCACCGAACCCTGAGGTACCCCGCTACTCACCTCTCTCCAGTCTGATGAAACACCATTGACAACAACTCTTTGAGTGCGGTTCTCTAACCAATTCCCTATCCACCTAACGATCTGAAAATCCAGATTGCAGTCCTTCAACTTATCCATCAGAACATCATGGGGAACCTTGTCAAAAGCTTTACTAAAATCCAAGTAAATGACATCAACCAAATTTCCCCGATCCAGCAAACCTGTTACTTGGTCAAAAAAGGAAACTAGGTTGGTCTGGCAGGACCTGTTGGAGACAAATCCATGCTGACTTCCTTGGATCACCAAATTGTCCTCCAGATGTTTGCAGATCGCTCCCTTTAATATCTGCTCCATTATCTTCCCCACAACAGAGGTCAGACTCACTGGTCTGTAGTTTCCCGGGTCATCCTTCCTCCCTTTTTTGAAGATCGGAATAACGTTTGCTCTTTTCCAGTCCTCCGGGACATCTCCAGTCCTTAAAGAGGTTCCGAAGATGATGGACAAGGGCTGTGCAAGTTCTCTGGAAAGTTCTTTGAGTACTCTCGGGTGCATTTCATCTGGACCAGGGGATTTGAACTCATCCAGTGCAGCTAAATGCCTCTCGACCACCTCTCTATCCATGTTAACCTGCCACCCAGACACTATCCTTTGGCTACAGCCATCTCTAGATGTGCCTAAACACTTTGACCTGTGGGAAAAAACAGATGTAAAATAGGCACTAAGCCTTTCTGCTTTCTCTGCATCTTTCGTTAGAGTTTGTCCATCCGCACCCAACAGCGGGCCTATTGCCTCCTTTACTTTACGTTTGCTCCTCACGTAACTGAAAAATCTTTTCTTGTTACAATGGGCTTCCCTGGCCAATCTTAGCTCACTCTCAGCTTTGGCCTTTCTGATGATTGATCTACAGTGCCTAGTAACCTGTAGGTACTCTTCTTTAGAGCTCTGTCCTTCCCTCCATTTCCTGAACATTTTCCTTTTCTTTCTTAGTTCCTCTTGAAGTTCTCTGTTCATCCAAATAGGCTTCTTAGAGCTCCTGCAGTGTTTTCGTATTTCTGGAATAGTCATTGATTGAGCATGCAATAGCTCTTGTTTGAGTAGCGCCCACCCTTCACATGCTCCCTTCCCTTCCAGCATTCTCGTCCATGGTATGACACTCATCATGTCTCTGAGTTTATTAAAGTTTGCCCTACGAAAATCCAACATCCACGTCTGGCTACAAGCTTCCTTGGCTCCCAATCTCAAAAGGAATTCTATGAGGACATGGTCACTTCCCCCTAGGGTCCCCACCACCTTCACCTCATCCACCAACTCTTGCCTGTTGGTCAGTATTAAGTCCAGTATGGCTGAACCTCTTGTGGGTTCATCTACCATTTGATAAATTTATCGTTACCATGCTCCCCCAAGTGAAAAAAAAATCCCCCCCCTGCATGGATGCGATTTTCAGCCAAAAATAAAAGGAACTTGCAAACAGGGGGCTGTGTTGTGCTTGGGGAGCTTTAAAGCACTTCTGTGGAGGGACTGTAGCCAGAGAAGCCTTGCTGGGTGAATGAAGCCTCGCTGGTTTGTTGCTTTCCCGGCTTTCCCGATCGCGTTGCCGGAAATTCAGAGGAAAGAGCCAGGGGAAGGGACTTTGTTGCAACCGCTACATTGAGAATGCATAGGTCTTTTTCGCTAGTGTTGCAGGTTGCTGGCAGGAGTGTAGCGATTTTCTGAGGGTGAATCCACTTTTCTGGATTCACTGGAAATCGCTACAACTAAGCAATTTTAGCGCTAGTGTAGCAGGACTGTTGCAGATTGTGTGTGATATCATGCGGAATGGCAAATTAGTAGCGTTTACCATTTGTAAGCCTTCTGCTACTTTGAACTCGTGCGGAATGGCCCTTATTCTTGCCATCATTTCTAAAGTGACTGTGTTCCAAGCCCACACTTCTATGTGCTCAGATTTGCCTTTTGGATTGTCTCTCTCCCCCCCTTCATTTTCTCTCCCCTCACTCATTCAGGAAAATAAAAATAAACAAGCTGCTTTGTGTTCCATCCCCCCCTCCCTGCTTGCTTTGGCTTTAAAGTCAGGATGTGAATGGCAGGAAATAAACCCCTCTCTAGCCTTGTGCTCCTTCAATGCTGGCTAGAACTTTGTGAGCACCATTTCCCTCTCCCCTCTTAGCTTCCCCAATCAAGTGGGAAAGAAAGAACAGCCACACAATTAGGCATAGCTTTCCTTCCTAGGCTCACACAGGCCAGGGTCATCTACAGCAACACTGAAAAGAGATGGCTTAGTCCCAACCAGTGGCAACATAGCTTTACTGATGGCTGAAAGCCAATTGACCCCAGCTGTCTAATCTGCACTGTGTTGTCCCAACAGATCACTTGGGTAACTAAGAACTTAAGAACAACCCTGCTATATCACACCAGCAGTCCATCTAGTCCAATGTCGTATATCACACAGTGGCCAACAAATTACTCTGAAGAGCCAACAACAGGGCACAGAAGCCAAAGCCTTCCTTTGATGTTGCCTCCTAGCTAAGGTTACCAGATTCTCCAACTTTTGGTGGGACATCTGGGGTACCTGGCAAATTGTACTTATGTTGCAATTAAATATTACAATACTATTACAATACTATATTCCTATATAGTAATACTATATAGTAATAGTAATACTATATGGAATGTAATGGTGGATGAATATGAACTGTTCAGAAAAAACAGAATAGATCGAAGAGGTGGAGGAGTGGCACTGTATGTGAAGAAAGGGCTTACCTGTCAGGTAAAAGGGCTTACCTGTCAGGAAATTCTAGTGAAGGAGAGCATATCTACAGTGGAAAGCATCTGGGTGAAAATAACCGAGGGGAAAACAAACAGTGTGGTGGTTGGTGTCTGCTACCGACCGCCTGACCAACGAGAGGATGTGGATGCTGCACTTTGTGAGCAGCTTGAGAAAATATCCAAACGGCAGGACCTTGTCATCATGGGTGACTTCAATTTCCCAGATGTGTGCTGGGAAACAAACTCTGCGAAGCGTCCTCAGTCATGCAAGTTTCTGACCTGCCTTGCTGACAATTTCATTTATCAAATGGTAGATGAACCCACAAGAGGTTCATCCATACTGGACTTAATACTGACCAACAGGCAAGAGTTGGTGGATGAGGTGAAGGAGGTGGGGACCCTAGGGGGAAGTGACCATGTCCTCATAGAATTCCTTTTGAGATGGGGAGCCAAGGAAGCTTGTAGCCAGACGCGGATGTTGGATTTTCGTAGGGCAAACTTTAATAAACTCAGAGACATGATGAGTGTCATACCATGGACGAGAATGCTGGAAGGGAAGGGAGCATGTGAAGGGTGGGCGCTACTCAAACAAGAGCTATTGCATGCTCAATCAATGACTATTCCAGAAATACGAAAACACTGCAGGAGCTCTAAGAAGCCTATTTGGATGAACAGAGAACTTCAAGAAGAACTAAGAAAGAAAAGGAAAATGTTCAGGAAATGGAGGGAAGGACAGAGCTCTAAAGAAGAGTACCTACAGGTTACTAGGCACTGTAGATCAATCATCAGAAAGGCCAAAGCTGAGAGTGAGCTAAGATTGGCCAGGGAAGCCCACTGTAATAAGAAAAGATTTTTCAGTTACGTGAGGAGCAAACGTAAAGTAAAGGAGGCAATAGGCCCGCTGTTGGGTGCGGATGGACAAACTCTAACGAAAGATGCAGAGAAAGCAGAAAGGCTTAGTGCCTATTTTACATCTGTTTTTTCCCACAGGTCAAAGTGTTTAGGCACGTCTAGAGATGGCTGTAGCCAAAGGACAGTGTCTGGGTGGCAGGTTAACATGGATAGAGAGGTTGTCGAGAGGCATTTAGCTGCACTGGATGAGTTCAAATCCCCTGGTCCAGATGAAATGCACCCGAGAGTACTCAAAGAACTTTCCAGAGAACTTGCACAGCCCTTGTCCATCATCTTCGGAACCTCTTTAAGGACTGGAGATGTCCCGGAGGACTGGAAAAGAGCAAACGTTATTCCGATCTTCAAAAAAGGGAGGAAGGATGACCCGGGAAACTACAGACCAGTGAGTCTGACCTCTGTTGTGGGGAAGATAATGGAGCAGATATTAAAGGGAGCGATCTGCAAACATCTGGAGGACAATTTGGTGATCCAAGGAAGTCAGCATGGATTTGTCTCCAACAGGTCCTGCCAGACCAACCTAGTTTCCTTTTTTGACCAAGTAACAGGTTTGCTGGATCGGGGAAATTTGGTTGATGTCATTTACTTGGATTTTAGTAAAGCTTTTGACAAGGTTCCCCATGATGTTCTGATGGATAAGTTGAAGGACTGCAGTCTGGATTTTCAGATCGTTAGGTGGATAGGGAATTGGTTAGAGAACCGCACTCAAAGAGTTGTCAATGGTGTTTCATCAGACTGGAGAGAGGTGAGTAGCGGGGTACCTCAGGGTTCGGTGCTCGGCCCGGTACTTTTTAACATATTTATTAATGATCTAGATGAGGGGGTGGAGGGACTACTCATCAAGTTTGCAGATGACACCAAATTGGGAGGACGGGCAAATACTCCGGAAGATAGAGACAGAGTTCAACGAGATCTGAACACAATGGAAAAATGGGCAAATGAGAACAAGATGCAATTTAATAAAGATAAGTGTAAAGTTCTGCATCTGGGTCATAAAAATGAAAAGCATGCCTACTGGATGGGGGATATGCTTCTAGGTAGCACTGTGTGTGAACGAGACCTTGGGGTACTTGTGGATTGTAAACTAAACATGAGCAGGCAGTGTGATGCAGCGGTAAAAAAGGCAAATGCCATTTTGGGCTGTATCAACAGAGGCATCACATCAAAATCACAAGATGTCATAGTCCCATTGTATACGGCACTGGTCAGACCACACCTGGAGTACTGTGTGCAGTTCTGGAGGCCTCACTTCAAGAAGGACATCGATAAAATTGAAAGGGTACAGAGGAGAGCGACGAAGATGATCTGGGGCCAAGGGACCAAGCCCTATGAAGATAGGTTGAGGGACTTGGGAATGTTCAGCCTGGAGAAAAGGAGGTTGAGAGGGGACATGATAGCCCTCTTTAAGTATTTGAAAGGTTGTCACTTGGAGGAGGGCAGGATGCTGTTTCTGCTGGCTGCAGAGGAAAGGACACGCAGTAATGGGTTTAAACTTCAAGTACAACGATATAGGCTAGATATCAGGAAAAAGTTTTTCACAGTCAGAGTAGTTCAGCAGTGGAATAGGCTGCCTAAGGAGGTGGTGAGCTCCCCCTCACTGGCAGTCTTCAAGCAAAGGTTGGATACACACTTTTCTTGGATGCTTTAGGATGCTTAGGGCTAATCCTGCGTTGAGCAGGGGGTTGGACTAGATGGCCTGTATGGCCCCTTCCAACTCTATGATTCTATGATTCTATGATTCTATGATATATTACAATACTATTTTTGTGTTCTATGGGTTCTATGAAAGTTTTTGTTGCTCCATATAGACCAAATTTTTAATCAAGAACCCCCCTGATCAATGGTGTCCCGATTTACCAATGTTAAAATCTGGTCACCTTACTCCTGACACTAGTATTCAGAGGTTTACTGCCTCTGAATGTGGCGGTTTTATTCACCTGGCAAGCAGTGATAGACTTTGCCTGACAGCTGGCCCTGAGAGAAGGAAGGGGGAGAAAAAACACAATGCCTCTTTAGCTGAGCAGCAACCAGAACCCAAGCTATGTTTTGACCTGTGTTATATATATATTCTTTAAACAGGCTTCGGAGAAAAAGAAATCCCCTGAAAATTGGGAACAAATGTAGAAAAATCAATAAAACAAATGCCCATTTATGAACATGCAGTAAAGATCCACAAAGCCAGTCAAGCAGTGTTTTTAAACAAGGGTGATTTCGTGCTAAGGCTTCTCATCTAAAATGTACACTCATCTAGGGTTGATCTGCTTAATCATCACTGCTACACAGCTAGAATAGGCCTGCACGACTCATGAGTCACCAGGCTGAATGTAGCTTCCTAGCCATGTATTAAGGCCTGACAGGTACTTGACAAGTCTTTCTCCTGATCTTTGCAGTCCCAAGCAGGCGGCAAAACAGGCTGTTTATTGGACTCTCAGTGGGTGGTATTAAGCTTCAGGGTCACATGCTGCATGCTTGGTTTAGGGTTTAAAAATAGTTACAAAGAAAAGAAAATGCAAATGTATGGCTTAAATACACAATGTACAGCTATTAAATTCTTCTCATGCCAGTATGCTGGACCCAATCCAATCAACCTTCAGATCCATAAATCATAAAACACAAGCCTTGTACAAATGACTTTTTTGTTGTTGAATATAAAGCCACCAGTTAGGAACAATAAGGAAGCTCCCTGAGCATTTCTCACATTACTTGCATTCTTAACCCTGAGTTTATTAGAACTTAGAGGCACCCAGTTAGGTTGTTGTGCAGTAAATTCTAGATGGACAAAAGAAAGCACTTCTTTATTCAATAAGTAATTGTGCAAGCCTTAACAGGGTTTCACCTTCTCACTCCATTGTGTCAGAAGGCTTAGAAGGGTGTAACTCTACTTAGGATGGCACGTAAAATTGTGACTATCACTGGCCATTTACAGAAGCATTAAAGCTGTTGGGTGACTTCAACGTCCATGTGGATGCACTGTCTCCAGAACTTGGTGTCAGCCATGGAGACACTAGGGTTTTCACAATTTGTTGCTGGTCCCACCCATAAGGCCAGACATACCCTTTGATCTTTGATGCAGGTGTAGAGGTAGATCTGGTGGCAAATAGCATTGTTCCATGGACAGACCACTATGCCCTGAAGGCCCGACTGAAGATGCCATCCCCTCTCCGGTTGGGGGACGGACACATTTTAGACTTATGGACTCTGAGAGATTCCTGAATGCTCGGTGGGACCCGATGTCCTCTGGCATCTTGTTGGTGGCCTTGGGGGAGGACTAGCAGTCCCGCTTGTTGGCTGCTATTGACGAAATTGCTCCTAAACGCCCTCTCTGCTTTTGCCTCAAACAGGCCCATTGGTATACCCAAGAGCTTTGGGAGAGGCTACAGCGATTGTGGAGGAAGACTCGTGACAAGGTGTCAAGGACATCTCATTGCATGCTTATGAAGGCATATGAGAATGCGGTGAAAGCGGCGAAAAAGACTTCTTCGCCACAGAAATCGCATACCACAAGCACTTGCCCAGCACAATTGTTTAGAGCCATTAGATCTTTTACTGACCTAGAAGAGGGGCATCAAAAGTCTAGGGAACTGGATTTGAGCTGTGTGGCTTTGTCGAGCTATTTTGCGGACAAAGTCCTGTTGTTCTGCCAGGACTGCCCCAATTGATACATTTCGCAAACTGGAAGCTCCGTGGCTGTCGCAGGGGTTAGTATTTGATGGCTTCAGATGGCTCTCAGTAACTGAAGTGGACAAGTTGCTAGGCTCAGTGAAGGCGACCACTTGCCCCTTAGATCCCTGTCTGTCTTGGATACTCAAATCAGGTGACTAGCAGATAGCAGGCCCCTTGAGGGAGATTGTGAACCTCTCCTTAACAACAGGAGAGTGGACCAAAGGATGAAAGGCCACAACAGTAACTAGATATTTCTCCCACAACCACTTCTCAGCTGCTTGTTCCAGGATCAGGAAGGGGGAGGCATGCAAAAAGCCAGAGCAGCAGCATCCTCCTCTCTTGAACATTTTCCAAAGCTCACCTGCCCTGTTTCTTTCCACCCCCTATTCTTGGTGTAGCCAGTAGGGATCCTTTAGCCCCTTCCTCTTGTGCAAGGTGGGCTGGACCTGGCACCAGCTTCTCTCTTGCTGCCCTCAGGCATGTCAAATCTGTGGCAGAGGCAAGGGATAAGGTGCCATGCACCTGGCTACCTGGCTGGCTGAGGCTCCCTGAGGCACTGCCAGAGGGGAGGAAATGTGTGAAAGGTCAGCTGGCTTATGTCATCACATTGCCCACCCTCCACTGATGGAGGGCACCATTTCTTTCCATGCAGAGAGCTCTGTCATCTAGAATTGTCCCTACCTGGCTGGAAAAAGTGTGCTGTGGAACAAATGATGGTAGAACATGGGGGAGGAGGAAAGGAGGGTATTGGAGATCAGATATGTTGAGTAAGAGGTTGCCGTCTATCTATCAGTCTATTATTGTTGTAAGGGTGTTTCATGGGAGTTTATTGTATTTTATTGTTTTAATTTTGTTGTGAACCACTGCAAGACCACTGGAATGAAGGAATGAATGAATGGATGAATGGATGAAGGAAGGAAGGAAGGAAGGAAGGAAGGAAGGAAGGAAGGAAGGAAGGAAGGAAGGAAGGAAGGAAGGAAGGAAGGAAGGAAGGAAGGAAGGAAGGAAGGAAGGAAGGGGATGGGGAAGAACCCCTGGCCAGCTGGCCTCCTGAACTTAACCCCATGGTGAGGTAGCTGGGTGCTTGCTGCACTAACTGTAGACTCTACCCAGCACGTCCCTGCTCACCTCTGTGTCACCAAGTCTTCCTCACCTGCCTACCCCAGGTGCCAAATAGGCTAGATATGCCACTGCTTGTTCTCATCCCAGTTCTTAATATTTTCCAAGGTATTGTGAACTAGGGATATTGCAATTTTTTCTGCAAACACGACATTCAAACCTGGGGTACTCAAAAGTGGCAATCCAATGTCAGCTAGTCATTCGGTTTCTTTAGTTCATGTTAATGAACTCTCACAATGCCTCTCAAACCAGTTTCCATTGGACTTTCCCAAGATTGCCCATGTGAATAGGCACTAGTGATTCAAACTGACTGATGGTCATTAGCGATATTAAAGACTGGTTATAGGCAAACACCAAAGTCTTTGCTTTCTTGAAACCCAGAATTTATTGATGACTGACTTATTTTATTTGAGAGTGATTTATTTAAACAATTGCCTGTTGAGTAGAGCAGTTGCACAGCAAACATATGGGGATAGCAGAACTCAGGCTGCATGAGAATGAGCATGTGCAAAAAACTAGTTGTGCTGTAGTGCATGGTTAGAAAGGAATACAGTGGAGTGACCTGCTGAACACTGAAGAATAGATCAATGAACTATTGAACTGATCATGAAAAAAAAAATCTGCTCTGTGCTTGCAACGGGTGAACAGAACACCAGCTGAACCAGCAGGTGTTTGAGCATCCCTATAGTGAACTGTCATCTTAATGCATGTGAAAACATTTACCTCATGGTGGCTTCATCCTACAACCACCAAACAATAAGGTTAGGGATGTCTGCATTACCTTGATTGCATCGTTTATTCTTCTGGGCTGCTGTGGGAGCAGCAATACCTTCTTCGTCTCTGTCCTGTGCAGCTAAAGAGAAGTATATATTTCTTCCTAAAAGGAAGAAAGATTATATTTTAGGATCCACATCTAATATAATTTTGCTTCCCTTTACCATATGAGGAAACTTGATAAACCTGGCATGTTTTCCTAAAAATGTTGTGTGAATCAGCCCCAGCCCATATGTGTATTCTTACTACAAGCAAGTTCTATGTCTAATGCTGCTATATCTATTTGGTTTCAAATTTAATTACTTATTTTCCACACTTAGGATCCATTTAAAACAATAAAAACAGCCTTTTATTCAGGAACCTTTTATTCAGTTGCTCTTTCAGAAATATGATCTTTCATTTAATGTGGTCCTTACTATGTTTTTTAAAATGCAATTTAGAAAATGTGATGTATATTTTCCCATCCCAGTATGCAAACCTTCTTGCTTGCCTGACATTCTCTCCATGCTTTTGAGTACAATCACAGCATGTTGCCATAGTAATTCTTCTGTGCGTGTTGTAAAATAGAAACATCTTACAATTCAAGAGGCAGAACTAAACAAAAATATTTCTAAAGAGAAATAGTTGGTGTCTATTCCATTGGTTGTATGTACAACCAGATGGTTTATAGGAAAATGAGACTGTGCAGAATTTGAAAAGCTCCAGAACCCACCTATATTCTGTGGGTAGATAAGTAAACATGGAATTTCTCATGGAATTTTAACTGTTTTCTAGTTTTCACCCAGTGATTCAGGCTGTGAGCTTATTTAAAGCATAAATTAACTCAATAATCCAAAAATTAATCAGTGGAAAGAAAAATAACTTAATTTATAGGGATAGAGGCATGAAATCTGACAATCTTATCCTTCATTCACTATATTCAGCTCTACAAATACAACTTTAGGACTAGTGCAATCTTACTTTTGGTTTCCAAGGGTATCACCATATAGAGTTCATTACAGGTGTCAGGTTACAGAGGTTACAGAGCCAGAGATTACTGCTGCAAGATCTTTACAGGCTAGAAAGTGGAGCAAAGGATGCAACTGAGAGAAAGTACACTTGGGGAGATTTCACACCAGTGGCGCCATTCCCGGCTGCCACTCGTACAGTTATGCGGAGCTGCATGCTCTGCAGTATACTGAGTCCCCACAGGGACACATTTCAGTGCCAGATAATCTTGGTGTTCCGCTGAAAGGAGTCCCCTTGGGAAATGCAGTGGCAGCAGGTAGGTTCTGCCACATGGTAGGTGGTGCTGGGGGGTGTTGTAGTATACTTGAGGAAGGGATTGCATTCTACCTTCCTGCATACCTTCCTGTACACTACACAAACAATGCCCTGGTCTGACCTGCGGTGCCAGGATGTGCCACGAAGCTATCCAGGGCATTGTTTGTCTCCTGCAGGCCTACATAGGGTGTGGTGTGGAGGTGCTGGGCCTAGAAGGCCAGACTCTTCTTGTCCTAATGGGCCTGCCATGGGACAGGCCGCATTAGCCCCTGCAGCACCAAAAGGGAACACAGAAATATCTGTGGTGACCTGGTGGCAGCATCGTTTGAACATGGGCATATCTGCATATCTGCAGTGGAAAGCATCTGGGTGAAAATAAGCGAGGGGAAAACAAACAGTGTGGTGGTTGGTGTCTGCTACCGACCGCCTGACCAACGAGAGGATGTGGATGCTGCACTTTGTGAGCAGCTTGAGAAAATATCCAAACGGCAGGACCTTGTCATCATGGGTGACTTCAATTTCCCAGATGTGTGCTGGGAAACTAACTCTGCGAAGCGTCCTCAGTCATGCAAGTTTCTGACCTGCCTGGCTGACAATTTCATTTATCAAATGGTAGATGAACCCACAAGAGGTTCATCCATACTGGACTTAATACTGACCAACAGGCAAGAGTTGGTGGATGAGGTGAAGGAGGTGGGGACCCTAGGGGGAAGTGACCATGTCCTCATAGAATTCCTTTTGAGATGGGGAGCCAAGGAAGCTTGTAGCCAGACGCGGATGTTGGATTTTCGTAGGGCAAACTTTAATAAACTCAGAGACATGATGAGTGTCATACCATGGACGAGAATGCTGGAAGGGAAGGGAGCATGTGAAGGGTGGACGCTACTCAAACAAGAGCTATTGCATGCTCAATCAATGACTATTCCAGAAATACGAAAACACTGCAGGAGCTCTAAGAAGCCTATTTGGATGAACAGAGAACTTCAAGAGGAACTAAGAAAGAAAAGGAAAATGTTCAGGAAATGGAGGAAAGGACAGAGCTCTAAAGAAGAGTACCTACAGGTTACTAGGCACTGTAGATCAATCATCAGAAAGGCCAAAGCTGAGAGTGAGCTAAGATTGGCCAGGGAAGCCCATTGTAACAAGAAAAGATTTTTCAGTTATGTGAGGAGCAAACGTAAAGTCAAGGAGGCAATAGGCCCACTGTTGGGTGCAGATGGACAAACTCTAACGAAAGATGCAGAGAAAGCAGAAAGGCTTAGTGCCTATTTTACATCAGTTTTTTCCCACAGGTCAAAGTGTTTAGGCACATCTAGAGATGGCTGTAGCCAAAGGATAGTGTCTGGGTGGCAGGTTAACATGGATAGAGAAGTTGTCGAGAGGCATTTAGCTGCACTGGATGAGTTCAAATCCCCTGGTCCAGATGAAATGCACCCGTGAGTACTCAAAGAACTTTCCAGAGAACTTGCACAGCCCTTGTCCATCATCTTCGGAACCTCTTTAAGGACTGGAGATGTCCCGGAGGACTGGAAAAGAGCAAACGTTATTCCGATCTTCAAAAAAGGGAGGAAGGATGACCCAGGAAACTACAGACCAGTGAGTCTGACCTCTGTTGTGGGGAAGATAATGGAGCAGATATTAAAGGGAGTGATCTGCAAATATCTGGAGGACAATTTGGTGATCCAAGGAAGTCAGCATGGATTTGTCTCCAACAGGTCCTGCCAGACCAACCTAGTTTCCTTTTTTGACCAAGTAACAGGTTTGCTGGATCGGGGAAATTCGGATGATGTCATTTACCAAGCCCTATGAAGATAGGTTGAGGGACTTGGGAATGTTCAGCCTGGAGAAAAGGAGGTTGAGAGGGGACATGATAGCCCTCTTTAAGTATTTGAAAGGTTGTCACTTGGAGGAGGGCAGGATGCTGTTTCTGCTGGCTGCAGAGGAGAGGACACGCAGTAATGGGTTTAAACTTCAAGTACAACGATATAGGCTAGATATCAGGAAAAAGTTTTTCACAGTCAGAGTAGTTCAGCAGTGGAATAGACTGCCTAAGGAGGTGGTGAGCTCCCCCTCACTGGAAGTCTTCAAGCAAAGGTTGGATACACACTTTTCTTGGATGCTTTAGGATGCTTAGGGCTAATCCTGCGTTGAGCAGGGGGTTGGACTAGATGGCCTGTATGGCCCCTTCCAACTCTATGATTCTATGATTCTATGATTCTATGGGGATTAGCCCCCAGTCCATATAGATTCCACTCCAGCCTTTACCGCTCATCCGGAATTGGCCTTGATTGCCACTGTCACTTGGTTTTCCAATAGAAACAACAGATCCAGGATTGCCTAAGGAAATATGAACAAGGTACTGAGGCAGAAAAGGAGAGGTGAAGTGATAAGAACCCAGAATGGTGGTTCACATGTTGTCAGTGGAAAAGGCTAATGAATTTACATTAGGAAAACTGCCATTACATAAAAAATACAGTGCTGTAATTAAAATAAGGTATATAGTTCTGGTCACCCCTTCTTGAAATGACTGTCCTACAGCTACAAGAGGTACCAAAAATGAGATAGTTGAAACGATCAGAGCAGCTGGCTGAATAGCGTTGATGAGAAAATGCTGTGGTAGACAGATGTTGGTTCAAGCAAGGTAATTTTTTATGTTCCTGTGAAGATGGGCAGTGTAGATCTAAGCAAAGTTACTCCAGTGTAAACTCACTAAAACTCATTGTTTTAAATAATAGCAATACTGTATAAGATTTCACTACCAGTTATGACAATAAGGATTATAATGGTACCATTGTTGACACTTTTGACTTATTCATTCACATGACTGAACACTACTGGTTGCTAACAATGTATGCTTTATCTGTGGATTATCCACACAGGAGAAAATCAATGCTACAATATTGACCTGGAGACCAAAAAAATCCTGTCTTGAAATGTTGGAAATTAAATTGACAACCAAGGAAAAAGTGAGGGGGGAGAACCCCTTTATATTTGCTGTACTCCAGCCTCAATTCAACTGCTTACAATGATTTGACCTTTCCCCACTTTTCTTTTTCTTTTTGTAAGAATTAATTGAACTCTTTCCGTTTTGAAACTTCAGCAAGGACACACTTATCGAAATGTAAAAAGGGATATGTTTAAATAAATTATTAGAGAAGCCATTTCACAGAACATGAATACCCAAATGCATGTTCAACTATATTGAGGCCTACTTGTTTACAAACAAGACCACAGAATGGGCTAAATAGTAGGACATTGGCCATGCATATCGAAATCAGAGTGAAAGGCATCAAGGGGGTGTGCTACTGTTCTCCCTAGGTTCATTCAAGGTTCACTGAACGGGAAAGTGAATTATTGTGATCACTTCCTGACGAAAAGAGCAGCTGACAGGATCCATCAGGGAAGTGCCAGACACCTCAAGTGTTTTAAGTACCAAACCCAGGCTCCATTGCAAAGTTTCCATGACAACCAACTCAATTAAAATCAATGGAAATTGTGGCTGATCTTTCCAGCTTTCTTTGTGCAATAGAAAGCCATGCTTCTTGTGCTTTACTGTGGTGGTAAACCTGTGTCTTGGCTCACACATCATGTCCCCACTCAAGGAATACTAGATACCAGTAGCAAAATCACTAGATGAGAAGCATTCTCCCTAAAATCTAAATTTTTTAAAAAAGATCTAAATTAAAAAAAAAAAGATTTTTGTATGGATTTGTATTCAGTTGTCTGATGCTCACCTATCATATAGTGACTTTAACACAGGCATGGATTTACAACCTCTGGGAGAACATGGTGTTAGGGGGTTCTCTTGTACCCCATAGACATTGGTCTGGGGGTGGTGATGCTGCAAGGCTCTGGCTTATTCCCCATGCTGTTTAATATCTATACTAGTAAAAAAGCCCATTGTATCCAGAAGACAATGGGCGCTAGCAGGCAGGGACCAGAGCGAGGGGCAGGCGAGGGACAGAGCAAGGGACAGGCTATCTGAAAGAGGAGGCGGGTGGCGGCTCCTCGGCGTCTACTGGTTTTTGGTGGGGAGTCCCAGGCCTGGTGCACTGGGCTGCGGCGGGTCCTGTGCGTTTATTTGATCTTCTGTGGCTGGGGGGGGGGTGGGTTCTTTCCGCTGCTTCCAGGAGTCCACGGCCGCGGATCAGGCCGCGCCCGGCCGCGCCCGCGGGGCCGCGCCCGGCCGCGCCCGCGGGGCCGCGCCCGGCCGCGCCCGCGGGGCCGCGCCCGGCCGCGCCCGCGGGGCCGCGCCCGGCCGCGCCCGCGGATCGGGCCGCACCCGCGAGCCGCGCCCGCGGATCGGGCCGCACCCGCGAGCCGCGCCCGCGGATCGGGCCGCACCCGCGAGCCGCGCCCGCGGATCGGGTCGCGTGGGCGCGGCCCGGCCGTGGTTCCCTCTTGGCGGCTGGTCTCGGCGGCTGGAGTCTTGCCGGGGGCTCCCTCAGGGGCCGGCCTGACGCGTCAGGCCGGGAGCAACTGCGAGCCGCGCTGCGCGCGGTTCGCAGTTACTGAGGCTGGGAATCAGAGGGACCAATCGGCAGGCGCTTCGCGCCTGCCGATTGGTCCCTCTGATTGTCTGTCATGAGGAAGGGTCCAATCCGGACCCTTCCTCATCCCGGACACATCCCGCCCCAGAACCCCTTACTATTTTATTTAGTCCGTGGCGCCCGCGGCGCCACGGGCGGTGTACAGATGAAGTCACTGAAAGAGGTCGTCAGAGGTATGGACTGCAGTGTCGCCAATATTCTCTCCCTTTCTTTTTCACCAAAATTCCTATGATGCTGTTGATGTTCTAAACTGCATGAGGGTGAACAAGCTGATATTTAATCATGACATTCCAATGTTCTCAGAACTCACCCTGTCTTGGATAGAGTTATACTTCCTTTGAAAAGCAGGCACACTGCTTCGGAGTGCTACTTGACCCAGCAGTCTCTTTAGAAAACCAAGTGGCTGCAGTGGTTTGCTTTTGCCCAGTTTCCACTGTTGTGTCAGTGGTGCCCATTTCTGGTTCAGTTAGATCTAGCCACAATGATCCATGCCTTCTAGACTGGACTACTCCAGTACAGTCTACTTGGGGCTACCCTTGAAGAATGTTGGGATGCTGGAGCTAGTGCAGAATGCTATGGCTAGACTGTTGGCCAGGGTCAACTATTAGGAGCTAATACTACAGCAATTTTATGCTGATTAACACTCTGCTTTTAAAACTGTAGGTTTTGTCCTTTAAAGACATATTTTTATTTCTTTGAATTTATAACATACATAGCTTGAGATTGTCTGAAAGACTGTCTTCTCCCATATGCTCCTGTTAATTAAGATTGCAGATGGGCATGAACTGGCTCATGATTCTTCCTTGGAGATCCCCCACCCCATTTTCTCCTGGCTGAGCTTCACCATGGCCAAGAGAAAAGTGAAACAGACTCTTCACAGACACACTTCTTGGTCTGCAGAAAGGAAAGGGTAAAGTGACTTCTAGAAGACACTTCACCCCTTCCACTTCACCCCCCACCTTGTTTTGCCTGGTGCTGCCCCTTTAAATGCACTTCACAAGGGAGCTTGAGAGTGACAGCTAAGTTTAAAGGGGCTGCACCTGCCAGCCTGAGGCAGCTGAGTTAACATGGACCTTTTCTGCATGGGGGATTAGGCCCAGGCTGGTACTCATATAGTTGTGGGGCTAATCTGCTCTTCCACATGACATCATAGAATGATAGAATCATAGAATCATAGAGTTGGAAGGGGCCATACAGGCCATCTAGTCCAACCCCCTGCTCAACGCAGGATTAGCCCTAAGCATCCTAAAGCATCCAAGAAAAGTGTGTATCCAACCTTTGCTTGAAGACTGCCAGTGAGGGGGAGCTCACCACCTCCTTAGGCAGCCTATTCCACTGCTGAACTACTCTGACTGTGAAAATTTTTTCCCTGATATCTAGCCTATATCGTTGTACTTGAAGTTTAAACCCATTAATGCGTGTCCTCTCCTCTGCAGCCAACAGAAACAGCATCCTGCCCTCCTTCAAATGACAGCCTTTCAAATACTTAAAGAGGGCTATCATGTCCCCTCTCAACCTCCTTTTCTTTGGGCTGAACATTCCCAAGTCCCTCAACCTATCTTCATAGGGCTTGGTCCCTTGGCCCCAGATCATCTTCGTCGCTCTCCTCTGTACCCTTTCAATTTTATCGACGTCCTTCTTGAAGTGAGGCCTCCATAACTGCACACAGTACTCCAAGTGTGGTCTGACCAGTGCCGTATACAATGGGACTATGACATCTTGTGATTTTGATGTGATGCCTCTGTTGATACAGCCCAAAATGGCATTTGCCTTTTTTACCGCTGCATCACACTGCCTGCTCATGTTTAGTTTACAATCCACAAGTACCCCAAGGTCTCGTTCACACACAGTGTTACCTAGAAGCGTATCCCCCATCCAGTAGGCATGCATTTCATTTTTTTGACCCAGATGCAGAACTTTACACTTATCTTTATTAAACTGCATCTTGTTCTCATTTGCCCATTTTTCCATTGTGTTCAGATCTCGTTGAACTCTGTCTCTATCTTCCGGAGTATTTGCCAGTCCTCCCAATTTGGTGTCATCTGCAAACCTGATGAGTAGTCCCTCCACCCCCTCATCTAGATCATTAATAAATATGTTAAAAAGTACCGGGCCAAGCACCGAGCCCTGAGGTACCCCGCTACTCACCTCTCTCCAGTCTGATGAAACACCATTGACAACAACTCTTTGAGTGCGGTTCTCTAACCAATTCCCTATCCACCTGACTATCTGAAAATCCATATTGCAGTCCTTCAATTTATCCATCAGAACATCATGGGGAACCCTGTCAAAAGCTTTACTAAAATCCAAGTAAATGACATCAACTGAATTTCCTCGATCCAGCAAACCTGTTACTTGGTCAATAAAGGAAACCAGGTTGGTCTGGCAGGACCTGTTGGAGACAAATCCATGCTGACTTCCTTGGATGGCCCAGGCCTGTTCTAGGCTTGTCCAAATTCAGGCCCTTGTTTGCCCCATGGCAAGGGAACACAGATTCTTCCAGAGTTCCCTTCCCTGCCATGGTCACCATTGGAGCCTATGACAGCCCAGGCCCATCTGGCAGGGGAGAGGTGGGCATTCCAGGCCCAGCTTCTCCACCTGCCATGGCCCAACTATGGTGTCCTGGAAGGTACACAAAATGCCCTAGGCAGCTCCATAGCACTGTAAGGCTCTGCCAAGTTGCCTGAGGCATTTTTTTTCTGTAGCTACCACGTTCCTTAACAGAACCCTCCCACCTCCCCTAGCCACGTTTCAATGCCACCTGCCTCCTGTGGAGGCAGAAACTCAGGGTGGACCAGGTCTAGTGGGGTAAATCTTCCCCGATCTGGATCCAGGAGGTGGTGGGGATAACTGCCCCATCGCAAGGAACTGGAAGTGGCCTGGCCTGGCCACCACCATGCAATATGGGTCATGGAGAGACTTCTCTGCACCTCCCCCCCCCCATCTCAGGCATGCTCATGTAGTCCATTTACAAAGCTACCTAAAACACTTTCCTGGTGGGTCACCTTCTTTGAGAGACATAACTCAGGCCCCTAAGTCTTGTCTTCCCACAAACTGGTGGGCAGGTAGAAGAAAGTCAGCTGGAGATCCCCTGTAAGTTTAGCATTTCTAGCACACTTGGGGGCTTTTCTTTCTGCATATCAAACTTCCTGGTCCAATTCAGTTTGTGAGGGAGGTTCAATTTAGGGTTTTGTCCATGGCCTTTAAGAGCATAGGGATAGACCCTCTTGATTGTCCCACCAATCAAAATACATTTGTTTGGTGAGTTTACAAGAGAAGATCTTTAAAATAGAAATCCCAGGATTATGGAACTATCTCCCAGGGAGGTGTGTCTGGCATCTGTTGATCTTTGGAGGCAAATCAATACAGTCTTACTAAGGTGTATACAATCTCTCTCCTGCACTATTTTTTGAGTTTGGTTTTACTGTATCCAATATATTATATTTCCTAATATTCCCAAATCCCAATGCTGTAATGGCATCTACATTCAGTAAATAATCAGGAATGCCAATTTTGGGAGGTAAATAATCAGGAATGCCATTTTTTTTTTACTACAATGGTACCCATAGGCTATAATGGAGAATTGATCTTGGGTACCTGGGGCTTGGGGGACTGTTTTTTGAGATAGAAGCACCAAATTTGCAGCATAGCTGCTTGTGCATATATAGGATTTATATATTTTATGTATTTATTGGACTTATATAAGCTGGCCCACAGTAGCTCATAACATTATGCCCATTAACCATATAACCAACATACATTAAAACCCTCCCCAAGCTTCCCTCCCACCCCATCCCTTATCAGGTGCAAAGTTGGCCATAGTATATGTCCAGGGAGATTGAATACAGGCAGGAGCCATAAGGTACTGGATCCCAAAGGCATCTAGAAAACCCAGGTTCTAAAACCCACTCTTCCATGGAAAGCTGCTGAGTGACCTAGGGACAGTCACACACTCTCAGCCTAAACAACCTTAGAGGGATGTTGGAATGATAAGATAAAAGGGAGAATGTTGTAAACTACTTTAGATTTCCAGTGGGGAGAAGAGTGAGATAGAAATTTTTCAACATTGACTGTTTTGGATAACTGAGAAATAATGCAGATGACACCCAGCTCTTCCTCCTGATGGATGGCTGCCCTGACACTCCCCCAGAAGCATTAGCCAGCTCCCTGAAAGCAGTGATGAGATGGCTCAAGCAGAGTCATCTGAAGCTCAATCCTTCAATGGCAGAGGTCCTGTGGCTGGGTAGGAAGGGCCCATGTGAGGAAGCGTGTTAGCCCACCCTGGATGGTGTGCAGCTCTTTACTGCTCACTTCACCAGGAACCTGGGCATGATTCTGAATGTTTCCCTCACAATGAAAGCCCAGGTCACAAAGGTAGCATGGTTAGCATTTTACCATCCCCACCAAGCCAAACTACTAGCCCCCAACCTGGACCCGGAACACCTAGCCACAGTGATCCATGCGACAGTCACCTGTAGACTGGATTTCTGTAACTCGCTCTACACAGGCCTGCCCTTAGCTTTGACTTGGAAACTACAGCCATACACACTTCCCTTGGGCCAGGGATCTCAAATAAATTAGCTCCCTCAGAACAAAGAGCCCTGTGGGGGGCATCAGGAGGTAGACAGTCCCTCAGATAGGTGGGTCCCAGACCATGGATAGCCTTAAAGGTCAATAACTAAACCTTGAACTTGATCCAGGCTGCAACTGACAACCAAAACAGCTGCCTAAACACCGGCTGGACATGGGCCCTCCAAGATGTACCTTTAAGGATCCTAGCAGCTGCATTCTGCACCAGCTGCAATTTCTGGATTAAGAACAAGTATAGGCCCATGTAGAGCGAGTTACAGAAGTCCAGCATAGAGGTGACTGTTGCATGAATCACTGTAGCCAAGCAATCTGTGGGCAGGAAGGGCACTAGTAATCTTGCCTGGCAAAAATGGGAAAAAGCCATGCAAGCTACTCCCATGACCTGGGCCTCCATCTATAGGGAGGTATCCAGAATCACCCCCAGATTCCTGGCTGATAATTAAATGTATACACATAGAAAAGAGCAGTTTTCCCATTCTGCTATTAAGAACTGAATTTCTCATTTATTGGCTCCTATAAGATGAATATGTAAGATAGTTTTTCAGAAATTCTAATGTCACTCAGGTCCTGATATTTCTTCTTTTCTTAGAACACATCTTTGAGCAAATAAAAAACAACAACATTATTTTGCTGCAACGGTGCTGTCATTCTATACTTTCCCATTGTATAGTTTTCCTATCCAAACATGTTTATTAGAAATGAACAGCACAGCACAATCTCCTGGCAAGTAAGCTTAGAGTCACTGGAATGTCTAAATACATTAATCAATGTGTGATATATGTGGGAGGCATTTGTTGAGAGTTGCAAAGTGCAGCATAGAATGCAGTGGAATAATTTGACAAATGGAAGAGTCTCTTTGTTTTGAATCATTCCAGAAATATAGAAGTTGATGTTTATTGAAAGTGTTAACTAGTAGAGCACTCCCTAGATGTAATTATAGTGATGGTAATAACTATTGTCACTGTGGTGTGAAATAAACAACAGGGGAAAGAGGGTTCTTAATAATAATTAGTATATACAATTTCTAGATGCTATAATCTAACAAATTGCTACAGAAATTTCTATATCATTAATGTCTCTACCCTACACCGTCTTCATGATAGCCCAAGAAACAGGAACTGGTTTCATGGTGTTATGTTCCATGTATCAGTTCTACTTTTCTCTGCCTTTCCTTGAAGTAGAAGGCTCTGTGGGGAAGGTTCATGGACCAGCAGAATGTTCCTTGCACTGCAGGGAAGCATTGCTCTTAGTGGAAAAGAAACTTGAGCTTCAACTCATAGTAGTATTATTTGATAAACTGTAGTTGGTATATCTGAATGTAACAAATGACTAATTATATATAATTATAATTATATATAATTATATAAAAATTAGAATATTTATAATTAGTGGCTGTGACTTACTGTGGCTGCCATTGATGCAGCAGGTGGCCGGAAGCCTGATGAGCTCTCGGGGCGTTGGGACGCATGCCACTGTGCTGCACAGCATGAATAGGAGGCGGGGCTGTGGGTGCCTATATAGGTACCACTTACGCCTGCTCCAGCCTTTCTGAGTCTCGGCAGCTGAACAGCTTCCCTCCCTCCCGATGTTTGGGGTTTAGTGTAAGAGTTGCAGTTGTGTTGTTTAATTGTCACAGGTGATTTAAGCACGGTAGGAGCCTGTTGGCGGGGAGTCCAGTTTGTACACTGGACTCCCTGGTGGTTGGGGGTCTCCTTAAAGAGTGTGGCCTACCTGGCTGGTAGGCCAGGGGGTTGTAGCCATGTGACCTACAGGGTCCAAAGTGAGGTGGACACCTGGGTGTAAACTGCACTGAGCTTTTATTCCAACCTCAGATCGATTCAGTCCCTGCCCTCTACACAGAATGCGATTTCTGTTTGGATTTTGGGCGATTTTAATTTTTCTTCTGCAGCAAGAAGGATTGATCCGGAGTGACCCTACCTTTATTGTGCAATATCTCAGACTGCTTTTAAACCTGAATATCCAGCTTGGGAAAGAAAGCTCCGGTTTGGGAAAGAAAGCTCAGTGGTAGAGAACCTCTGATAGGCTACACCTGGTCATGTGACACGCTTGCCTTAAAGGAGAAGCCCCTAATTTCTCTCAACTTCTGTCGGTCCGGGATTTTTCCTCCCTCCTCTGCCTTTTTTGATCCTCTCCCCCTCCCCTCGAAGAAAAGAAAGAGGCTCCCTGTCTGGCTCCTCTCCCCCCCCCCCCCCGTTCAAGAAAAGAAAGAAAGAGGCTTGGCTCCCCCCCCCTCTTCTGAACTACCCTAACCACGTGCAGAAGACTTTCCTGTTTCAATGGGGGTGGGAGGAAGAATCGAGTTCAAAGCGATCTGAATTCAACAGGATTGACAATGGAATAAAGAAAGTAAGTGCAGACTCTGCCCTGGTGGACCCCGATCTGGTCGCTTCCCGGTGAGGGATTCTGGACATAGAGGACCTGCTTTCCTGGCTGGGATGGAGTGGGTCCCAGGCACCCAAGAACCTCAGGTTGAGCAGCTGGATGGCTGGGGTCAGACTACTTACTGTGCAGGGCCAACACTTTGGAGGGTTGCATACCAATAAAACAGTTGCAGCCATATTTATGCCAATAGAATGAGTTGTCTCTTCACTGGCAGAACTGCCACCCTGCTAATCAATTTCTGTAGTACCGTTTCATATGTAAGAACTTAGGCTTGTTTATTATAAGAAAAAAATTTAAAAGATGCTAAATTCTGGCAAAAGACATGAAAGCTGGCCCTAAGGTAAGCGGGGGGGGGGGGGTAATTCTAGTTTTTAATTATGTTATGATCAGGAAACCAACCAGGGAGGTGACTGGATGATTAGATGACAAAGATGTGAAAGGATAAGTTGAAGACGCACATGGAAACTGTGGAGAATCTAAGTGTGTGAACAATATTGGACTGAAATCATCTCCTGAATCAGGGGAAGGCATTTGACATTCTAATTTACTCAAGGAACATCCAAATGATATGCCAGATAGAGTATCAAGTCTTCAATCAGTGAGAAGAGCCTCTTCCTCTGCCCAGCTACATTTTCCTCAGAATAACTGGAGAGAGAGAAACCACATTCAAAATGAGCTTGTCCACTCTCTTGCACCAGTCAACCTTTTCCCCCCATGTTCTGTGCACTGATTTATGTGAAAAAGGTAAGAGAGAAATCTGATGAGATAATAATAATGTGATATAGAAATTGAATAGATATAAAAAAACTGGTGAGATCCTGTCTAAAACATCTACCAGCACAAGCAGAGTTTGGTAGATCTACAATTCTTCCAAAACCATTTCTAGGGTTTCCCCATGCCCCAACAGAAGCACTGGGAGAGAGGAGGGGAATCAGCCTGCAGGGGAAAGTTGCACTTTGGCAGATAGTCATCCCAGTGAGCATGTATGCAGTTATGGGATGGTATAACAAGGCACTTTCTTTTTAAAATGACAGGGATGCTGCTACTAGCAACGCAAGGATATTCTAATCCCTTCTTTATAAATGCAGAGCATTACTGGTAGCTGAATAAAAGCTGAAGTAAATTTGTTCAGTCTGACATGGGATATTTGGGTTTTTTTAGTAGGTTGTCTGTGGTTAAGGGTTAGCAATCAAGAGAGTGTAATTTGAAGCACAGAATAAATATGTGTAATCATTATGAAAGTTTAAAAACAAGATCCCATTCACAGTCTCCAACTAAGCCTCTGTAACTTTTATTTCCTTTCTAAGGGACAGAAGCTCAGTAAAGCACTGAAGCGGAATAAAAATGATGATGATTTTTTTCAATGGACTCATTGTAGGAATCAAGAATCAAGCTAGCCTTTATTATCATGGTTAAAGGACATTTGTGTACTGGGCCTGCAACATGATTGGGAGACACTATGTCGCCAGGGAAAGTTTATATCTATTTCTTACTCACAATGTTGTCTCAAATGCTGTAACATGGAGGAAAAGGTTAAAATAACTTGGAATTATTCTCTTCCCTCCCCCCCCCGCAAAAAAAATTATGTCAGGAATTACCTCAGACCAAATGTGTCTTTGGCTTTTTGTTGTGTTTTAAAGAGCCTTTTTTGTGCTGCTGGAGTTTCAGCACTGTTGGATCCATGTCAGAAGTTGGTATTATTTCTGGCCGAAGTTCGGAAAACTCCCAGCTGATGTTGAAGGCAGCTTTATTGCCTTCTCTGGATCACAAAGGACCCCCTTCTTTTGGAAAAGAAAACTGTGTTTCCGGTATGAAATCACTGACTTTACACACACACATACAAATACACAAAGCGAGAGAGAACAAAGGAGGATGCTTTGCTTTATTTAAAATAGAAGCAGACAGAGGATCAGGAACTGGCAATGATCTGGCAGACAGTCAAAACATCAGTCACAGCTAGGCACGGCGGAGGGGGAAACTGTCCTCCCAGCTGCAAGGGCCGGGGGAGAACCGGTGTGGCTGAACAGGGAGCGTTTGTCAACAACTGGAAGCGTTTAAACAAAGCAACACATTTTTCATTGTCCCCTTTTCTAACTCTGGGAATTGCAGCAGGAGGCGTTGCTGCATTTCTACCAGGAGGGGGTTGCTGCTGTCTATCAATTGCATGAAGTGCAATTAGCATAAAGGACTTTCATCCATCTTTCAGTATCTTGACAAAAAAGAAAAGGGGTGAAAAACCCACTGATTAAGGAGAAGGAATACAAGCTAAATGAAGCAATAAATATTTTACAAAACTACATTAGAATTGCTTTGTGAGGTTATACCACATGTTTGATTAGTTCAAAGCCAGTACGGTACTGTGCTATGGTACAGTAGTTAGTGTGTTCAACCAGGAAGGGGAGACCTGAGTTCAAATTCTCTCTCAGCTATGAAGCTGACTGGGTGATCTTGGGCCTGATATTCTCCGAGGCTGTAACTATGCAGTACATGGTCTCTGTCTCCCCTCTCTGCCTGATGTTGTCTCCACTCAGGTTCTATAAACCAGATGTATGCTGACAATCTATGCTCAAAACTTTATTTCCACAGGGCCCAATTTGAATTGGGACCATGATGCTTAGAAAGAAGGAGATTAGGTTCCCCTGTGTGGTTTTCCTGACCTAAAATGGTTTCAAGCAGCCACTATTTGCAGTCTGTTTAAGTTTGCATGGTCAAAGGTGGGGAAAGCATTCCTTTCTTCCCACCAGTGGATCATGTGGCACTACACTGACCATTTCATAATTTCATGTGTACACACCCTGCTAGTGCCTATAAATCATTCCTTCATCCTTGTGCATTGTCTTGCTTTGCAAGTTTGTATCACAAATAGTATTGGGTGGGGAGGAAAATCTAAAATAGTTTTGCATGTGAGCACCAGCTAGCAGAATGCCACTGAGCAGTGTTGGAGTCAAGCAACATTCCTTACCATATAGCTAAAACAAAACACAAACTGGGTAGCATGAGAAGAATCTGTGGCACAATATCACGTTTTGGCAATTATGTACAGTTTTATCAAGTATGAGAATGATGGAAATATGATGTGCCATTCTCAGAAGGGCTGCAAACAAACAAGCAAACAAACAGAAAAAATGTGTGGGCTTAGAGGACTTTAGTACATTTATTTCTTAGCTAGTCACTGGGAATTCAGCTTTTAATGCCCATTAATAGATATGCCCACATCCCTTCAGGTGACTTTATATGGAGTGAACTAAGCCCTCTCTTCTGCTCTCTTTTCCCTGGTAAGTGATTTGAAGATTTTCACCAGAGAAGATGCAAGCTGGTATTTGAGCATTCTGTGAAGAAACCACAAAAGGGCCAATCCAGGAAAGATTAATGTTCCAGTGCTCAGTAGAAGTGTTGTATCATGTATTCCAATTTGGGGCTTGCAATTAAAATACATGAGAATTCAACATCTATTAACCTAGCAGTTTGTTTGGGCGTGTATAGCCCTTGTTATCCCAAAGGGTAAAATTGGTTATACCAGGATAATCAGTTTAGTGCAGCACTGAGCATTTTGGAAACCTGGGTTCAAATCTCCATTGTATCATAAATTCACTGGTTAGCTTTGGGCCCATCATACTCTCTGCTTAACGTAACTCCCATGATGGTTGGGTTCAAGAGGCCATATTGGTGAACAGAAGAGAAACAAGTATGCCTCCTTGATCTCGTTAGTGAAGGAGTTTTTAAACTATAGCAACTTGAGCCCTCTCCCTATTTTGTTTTAATTTTTTTCAGACCCCCAAAACTTTCCCTTATCCCTTAATAGCCCCTGCTGTTATTTTCCATAGACACATAGTGCCATATCTCTGTCTCCATGGAGAGGTCCCCTGCATGGAAAAACAGTAAACACCCATTCACTTTTACACTTGAAGTGTAATCTAAGAGAGATGACTGTCTTTGGGTTGTACCTTCTTGATGTCATTCAGCCAATTAGAGTTCATTGGGCTTAACTTTACGATCCCTTCAACCAATCAGTATGGTTTCTAGCTAGTGCTCTGAGGTCTGGAAGCTTGATGATCTCTAGCCCTTCAAAAGAGGGGAAAGCTCATTCCATCCCCTTCTCTCAAGATGAAGAGCCCTGACTCTTTCTCCTCCCACCTACCCCTTACTCTTTTATTTTTACTGCTCCTAGAGTGATTTACAGATATTTTACTACCTAGTTAAAGATCTCTTTGTTGATTAGCCATGTGAGTTTTAGTACATCATTGATAAATTAATTTGATAACTCTACATTTCTATAAGCATAAAATCAATTGTCTCTCTATGGCTTCATCCAAATCCTTTCCCGTCTCCTGTTCAACTGCAGAGACCCTGAAAGACAGGACTGGAGAGACCCTGAAAGAGAGAAAGAAAAGAAAACAAAGAATCACAGAATATATTCCAGTTCTACTTGTCTCAAAAGCTGATATAGTCTGGAAGTCTTGTTACTGGACTCAATTTTTGCTATTCTACTGCAGAATAATAGGTTACCAACCTGAAACTATCTTAAGGAGATGTATCTGTGAAACAGATTCCAGATAAATCAGCTCTTTTTGAAGGGGAATGTTATTGAAAGTTGAAAGGGCAATCCAACTCAAATGGTGCACATTTAAACTCCATGGGAGAGAAGTATATGTTTAAATCTTTCCTATAAAATAAATTTAAAAGGACTTAACTTCCATTGAATCTAGTATTGGAATTCAGCAAGTCCATGTATCATTAATTCTTTTAATTCAACATGACTTAAATAGTCTTAAGCAGCCTTCTTCTTCAGCTGTAGAGGTGAAGGATATACTTAGGAAACTATTAATTTTAATATTAAGTCCAATCCGGAGAAAATCATGCTTCAGTCTCTCTGAAATCAATATGACTTATGTGCTTAACTGTGAACTTAATCCCATTGATTTCAGTGGGATTTAGGCATGCCTCACTTTCTCTGAATTGCACTCACTGTCTAGGAATTTTTTTACTCTCAATAACCACACAGTATGAGGTCATGGTAAAAAAAATTTATAAGGGGGAAAGGATAGATTGTAGATCCTCAGCCGAAGCCATCTACTTCAGGGTACAGATATAGATGCTATTGTTCACTCTGTGATATAGATGTTTTGTGGTCACAAGGGAGAGGGTTCTGATACACTAGCATTGATTCAGTGCAATCCTAAAGAGAATAATGCCATTTTAAGCATATTGAATTCAATTTATTTAGAAGGGTGTAATGCTCCTAAAGACTGTATTCTTATAATGCCATCCTGACCTGGTGGGCCCAGACTAGCCTGATTTCATAAGATCTTGGAAGTTATTCAGGATCAGCCCTGATCAGTACTGTGATGGGACACCATCAAGGAAGTCCAGGTTCATAATACAGAAGTAGTCAATGTCAAACCACCTCTGAACATTTCTTGCCTTGAAAACCTACAGGGTCCTCATAAATTAACTGTGACCTGATGGCACTTTCTACCACCATTACCATCGTACAAACACGGTCTTGGGAATAAGACCCATTAAATAGACTTGAGTAGGATTCTAACAGGACAACTGTAAGCAGGTATATTCAAAAGCAAGAACTCCCAGGAAAGCATAATTGGGACTGCAGTCTATGTCAATCCAACCTAACATTGTTTTATTATCATAATGTTTGCTGTTCCCTTGCTCTGACTTTTCTCCATAACTATCATTTTGCAACATTATGCATGTATCAGTAAGTTGGCATTATCTCTTTCATGCATTGTGTATCTAAACACTGTAGAAACGGAACTAAACACTGTATAGCACGCATACAAAATACTAACAAACACTCTAGATTTTAAAAACAGACACCAACAAACACTGTCAAAAATAGAAAATAAAATCAAATGGAGCATTTACTTTTCTCTGCTCAGTTTTTGGTTTTGCAGTGATTCCTGAAGTGTTCTGTAATCCTCAGACATGCTATTTGTATGGTATCTGTTAGGATTGTAGCCATTGTGAGTGTAACACAAAGCCAGAATAGTAGAATTTCCTGGAATTTGTTAAGAAGACATAACATTGTAAAACAGACAATAGGTAGACTGGCCAGTTTTCCCCTCTAAATCCCCAATGTATTTTTTGTCTGAGTCAGTATAATAAAGGCTGACCCTTTTGCCTAATTTTTCAGACTGTTATCTCAAAGAAAAAATAATAATCGTGTGTACATGATGTACATTCTGATGATTGCATGAATATTTCCAGATATTTAATATTTGGGGCAGGGGGACACAAAGAATTACTGACAGGGCACAAATTTCACATGGAGGGGATATTAAGTCAACTCTGCCCCACAGACTTGTAATTTCCCAGTTTACTTTTCTGGAGAAAGGAAGAACTTCAAGCCATGGCTGCATTGTAAATGTTAATATGGTAATATAAATATTACAGACATAAGAATTTAAAATCATTTTTTGATACTAGGAAGCACTGGGGTGATGATAAAGCTATATTCTCATTCACTTACACATAGGTAAGCTAGCTTCTTCAGAACATATGCAATAAAGTTTTTAGACATGTTCAGAAGAATTAGGAGACCTGCTTACATATTTACTGTTTTCACCCCAATTCAGCTTCTTAGAGCTCAGTTATAAAAAGCAAGAATTCAGAAGAATCTTGGATTTCTATACGCCTTTCTATTTCACCTGTTTCTGTTTCTGCTGTTCTCTATATATTTGTTTCTTTTATGGCATTTTATACCATTTAGGTATTATACACCATGTATATAACAGTTCTATGCAACAGACACACTCATAAAGGCATTGATTTAGTAAAGGGGAAATGGGTGCAGGGAAACAAAATGAAGCAGAACTACTTGTATGGCTCAATTTGCATAAGGGAAAAAAACCCTTATGCAAATTGAGTTTCACAGGACCTGCAAAAAAAAGAAGAAAAAAAGAAAACCAGTTTCACAGGACCTGCAAGACAGAGTTCTTTCATTAGGCATATTATTGAGGCCAGTATGTCTGGAAGAATATCATTTGTGCCTCCTCAACTGGTTTGGGCTCTCCTTTACAGGAAACCAGCAAGCAAAGACTCCTTAACAATTTTAATGCATTTATGTATTTTTACTGGTTTTATTTCATAATGTTGTACACTGCCTCGAGATGACAGGTTCAAGAGCGGCAGCCTATAAATTTAATTGATAAATATATAATAAATAAAAACTAGAGACTGGGTCAAAGCAGTTTTCCCTCTATTGAATAAGGGAGGAGGGTTCCTTTTGACCAGGAGAGAGAGAGAGGGAATTATGCTGGAAATTATGTAACCTGCATGGAAAAAATCCATGGGGGACAAGGGTTGAAGTAAGGAGGGGAATTAGAACATATTGAGTGAAAAGATGGTGGGGTCAAGCTGAAACAAAGGGGCTGACAAATTTAGTAGCATTTCTAATATAAATGCACCTGCTTGTGCTCTAACTTCTGTTAACTGTTTCAGCATAGTGCAAGAAAGGCAAATTCTGCAAACCAAGTGCTTCTCAAGCATCTTTAAGCTGGAGCGACTTCTAAACTTTCTCTGCTTTCCATAGCTTACTTGTGATTTAACTCCATGCTGCTGTCCCCAGGCAAAACATTCTTGTTTCCTCCCAAGGCTTAAGGTAAGCATTACTGGACCTAATCCAGTTTGGAGGTTTCTATAATTGGGCCTGCCTGCTTACACCATCAATATCTCTTTCAAGGCCAGAGTAAAAAAAAAAAAAGGTAATTAGATCTGTCAAGAATCAGGAAGTGATCTTTTATGTCTCCTTATCTGTGGAAACACAGGTCACCAGAGTAGCTCACCAAACATTTTACCATGTACTTCAGGCAAAGTTATTAGTGCTTCAACCTGGTCCCAGAACACCTAGCCACAGTGATCTATGTGACAGTCACCTCCAGGCTGGATTACTGCACTTTAATCTAAGCAGGCCTTCCTTTATTTAGAAACAACCAGAGAGACCCATCAGCTGAAGAAGACAAGCAATATAAACAACTTGATGATGGCAATGTGCCAAAAGTTTATTGGTACTTGACTAAAGTGTCAAAACGAGCCCCAGGAACTATGCTTTGTTTTCAACCAATATAGTCTTCCTAAGTGACTCTTGTATTTTCTTTACTCTAATAATACCAGTTATAGGTTATTTCTTTGAATATATGTGTAATAGTATCACTTGGACCTTACAGGTTCATATAGTCTTCACAAGTGGAAAAAACCTACACAATAGTCTCCCTACAGAATGCAGTTGCTCTGGTCCTTATGAAGTCCGCGTAGAGAACTCACATACAACCTGTTCTTCGGCTGCCGAGCCCTACCCTGATGTTGCGGGCTTGGGGATCCACCCTCCTCTGGGTCACCCCAGTGCACGGGGTCTGCTCCCTGGACCCCCTTCCCAGCCGAGCTTTGCCCTGGCCAGAGGCGAGATGGCCACCGCCCAAACGGACCAAACGTCAACTGTGCTGGACCACCTGGCCTTGACTCTGGCTTTGAAAGAGATATGGATGGTGTAAGCAGAACTGTGCTCCATAGGTGGAGTCTCCCCCAGTGGAAGGGCCCTCAATCGGCCTGCCCTCCCCACCTGGTGAAAGTTCTCCCACCCCCAAGGGCTCCTCATCCTGGCCCCATCGCAAACAGCGCTTAGGTGCTATCGCGACTGGACAAAGTGGATAGAAATAACTTTTTTTACTCTATTGCCTATAATATTAGAATTCCGGGGCTCCCAAGGAAGCTGACAGGTATTAGATTCAGAACAAAAAACGGAAATATTCCTTTATTCAAATGCTACTTTACAACACATTATTTAGTTGTGCATTTCTTTGAGTATAAAGGTAAATGTATTGACTGTGCAGACACCGAGTCACATCTGACTCTTGGGGTGACGCCCTCCAGCGTTTTCTTGGCAGACTCAATACGGGGTGGTTTGCCAGTGCCTTCCCCAGCCATTACCGTTTACCCCCCAGCAAGCTGGGTACTCAATTTACTGACCTCAGAAGGATGGAAGGTTGAGTCGAACTTGAGCTGGCTGCTGGGATCAAACTCCCAGCCTCATGGGCAGAGCTTCAGACAGCATGTCGCTGCCTTACCACTCTGTGCCACAAGAGGCTCTTTCTTTGAGTATAGATTGTTTTAAAAGGGAATTATACAGATTCATCATACAGGACAGGTCTGTCAAAATGCCATGCTGACAGAAGGGAGCCTCCAGAACCTTTGGATATCAGTACTAGAAGACAACTTCAGGGGGATGTCTTCACCTCTATGCCCTGTTCATTTGTTCTCCAGGGCAACTGGTTAGCTAGTGTGTGATGCAGGTGCTTTGCTAGATGGACTACTGGATTAATCCAATAGGACTCTTTTTATCATTTTAGACTGCTGGATGTTGTGTTATGCTATATTAATGCTCCTGTATTGATTTCATTGATTTAGTCCTGGTTGTGTTCTATTGTGCAATGTTTTGGGTGCAATGTTTCTGCTTTGTGACATCCTTAAGTAGGTCTCTGGAGAACTAGCCTATGTGTTTTCTAATAGCTTATACATAGAGTATGAATTTCTCATATTCATTGCATGCATATAATGTCTAATACTGATTTGATTAATGCAAACATGACAATGAAAAATATGCATATTTTACAGAAAAAATAGATGCAAGGACATGATATGATAATAAAGATTTATAGGTTCAGTTTGCATAAGGCCTACTTTGGGGTCAAACAGCAGGAACGAGAAATTTAATGGTCCCCCTGTATCCTGCTTGCTTCTTGCCAGGTTATCGACTCTACAAAAAGGGGAGAGTGAAAGAGAGAGAGCTTGTAGGCAATATATTTTAAGCCCTGATTTAGTTGCGCTGAGCTGTGCTTGTGCAAACTAAAATGCAATTTTGTTTTCTTGCCTTGATGGCAATTTATGAAGGTCCTTCCAGATGCTAATCAATAGCGGGGATATGCCGTCTTCCTCCACCAGCAATTTCAGATTGCTCTCTGTACCATATTCTGGCATCTTACTCAAACATAGAAACAAACATCTTTTGTTTAAAGACAAAGGGCGGGGGGATCTCCAGTGTATTGTAAAAAGTATTATAAGGTTTTATAGTCAACTCTTTGGTATAAAAATGAAATCAATATTTGTAGTGGTTTTCCCTTTATTAAGTATGTACTTATGTCAAAATGTGAGCAATCTTCTCAGCAGAGGTGAGAATAATGGGAAATCTTTGTTTCTCTTTACTGACTATTCTTCTTTTCATCAGTCTGCCTTTGAAAGCTTGGATCCAGGGATTTTTTTTTTTTGTCTCATGCCATTAACTCTCTCTCGGATCTGTCTCAGGCTTTGTGGTATCGTTTTATCATACCACTTAATCTCTTCCGATTAACCACCCCCATCCTTGATATTGTATACTTCATTCTCCTGAGAGATGAAACTTTGGAAGAATTGCAAAACTCTGGATGAAAATACAATTGAAGCCTTCATAGATTCCTTTCCACTCAGTTGCTTCTTAATGCATGTAGTATATCACCAAATTATGTTCAGGTCCTTAGATAAAAATCTATGCATTTTCTCCTTTGTTATGGTCCAGGCTTGAGCATCTTCCATAGGGCTTTGGAAAGCTGAGGTATTTTGCAAGAGTTCCTTGCAGACATCACAGGTCCACTGAATACTGTGCACTTTCTCATGCGAAAGGGCTTCCTTTTATAACTGCATGATTCCAAATCTATAACTTTGTGTTACAAAAGCTACAGCTATTATTGAAATGATATTCAACATCTGTTCACACAGAATATTTGAACATCTCTAGATCAGGACTGAGTTCTATCGTTATCTTCCACTACAAAAGACTGAGGGACTCAGACACTTTCAAATATATTATGATTATCAGTGAATTGCCAGTAAATCATATACTCAAATCTCACAATAGATTTCAAACCAAATTGGCTTCTAAATAACATCATGTCAAGGCTTTGTGATGTCAAGATTTGGAGATTTAAAATAGATCATTCTCACATCCGGCTGACTACTAGCTCCTCGTTTTATGGTAACTGAATACATATGATTCATAGTATAAAAACCCAGACTTCATTCTGCACTAAGGCTGCAAATGTTCCTGTGTGTTTCATTTGATGCAAGACAGAAATATGCTTTTTTGTGCTTGGAACAGACAGCAGCTGCAAACAATTTTCAATGATTTTGATTCTCTTGGTTATTTAATGGGCGATGAGTCACAAACCACCATCTGAAACGACTTGCCGTGGCACTGGAAGATGAAAGTCTGTAGGTACTTTTTCAGAAAGAAAAAAAAGTCCAGTTTGTAAGAAACACAGGGTCAAGCAAGGTCAAGCAAAGAGACAGAAATAACCAAGAACCCTCTCCCCAACATTTAGGTGATGCTTCCCCCACTAATTCTGCTTGCCAATTGTCTAAGTGCCAGAACACATTCCTGGTATGGACATGCCACCCAAACAGACTCCTTAGGGTGTGTGATTTCCTCATTCAGATATTACATTTAGACTTACCACTAGGAAGACATACATTTTTGCTAACTTTACCTTGTTCAGTTACAACAATCAGATGTGAGAAGATCTCTAAGACTGATTATGCATGGGGTAGGAAATCTGGGATGGCGGCAGCAGTGCAGCCTTGATTGTACATGACACTGCCGCTATCCCATGGAACTGGCCAGGGAGTCCCCCCACCCACCCTCACCTTGGTGTGAGAGTGGTATGCTGCTCCCACCATAGTGTAGTGTGGGCCCCATAGAATCATAGAGTTGAAAGGGGCCATACAGGCCATCTAGTCCAACCCCCTGCTCAATGCAGGATCAGCCCAAAGCATCCTAAAGCATCCAAGAAAAGTGTGTATCCAACCTTTGCTTGAAGACTGCCCATCCCCCCATTCCTCCCCGCTGCTGCCGCATCCAGGCAGTGTGCCAGGCTTTCCAGCCCCGGTATTTTGCGTGTGTGCACATACTACACCAGGGCAGCCCGCATATTCCAGGGGGTTCCCTCCTGGTATGGCTGCTGCCGTGCATAATGGGCCTAAGAGTGGCACAAAACAAGCTGAACACCTGCCAAACAGGTTTGCCTTGGGTCTTTTTAAAATGCTGCTGATCCACGCAAAATGGTCACCCCTTATTGTTTATTTATTTATTTATCTAGATTTTTATACCGCCCATTGTTTACGGCTCTGTTGCTCAAGTCTATTTATTCGTGATAAATTTATATGATTTGTAACCGATTTAACTGGCTATTTAAACAAGTGAAACAATTATGGGTCCAGTAGAGGGAACCATAATTGTTTTGCTTTCCCTATAGAAAACTAAAAGAAAGAATATTTATCACTCCTTTGGAAACTAATGGAGGTTAACAGGAAATTTTTTCTCATCTGCTCTAAGAACTATTGCTAGCAGAGGAACCACACCCAATCTAAAATGATGTGTGAATGTCATTCTTCTATCAGTTTTCTTTTACAATAAATTGTTTAAAATGTTAGGTTATCCAGGTTTAATTTTAAATTGATCAACAGTAACAGATTTTAATCTGCAAATACTATTATTGATCTAATTTTGCATACACAGACAAGCCCCTTCCCCATTTTCATCTGGGACAAGCCAGCTTTGCCAAGCTCTCATAAATATTTGACAGAACCTTCATGGGTTCACAATTATCACTCATTTCCCCCAAACATTCAAAACTAACAAAAGGTCAGGCAATATTTACAGCAGTATTATTACTGAAAACAATAAATACATTATTTTATTTATTTATTTATTTATTTATTGGTATTTATATCCCGCCACTTCCAAACAGCTCGTGGCTTGTCACAATATCATAATAAAGAATAACCAAATATAAAACCCAACAGTGGTGATAAAAACTTCTTCCCCCACCCTCCACCTGGCCCCAAGATATTAATGCCTTGGGGATATAACAGGTGGACCAGATGTTAAAGGTTGGCCTGGGGGAGGGGCTCTGAGATCTTCCTGGCCCCAGTCTCAACTGAAAATCTGGAAGAAGAGTATCCATTTTACAGGCCCTGTGGAACTGTGAAAGCTCTGTCAGGGCCCACATCTCTCCCGAGAGTTCATTCCACCAGGTTGGGGAGAAGATTGAAAAGGCCCTAGCCCTGGTCAAGGCCAGGCACGCTTCTCTGGGGCCGGCAAATTCACACCCACAGAGTGCAAGGTATGAGACCCTGAGGGGAAAAGTAACCAGCAGAGAATAAGGCATAAAAGAAAAAGATAGTGTGGAAAAGACAAAACAGAAAAACAGACAACAGAAAAAGGCCAATAGAATATGCTTATGATAGAAATGTGCTTTTGCTCAATTTTGACAGGCAATCAACAGTTTTGCTGCTTTCTTTGCAAAGTAGCACAAAATAAACCATTTGTAACACAGTGGCTGGAGTTTAGTCAATGAATCTGAGAATTTCTTTTGCATCATTATTCCAACGTATGAACTGAGATAAAGATCAGTCAACAAATGGATTGCTTTTGTCACAGCATCTTTCATACAAGTGTAATGTATATTTTAGTGGCTGGTGTTCTTATACCATAATTCAGGGATCCCTAAGTTCTGGACTTCTGAGAGGGGAGTGGCTTCACCCCAAAATTGCTTCCAGAGCCAAACGCAATAACTGTCTCCTCATTCTGAGAAAGGATCATATGGCAAGCATGCTGAACACATAAAGTTGCCTTATTCAGGGTTTAGCCATCAATATTAGTATTATCTTTATTTTGGTTGGAAACATAGTCCAGCCACTGAAAGGACGGCAAACCTGGAAAAGGAGAGGGTGAATTTCTGTTCCTGAACACTCAACTTTCCTTAGTCAACAGCCCAGGTCTCTGGACTTTAAGACTGGAACCAGTGCTGGTGTCCAGTAGCTCTGTTTACTTTCTGGAAAGCTTGAGGGTGGCAGGGGGCAGGGGAGAGCTATAGACATTGTGTTGGGTAACTTTGCCATAATTTGTGGTGTTTTTGTGTTCAGGCTTTTGTATTTTTCAACTCACAAACACATGTTGTTTGTTATATTTAAGGCTAAGTTGCTTCTTTTATTAAAAAGAGACAGGTAGTTCAGATGGTGGTAGTGCATATTTGTGTGTGCCATTGGCGGGTAATAACATATCCTCTCTTTATATTCTCATAAGAGCAACACAGCCCAGTTGGGCTTCTAGGCTGGCCATGGTTTTGAAGCAGTACTATTCGTTCTGATGGATGACTTCTGTCACCACCTAGGCCAAGGTGTATCACTGCTGCTAATATTACTCAATCTCTCAGCAGCCTTTGACACAATTGACTATGAGTTACCTGCTCACCACCTTGCCAATGGATACAAGGAGCAGCCCTCCAATGGCTGATCTCTTTTCAGGGTCATAGACATAGGGTAGCAATTAGGGAGAACCAATCACATTGTTATCAACTCCCATGTGAAGTACTACAAAGAGTGGTTCCCTCCACAATCCTATTCAGTATCTTCATGTCCAGCTGTTACAGAGGCTTGGACTGGGATGTCATCAATATGCCAGTGACTGCTTTTCCTCCTGATGGATGGCCACCCTGATTCACTCCCAGACTCATTAGGCAGATGTCTGGAAGCAGTGACAGAATAGCTCAAGCAGAGCCATCTGAAACTCAGTCCTTCAAAGATGCAGGTCCTGTGGTTAGGTAGGAAGGGACCTGGTGAGAAAGCAAGACTGCCATACCTGGATGAGGTGCAGCTACTAGTAGCACACTCAGCCAGAAACAAACAGTAGAGACTCAGAGAGACTCTGGAATCTGAAAATACTCCTGAAGAATTAAAAAAACACATTTATTGCAGTTAACACTTACACAGATGCAGAATCTGTAAAGTTAAAATGTCCTCTGTTAGAAAAGTTCCAAGTTCCGTTATATAAATTCCTATGTTAAAAGTGTATTGTACCATAAATTTGTATTGTATCTCCATTGATCTGCATTGATACAGGACCCCAAAGCAACAATACAAGTAAAATGTTATCTTCATTGTGAACAGTAATATTGGGATCAGGCAGCTAAAACATATTCCTGTTTGTGTTTTCTGGTAGAGGGGTATGAACGGGGAAAGAATGGGGGGGGGGGGGAGCATGTGAGAGGGAAAATTGCAGCCTTGGTATTTTCTCCAGAATTTCTGTTGAAGATGGCTTCTGACCAGACTAAAGAGGTTATTGAACAGTGAGAAGTGCATATAGAATGCCAATATGATTTAGCAAGTAACTCTGCTTTTATTGTTAGTGAAAGCAATAGGTATGTCACAGCTCCCATGACTTTTAAAGGTAATCTAGAGGTAGTCACCAAAGGGCTGGAGGTGGTACGTGGTTTACACCTCCGAGCAGAAATGCTCCCAATAAAATTTCACACAAACTAGCAAACCTATCTTTGTCACCCAGGTTGCAAGTAAATTTACCTGCAGGATGTGTATGTTTTCAAGGACCTGTTCATTATGTTCATAGAATCATAGAATCATAGAGTTGGAAGGGGCCATACAGGCCATCTAGTCCAACCCCCTGCTCAACGCAGGATCAGCCCTAAGCATCCTAAAGCATCCAAGAAAAGTGTGTATCCAGCCTTTGCTTGAAGACTTCCAGTGAGGGGGAGCTCACCACCTCCTTAGGCAGCCTATTCCACTGCTGAACTACTCTGACTGTGAAAAACTTTTTCCTGATATCTAGCCTATATCGTTGTACTTGAAGTTTAAACCCATTACTGCGTGTCCTCTCCTCTGCAGCCAGCAGAAACAGCATCCTGCCCTCCTCCAAGTGACAACCTTTCAAATACTTAAAGAGGGCTATCATGTCCCCTCTCAACCTCCTTTTCTCCAGGATGAACATTCCCAAGTCCCTCAACCTATCTTCATAGGGCTTGGTCCCTTGGCCCCAGATCATCTTCGTCGCTCTCCTCTGTACCCTTTCAATTTTATCGACGTCCTTCTTGAAGTGAGGCCTCCAGAACTGCACACAGTACTCCAGGTGTGGTCTGACCAGTGCCGTATACAATGGGACTATGACATCTTGTGATTTTGATGTGATGCCTCTGTTGATACAGCCCAAAATGGCATTTGCCTTTTTTACCGCTGTTAACAGTTCCCATGTTGGTTTCAAAATATAGATATATGCCATAAAAATGCACTGTCTGAAAGTGATGCAACCAATAGAATGGAATCCATCTAAATCCACAACATTGCTCTGATTCAACAAGCATAGACACTGAGTAGATCTGTATTGATTGTAATGATCAAAGGATTGGAAACTGCAGTTAAATAACACAAGAAGGAAAGACAAAGGGGTCACACACATATGGGCTTAATGAACCTTTCAGCAGCCCAGTTTTCCGTTTTGCATATTGCATATTGATCTATTACTTAACAAATGCATCCAAAATGTTAAGGATGTTAGAAGAGAAAGCCAAGGGAAACACTTTAACAATAATGAAAGGGACAGGACTGTTGCTGGAAGTCTCTGTGTATATGAGTATATGTACGTGGATAGATCTTTCAATATTTATGTTGATAGATACAGACATGTATATACGCAGAGATTTCAATAAGCAAAATGGCTTTCCCCTCCCTTTCCTAAGCCATAAATATTTTCATGAGACAAATGGCCCATATTCTTCAGGCCACATTTTTAAAAAGGAAGGTAAGAACTAGCAAAGCAGAGATTACGACCATAAAATATGAACATTTGTCATTTTGTCTGACAGTCGTCGTGAGGCTTTGTGCTTGCAGCTGTGTTATGGAATTTACATTCTTTTCAGAGATAATTCTGCTGGTGCCAGACTACAACTATTGAGGGACAGATGGGATTAACTGAGCATATGTATAAGATTTAAAAGCAGCAAGAGAACTTACCATGCATTACTGAATCGTAAATGCATTATGCTGCCTCCATCGATTGGATTAGACGAAAGGTTTCTAGTACTAGGACACATTATCGGAGAGCTGTTAAAGCCAGCGACATATGCCTCCGGAATCTTGCTTCAGAGACGCTGGAAGATCTCTTTGTTCTTTTTGTGGTAAATAATGCAACTGTTTGTCATAGCTATTTGTAAGTTTGAATGATATGTGATAAAACACTATATTAAAACTGCTAGGTTTGTTTTATATGTTTTAGAAAACAGGTTTAGAAGGGGGGACATCTTGTTCACCATCCTTTGAGCTAATTTTTAACAGGCTTACACATAAAACCCAGGCTGAAAGGCTGGGAGGAGACAGGTGTTTGGGTTCTAGGACTCTATTCCACTCATGACTTTTGGGCTGGAGCTTTCATAAACTATCAAGTCCAGATTCTGCCCAAAGGATCTTACAAGAGGATCTTATTACAAGGAAATAATAGTGGTATTATTGTGCGGGTCTGCTATAAACAGGTAGAGGACTTGGTTGAGATGCTCCTAGACCAGATTACAAAGTTCTCAAAATGATGGGGCACAATGATAATGAGTGATTTCAATTACCCAGATATCTGTTGGAAGACCAAATCCGCTACAAAAGAAAAGTCAAATAAATTATTGACTTGGCTTACTGACAAATTCATTTCCCAGAAAATGTTGTGTACAACTAGGCAGTATGCTGTTTTAGACTTGATTCTCACCAACAGGGAATAACTGGTTGGTGAGGTATTAGTAGTTGGCACTCTTGGTAGTAGTGACCCTGCGATTTTGGAATTTACAGTCTTGGGGAAGAGAAAAGCTGTACATAGTCAAACATATAGGCTGGACAGCAGGAAAGCAAATTTTAAGAAACTTAAAATTACACTGGGTAGAATCCTGTGGTCAGAAAAAAGGAGATGGGATTTCAAGAAGGATGGGAGTTTTTATTTTTTTAAGGTTCTGGTAAACCAGCTTTTATTGAAGTTTGGGAGTTTTTAAAAATACTAAAGGCACAATCACAAACAATTCCCTTGAGAAGGAAAAATGGGAGGAGCCTAAAAAAGCCAGGATGGCTCCATAAACAGCTTTTTAAAAGATCTGACAAATAAAAAAGACTCATTTAGGAAATGGAAGGAAGAACTCATAATCAAGGATGAAAGCCCAGCTCCTAGCGCCCTACTTGTCCCCAGAACTCCTGGCCACTGTGATCCATGCAATGGTCACTTCCAGGCCAGATTTTTGCAACTCTCTCTACATGGGCCTCCCCTTGTCCCTGACCTGGAAATTACAATTGGTGCAGAATGCAGCTACATGGGTCCTTAACAGGTCTCCCTGGAGGGCCCATGTGCAGCCGCTATTGAAACAACTTCATTGGCTGCCAATTTGCTTCCGGATCAAGTTCAAGGTTTTGGTCTTGACCTTTCAGGCTTTTCGCGGCTGCCTATCTTCGGGACTGCCTGCTTCATTATGCCCCCTGCAGGGCACTTTGCCCTGTGGGGATGAATCTGCTGAAGGTCCTGGGGCCTCAGGAGGCCCCCCTGACCTTGACCAGGATCAGGGCCTGTTCGGTCCTGGCCCCTACCTGGTAGAATGAGCTCCCGGATGAGCTGTGGGCCCTGTCGAGACTCTCTAAGTTCCTCAGGGCCTGCAAAATGTAGCTCTTCCACCAGGCATTGTTTGTGGCTGGGTAGGAGCCCCGGGGTCCCTCCCTCCTCTAAGGCCATATTGAACTGCAGTGCTAGATGGTTGAGGGGCCTAATCTCATCTTCTAGCCGGGTTTATTCTATCTTATGTTATGCTTTCAGTTACTATTTCATTTATACTGACCGATGCCCGGAATATGGGGGATGGTCATATTAGGTCGCTGGCCATCATGACAGTTCACAGTCTGAGAAAGAGTGCTTGCACTTGAAAGTTCACACCTTGAATAAATCTTTGTTGGTCTTAAATGTGCCACTGATTTTGTTTTGTTGTGCTGCTTCAGACCAACACAGCTTCCCACTTGAATCTATCCCCTGGTGTAAGACAATGATGGAAGAGAACAGATAAATCTTCCAGAGGAGAAAATTCCAATATTTTGGAGATGTGACCAAGAAGACTATTTTTTGGGTGGCCACCCATCTAGCCTAAGATTGAGGGACCACTGCTGGTCCTATCGAAAACATTTGCACACTGTTCATATTTCTGTTGTTTTATTATACTACAAACAAAATCACAGTCCAAAATGATCACCAACAATTTTGTTCACCAAAGCAGGCTGCAATCCAGGCAACATTTCTCTCAAAATAAGGCCCATTGAATAAAATGAGATTTACCTCTATACCATGTTACAATTGCTCCCATAGCATGTTCTTCTGTGTCTCTATGACGCTATTCTAGTTAATTATGGCTTAAAAAAAAATCACACTCGAATATGTTTGCAAAATGGAGAAAAAGTTCTTTTGAAGATGAATACAGATGCTTATTTTTCACTTCAAATTGAATCCTGAATCTTTTTTGGGTAAATATTTTTTTATTAAAGCTTTTATATAACTTGTTTGATCATTAACTGTGGCATATAAATAGACATGAACAATAGTATATGCCCTATTCTCAAACCAAGAATAGAAAAAAATGAAACGTTGAGATTCTGTTATTTGGTCTGCTGTGTTATTATGTTGTACTGCTGGAATAATCTTGCTCTGTCAAAGAATCTGGTTTTCAGCCAAGTCAATCTTAGAAATACAGAAATTGCCGCACTGGATTACTCTTGCCAGTGGCCAAGGCTACATGCCTCAGGCAATGGCAGAAAATCTGAGCACTTCTTATCACTAGGTACAATCATCCACCCTTTGGGAACTTTCTTCCTAACATCAGACATTCTACCCTGAAGCAGGAAGTTTTTCCCACTCTTTTCTATCTCTTTTTCTTTTTCTTGTTTTATAATTTACACTTAAGGATGTTCTCACTATTCCTTGCCCCTGGCTGACCTGAAAATAACCTGGGTCAACAATAGCCAATAGGGTTTTTTACTATTGTTGGTACACTGCATGCCAGTCAACAGGGCAAGCACAATTGTGATTTCAGATCTCAGAAACTGGGCAAAGATTTCAGTGTCTAGGGAAGATTCTTAACAAGTCTTGAGATGTGCTATTGTGTATGTGCATGTGTGAGTGATTAATTACTGTCTATTAAAGCAGTTTTTTAAAAAAATAATGATTAGTATGGGTTTTTGGCTGCCGAATGAATGAATGATTTTTAGATGATTGGCTAGTTTAATTGAACTTGTTATTTATTTTATTTGGGTTTTTATGTATTGGGGTTTTATCTTGTTAGCTGCCACGAGCTCTTGTGAGAGTGGTGGAATATAAATAAATAAATAAATAAATAAATAAATAAATAAATAAATACATACATACATACATACATACATACATACATACATACATACAAGTTACCTAACCTTTCATACATTTAGTTTGTATGGTCAGAGGTTTGGATTGAACAGAGAGGATGGGATTTTCTTTGACTACTCAAAAAGCTGTTTGGAGGAGAGTCATGGGATAAGCATTGACAAAATCCATATAAGATGTGGTGGTGGTGGTGGTGGTGGTGGTGGGGAGTGATAAAACTGGCCGAAACTAATCCATAGATTAGGAATGGGCTTTATAGGTAATCTAACCCATCTCCTAGCCTAGAGTCTAGCAATCTCAATTTCCTAGAGTCTAGCAATCTCAATTTGGGCATTTCTGTCAAATGGCTGTTAAGACTCTGCTCCAGAAGGAGAGATACCATTACTGCCCACTTAATCAGTTCTAGTGTTGAACTGTCCTCACTATTAAGAAGCTTCTCCCAATAGTTATTCACAGTCTGCCTTCCTGTGGTTTAAGCTCAATAGATCGACTCTTGTCCTCTGGAACTGTTAAGCCATTCCCCACTTCACACATGTCCTTGTCACGCACAGTTTAGTTAACAGTGGAGGTTCTGTAGCAAGTGATTGCAGAAAGGGGTCACCAGCACTGGCCCTGTCCAAAACACAAGTGGCATAGAATTATTTATCTGAAACTGGCACTGACAGCAAGCAAAGACTGTATAACAGAAGCATCATTTAACTTTTTGTATAATTTTCTATCAAAGTAGATGCTTCTGGAGTTACTGCTGAATATCTCTGCATTGTGCCTATATTTTGCCATCTTCTGTCCAACATTCCTAGAGGCAGCTCCCATTTCTGCAGAGAGGAGATCCAGAAATGTAAGAGACATGCTAGTCAGGACCCAACTTAGATCATCTCCATTAACACATACAGGAGTAGAGGGTGTAACCCTTCCTATTGGAAATCATGCATGTGGAAGATGTTCCGTTTGTGCTTTAAGTCTTAAAACTGATAGATTTCAGGATTCTTTGGGTAAGAATACATTTTATATTAAATCATATGTAAATTGTAACACCAAATCAGTAATTTATAGAATTTCCTGCCCATGTGAAAAATTATATGTTGGAAACACTAGTAAAAGTATTAAAACATGAATATGTGAGCATCGCAGCTGCATTAGACTATGAAGAAAAAATGCTCCTCTAGTCAAACATTGGATTGACCTTGGGCATCAAGAGAACCAGCTATGTTTCTGGATGTTCAACCTGGAAAAAGCTCCTACATTTCAGCTGATCAGATGCCTAAAAATGAGAGAAGCCTTCTGGATCCATAAATTGAAAACACTTGATCCATTCATATTGAATGAAGATATAGACTGTCAAAGTGTACAAGAGCATGTTCTATTTATTTATTCTTTCTGGATATATCTTTCTCCCCCCCTTCCCCCTCCTCCTTGCACCTGAGATTTTTCTCCTCCCTCAATTGGGAACAATCATTCTGTTAACTTAGAGAGGTGTATAAAAAAGATTCAGAGTAGCAGTATTCCACCTCAGCATACTTTGAAGAAAGACTGGCTCCTACGGGACACTGGAAGTAAGATGTTATTCTTGGGTAAGGTGACTAGACGTGCCGCTTTTGGTGGGACTGTCTTGCCTTTTCGGCATCTGCCCCGCCTCCTGCGCTGTCCCGCAAATGTCCCGATTTAATAATTTTTCAAAAAAATAAATAAATATTTTTGGGCCACGCGGTGTGGCAGCCCAACAAGCAGCCGGGGCTCAGGAGGACACAACACAGGCGCCCAGGCTCTGGAGTGAGGCTTGCAGGGCGCCACCATTGGAAGTGCTGAGGGTTGGGCGGGAAGCAGCAGGGAGTGGGGGGGTGAGGGGCAATGGCAATGGCTCTTTTGAGTTTCTGATAGAGATCTTCCTAATCCTTTTGATTGGAGATGTTGGGAACTGAAATAAAGCAAAGTAATGAAAAGCAGTTAGAAGGCTTGAATTCCAGAACTCCAGGTCATGCCTGGAGGTTGGCAACCCTCATAAATGGGCTTCGAAGCTAGTGTCCAGGCCGTGCCTTGAAGTTGGCAAGCCCTGGTCAATGCTGTCACTCTTTAACAAACTTAAAATCTGGTCACCTGATTCTTGGGTGTTATATTGCTGTGTAACTTTATAAGTATCATAGGGGAATTCTAATAATCACATGATTATAAACTTTATATGGGCTCATCTGGACCAGGGCCTTCTTTAGAAACATAAGAGGCCTCAAAGAATTTTATCTGGCCTACTGGTCCGTAGAATCGATTAGTAAGTGAGCTTATAAGCTTTTTAAAACAGTTTTCCCTAATTGATGTATATTATGCTATTATAACACAACTTTTCTTCTTTCCTTTCAGAGGTCTTTAGTGGCCTACACAGTGAACACATCATATCACTGTATATAAAGGAGCCAACTGTATATTTAACATATCTGTTCCTGTATTTTATGTATACTGCTTTATTTATTTACTAGTAAATAAGCCTGCTGTTCCCTAAATACAGCGGGCGCTAGTGGCTGTAAGACCCTTCCTGGGGCAGCAGGCACCTGGCAGCCTTGCCACCCACCCACCCCACAGCCAAGGCCGGGCATGTGGCGGGCTGGGAAGCTTCCCCATCGCGTATCCCATGGGCGCTCCACGGCATACCCGTGCTCCTGTCGGCCTGGATCTCAGTGGCGGAGGTGGGCTCGGGAGAGCGTGGGGTCGGGCGGTTCCATGGCAGCAGAGGCAGTGTTGGGTGAGCGGACAGGCGGTGCAGGCGCGTCTTGCAGCTAGCTGCGTCCGCATCCTCCAGGCAGCAGCTCTTGCGGAAGCAGCGTCCTGCGGCCAGCGTCTGTTCCCGGCGCGTGTGAGGTGTGGCTGCTGTGCTGCTGGTGGCGATCAGCGGCAGCCACCGCCACCCGCGGCAGCAACCTCTTGGGGCCGACTGTTGTTGGGGTGTGTTGTCGGTGGCTCCAGCGCCTCCCAGCTCTGCGTTCCGCCACTCATCCTTTGGCCAGCGTCTGTTGCTGGCATGTGTGAGCTGCGGCTGCCACGCCGTCCTCTTGATGCTGGTGGTGGTAGGCAGCGCCGGCTGCCGGCCGCTGCCTCTTGGGCCCGGCTGTTGTTGGGGTGTGTTGTCACCGCCTCCAGTGCCTCTCAGCTCCGCAGTGCGCTGCTCATGTTGGCAGCCAGGCAGCAAATGGCGGCGGCCACGCGAAGGCGGGCAATGTTGGAGGGGGTGGGTCGGGAGGTGCTTCGGGAGGCAGCTGGTGGGTTGGGAGGCGGCTGGCGGGTGCTCCCTTGCGGGCTTTGGGAGGCGGCTGGCGGGTGCTCCCTTGCCAGCTTCTGGAGGCGGCTGGCGGATCGGGAGACGGCTAGCGGGTGCTCCCTTGCCGGCGGCCTGACGCATACAAACAGTTGCTGGTAAGAGCTGGCCATAGCCCAGGAGGGACACACCTGCACCACTTCCTCCCAACTGCAGGCAAAAATTGATCCTTTGAAAGCTGGACTCTGATGCATTGTATGATTTTTGAAGTCCCACCTCTAAATCTCCAGAACTTTCTCTGTCAGAACTTTGGCTTAGTGCCTCCCAACTGGCTGGAACTGTGCTGTGTCCTGGTGAGGGCCCAATCGGAAGGCACTTCACGCCTTCCAATTGGGCCCTCACCCGGACTGGCCCCGTCCACTCTCCGCCCACTCAGGCCTTAGCCTTTTATGTTTATACTAGGGGCAAAGCCCGTTGTCTCCAAGAATACAACGGGCGCTAGAGCTTGGCAGTGGGAAGAGGAAGGGGAGGAGTTGTCCAGTCTGTAAGGGCATGGGGTTGTCATGTGTGTTGTGTGGGAGGTTATGGTGGCATGGTGGCAAATGAGGCCATGGGTGTGGAGATATGGGTGTCAAGAACCTGTGGTGTGGAATGTTCGTTGATTATGGGAGAGGACTGACCTTTGGGAATTGTGGCATAGTGGTTACAGATGAGCTTTCCAGAGCCATGTCCTCAGATATGTGAAGGGAAAATCAGACTGGAGACTCTTCTTAGGGGAAGATTACATGACAACCAATTCCCCCCCAGTTCTGCATCACTTCTTGTGTGAATTAGGCCACATTCACCGAAATGCCCCTCTGCCCTAATACACATAGGGTAGTCACAGTACACAGGTGTCCACCCTGTTCCTTCTGTCTCCCATATTTTCATTGTTGGTAAAATGTTATGTGCCCACATGCTTCTTTCATGGTTGCTTCTTAGAAGAACGGATTTCTGTACCCTATTGCTTACTACCCAAAGGAGTCTCAAAGCGGTTTACAAACACCTTTTCCATTTGTCTCTCCACAATAGTCAACCCGTGAGGTATGTAGGGTTGTGAGAGATCTGAGAGAACTGGGAATGGGCCGCAGTGACCCAGCAGGCCTCAGGTGTCTCAAAGCATTTTCCAATCGTCTTCCCCTTCTCTCCCCATAGCAGACTCCCCATGAGGGAGGTGGGGTAGCGAGCCTCACAGGGAAGCTGGCAACCCTAAGAGGAAGACTCTCTGTGCACAGCAGTCTTGACCTTAGTAAGGTTTTTAATACTGTTTTTTTTTATTTGCCAGGCCAAGGTTATTTGCCAGTTACTATTTCAGTTACGATGTGTCTCCAGACATTTACTTGTTCTCTATTTAGTTTCAGGCTGTAAATATTTATTTAGATCTTCCTGCACATTCCAGACTCACAGGACTGATGCTGGTCTGCCTGTCTGCGCCCCAGAATACAAACAGTTGCTGATAAGGGCTGGCCATAGCCCATAGCCCAGGAGGGACACACCTGGACCACTCCCTACCAACTGCAGGCAAAAATGGCTCATTTGAAGGCTGGACTCTGAGGCATTGTACGATTTTGAAGTCCCACCTCCAAACCTCCAGGAATATTTCCAACCCAGCCAACCTCCAGGTGGGGCCTGGAGAGCTCCTGGAATTACAGCTCACCTGCAGAGTATAAAGATCAGCTCCTCAGGCAGAAAGGGCTACTTTGGATAGGGTTGTGGTAGTGAAGAAACATTTAAGGCTTCCCACACAGGTTGTTGTTGAATTGAAAGACTTGAGGCCTACTGCACAGGGTTGTTGTGCAGATGAAACAGGAGACAAAAGAGCCAGCTTCCTCTGCAGAATAACGCTGTGCAGTGGCCTCAAATCTGCAGAGAGTTGCAAAGAAGAAAGACACATGGCTTGGCTGTGTCCAACCCCCAGCCAGAGCAATATTTTAAGTGAGAAGGGGCTTTTCTGTGGCCTCCCTGTCAGCCAACTGTTTGGCAGAAGGGGAAAGTTCCCCACCCTCAAAAGGAAGGCCCTCAGACCCCCCTGCGTTGCTCTTGGAAAGGCCTCCCTCCCCTCAGTCAGGGCCTGTCAGAGGCTCCTTCGCAGCAGGCCTGAAGGGGGGGGAGGGGACGGGGAGCACTCTACAGCCTCCTGCCAGCTCTGTCAGGGTTCTGAGGCCATTTGCAGTTGGACATGACAGTTAGAACAGCCTTAGGGCGAAAAGGGCTGGCGCAGCCTCTGTTCTCATCCCTCTTGGCAGCCCTGCTGACCTCCTCTCCCTGCAGTGGTCAGGAGCAGACTGGCAGCCAGACTGGGCTGGTTGAATGGAATTTTGGTCTGTCCTGGTGAGGGGCCTATAGGAAGGCACTTTGCGCGCCTCCCCATTGGCTGCTTGGCCCTGGATGGACACTCGGAGGGCCCAATCAGGAGCCGCTTCGCGGCTCCTGATTGGGCCCTCTGAGTTTTTATCCTGGACAGGGCCCGCCCTAACTCCTCCCCAGGTGGCCTTACTCTTTTATTTAATAGGACCCTGTCCTATTTAAAGATAGAATCATAGAATCATAGAATTGTAAGGGGCCATACAGGCCATCTAGGCCAACCCCCTGCTCAACGCAGGATCAGCGACAGCTATATAAGGATACCTGACCATTGATAAAGGCAGCGATGCCAAATCGCATATGGGCAGTGGTTGCAGTACTGTGAATGTACTTTGATTTAATTGAGGCTACATTTTAAGCCTTAGGTTTTTAATTTTAATTAATCTTAATATTCAATTTTATAACACATTTTATCCAACAGAAGACTGAGCACATTTTCCTTATTTTGACCCTTTTTGTGTGTGTGTGTGTGTGTGTCGGGAGGTTCTGACAGTAACACATTATCTCTTCCAGAGAGACATGAAGGATGGCAGACAGATCTTTTTCCGTTCAGTGTTATCAAAAGTAATTTCTAATTGATCTGAAATGGCTTCACCAGGCTGACCTTCACGGGCCCAATTCAAAGAAGGAGGATTAATTTAATTGAATACTGTAATGCTCGGCAGATTGGTCATGCCACTTAAGGCTTCTGGGATGGAAACTGTAGCCTGAAGATGGAAGTATTTAGCCTGCCCACATAGTAATTGCAAAGATGAATAGTGATTCAGTTTCTCATGCTCTACAAATGAATCACTCCTGGAAGTTCACAAGCATCTCTACCTCCTTCCTGTCTCTCAATGCACTGTCATGACTGCATATTAATTTGCTGCAGCATCTAGCACTATTGTACTTTTGTTATGTACCAGTGTTGGTGCCAGGCATGCCTGATGGCTTTCTGGCAATAATGTACACTTTCCTTTCTCCAGTTGCTACACTGTAGCATCACTAAAGCAGTGCAAGATGCCTGTGATGAAAGAACTCCTTTTCAGAGTCAATTGCTCACAGGAAATACATGTCTTGTGACTTGAAAGGCTGGGTGAAAGCAGTCTTGTTGTCCATTAAGTTTAGGAGGTATGAACCAATATGATGGGAGTTGTTACATTGATGGGGCCCTAGAGGAGTTTATCTCCTTTTATGTATTTATTTAAAACTAGGAGGAAAGCCTCTTTTAAAAACGGGCTGCAAGAAGGCAGAGGGTGGGGCAGAAGGGCCTGGCGGCTCTTCTGGATGACCTCCTGAGCTCTCCCAGCAGCAAGGAGGGAAGAAAGCCCAGTGCAGGCATAACAGAACATGGCAGAGCATGCCTGGCTTGACCATCCCCAGCTCCCCAGCTTACCTACTGCTGGTTCTTCCTCCTCATTCCAAGTGCCAAGAGCCTTTGATTGGCCTATTGGGAGCATGTCCCCCAGTAAGGGCCAATCAAAGGCTTAGCATGTTGTTGGAAGAAGTATTTTTATGAGGTACTAGGCTTTGAAAGGGGGGACCCTGTGGTGGTGACACCCGTACCCCCAAGGGGACACCCCCGCATGGGGACCCCCTTGCCCACCTGCCCCCTTCCCGCCGAGTCCCCGGCTTCCCTGCAGGCCTCGGACCAGGCCCGCCATGTCCCCGGTGTGGCAGGCCTACTTGGAGGCCCGCAGGGAAGCTTCCGCTGCCCGGCCCGCTCCCCGCCAACTCCAGCCAGTTGGGTAATGGGCCAATTGGAAGGCCCTTTGCCCTCACCTGAATGGCTGGAATTCTTGAACTGGCTCTGTCCCTTTCTCCGCCCATTTACTCCTTAACGAATTATGAAGAGGGACAGATGAGGATATTTATAGTCTACCTTTCCTTTTTGACTCAAGGAAGCCTTTGCCACTCTCTGTACCCCTTTATAAAAGTCAACAAATGCACTATTTAGAAATAAGCAACAGTTTCTGTATCTTTGGTTACTGTATTACCTTACAAAGCAAAACCAATAAATATTCTGCATCTTTTGCAATTTAATCTTGACTGTGTGCCCAACAAGGCTATGAAGTTTGATGGGAAATATTCTTTCCCTGACACTTAAATATCTCTGTATTCTACCCCACCAAACCTGAAACAATGTCCCTGGTGATGGTATTGTCAAAAGGAAGGCTGTGTAGTAGGCCTGTAATGGACTCCTTTATGTTATGTAGATCAGATACTGTGTTTAACTTCTGACCTGCCCACCTAATTTCTAACTCTATGGAAATCTGCTGTAGCTTGGTAATTGCTGCCATTAATTTGTTCTTGGCATGCAGCAAGAATGCTTATAGCATGGTTTTATTTTCCAAACTTTGCCAAAAGAGCAATTTAGCAATTAATGAGGGGTTACAGAAGAGGCTTCAGAATAAAATTATAGGCATCGCTTACTGATTTCTGCTGCAAATACACTTTTGGGGGGATAAATTTTAATATTTTAAAAACTGGGGAGTATGCATAGGTTTTGGTAAAATGTATTTTATTTTTGTTATATGGTGTTTTTACCAAAGTGCATATTTCCCCTTAAATAAAGAAAATATTATTTTTGGAACTTTCAACATTGGTATTAGAATTGTTTTGTGGGATGTGAGCAAGTCCTGCAAAATGATACAAAATGATTACTTTCTCTAGATGCCAATATCTAATTTTAGTATATTGGGCAGCAGGACCATAAGATGTCTGTTATTTTTTCCAGTTAAGTTTTAAATATTCAGCTGCAATTCTATGAACACTACCTGGGAGTGAGTTCCAGTTAATCAGAAGGAAATACTTTTTCCCCCCAACAGGTAATTAAATTGTGGAACTCACTGCCCATGGATATAGTGATGGTCACTCAAACTTATGGCTTTAAAAGAGGATTAGACAGATACACGAAGGAGAGGTCCATCAATAGGTACTAGTCATGCTGTCTGAGGAAACCTCCATATTCAGAAGCAGCAAGTGAGTAGCACTTGAAGGGAACTCTTTTCCCTTGTTGTTATCCCTTCAGTGCAACTGTCTGCCACAGAATGAAACAGGATAGTAAATGAGATTGACCACTTGTCTGATCCTGAAGACTTTTAAAAAAATATTCAATAGAAAGTACTTCTGAGTAAATGTGCATAGCATCACACTGCATGTCTGCACAGAATTTCAGTCCTCTGTCTAGCACTGGGCCCTGACCTAGATTTCTTCGACTAGTTCAATCTCATCAGGAAGCTGAGCAGGGTTGGCCCTGGCTAGTTGGACGGGAGACCTCCAAGGAATACCAGGATCACCTCTGAATGGGGGCCATAAATTAGCTCCATGGGGACCATAAATTAGCTGTGACTCGACTTGCAAGGAGAAGCAGAGTGTGAGTGGGAAGTGCTATCAAATCACAGCTAATAGTGACCCCTCCCCTGGAATTTTCAAGGTAAGAGATGGATAGAGGTGATTTGCCATCGCTTGCACTGGTGTCCCTACCCTGGACTTCCTTGGTGATCTCTCAACCAAGTTAGGGACATGCAAACAAGCAAACAGGAAAACTACTAATGTTTTTCAGTTTCGGTCTATTGTATCTGGAAAACAAAACAAAACAGTGTTTCCAAAAAACCCTGGATTCTAATACCAGTGTGGTATTCAGATCATGGATTTTTCTGAATGCCCAAGTTTTTTCAAGTCCAATGGACCAGAGAAGAAAAATACCACTTTTAAAAAGTTAGGCTGACTCTAGTGCTGGCCTCAGGATCTGCATGCAGCAGGGAGATCTCTTTTTATCACACACAGACCTGGATGGGAGCTCTCGGCTCCCACCACCCTAATTGATCCTGGGTTGACTCTTCTTGCAGCTTGGTTCAAACTGAGCTACAGGAGAAGCTAGCCTCATCTGAGAAAGTGCAGAGCTCCCAGCTCCCACCACCCCAGCTGATCTTCAATATAGGTGAATATTCTGATGGATAAATTGAAGGACTGCAATCTGGAATTTCAGATAGTCAGGTGGATAGGGAATTGGTTAGAGAACCGCACTCAAAGAGTTGTTGTCAATGGTGTTTCATCAGACTGGAGAGAGGTGAGTAGCGGGGTACCTCAGGGCTCAGGGCTCGGCCCAGTACTTTTTAACATATTTATTAATGATCTAGATGAGGGGGTGGAGGGACTACTCATCAAGTTTGCAGATGACACCAAATTGGGAGGACTGGCAAATACTCCGGAAGATAGAGACAGAGTTCAACGAGATCTGAACACAATGGAAAAATGGGCAAATGAGAGCAAGATGCAATTTAATAAAGATAAGTGTAAAGTTCTGCATCTGGGTCAGAAAAATGAAAAGCATGCCTACTGGATGGGGGATACACTTCTAGGTAACACTGTGTGTGAACGAGACCTTGGGGTACTTGTGGATTGTAAACTAAACATGAGCAGGCAGTGTGATGCAGTGGTAAAAAAGGCAAATGCCATTTTGGGCTGTATCAACAGAGGCATCACATCAAAATCACAAGATGTCATAGTCCCATTGTATACGGCACTGGTCAGACCACACCTGGAGTACTCTGTGCAGTTCTGGAGGCCTCACTTCAAGAAGGACATAGATAAAATTGAAAGGGTACAGAGGAGAGTGATGAGGATGATCTGGGGCCAAGGGACCAAGCCCTATGAAGATAGGTTGAGGGACTTGGGAATGTTCAGCCTGGAGAAAAGGAGGTTGAGAGGGGACATGATAGCCCTCTTTAAGTATTTGAAAGGTTGTCACTTGGAGGAGGGCAGGATGCTATTTCTGTTGGCTGCAGAGGAGAGGACACGCAGTAATGGGTTTAAACTTCAAGTATAACGATATAGGCTAGATATCAGGAAAAAAATTTCACAGTCAGAGTAGTTCAGCAGTGGAATAGGCTGCCTAAGGAGGTGGTGAGCTCCCCCTCACTGGCAGTCTTCAAGCAAAGGTTGGATACACACTTTTCTTGGATGCTTTAGGATGCTTAGGGCTAATCCTGCGTTGAGCAGGGGGTTGAACTAGATGGCCTGTATGGCCCCTTCCAACTCTATGATTCTATGATTCTATATCTGAATAAATGCAAAAAAACAAACACACACAAAACAAAACAAAGTTTTCCAAAAAGCAGTTTCTTGGCCATTATGTAGAACACATTCCACATAATGGCCAAGGCAGTGGCTGGTGAGGGCCAATACCAAGCTCACTCTCCTGAGGGCGGGACTGGGCTTGGAAGATGGGCAGCAGCAGAGCACCAAGTGGGGCTCAATGCTGGGCCTGCTACTGCTGCCTCCACTGCTCATCTTCCAAGGCTAGCTCTGCTTTCCTGAGGGCGGGACTGGCCTCGGAAGATGAGTGGTGATAGCACAGCCACTGCCCTGGCCTCTGGGATTAGTGAGGCCGCTGCCTCAGCCTCCTTGGCTTTCTTTGCCAGCTGCCTTCCTGCCTCTATGGATGTCATGTCCACAGTAATTTTCCTTTCAGGAAGCATACCAGAAGATGTATTCCACATGAGAGCCCCGGCTTTATTAGCTATACCCATAGCTGTTGAGATTCTGTGATCTGTATCTGACTTTAATAATATCCCAAAATATCAAAAATTCCAGTTTAAACAATACCCCCTAAATACCAGGTATATTTACAGCTCCATTGGTGCTGCATGCACATTTCTATTCCAAGTACTGAATAGGGGCAATCCTGCTCTGCTTCTGGTATTTGATGAAACTGGGCCAGCCTGAGCGATCCAGAGTCCAAGCACAAAGTAGATTGCCCTCTTGTAATTGTGTTCCAATTTTAGGCCCTTTACTTTGTCACAAGGAACTTAATAGGGCTTAAAGGTAAAGGTAAAGGTATCCCCTGTGCAAGCACCGAGTCATGTCTGACCCTTGGGGTGACGCCCTCTAGCGTTTTTATGGCAGACTCAGTACGGGGTGGTTTGCCAGTGCCTTCCCCAGTCATCACCGTTTACCCCCCAGCAAGCTGGGTACTTATTTTACCTACCTCGGAAGGATGGAAGGCTGAGTCAACCTTGAGCCGGCTGCTGGGATCGAACTCCCAGCCTCATGGGCAAAGCTTTCAGACAGCTGCCTTACCACTCTGCGCCACAAGAGGCACAAGAGTAATAGGGCTTACTGAGAAGCAAAAGTTTTCCAAGGACATTGTGCTTTCTTTTTTTAAAGCATCTGTCATATCCATGGCCGCTACTGCCATGAAATAACAATGAAGGGTAAAAAAGCCTCTCATGTTTACTGAACACATTAAAATCAAAATAAAATGCATCTACACACCTTTCTCCACCCTTTTTTAATACAACACCAAATAGTCATAATTAAAGTATCATGGTGCCAGAAAAACAAAAACCTCTCGGAAAGACTAATGGAATACACACACAGACAGAAGAAAAATACATAAGAACACTATTATTGAAATCTTTCAGATATTGGAAACAATATTTATAGGACAACCTAGTGCAGAATTACTCCTGTCTGAGGCCATTGAAATCAATGGGTTTAGAGGGTTATTATTGTTAAATCTGAAAATGCTGGAGAAAAAGCCAGGGATGACAACTGTGTCTTAAAGGGATCTATTAGCTGTGAAATTAAGGGGAATATTTTCCTTGCATAACAAGGACTGCTGATACAGTCACAGATTACTAATCGATATCTGCCCTCTGAAGTAACCCATTCCCCAGTTTCCACTGGCAAAAGTCATTAATTTCATTTCCTGTGCTAGAATCACTGGTGCATGGTTTACAAAAACCATGGATGATGCCAATATTAGAAATCTTTTTCATAATCATTGAAGGAAAGAAATCAAAAACGTATCCTGGATCAGGTGAAAAAGTTATAATCCCTCATATCAGGATTAATCAGTTGCCAAGAATGCATTAACTGAATTACATAAAGATTTTGGTAATCATTCTGCTTTTATTTCATTGTTTGTTCTATCTACCTTAGAATTTATAACCCCTTAAAATACCTGCATAAAACCAATTGTCACAGAGGCATTTAACTTTATATACATTTTTATATTTGGCATTTCAATGTTTTTAGATATATACTAGTAGTAAAGCCATTGCATACTGTAAAACAACGGGCACTAGTTTATGATTTGGCATGGATTTTGTGCATCACTTGGAAGCTGGCAACCCTAAGATAAGGTCTCTCTGTGCAGAACAGTCCTGATCCAAGTCAGGTTCAAGCTCACCTAGGAAGTGTGGAATTCCAGAATATGAACCTCCATCTATCTGGCAACCTTACCTTCTCTCTGCAATGTTTTCTTGGCCTGAAATAGGCCAGGGGCACTAGATGGCTGTTTGGGTGGTTGTGGAGGCATTATACTCTTTTGAGGCCCCACTTTCAATGAATATTTCCAACCCAGGGGTAACCAACCTCCAGGTGGGTCCTGAAGATCTCCTGAAATTACAGCTCATCTCCAGACTGTAAAGATCAGCTCCCCAGGCAGAAATGGCTGCTTTGGAGATTGTGCTCTGGGGCATGGTACCCTTTTGAAGCCCCACTTCCAAACTTCTCTTTCACTGGGAGTAGCTAACATACTCTGTTGCTTGGCTGGTGATGTCTGCCCTTCTGAAGCCTGGGGCTTTCTGCTTGCAACTGTAGTTCCTGTTGTCCTCAAAGCCAAATCAATGCCTAATAAAACTGGAAAACCTAGTTCCATCCAAAGTCTCATTGTTTACTTTCCTGTAAACCCTTTGCATGCAAACTCCCGAGCTAACTCCACTTTTAATTCCAGGCCACATGCCTTTTATTTCATAGGACCTTCATGGTAAACTCTGATTTTTATTTATCAGGCCAGGCTTGAGCAAAGTCACTTCAGCCCCTCCAACCACTTGCTGGTTCACCATTTACAGTTAAAGGGTCTAAATATTCCTTATTTAGATCTTCACACACTTTCCAGACTTGCAGGACCCTTGCTGGTCTGTCTGTGCCAAAAAATAAAAACTTTTGCTGGGAAGGGCCTCTACAATCTCTACTATCCAGTTAGTCGGTCTTTCTGTTTGTCCCAAAAACAAACAAACAAACAAACAAACAAAATAACTGTTGCTGGTAAAGGTTGGCTAGAGCTCACATTCCAGGTGGGATATAGCTGTGCCACTCCACCCCAACCTCATGGGAATTGAACATCTGGAGGACCACAGGTTGACTACCCCTGCTCTAAGGCATTGTACCATTTTGAGGCCCCACCATTTTGAGGCCCCACCTCCAAACCTAAAGGAATATTTCTAACCCAAAGGTAGTCAATCTCCAGGTGGGGCCTGGAGAGCTCCTGGAATTACAGACTATAACGATCTGCTCTCCAGGCAGAAACGGCTGCTTTGTAGGATGGACAGGGTTGTTGTGCAAAAGAAATATTTGAGCGTCTTACACCTGTTGTTGTGGAGATGAAACACTTGAGGCATACTACACGGGGTTGTTGTGTAGATGAAATAGGAGGCAAACTAACCCCTGCAAAAGTATCTAGTTTCATCTGCACAACAACCTTGCGTGATAGGCTTCAAATATTCAGAGAGCGGTGGAGAAGAGACACACATGGCTTGGCTGTGTCTTCCTTCCAGCAGCGAGGCCAACCACAGCAGTACTTTAAGTGAGAAGGGAGTTTTCTGTGGCTTCCCTGTCAATCAACCGTTAGGCAGAAGGCGAAAGCTTTCCCCCCTCAAAAGGCCTGCACACTCATGCCCACAGACTCCCCTGTGTGGCTCTTGGGAACGCATCCCTTGCCTCAGTTAGGAGCTGTTAGAGGCTTCCTTCACAGCAGGCCTGAAGGAAAGGGTGGAAGTGGGATGCAGGATCCTTAGCAAGAGCAGCAACTGGCCTTGCGTGGGGAAGATGCCATCACTAGGAGTCTTTGGAACTTCATCATTGTGTCCGGGTGTATGGTCACGATTGTGTGTGTGTGTATAAAGATGGATAGATAGATATAGATGAACATTTATTCCTGATAAAACATCTGTTACCAGTTGTTTGTGAATTTCAAACAAATTACTAACACAGATGACCATCAAACCACATTGGAAAAGCAGGAATGCCTTACAGTTTGGTATTTACCCTAATTTGTAGTAGGGGGGGAATCATTTGTAGTAATACAGATGGCCAAACAACGACATGATAAAACTCTACGACCAAGTTGGTAATTTGTATTACCCTCATATTTAATTTAAGTAGAGGCATGGATAATTGTGATGATATTAGCATCAGTCTAAAGTAGATTGAGCAATGGTAGGTAATTGAGAAAAGCCACCAGATGATGAATTTAGGATTATTCCTTCTCCTTTGATATAGGACATTTATTCACCATCTGTTCCACTAATTTACTTAGCGTTGAGCTCCTGAAGTAGCAGCTTTGACCAAGACAGCCTTTTAGCAACTTCATCTGGACAGGAGATTACAAGACTGCTCCTTCAATGTGTTGACCAAGATGGATTTAGATCTTAATCTTTTCAAGTGATCAAGCTCTAAAACTATGTGCAGCACTTTGGACTTTATATAAAACAAAATAATGGGCTTGAAATGCTGCAATGGCAAGAAAAGCCTTGGATCTCCAATGAAATCCAATGGGAGTTGAGGCATGCAGGTGGATATTGGAAATAGAAATTTTTGTATTACACTCTGATAGGACACCAGAGTTCAGATCCCAGTTTTGCAACTGGTGGGGCAGAAGGGGCAGTCTATTCAAATCTTGTGCAATAGTTCTCAACAGCATTTGTTGTCAAAGTTGCCTTGATTATCCCACCCTTTGCCATCCAATGCAGTGTAAGCTGGCTGCCCTTGGGGCTAAACAAGACTCTTTAACCAAGAGAACTGAATTGTTTCACATGATTAGTAAGGTCTAAGGTCTGTTTTCTGGTTGCTGTCTTATTGCTCCAAGCTTTGATTAATGGTAGTGCTGGAGAATATGCTGGATAACCTTTTGGGTGACCGATCTTAAAGGAGGTAGGAAGAGCTAGTAAGTTTAGTTATATAATATTTAATAATTAGTAGTGTGTAATAAATAATAATAATCTGTTATGTAATAAATTTAGGTAAAGGTAAAGGTATCCCCTGTGCAAGCACCGAGTCATGTCTGACCCTTGGGGTGACGCCCTCCAGCGTTTTCATGGCAGACTCAATACGGGGTGGTTTGCCAGTGCCTTCCCCAGTCATTAACGTTTACCCCCCAGCAAGCTGGGTACTCATTTTACCGACCTCGGAAGGATGGAAGGCTGAGTCAACCTTGAGCCGGCTGCTGGGATTGAACTCCCAGCCTCATGGGCAAAGCTTTCAGACGGCTGCCTTACCACTCTGCGCCACAAGAGGCTCATGTAATATTTAATCATCAGTAAATCTTAGTTAAGCCTATCTAGGAGTAGGGTTGCCAGCCCAGAGCTGGTAGCCTATGTGAAAAGGGGAGATAGTAAGTTGTGGAGTCCCAATAACAGCGTGAACCCAAAAATGACCTGGCTGCATTGTTGTGATGTTTAGAACTCCTAGAGTGTTGCATTTATGCAATGATGCTACTCCAGGTTTGAACCAGAAGTAACGTTGTCTGTGAAACACTGATATCTCCCCTCCCATTTTTCTCCCCCTTTCCACCAAGCAGCAGCCAGAGCCAGGTTCCTGCAGGTGGGAGCCAGTATGTTGGGGGCCTGACAGTGCATATTGGTTTACAGCAGGCATTGTCATCCAGGGTTTTGTGAACCCTAGGGTTTTGCAATGGCCCTGGAAAGCTTCACTGATTGGGTGGGAGTTATTTATTTTAAAACATTATTTTGTATTAAAGAAATATTTATCAGATGTGACCATATAAGGTCATGTTGACCAGATTCCCCCCTCCCCAAATGGCCAATGATGAGCCTGGAGGGGGTGGGTAGGGGAGAGGACCCCATCCATACAAATCCTTGCTGACTTGTTGCATGTGATAGCATCTAGAGTCCAAAGAGGTAAGTGCTCTCATTTTAATTTAACTGCGGGAGACGGGGTGGGGTGACAGAGTGGTATAGGCCTGCTCCAGTTCTATTACTGGTGTTAGGGTGATGGGCGCAATGGAGCATCATAGGAATGCCCTGGTCTTGTTTCTGCAGCCTCCCACTGCAGGCTCCCTTTGGTGAACAAGAGCAAACTGGTAGCCAGCCCAGAGGGCAGGTAGGGTTCTGTTCACAAATCATCTGAAAATAATTCTCTGCTGTCTCTTCCTGTGCTTAATTGTGGCCAGGTGATGCCACATCTGATGGGAATGTCTTGGTGAAGTCACTTCTGATGACATGTGACTTCCAGGGCTGAGGCAGGAGAGTGTGGTCTGCTGACATTATTTCAGACATTTATTGAAGCCTGAAGAATGTTTCAGGGGTTTCTCAACAGTAAAAAAAGATGACAAAGGCTGGTTTAGAGTTATTCCAGACTAAGCCCTTTAAATGTAGTAGTCACAGATGACATATGATTGCACAGTGAATCTTTCTTAAAGATCTGGTAGCAAATTGTCATGCTCATTCAGTGTTAGGGTGACGATAAAGAGAGAAGAACAAAGATATGTAAGAAGGATGTTTCTGAACAGAGTCCTGTGGCACCTCTAAGACCAATGGAGCTTTATTCAAGGTATAAGCTTCCACACTCATGGACACTTCTTCAGATATAGTGAAGCAGAATTTCCTCAATGATTACATAAAGGAACAAAGTTCTGTTCTGGGTATAAATGAGAACTGAATTGAACTTTGTTGGTCTTCAAGGTCCCACTGGACTGAAACGTTGTTTCACTTCTTCAGACCAACACCACAACCCACCTGTAGGATGTTTCCAGTTTATCTAGTTCAGTACTGTGCACTCTAAACTGGCAGTGACTCAACACTGTCTCTGGAAGCAATAGTCTTTCCCAGAATGCTGCCTAAGAAAATGGAAAGATAAGGCTAGAAGTTTCATAATTCATGCTATATGTGAGCAATGTTCTGATTTTCATGTTTCTGAAAATAAGAGTTTTTATGTGTTTAGTCCAACAGTTTAAAAGTAACACTACTTGAAAATCAGATAAATGACTCCATATTTTTTGTAGGTTGTTCAGAAAATGTTGTCTGGGCCATGTGCATCTGCCTGTCTGTCTAATCCTGTGTAGAGAATTAAAGAACAGCAAAACAGCATGAGAGAAAGTCTGCACATGGCTGTCACCTTTGCTATTCTAGCCATTTAGCATCTGAGGAACACATTTGTTAGACAGTCTGTGTTTTACAGCTATTTTAAAAACTTCTTTCCATTCTGTTCTTAAACACAACAACCTGTGTAGAAGATGGATGGTGTACGAACTAATTATCCAGCTTAGCTGATGATTGAACAGGGGTCAGTGTATGCATGCAGGCCATCTCAGCATTGTGAGAACTTTGCACACAAAGGTGACCATTAGCTCAGTTTATGGAACTGAACTGAGTGAGTCTGATCTGTGCCTCTAATAAAGATCACCCCTCTGATAATACATGTGAGTGCATATCAAGTGTGATTTGGCCCTGTGTCTGTTGCACTGAGATAAAGAAACTTCATTCAAATTAATACTTGAAGCACTGGCTCTTCCCATGTTGTCAAGCCCAACTGTAAGGTCTGGCCCTCTGTAGCCTCCCAGATGATGACTGTCAAGCCCAGCCATAAGTTCTGTCTGTCTGTATTTTCCCAGGTGATAATTGGAGGCACACTCAAACCCCAGGCACAGGGATTTAGGTTTGGGTGATTCAAGTACAGTTGAATCAGTTCAGGCTCCAAGGCATTTAAAGGGACCTAGCTGTATATTTAAATGACTAGGACCCTGCCAAACAGATGATTGCACTGAGATAAGTTTCTCAGAGGGATCAGCTGTTTGTTGGGCAGTGGGAAAAGCAATTCAAATTGTGCAACAGCCAGCTGATCCGGAGCAGGGGGGGGGACTGCCCACTCCCAAACAAGCTGATAGCCAACTGCTCTGGGGAGAGGTTTCTCTCCCTGAAGTGGGGTGGCTCTGGGAGGGATCTCCCAGAAAGCCCTCCCCCACAGAGTCTGGCAGCCAGCTGATCTGAAAAAAGATTCTCTCCCTCAATCTACTTGGGCTTAGCGGGAGGGGTTCATCCCCCTACACACACACACAGCCCACAGCCAACACCTGCCTGCTGTCCCTTTCATTTCCCTCCCCATGGAAAGGGAGGGAGCAAAAGAGCTGATTGGTGGGGTGGTCAGGCCGTTCATTTTAAATGACTTGCAGCCATTCAGGCCTCCCTTTCACTTCCCCCCTTCCCAAGATCCTTTTGCTTCCCTTTAAATGGACCCCCCACACACATACCACTCTGAAGCTGTGGAGCGTGGACCCTCTGCAGCTTCAGAGGGGTCTGTGTGGGAGGCAGGATCATCTGCTTGGTGGGCTCTTTCTCAGTCAGCCAAGTCTCAAATCAGACAAATCAAGCCTAAATTGATTTGGGCTTCTCCCATTTAGCTGATTAAAACTGATCATACATGTGTTTTGGCTTGGACATGATGGCATCCCTGGACATGATGGCATTTTCTGTGGTGGCATGTTGCATTTGGAATGCCATCTCTTGTGAGGATCACCTTATTGTCTCCTAAATAGGTAAAGGTATCCCCTGTGCAAGCACTGGGTCATGTGTGACCCTTGGGGTGACGCCCTCCAGCATTTTCATGGCAGACTCAATACAGGGTGGTTTGCCAGTGCCTTCCCCAGTCATTCCCGTTTACCCCCCATCAAGCTGGGTACTCATTTTACCAACCTTGGAAGGATGGAAGGCTGAGTCAACCTTGAGCTGGCTGCTGGGATTGAACTACCAGCCTAATGGGCAAAGCTTCAGACTGCATGTCTGCTGCCTTACCACTCTGCGCCACAAGAGGCTCTGTCTCCTAAATACTAGGCCAAAATATTAGTATTTTTAAAATCTAGTCTTCAGTGAGGAGTTTTAAGTTTCTTTTTCCCATTTTTAGCTGTTCTATAGTCTATTTCTAACACAAGGACTATTTTACGGTTGTGTTTTTCTTTTTTCATGCCAATGTTTTAATGTTTTCATAGTGTTGTTTTTGCTTCTGAAATGCCTCCAGTGGGTGTCTGGAAAGGTGGCATGTACAGTTCCTGAAGGAATAAAATGAAGAAAATCCCCATATCTTCCATTAATTTCTTTTGTCTTCAATGATGACATAACCAAACTGTTTATATGAGAACATCACTTTTGCAGGAAGAGAATATCAATTTTAAAAGAAAATATCTGCAGCTGTGGCAACAGTACAGTAATTGGTCAGGGAGAGTGTGAATACCAAGCATGAAATGGTAAGCTTTGGAGCTCTGCAGAGACAATAGTGCCTCCCCTACCCCAAATACCCGCCTTTCATGCCAAAGACATTTGCCCGCAAACATCGGTCTCAGCATTACAATTTTTTTCCCTATCCATGGAATGACTAATAAAGGAACAGATACCTTCCACGAGAAGGCAATAACTTTCTAGACTAGAACTGGATAGAACTATTCCTCATGTTAGGGAAAATACAAACTGTGACCATCTGATGGGCCACAGTTGCTCTCTGCAAGCCAACAAACGAGAATATTTGGCAAAAGCCAAAGAAAAATCCTAAGGAGGACATAACCAAGAGGTCCCTTTTAGAATATGTTACAGTTGATACAGCAATTATATAATTGGTGCATGTGTATGTTTAAATTCCTTATTATGTTTCTGAATGGATCTTCTCAGTCATTTTGGTCTTTTGCGTAGCTGTGTAATTAAGACACGCACTATACATAGGAAAATATTTACAACATTTCTAGAAAAAACATACTGCTTATGCTCAATGCGGTTCCAAGAACTACTCACTTGTGGCTTTCAGTATCACCCAAACCACACATAAGAACTTGATGATTCAAGAGACAGACAAGGAGAGGAGCCATTATAATTAAAGGAACACAGCACTCCTTGATGTTCAATAGCCCCCATTTTTAGAAAAGTTCTCATCATTTTTTCGATGTTTACACGGAAAATGACCATGTGTGTAAATCACAAGGTTTCATTTAAAACAAATCTTGAATAACATATGTAATGCCATTTTGAAGTTATCAGAGGACTGTGATGTGGAAGCTTAACTTGAAGCATTTCAGAGCAGGAACAGCATCACTACTTGTGTGCCCTCACTCAAACAACCAAAGTCGTGGGTTGGGGCTGTGGCTTACTGGCAGTATCTCAGAACAAAGTTTGAGTCCAATGACACCTTTAAGAATCATAGAATCATAGATTTGGAAGGGGCCATACAGGCCATCTAGTCCAACCCCCTGCTCAACGCAGGATCATAGAATCATAGAATCATAGACTTGGAAGGGGCCATACAGGCCATCTAGTCCAACCCCCTGCTCAACGCAGGATCATAGAATCATAGAATCATAGATTTGGAAGGGGCCATACAGGCCATCTAGTCCAACCCCCTGCTCAACGCAGAATCATAGAATCATAGAATCATAGACTTGGAAGGGGCCATACAGGCCATCTAGTCCAACCCCCTGCTCAACGCAGGATCAGCCCTAAGCATCCTAAAGCATCCAAGAAAAGTGTGTATCCAACCTTTGCTTGAAGACTGCCAGTGAGGGGGAGCTCACCACCTACTTAAGCAGCCTATTCCACTGCTGAACTACTCTGACTGTGAAATTTTTTTTCCTGATATCTAGCCTATATTGTGGTACTTGTAGTTTAAACCCATTACTGGGTGTCCTTTCCTCTGCAGCCAATGGGAACAGCATCCTGCCCTCCTCCAAATGACAACCTTTCAAATACTTAAAGAGGACTATCATGTCCCCTCTCAACCTCCTTTTCCCCAGGCTGAACATTCCCAAGTCCCTCAACTATCTTCATAGGGCTTGGTCCGTTGGCCCCAGATCATCCTCGTCGCTCTCCTCTGTACCTTTTCAATTTTATCTACGTCCTCCTTGAAGTGAGGCCTCCAGAACTGCACACAGTATTCCAGGTGTGGTCTGACCAGTGCCATAGACAATGGGACTATGACATCTTGTGATTTTGATGTGATGCCCCTGTTGATACAGCCCAAAATAGCATTTGCCTTTTTTACCGTGGCATCACACTGCCTGCTCATGTTTAGTTTACAATCCACAAGTACCCCAAGGTCTCATTCACACACAGTGTTACCTAGAAGCGTATCCCCCATCCAGTAGGCATGCTTTTCATTTTTCTGATCCAGATGCAGAACTTTACACTTATCTTTATTAAATTGCATCTTGTTCTCATTTGCCCATTTTTCCATTGTGTTCAGATCTCGTTGAACTCTGTCTCTATCTTCTGGAGTATTTGCCAGTCCTCCCAATTTGGTGTCATCTGCAAACTTAATGAGTAGTCCTTCCACCCCCTCATCTAGATCATTAATAAATATGTTAAAAAGTACCGGGCCGAGCCCTGAGCCCTGAGGTACCCTACTACTCACCTCCCTCCAGTCTGATGAAACACCATTGACAACAACTCTTTGAGTGCGGTTCTCTAACCAATTCCCTATCCACCTAACTATCTGAAAATCCAGACTGCAGTCCTTCAATTCATCCATCAGAACATCATGGGGAACCTTATCAAAAGCTTTACTAAAATCCAAGTAAACGACATCAACCGAATTTCCACGATCCAGCAAACCTGATACTTGGTCAAAAAGGAAACCAGGTTGGTCTGACAGGACCTGTTGGAGACAAATCCATGCTGACTTCCTTGGATCACCAAATTGTCCTCCAGATGTTTGCATGTTTGCAGATCGTTCCCTTACTTCATTAAGACCAATGAAGTTCCATTCAAGGTATACACTTTTGTGCAAGCACACTTCTTCAGTTAGGAGTAGCATGCAAAATAAAGTTCTTGCATTACCACATTTGCAATGTGCCATGTATCATAGTCAACCTCACCATCCACCATATCAAAACATTGTTTTGCTGCTCAATCCTACTCAGATACATAAGAGTTGGATGGACTTCATATTTCAACATGTCTCCTTCCCCACCTCTTGAGCCACAGAACCCCTACACCCTCACACAACTAATAGGCAAAGATGAGAGGTGTAACCTCTTTCACTTCTTGTACAAATCATCACAATTTAATAGCTCTCACACTGGGCCCCACCCCTTGTTTCCAAATTAAGGCTTCTCTTCCTTCCCCATATGATGTCAACTGTGCCTGCTAGCTGAAACTCTCCCCGGCCTTCTTTTAAAAACAAATATATTAGAATGCTATGTGTTTTTGTGGTTTCAGCACCATTGTGCCTCATGCTGTTAAATCTGCATTCATTTTAATTAAACTGCCTTTGGCGGCTACAACACATTTGTACGGGACGGATGAGGGGAGGGGAATGCTCGCTCACAAAGCAGTTTTTTTTATCTCAGGCTCTTAACATTTTAATTATTTCTCAGAAGTGTTTACTGGGGGAAAAAATAAAATCCTCACAGATGGTAAATTAGGGGAAGAATGTTTCTAAAAATAGCATACAGAAATGGTTACAAATGATCTCTTGTTAATTCAGCACACAGACAGGAGGCTAAATATGGATGCTGGCATTTCTCACGCCTAATTCGGTAGCTTCCTCTTCAACAGATGATGTGAAATCTATAGGCAAGGGGGCCTTCTAAGCAGAACCACTGCCGTGGATTCTAAAAAAAGGACTGTGAATGAGAAAGACCTCCACTGTAGTCACCTCAAGTAGTTTTCTTTCATTTTAGTAATTCCTAAATGACCTGAATAGCCAAGGCTCGTCCAGTCTTGTCAGATCTTGGAAACCAGACAGGGTCAGCCCTGGTCAGTATGTGGATGGGAGACCACCAAAGGATACCAGGGTCACTATGCAGAGGCAGACAGTAGCAAACCACCTCTGAATGTTGCTGGCCCTGAAAACCCTATGGGGTCACGATAAGTTGGTTGACACTTGACAGCAAACAAACAATCTGGCAAGACCAGGCTTGAGGCAGGGCAGTTGAGGTCTTCATGAGGCACGAGACCCACCAGTAAACACACTAGAATGCCATTATTCAATCTAACTCTTCATTCAGACCCACAGCCTCTCTCCTCTTGAGATATCAATGAAGCTGAAATCCCAGAGTTGAAACTTTCCCAGTTATCCTAAACTGGAGTTCCCTGTCAGTATGTTTCACAGCAGAGGACTAAAAAAATAGAGTCCAATAGCAGAGGACTGTTTTACTCATGGTGCTGAAATCTTGCCAGTTCTAAAGCAGCTTTTATGTTCCACATACTCATTCTTACTGGTCTTGCAGTCATACCTACATATGTAAACCAACAAGGACATTGTTTTGCATATAATGGTACAATTCAGGAAATGTTTGATGATAATATTTCCTAGTATATATAAAGTTAAAAAAATAATTAATCATCAGTCAATTCTGGCAAACACTACAGTGTCCACAGGAAGATTACCCCTCAGTTTTTCTTCTTCCAAAGCTGAAAATGGTTCTAAAGGCATATTTCTGAACCTACTATGTAACACTCTACCATTTTTATGTTTACATGCAGAGGTTTATCAGCAAACAGAGGTTTTTGATTACACCTTGTATTATTATTATTATTATTATTATTATTATTATTATTATTATTATTATTATTATTATTATTATTATTATTATTATTATTATTAGATTTATATCCTGCCACTCCCTTGCGGCTTATTTGGCAAAAGATGCAAAATATTTATAAAAGTCTGCCTCACCTTGCTGAAGAAGGCATCATAGATAAGACAGATTACTGGTCTTTTGTGAGGTTTGCTCCTGGTATGTTGCTATTTATTTTATTAGCACTGAGGAAGATGATTGTTTCGCTACAGTTGTCTGCTTTTCTGGATTTGAGTTTTGTTGTAGTTGTTCCTTTTTTGCTTGATGGAATTTTTTTTGCCACAGGTGTATCTATCCTTCCCTAGTAAACTATCCCTTTCATCAAGGCTACATCTATACATCACTAGCTGTTGATCAAGCATTACAGTTTAGCAATAATTTCCAATAGATTTTCCTGTGGAGACAAGCCCACTGTGCATCAGCCTCTGTCAGATTCCTGGCCACCTGGAAATATGAGCCACTTCACAGCCCCCTTACCCCCAGGGAGAGTGCCTCCTGACTCACATCCACACAGCCCTGTTTGGAGGCCACCCACACCTTGGAAGGACAGCATGCCAGCTTGGTTGTTTCTTAAAAACATGCTCCCAATACTGGCTCCTGCCACTGAGCCTGGGGAAAAGGATATGTTCCCCCGAGCTCCCACCAATGCTCAACTTGCAGTGATTCCAATATTGCTGCTCGAAGCCCATACAGCCAAATATCTGTCCCCCACTTGGACAGGTGAACGCTGTCCTCTCTGAACAGGGCTAATTGCCTATGTGTAATGTCTTGGTGCAGTATGATCATGCCCCTGCTTCTTGATATGCAGACTATATATCACATTTTGCTAATAGTGCCCCCCTCCCACATGCTCTAATTATTGCGACAGCATGATCAAGTGATGCATAATACAGTGAGCACAGCTCAGATGCAATGGCATCATTTATGGATGAACATTTGGGATGAGACAGATGGTGTATCATCCAATACTGTCCTTTTCTGGGACCACACCCAAAGATGTGTGTTTGTGTACTACATTGGCCTGCCATCCTACCTGATTCACATTCCTTTGCTATTCACTGACAAGAATCCCTGTTAAACTCTCAATATACTCCTCTGCTCTCTCTTTTCCCAACCTGATGCCACCTGTCCTGTTCTCCCCTTCTCATATACGGACCCACCTTTACTAAACATGCATCATGATATTTCAAATCCCAGCATGCCTGAATGTTACCTAAGGCCTGTTCCCTTGCCACCCTATCATATGACGTAGCAGTCACATCCCCTGCTAGCACCTTAGCCTCCAAGATGTTTGCTAAGTGCCTACCTAGACACCAGCCCCTTTCTGGATATGCTGTCACAATTAGACAGAGATATTCTACATATCCCCTTAACTAGCTAGTAAAAGAGAGGTCTGCTTGGGGTGCTTCCTGATTGCTCTTAATCTTTTTAGACCCTGTTCTAGGTGTATCCTCATGCAGAAATGGTCAAAATATCTAGTTGCCCACCATTAGAAATTGAATAATTTTTGGTATAATTCAGTAAGATATTTCTTCTGAAATAACATGTTTTTAATTATGAGTATGTGTGTATATGGTTTTATTTTTTAAATGCTGGATTATGTTTCCTTGAAGGGATTTTGTAGATGCTGTTTCCTAAAGTTTCTCACAAAGATATGATCAGTCTATGCCAATTGAAAGTCTTCCCATTGTTTCTCATAGGATGAAAATTCTGCTCCTATCTCCCAGTCAAGTTAAATTGTTGTGCTGCATTCAAAACTTGAAAGAATAAGCCACTGAATGTTACATGCTAGGAAAGTCCAATTCTTTTATACCATTTGTTTTCTTCCTTCAGGGGTATAGAGTATGAAAGAAGAGGCAGAACCATCAAAGACAGGAAATTATTTTAACAATAACAAGCCTTGATTCAATTCTAGTCAAATACACTAATAAAATCATTATGTTCAATTAGAAACTGTCAGACAGTGGTGGTTTTGGCGGAAAACCGATAATTTATTTCTCTATTCAATTGTTCATTAAAAATTCATTGAGATAAGAGGAACTGTACACAGAAACGGCAGCATTAGCAGATGATTTACAGCACAAGTACATTTTTCTATGCCGAGAAAGAAAGGGGAGGAAAACAAAGCAAGAGAGTTATTATGACTTGCACATTTGCATTAAAAAGTTTATTGGTTTAAATTCCTTCTTTTGCCAAGTCGCTTTCCTTTCTATTTACAAAGAAGACCTGCTTGTTTATGATATATTCCACAGAACTAAGTACACATACAGAAGATTTGGGTAGAGTTGTCATTTGTAAGGTATGAGTGGTGAACTCCCATCTCCAGGCCTGTCACTCACACTCAAGTGAGGGGTGGAATGTGGGGAGAAGAATAGGGTCTTACAATGACCGTTTATGCACTGGAGGTTTCATTGTGGGCTGCGGGCTGGAGTTTTAGTTGTGGCAGATTGCCCCACCTCTTCCTGCACCCACACAGGGTGCACGAAAGCTGGGGCAGTGAAGTTCCCAGTGCGTAAATGGCCAATGTCATGACATAATTTCTGGTTGGGTAGCATTCTTTATCAAAGAGGATAACTTTACCATGAAGTTTTGAGTGAATGCTAGAGTGTGCAGTGATATGATGCCATTTCCAATTGGAAGTCTGGAAAGGATGTCATGTTATCAAAGGATGCCATTAAAATTAATTTCTACCCTCCCCCCAAGGATTGCCAGGTAAGAATGGGCAACATTAGTTTTTAAATTGTTGATCAGAAGCATATCCTGTTTAAGGCTCATTGAAGTATTATTCATTTGCTTACGGTACTTAGAAAATTTCTATGCCTCCTCTCCCAAGAACCCACTAAAAGCAGTTTATAAAATAAAACATCATAAAATATAAAATACCATTCAAGTTTTAAACAAATAATAAACAATTAAAACCCCAGCTGCGATAGCATGAAAACAGAATGGAACAATTTACAATGTGTCTCATAAAACAGATCTCAGGATTTATTTATTTATTTGGTCATGAAGTCACAGCTAACTTATGGTGACCCCTGTGAGTTTTTCAAAGCAAGTGGCATGCAGAGGTGTTTTGCCATTGTCTGCCTCTGCACAGCATCCCTGGATGTACTTACCAGGGCTGATCCTGCTTAGATTCTGAGATTTGATGGTATTTGGAGAGCTTGGGCGATCCAGGTCAAGGCCTCAGGAATATTGAAACAATTTTAAATGATCAACAGGAGTTGCACAAAAGTGTCAAATCTAGTGTGACTCAGAAAACAAGTCTGAGAAAATATATTAAAGAATATGTAATTAGAAGTTGTTATCATCATACGGAAAAATATAAGGTAAGATCTGTCTGTGTATGAATTTGGTCTCTCCCTTCCTTTTGCAACAAAGATTTTTTCTACCAAAAGTAATATCTTTCCCATCCCCATATTTATTTCCTTATTAAATAATAGTAGCAAAGCTTTGAAAGGGGCAGTGGAAGGCTGCCCCCTGGCTGCCCCCTCTCAGTGGCACAATCCGTTCAGCCGCAAAGCTGGCTTAGCAGGCCAAAGGGAAGCTGGAAAGGCCACCCCTAGCAGTGCCCTCCTATCGCCAGTGTCCTTTGGGATGCAAAGCTCTGTTGCCAGCTCCACAAGGCAATGGCAGGGCTTTGCACCCTGAAGGGATGCTGCTGCTGAGAGGGAGCGGGGGATCAGGCGTCCCTTCGGGCTGCAAACACCCTCACAGAGCCAGCAACAGGACTTGGTGGCTGAAGGGACGCTGGAAAGCCTTTCTTCCTCCCCATGGCTCTTACCCAGCAGCTGCGTCCCTTCAGCCGGAAAGCCCTGTCTGGAGGCAAAGCCCTGTCTGGAGGCTGTGGTGCCACTCCTAGCAGGCAAGGAGAGAGGGTGGGAGCTGGAGGGGGAGTGCCAATCAGGGTGCGACCAGCTTTGCTGGGCGCACTCTGATTGGCCCTATTCCATCTCAGACAGCCAAGACACTCTCCACCCCCAGGGCCGTTTCACAAATATGAAGAGGGAACAACGGATAAGGATATGAAAGTTAGCATATGGAAGAAAATATTTCCCCCCAAAATTTCCTTTGAAGATATAGCCATTGATACCCCATATTCCCTTTCTTCTTTTAAAAAAGAGCTTCTTTTTTCAATTCTTTTTGTAATATTAGCCCTTGCAGATGTTTCTTGCTACACACCACAGGATGGTGATCTACCAGGAGGTGGGGAGGGCATGTTGGAAAAGACATTGTCTGCCTTTAAGCATGTGCAGACCAGAATTCTGACGTTTTGTAGACCCTCAATTTCTGCCCTTCCTGTTTTCCAATTTCTTTTGCAACAATGCTACTTTCTGTATAGGTTTTCCTTAAAAGCTCAAGGTGGTAGAAGAAGAAGAAGAAGAAGAAGAAGAAGAAGAAGAAGAAGAAGAAGAAGAAGAAGAAGAAGAAGAAGAAGGGTTGGTTCTTACATACCGCTTTTTTCTATCTGAAGGAATCTCAGAGCAGTTTACAATCGCCTTCCCTTTCCTCTCCCCACAACAGAAACCCTGTGAGGTAGGTGAGGCTGAGAGAGCCCTGATATTACTGCTTGGTCAGAACAACTTTTATCAGTGCTGTGGCAAGCCCAAGATCACCCAGCTGGCTGCATGTGGTGGAGTACGGAATCAAACCTAGCTCACCAGATTAGATGTCCAAGCTTCTAACCATTACACAGGAGGACAATTGATTTAGTGCTGGAGAAAGCTTCTGCGGATTCCATGGACAGCAAAAGTCACAAACAAGGAACTACTAAGCACATAATGCCTGTTATATCACTGGAAGGGAAAATCATGACACTCTGGGTCACTTACTTTGGCCATCTCATGTGATCCAACTCAATGGAAAGAGCAATTATGCTAGGACTGGTCAGTGGTAAAAGGAAACCAGGCTGGTGATCAAAAAACATGGTGACAGTTGACTCATAGAATTGCCAAGCATTGAACATGACTGAATGACTAACATCATCAAGGTGAAAAGTTCTGGTGGGATGGAGTGACTGGCATCTGCTGAGTCACTCTAACTCTTATTGCCCCTCCCCCCCACTTGTCAGGAAAGTGCATTCAACAGTGAGCCATGAGACAGACTGTAGATTGGAACATCTCTAATGGCTCCATTAATGCTTCCCAAGTTTCACATATAATTCTACTCAGATAATGAGCATTTGTGACATTTACAAATAGTCAGGTTTCAGGAAAGATTAGTAAAATGGACAGGTTTCAGGAATGATGAGTAAATTTCCAGTTTCAAGGCCATTGAAATAACCCCCCCCTATAAACTCTCAATAAGGATTGAAGGAGAGAGTTGAAATGATTCAATTATGAAGGTGCAGGTATATGGAAATAAATAAAAGGTTAATTAACTAGGGTTAAATAAAAGGTTAATTAACTGCCCCTCCGGTAACCAGGATTTTAAAACCAGAGATTTTAGATGAGATTTGGAATTCCAGTTAGTGGGAATCAGTGGAAACTAATTCCCATTAACCCAAGCACCAACACTCATAAGATATGGGTATTTAGAGTTAATTTTTTCAACCAGAATTCCATTATGGCAGCCTATAAGCAATAGTAAGGAAAGAATATTCTGTGATTAAGGTTACATTGTAAAAAAGTTGCAAGCTAGAACATAGGTCTCCAGTCTTGTGAAACCTGTGGACACTTTTTCATATTAGAGAATGGGGAGTGAGCACTACCATATAATGATTGCCATTTTGGGTTACACTCAAAATGTCTGTCAATGAATACCAAGGCCAATCACAAAACCAAGAGCTCTCTTCTGAAATACTTTCTGCTCCAATAAGGAGGAGGGCAACCACAAGATAGCAAATGGGCACTAGGAAACCCATTGTTGAGTACTATGTTGGGGACTATGTTGGGAAATCACTGGGGTAGAGAACTGTTGGGTATGGAATAAACCAGAAACTGACAGGCAGACTTTTTGAGTAGGGCTATTTAAGGGGAAATGTGATAGGAAAGATATGTTCTACTCCTTCCTTTGAAGAGAGAACATATACCTTGGATATTTAGCCTATGGGTTTTATATGTTGTTACCCGCCATGAGCCTTAGGGGAGTAGCGGGCTATAAATTGAAGTAATGATGATGATGATGATGATGATGATGATGATGATTTATCTGGTCAGTGGGATAACTCCTTCAGTGCCTTTAGTCACTACCTAGAAAATGTGAACGATTGCACTCATCATCAGTCAGCTGCAACTCAACAATAACACAGGATGTTAATGAAAATATTAGCACAGAAGGCATGAGATGAACACTTTTGCCTTCCTTTCTGGGTTTCTTTGATTCCAAATGGATAGTGCTTTTGAATTTCATACTGAATTGTGAATGCTTGTCTACAACTGAATAGGTAGATGTTAGAAGTCTCTTCAAATTATTTGGATTCATCCACAAAGACCTATAAGAGCTCTTCAAATGTACTTAAATATTGTAGCCTTTCTCTTTCTCTCTCTGTCTCTGGAACACTCTATAAATAGACTGTATTTTGTGTCATTTCAAAAGCCTTGTAACTGGTTCAATCATGTCAATATTTGGCAAAAACCCTTAAGAAATAAGAAGGTCTTTCACAGTAGAATCTTGAGGTGGAAATAGTGAGACTACCTTTTCTAATGGTGCTTAGCAGCAACGTGCCTCAGGGAATCCTCAGCCATGACCCAAGGATTCCAGCAGATTCACATACACTCTTCCAACTGACAGGCCAGTATTTCAAGGAAATATGTTTCTCACCTATATATTCTTGTGGGAACTTTAGTAGCCATCTCCTCAAAAGACTTGAAAATCAACAGCAATGTGTTGGTTGGAAATGGCTGATTTGCGCAATGCAGGCAATAGGTTAGTGAGTTGGGGTGACTATTTATAGCTTTCCCACTGCATTTGGTCTCACCTTTGGCTCATGTTTTCCAACCTATCCCTCCCTGGTCAGCAATATGGATTAACTGACTGCTTGAGGGACTATGTGTTTTGCCTGATTCATACTATTGGGCCAGGAAAAATTCAATTTTGTTGTTATTTATACCACTAATGTTCCTATAGATTATTAAGCTGTTTATTGGAAATAATGAGGTATTGAACTGTTATGTTTTGAATGTTGTTCATATGTTCCATGTAAAGTTAGATAATGTTTCAATGTAAACTGCCCAGAGCTGCAAAGAATGGGTGGTATAAAAATCCAAACAAAGAAACAAACAAACAAATTTAAATATGCCTAATTATATAAGAGTGGTTCAATCCAGTACCTCACTCTTTTGTTTTGAGAGATATGCAATAGTGTACCCGGAATAGTCATTGAAGAAAGCCATCAGGAATTTGTTTCCTTCTGCTATAACAGTTTTCATGAATCCATAAATGCTACTATGCACTATCTTCAGGGGATGTAGAAATTTCCTTTCGTTGCCTTTGGGAAGGTAGGCACATGTCACTTTTGCTAGATGCAGCATGGAGACCTCATATATGTTTGACATATAATCTTCATGTCCTTGGTTAAACTTCGGTTTTCAAGCTCTTTTATGCATTGTGGATTTCTGTGTCCTAGGTGTCTTTGCTAAATGTTGATGCAGAATTTTTACTATAAAACCATTACTGCTGAGTTGCTTAACATGCATAAGACCCATTATGCACCGGGGGAATAACGCACATTGGGGGTGGAATGGGTGCGACTAAAATCACCGATAACACACGGTGCTGGCTGCAACCGGCCGTAGCTTCGGTGCATGCCGCCGAAAAAGCCGCATTCGCAAAGCGTGGAAGAAAGCGCAGCTTCCGGGTGACTGGGGCGCAACCAGAAGTGGCGCCGGGATCGCCGTGTGCATAATCGGTTACTCTGGGTTTTACTGCCGTCGTGCCCCACCCTGTGCATAACCGGTGTGCCCCCCTCCGCGTTTTCCATGTGACCCGAAATCGCCATTTCAGCGGCCGTGCATAATGGGCCTAAAACTTCCCTCCAGTCATGGAGCATATCAGTTATTTTTCACCCAGTTCCTTCTGTGGTGATGCTTTTCCCATCTGCAAGGAAGATCTTCTCCTTTATGTTGAGATTAGTAAAAGTCTGTGAAGAATTCCTGGTTACAGTCACAGAGTTTAGTCAGAAGAGGACTTATGGAGACACAGTTGATAACTTGTGAGATCTGCTTCTGGTCTAGTTTCAGGGGCACTGGTGAGTGAACCATAGGAATCTGGAAGACTGCACAGTAATTGCTGTTATTCAATTTAGCCACAGTAGACTTAAGGTCTACAAGCTTTCCTGTCAAACCCAAGGCTTAAATAGATCAAGAAGGAAGTAGATCACCTTCCCTGGAAGTAGAACGTGGGACTAATGTTCTCCTGACCTAACTGGGCCAAAATCCTGCAAAGTATTGCATCCATTATAACCATAATTTGGCCCAGGAGGTTGACTATGGGCTGCAAACCTGGCACTGCATCTACACTGGACTATATCAGCATCACTGCTCCTGCTGGGTGGACATGGATCCTTTTGAACTTGTGGGCCAGGTTCTGGACCAGGACTTTGTTATACTAGGACCTGGGGGGAAACAGAGGGAAATTATGATGGAAATGCTCCAAATGTAGGGCAGCCTTTAGACCAGATGGACCAAAGGCATCTACAATGCAGGGGTCTCCCTGAGTTCCTGCTGTCCCCAAGGCAATGTTTTTGACTCCTTGGGTCCCTTTAGTGAGGCTTCTGAATGAGACCAGGGTCAGCTCAATACAAGGGTCACAGCACTCATAGTGGGCTCCCACTGATTTATGGACTCCCTACCTAAATTGCTGGGGATGCATTCAGAATGGAGGCTCCTAAAGGTCCTTCTGAATGTTAGGTTTCATGCAAATACCTCCTTACCTGCCATTTAATTTTAAAAAATCAAAATAGAAATAAAATATAACAAGAATGGTGGAAATCCTAAAGATAAACATCTATAAAATGATTCTAGATATATAAAATATGTTCCTGTGCAATTGTCATCATTCAACTGCTGATGAGGTTACAAAGTTCTCAATCCATTGGATTGTGGAAGGGTTTTTAAAAAATCTCTCCGTTGTTATAATATACCTTTTTTTGCAACAGGGCACAGAGGGTCCATTTTCATTTACCATCATTAAGTCTCCATGAGAGAGACACAGTGTGTGGTACAGAAGCATCCTCAAAGATCAATGAATAGTCTAATATAAAATTGCTAATTCCTTCTTCCTATGAAGACCAAGTAAGAGGCCTAAAGCAGTTGTTTAAGAATGACACTATGTAAATATCAGTGCCATCAATTAGTTTACTTAGTTTTTTACTTTAAAAGTCCTATGTTGTCCTGTATATCCTAAACATTTTTTGCTAAATAACTTACAGCTTAATGTCCATAGAAACAACAGATCTAAAATTTTAGATTGTTTTGGCAAAACAAGGCAATTTAGATCCTTATTCCATTAATTTCTGAGACTTTGTTTATTGATTGCTTATTGATTGACATCGAATATTTATTAAAATTAAAATAAGCCTTTCCAAAACACCATAGTTGCCATACATCTGGTGGATCTTAATCTGATTTTTTGTTCAGATTTTCTGTTCAGTGCAGCTGTTTCAGAAGATCATGTGTTATGCGTAGGCTATTCCCTGCAAACAGGCTCATGGGGTTTCAGAATCTCTGTAAGGGTGGGGAGGAACCAATTAAAATGAACTACCCCAGATACTGATAAATCTGCCCAGTATCCTAATGACTTGTTTCTTGTTGACATAGATGTATCAAAGTTTCATCCAGTTTTTGGACCTTAGATAGGTTTATTAGGTCCCACTGTCTTTGGATGTTGCATTGCAATAATGAAATCCTAGTGACAGATTTTCATTCAGTGGGATACAATCATACCTTGATGCCAAGAACTTTGAAGTGAAAAGGTGACTTCCTGCCAGATAAAGTCATTTGAGATTTAAGACTGAGATACCAAGCAGGTAGTAGGCTGTTAAAGCAAATGATAAACAGCATACTCCATAAGAAGTGCATGATCACACACTATATTAAAGCCTTTGTTTTCTGTCTCTTTGCAAATTTCACATGCCTAACATAGCTAGGCAAGTATTACCATCCAAAGTACAGGAGCAATATTAGATTATGGAAATCCTATTTATCACAATGAAATGAAACTACAGGTGCAAGAGACTGAAAATTCTTTGATGATAGATCACATTGGTTTACATTGCAATGACGTTCTTAGATGCATCTTTCCTGTATGTACGATAGTTTGGATGATTAAGCACTGAGAAGATACATAAATTGCATGAGCATCAAGATCTATTTAAATGCATGAAAAGGAATTCACTCAATTATTGCTCAACAACATGGCTGTTTGAGGACAAGGATAATTATTCATCGAGGTCAAATGATGCACACACATTTGGAGACACATTTTGCTTCTTCTGGGCATAGATAGAATGTTAGACATGATCAACACAGGGCAGTTAGTTTGAAGATTCTTCAGGATCCTGTGACCATTTTCCACTTAATAACCATGGGACAACAGGTTTTTTTTAAAAAAACAAGAGTAACAATGGTATTTTATGCCAATCATATGTGGCCATTTTCATATGGTGGCTTTGTTGATTTTAGAATCTAGGTCAAAAGTATGGGTTCCAGTCAGGGCAGAAGTCTTTTCAGACTAGATCAATGCCTAGGTCTTCTGTCTGTTCTGAAAATAGCATGAGAGGCAGGACACTTCATGTCAGAGGTATACTAACACATCCCACTGCCTTCTCTAGTGAGTTGGAAATATCATGAATGGGATCCACCTAGCTTTTCTGCTGGCGATAAAGGAAGTTGTGATCCTCTTTGACCAACTGTGATTATACAGTTCTGTTGTGACCTGCAGACCCTATTGAATCATTCCTTCCATGTGTAAGACCCACACATTTTCCATACTTCAGTCTTGCCCCTGTTTTCTGGTGAACTGAATCCTCAAATTTTGTGGCACCCCTTGTGCAAAAGGGCACATATTTCAGTGAATTTTTCTTGAATTCAGATCCTACCTTCCCCATGTAGGCTACAATTTCTTTGAAAAGGGGCTGGGCAGCCATGTTGTCATTTACTTCATTAGCAATGGAACATCCTTTTTATGCACATGTGCTGTAATGTCATAACATTATAACATTGTTTTTTAAAAAAAGGTTGAATGCATTGTGAAGAATAGCATGGTTGCCACCATTTTAGAAATGCCTGGCACATCCTTAGTCGCCAACTAAGAAAATGGCCAACAAAGACTCCCTCAAAATCCTAATGAAAATAGTATTCTATTCATGATCTTTGAACTGTATACACTAATTCATAACAGTGTTATTCAATTATGAAGCATGCCAAATGTGTTGTTATGTACTTCATCAGCAATAAGATAGACATGACCTAAATCATGGATCTCCACAAACCCATGAAATTGTGTAGTTTGTGGCTCATGAACCGGGTTCATATGGCCACATCCCCAATGACCATGCATAACTACATATGGATCTTACCCCTCTGTGTGCATTTGTGGGTTTCTTTGGGGGTAGAGTTTCCTGTCCTATGATCTACCCCACATTCACTTTGACTGCCTCTCAGCCTTCAGGGTTCCTCTGGCCTTCAAGGTGCCTTGGTCTTCTGCTTTTTTCATGGAGTGGATGAAAGTCTAGGAGTCTGGTGAGAATGGACACCATTGGGACTCAAAATGTTGCAGTTTTGGTACATGGGACAGAAATAGTCCTGTTGACTCATCAGAACTTGGGACTCACCATGGACAGAGCCTCCACTAGAGGTGCTGCATATTCTTGCAGCTGCCAACCCATCTGCATGGGCAGGTGCAGATAGCATTGGCAGATGACCATAATGATCCAGACAGAGGCTAATGCTCAGTGATTTGCCTGGGTGGCCATAATATAGGAGGTATTAACAGCGGCGAGTAGAACCACAGCCTTGTTAAGGGGCAATGCTCCCTCCCACAGAATGCAGGGTGCCCCACATGCTTTTGATGGGAAGAACATCCTTCCCTACCCAACACTGTGGTTGCATTCAAGGTACAGTGTTGGGATGGGAGAGTGAAGATGTATGCTGCAATGGGAAGTTTAGCCACAAACATCCATGAACAATGCTTTGCAACCTCTGTTACTGGGGATAAACTTTTGGAGATTCTGCATGGATGGGTAGTGGAAGTGGCAGTTTGTGTTAGGGTTGATCATGAAAACATACCTGGCCATGCCTCAGCACATGGAGATTGTCAGGCATCCCTGCCTTTGCTCGGCTACCTGGCTGCCCCAGAGTTCATTGCAATGATTTCTGAGGAGAGCAAGTAGATAGTTGATTAGGCAGGCAGGTAGTTGGTTAGGTAGGTATGTAGATAGCTGGTTAGGAAGGCAAGTAGAAAGTTGGTTAGGTAGGTAGGTGGATAGGTGGGTAATCAGAGTACCTGACCCAGACCCCAGGGAGCATGTTGGGAGCCACACCCCATCCAGGCCCTCCAAGCTTGTGGATCCTCATTGTCATATGTGGAAGCACCACTTGGCCCCTGTGGGGGCTCCTGATGCCCATTTCAGTCATCATCCATTAAGTTCATAAGAAACCTTGCTCCCCTCTAAAATTATGACAGCCTGGATGCAGAATTTTAGCCAAAAATAATGCTAGATTAATGGGAACAACTTTTAGGGAAAATATTAAACTAACAAAATAAAACTATTACATAGGAAGGTAGGTTGGTGGATAACCACTTACCAGGGCTAAAGGGGAGAAGGGTGGTCACTGGACAAGACCCAGAAACCATCTCCACAATAAGGTGATACCGTTAGGGGGCTCAACAGCAAATTTCACATGTATAGCATCCCAGGAAACAGCTAAACAGTTAACAAACTCAAGCAAACCTAAAGGTTCGCAAACATGGGTGGATCTATGCAAGTTGGGGGTTTGTGACATCCTCCAGACCTGCGACCAACCACAAATCCAATGAACTTCCATTTTCCAAGTTCAGGTTTGGGGTTCAGGGTTTGTGCCACTCCCCCGACTTGCAACCACCCATAAATCCAACAAATTTCCATTTTCCAGGTTCATGCCCACCTCTAAATAGAACCTCCTTTTTGCATATGCAGCAATGTTATAACACCATAACATTGTAAAAAGAAAGAAAACATAGTGGGTGCTATAGAGGATGGCAGGGTAAATGAAGAAGCAATACAAGTGTGTAGTATCAACACCTACACACACACACACACACACACACACAAAAGAAAGGATCTTCATGAATGGATAATTTAATGTAGAAGGCTACATGAAACTTTGCTGCTAATTTTATTCAAATATTATAATGTTACAATGTTGGTAATATAATAATGAAGAAAATCAATATTACACTGAAAAAAATAGTGGATTGCTCAGGGGACATCCTTGGGGGGGTGAACATGTGATACTGACAACATGTTAATGATGACTTAACATGGTGAGTTTCCTCTTTCTGTTGTGGCAGTCATTAGTGAGAAAGACTGGTGAATTGTCTGGATCTGAAGTAATTTGTGCATATACATTCTCTTTGCCTCGTGGGCATTGTGGTTATTGGAATGGGGATGAAGATTTTGCATTCTGCGGGCAATTACATGACTCTTGACCTGCATCATGATCATAATCTCTTATGATTTCCTGCATCACAGGTTACAGTATAGTTTATTTACCAAGGCAAATCCTGGAATACATGATGCATTTTATGTAATTGTCACTTTATTTCCTGTAGATGCAAATATATTGTTTCAAGAAACTCTGGAAGTGCTTAAGCTATTTGAGTTGTGACTTTGGCATTTCGGGAATGGAATAGTGGGGAGTCAACTGAGATTTTAGTATTCAGATTTTTTTAATGTTCTGTGACAATATTTTTAAATTGTAGAAGTGGCTTCTTTAATAGCTCTGAAGTTAAAAAGATTGCAAAGCTATTTTTGTCCATGCAAAACCCCAAAATGAGAACCAAATCCATGTAATTCAATTTATTAAACATCTAATTTAACACAAAACACTGTAAACTTTTGAACTTGAAATTAAAAATGGCAAAACAGTAGATTACAGATGGAGGAGCCTGCCTTCTACCCTTCTACCTTTAAAATTGTTTTGTAACGTCAAGTCTGATGAAGAGTTCTGGTGAACTCAAAAGCTTGCATGGTGCCTTGTGTTAAGTTGGTTGGCCTAATAAAATGTATTACATGGAATTTGTGCTTGTACTTGGATAGCTGGCAGGCTGAATGCTTTAAACTGCACAGATGCAAAGATAATTGATATGGCAACCAATCTGAACTTTAAACAAAAGAATAAGACAATGAGGAGCTTTGAGCCTGTGTAAATTAGTAATTTGATCCCTGTGAGTTCAAATGTCGATTGCATTAGGTGCAAAGTTCACATTATCCCTGGACATAACTCACAGATAATAAGTATTCATTTCCTCTGGAGATTGACTGGTATATACTGTTCATGTACACACAAAGGTTTTTTTTGTCAAACATTGTCGCAAGCCTAGTTTAAAGACACATTTATTCTGTGATTTTATGTATTATTGAACTCTGAAAGAGCTTTACAAACATGACTTTGTACATGGATGAATGATTGATCTATTGACAGATGTGGGTTCTTCAGAGGCTCACCAAGGATATGTGTGCAGCATACACCATTCAGAAGCTATTAGGCTCAATGTCACTACTTCCTGTGGGTACAGCTTAGGAAACTGGATTCCAATATGGTGATGGATTCCCAAGGAGCAATCTGTATCCAGAGGCAGAAAAACATGATCATCACTGAAGTCATCAGTGGGATTTTTCAAATTGCTTTGCAAGTGGTGAAATAACAGATGGGGAAGCAGATCAACAGCACAATCCCAGATAAATAAACACTCTTCTTCAGCCTACAGTCAATAAAAGTTCTGGCCCATTTATTCAGGTGTGCCTCGAGTGTCTCAAATAATAAAGCATGGTGCAGTGGCTAAGAGCAGTGGAATGTAATCTGAAGAACTGAGTTTGATTCCCTACTCTTCCACATGCAGCCAGCTGGGTGACCTTGGATTAGTCACAGTTCTCTTAGGGCTATTCTTGCTGAGTAATTCTCTCTGAGCTACTCTCAGCCCCACCTAACTCACAGGGTGTCAGTTGTGGGTAGAAGAAAGATAAAGGCGTTTGGAAGCCACTTTGGGACTCTTTTGGGTAGTGAAAAGTGGCGTATAAAAACTAGCTTTTCTTCTGTTCTTTTCACCAAGGCTTCAAGTGACTTGGGCCAAGGGTCCTAATTCTATTGGACCTTGAGCAGGGTGCCCCAGCCATCCTACTTGTCTCCTTTGTTTCCTGGGAGGGGACCAAAGAAGTCAATAGCCAAACACACATGAGCAGCCACTGCCAAAAATCTCCAAATGCAAACAGAACCTAGAAGTCCAACAAGGCCAATGTCAAACCAGAACAACCCTGCAGAATGATGGGCCAACATGGCAAATCTAATTGAACCAGTGACAAACCAAAGAATCCAAGCAAAACCAATTGTGTGTGTTTTGAAAAACTGAAACTCTCACCAATAGTTAAGAATTATTACAATCTAACCAGAAATATTCTTCAGAACCTGCTACAACAATTACATTTTTAAAAACACAAGAACACCCCAAAGCTCTGCAAAACCACTTCTCCATAAAACATAGCACAGAAAGTTCTTTAAGGCAACTATAGAGGAATGGCTGTAAAACAGGAACTAGAAGAACATAAAAATAAATTATAATGTATATTAGCCATTAAATAAACTGGTTATACACATGTGATTGTCTCATGTCCTTACTTGGGTTTCCAGGGCAACAGGAACCAACTTGGTGTGATGGTTAGGAGTGCGAACTTCTAATCTGGCAAACTGGGTTTGATTCTCTGCTCCCCCACATGAAACCAGCTGGGTGATCTTGGGCTTGCCACAGCACTGATAAAGCTGTTCTGATCAAGCAGTAATATCAGGGCTCTCTCAGCCTCACCTATCTCACAGAGGCCTTTTATGCACGGCCACTGAAACGGCAGTTGGCAGTCGCATGGAAAACGCGGAGGAAGAAGAAGCGAAGCAAACCACAAACGCACGGGACGGAACGCAAGAGCGGCAAAACCCAGAGCAGCTGCTGGCTGTGGCCAATGAGGCGGCGATGCAGAGCAAACAGGAAGGGAGGCGAGCATGGTGCTGACTGAGGCTGGGCTGCCAAGCAGGGTGGCCACGGCACACACAGGCCCTGCCGGTGAAACCGAAGGGCACGGAAGGGGAGAGAGCAAGCACACCCAGAAGCCCTGTACACCACGGACCTCTGCGATTATGCACGCGGCCACTCCGGAGCCACTTCTGATTGCGCCCTGGTCACCCAGGAAGCTCCACTTTCTTCTGCGTTTCGCTAACGCAGCTTTTTCGGCGGCATACGTCGACTCTGCGCTTGGCTGCCACCTGTGGCGTGCATTATTGGAGATTTTAGCCGCTGCCATCCCACCTTGAATGTGGATGTTCCCCTCCGTGCATAATAGGCCAGGGTGTCTGTTGTGGGGAAAGGAAAGAAGAGACGAATGTAAGCCACTTTGAGACTCCCTCGAGTAGAGAAAACTGGCATATAAGAACCAACTCTTCTTCTTCTTCTTCTTCTTCTTCTTCTTCTTCTTCTTCTTCTTCTTCTTCTTCTTCGTGTCTTGTACCTTACCACTCCACTCAACAAAGTATTAAGCCTTCTTCCAGCCTCAGGAACTTTCCTTCATCATATAAATATCTGTTCTTTCCATAGAGGGAAACAGGACATTTGCAACAGGCATGTACTGGTTTGGCACACTTTCTGCTTGCTAGTCAGGAGCAGGGAATGGAATTTTGTGACTGGCTGTTCAGTTGTTTGACTCAGTTTTTTGAGCCATTTTTCATGATTAAAATAGTTTCCTATAGTACAATGCAATGAGCAACAGTTTTGCATGAACATTGTCATACAGCTTTATGAGACTTAGTCATTCTCACAGATCTGTTATTGCCTTTCAGCTGCCAGCCACATAAATAATAAGCAATTAATTTGTCAGCAAAAAAAATTTTCAGAAGTCTTTTTTATGAGTGTCACAATAAAATCAGAGTCCAGTAGCACCAGTCACAATTGAAAAAACCTGTGGGTGAGCACTTCAGCCTTCCAGGACATTCAATAATGGACCTGAGAGTATCTGTTGTATTGCAAAGGAACTTCAAGAACAGGCTAGAAAGGGAGATTGCAGAAATGTAAGTTATTACAAAACTCAATACTATGACATACCAGGACTCAACAGGGACAAAGGTTTTTTATCTCACTATTCATGCTAACCTTGTTCAACTTGTGTATCCGTATCCCTCACTATTTATTTTATTTGTGATAATTGTGACTGTAAGATATGGCAATGGAATGGCATTTTGAGTTTGACTCCCTAGCCTTGGGATAGTTACCAGCAATTCCCTGGGAGGAATGTCTCACAGCTGTATGGAGACAGATGGAGCAAGCAACATATGGAGATGTGAGAACTTTTGATCGCTAATAAAAGGCAGTTTGGTTCTCCCTGTGTAAAGTACACTGAATTCTAGAGGATTGTTTGGCTGTTTTGACAAAGGATTATCATTGTCTGTATTTGGCTGTGACACAGTGTACTGATGTAACAGAATTGATTTTTGCTATATATTCCCTGTCATCTAAGAAGATCATAGTTTGACGAAGAGTGCTTGCACTCAAAAGCTCATGCCCTGAATAAATCTTTGTTTGTCTTAAAGGTGTTACTGGACTCTGATTTTATTGTGCTACTTCAGACCAACCCAGCTACCCATTTGAATCTACATTTATGAGTGTGTTTTGCCTCAGAAACCCTTTAATGAAGAGACAAAATAGCTTGTGTTTCACTAGTTTATTTAACGAGGTGGGCAGTCTTGGGAGGAGTGAGTAGCTCAGGAGGTTGGGCAACCAAGTATCAAAGCAGCAAGGCACTGAATACACAGGATAGGTAGAGCCTGCTGAATAAGACAGAGTTAGAACTCAGAGGCTTTTCATGCATTCCTGCTTGTCCACTCCCTTCTTCTGAGTGATGTACTATTATATTTAGTGATGGCTACAGGGAAAAAAAGAGGAATAGATAGGTAGATGGAAGATAAGTCTACTAGCCATCATGACTGAGGAACCTCAACATTCAGAGGCACTAATCCTCTGAAGCCCAGAGCTAGGAAGAAACATCAGTGGAAGGCGCAGCCTCGGTGCCGTGCTGTTGGTCACCCAACGGAACTGATTGGCTCCTAAGGGAGGCAGGATGCTGAACTAGATGGCTCACTGGTGTGATGCAGCAGGGCTCTTATGTTCTTATGAGTGAAGACAAGGTGGAGTTCAAATGGGTGAACTTTAGAGACTCAAAGGGTTGTTCCTTGTACAGTTATGAATTAAAGCAATGATTGCAGGCTGGGAAGGAGAGTTTAGGACACCCAATACTGTCTCTTATACATTCTCATCCATTCTCCAAAGATCTCACAACAAAGTAGATGATTCTCCTTTCCTTATTTTTTCCTCATAATAACCTTTAGAAGTAGGGTAGGTAGAGGGAGGGCTAGCTGGTCCACAGTCATCTATCACACTCTCATAGCAGGGTTTGAACCCAAGCATGTTTCTCACAGTTCAGATACTGCATAACTCCCACAGTTTAGATACACAACAATACACAACACAGACTTAGGTTCAGCCCTTAAGTTATGAAGACGTAAAACCATGCAAACTGGGAAAAATTGCCTTTGCTTTCATGAGAAAAACAGCAGTTATCAGGACTTACTCATCTAATTGCAGAAGTTATTAAGAAGAGTGGAGAAAAGCTAGTGATTGACTTACTATCCCATCCTCTTTTCTAAGCTACCTTGTGCTTGAGTGGGAAAGTGAGTTTGAAATTGAAATTTATTCTCCCCCTTGTGATATTACACATGACCAATGACTAGCGTGCAAGCAATATGTAAAGTGCAGCAACTGATTTAAACTTGTTTGGCCTTTGAAGTAAGACCACAATTTGTCCTCTGGCATTTATTTGGAACATGCAGTAGGAAAACCCAGCATAATCAAGACAACCACCTGAAATACTGGTGGGGGAAAAAAAAGGTTATGCGATCCAATTAATTATTACATTGAGAGGGACTTTTGTAAAAAAGTGAATGTCATCCATATGGTAGTGTAGGCATCTGATACTGAAGAAGGCGTCATGTAATGAGAACAGCTTGTGAAGGACTCAGCCCTGGATTATGGCACAAGAGAAGAGCAAATGCCTCATTTGACTGAGTCTCTCACATCTCTTTCTGGCTTTCCTTATGCTTTTATCATGCCTCAGCAAAAAAATATGGATGGGTAAAAATGGCATCCTCCTCTGTCAAGTGTGTTTTCCCCCTCCTACCTCCTACAGTTCTTGCCATGAAGAGGCAGAGCCCAGGAAGGAGTATGTTGATTCAAAATGAGTGGAAGCTCTTCAGGGTAGAATTAGCTATATCACTTTGAATCAGATACAGTATGTTGTTTCCTTTCCTCCCACGACTGGTAAATTGGCTCCAACTATACCCACATCGTTCAGCTTTGCCTACACATACTAAAAAAAAAATGTAACCAGCTTCCTGTGCTCATGAAGAAAACAACAGCCATGTGTTAGAAAGTGATGGATGCCCCTGATCAGAAGGCACTTAATTTCAGAGGACCATTGTAGAGGAAACAGGCAGTGCCCCAGGGCTACTGCTGCCAGAGACCTAGGGCATATGAGAGAGAAGGAGAAGCCCTTTATACCATATCCTTCTACAAATGACATTATGCATATTGAAATCAACTAAAAGGGAGATGGGACAAACCCATTAGCAAAAATCCATAGACACAGGATCAGTGACAGTCCCCCCCCCCCAAAAAAAAACATACTTACATATGTACACTTCCTTATATGCATAGATTTCCTGCCTAGAAGTAGGTGATCTCATTCATGCCCACCCCCCGAGAAACCTGTAATAAGCAGAGCCAGGGCTTTCTCTGCCTTGGTGTTGGCCTGGTGGAATGTTCTTCCAAGTGAGATAAGGGCCCTGCCAGACTTAAATCAGTTTCACAGGGCCTGAATGACAGAGATGTTCCACCAGGCCTATGGGGAAGCCCACAGGACATCATCAACAACTGGCCTCCCTGCATAATAAGTCAACAGTTAGAGCAGTTACAGAAAGCAGTGAAAGTCCAAGTTATTTAACCCCTTAGGTTCCATATTTTTTAAATGGCTCAAGTTTCCTCCTGTTCTAGTAATTTATTAGCATTTAGTCTTTTAAAGATTTCTGTTTCAAACTTTTAAAACACATAACAATGTAATTGTTCCCATTTATGATTTTTAATTATACAGTGTTAATTATACAATGTTACAATTTTACAATTGCAAAATTGAAGTTGATCTGAAAACAATAAGTATGTATTAATGACATTTATCGTTTATATGTATTTTATTTATTTACTAATTACTGTTGTACAATCACTAATTGTACCTTTGTATTTTCTAAGATTTAATGTCCCTTGACAAAGCTAGTGGGTGAAATGTGTTGAATAAAAGAATAAAGAAATAACAGAAGATTGAAGACTCCACAGAAGTCTATTTTGGATATTTTATTTGCCACCTTGGTATACCAGTGCCTCAATACTTGTATCTGATCTTTCACTGGGTCCTGCCCCTCTCAATTTATCATTTTGACTCTGCTCCATTGGCAAGTAAGCCCACTGTCTCACTGACCTCTCTTACAGATATTCACCAGAATGTGGTCAATACACTATACCCATAAGAATATTATCAAAGCAGTGCTACCAGTCAGAAGTAGAACATATGCATTCTTTCCCTCCCTCTATTTGTCCATTCATGTGTATGGGGTTGAGTGTGCCCATAGGACCTCCTTTTGTTGAGGGTCTTCCCAAACCAAGAATTGCCTCTGAGTATCAGCTATAGGCTGGCACTAGTCAGCAGTTGGCCAATGGAGCCACTTTGGCTTTTGTTTTTCTTTGAGATGTGGCCAAGGATATCAAGATTTTGCAATGTGTGGATGGGCTGATATGACCTTGACAGCAGCAATAGGAAATACTTCTTCAAGTTGATTTTGTAGTTGTAAGTACCAGGCTTGTCTTCCATGGTATAAAAAAAAAACTAGCATTTCTGTACATGCTTATTGTTGGGATATGTACCAGAAAGAACTTCATAGGCATCTACTAGTTAAATGTATCAACTGACACTTCTGAAAATTATTGTAGTCAAGGTTGCATTGCATATTATGAATGCTTCTTCCATCCATGGTGGATGAAGATGACCACATGAGTACTTCCTCCTGATCAGCCTGTTTGCTCTCATTCTGTCCATCATGGATCTCAGGTATTGCTTCAGATTCTTCACAACATCCCTGAATTGGATGGAGCTGATTGATCTCAGTATATTGATGTCACTGCACTTAAAGTCCTTGAAAAATCTTTCCCAGCAGTTATCATGAGGAACAAGGGATAGATCAAGATAGACCAGAAGTATCTTAATATGATGGCCCAGATTCACTGTGGAAAGGTCATGTAGAAGGCTGTCAAGTTGGACGATGGAAAAGTGAAAATATGACACTCATAGTCTGTTTCACACAAGGGCAATGCAACATTGAAATGGATTTTTAAAATTAAACCAGCAAGCTCATGAAATTTGGTCTCATCCCTAAAACATGGACTGGGGCAGATATTGTGAACATTCATTTCCCCTCTTTAAGTCACAGATCAGGTGTGAAAAGACACTAATCCTATTATGTGAAGGCAACTCTCAATGATGAACAGCATTCTCCTGATATTTTTAATGGATGCCAGATTACTGCTGAGAGTGGCACAAGGCTGAAAACCTAAATATCCAGTACTGATTCACAGTTATAGCTTTCTGTCGTGCTGCAACCCCCCCCCCCCCCAATCTTTTCAGGCTTGCTACATAACAATTAAACAAAGTGTGAAGATAAGATGAAATGTCAAGGGCAACCACATGCTTCATTCCTGCAATTATTTTATTATCGTTTCCGATTTACAGCAGATGGCTGAGAAGCAATGATTAGAAATACCATTGTGCATGAGGGTGTAGGATGCTGCTGTAATGGTTATGTCTCCTCTGTTATGTACCAGATACACGATGCAGTGGAATTAAACATTACCTTGGCAAATGTAGGCTTCCAACAAGGCATTTGTTGCAGTAATGTGAAAGTTGGGACCATTTGTGTGGGGAAACAGATGGGTGGGAGAGGGTACTTAACCCCTTCTGTGCTGCTGACTGTCCTCCTGCTTGGCTTACTTCCAGTATCAAAGAATACCCAGGAGGGGAAAAAACCTTTCATATTGTCTTGAATCACCACATAAACAAAGCTGAGGGGTTGTGGCTCAGTAGTGATAGAGCATCTGCTTTTTATGCAAAAAGGCCCAAATTCCAGGCACCTCTGTTTTAAAAGGCAGAGTAACAGGTGATGTGAAAGACCTTGAGTTGAGACCCTGGAAAGTCACTGCCTGTCTATGACCCATTATGCACAGGGGGAATAACGCACATTTGGGGTGGAATGGCGGCGACTAAAATCACCAATAATGCACGGTGCCAGCTGCAACTGGCCGCAGCTTCGGTGCATGCCGCCAAAAAAGCCGCATTAGTGAAATTTGGAAGAAAGCGCAGCTTCCGGGTGACCGGGGTGCCACCAGAGGTGGCGCCGGGATCGCCGCGTGCATAATCGGTTACTCTGGGTTTTGCCGCCGTTGCGCCCCGTCCCGTGCATAACCGGTGTGTCGCGTCTTCCCCCTCCGCGTTTTCCATGTGACCCGAAATCGCCGTTTCGGCAGCCGTGCATAATGGGCCTATGTCAGTACTGCTATTCTCAATATAAGGCAGTTTCAGGAGGAGGGATGTGTCTCAGAGGAAGAGCACTTGCTTTGCATGCAGAAGATCTCAAGTTCAACCCTCAGCATCTACAAGGATTTGGTTGCAACTGATGAGAAAATCCTTTGAAGGCTTGGAGAGCTGCTACACTCAATGGGCCACTGGACCAGCTCTGTATAATATAGTTTCATATGCCTCATTTGCTTTTCAGTGGACAGCTATGAGTCATTCAATGTTGAGCAGTATTATCCACATCTGGAGCAGTAACCCATGAAGAGAATTTCCTATCATAAATCTACCAAACTATATTTCTGTCAAAGGGTTCTATATGACCCTACACCCTTCTGTCGCCTATATGATAGAAAGAGCTGAGCAAATTTAGTTCTTCATATTCTATTTAAATGTTTTAAACATACTTAAATTCCTATTTTTGTATTTTATTTTTGCACTAGATGCAAAGCCCGTTGCATCCAGGAATGCAACGGGTGCTACGACACACACCTGTACTGTGTCCTTCCTGGGTGCTGGCCCTCCTCCCCCTGCTCCCTGCTCAACCTTGAAATCCAGCACAGTGAAGAGGTAGTAGCAGACTCAAATCTTAAGGCCCGGGTCTGATCCCTCACACTACCTCCATGTGCAGGAAGGTGGGTTACCAACCTCCAGGTGGGGGCCTGGAGATCTTCTTGAATAACAACTCCTCAGAGAAACAGCTGGAAGGAAGAAGGAAAGAAACAAAGAAAGGAGAAAGAAGGAGGAAGAAAGAAATAAAGAAGAAAAGAAAAAAGATAATAGAATAAATGAAAGGAAGGAAGGGAGAGAGGGATGAAGGGGAGGAGAACAACAGAAAGTAAGGAGATGAAGGAGACAAGACAGAAGGAATATGGATGGATGGAAAGAAAACAATGAAAGGGGACAAAGGAAGGAAGGAATGTGGGGAGAATAAAAGAAAGGAAGGAAAGGGGACAAAGGAAGGAAGATAGAAAGAATATGGAAGAAATGAAGGGAAACAGATAGAAAAAAGGAAGGAAGGCTTTCCTTCACCCCCCCCCCATGGGGGAGTGTGTGGAGGAGTGCCTAAAGGTCACCCTGGACCCCATGGGGCCAGCGGGAGACATTTTCTTCATGTTCCTAGGCCCTTCTCTCAGGGGTGTATACAGAGGATAGCCAAAAATAGGCCAGTGGGTAGACTTTCCTGCACAAAGGCCATGCTCAGTCCATGGAGCTTGTGGGAGGGCTGTACCCCTTCTCCCACCCCCACTCCCAAAATCTTGGGTAGGTGTAGAAGTCACACTCTGTGTCCTGGGGCTGGACAGCAGGCCGATCTTCTTCCTCCCTCCCCGCCACCCCAATCTGTGGCCCAATTTATCTTTGGGAAGTGGGCCAGCAGAGGGAGTTGGTTCTTCTTCCAGCAGGAAAAAGGAGAAGGAGGAGGAGAAGGCTGAGGGTGGGACAGACTTGCCATTGATCTTCCATGAGAGAGTGGACTCTCCTGAGGGCCAATCAGATAGTGTGTGAGTTGTCTGTCATGCAACTTGAACTTTATTATGGTTTGTTGTTGTTGTTAGGTGCGAAGTCATGTCCGACCCATCGCGACCACATGGACAATGATCCTCCAGGCCTTCCTGTCTTCTACGATTTCTCAAAGTCCATTTAAGTTTGCACCAACTGCTTCAGTGACTCCATCCAGCCACCTCATTCTGGTTAAAGGTATGTAATTTTACCTTTGTTGTAATCTGCCTTGAGTCCACAGAAATGACAGAAAATAAATTAAATAATAATTGATGAGATACGCATGCTTAATCACCCCTTGACACCCAAACACTTTATTTCTCAATGCTTTCTTCTGTGCTTGGCCCATTTTGTATAACTAGATTTAGTTTAATAGTTTCAGTATTTAGATCTGAATTTCCGTTCCTCATTTTATTAACCTGCACTAATGTTCTGTAGTGCTGAGTTTTCCAAGTAATACATATCAAGAAGTCCATGTGAGAGAGTTTGTGTGAGAATCACGGCTGCTTCTTTGCCTTCTTAGCTGATTTGCTCTGGGCTTTTCTTAAAAGCTGCTTACTTGGGTTTTAAAAGCCAAGTTCACTTCTCCTTAATAGCTTGCTTTAAACATACTGAATTCTCATTGATCACCTTCTCACTGAACTGAATGGCTATTTACGCCTGCGTGCTTTAGTTTTGCCTCTATTTCACTGTAATAAATCACATTCTCACTTGCTAATTCCGTGCATCCTTTGTTTCCATTACCCTGCTACCTTCCTTTTCTGCACTTTCTGTTACAGGGGGGGAAATGGGGGATTACTACTCTGCCTGTATTGCATCACTGTCCTTTATAAAGACTGGTGACCTTCTTTCCCCTCTGAGGTGCTGACACTGGTTGAAAAATCAGAAAGAATGGCCTGTGGTATGAAGGGCCAGAAGCAATTTTTATTTCATGTGAAGGCTTGAACTTCACTTTTGTTCATATGCTGTTTAATGTTTTGTCTGAATGATGACAAACATATCAGACAGGATAGAGCCACCCACTCAAGGATAGTGTGAAGTTCTTTTCAAACTGGGGAGCCTGAGGCAATATATGACTGTGCCACTAACAGAGTGATAAACAAAACATTATTGTAACAGTCTACAGGGGACAATAGATGTGACAGAGTATGTTGGGCTAGGATCTAGGAGACCCAGATTTGAATTTCAGCTTTGCCATGTAAGCTTGTGTGGTAATGTTGGGCCAGTTAGACAGTCTGTACTTAACCTATCTCATAGGGTGATGTGATGATAAAAGGAAGGAGGAAAAAACAGTGTAAGCTGCTTTGGGACTCAGACGTAAATGAAAAAACACCATGTCTTGGCATACAGTTTATTTCCTTTATTACAAGCAGGATGTTTTATACATAATAGATCAGGAATGGTATGCACCTGCATCTGAATTTTGGAATTTCAAGAGAACCAAACTAGAAGCCTTTTCATTTTTGTTATACAATGTTGTGATACAATTTCAGGACAACCATACTTGAAGCTTTCCAGTTGCTCTTGAATTCCTATGGGAATTGTTATTGCAGGCTTTCTCCCCTGTTACTGATTATAGAAACTTGAATAACGGTTTTCAGTTACTTAGCTTTGTAGCAGAATGTATAGAATGACAGCACAAAGCATTTTAATACCAGGAAGAAGCAGGCCAAAGAATTTTCCTGTTGGAAAGGGCCTGGTAGACTAAGGTGCCCATTCTTCCCGCATTTCGCGGGACAAGCATGCTTTCTGGAGAAATGTCCTGCACCCCCGGGGCTTTAAAAAAAAGTCCCACCTGGTCGTGGGAAGCCTCACAAGCCGGTCAAACCAGCCTGGCTTTGGGCAGCAGCGGTGGCAGCGAGCGGGACCCACGGGTGCTTTCCCGGCTGGGCGAGCAGGACAGCAGGCGGTTGAGCAAGATGGCCACTGTGGAGCAACAACAACAGCGCCCCAGGTAAGGCCCATGATGGACCCTGGGCAACCCCTCCTCCTCAGAGACAGACCCCGCCACCCCCCGCTGCCGAGCAGGAGCCGCTGCCGCCCCCCGCCGCCCCCCGCCGCAAGTGCCGCCGACCCCGATGTCCTGCTTTAGTTCCCTCACAATCTAGTCTCTTTATAGTAGACTCAGATATTTCAACATCTGCATGGATATATCAGGAGTATTGGATCACAGCTTGCCTGCTTACCTTTATTTGGGGCTCAGATTTCCAGCCAGGTGAAGATTTATTTATTTTATAATAAAATATATCATTAAGCCAAATAGTTATGATGAATATTTACATATAATGGAATAAAATAGATTAATTCCTGGAGAAATTCTGCTGATTACTAGGGCAAAAAGTAATATTTGGATATTTGGAATTAGAGCCTGGGGGAAGCAAAGTTTGGGGAGTGGAAGGAGTTCATTGGGGCTACGGTGCTGTACAGTCCCCCATCTGAAGCTGCCCTTTCCAGCAAGGAATCTCCATGGTCTGGATATCTTTTGCAATTTCAAGAAAACTCCAGGCAGATTTTTGTTTGTTTGTTTTTATTTATAGTTTGTCTTTCTCCCTGGAATGCAAACCAGATTACTGGTACACTGGAACCATTCAGTCAATCTATAAACCAATTACAAAAGATGACATCTGAATTTTAACAATATTTATAATCCATCAGCAATCTACTAGATTCCTAGTAAAGCAATGCTATTCATTCAAGCTGATTACAAAACAGGATATCATTGAGGCAACAGCAAAGATTTCTTGTTAGACAACATGATGCAGTGGGCCTGGGACTGAAGAACAGGAAGAAAAGAGCATATTATCCCTAACAAGAGGTCACCTCCCAAGCTGATCCATTACATCACAACACTACAAGAATGCCCTCCTGAACAATTTGGTTTTGTCCATTTTGTGAAACAAGAAAAGTGTGGTGGCCGTCCTAATCATCTCAGACAGACCATTCCATAATGTTGGAGCTGCCACAGAGAATGTACATGAAGGACCATTCATGATTTTACCCGTTTGCTGGGTGGCACCTTCAGATGAGCAAAATCCTTGCAGATCCAGAAGGCCAGCAAATAGAAATACCCTTCCTTGAATGCAAAAGTAAATAATCAGGAACAGTAACTGGAACTGCATCTTGAATGCCATGCATTCCAGTAAAAGAGGTTAAATACAAATAGTTAGTTCACAAACTGAATATGATGCCCATTTATACTGAATAAAGTACAGACAGAAAGGACAGTTGTCTGGGCTTATGGATGTATAATGAGCAGTCTTTTCCCTCTTGAAGATAGAGGCCATTTCGAACCAGAACATGAAATATTCAGAAGTCCATTATGCAAGTTCTGGCCTTAAAGTTACAACCTTCACAGCAAGACATCAATGTTGTTATATCTTCCTCTATATTTAAATTTTTTCTCAGTAGAAGTCCCCCCCCCTCCGTTTCTACAGGATAAAATAAAAATGACAGATGCTGGCTTTGTATATTTGGGCTGCAGTCTGGAGAGCTCTTACCTGCAATGCTGTCTGTGAAAGATAATCGACATAATATTTTAACAGTGAGAGGGATAAAAAAAAACTTACTGAAGCTAAGCTGACTTTGTTGTACCTGCTTTGGATTGAAATCAGAGTTTTCCTTTGCTTTATACTTTTGCTTTCCATCCCCCCGCCCTTCCTCCAGTCCTAACTTTGAATGAGTTGGGGTGGCTGTTAGTACAAGTGGATGGTTCTTAATTACAGCAGGAATCTTTGATGTATCATCATGAGACAACAAGGTAAAAAGGAGGGGGAAAGAAGACATTCTCATCTGTCTTTTTCCATGATAAAATAGCCAGTGGGTAGTGAAGGAATAGTTGTGGTGGCGTAACAAAGGAAGGGCAGAAGTAGGTGATCATAAGCAAACCCCCAGGTTAAATCTCATCCACTGTTAAAGTAGTGAGTCCTGCTCTGGAAAGTTCTGTGAGAATTTTTGGTCGATGCCTGGAAAGAGGGGAGCTTAAGGGAACATGTGAAATCCCCTGTGACACCCAAGAGATATCCCCAATCTCTGTGATAAAGACCATAGAGACTGGGAAAATATCTTGAATGTCACACATGTAAATATTGGTTTGGTGAATGGGCATAATGTCTACATAATACTTTAAGAATTCTAACAACCTTTACTAGAGATTGGGGAAATGTTTAAAACATCACCACTGACACTTCTCAGCACAGTTCATATGCAGGCACACTAAACGCCAGAGATAAATTGCTGTCAGCCTTTGGAGATTTGTGCAAATGAGGAAAGCCATCAACTATGTAGCACAATCCATTCTTAATGGTTAGTCACTTATGATCAGACATGTAATAAACCTAAGTATGGTTGTCTTGTGCCTTCATTTGGTGAGGATGCTGGGGCCAAACACCATTTCTCCGGAGGAGAAAATTTGAATTTCAAAGAGTGAGAGAAGGGGGGGAAATCATGCTTTGCAGTCTCCTTCTTTTGAAAACAAATCTCCTTGCACATAGAATGATGTGGGGGAAGAGGGTAAGTATCACATGGTGCATGCAGCTGCAGAGGTGGCTGGATGGAGTCACTGAAGCAGTCGGTGCAAATTTAAATGGACTCTGGGGAATGGTAGAGGACAGGAAGGCCTGGAGGATCATTGTCCATGGGGTACCGATGGGTCTGACACGACTTCGCACCTAACAACAACAACAACTGTCATTGCTTGTGGATTGGCAGGGGGTGGAGCCGGTTTGGTGAGGAGTAGGGCTTGCATGTCAAACCCCCCAACATGGGGCCCCCTTAAAGAGGCATCAGGTCTGTGAGCAGGTGCCAAACCTAGCTGGGGGAGGCACAGGGTTCATAGGGCCAGGTGGTCCAGAACGGGTCTGGGAGAGGTTTGTGTCTCCTCCAGCATCCTGGGTGGACACTTCCCTTGGTTAGGGATGACAGCGGTTTACGGGGTCCGAGTTCCCAGGTGGGAACCAGATTGGGTTTGCAAGCTGCTGTCTGGGGGTTAGAGCAGTCAGCTGACTGCAAAGCAACTCCCAACCTCCTGCCGTGCCAACACCATAAAGGTGTTATGTTAAATACAGGCTGTGGCCTTATTAATGTCAAACATGTGTGATCATTTATTATTAGCCGGGACTCCCTCCATACAAATAAACCTAGCTGCTAGTGATCAGTTTCTGCACAGATATTACTAAAGTGTTATATATGAACCTTAGCTTGCATACAGGAGTCAGTAGAAATACTTTTATTTCTAATGCTGCTATGAATGCTTTATGAAAATTTAAACAGGGCATGTTGAATGGTTGTAATTTTTTTCTTTATTCACAGCCTCTGAGACTACTTTGTTTAGCAGAAATATATAGGTGTAAGTGTAACAACTGCAGGGTACTCACAGGGGCCCATTATGCACAGCCGCCGAAACGGCGATTTCGGGTCACATGGAAAACGTGGAGGGGGAAGACGCAACGCATACCAGTTATACACGGGGCGGGGCGCGATGGCGGCAAAACCCAGAGTAACCAATTATGCACGCGCCGATCCGGGCGCCGCTTCTGGTTGCGCCCCGCTCACCCGGAAGCTGCGCTTTCTTCCGCGTTTCACTGACGCGGCTTTTTCGGCGGCATGCACCGAAGCTGCAGCCGGTTGCAGCCGGCTCCGTGCGTTATCCGTGATTTTAGTCGCCACCATTCCACCCCGAATGTGCGCTAAAACCCCCGTGCATAATGGGTCAGGGACCTGCATGAAAGAAAATGAAAGTACAATTGAAAGGTAATACACAAAAACACAAAGTAATACAGGACAATGTAAATGAATAATGCTATGTGTGCAGTTTAGCAGAACCAGAGAGTGGGAACCGCAATTCAAACGTCAAGGACTTGTAATGGTATTGGCCAGTGTGCAGAATCTGTCCTGCTATTGGGTTGTTTAAATGGTCCAATTATTTTGAACTTGGGGAACTCAAACCAGGCCAATCACTGGCTTTGGCGGGAACCTTACGCTGTTTATAAGTTTGGGTGGTGGGTTGTTGTTCAGTCGCATGCGATCTAATAAAGAGCTGATGCTTTGGAACATGAGTGACTCCACACCTTATTGAACCTACTATTCAATAAGTACCATATATGTTTCTATTATCTGTTTTCTGAGACAAGTGCTTCAATGAAGACAAAACTGTCAAATATCCTGCCACACTACTGGATTTATGCCTAAACTACAGAAAGACCTCAGATGATGCGGAACATGTAGGAGTGGTTTAATGATTCATGGGACCTGTAGCACCAGAGCCAGTTTAAGGATTCCTGGGGCCCTATTAGAGTACATTTTCAGCAGGAGCAGCCAGACTGGGGGCAGGGCCCCCTCCAATGGAAAGCGGTGTCACTCCAAGAGTCCTTAAGCAATGGAAAGTGGGAAGTAGAGAGGCTATGGCTATGATCTATGAAGGGAAGGCACCTTGTGCGGTCCTGAAAGTGTAGGGCCCATAGCACATGCTACATGTGCTACATGGATAAACTGGCCCTGGAAGTATGTCAATATACAAGAAAACTGTACAAAATTACATTTTTGGTAATGTTATAGCATTCTGCTTCAGCATACCTGTGTAGGCCCAATGTAAAGAATAAAACACATAAGAAAAACTACAACTATGGCTGCCAACTCTGGATTAGGAAATTCCTGGAGATTTGAGGGGTGGAGCCTGGGGATGGTGAAGTTTGGGGAGGGAAAGGAACTGAGATGGGCATAATGCCATTAACTCCATTCTCCAAAAGCAGCTGTTTTCTCTGGGGGTATTCATTTACTGCATATAGTCTAGAGATAAGTTGTAATTTTGTGAGATCTCTAGGCTGGCAACCCAGCCAGCCTTCTAGGAGAAGGGGTGAAATAAGACTGAAGTAAAAGAGTCTTTTAGATGTAAATAAAAGAACATCATCTGAGGACCTATGTAATCTTGCTACTTACCTCCTCTCGAAATACCATTTCTGCACAATGCCTGGCATTGGCATCCTTAAAGAACTGAACAATGCAAAACTTTCTCCACAAAATGTTGCCTCTCCAGGAGTAGATTCCAATTTTGTACCCCCTTATTCCATAGATTCTGAATTCTGCCCCCCCCCCCCCCCGCATCTTAACTTGCAGTTTTCCAGTGAGGAATTCCCAACTTTGAATTTGGTTTCAAATAATGGTTTGGGTGTGAGACATGAAACAGCTAGACTGCCTGTCCAAAATTACACTAGTACTTGCTTCCTATATGACTTGTTTCCTATATGACTCCAGAAGTAATTCAATGTGCTTCCTTGATCTTGAGAATCTGAAATGGTTTGGATCCTGCAGATCTTGCCTGCTCCTCTGGGAAATGGCCCATGATTTAACTGTAGGCTTGTAATGAACTGTCCTTGCCTGGCTTTTTTATTTTTATTCTGCTGCTTTGTTTTCAGTGTTCTCTGTTAGTTGCTTTGTTGTAATTCTTACATGCCAGATTGCCTACTTCAGGGTCCTTTTCTAGCCTGTGGACACTTTTTGAAATTTGACATAAGGTGGTACACACCGCAACAAAATGACTGCTGAAGGAGGTAGAACCAAATGAAAAATGTTAGAGAACAAGGTTTTGTGTAACTTTAATACTGACTCTTCAGCATTTCAGCCAGATGCTCTGTTTAATAGAATGCCATTTAAAAAACATATCATTCTAAAATATGTTTCTTGCTTACACACAGATAATCAAAAGCTTTGCTGGACAAAAGACCCACCCACTTTTATAAATACCTGACTAGATGCCAGGAAAGGTGTACATGGACACCATGGCACCCACTGGGCATCCCTGTTCTACGCTCAAACATGAAAATCACAGCTACTGCCCACAAATATCCAGGAATTTCCCAAATCACAGTTGGGAATCCTATTTAGTGGAGTGCCTCACATTGATATAATCATGTAACTACAAAGGTCCGTATCTTACTACTGTGCACAACAAGGGCCAAGATCCCCTTGAATTGGAGGAGGACTCTTGTGATTTGAAGACTTCATACAATCAGAGTTGTTGGATACAGGGCAGCTAGTTAAATCTACCATAATCTTGCCTCTCACTTGAATCAGACAGCCTTTTTATCCCATCTCATCCAGTTCCCTTCTTTATTACAACTTTTGTCCACATGGTTTTTGTCTATAAGTGTCTTGTGATGACCCCTTGGGTGGTCAGTGGATCTCATCATCCATTTTCACCAGCTGAAGTGCCATTTAGATCTCTCTCTCTCTCTCTCTCTCTCTCTCTCTCTCTCTCTCTCTCTCTCTCTCCCCAAATGAACACAGAAGCCCATGTGCCTGAGTAGCATGAGGACCATGTGGGCATTGTGACAAGCAGGTCTTCTTGGGTCTCAATTGGAATAGACATCTGTAGTAGAAAAAATGTGGTTGAATGGCAATGAGCTTCAACTAGATGTTTGCCAAGCTTGCTAGCCAGGCTTCTGTCAGTGTCAGAAAAGATAACAATTGCCAGGCTGCTGAAGTATTTCCCATTTTATACTTAGCTCCCTACCCTTTCAAGAGAAACACTGGCAATGGAAATCATGATGGTTTACCCAAAATGTGCTTAAAGTATGACAACTTCTATTCTTCTTGGAATAATATTGGTTCCTTGTGCAATGTTGATTATGCACCAGCCAGCCCACAACGATGAAAGTGCTTGTCATAATAGAAATGCTGTGTCCATTATTCACTTAAGTTGTTTTCATCTTTGTATTAAAATGTTCCCATTAATTAGTGTATTAATTCCAGGAGCCATCTATTCCCCATTATGTCTCAGTGTTAAAAACAATGTGCCCGAAAGACAAAAAAAAAAAAAGTATCAGGGAACACAATACATTGCCTGGTAGTAAAGGAAATGATTAATCTGGCATGAATGCAAGTTATTAAAATAAATGAAGAAAATAAAAAGATAGGAGACAACCATTTACAACCTCTGAATAAGTAATGATGCAGATTAGAATGTGATTGGGATGAATACATACAGATCTTTTAGAAGGTACCTCCAAATTTAATTTGGGCTTTGCTGTTATAGAGTTGAATTAGGTATGAGGCCAGTATGCCCAGAACAGAACATCACAGACCTCCCCTACCAGCTATTCCTCCTACATCCTCCGTCCTATTGAGAATTATCAGACGATGACTCAGCTCATGATACTATATTGATCTTGCATTGAGCAGGGGGTTGGACTAGATGGCCTGTATGGACCCTTCCAACTCTATGATTCTGTGTTGTTAGCTTTTTTAGTAGTTTTAACTGTATTTAAGTGTTATGGTTTTATTGTCTATAATATTGTGTGTCACCCTGAGATGACTGGCTCAAGAACTGTTTATGCACTGGGAACTTCACTGCCCCAGCTCCCATGCAGGAGCACAAATCGGGAGTGGATGAGGGGCACTGGGTCAACTGCTCTCCAATGTGGGTGCAGGAAGAAGTATGGCAACCTGCTACCACTAAAATTCCAGCCTGCAGCCTGGCATGAAACCTCCAGTGCGTAAACGGTCAAGAGGGTCAGCCTATAAATGTAAATATAAATTAAAAAAATAAATATTGCAGAGATATGCAGAGTTCAAGGGAGTATAGACAAGAGAGTATAAATTTATTTCATTATAAGCAATTGCTAGTGATTGATGGCGTTTAGGGCTGTGCAGAAAAACAAACAAAGAAAAACCCATTCGTTTTTTCAGATCTGGTATCCCCAGTTTTCTGGATTCCAAATATTGATATATTCAGATCTAGTATCTAGTACTTTGGGCTCCATTATTCCCAGTGGGTAAATGTGTGTGTGTATGGGGGGCACCAAAGATACTGGCACCAAAATTACCAGGCATTTCCTGATACCTGTCCTTTAAATAAGTGAGAGTGTGGTTGTCTGCAGACTGAATACCCCGAACAAGTGTTTCTTTTTGGAGAAGAACCAGTGTACAAGGGAAGAGTGGAAATCAATTCCCTACATGGCTTTGAGAGAGACTCATTCATATTTTAGTTGTTAGAAATCACATGAAGAACACTACAGGTGTGTGCCCTTCTTGAAACATGCCAATTCACATTATGGAAACTGAGTCTTGGCTTTGAAGATGGGCTCATGGTCTGAGCTGTGTTGACCCACAGTTCAAATTAAACCATTATGAAAACCTTAAAACATAAGGTTTCATTTCCAACCAATTAAAATGGAATACTTTTTAGATCAGATAAAAGATAAAGCTACAGTATTCTTCCTTGCTTGCTGCCATGTTAATCACTTAAACTGTGGCTATGAAAGTTAACAATGTCAAAGGGAGACATACAATGTATGCAGAACATCTAAGCAGTTGCTAGTAGGAATGGGCATGAATCCAAAAATTCCAGTTTAATTTTGAGTTCGGGGCAGCCTCTGAACTGAACCCTGAACTGAGCCCAAAGGCCCTCGGTTCTTTGGATCACCTCGGAAAGAGCTCAATGGATGCCAGTTATTTAACCCATCTGTTCTGTAGTGAAACTGACCAATGAAATATTTGGCAGACATTTCAAACTAGCAGGTATGCTGTGGACCCATGCCTTGGGTTTAAATGGCCTGAACAGCACTGGACAAATGTTTGGTAAATGTCTGGAGAAGGGGCCTTTTCCAAACACCTGTTCAGGGATTCCAAACTGGATCAGGTTTATGCTGAATTTTGACTTGTGAGATGGTTGTGCCCATCCCTAGTTGCTAGAAAATATGTCATCTTCTGAATTTGCACATCCCATAGTGCAGAAGCAACACTATTTAGCATCGGTTCACAGCCTCTAAATTTGGAATATGCAAATGCTAAAAGACCCCCTTCTTCTAAGTCTTAATGAGTTAGAAGGTTCATAGTGTCGCTCTTTTTAAATATGTAGTGGGGAAACACTGGGAACAGCAAGCAGATTTTTACACTTAGCTCTGATGTGTCAAAATGTCTTGCTTTAGTAAACAATTACGGATACTGTTAATTAACTTCCGTGAAAGACTTCTGGAAAATCAATTGCTACATCTAGAAAAAAACCTGATACAGGTTAAACTCAGAAATATTTTTATTTTTCATGAAGAAGAAGAAGAAGAAGAAGAGTTGGTTTTTATATGCCGCTTTTCTCTACCCGAAGGAGGCTCAAAGCGGCTTACAGTTGCCTTCCCTTTCCCCTCCCCACAACAAACACCCTGTGAGGTGGGTGAGGCTGAGAGAACCCTGATATTCCTGCTCAGTCAGAGCAGTTTTATCAGCACCGTGGCGAGCCCAAGGTTACCCAGCTGGCTGCATGTGGGGGAGTGCAGAATTGAACCTGGCATGCCAGATTAGAAGTCCGCACTCCTAACCACTACACCAAACTGGTACAATGGCAAGACTCGAAGACTTATTCTAGATCAATAATATATGAGCATGCTGTTCACTTGGAAACAACCACAAATGAAAACAACCTAGATTTTACAGACAACAAAGTTTATAGCTTAATAGCTTTCACCTAAAGATAGGACAGATGGGAAACCAAGTTTGGACATCAAAAGGACTTCTGCACGCAATGCTCCTTGAATGTGCCCACCCATATGGATAGTGTGATTTGTGAGCTGAACCCATCTCTTGAGGTTTCCTAGTGAGAGCTCTTCCTGAATACTCTCACATCATTGGAAGACTTTCAGTCAGGTGTTTGAAGTGCTTTCATTTATGAGGCAGTTTCTTTCTGGTGACCAATCCACAGCAGCTCAATCTTGCATGAAAATCAGTATTGAATTTCTTATATAATGATTAACTATTACTAGTCATCTCACATGCATTTGCATAGCAAACCTAAGAAAAATGTTTCTGAGAGTTAGAATACAGTAAGTCTACCCATGGTAACTTAAGATATACATTCCTGTTAATGAAACCATTACAGTGTCACCAGCTGTAATAGATGCTACACAAAATTGTACGTGCAAGAGGGTTAACTCCAAAAGATGATCACTGTAGTCAGAATTATGTCCAGATAAAGATAGCAAGGATAAAAGTCCATCAAAGCTGTCCTGACCCCAATGTTGTGGCTGTTAAATGATCCTCCACAGACTTCTCACCTTTGCAGTAGCTGCTGGGTCAGTATGGAAAAGGTCAGAAATTGTGTAACATCTCACAGCAGTATTTTTCCATGCATAGATTATAAGCAGGCAGCTTTTTGCTATAAACAAATTTTCCATTTATGGACACCGTAAAATGATATAAGTACCATAGCACCAAATTCTCGGTGTGTAAATAGAAGACTGTTTGCGCTTGTGACATTGTTTCTATGAATAAACAGCGCATATTTCTCTCAGGGTTTGTGATGTCAACATATCCCTTTTGATTGAATTACACCTTGTAGCCTTATAGTTCTGGAAACTCAGGAAACATGTTACAAAAGCAAATCACTAGTTAGGCAAAAATGCTGTCTGTATTTACAAATTGGTGTACATTTAAAACAGTATAAAATAAAAAAAGCATTATTTGGGAGTGCGGTTAGGATAAGTTTTAGCTGGTGCTGTCTAAAGAATAGGTCTATTGGTGGCTACAAGCCATGATGACCTTCGAAAACCTGGGCTTTCTGTTCAGCCATTGGTGTAAGACCATTCAGAGAAGACAGAAAACATAGCAATATTTATGCATGCCATAAGAAGTATCCCTGAAAACGGCGTAAAGGAAAAAGTCATAGCAAAGCAAGTTTACAATACTATGAGGACATGATACAGAAAGTGCATGCTCACTGCCATGATGGGAGAGGAAGAAGAAGAAGAGTTGGTTCTTATATGCTGCTTTTCCCTACCCGAAGGAGGCTCAAACGACTTACAGTCGCCTTCCCATTCCTCTCCCCACAACAGACACCCTGTGGGGTGGGTGAGGCTGAGAGAGCCCTGATATCACTGCCCGGTCAGAACAGTTTTATCAGTGCCGTGGCGAGCCCAAGGTCACCCAGCTGGCTGCATGTGGGGGAGCGCAGAATCGAACCTGGCATGCCAGATTAGAAGTCCGCACTCCTAACCACTACACCAAACTGGCATGAGAGCCATGCAGAAGGAAAAAAATACTATGATTGGTTTTCCATGGCAAAACCAGTGCCACGTGCAGAATTTTTTTTTAAAAAAGATTAGTTCTGCTGTGGTGTGTGTGCACAGGGGGGGGGGATTTTTCAGGAAGGAGGGATTGCATGGAATGCTATCCCACCTTTCTGCAAAATAAATATAAATGACCTGGCCTGCCCAGCAGCACAGCATAGTGCCGTGAAGCAAACTGGGGCATTTATTTCCCCCTCTGGGCCACTGTAGGACAGGGAGGAGCTGGGTCTTAATGTAACTTTTCTGAATTAGAAGGGAGTAACTCTTGTTAGGATTGCACTGTTACAGCATCAGTTGTGCTTCAGAAACATGAAGCTCCCGAATTTGCAACCTCTGAATCTGGAGATAACTTCAGAAAAGGACAATTTCAAAATATCCCTCTATTCAGGTGGGTGTCTAGACCCACAAATGTGATCTGTTTCTGGTCTTTTCATAGGACATGCTCTTGTGAAAGTACAGAAAAATTAAAGTAACAGAAAAAGTAATCATTTTTACAGTTACAGTTAGGAAGCATTCAGTTACAAAATGTGTCAACATTAAGCACATTTTGTTAATTAATTACATATTTTGAGTCAAATGCAGGCTGAAAAATTCATATGAGAATACTTTGTTACTGTTGTTGTCAAGTTACAACTGACAACAATCCTATAGAGTTTTTAAGGCAAGAGACATTCAGAAGTGGTTTGTTATTGCCTGCCCAGCAAACCTGAACTGCCTTAATAGTCTCCCAACGAAGAACTAACTAGGACTGACTCTGATTAGCTGTTGAGATCTGACAAGATTACACTTTCACCTGGTGCTGTTCCTCCTCAGTCTTCCCTCCCCTAAAAAGGAAAAAGAGGAATGTAATAGAGTGGGAAAACCTAATTATCAATTTACATTTAATGAGAATGGTTGCTTATCTTTTCATACTTCCATTTCAATATCAAATCTGAAAATATAAACAGAAATGAAAACTGAGATTAACAGTTTAAATGAATACTTCAGACATAAATCTGTTGATGTAAGAATTTATAGATATCATTCATTAACCTTGTATTCAGCATCCATTCTTGTTTTAGAAAGTGTTTACATGTGTAATACATACTGAATTTGTATTTAGTGTTATTGATAATTCAAAATTATTATTTTTTAAAAATCTAAAAAACTGGTAAACTTTGTACCAACTCTGGTACACTTCATTTCTCTCAAACATGATAAGGGGAAATCCATACTCAGATGGAGGCTGATAGGGTAGGAAAGCTGTGATTCTTGTAGAAAAACTTAAAAGTTGCCAGGCTTAAGATAATTTAACATTTTGATAAAGATGGGAGATTTTTAGCCACAAAGAACTCAGCTGGTATGAAGTTAGCATAACAAAGTACATAGTATCTTCTGAAAGATTTGTGTGTAAAGAGCCATGAATTGCAGCTGACTCAAGGTGTCACTGTAGAATTTTCAAGGCAAGAGACTAACAGAAGTGGTTTCCATTGCTGATCTCTGTGTGGCAACCCTAGTCTTCCTTGGTGGTCTCCCATATGAGTAATAACTCTGCTTAGCTTCCAAGATATGATGAAATTGGACCAGCTTCGGCTACCCAGGTTAAGCCCTGAATGGCTTACTATACTACTAAAATTCAAAATACAGCTCATGAAATTAAGGACACAAGACAAATACCAGTTTACAGTAGCCTGGGAAATGCAGCTATTTTAATCCCTCTGGTTTTGTGAAGGAGGGGAGTAACTATTTGTTGCTTTTGTAACATGTTGGGATAAGCTATATTTTAACTTTAACAACACCTCATCATAGTTTTGCAAACTATCATACTAGGCAGGTTGTTTAAAAAATCCAACCTTCCAAGAACTTGCAGATTATCTTATCCTCTGACTTGTCATGTATTGCTGGCTTTAACTGCCAGTTAATGGCTTTGATTTGGCCTTTCCACTGCATACTGGATCTGTGAATCACTACCAGGGGACAAATGTTTATGAGTCTTCTTGTCAGTTACTGGCAATACTCAGAGAACAATAGGGGAAGATATGAGGGGGGAAATCATTTGGTGGGAAATGTCTAAAACAAATTCAAAGGCAATAATCTATTGTTTAATAGGAGGGGTATTCTCTGGTATATAGCTACTAAAAATGTTTCCAGTCATTGCCCATTATGACCATCAAGGAACTGAAAGTATGTGATAAAAACTTTCCATCACTCTCTTTACTTGAAAAGTTTTGGTTCCACTGTACATCTTCAAGTTTTCTTGGCTTGTTGAGCATAATATTAACACTTGGGAGAAATCTTGGCTACATGGTACAATGATGGCCACATTATTTAGGTAATTCCCTAACACAATATTAAAAGCAGCCAACATCTAACTACATGGGGAGGGGATATGGGTCACTGGCAGAGCATCCACTTGACATGCAGAAGGTTCCAGGTTCACTCTCCAGAATTTCCAGTTCAAAGGTGATGTGAAAATGTCAGCTACAGGGAAATTAAAATCCCATGATATCCTCGTCAAAGAAGGTACTGACATTCCTTGGATGGAATACCCTCTAGTTATCTCCATGTTTAAATCTGAGTTCCGACTGCAAAATGGGTTAGTTCTAACTGACTTTGAAAAAAATATTATTCCAGGTGAAGCCGCTTTTGCAGGATTAATTGTACAAACTCTTAGTAAAGTATAACCCTGAGTCTGAGCAAGTTAAACATTGTATGGTGAAATGGATGATGAATTTGAATCATACTATTCCTTTAGAGGAGTGGGAACTATTATGGAATAAAACTGTGAAACAGACGAAACGTCAGCTGTAATTGGTATAAGATGTTTTATAGATGGTTTGTGACTCCTAAGCTATTAGGTAAAATTTCCAGAAACTTTGATATAAAATGATAGAAATGTAGGACAAAGGTTGGTTCCTTTTACCATATATGGTGGACATGTAAAAAAATGCAAAAATTCTGGGGGGAAATCTGATATTTTAGAAGGAATTTTGAAAGTTAGATTTCCATTTTGTTCTGAATTTATGTTACTGAGTGTGTTACCGATTAGTGTTCTTCAAAAAGATGGTGATTTCTTATTTCATGCAACAATGGCAGCACTACTGGTGGTGCCTAAAATGTGGAAACACCCAAAATTGCAGATTGGCTTGAGAAATTGGGAGAGTTGGCCAGAATGGCGAAGCTTACAAGCCTAATGAACAATTGCTCTGCAGATGAATTCCAGGAACTCTGGTCATGTTCCCAGCCCCAGGGAAGCGCACCTAGCCTCAACTAGGGCCAGGGTCTTTTTGATCCTGGTCCCAACCTGGTGGAATGAGCTCCCAGGTGAGCTGAGGGCCTTGTGGGAGCTTACAGAATTCCGCAGGGCCTGTAAAACACAGCTCTTCTGCCAGGTTTATGGTTGAGGCTGGGGCCGGTGAGGTAGATCTATGCCCACCTTCCAGGCATGAGTCTTCATCTTGCCTCCTTCCCCCCTCTAATAGCAGGGGGTGGGGAGGGGTTTTCCACCATGTTGGAGATTATGTTTTAACTGGGGATTTTAGTGGGGGTTTTATGACATGTAACGCACCCCAAGCCAACTCGGGAGTGGCAGGAAATAAATCTAATCTAATAATCATTATTATTATATTGACTATCGAGGTAGTTAAGGAATGTATTAGAAGATGGCAAAGCATAATGTATTGTAATCTATGTTTTATGTATCTTTTCTTATTTTCTCTTTTCTCTGTTCTATACAAACTTCAATAAAAGCTGGTTTACCAGCACCTTAAAAAATGAAAAGGTGATGTGAAAGACTTCATATTAGACCCCGTAGAACTACTATTGGCCTGAGTAAATAGTACTGACTTTGATGGAGCAAGGGTCTGATTCACTATAGGACAGCTTCTTCTGTGTTCATGTGTACATTAGAAGGAAGGCATTTAAAATAATGTTCAGGTTTTTTTTAAATATTGCATTTAGAAAACAAATGGCAATATATAACATCAAGTGGCATGGTCTAGGGTTGGGCACAAATCAAACCACAAAGGAAAATTTGTCACAAAATTTGCCCTCTTCATGGTTCACAAAAAGAAGAACTGGAGGGTTTAAATGCTCTGGAGCCATTTAACCCCCTGATTTCTGTTCCCCAGTGCTCACAAACCTATACAAACTGGTTTGGTTCATGAACCATGTAGGGTCATTGTTTGGTTCATGGTTCAGCCATGTACCACAGACTGAACTGCAGAAATGCTGTTTATGTCCATCCCTAGTGTACAGTGGCAATAGTTTCAGTAGTTGTTTTTCTGTTGGACAGAACTGAGATTTATGGGTCTCAGATTTACCACCTACCCTATTTTTCCAGGTGTAGAATAATTAGTCAGCAGGGAAATTTTATGATGATTTCAACTATAGGTGATACAAGTAATTCAGACCAGTGATTTTTATTGGCAAGGAATTGTATATTATATGCTCTCTAGTTGTTTCTGACCTAAGGCACCCCTATGAATTAATTACCTCCAAAACATCCAATCACTAACAGCCTTGCTCAGGTCTTACGAACTGAGGACCATGGGTTTCTTGATTGAGTCAATCCATCTCATGCAGGATTTTCCTCTTTTCATTCTGCATTAAATTTTTCCTAGCATTATTATCTTTTACAGTGTGTCTGGTCTTCACATGATGTAATGAAAGTATGGTAACCTAGCCTCATTTTAGTCATTGTAGCTCTTAGGGAGAGTTTATGCTTAATCTGATCTAGAACCCACTTATTTGTCTCTTTAGAGTGGTTCTCAACCTGGGGGTCAGGACCCTTTTGGGGGTCAAACAACCCTGTCACAGGGGTTGTGGTAGAGTGAGCAGCTTGACCAGTGGCACCACCACTGTTGCCGCTTCTCCTGCAGGCACCTGCACACGGCCACCCACCACTCCAGCAGCGCCTCAGGAAAAAAGCCAGTTTATATACAATCATAAACGATCTTCATGCCATTGGTCAGTTTTGGTTTAATTTCTGTGAAAGAACACTTGCATAATTTTATGGTTGGGGTCATCACAACATGAGGAACCACTGCTTTAGAGGTTCTCACAATCTGTAAAACTCTCCTCTAACAACACATTTCAAATGAATCCACTTTCTCCTTGTCTGTTTTCTTTATTGTCCAACTTTCACACTATATATAGTGCTGGGGAATGCTGTAATGTGAATTATCTTAATCTTGGTCACTAGCAAGATGACACCTATGAATCTTTTGAAACTCTTTCATGGCTGTCCTTCTAGTCCCAATCTCCTTCTGATTTCTCGGTTGCAATCTCCGTTTTGGTTGACAAAGGAGGGGCAAAGGAATTAGCCTGCCAAGAATTTGGAATTTCCCTGAATAGCATTTAATTTTGATGGAGCATTGTACTTTCCATGGAATTATGTTAAAGGGGGACTTCCTGGTGATGGCGGAGCACTGCCAGGAAAGAGAGGCAATGTAATTAAGGCTCTGTATCAAATGTACATGGCTAAATAAATGAACAATAGCACAAGCATTAGAAATAGGCTGTTTGTTTATCCTAAAGGAAATGTTGTCTCTCTGATTTTCTTAGGATGGTGCATTTTACAATAATTACATTATTGAGTATCTGGTAGACCCAGAAGGCTCCTATTTTAAAGGCAATCTGAATTGCTTCCTGTGGTGAATGCTGATAACAAGACTTCAGTCTTACTTGCATTGTTTAGCCTAATTAAATAAGTCTAGACTTGGAGAAAAGTGAGCTAAAGAATGCAAGTGACACACTTGAACCAGAACAAGCCTAGCTCCTTATAACATTGTGCTCTGGTGTCTCAGTTTTCCTGGACTCCCATTAATTCCTAGACTCCCATTAATTCCTGCTTTCTTTTCAAGTGGCACTGCCAAGGAAAAACACCATTTATAACTGTCACATCACTGTCTTTGCATCAGACAAGACCTGCTAAGCAGTTCACGTGGACAGGGACTGTTCACGTGGACAGGGAAAATATGTTCTGTGACCTGGCTCCTGTGGGCTGATTTCAAAGTGAAAGCCAGGTGAAAACTACTAAAAGAGAGTGCTGAAATGAACTTACGCTAGTCAGTGCTTCACCCAGAAATATTCTTGAAGTCAGCCTTTATGCATGTAGCATTTGTGTGCCGGAGATACATGACCAAGGGAGAAGTCATACTGGAATGAATTCTGTCAACACAGAGTCATTGCTTCCACAATTGATGATTGGTTAAGAAGTCTTGGGATTTTATTCAACCTGGAAAAGCAGGTGAATTTAGCTATGAAATCATCATCAATTATTTTATAGCCCATTCTTGTTAATAGGGTGGATAACATCAATAAAATAACAATAAGTATAATAAGATATATATAATATGATGTAAAAATAAATCATTTGGATTTAAAATAATAAAATCATGTCTCCCTCCTTCATTTACCATGGAAGTTGGCTCCTTACTTCATCTCAGCCATATGGATTCATGCCTCAATAAGCCTAAGGATCAATTATTATTACAAGCTCTGCATAGACCTGCCCTTGAAAATAAATTGGAAACTTCAGCTGGTGAAAAATATCAAAGTTTGTCTTTCTGCAGGGGTCAGGAAAATCAAGCAGATTACCCCAATTTCTAACTGCTTCAGTGATTGCAGATTAAGTTTTGGTTTTTACCTGTAAATTTATCTGTCAGCTGGCACCTACATATCTGCAACACCACCTGTCTTTATATGTTCCAGAGCAAACGTGCCACTCATCTGAGAAAGGCTTTTAAAGAGTGCTGTTTTGTGAAGAGATTAAACTGCTGTCTCAAGCATTTTGGGTACTACTGGTTCTAGCTTGGTACAACAGTCAACCTGCCAAGGTCAGGAAGGCTCAGTGATACTGTTTTTTTCAGAGCCCATGCAACACTGAATTGTCTAGAAGGGCATTTTTTGAAGGTGGTATGGTGTCACTGTCACAGTCTTATGGTAAGGAGAATATGTCAGATGAAGAACATGATATGTTTTTATTGCATTGCATGTAGCTTTAATGTGCTAGAATTATTTGCTGAGTCCTTCAGGTGGAATTTGGATTAGGAATATTGCAAATGAATGAGTGAATGAATGAATGAATGAGGACACTGTGTAAGGAATGATACAGTTTTCCACAAAATTTAGATATCTTCCAGTGACAGATGAATGTCCAAAACGGTGGATGTCTCACTAGTAAAGTATTTCCTGCAAAGCTGGGTAGAAGATATCAGTTTTGTACTATGAAGTCACAGGCAGCAAATCACAAACCTGGACTTGTTATAGTTTTTCAGAAAGAAGGCAAGCCACCATAAACAGACAATTTTCCTCTATACATTAAAAGAAAGACAGCAAACTTTCAAACCGCCAGTATTTAAACAGGAGTCACAGCAGGAGATATCCTCACCAACCCCCACCCCTAGCAATATTGTCAGTTTGTCTAGAGACAAAATGAGTTCAGCAGAACTAGTCAGTGTCATATTAAGCAGTGGTCCCCAGCCTTTTTATCACCGGGGACTGGTCAATGCTTGACAATTTTACTGAGGCCCGAGGGGGGGGGTAGACTTTTGCTGAGGGATGTCACTGCCGCCTGAGCCCCTGCTCCACTTTCTTTCCCACCGGTGTCCCTGACTTCCCACCACCCACTGGGTGGCACTGACATCAGCAGCTGCACAGTGCCACATCGAGGGGGAGCCCCAGTCATGGCAGCCGCCGGAGAACACCAAAGGCAGCAGAGTGGCAGGGCAGTCCCCAGGGCAGCAGCCGGGGAGGAGGATGAGGAGAAGCCACAGCCTGGTACCGACTGATATGCGGACCAGTACCGGTCTCTGGACCAGGGGTTGGGGACAGCTGATATTAAGGACTCTCCTTCTGCCTCACCAAATGACCTAGAGGTTATGTTCTGTATGACCTAGGTCAATGTTACAGCAGATTAACGTGCTCCATTGTTTTTTGTGTCCCCAATGTGCATGCATTTTGGCAGCAGCGCTGGTCCACTGCTTTTTGTGTTCCCACAAGATTAGCTCCACTTCCATATGATCACCCTCTTCGCCTTTTCTGCCTGTGCATGCATTTTGGCAGCAGCGCTGGTCCACTGCTTTTTGTGTTCCCACAAGATTAGCTCCACTTCCATATGATCACCCTCTTCGCCTTTTCTGCCTGTGCGTAATCGGCCTTAGAGATCATTTCCTGCTGCTTTGGATTCTGTCACGGGGCACCACTCTTGCTTCTTAGAAAAACAAGAAAAAAAATTAAAAGTACTCCTCATAGAATTCACCAAATGGAAGAAAACCACAGGTTGGACTTGCATTGTTTACCTCTGCTCAGACTGAAATCGCAACCAAGAAACATCAGTTACCCCATAATCTCAACCTTTTAAAATGCAATACCATCTGCGGTCTCAGAATCAATACTGATGTTATGGACTAAAGGGCTGACAAAGATTCAGAAGCAGTCATAAACGAATATAACTACACACATGAGGTTGAAAGGCAGCTTGAGTTGAAAGTCAAACTGAGAATTGGTCCCAGCATAGTTGCCATATATGATCATAGACCAAATGATATTCTTCTAAGGAAGATTACCTCATCTCTAAGGTTCTATTCTGTTTAACTGTCAGATAACTGATTTTAATTTACAGAAGTTCCTATATTCTTCATAGACATGGTTATGATCTGCCAATCCTTTCTCTTTCCTCTAGTATTTTGGGGAGGGGATACATTATTTATGAACCTCCCATGAGTCCTAAGGATCATGTTGATGGCCCAACTTCCTAAACAAACCGACCTAGCCTTGAAAATCTGTTTGTGAGGTCTGGCAAACAGTTTGCTGCAGCTCTTGCTAATGCTTCAGACTCTCCAAGGGATTGGAGGTGGGGGAAGAAGAAGGAAGGTTATTACAAAACCAGAAATTGGCATGGATTCTCCCAAGCTTAGATGAGAATTTCATCTTAAGTTTCTCAGATGCTAGGGTTATACTCAGTCTACTTTGATCCCCATTCTAGACAGCCTACATATGCTTTTAATAATTTAGTCAGATTGGCTAGCAGCCAGAACTGAGGTAAAACCTTTCAGTTCCTCTCAAGTGTTTCTGAGTCAAAACTTACCTCAGATCACCTGGAATGTGTGTGCTATATTCTTCTACAAAAAAGACAGAATGAAATCTGTGCCTCGGGAAAAAAAGACAGATTATTTTAAGATGCTACATTCCAGGCTGGCTCAAAAACATGTTGATAGGAAACCAGCATAGTGGAAATGAACCTCCCGAACTCTGAAAGAAAAACAATAGCATTGGACAATGTTGACTACTTTCCCTGAGTTTCCTGTCATGCAGTTTAGTCCCTAAATCCCACTAGAGCCAGTGAGGGCAAACAACATTTTATAAAACAAACACAGAAGACTGGACCTTTCCTGTTATTTTTTGTAATGAGGTCACCTGACAAATGAGTGGGCGATATCTCAGGTGTTTGCTTTTTGTGATCTGCTGCAGCTGTTATGTGGAGAAAGGAAGAATTTTCTTTCCTGTTATTTAGGGTTTACAACATATCAGCGGTAGGCAATGGGGAGTTTGCATGAAAGCATGCCCTAATGCTATGAGTCAAAGAGAAGCAAAATAGAATCCAGGATGTTGAGCAAACATTAAAATCATGCACCCATGAATTGGAAATGGCTCTGTTACAAGTGCAACAATGGTTAGGAGATGAAGAACTTAGAACTATTCAGGAAATGCTTGTTTTGGGATATTGTTAGAAAACACATTGTTAGAAAAAAAATTTGATATTCTTGCTGGGAGCGGAATGAGGATTGTATGGACAGACTGCAGACCAAGAAAAAAAGTCCCACCCTACCCTGCCTCACTGTCATTCTGGAAAAAATGAGAGCAGCATTTAAATATATGTAGCCTTTTCCTGTGCCACTGGAATTTTTAAACCTTTAACTCAAACACAACAACTCCATGTCAAATATGTGCCACTATGCAAAATGCTGCAAAACATTTCATTGGACTTTTAAATTAGCCAAGAATAACATTAACACCTCCAATTAAGCTCTTTTGTAAAATGCTCTCAGCAGTTCTCCTTTAGCATGCAAAACTCTCATACTTGGCACTGCTCAGATGCATATCTTACATTGCATTACATTGTATTACATTAATGACATTGCCAGGAATGTGACCATATCCATTTGGGAACCTTTTGCTCAGGCATTCCTCTAGTGCCTTCTACTGTGCTACTATTCCCAATTCTTATCCTCTCATATAAAAACATATGTAGAGCCTTGCTGGGTCAGACAAGTGATCCATCTAGTCCAGCATCCTATTTTACAGTGGCTAACCTGTTCTTCTAGAGGTCCAAGAACAGGGCATAGAGGCCAAAGTCATCCCCAGATGATGGTTCTTGGTGCTGGTATTCAGAGCTTTACTGCTTCTGAATATGAAGTCACCAAGGCTAGTAGCCATTGATAGACCTGCATAGGAAGAGGCTACATTGCTAGCAATGGTATTAAGAGATGAGAGGACTGCTTACATAAATAATAAAATGAGCATTTGAAGTAGAAGAAATAAAGAAAAGGACATCTTGACTTGTTTGCAACATTAAACATAATGAGCCCCCGGGGAGGGTGGTATAGAAATATAATAAATAAATAAACAAACAAACAAATAAATAAATAAACATAAGAATTATTTCAAGTTCTAACAGAGTCTCAAATTACACTACTTCTGTTTGTCTATCCATGGCCACACCTGGCTGGATCCTACAAAATGCAAATAGAAGGCACTTAGTGAACTTTTCCAGAAAGTTCATTTGATCTTTCTTCACATTCCCTTTCCCCAACCCTCTTAGATCCATCTAAAAGCCCATCACAGGAGTTGACGGAATGTTTTAGACAAAATGTCATGAGCTATAGCTGGAGGGGGGGTAAACGGTAATGACTGGGGAAGGCACTGGCAAACCACCCCGTATTGAGTCTGCCATGAAAACGCTAGAGGGCGTCACCCCAAGGGTCAGACATGACCTGTTGCTTGCACAGGGGATACCTTTTAATATGGAGGAATCGAAGGAAATTCCTTGGATTCATCCATATATTGAATACTGCAATATTGTTGTGTTGTACCACTTATTCCCAACCTTCCATTGAATCCAGAAGTGGGGACATTGTGTAAATGTCAGCCATGATCCACAGCCCACAGGGGAATGAGGCAGGATGATTTTGTCTGAATGCCACTGAGTACTCTACAGGCATTGGAAAAATAGTGTCTATCCAACACTATCCATAATAGTGTTATGCCAGCTGAATGGTGTAGCACTAAATATAATCATGCCTCCCAACCCCTCCTCAACTTTTTGCTGTCTCGCACTTGTCTGCCGTCTTTTTGCACTTTTCACCCTCCACAACTGCTACTGGAAATGGCGGAAGAGAGCAACGTGTTTTATATGCAGCTCTCTTCCACCTGTCAATTAATCCAGGCAACCAATCCCCTTTCTCCATGCTTTAACGGTCCTGTGATACACACTTTTTTATTCATACTTCTCTGTTTAAATGCTTATGCATCTAATAATAGATGCACAGTGCTTTTTGAATATCACCACTTATGGAATCACAAGTCTTGATACTTTTAAAAATTAATCTAATTCCTGATTTTGGCAGCGGGACTTTAGACAGACATGCTTTGTGTTATAATTTTTGGGAAAAATATTTCTGTCATCAGCTGGATGCTTGTCTGCCTATTCATTGCTCCAGGATGTTAGCCATTTTTAAAAAGACATCCCCGTTCCTTCGGAACAAGGTAGAGGAAGGTGGGTGTGAGGGTGTGATGAGGAGGTGCCATTAGCGTGTTTGAGCCTCCATACTTTCCCTCTACTGGTTGCCTGCTGGTTGCTCTCCCTTAGTTAGTGCTAAATAGGTTGGTTAATCCACTTTATGAGATTCCAGAATTAGCACTTAGGGTTGGGATCTTCATTGCCCGAAGTGGCCGTTCACTCCTGACGCATGCAGCGCTGTGCCAGGGGGAGGGAGGGGAGGCGCAGGCCTCAGTGCACTGGCAGGTGAACACACACAAGTGCGGAGCTCCGTGCCAGCGTGCATGTGCCCACTGGCGCTCCGACACCCGCACCGCCCCTCCCCTCTGCAGCACAGCGTTGGCTGCGTTGGGAATGAATGGCCGCTTCAGGCGGTGAACCTTACTAGCACTTACTGGAAGATGTAGCCAGCTAGTTACTGCCCAGATGCTGGATGTCAGCAATGTCATATGGAGGGGCTGGAATATAATGACTACATTTAATGGGTACAGAAATACCCTAGCTGTCTATGCCTTACTCCATTCAGGCCAAGAAGTTTCTTCAGTCTCATGCATCTTTTCATCAAGAAGCTGCTGAGAGAAAGGGGGAGGGGGAAAATGATGAAAGATCCAGTTCCAAAATAGAGTCTGCAATCCATGGAACATAATTTAGTTGATAGAAGAATTTTCACAGCAGGAAATAACATCAGAAAGATGTACTGTGGGGAAATATGCAAAAGAACCCCCTCCAGAAAACCAACCTTAAGATTGATTTATGGTGCCATCCTAAGCAAGTTACACCCTGCTATGCCAATTGACTTCAATGGCTTTAGAAGGCTGTAATTCTGCTTAAGATTGGACTACCAGTAAAACAGTCTTATGAGATAAAGCTATGTATAAATAAAGGACATTTTAAGTCCATGTGTAATCATTAACCTCATTCAGTTTAGCGATTCAGTCTACCGTGTACAATAGATCAAACAATTTTACTGTTTCAAAGTAAAAAGCTTGCTTTAAATTGGAGAAATGGAATGTTATTCTTGATGGTCATATTGAGATTTTGCATCCGTTTTACTAAACATGATTTCATTTGTTCTGCCTCTGTATTGAGTTTAAGCAATAATTTATATATTCTACCTATGATATGAATTTTTTTCTTGTAGAATTAGCTTTTGAAACTCAGTTTGTTCCCTCAGAACTCTTCAGGATTCTTTCAGTTCTTCCTTCAATTTCAATGTCCATTGCATATATACCAACCAATCTATCTTTTTCCTTCTTGTAGAATTTGTTGCCAACTTTTTATTTTCTTATAGGCATCAACCAAATCTTGAATAAACAAAAGATCAACATTTTTGTTTCATATTGTCTCTTCAGCCATAATTTTTGGTGGTGAGGCTCTTGCACTAATTCTCTATATGTATTCAAAATCTCAAAGTGCTATTTCTCCATATTTGATCCTGCCCAATATCAAGCTTCTTAGTAGCTGACCATAATAAATTGTGCATTTTTTGCATTTTTTTCAAATGTCATGTTTCTCTTCAAAGGATCTTTAATCCAATATGTTATCCAGATTAAGCACGCTGCATTATAATAAAGTTTAAGGTTTGGAAATCCTAATCTGCCTCTTTTCTTGCCATCATGCAATATCTTGAATTTTACTCTGACAGACTTTGTCAATGGGCTAGGGCCTTATCTTTCAGTTCTACTGGTAAAGTTTGGAAAAGAAAATTCAATCTTGGTAATACATTCATTTTGATTGTATCCATCCTTGCAGACCAAGAGGTATTCTGCATGGAGCCAAATAAAACAGTTTAAAAAACAACCAGTTTAGACCACTTTATTATATTACAATCGTTGTTCTGCATTGAATATAGTCTGTTGAAAAACTACGTTGCAATGCTCTCTGCATGAAACAATTCATAGCCCTGCCCCCTGTAGTTTTGCCAACTCTGCTTTGTTCTCTAATGCAGTCACTAATCTGCATAACTAAGGAGCTTCTCTGCATGACTAATATTCGTCTCAGGCAGGCAGCAGAGAAATGAATTGGTGAAAAGCATCTTTCAGAAACAACACTTAAAAGACACTTAAAGCACCAAAGAGGCAGTTTACCATGCAGAGCAAAATCAGTTTTGCAGAGTAAATTCACTCTTCTGTGCAGAGATCAGAAAAACAACAATGTATTTAGTGAGTTTTCATCAGCTTATCCATCATGCAGAAGAGGCCCAAGAAATGCTCCATCCTACTGGCTGGCTGGGATCGTTTAACCCCTTCCCCCGCAATTGCTTATGGCAGCCCCAGGGGACTCTCATGAGCAACCCCCAATCTTCAAATGCTCCCTGCCACCTGAGCAGGTTGTCCAGGAGGGTTTAAAGTGACCCCATAATCCCAAAGTCCATCTTTCCAGTTAAAAATACACAGTGCCTCCCAAACCCTTTCAAAACTGCTCTGGCAGGACGTGCCATCCTGAAATTCTAGCAATTACCATTTTTTTAAAGCAGCAGATTTTAAACTGTACAGATGCAATAGTCATTAAACTGCCTGCCTCCTCTTTTAGATACCAGGTTCCCATTCCACTTTGAGTTTCCCCCACTGGCTGGAGAGACACGGGGACTGAAGTGACTCATGAATCACTAAAGGCCCGATCTCAACAATTTGGCTTTTGCACCCATTAAAGTGAATGTGGCCATTGGCTATAATGGGAATTCCGGCTTTTCTTCCTTTCCCAGGGCCTAGGAGGGTGGGGTTTAAGTTACAGCATCCAAAATCTCAAGATAGTTCCAGGAGGCTCTTCCATGACTCCTCTATAAATTCCATAATGAGTTCACTTCTATGTGCTCCTGAATTAGGTGCCCCCAACCTTCCATTATATTCAATGGAGAGTCCGTCCCATAGGATATAATGGAGGGATCAGGAGCCCTCTTCAGGAGCTCCTAGACAGGGATCACTTGGATCAAATTTGGAGAGGAGTCAGGGAAGAGCCTCCCGGAGGTACCCAGAAATTTTGGAGGATGTACCTGAAACCCCACCTCTCCAGGTCCCAGGAAAGATAGAAAACATCTGCTCCCCCCCCCTTAGATACCCTTCTATGACTGAGCAATTTGATCTTCCCAGTTTGTTGTTATTCATGTTGTGTTGTGAATTGTTACTTGATAGATTGTTGTGATGTTCTATTGAAACTTGCATAATGTTACAGATTATTATAGTGTTCTATGTAAAGTTATAATGTTCCATGTAAACCACCCAGAGCTGTAAAAAATGGGTGGTATAAAAATCCAAATAAATAAATAAATAAATAAATAAATAAATAAATACATACATACATACATACATACATACATACATACATACATACATACATACATACATACATACATACATACATATATAAAAGCTGAAATTCCCATTGTAGTCAATGGAGGAAGGGGATTGGTTGCACAGAGAGACCTCCTCCTGGGGTTGTCAGCTTCCTAGTGAGGCACAAAATGCACACCAAACCACTAGCAAGCACACATTGTATAACAACACACAATGGGATTTATTACTAGTATTAAATAACAGCAGCAATAGAGAACAGCCTTGCCTTGTACCTTTTGCAATATCAGTCTTTCCCCAGAGACCATCCCATTTACCAATATTTTTGCTTCTTGTCATAAATAATTTTTGTATCCATTAAAAAAATTAATTCCGCAATTCATCTGTTGTAAAATGTTTCTCAAAAAGATCCCAAAGTTATTATCAAATGCTTTTTCCATGTCTCAGAAGCAAAACACTGTTCAATCTGAAGATCTTAATGCTTTGGGGGATTATAAGGGAAAAGGCAATCTAGAAGGTATGCAGGTCCCAGACCATTTAGAGCTTTAAAGATGAGTTCCAATAGCTTGAACCTGATTTGATCTCCATTTTGGTGGCTCAGTCAATGTAGCTGGTCAAGCACTGGTGTTATATGTGCTGTCCATGGAGTCCCTGGCATGACTTTTGCAGCTGCATTTTGAACCACTTGGAGTACCTGAAGCAGTCTCAAGGGTACCCTTGCATACAGCTAATCACAGAAGTCTAATCTAGAGGTGACTGGGGAAGGCACTGGCAAACCACCCCGTATTGAGTCTGCCATGAAAACGCTAGAGGGCGTCACCCCAAGGGTCAGACATGATTCGGTGTTTGCACAGGGGATACCTTTATGTTTACCTTAATCTAGAGGTGACAATCTCATGGATCACTCTGGCTAGGTCCGGCTTTGAGAGATAAGATACAAGCTGTCTTGCCTGGCACAGATGGAAGAATACCAGTTGGGCTGTCTTTATGACCTGGGCCTCCATTGATAAAGAGGGATCCAAGGCTTTTGGTGATAGGTTTCAGCGTTAGTTGCATTCCATCAAGAGCTGTATCACCATTTCTCAATGTGCCATCCCAGCCAGAGGATCTCCATCTTGGTTGGATTCAACTTCATCCAACTCTGCTCAAGCCAATCTGCCATGGCCTCCAGGCACATGACCAGGTCACCTAGGGGTGTTGATGGATGGCTATCCATTTATTGAAATATCTGGGTGTCATCTGCATACTGATGATAGCCCAGCCTGAAATTCTGGATCAACTAGATATGAGGGTGTATGTAGATATTAAATAGCATTGGGGAAAGAATGGCTCCCTGTGGGATTCCAGAATTCAGGGCCTTGCATTGGGATATTCTTTCCCCTGCTGCCACCCTCTGTCCTTGATTTTAGAGAAAGAACTTCAGCCATTTCAAGATAGTGTCTCTGTCTCCTCTCAGCCAGGCAGTGGGCGAACAGATTGTGGTTGACCATGCTGAACACTGTTGTCATGTCTAGTAGGAGTAGCAGTGCTAACCTGCATAGGCCCAGCTTCCTTTGGAGATCATCCATCAGGGCAACATGGGCTATCTCCATGCGTGGTCATGCCAGAAGTTGGATTGAAAAGGATCAAGGTTTCTTCCAAGAATCTTTGCAGCTTTTCTGCCACTGTCCATTGAATCACCTTATTCAGAAATCCTCAATGTGAAACTGGGTGGTAATTGGTTAGATTGGTGGGATTCAACTCACCAGGAAAAAGCAGTAACACTATAAGGCAGAAATGAACAGAATTTAAATACCTTGAATTTAGCTTCAAGATAAGTGAAAAATATTGCAGTTGTCCTTCAAAGTACACAACAATACCAAGTTGTTACTTGACAGTCCATTTTTTTTACCCTTGTGTGCCAAAATCTCTTTGAGAGCCCTCAAAATACAAGGGATTAGATACAATAGATACATTCCAAATAAAAAACTCATATATTTGTAGTACTAATAGTGTCCTTTAATGTGTACTGTCTGCTTTACAGTCTATATCCCCCCCCCAGTGTTGTTGAACTGCAATACCACCTGCCCTGCTCTGCCCATTTGGGAGGTTGCCAGCATCTTATTAAGCTTTAATGCTATAGCCTACTTTTGTGTAGAAAGACTTGGCTTGCCAATCTCCTCAAATGACAGCTTGTCAACATTACTTAATTATTATTCCTGTCATTAGGAAAGGATTAAAGGTGCTTGCTCCTTGCATGATGTCTATTGTTTCTTTTGGTGTTGAGCCCTTCATATTATGGTATGCAATGAACAATAATAAAATCTATTGGGAGTAAGGGGAACAAAATAAACAAGCTATTCTTTCTGGGAAAAATACTTCCACAAACTTTTTTGTAGAACTTTCTCTGAGATCTATTTAACATTCTGTTACATTAAAGCACAAAGAGCAAATACATTCTTTGATTGTACTTAAATTGCTGTCATTTGTCACAATATCCTTGAGCTAAAAAAAGCCCCAAATAAATGAGCAAAACCCCAAAGTTGTTGGTTTCCTCAGCTTTAAGTTTACAAGTAAGGCCCTTATTTGTTCAAATGAACACTCTGGCAGTTTCTCCCCAGGCATTCTGCTTTGCTGACAGAAGTGTTGCTTAGTTATTTAACTGTTTGCATCAAATCAAGGTTGAAATGTTGCATGAAGCTGGGGACTCAGCACCTCAGCCCAAGCAATTCCTTCAATATAAAGTAGCTAAAGCTCAAATCTAGATGTTTTCTTTAAGTGGTAGAAGAACTTGGACTTCAGATTGGCCTTCCATGGCCTTATATAGGAGAGAAATCAATTGATTGTGAGTTTTGTGAATCACATTATTGTTGTTCACCTAAAGGCCTTGGGAAGGGATGTATCATAAACTATGAGACCAATTACTGCTATCTGGAGATCATCTTTGGGAGGAAAATGTCAACTGTCAATCAGTCCTGAAGAAACACTTGGTGAATAATCTCATTGCTACCTGCCTGAAAGGAATCAGATGGAGTCACAGAGGATTAGTGCTAGGTGCTGGGATGTGAGGGTCTGTGATTTCTATGTTTGTTGGATGTCTAGGACTTAGGGACCTAAACTAGATGGACCACTGGTCTTCTCCAGCAGGGCATCGCTTATGTTCTCATGGAGAATGAACTAAGTTATATGGCACCTTAAGCAATGTGACAGTGTCATATTCAGTCAGGAACTACAGCCTGCTTTGTCTGCTGTGGAAAGTATTATGTTTAATGAGTGTGTGTAGCAGTGAAAAGACTATGTTAAAAATTATGTATACTAAAGACCATGCAATGTGAAGGAGAAATATAGACCCTTCACATTCCCTCTAGGAAGAAGCTGCTTGATGATGTTCTGTATTATTAAAGGTGTGCAGGCAGCCTGTTAGTGTATTTGGCCTGAGAAACCAGCTGGCTAGCACTTACTAGAGTCACAGCTGGGATACATGCTGATCTGTTTGGAAACACCTGGTATCCCCCAACCCTTCAAGCTGAGACTGTTCTGCCAAGGCCATCCACTCTCAAGGAAGACCATATGGTTGGTTGCAAATACTGTAATGGTGACACCAGACAGTTGCATCCATGTGTCCTGATTGGTAGCTCAGCTAGAAAGAAGAGCATTTGCACACTCTGTGTGAATTTAACAGAATAAATCTTTGGGGACCAGGGTAAAAAAAAAAAAAGAACATAAAATCACTGGATTTTTGATCTCTCAAGAGGTATAAATAGGATCGGATTCATCCTGCCATTTTACCATAAGCCCTCTTAATTAGTACAAGCAAAGTTCCCATCAGTGTGACAATGGGACCAGAAAGGCAGCAAGGAAAGGAGTGAGGGATGGTGAAAGACCAAGTGATTCCCTCACTTTGGATTGTCAGAAGACTACATAGGAAAGTAACTGCCCTCCTGAGAGGTGCAAATTCACTTTGTGCTACAATGCGTTTCCTGTGCACGGCCCAAAAAACACGTGATGATATTACCCATGATGCAATGCCTCTTTTACTAGGGGAAAAAAATCAAGATCCCCACTGTGTTCTCAATTCTCTGTGTTTTTTCTTTACCTATCTGTATCATGCTTAAATCAAAACCAATTTGAACATGACATTGCTGAGGCAAAATAACTTACCCAAGCAATTTATGCACTTGCACAGATTCTGGTTTCCATTGGGCTACTACTCATCTGCATTCAGTTAGCATACCAGTAAAATGCCTGCTTTGACTACCAGTTTCTAGTGTACTAAGCATGCATGTCTATTTTGTATGGAAGTGCAAATTCATAGAGGGCAGTACATCAGAACAGCCCTCTGCTTTGGACTACTGTGCTAGTTGTTCTTACTAGATTCACAGGCTGTACATTCCAGAAGTGAGTCAAAATGATCTTTTTGTCTGAATTTAATGCCTGTCATATTTATTGGGTGCTGCCTGAATTACAACATAATTTTATGAACTTGTAGAATTTTTCCTAGAGTTTAATACCCTAAGATTGCCGCTATTTTCAGCACCATCCAAAGATGCAGTTATGAGATAACTAGATTTTCCATCTCTCTTATATTTATTTATACTTTCAAGTTCTAGAATGCAGACTGCATTTTTCCCATTTAGAAATCATGTTGTTAACAAATCATAGTACCACCTATGGCTTTAACACCATCATTTCCTTAGGAATGGAACAAGTGTACAATGCCATTGTAGCATTCTTGTTATGGGATATCTTTGCAATACATTGCCTTTGTCTCTTGCTGGCACAGTCCTGTGCAAAGCTCTGTTCATGATCCTACTAATGGAACACTATAATGGCTATGAAAACATTCTCACTCAAATTATTTCTAGCTCAAGGAACTTATCCAAGGAAATGTTGGCCATTTCTATTGTGATTCACTAATTCCGGATCAAATACCCTTGACATTAGCAGAACTAATATCATGTCAATGTCAAGAGTGGTAAGATTTGCTTCTAGCAACATGGTTGTGTTGGGAGACTCTGACTGATTATACACAGGCAGGGAAGGATGGGCTGGCACTCGCATAACAGTGGGGCTAATCCCTACTTATGCATGATGCCAGCACCACCCAGGCTCCCTCATGGCCCTGGACCACTGATGGCCCATGGCAAGGGAATGCAAATTCATTCACATTTCCTTTCTTGCTGCAGTGGCTGTCAGAGGCCCAAGTGGACCAGGGCCCTCCAATGAGAGGATCCCTGTAGGGACAAAAATGCCCCATTTGGTTTTGTAGTGCTGCAGAGCCAAACAGGGCATTTCTACACTCCCTATGATGGCGGTATAGCAGCATGCCACTATCCTACTATCCTGTGGTGGGACCCCTGAGCCCCTCTCCCCTGCTGCTGCTGCAAGGCACAGCAGGACCTTCCACCCCTGGAGTTGTACGTGTGCCTGCACAGCTCTGGGGCAAACTGTGTGTGCCAGGGGATTTCGTCCCTTTTATCTCACCCAAGAACAACATACCCATACAACAGTACTATCACTAATAGCGATATCTTCTTTTTACATTTTAACATTAACAAATGCATTTGACTCCTCTTTCTTCTTCCATCCATCTCTCCTTCTCAGTCTGCATGTGTGTGTGCACCCACATAAAATCCTGTATTATGCCACAGAGGATATGATCAAGAGATCTGCAAAATGGAGGCAAGGACAGACTAGGAGTTTCTCTCCACAAACATGAAGGAAGTCCCAGGTTGGTAAGGAGGGATGGACATTTTATTTAATTATTTTCAACATTTACAGTGTAAATAAAACATAAAACATATTGCTTTCAGTATACATAAAACATATAAAAGTACTCTTTAAACTTGCTGCTAGGCAGATAAACTTAACTAATTGAATGCCATCCAAAAATCTGAAATTTAACAATAATCACAGAATTAAGTGAGTATTCAAATACTCCAAACAACACCTATAGGCTTCAAGAAAAGAATGCTCACTGAGCAGTCAGTAGCCACTTTGGAAGTAGCTGGACAATTGCAACAATATTGATTGGAAGATTTGCTAGAATCCATTGCCAGTAGCCACTGCTCAACTGGCCCAGTCCAGTGTTTGTAGCTACTGCCTAAATCATCCAGATGGGGAAGGGAAGAAGGAAAAGCTAACGACTGAGGACAGAAGTTTGCTGGTGTGTGTGAAAGGGAGAAGAAGTATGGCTGCCAGCCTTCATGTAAGAATATGAAAAATCTGTAGTCGGCCTGATTGAGGAACATAAACATCCTGCAGGGGGCACCAGAGGCAATATGTAGTTCCCATATTTAGAATGGGAACTTCCCGATTTTTTTCAAATAGCCTCCTTCTATGTCCTGATAGGCTCTTTAGAGACCTTCTGCTTTTTGAGTATGCTTCCTCCCTGCCTGTCTCCAGATTGAATGCAAAAGTAGAACAAAAGAGATAGAATGAACAACAGGACAGGGCAGTTAGTGAGGGATCTCCCTCCCTCTCTCCCTTCCTCCCTTCTCCCTCTCTGTGTATACACACACAAAGTTTTTTTTCTTCTAAATTAAACAAAGGTACTTTAAAAAGGACTGTAATGCTTCCAAGCAGAGGGGTCCCTTTCAAAAACAGAAAGAAAGGGAGTGTTTTAAATAGCCAGAAGGTGCAATCAAGAATGACATGTGTATTAAGACAGTGCATACTCTATGCACATGTCTGGACGTAAAGACTTCTTTGAAACATTAGACGAAAATAACCGCCAGTTGGAGCCTGGAGATCTCCCGGAATGACAGCTGATTGCCAGAATACAAAGTTTGGTTCTCCTGGAGATAATAGCAGCTCTGGAGACACCACAACTTTGCTGAGCTCCCTATTCTTCCCAAACTCTGCCTTTTCTAGGCTGTGCCTCAAAATCTTTAGGAATTGTTCACTATGCAGTTTGCAATTCAAATATCAGCGCCAAATGTAAAAGTCACCCTTCTATATTCAAACTATGTTCATCTAAAAGCATGGGCAACAAAGAAAACTACCCTCAACCTAAAATGAGGGGCACAAAAGACCTAAAGAAAACAATATTTAAAATTGAGGTCACAAAAATGTTCTTGGTGAAAATATTCAGCACTCTGGCTATGTTCTGACATCAATCATATCTCATGTCAAATCAAAAGCATTCTGAAAAATGTTGGTTCCATTTGTATATTGCTTAAGCTCTTGAAGAACAAATGTAGGCTCTAGACATATAAATGTCCGAAGGCATAATTAATCCTTCTCCAAAATTCTTTGACCATAAGTAAGAGACCCATATCTGATGTGGCAAATTTGATCTATATTATTAAGCAATCCTGATTCATGATGCGGGAACCTTGCTAAATATGGCAGGAACCCATAGCAAACCATGGATTTTTTTTTTAGACTTACCACATCCAAGATGTCTTTGTACACATAAAGGAACTGAAGAATAAAAAGCTCCCCTCCTGAAACCACAGAGAATGAAATAAAGTACTGCCCAAATCTTAGCTGTCTGCTAGCAAATGTCTCTCTGCATCCTATTTTCAGACATTTTTGCTTCTAAAATTTTATCATTGTCCTGGATTATGCATCCTCAGAATCATAGAAATATCAGCCTTGTGTGAACTTAATTGTACACATTACAGTTGTTAACTGAGTAGCACTTGCATTAATTTATCACACATACCCACATACTATTATCGTGAAGTGATAGGATAATTTCTATCCCATATGGTCACAATTTTAGAACTGAAGGGGGCCCACAGACCTTATAGGCCAACCCCTTTTCATTGAAGCAAATAGAAAATTAGAGTATTCCAGGCTTAAGATTGCCTAACTTCTTCCTGAAGATGTCCAGTGAACAAACCTCACCCCCCCCCCCATAATTAGTTCAGCTTTTGAACCATTCATACCATTAGGAAGTTTCCTCTCATGGTCAATCAAAATCAATCCTCCTGTAAACTCATTAGATCTACTCTTGCTCCAATGGAGTAGAAGAGATCAAGTCTTTCTCCTCTTCCATGTGATGCCCATTTAAGTAGCTGCAGAGTGACATTGAGGCAGTTTCTGCACAGAGAACTCACCCAACCACTATGTCATGCTGTTTTTTGCTCTCCTGATCTTTTCCCACATCCACATGGGTAGCCCTTGTCCCACATCAGTGATATTTAGTATTTAACTGTATTTGATACTTAACTTATACTAAGTAACCCCCTGTTTGCCCAGCACATGCCTCTTATAACTCCTTTGGTATTGCCTTAGTTAGATCAGCTTTTGGGGTTGCAGGACTGTTATGAAATGGCCTCCCTGAGCATACATGTGGAGAACAGCTTTGTTTCCTGCTTTCTGTAGGTAACATTAAAGTTCCCTAATTCAGAAGGTCTTTTTAAAGAATGAACAAGTGTTGACTTGCAGGAGGGCATTTTGGGCTCACACGTTTCCATTGCTTTAAACAAGGCCACAGCTTTATTAATACTCTACAGGAGTGTTAGCACAGCATGGGAGAGGGAGCCTGACTTTCAGTCAGAAGACCACAAGAACCTGGACCCCAGAAGCACCCCGGAGCCATTCCAGATCCCTGCTGGGAACACAGGACTCCTTGCTGCTTGGAAGAGTCAGTAGTGCTTCCACAGGAAGAGACAGCAGCACCCTGGGGCCCATCCAGTTCCCCTGCCAGGAATGCGGGTCTCCTTGCCACTGGATTCCCACCATAGGGAAGTGTCCACCTGAGGATCCAATAGGAAGCATCCACTTCCCTTGGCACCACCTTGGCCACCCAGACAGCCAGTCTCCAACTCTGCCGACAGGCCCATGAGTCCCAAGGCTGGGGAACCAAGCAAGTGCTCCTTGCACTGAGGGACTTACTTGGCCTTGGGATGCCCGCCACAGTGAGCAGGCAAGTTGCTCAGGTGGCAAGCCTGGCATGAGAGGCAGGGCTCCTCCATGTGGCAGGGCTTCTCCATAAGGCATCACGAGCCCATTCCCAGGTACCAATAGTGCATGTGCAATGCTCTCGTGCAGCACCCGCCCTTCCTGCTGCCATAAAATCTCCCCCCAGTGTGTCTTCCCACTGCCCGCTCCTCTGCCATGTCAATGGAGGCTGTAGCTAAGTCATTGCTGCTTTTTATAGTTTGTGGTGGATGGCTGTAAACTCTGTGTTTTGGCTTCAGGTAAGTGGTCGTGTTGGTCTGCAATATAAGAACAAGATATTAGGCCAGTAGCAGCTTGAAGACCAATAAGATTTCCAGGGTCTGAAGTTTCAACAGACAAAATTCCCTTCAACAGATACCTCTTTTTGATGCATTATATCTATCCATTTTTTTCATTATCAGAATCTGCTGTTTCATTTGGAAGCTGCCATGGTTTTTTGGAGAAAGATGGGGTTTAAATGTTTTTATCAACCAACCAATAAACAAATGCTTGACAAACAAATGCTATGAAAAAGGGCATCTGGCCCCCACACTGGAAACACAGGCATGTAATCATATGGGACTAATCTGCAGAGAACAAAACAAAGCCACTCTTGCATTGGCAATCTCTGCCAAGGCTGCTGTTGCATTTGCTTCTATTGTTACTCACATTAACACAGCGGCAAGAATGGGAAGCAGTCAAAGGCTAGATCAACTTAGTAAGCATAGTTTGTCTTTCACCAGCTTAACACCATTATTAAACGTGCAGCCCTCCAACATGGAAAGAATGTTTCCCAAATGAGGTGATCACTGAGGCATGCATGTGAATTAACAAATTGTTCACACATCAGAAACGTGAATCTCTTTTCCTGTTTTTCACAATTTGTCAGAGGTGAAATACTGATGTTTGATGGTTGTCTCCATGAGAGACAGGCCATCCTGGAAGCATTGTTATTGTTCATTAAAGTGGTCTGGAGAGAGAGAGGAAAAAAATAATAATTGTTCCTGTCTCCATAGGTTTAAAAATAGTTTTCTGAAGTGTACTGGCATGCCCTAGGTTGCTTTAGAACACTTACTGCAGCAGGATGCTCTAGACTGGCAAGATAGCATGGGACTAATCAAGACACGGCTCAGCTTGGTGATAATAGAGGCCACAGGGGTTGGCCCAGCATGAGAATTGAGCAATGACAGCAGCTGTCCAGCTGCTTTCTGCTTGGGCTCACTGGGCGTGCTGGGACCAGCTACCTTCCAAGCCGGGAGAGCAGGTCCCTTGCTCAGGAGTCCCACTCCGTGAAGAGGCGGCCTGTGTGATGGTCAGTGGGTACCTACCTCATTTGGCCACATCATCTGCTTATCCCCAAACCCCTGGCTTTCCCAGCCAGGTCAGCCAGTCTCTTATTGAGACCCCTCAACCACAGGGTTCCAGTATGCAAACTGGGACCCTGAACAAAGGCTCATTCTTGTGCCCTCCCTTAAACTGCAGCTGTGGTGATAACAATAAAAGAACAACTATATTCTTAACAAATTGAACCATGAGCAGGCAGGAGAGAAGCTGTCTGGTAGTGAGTCAGTGGCAGAGAAGCTGGCACCTTAAATAGGCACCCGAATTTCTGCCCCTAATGTGCCACTAGGCCTGCACACGTACCGCCGGGCCCGACAAGCCACCTCCTTCTTTGCCCACTCTCCGCGGTGTCAACTAATGGCCCTGTTATTTGCAGTCGCTCTTTGGAACAAATTTGTTCATATTTGAAAGGAAAAGTCTTAGAATACAAAGATTTTGATTTGTAATAGTGCAGTTTCAAAGAACCAAAGTGATTAACCATTTTGTTTGAGAGAAATGGCCATTCTGAGAGCAAGAGCTTTTGACAGTATCCACAATGTACATGTTTCTTCCTGCCCCGACATGCAGCAAATAAACAATTTAAATATTACTGTGATCTATTCCCATCCATCACCAGTGTGATAAAAACTAATTATCTATAGCTGGTTGTCAAATTGGAGAAACTTATTTGCTAGGCATTATGGAAATAATTAGCTGACCCAGCTGGCTAATGGAGATTCAGCTGCAACTAGGTCATCCTGGAGGACCCATAGCCAACCTGTGCTGAGCAAACTGCATTGGTTGCCAATTGTATACCGGGTCTGGTTCAAGGTGCTGGTACTGACCTTCAAGGCCTTACGGTCCGAGACCGGCATACCTGAGGGACTGTTTAACCTCCAAAGTTCTGCACAGAGTGACTTGCTCTGCAACTGTCAACAGACTGGAAGTCCCAGGCCCCTGTCAGATTAACTTGGCCTTGACCAGGGCTGGGACCTTTTTGGCCCTGGCCCCCGCCTGCTGGAATGAGCTCTCAGCTGATGCCCTGACAGAGCTAAATATGTTTCGCAGTGCCTGTAAGACACAGCTCTTCCTCTAGGAGTTTGATTGAGGCCAGGCAGATACAGAGGGGAAATCTACCCCTCCTTCAGCTTTCCAGCACTTAGTAAATGGGAATTCCATCACTCTGGAGCCATACCAGCAGTCTGGAGGGGGGAGGGGTTGACTGGCGTGGAGAGTTAGGTGGGGTTAGACTTTTGTTTTATATACTGGTACATGTTTTTAGGTCATATGTTGTTAGCCGCCGTCAGCTGACTGGTCAGGAGCAACAAACTATAGGTATGAGAAATAAATAATAAACAGAAGGCTTTCAACCTTCCGTTCTAGGCAACAGCTCACACCAGCATCCAGGATTTCAAACAAACAAGGGTATACTACAGACTCAGAAGAAATGTTAAGACCTAGATAGGATGAAATCATCAGTAAAAATTTTTAGCTAGCCCAAGTGGGAAAAATAATGCCAAGTACCTAGTACTAATACCTACTAGAGAGCAAGTTATCCCATTTATGTAGGGTGGAGGGGAGGGGGGGAATGGGAGGAGAAATAAGGAGAGAAAGTCATGATTAAAAAGAATTATTATAATAAATACAACTTCCTGACATTATTAAACAAATGAGCCCAAAACAATCATTTGTATTACCATATGTAAAATTTCTTGATCTTTCTGCTTCTACAGATATTCCACTCTTTCCAGTTTTACATTTTCTAATGAGATCCAACACTAATGCAAGTATCCAGGCAGAAGGACAGCAAATAATTTAAAGAGAGAACAATAAAGTCATGTGTTGTATATGAGAAGGGAGCTGTAGCATGAATGGAGACAGCAAAACTCCAATTCAGTAAATTAAATATTCTGTCTGCTGTGGTCAGAAGAAAGCAGTTCATGGGCCCAAAGAAGGTAAAATTGGAATGGCTGTAGAAGAGGAGGAGGTTGTAAGATTTTTGGGGACAAATTCAAACCTAGGGAAAGACAGGATGTGAAATGTAAGATGTATGGGAGGGAAATTGGATAGAGTAATAACAGAGCTTGTTATGGCTAAGGATATATTGATGTGGTTTGGGGGTAATTCATTAATTATCTGAGTGCCATTTCTGTGTGAGGCCACTCTTTCTTTAGATTTATTTGTACCCTGCACTTCACTTGAGGATACAAAATGGCTTACAATATCAAAAGCATAAACTGTAAAACAAGAAAGGTTTTTAAGCAGTGCTCGCTCTCTCTCTCTCTCTCTCTCTCTCTCTCTCTCTCTCTCTCTCTCAATCTCCTACTCAGTTCTTGCTACAACCCTGAAAGTAAGAACTCAAGGAAAAGAGGCCTTCTGGGATATTTCAGAAGCTACCAATTCAGTTCCCATTAGCTTGATTGAATAAAGCAGTGCCACGTCCTCTGCTGGCTCCATGTCTTTGGTTTCTGTGTTTTCAAGAGACTTATTTACTCACTGTAATACATTATGTGTCAAAAATCATGATGGGGACAGGGACAAAATGATGGCAATAAAATTAATAAATGTCCCACTCTGTCCACAAATAGCATAATTTCACCTGGCCTGTCAATAATTAAAGTTGTTTGCATACACATCATCCTCAGTGTCTATTTACTTGACTCCCAGGGTTCACCATGGGCAGCTTCTGATCTATACTGAACTCCTGCTGACAGAAAATATCAATTCGGAGCTTGATACCGTGGAAATTGTTTTCTCCATTTTCAACATTTTTGGTTTGTATGTATATTATGTATTTTATTTCATGTATTATATCTATATTGAAAGCGACCTTGAGCTCCATGTAGAAGATGGTCTAATACATTAGTTGAAAGAAACCTTCAAGAAACTCACATAATTATTGTTTTCTCTGACTTCTGATGACACTGCCTTTGCAATGCCTTCAGAACAAAATGACTGGGGGGAGAAAGTCAATGGTATGTGTTTCTTTTAGTTCAGACAGATCACAAAATATGTACAGAGTCCTACCACAAAAACACCTGTTTGTTTTATTCATTTCCAGTTTTCAGTTGGTGTCTCCGGATGACAGTTTTGAAAATTCTTGACAATACGGATCATATGAACAAAGACAACTGTATGTTATCAAGCATTCGTGTGTAAGTGGTCATGAAAACCTATTCACTTTGATTTTTTTCCACATATGTAAGTTTGAACTGTGTTTTTAGCCATTTGCTTGTGTGAACAGATCTGGCTTCCTCAAATTCCAACACTTACTGTATATAACCACATATAAGCTGACCTGCATATAAGCCGAGGCACTTAATTTTACCACAAAATCTGGGCAAATTTATTGATTCGCATATAAGCCGAGGGTGGGAAATGCAGCAGGCTACTGGTAAATTTACAGGGTGGCCTAAGCACTTAATCCATGCTCAATCATCACAGGCTTTCCCATCCAGCCTCCCCAAGTGATAGCCAGGCCGCCTTGGTCTTGGGTGTTAGACAGTTCCTCTCCTCCAGATAACACGGCCCAACAGAAATACTTGCAAAGACTTAATCACAACACAAAGCAGACATCTCTGGGTTATACAGAGGCTCTAAAACAACAAACATTGATTCAAGATGGAGTCACACAGGTCAAATACAAATCATGGCAAAGATCAGAGTGTCTGATCCTGACAAAATCTCAGTGGAACTATGTATGCAGATGCTATCATGATATCATTATCATTGAAGTTAGCTACTACACAAAACATATTAGATTAAAAATAGTGGTTATGTCCACATGGAGAATTGATAGGGTATGCAGTATCAAATCACTAGCACAACAAAGAGTTGTCAGCTAACACACAGGCTCAAAAACTGTGAGCTCTTTCCCCAGTAATATTAGCTCAAAACAGTTCATTTTCATAATTCCTTTGGTTTCAAGAACCCAGTGATGCTTGCCAACTACAAAATACCTTGGAGAATTAAACAGCCCAACTTTTAATAGATCCATTTTAGCAGATGGGTAAACAGAGAAGTTAAATGAATGGTCCAAGGTTAGTCGAGTTGAGAGGTACAAAAATCCAAGTCTTTAACTCCTGTCCTCACCTGCCATCTGTAGTTCAATTTCTAACATAGGCAGGGCTAGTTAGTAATCTTTCCTTTGACAAAATCCCCTCTCTTTTCTGTCTACCAATAATTTCGTCAAAGCATCCAACCCCCTGATCTTTTCTTGCAGGCCTTTCCCAACATTGGTTGTGCTTGCTGCCAAGATCATTATAGGGGCTTGCTGATGCCATCTCATAACTCACTGGAACAAACAATTTCTGACATGCTACACCTCAGTTGGGCTCTTCATTATGGGGAGGGGGCAGCAGGAATGAAGAAAAGCAGGACATCTCTTCCTGGGATTTTGCAGTAGCCAGAAAGACAAAAGCCTCTTTGTATATAGTCTCACAAATATGTTTAAGAATCTTCAGATATCACTAACCAGGGGTAAGAAATGAAAGATTCAGTCTCCCCCCTTTAAAATCATAATGTAAACATTTCACAAGGTACATAAAGCATAGCTTTAAAAATACTAACAGTACGTGCTTATTTTGTTCTGGTGACTGGTACAAGATGTATCAGAGTCATGTTTTAAGGGCCCTCCAAACTTGACCAGAAGTCCTAAGTAGATAGCATTTGTGGAGCAGTTTGGGTGTGGACTTCTCATGTCAACTCATAACTATCCAACCCCTCATCCATATTTGGCAGGTATTAGCATTTCTATGGAGCAAAGGAATACTGAATGGAATTAACATGGAGCCTAAAATACTCAGAGGAGGAGATGAGTCTGTCCAGATCTGCGCTGACTTTTTTTTGGACTCAGAGATGTGGAGAACTTCTCTTCCAGATGTTTGTGGCACACTTGGTCTCCAGTAAATGGCTGAATAAAGAGCTACAGTTCCCTCCGTTGCAGCTTTCTGAAGCTAAATGTTCCCTCAGACGAAATTATTTATAAAAGGCTAAAGATTGCCTTTAATTCATGTGGCACTATTCTTGATCTCTGGCTCTCATCAGAAGAACTGAATACTGCTATTTATTATCAGGCTCATTGTACGAAAACCCATCTGTGTGTATGCCATTCAGAAACAGAAAAAATAGTTCTGTATGAGAAAACGAGGCTTTCTGCAGAGATGAACTTCAAAATATATTTAGATAATATACAACTGGGAAGGAAAGCCCTTAAATAAAGAGAGAAGCTGTGCTTGGATTAAAATAGATTCTAATTTATGGCTAATTTTGGATTATTTTTGACATTGGGCAAATATGTTTGAGAATGGGGCTCTGTTTGCTGATTTACATCATAGACTAGTGATTTGTGATGTGGTGCCCACCAATGTGTTTCTTGGTGCCCACTTGCTTTCCCCCCTAAACATCTTTGTCCATAGCAGTCAGACTGGCTACCCTGTACCTCGTTGAAACAGAAAATGATTCAGAAGACCCTATGAGGATTCACCCTTATGTCTTCAGGGAAAGTCCACTTAGAAACAACAACCGACATCATAGGCAGACATGTGACATGGATGGCCCCAAACTTTTGTAATTGTGCCCCATGGCAGCCATTTTGTGGTGACACCTACTCACATTCAGGCAATTCCAAAAGTGTCCAAAAGCTCAACAAGTTTGAGGGGCTCTGTCACAGACTATATGATGAGAGACATAAGTGCTATAGACCCTTAACCACTCTTCCTTTCTGACCAGTGTTCTTAAGAAGACAATTCAAGAGCTGCCATTAAGCAAGTTGCATGCCTTCAGTCAGAGGTGTTGATGACAGATAGTCAATAATATTCACATAGCTCAAGCAATGAATATGCACCAGATTTTATAGGTATCTCTGGAAAAAAATCCAGGCTCATACGCATCAATGTATACGGTGTTTAGCTATGTCCATTTCCAAAGTTAACTGGTTCCCAGTGATGTTAAGAAAAGCAAGACTGATATCACATTAAGCACTACACATTTACCACAAAGCAGTTCAAAGGGGAATTAGATAAAGCTCAGCAATCAATTACAGAGTAGACTACCAAGAAGCGATCAGGCACTCATAAGAGAAAAACAATGTGCAAATAGTAAAAAGGGACCAAGCATTATATTTTCCCTCTAAATGTTTCATTAAAATTGGTACCTTGACAAATGCAAAGCATTATTCTTTCTTATAAAATGTGCAATTTCATTTGCCTTGCTTTAGAGGGAGCAGACTCAAGGATAGTATTATGTTTTCAAGTGCTCTCCACTTCTGTGAGTGGGGAGAAATCCAAGGTCAGTGCAACAAGCTTCAGCTTACTTTGGACGAGAGAATACTGGAGACTTGTGGGTCCCTTGTCATATTTGTTTTGTTTACATATTTGTTTTATTTACAAACTAGAAGTAAAGCCCATTGCACCAGGAATACACAGCACAACCTGTACTGTAACCATCCAAGGTTCTGGCCCTCCCACTCCTACTCCCTGTTCAATCTTGAGATCCAGTGCAGTGAAGTAGTTAAAGAGTAGCAGACTGTGATCTCAAGAGCTGGGTTTGATTCCTGACCCCTCCTCCATATGCAGCCAGTTGGGTTGCCAACTTCCAGGTGGGGGCCTGGAAATCTTCAGGAAAAATGAAAGAGAAAAAGACAGGATGAAAGAAAAAGGAAGAAACAGAGAAAGAAAGAAGGGAAGGAAGTGAGGAGAGAAGGAAGTAATCAGTTCTCCTGGAGAAAACAGTTGCTTTGGAGGGGCACTGGCCCACCTACCTCCACCCTCATACAACAGTGTCTACACAGGTCACCACTGCCCCCAATGTCCCATCAAACCCCAAAGACCAGACCAGGAAGGCTGCGGGGGTGGGAGCTGCCACATTCTCTCACACACACATTTTCCAAATACTGGGCAAGGCAGGGAAATCTGCAGGGGGGGGCTTCCTCCTTCCTTCCCCTTCCTCCACATCTCCCAAATTCAAGGCTTGGTGGGTAAGGCCACAGGAGAAGGGCTGCCTCTTTCCTACCCACCCCCATATCTCCCAAAGGCCAGGCTGTTTGGGGAAGTCCATAGGAGATGGGCTGCTTCCTTCCTACTCATCCCCATCTCCCAAAGGGCAGGCCAGTGTGTGTGTGGGGGGGGGTTGGGGCTGTGTGTGTGTGGGGGGGTTGAGGTTCAGTACCATCCAACACACAAGTCCCAAAGCCTGGGCTAGGCAAGGAAGGCTCCAGGGGGGCTGCCTCCTTTCCACTCTTTCTCCACATCTCACAAAACCCCAGCTTTGTGGGGAAAGCCACAAGTGTGGGCGGTCTGCCTCTTTCCTATCCACCCCCACATCTCCCAAAGGACAGGCTGCATGGGGAAGGCCATAGGGGAGCTGTTGTAAACCCGGGTCCTGTTAGGGAGGACTCCTTGGAGAAAAAGGTTTGCCAGTAGCACCCAGCTACACCTGATACTCAGCTGGATGAGAGCTTAACATCACCAGATGTTCAACAAGTGGAGAGCTCTGATCAGCAGGAGGCAATGGAGCTGCAGACAAACCAGGTCTTAGATTTAAAAGTTGTTGCAGGAACTCCTCATTCCTCAGCCCAGTCTCCAGCTATGGCTTCCTGCCTTGTCAGCCCACCTGGCTCATCTGAGCCAATTAAGCAATGACAGCTATGTGTTGGAAGGGAGCTCCAATCTAAGAGGCACCATGCCCTGTTAGCAAGATAGTTGCTGACTGCAGAAGACTATGAGTCATCACAGAATGAGGACTCAGAGGCTGCAGATAGTCTATATTAACATGTCTGAGTGGCCTGGGTTTTGGACACAACCTGTGATCTGCTCTTTTTACTGATGCCCTGAAGGAACCATTGACTTACTGAATTGAATTAAGACATTCATTATAAGAAGAAGAAGAGTTCGTTCTTATATGCCGCTTTTCCCTACCCGAAGGAGGCTCAAAGCGGCTTACAGTCGCCTTCCCATTCCTCTCCCCACAACAGACACCCTGTGGGGTGGGTGAGGCTGAGAGAGCACTGATATCACTGCCCGGTCCGAACAGTTTTATCAGTGCCGTGGCGAGCCCAAGGTCACCCAGCTGGCTGCATGTGGGGGAGTGCAGAACTGAACCTGACATGTCAAATTAGAAGTCCACACTCCTAACCATTACACCAAACTGGCTCTACATTATATTTGTCCCTTGGCATTCTGTTTTTGAAATACTGGCAGCTGGCTTTCCTCCCTTGACAGGGGAAGGTGGGAAGTGGGAAAGGGCTGAGAATGGAGCAACATACCAGCAGCAGGACCTTTCAGAGAAGCCAGAACCTCTTCCACCCTGCAAGCAGCAGGAAAAGGAAAAAGAGGACATATAAGCTTCATGATTGGTCCTCATGGGAAGACTGTACTCTCCCTATTGGTGGCACACCCCCGGGGAGGGCCAATCAGATAGGGAATGCGTTGGCTGCATGCAATTTGAACTGATTGGCCCTAATTGTTAGAGTGCAATTTAAATTGATTGGCTCTCATTGGCAGAGTGCAATTTGAGCTGATTGGCCCTCATTGGTAAAGTGAAATTTAAACTTATTGGCCCCCTATAGTTGAGGCCATCTTTACCACAGTTCCTCTTTATAATTCTGAAACAGCCATCTGGGCGGTCAGCAGCCTGCTGTCCGGGTGCTGTCTGGGACAGGAAACTGTGGTCCAGGCAACACTTCAGCCACTCCAGCGAGCTAATCCGGACGTGCCCAGCAAAGTTGGGCATGTCCAGATCGGGCCGGCCCCTGCAGCACCCATCTCCTCAAGCAGTGTGTGAGCCGCACATACAACCTCGGCGCCAGACACTTCATAGGCAGCGAGGACGGCGTTCCCAGGGCTTGCACCCTTCCCTGAGGCTGAACTGGCTCACCAGTAGCTGGCCCATCTCGCTGCCGCGATGCCCCGAACACTGCCAGGCCTTTAGGTATGTTCCCCTCCCCCATCCCCGCTCTTTCTCGCACAGCCTGCTAGTGCCCATTGCATTCCTGGATGCAATGGGATTTTCTGCTAATAAGTATACATATATCAAAATATTGACCCTGCCTAAGAACCAATATAAAACACACCAATATAAGCCCCTCCAAGCTCTGACCAACCTCAGAAAGGTTTTTGGGAGGTAGTAGTTTACTTGTTTTTAATTTTTTGATTGGATTTATGATTGTCTATAAAGTCAGTTGAAGAAGAAGAAGAAGAAGAAGAAGAAGAAGAAGAAGAAGAAGAAGAAGAAGAAGAAGATTTTGTTTTTATATGCCACTTCTCTCTACCCAAAGGTGTCTCAAAGTGGCTTCCAATCGCCTTCCCTTTCCTCTCCCCACAACAGACACCCTGTGAGGTAGGTGGGCTGAGAGATCCCTGATATTACTGCTCAGTCAGAACAGCTTTATAAGTGCTGTGGCAAGCCCAAAGTCTCCCAGCTGGTTGCATGTGGGGGAGCACAGAATCAAACATGGCTCACCAGATTAGAAGTCTACACTCCTAACCATTGTACCAAGCTGGCTCCCTCAGTTGTTACTCATCCTGTGCTGACCAGGGAAGGACAAGATAGAAATAAACAACAGCAGCAACAATATTCACTCTACCCACACACTGGCCCATCCCTACCTCACAGAGCAGCCAGTGTGATGGGTGGGGGAATCTGGAATGAGGTCAGCTTCAGAGGTATTAGTGGGATTAGAGTGGAAGATAACCATTATGGGGGAACAGTGATGTCTGCACAACCAGCCACAACCATCCAAGAAAGAACATCACTGGGCCAAAGTCCTCCCTCTTGGTAGTATTACGAGTCACAGGGTAGGGAGGGAGTAGGGCAGGTAGAGGTATGGAGGTCTTGTTATGCAGTCAGAATTAAATAGAAACAGACACAATTGTGGCACAATTTCTTGAACTGAAAATCATGGAACAGACTGATAACTCAACTTGCCAACCTCCTGGGGCTATAGACAGACCGAACCTTCCCTGCCATGGCATGCATCCAAGTGTGATGAAGTCACTGGGAGAAGACCTGGCCTTTGCACAGTAGAATAATTCTTCATAGTTAGTGGGGATGCTCTGGATCAGTGGGTTTCAGTCTGGGAAAGGGGCTGTGAGAGTTGTAGACATGCTTCCATTGCTTATCTGGTGGGACTGGGGTGCCCGCCAAGCATTTGTGGGGTTACTTTGGGGAGCTACTGTCAGAACTCTTGTCATACCTGCCCATCCCAACCAACCCCAGCATCATCCAAGGTGTTGGCTGCTGTGCAGTCCCATTCTCGGCATACATTGTTCCACCATGTACCTCTCATGAATCAACTAGGTAGCCCACTCTGTGTTGATGAAAACATGGTCCCAGGCCAACTCTTCTTCCCTGCTGACATTACCCTGTCTTGTGGGCACCATCTCCTTCTCCCTGCAAGAAGACTCACCTGATGCTGAGGAGCCAAATGTTATGCACCAGTGCCACTGTGGATACCTCTCCTGGGCTCTGCACTGAATTTCTGCCCTGAGAGCCTTTTGGGGTGCACACCCTTGTTCCCACTGGGAATCTCTGCTTGGCTGAAGGTGCTCCCCATGGCCTCATGGGCAAAGAGGCCCAGGGCCCATCCCCATGGCATCTTTATAGGCGCCACAAGTCCCGCCCTGCCTCCCAACGCGTCCACCTCCAGCTGGCCCTCCACAATGTTAACCAGTGGCTGAGGTTAGTCTCTGCTTTGTTTTGTGTCCAATAGTTGAAATATATTTTTCATCTCCACTGCATTTGTGAGCAGAATTTTATTTACATCAGACTTCCTTAACTTTGATGTCCTCTTGATGTTGCAGAGTTTTGTTTTGATTTTGTATGCCTGCATGCAAAGTGCTTGACACAAAATCTGGAATGTGAAATAATTTATAATTCTTCATAATACTGGTTCCTCTTTGGAACCAAGCTATGGCCATTCAGAACACCAAAACAGATGGAGAACTTCAGATAAGGTGAACTTTGGAAGCATCCCAATGTTTTAATTTTAATTTTCACAGCCTATTAGGAAAAATCTCTCTTTGCATCCTATACAGATCTTGTGAAAACTAACTGAGCTAGAGATTGGACTTCAGTTTATTGGAGAGAGGGTTTTTGTGGTGACATGGATCAAAATTTCGCTGCATTGGTCCTCTAGTGCTTTGTATTAGAGGCCAGTTATAATTTAAAACACAGAGCTGCTTGAAAGAATATCAAATGGAAGCTAGGGTCTCAGTCGCCAGCATAAAAAACAAAATCATTTTGTGGAAACAAAATGAACTCATAAACAATGCACTGAGCCAATGGTGCCTTGTGCATGCAGAAGCATTCCTGCTACTTCAAACAGACAAAGACATCTTTATTGTTTATTCACTTTTTTGTACTCCTAATGGCTATTAATAGGTACATATTAAAATATATTCATATAAATAAAACATTTGAGAAGCCAAATGTTCTGTTTCTTTGCTGTGTCTCCATGGCATTATTTGGATATTTTGCTTCATTAGGAAAGCAAACAATGGATTAAAAAAAAGACCTTGAATGTAATTAGTGATTCAGAGTATGACTTCATAGAGGGGTGTGGTGTAGCATTATAAACAATGAACATTAATCTTTTTTCCCTCATCTTTTAACCTAAACAGGGAAACCATAAAGTGGCAGGCAGCTGCTTGCTCTAGCTGAAGCTAAAATTTCTTCACAAAGATTCTTTTCAGAATACTTCTTTTGAACATTATTAAGCTACTTTCCAATGGAAAGACAAAATCTGTGATTATTGAAATGTAATTTGGAAATTCTGAAGCATACAGATATTGGACAAAGAAGGTGGATTGAGAAGACTTTTTCTTCCTTTCCTATAATACTCAAACTGGGGTTTCCTATAATACTCAGACTTTATGAAATGATGGGGCAATAAATTCAGAACAAACAGCAGGAAGTTCTTTGTAGCTTAACAAGTAATTACATTGTGGTATTCACCATCAACAGTACATTAGTGATGCCCACTATCATAGCTGACTTTAAAAAGGGATTAGATTGATTAATGGATAAAATAGATTGATGAATTTGTTTCTCAGAAATTTCTCATTCAAAAACATGGATGATCTTTGGAGAGAACAGTGCAGGAGAAAGACTGGATGCAGGAATAAAAGAGCAAATGTAAGATGCCAGAAATGGAGAGGTGGGAAAATATTTGTTCAAGATTCTACTTGCACATATCTTTTTCCCTCTTGATTATCCTGTTAGTCTTCTTTCCCCCACTCCAAAGTAGTGAATGGAAGAATAAACAATTCTGAGAAAGAACTGGTAACCTTCATTATTATCATTTTGACATACAAAAGATTTCTTATATATGTACTTGTATAAATGACAGCACTCAAGAATCTCACTGGACTATTAACACTTTTAAAAATTATTTATAAATCATAGTTAGCTGTTTTTTTCCCCTTGCCATGCTCAAGATAAGCATTTGCTCCATATTAACTTGGATTCTTGCCCACAGTAGTATACAGTAGTATACCTGATGGTCATATATACATGCTCTTATGGCACAGAGTGGTAAGGCAGCAGACATGCAGGCTGAAAGCTCTGCCCATGAGGCTGGCAGTTCAATCCCAGCAGCTGGCTCAAGGTTGACTCAGCCTACCATCCTTCTGAGGTTGGTAAAATGAGTACCCAGCTTGCTGGGGGGTAAGCCCTCAAGGGTCAGACATGACCCGGTTCTTCCACAGGGGATATATATATTCCTAATTAGGTCACTGTTCTGCACATGCTTATGAAACTGAATCATAGAATCATAGAATCATAGAATCATAGAGTTGGAAGGGGCCATACAGGCCATCTAGTCCAACCCCCTGCTCAACACAGGATCAGCCCAAAGCATCCTAAAGCATCCAAGAAAAGTGTGTGTCCAACCTTTGCTTGAAGACTGCCAGTGAGGGGGAGTTCACCACCTCCTTAGGCAGCCTATTCCACTGCTGAACTACTCTGACTGTGAAAAAATTTTTCCTCATATCTAGCCGATATCGTTGTACTTGTAGTTTAAACCTATTACTCCGTGTCCTCTCCTCTGCACAGCATCCTGGCCTCCTCCAAGTGACAACCTTTCAAATACTTAAAGAGGGCTATCATGTCCCCTCTCAACCTCCTTTTCTCCAGGCTGAACATTCCCAAGTCCCTCAACCTATCTTCATAGGGTTTGGTCCCTTGGCCCCAGATCATCTTCGTCGCTCTCCTCTGTACCCTTTCAATTTTATTTCCGTCCTTCTTGAAGTGAGGCCTCCAGAACTGCACACAGTACTCCAGGTGTGGTCTGACCAATGCCGTATACAATAGGACTATGACATCTTGTGATTTTGATGTGATGCCCCTGTTGATACAGCCCAAAATGGCATTCGCCTTTTTTACCGCTGCATCACACTGTCTGCTCATGTTTAGTATACAATCCACAAGTACCCCAAGTTCTCGTTCACACACAGTGCTACCTAGAAGCGTATCCCCTATCCAGTAGGCATGCTTTTCATTTTTCTGACCCAGATGCAGAACTTTACATTTATCTTTATTAAATTGCATCTTGTTCTCATTTGCCCATTTTTCCATTGTGTTCAGATATTGTTGAACTCTGTCTCTATCTTCCGGATATTTGCCAGTCCTCCCAATTTGGTGTCATCTGCAAACTTGATGAGTAGTCCCTCCACCCCCTCATCTAGATCATTAATAAATATGTTAAAAAGTACCAGGCCGAGCACCGAGCCCTGAGGTACCCCGCTACTCACCTCTCTCCAGTCTGATGAAACACCATTGACAACTGATTTTATTGCTTTGTGTATACTGATTATTAGTAATGTAGAGACACATTTTTATAATACATCCCTGAAAGGGCATTGCGCTCAGCCAATGGCAACAGGCTTGTGATCCCTGGCCCTAAAGAAGTGTGCCTGGTGGAATGGGCTCCCAAGTGAGATTAAGGCCCTGTCAGAACTCCAACAATTCCACAGGGCCTGTAAAACAGAGCTCTTCTGCTGCACATTTGGTTGAGGCCAGCACAGACATAAATAAACAACTATAGGTCACCCCCTACATACACACTCCCCTTTTCACCATTCCTTGGGAACTGCCCTGATAAGTTGATTCATGACGGGGTGCTGGTGATATTCATCTTCGTTTTATTGAAGGTGTACACCCATATTTAAGGTTTTAAAAGGGTATTCATGTATATATGTTGTATTTTATTCATGTTGTTAGTTGCCCCAAGATGCCAAGTGAGGGGTGGGATGTAAATAATAATAATAATAATAATAATAATAATAATAATAATAATAATAATAATAATAATAATAATAATAATAATAATAATAAACATAGATAATGTGAGTTTGTAGATGATCCATGATGGCCAGAGAGGAAGAGTTTCAGGCAGTAAGAGTTAGATGGCATTCTAGGAAGCTAATGGCAATAAACTTATTACATTTGGTGGGCTCCTTTATTCTTAACCCTTTTCAAACTTTGGTATATAAACATAAAAAAGAATGGAGTCAATGTATTGTTATAATAAATGGATTTTGTTGTTAGCTAGCTTGTAACAGATGCTCTATATTCAGTTTATGGATTACTTTGTATGGCATGAACTTGATCCACTAGGAAATTCTAATTTTGAACTGGGAAGTTAAGAGACAACAAACACCAAGAGGTGTAGACTATGACATTCCTATACAAATTCAAACATATGGAAATGTCACAAAGTATTTCTCTTGTATTGTATGACCTTTCAGAGTCATAGTTTACTTCCCAGCAGGGTTTTTTTAAAAATTTAAACACCTCTTGAGGAACCTAGGAAAGGAAGAAAACCTCACAAGCTCATTCATGTCTTCCTGTACCCATTATGTAGGTGAGAAGTTTAGTAGCCTGTATAATATGATAATATTTACAGAATTCTTTGATATTGGGGGGGATTGTTCCTTGGTGAGGGGTACAATCTCTGATAATTCTACCAGTTGGGTGAAAAACAAACATTATTTCCAAAAATGTGTCTACCTGTTGAAATTGGCTGAAATGAATAAAGCACAGAAAAGGTACCCAAACAAGTACAATAACTATGATAAAGAATACAACTGAAATTTCAGATTGCAAAACAAACAAAAATCACTCCAATAAAAAAATATTGACATCCTTATTAGGATGGACTTTGGCTCACGAATATCTGTACTTTATCACAAGGGACACAATAATTTAGCAAGTTTAAATGTTATTTAGCAAATCTGATTCTTTCAGATCAGGTGAATCTTTAACACTCCTACTAATTATGATTCATCTTGATCAAACAGCTAACAGAATCAAATGGATTTTATTTTCAAGCCAAGACAATCTAAATATTCATCATTGCTTTGTGGGAGATGAATGAGTTCATTATGAACATATAACACCAAGTAGTGTTTATCATTAATGAATCAATCACACTCAGAAATTGAATGTATTCTTGTACTATGTTAGTCTCCCAATAATAGCAAGCCCTACATTTGAAAAACGGTGATACCTGAATAATACACTGTACCTCTTTTCAAATCAAGGAGGCAGAGAAATTCAGGTAATGACTGTATAGGAGTGTATATCATTCTAAACCAATTTCATCTGTTTCAAGAACACACACTAAGAAATCACAAAGACTTTCTTCTCAGTAAAAAGGATTACAGACATATGGTGGATAACTGAAATATGCATACTCAGAGTCAAGGTTCCCTGTGAAGCAAACAACATGATCTTTGTTTACCTCAAAATTGAATGCATTCAATAGGGGTTGAGATTATTGCATTAATTACTAAAATAAATTGATATGGTGGCCTGTATGGAAAATATAGGGACAAAAATTCATATTGGGACAAACTTGGTATAATAAAGACATGACCTCAGTTAAATGTCTTTGCCTTGTTTTTAATGGAAAATGGGTGTTTTCTGGTGGCTTCAGTAAAATTATGAATATTTGCAAATTATGATCTTTACAAAAATGGAATCTGAATGGTTACAATTTTGAATAACAACCGCATTTTTTTTGGAGGGGGGAGCTGGTACTTGTTTCTAAAAGTTACTGCAACTCTATTTTGAGGAAATACTCATCTTTATGACTGTCCCTCCTTTAAACAGGTTAGACCTGGACAGCAGGTGGCACCTAAGTACCTATTATATTTTAAAGATTCCCCCCCACACACACACACACACAAAAGCCAGACATGACTTGTATACATGAACACTTGGACAAATGTTAATGAATTAGCAGAATAACAGTGATATTGTTCCACATTTCTCTTTTAAAAGCTTTCCTCCATAATAGGAAGAGGTTTACAAAGCAATTATTAAGAAACATTTGATCAACTTGCAGTTGATTAAGGGCAGGTACCTACAAGATTACACTGCATTCTGGTTGAGATTAGATTAATGCAATGTAGCCTAGGCAGGCCTGTCTTTGGATACTGCTCAGGAACTGCTGTCCAGAATAGGTCTACCAATTCAGAGTTCTAGGAGGTTACTGTAACTTTGTCCTGTATGAATCTCCCTGCATAGGATCTCCCTGATCCTTTTCAGAGCATGATCCTACACCATCAGAAATGTAGCAGTTAGAATAATGTGATTGGTCCTTTCTACCAATGGGACATTCTTGCTTGGGTTTTCTTGGCTTGCTTCATTCCTCTTGTTGCTGCTTGGTTAGCACATACTACGGATTTTTATTGACCATTTTTGCTTTTTATTTTGTCTCTCTGTTAGTACTTTTTCTGATATCGCTTATGATAATTTCACTGTGTTGTTTTGTAGAATCATTTGCATCAAAAGGCAGAATAAAGATATCTTAAATAAAGGCCAGAGTATGGTTATAGGACACATAATATAGCAGTGCTAAGGAGCTGAGAAGTCTGGATATGGTTCCTGCTCAGACAAGATTCTGGGAACTTATCCTCTTTTTGATGGAAGAAATTAGGAGTGGCATGTCTGTTGACAAAGTGGGAAACTTCCTGGTCTGGAAACTGTGTTCCCCACCACTGCTTGACAGGCCAGGGGAAAATGGGGGGAGGGGTGGGGTTTCCCTTTGGAATTGCTCCAAAAGGTCTTTCTTCTTTTTTTCTTCTAGAGAGCCAACTTGGTGTAGTGGTTAGGAGTGCAGACTTCTAATCTGGCGATCCGAGTTTGATTCCGCGCTCCACCACATGCAGCCAGCTGGATGACCTTGGGCTCGCCACAGCACTGATAAAGCTATTCTGACTGAGCAGGAATATCAGGGCTCTCTCAGCCTCACCTACCTCACAGGGTGTCAGTTGTGGGGAGAGGAAAGGGAAGGCAAATGTAAGCCACTTTGCGACTCCTTCGGGTACAGAAAAGCAGCATATAAGAACCAACTCTTCTTCTTCTATTTTTGAATCATTTTACTGAAAAGAAGCACTTAGACATACAGTTGCAGAGTTGGAGAGAGGCTTACAGACTATCAGCTCCTTGATGTATGTCCCAGGACTTGAGCACTTGCAAAAAATGGCTGTCCAACTGAAAACCTCCTGTGAACAAGAGCCCCCCCCCCCCCAATAATGTGCGGCCAAACTTACTTCAGCCACCGGTTGACACCATGGAGGGCTGGCTGGAGATGGATGTGACCTATCCCAACACTCTGTTCGCAGCACATGATACATGCTGGCAGTGTGTGCAGTGTCAGAGGGTAGGCAGTACCGGATGTGCCTATAAAAGATGCCACGTGTGTAGGTCCAGGCCTGTTTGTCCAGGAGGCTGTGGGAGCAGCTTCCCTCCCACCTGCCCTATGTTGTTGTGAAAACAACCTTCTTACAATGTTTGATTGAAAGTTTCTCAGTAAATATTTTGGCTCACAGGAGGCCATTATGCACTGTAATAATACACGACACACTAATGTTGAGTATAAGCAAGGCCACAGCTTTATTACCTCCCCATGAGAGGACTGGAACAAAATGGGATAGGGAGCCTGACCTAGCAGTCAGCAGACTGTATCAACACTCCAGGCACCCTGTATCAATTGGTCCAGAGGCACCCTGGGGACCAATACCATTCCCAGCTGGGAGAGCAGATCCCCTTTCCTACTGAAGTCTGATACTAAGGGAAGCTACCTACGTGTGGGAGCCATCAGGTGCCATGGACTCCGATTACACACCAGACTCCCTATCAACAGACTCCATCCCATGCAAACATCAGACTGGAGGGAGAGGAGAGTAGCGGGGTACCTCGGGGCTCGGTCCAGTACTTTTTAACATATTTATTAATGATCTAGATGAGAGGGTGGAGGGACTACTCATCAAGTTTGCAGATGACACCAAATTGGGAGGACTGGAAAATACTCCAGAAGACAGAGGCAGAGTTCAACAAGATCTGAACAAAATGGAAAAATGGGCAAATGAGAACAAGAGCAATTTAATAAAGATAAGTGTAAAGTTCTGCATCTGAGTCAGAAAAATGAAAAGCATATCTACTGGATGGGGGATACACTTCTAGGTAACACTGTGTGTGAACAAGACCTTGGGGTACTTGTGGATTGTAAACTAAACATGAGCAGACAGTGTGATGCAGCGGTAAAAAAGGCTAATGCCATTTTGGGTTGTATCAACAGGCTGTATCACATCAAAATCACAAGATGTCATAGTCCCATTGTATATGGCACTGGTTAGACCACACCTGGAGTACTGTGTGCAGTTCTGGAGGCCTCACTTCAAGAAGGACGTAGATAAAACTGAAAGGGTACAGAGGAGAGTGATGAGGATGATCTGGGGCCAAGGGACCAAGCCCTATGAAGATAGGTTGAGGGACTTGGGAATGTTCAGCCTGGAGAAAAGGAGGTTGAGAGGGGACATGATAGCCCTCTTTAAGTATTTGAAAGGATGCCTTGATCCTGCGTTGAGCATGGGGTTGGACTAGATCACCTGTACGGCCCCTTTCAACTCTATGATTCTATGATTCTATGAAACACGCAGCTGTGAAAAAAATATTGTCCATGAAACATCCACCTCAAACTCTATAACAAAGCTGTGTACACATCAACATAGGGTCGGTGGGAGGGCAGCTCCTCCCATGGTGTCCCAGGCAAAGAGGGCAGTACCAATGCACGTGGCACCCAATATAGGCACTGCAGGTCCCACCTTGCCCCTGACACTATAGGGCCTCTGAGGCAGTCGCGTCTGCCTCCCCTCCACAGCATCAACAAGCAGCTGCAGTAAGTCTCAGTAGTGTTTTTGTTGCAGCTGCAGGTTTGCATGGGATGGAGCCTGTTGACAGGAAGTCCGGTGTGTGATCGGACTCCCTGGGGTTCAGGGCCTCCATAATAGGCAGCACATAAACAAGCATGGCTGACCCATCTGGGAGGTCAAGGGCTTGTTTTGCCAGGCGACCCAGAGGCAGCAACTGAGTTTGGCACCCTTTGGCTCCCCCACATAGGTTGCTTCCCTTAGTGGTGGACCCCAGTGGGCAAGGGGATCTGCTCTCCCAGAAGGAAATAGTGTGGATCCTCTGGACCCTAGGGAGTTTTGTGCAGTCCACTGACTGCTAGGTCATCTCCCTCTCCCATGCTGCGACAACCCTCCCACAAGGAGGTAATGAAGCTGTGGCCTTGTTTATACCCAACATTATACCCAACACAATTTATTCCGGCCCAAAATGCTCTCCTGCAAATCAATTGTTTACAGTGTCTAATTTTCCTAATGTTCAATCACATTCTACCATCCTACAGCATAGTCTTATGAACAGTGTCCTGGGAGTAAGCCCTGATGAACAGATTTGAGTACGATCCTGAATAGACCTCTGAAACAGCAGACATCATGTCTTTGGCCTTTTCCATACAGAGGCCTACAAATATTTGAAAATGTGACAATTTCATCTTCTAGTTTTCTTTCCTCCAGAATCAACAAATCCAATTCCTTTAACCATTCCTTGTATGACTTGGCATAGAGAATATATACTGAACAACTTGAAATTATGAAATGCAGTCGTTCTAATTGACTAACTACTACTGGCAAAAGATTTTAAGGTCCATGAAGCAATTTTACAAACAGAGAAAGACTCCAAATGATATTTTGTTTAGAAAATCCAGTATTGTAGGGTTTCCAATCTAAAAGGGATCCTCAGCTTTTTTTAAAAAGGGGGGGTTAGTTTGGCTTCTTAATTACGAACAATTTAGGAGTAGCTGTTTGTTATTGTACATGTGCAAATTAATTAAAATGATTAAAAATAGATTTATCATTTGTACTGACAAACCCCACTGTGTTAAATGATCAACAAATAGAAAACATAATTGGGTTAAAAAAAACCGTTGATTATGATCTCAGTTTTATAGTAATCTTATAATAATCTTAACCATTAGTGGCTCTTATATTTTTGAAAGAGCCTTGTAGGGTCTGGGCCTGGACAGCCACCCTGTTCGGGTGTTGTCCGGATTGGGCCCACCCCTGGAGCGCCTGCCTCCAGGAGCTGGGCGTGCGGGCCAATTCTGGAGCCTCTGGAACCGCCGGGTGCAGCCGACTGTAGGGTCAAAGCAGCTCACTACAGAGTACACTCAGGCAAAGAAGGCAATGGCGTTAAGGAGCTCACTTCATGTGTAACTCAGTCATTTCTCATTCCAAGGAACAAGAATAGTTAAAGTCTGCAAAATATTAAGATATTATTTATATTAAAACACAAATAGTTTGTTCATACAAGACTCTATTGCAGCCTTTCTCAACCAGGGTTTTATGAAAGTGAATTAATTATATAAATATATTAGATGCAGCTGCAAGGATCCTCATGAGAATACCTTGGAGGGCCCATATCCAGCCTTTGCCGAGGCAGCTGCATTGGCTGCCAGTTGTTGCCTGGACCAAGTTCAAGGTTTTGTTTTTGATCTTTAAGGCCCTTTGCAGTCTGAGAATCTGAGGGACTGCTTATCACTTGCAGGGCTTTGCACTATGCAGGTTTCAACTTGGTTGAAAAAGAGGAGCTGCAGACACTGGGAGAACTTTTGGCCTTCCTCAGGGCCTGCAAAACGGAGGTCTTCCACCAGGGGTTGTTAAGATGGATTGTTATTATTCCACCGTACGGTTTTATATTTTGTAATTTTATGGGGTTTTAATGGAGGTTTTATTGGGGACCGTATTTATTATATTGAAAATATTGTATGCAATAAATCAAAGAAATAATAATATTACTTCGTTAAACATTGTTTATTTGTTTATTTGTTTGTTTGTTTGTTTGTTTGTTTGTTTATTTATTTATTTATTTATTTATTTATACCTCCCTTCCTTATGGCTCTGGGCGGTTTACATAAAACATTTTGGAACATTCACATAGAACACTATCAAAATCAATATAACGGTATAACAATAACAACAACACACCAACTAGAACAATTAGAACAGCACTTCAACAATAACTTTTACACTTCCTCAGCAGATTCAGTCTCTCAGTATGGGGGGGGGACCTGTAGATGTTATGGGTCAGTCGGCCCCACCAAATGCCTGGTGGGAGAGCTTCTTTTTGCAGGCCCTATGGAATTGTGGAAATTCCGGCAGGGCCCTGATCTCTTCGGGGAACTCATTCCACCAGGTGGGGGCCAGGACTGAAAAGGCTCTGGCCCTTGTGGAGGTTTGACGTGCCTCTTTGAGCCTCCTTCGGGTAGGGAAAAGCGGCATATAAGAACCAACTCTTCTTCTTCTTCTTCTTCTTCTTTAGAGACAGGGATCCGTAGCCAGTTGGAGGTGGCGGAGCTTAGAGCTCTTCTGGGGGTATAGGCAGGGAAGCGGTCTCTCAGATAAACTGGGCCCAGACCATGTATGGCCTTAAAGGTGATTACCAAAACCTTAAGCTTAATCCAGAATTGAACTGGGAGCCAGCCGAGTTCTTGGAGTACCAGCTGGATATGAGATCTCCATGATGTCTTAGTGAGAATCCTGGCCACGGTGTTCTGTACCAGTTGTAGTCTCTGAATCAATGATAAGGGTAGGCCTGCATACAGCGAGTTGCAGAAGTCCAGTCTACACGTGACCATCGCATGGATCACTGTGGCTAGGTGCTCTGGTTCCGGGTAGGGCACTAGTAGCTTGGCTTGGCAGAGGTGGTAAAATGCCAGCTGTGCTACCTTTATGACCTGGGCTTCCATTGTAAGGGAAGCATCCAGGATCACTCCCTGGTTCCTGGTGGAGTGAGTTGCTAGGGGCTGCACACCATCCAGGGTGGGCAGGTGTGCATTATCAAATGTTATGACCATATATGGATATGACCATATATGGTCATGTCAACATACCCATCTTTCCCAAAATGGCCTGGAGGGGGTGGGAAGGGGAGGGTGGAGATGTAGACAGCTATGCTTCCCAACCATATTATTTTATTTTTATTATATTTTATTTATTTTAGATTTATATACCTTCCTTCCATATGGTTCCTGGCAGTTTACATATAATATCATATAAAATATAACATGATTACATAGAACATTGCAACAAATACACCAAATATTTATATCACAATATATAACAAATATAACAATCATAACATGTCAACCAGAGCAATATTTAACAGGAACAGGACACAGCTTTGGGTTGGTCAGATTTTTCAGTCATGGGAGGGAGTGTCTGGGGGGGGGCAGTGGGTGTTTTTGGGCTAGTCAGCCTCAAGCAGATGCTTGATAGAGGAACTCCTTTTTGCAGGTCATGCGAGATTGTGAGAGTTCAGACAGGGCCCTGATCTCTTCAGGGAGCTCATTCCACCAGATGGGGGCCAGGACCAAGAAGGTTCTGGCCCTTATTGAGGTCCTATATGCTTCTCTGGGGCCAGGGATCTGCAGCCAGGAAGTGGTGGCAGAGTGTAAAGCTCTTTGGGGGGTATAAGGCAGGGAGGCGGTCTCGAAGTCTGTAAAATATTTTAGGGGCTGCTCAATGGTAAAAAAGGTGAGAAAGGCTGATCTAGTCATTGTGTTGGTATCAGATTTCTCAGCATGCCTAATTCTTTTTTCTCTCCAAAATACATTATAACAATTTAAGGAAATACTCATGTATAAGCTTCCCTACACACTGTGGCTTGTAATATGTTATATGTGAGTATTTGTAAATATGTAAAAGTATCTCTACTACAGTAAAAAAGTCTCAGAAAATAATTTGGAAAAAAAACCTCTTAGGGAGTAGTAAGCCCCCAAGGGAAATAATGCAGCACTTCTATGTGTACCAAAAAGACAATTCTTTGTTTCGGCAAAAAAAGCCATTTGGCTTGTTTCAAGAACTTACTACTTTACAAGGGGAAAAAATCTCTTATGGTTTGAACATGTTCTTACTAAAGGCTATTTTCTGAGCCATTCGCAACTGACAACTACTGCTAGACTTATAGAGAAGAGCAGTTAGGGGGTGGTCTTCTGACCAACTCCATTTGTGAATTTCCTTGACTTAGTTCAGGCTGTATGGCTAATCAGCAGGAAAGCCTTTAGCCTATCCACTTTTGTTTCTGATGCTCTATTGTGTCAGAAAATTTATTTTCATCCTGTGAAATGCAGGGTCAAAGTAACATTTAGTATTCATTTTCTAGTTTTAAAAAATTCCTCACACCTTTCATGACTTTACGAGCTTTCTGTCCCATGTTTTGTCAAGTATCCTGTACAAGCAGTGGGGAAATTAGTAATGTTAGTTGCAGTTGCCAGAAGCTCTGACCTGTCAGTAACAGACAGCAATGTCTTTCATTGTCATCAACACTTTCATAATTACCCTCTGCTTCATGGAAGTTGCTGTAATGAATGATGTTAGTTGTTATGAACCAAACTGCCCATTCCCTCTACAGACAGGAAAAATGACATTGACAATAGTTCAGTGCTTCCATCATAATTCATAATGGGTTGTAAGAACATGTTCCAGGTCCTATGTAAGTGCCTTAATCTGAGCAAGACCATAGTCTGTCAGAGTCTGAACTGTCTATCCTATCAGTAGTTTCCAACATCTCAGGCAGAGGTCTTTCATATCACCTGCTACAGGATCCTTTTAACTGGAATTGGCAGGGATTGAAGCTGGGACCATCTGCATACAAGAACGGTGCTCTCCATTCTATATTATAACAGAAACATTACCAACCATAGATGTAGTGAGTCAGAAGATATCCAGAAAATGACTGCCATTTCCTTGGTCCAGTTGGACCCTGTCCTTTCTATTCATGGTGAAAAGAGGGTCTCAAGATCTGTAGCATAATTTATGTGGACTGACATGTAAAGTGACCCAAATACAGTCTACACAGTTCTGTCATTCAAATTTTATTGAAGCCTTAAAATGTTCCTGTGTCTATTGTTTCACCAAAAATGATATAGGGATTGTTCCTACATCTATAACTTCAGGTTAGCAACAACAAACAAACACACACCATGGTATTATATGCTAATTGATATTATTATAGTATTGCATTTTGGTATGACTATTGTTTGATGACTATGGCATTTATTTTATTTTTCAGTGTGCATCTCACCACTCCCAGCATCCTGGCTCAGGGCATCTTCCAACATTATATCATAAAACAAGCATAATAAATAGCAATCTTATCCATGGTTCCTCTTAATATTTTTGAAACTGCCCTGGGGGTGGAGAGAGTCTGGGGTGTCCAAGTTAGAATAGTGCCAATCTGGCTGCACCCTGATTGGCCTAACCCCTACAGCTCCCGCCCTCCATGCCTGGCCGTTTGCTGCTGCGCAGCCCTCCACACAGATGTGCCTGCACGCTGAGGCAACTGTGTCTGCAAGACTTACTCATTCCAAACGCCACCCTCCAGCACCCACTGCACCACCCAGTGGTGACTCAGGAGGCCCTGATGAAGACATGGTTCAGCTGCACTCCATACGCCCACCACCACCACTGAAGAGGATGGCCTGCCAACAGTGCCCATGCCATGTGGGCCAGTCCTCCCACAAGCGGCCAGCCATGCACGCCGCCCACAGCTCTAATGCCAGTGAGCTGCCTCCGACAAGCACACACCACTACCAACTGCCTCGCCGCACCCCCACAGCACCCGCAGAGCGACACGACAAGGAGGCAGACCCACACCCGCCACGGCATGCCCCAGATTTTCAGAGTCAATGCAAATGACCCTAGTCTGTCCCTTGCAAATATCATTTTCCCCAACATGCTTTGTGGGGAAACAATTATTTTTACACTAATTGCTTTCACCACTGAGGGACCCTTTTGAATTCATTATTAATACACAAACCATGATGTAGTTTGGATCTGTTGCCTAATAGTGGGCCTCTTGACAGAGCTGTACATCAGCATTGGAAAATCTGTAAATCTAGCAGGTCCAATCTCATGCTCAGTGCAGAATATACAACTGACTGTGGTTTGGCTCTGCTTATGGACTTCCATTGAATGAGACCCCCCCCCCACACACACACACACTTCTTCATAACTGGTTTCATCCTCAAGCTCTTCTTAACATTAGGAACTTTTTCCTAAAGTTTGAAGTAAAAATCTACTAATCTGTAATTTAAGACTGTTGAATCTAATTTCACCCTCTGGAGAAGCAAATAATATATCTTTGCCTCATTCTATGGGACAACCCTTCGGGTATTTGAAAAGAGTGATTATTTCTCCCTTTGGTCTTTTCTTCTTCAGGCAAAACATATCAGCTTCTTTCAATCATATTTTTGCTGCCTTCCTCTGCACCCATTCCAATTTGTCTACATATTTCTTAAATTGTGGCATTCAAAGTTGAACAATAATTTAGATGACATCTGATGTTTGGAGAAGAGTGGATCTCTTACAACTCATGACTAAGATTCCATTTTGCCATTAATGTGGCCTGAGATATAGTAAGGTTTCTTTTTATGGCTGCACCATGCCAATAGGGCCAATCTATTCAGGGTGCAATATACTACAATCCACACATGCCAATGCCATGCCAGGCAATCCCCTTCTTGATCCTGGTATGCTTAATCCCACTGGTCTTGTTCCCTAAAACTCAGAATGTTGCATTTGTCATTTGAGTTTGTATTTTTCTCTTTGATTGTTTTCTTGCCATCTTGGTAATTTCCAAAGAAGTATCACGTGGAACTGTAATCCTAGTATAATGCTAAAATCATGCTTTTCTGTATTTAATTAAATGCAGTATTTTAAACATAGACCCACTAAATTCTACTCTGTCATGTAACTGTTTTCTTTCTTTTTGACAGGCCAGTGAGATATCATTAATTTTTCATTTTCTGCAGTCACCATGGCAAAGGCCATCTTCAGAGAGTTTGTCTGTGTGTGTGTGTTTGAGTGTGCACGTGTGCACTGTGTCTGGTAATTTGTTATGACAATTTTTCAGAGTTTATTTCTCTCCCATGTCCTTCTTTCAGCTGATTGCAAATGTCTTATTTGCTTCAATTATCTTTGCCACTGAGATGCTCTGTTGTGATACAAAACAAATTGTTAATTGCTCCCTAAAGCTAGTATGGGATTATTATTAGTACTAATAATAAACCAGATCAAGCTACATCTATAGTGGGTCTGAAATTAATTTCTTGGGGTCTATTAATATATAAAGAGCCTCTTGTGGTGCAGAGTGGTAAGGCAGCAGACATGCAGTTTGAAGCTTTGCCCATGAGGCTGGGAGTTCAATCCCAGCAGCTGGCTCAAGGTTGACTCAGCCTTCCATCCTTCCGAGGTCGGTAAAATGAGTACCTAGCTTGCTGGGGGGTAAACGGTAATGACTGGGGCAAACCACTGGCAAACCACCCAGTATTGAGTCTGGCAAGAAAACGCTAGAGGGCGTCACCCCAAGGGTCAGACATGACTCAGTACTTGCACAGGGGATACCTTTATTAATATATAAAATAGTATTTATGCTTTTGGGTTTATTTCAGATATGCCTACTTTTATTCATTTATTAAATAATAAATACATGATGGGAGGAAGTTAATAAATAGCTTGTTATAGATTTTCCTTATTTTTCAGTGCCAAAGATATATTTATGTATATATCTTCATTGCTAAGACTTGCAAATTATGCTACCTTTTACTGACAACCTTTTAAGCTTAACAGCCATACTCTTTATAACCTATTTAATAATGATGGATGATGGAAAAAGCAATAAAGAAGATTAAAATGTGTGCATTAAACATCTTTGGGGCTCCATGTCCAACTTCTTGTCATGCAGCAGTATTTGTGTTCTGAGTATCTTAGGCATTTCTCATAATGTCTTTCATAACTCTGCACAGTCAGGTCAGAAAACCATACTGGTAAGGCGCAACATATTCCACAGCTGATTTCACTAGGTCAGCACCATGTTCTGCAACTGGTACCACGTGATAATTAGTAAAATTAATTAGCCTTAGAAATCAAGTCACGTGATTCTCCACATTACACAGACTGGTTGCCATGGCACCAAATGGGAGCATCAGTCAAGCTGTTAAGGTTCCTAGTTTCTTTTAATAATGAATAGCTACAGGGTACAAAGCTGTAGATAAATCTAACTGAGAGGGCTTTGGGCATGGCAAACCGGCAAATAGCAACTGAAACAATACAAAAGTCTGCGGAGGTGATAGATCCATAATGTCACTCAATATTTGACAAATGTAAAATTGTTCTTAAACCCCGCATAATGTTATTATATTATGTCTCTGCTTTTTTCTCATTGGTGAAGGAAAAATGTGTCTAAGAAATCGTTCCAATTTCATTCAATACAGATTTATCATTTATTGTTTTGTTTTATGCTTTTGCTACTTCTGCAAGATTTTTGAGAGTATGGGATATAAATCAGCTAATTGTTCAAAAACACAATGGACTTTCCAAGAAAAAGTATATACCTGATCCTCTATCACATCACAGCTTCCAAATCCCACCCACCAAGTTAGTTTTCTGCTCCAGATGGCGTGTTCTCCATACATATTCCCAGGTCTGCTGTGATGAAGATACAACAGAATGATTTTGTTAAGCCAGGATAGATATATTTCCAAACTATAAGTCTTCATAACAACCAAGGTATTACTGATATAATTCATAATCCCTCAGCAAAGGGGAGGAGGAACCTAGGTGGTATGGGCAATTGCAGGAAGGCAAAATCACACTTATCTTGGGAACCATGCAAAACTATTGGCAAAAATATCAACAGATGTTTATAGGAAATGTTCATTCAAGCCTACAGCTGTATAATTACTATCAGGGGATACCTATTTTGAAACTTTTGCTGCTTTTGTTAATGATATATAAAAGAACTCAATTATGCTCCTTCCTTTTGCTTTACTGCTGAAAGATATTAGGATTTGAGTATTAATAAAATGAGGCCTAGGAAGAAGCAGGGTTTTTTTTTTGCCAGCATGTTAATACAATAACTGTCAGAAACAGCTTATTCCTCTGAGTCCAATTTTTGAACAACCTTCTCTTGCATTTATTGTTTTACTTCAATGCATCACCTGTCTCTTGAAATGACAGCTGCACTGCATTTATTCCAGTTCTCTCTATCCCTTTCCTTGCAGCTTGGACTGCAAAGCAAGAAAACAGAAGCTGGGGGATGGACGGACCATGTTTTGCAAAATGAATTTGGAAGGTGTCATGGAGATCAAAATATTTATGTGAAAAAAGAGAACTTACATAGTGATTGCAACTTAGCTGAATTTCTGAATGAAAGAATATCTAACAATTCAAAAGTCCTATAACTATCCTTTACTGGGGGTAGTGGTGGGCATAGTGGCTGCACTGGCTCCCAGTTGAATTCCAGATCAAGTTTAAGGTACCGGTGCTTTCCCATAAGGCCATTCATGGTCTGGGTCCTGCTTATCCGAGAGACTGCCTCTCTATCTGTACCCTGCCTTGAGAACACTTTGTTCTATGAATACCAGTCGGTGGTCCCTGGCCCCAAAGAAGTATGTTTGGCCTCAATCAGGGCAAGGGCATTTTCTGTCCTGTCTCCTACCTGGTGGAATGAGCTTGCAGAACACATCCAAAGCCCTGTTAGAACTGGCACAGTTCTGCAGGGCTTGTAAAACAGAGCTCTTCCACCAGGCTTTTGGTTGGGGACCAGCCATCCACATACTAGCTAGCAAAACTGAGTGGAAGAAGCTCCAAATCACTGCCAGGGTCTTGCGAATGACACCTAGCTCTATCTCCTCATGGATAGTGGCCCAGACTGCCTCCCAGATACATTTGCTAGATGTTTGGAAGCCGTAGCTGGATGGTTGGAACAAAGCTACCTGAAACTCAACCCTTCCAAGATGGAGGTCCTGTGGCTGGGCAGGAAGACAGCAGATCAAGAAGCACGACTGCCCACCTTGGCTGGGGTGCAACTTAACATCTCACCCTCAGCCAAAAACATGTGGGTGATTCTGGATACCTCCCTTTCCATGGGAGTAGCACACACAGCATTTTCTCACCTGCACCAAGCAAAGCTAGTAGCACCTTATTTGCCTTCAGATTGCTTGGCCACAGTGATCCATGTGATGGTCATCTCCAAGCTAGACTTCTGTAACTGCTGACCCAGAAATTGCAGCTGGTGCAAAATGCAGCTGGCAGGGTCCTCAAAAGAACACCCTGGAGGGCCCAAGGCATTGGGTTGCCGATTGTGGCCTGGATCAGGTTCAAGGTTTTGGTATTGAACTTTAAGGCCATCCATGGTTTAGGTCCTTCTGTCTGCAGGACTGCCTGTCTCCTTACGCCCCCCACAGGGTGTTACGCTCTCTGGTTATGAATCTGCTGGAGGTCCCTAGCCAAGGTAGGTTTGCCTGGCCTCGACCAGGGCAAGAGCCTTCTCAGTCCTCACCCTGACCTGGTGGAATGAGCTTCTGGGAGAGGTGAGGGCCCTGACACAGCTTTCTCAGTTCTGCAGGGCCTACAAGATGGAGCCCTTCCACCAGGTCTTTGGTTGAGGCCAGAGTTGGTAAGATCTGGGCTACTTGCTGGTTAGTCAGGTCATCAGGCCACTCCCTGTAGTGATCCCCTACAGAGACACTGTTATAAAAGGTCTGTTGTGCCAGGGTGAGGTGGGAGTTTTGCAGTCTATGGGATTTTATATAGGGGATTTTATGGGAAATTGTATTGTTGGGATTTTTTTGTTACCTGTCATGAACCACTGAGGGAGTGGCAGGTAGATGATGATGATGATGATGATGATGAAGAAGAAAGATAGATAGATAGATAGATAGATAGATAGATAGATAGATAGATAGATAGATAGATAGATAGATAGATAGATAGATAGATAGATAGATAGATAGATAGATAGATAGATAGATAATATAGCAGAAGCCTGGTATCCCTAAAGCACACTATCCATCATCAGTTACAGTGAATGATATTTTCATAATATGTCTGAGCTGAGTCCAGGAGCAGAGCTAATCAGTGTTCTGAGTTCTACGTTATTTCTACTCTGCCTTCATCCATTCTTCTCTCCGAGTGCGAGCCAAGACCTGCAGTCATTTAATATTCTAGTGTTTTGTTAGTCCTAAATTGTTTAAAACATGTGTCTACTACAATCCAGATGCCAGATCTGAAGCATGCTTTAAGCCTTAAGAGTTTGTTCAGTTTACTTCTTTAAAAAAGAAAAGAAAAAACAGTAAGTCATTGGAATCTACCCTTGCGGTAGGAAAAGAAAGTCATTTGCAGGGGTGGGGGAGAGAATGCAGGTTTGGATGAGGACTGGAACTGCTTACTCATGCTGAGCTGCTCCTGGGAATCATACAAGTCTTTTGTTGTGATCACATGGCTTGCCATTGCCATGGTAGGCTACTTTTATCAGAGTCACTAGGGAAATAAAAGCACTGAGCTCTTAATGCCAAGCTTATGGTATCAAATGGAGTCGTTTCAGCTTCTGCACTCGAGTGAACTTGCGCAAGCTGTTCTCACAGCTTGTTCAAATACCTTTGACACATGTCCCTAAATGCTTCTCTATAATATGTAGCAGTTTCCCGTTAGAGTGTACTGACTTTGCTGGACCACAAGGAAGCAATATAAACTCTAGCAAGAGTGCCTGTGGAGAGCCTTTGTACATTTTTTCATTGACATATTTTTCCTTCCCATTTTATAAAGGGATGTGGGGATGCTGTCAAGTTGCAATGGACTCCAGGCAACTCCAGCAAGGGGCTTTCAAGGCGAGTAAGAAGCAGAGGTGGTTTGCATTGACTTCCTCTGCAGCGCCTCCCCTTGGAAGTCTCCTATTCAAATACCAAACTTGCTTAGCTTCTGAGATTTAATGAGATTGGAAGTCATGCCCACACCAGCTGCACCTCTGGCCCAGGCACTAGAGGGTGTTCTGGAGGCTGTAGCTGACCCAGGTGTGCCGCCTAGGCCAAGTACTCTCCCAGAACCACCTGGAGACTTGGCCATCAATCCTCCTGATGATGAGCAGCCTGGTCCCAGCCAGGCTGATACCCAGCCCTATGTGCCTGTCTACATCAAATCCTGGGATAAGACCCCCCACTAGCCCGAATTTGCACCAGAGCAGCAGCAATGGCCCTGTTGGACCAACTTGACAGCTATCAGGAGACCAGCACACCTGTCAACTTGCTGTCAAGGTAGATGGGGTCCAGCTGCAATTCCTGCCTCTAATGAGGATAGGTACAGCTGCCAGTCCTCTGGCTGGGGTGTACTTTATGACGCTCTCAAGGCAAGGTCCTCTGTGGATGCAATGTGCACATTTACCTATCTGTCTTACCAGATGTTTCCATGTTCCAGTTCACTATGGCAAAACACTGACTGACTGAATTAACTTGAGTTCTATGTTCACGGTTCCTGGCCCTTGGCTTCAATTCCTGAGTATGCTTTTGATTCCAGACCCTTGGCTTTGACTCTTGACTATGCTCCCAACTCCAGACCCTTGGCTTCAACTTCTGACTACACTCCCGGCTCCAGACCCTTGGCTTAGGCTCCTGACTACACTTCCGCCTCCTGACCTTTGGCATTGGCTTCTGACTATACTCCTGGCTTCTGACTCAGGTTTGGCTATTTACTTGCTCCCTGCCTCTCAACCCTGACCCAGCTTTGACTCTGTTCCCTGCCCCACCTTCTGTGTATACTGTCTCCCTTGGCTCCTGACTCCTGGACTCTGTACCTTTTCCTGACTTGGTTTGACCACCCGGCCGAGTAGGTGCTGCCCAGTACGGCAGTTTATTGACCTATACCATGATGTCTTCCTTTCCACTCAATCAGTAAGGCAAAAATCCATTTTCATTGCTTTTACATTCTTCTGAATCTTTTAAAATGCTACTTATTTCAGTTTCCCAGAACATTTAACAGACATGATATTTCATCACCAAGATTGCATTACTTTGCTTGGTACAACAGAAGATTGAGGAGACAGTTCAGCCAGTGCATAATTTCCATAGGTATTTTGGGAGGAAACAGATTATATGACTGGAAGATATGCAATATATATGAGGATACAAAAAATTTGGAGAGCATACATAACCTAATGGCAGGTGCATACTAGACCACCTACATTCAAAATAGCTATGGAGTTCTCCATTTCCACTTCCACCAGACCATTCCATCTGTGAAATTACTTTTGCTAGACTGTGTCCACATTTCTTGAATAATTTCCAGGATTTGGCATGGTTCAATCAGTACTTCTCAAGACAGCATTATTATTCCATAAAACCTTTGTATGGATAAAGTGTCATGCATACAGAGGTGGGCAAGGCCACTAGTTAAATTAACAAAGTGGCCAATATGTATTTGCAATAGAGTTGTTATACATAATATCATCCAGAGATTACCATTTTGAACTTTTTTTAGATGACAGTGTTTATGTTTGTACATGTTGTTGAGTCATATAGTGGTCAGAGTGTCAGAGTATGACTAAGAAAACCCTGGTTTATAGCCTTATGTTGCTTTAAAATTCATGTGTCAGCTTGATCTCATCACACTCTTTCACCCTGATATGTCTAAAAGGCCCATTGTAAAGACAAAATAGAGGGGATTTATCTGTTTATGCCAAACATTCTTCTCCCACTCTTTCAAACAAAAGCTCACAGCGGCTAACAATATCACAAGTAAAACAATCATGACAATCAGTCAGTGACTCATAAAAACTCCATCCCTTTATCCATCACAAGGCTTGCCACTTATACAGCATTCAGATAGGCTCATAGAACTCTGCACACCTTTCTAAAAGCTAACAGAATCAATTTCTTTTGACATAATTTTCCAAAATTATGATCCAGCTATGGAAAATACTCCTTGAAGTGAACAGTGGTCTATACAGACCACTTTCACATGAGGGATTTGGCTGAGAACAACACTCATTTTGGATCGGGCCAAATTCCCAATTCTTGACAGAATCAGGCCCAGTCTGAGGCAGTCCCCAGCCTGGCCCAACTAAGGCATCCAGTTGCCCCACAGCAAGAGAATGCAGGAAAATCAGGGCCATTCTGCATGAGTTTAATGTAGCAGAAGGCTTTCATATTGTAAACGCTACTAATTTTCAGTTCCGCAAGACATCGTACACAATCTGCCACACTCCTGAAACAGTTCCGCGAAAAGCGATTCATTGTAGCGCTTCTAGGGAAATCAGGAAAAGTGCATTCACCCTCCGAAAAGTGCTACACTCTTGCAAACAATCTGCAACACTAGCGAAAAAGACCTGTGCGTTCTCATTGTTGCATTTCCAACAAAGTCCTTCCCCCTGGCTCTCTCCTCCAAACTTCCGGAGAAGCGATTGCCATTTTTTTTCCTCGGAGTGAGCGGGGAAAGTAACGAACCAGCAAGGCTTCATTCACCCAGCGAGGCTTCTCTGGCTACAGTCCCTCCACAGAACTGCTTTAAAGCTCCCCTAAGTCCCTAAGCACAACACAGCTCCGTTTGCAAGTTCCCTTTATTTTCGGCTGAAAATCGCGCCCGTGTGTGGGGGGGATTTTTTTTCACTCGGGGGAACGTGGTAACGATGAATATCCAGCTCACACGCTAGCTAGATAGGTCTCTCCATTGCAACGAATCAACGCATATTCGTTGCAACGTGTTTTTTTTTTTTTAAACCCTGTGCTTAAAGGGCTTTTCTGGAGCATGATAACAACCGCCCATTGGCTGTTCATTTGATTGATGGCCAGGGGCAGGACCAAGCACAGAAAAAATCGCTTCCTTTCTAGCGATTCCTGCAAGACTGGAAACCTGTGAGGAACGAATGAAACGCTACTGGATTCCACTACAAATGCAGGTATGCGTAACACCGAGATTCCACTATTTTAAATAGCATTTCCGCTTTGTGGAACCAATTGGCAACATTGTTCCTTGTGCGGAAACACCCTCAGTGTTCCCCTATTTGCTGTCGGCCTGATCGGGGCATATGTTGGGCCTGGGCCATCTAGATGTGGAAAATCTAGACTGTTTCTCCCTCCCCCCAAGTGCCACTTCTATTCTCAAACCCACCCACAATCTCCTATGGCTATTTATTTTTTTAAGACACACTCAAACTTTGTTAAAATTTAATTCCAGTATAATGGTTCCCTTCCCACCACTTTCAGGGGACTTGAACAAACCACCACAATTGCTTCATCCACCATGATTATAAATCAATGAAAATAATGGCTGGATAATGACTAGTTCCAGGAAGCCACGGAACAGAGCATTGTGACTCCCTTGTTCCTGGACTTTACTTGGTGTTGGAGCTGTTTCAAAGGCCATCAGAGGCCATAGCAGCAAAGAAATCTGAGCAGGGCATGAACACCCACCAGGGTACAGGGTACTCCTATACCATGGCTTCTTCTGCTCTTTCTCCAGCCCACTCCTTTTGCCTGGCCCTGCCACTACACCTTGCTGTGCTCTGGTAAGCCAGGGTGTCAGGGGCACCCTCTGCGCCTGTGGCAGGCCCCTTCCTACCCTCTTTGTTGGATGAGACTCCTAGCAGGGCAGAAGGCTTGCTGCAGCTTGTGATGGGAGTTTGGAATGGGGAGAGGCTGTGACCCTTCTCTTCTGGGGCCTGGGAAGCAGAATGAACACAAGCAGAATGAACAATATAACAGAACAGTTAGATTGTTAGGACTTTCTGTCTCTCCTCAGTTTCTATACAAAGTTATTTCTTTTCATGATAAAACAATTTTATTCTTTTAAGCAGCCTGGTGCTTTACCCCTGCTTGCATATATAAACTCTGCCAATAGTTTGGGCTGTACAATGGCCCTTGCAAGATTCGGAACAGGAGGATGGCCGATACTTTCATTACTTCCCTGCCACACCAGTATGCCTCTTCCGCCTTTGACACCACTGACTGTCCACATGTTCCTGTTATGTTCAATTCAGCATAAGTATGCCGTATATGGGGAATGCGGAATGGTATGCTACTCCAATCTCATCACACCTTGGAAGCATAACAGGCTCAGTGCTTGGATGGGAGGCCACTAAGGATGCCTCTGCAGAGGAAAGCAGTGGCAAAAAACCTCTGATTCTCCCTTGCCTTGGAAGTCCCTTGCTGAGGTCATCAAAAGTCGGTTGAAACTTAGTGGCATAAATATAGAAACATAGGCTCTTTATGCACAATTGAATTCTATATTGGGGTCTTCCATACACTAATTGGAAAATACGGCAACATGTGGATGAGTGCTGGCTGAACAGATGGAAAAGACATGCTTCCCCCTCCTTTGTACCACACACAAGGTGATATGTCCTAGCCACAGAGATTTAGATACTGATGCATGATAAATGACCACTATCTAAATCTCAGTGGCTAGGACACACACACACAGACACAAAAGAATAAAGCAGAAACTGTATCCTGAGGTGCAAAAGGGTTAACCAAGCCACACTCCAGTGAACCATTTATTACTGTGATTCCTGTATGAAAGGTCAATACTTCCCCCCACACACACACACATACAGACAAACTCTTTTCATTCTCCTGTTGCATTTTCTTTTGACTGGCAATATAACACTTTGGATTTATGAGAGGCACTCTGTGCCAAACAGTTTGGAGTAGGAACATGTCACTGTGCCTTAGAACTTTCAAAAGAAAATGTCTGTAATACTGTAGAACATCATTTCTTTTGGGGCACCGTGACCATAATACTCACAGATCAGACTGTGAGATCCTTTCTTCAGTGCTCTGTTTAATAACAGGGGCTGTCTTTCTTAATTATTTTGGAGGAAAAATTGACAGGCTGTGCCAGTGTTATGTACACAGCCTGAAAACAGAATGTGTGAGTATTATACGCACAGAACTTGAATTAGCCTTACTGGAATTTGAGGTAATTGTTTTCTTTGGACATGAATGGCCAGCTTCTGGGGCAGGCCAGCAAAGTACACTGCAGGGGGAAAATGCATGAAAAAACAATGCCATAGTGAATTCACCTGCCCAAATATAAGTTTCAGCCTTCACACTCAGATATTGGCATAGAAAGGACACTGCAGATTCTTCAGGCAGAGTATCTTGAGTGCATTTCAAGGGGTGGCAAGTCATTATGTGCTTTTGCAAATTGACTTGCTCTTCCTGCAACTGAACATGTTAAACATAGCCTCTTTCTCAGTAGACCTCCCATAAGCAAGTCTGGTTGTACCCAAAGGGGCAAGCTGAATGTTATGGCAATGCAGTTCATATGCCATGTCCAATTGCAGTAGAAAGAGTAGAGGTGGGTAATTGAAAGCAATGTTTGTGCAGACAGGAGGGACACAATAAACCCTTCCTGTGATAACATCTGCTTTTCTATGCCCATTTTCCTCATGGTTTATATGATTTTTTGAGCTCAGGCTACAGTGAAGTTAAGGTAATTTTAGAACCAGGACTTAATGGTTCTAAAGATGGGTCTCTTCACCTTCATCACATGATCTGACTAATTTGAGAGATGCTGACAAAGTTCATACTTGTTTGACTCACAGCATAAGACAAGCTTCCTATCTGCCAAATTCCTCTCTGACTCAGCTGGCAAAGCTGAGCTAGAGAAACAACCCTTTCATTACAAAGGGTTCTGGGCCATGTTTCCGAGTGCATGCTTTCACCGCACGTTGGACTGGCTCATTTGGCCTTGCTGTCAACTGGACAAGAAAAAGTAGGTTTCTCCTGTTCCTTCCTTGTGCTGGAATCTCTCCTTCTGTGCTGCACCTTCATTAGGGATTAACTAGGAGACTTTCAAAAATGAAGTCTGGAACTAAAACATGAGCAGAGAGCCACAGTGGTGCTTTCAGTTCCTATGCATCATTTTCTGCTATCTTCTGAACACTACAAAAAACACTGGGGAGACAAAACAGCCTAGCTGTGATTGCTGCCTCACTTCTTCAAGTGTAATGTTTAATCGATGAGTATATCTGCTTCTGTACACCAATACATGACACAAAAAAGAATCTTGATGCCAGAGTGTGCAGTCACATCAGGATAGAGGGTTTTTTTTTTACAGTGTTATATTGATTTACAACATTTTAAGTGAAAGGTGCTACAAACCACTAGAGATGCTGAGAGCTTGGATATGAAAGAGGTTGCCAGTCTCTTAACACACTGTGCATAAATTCTTCATTTACGTGCAAGTTGAGCTCCTTCACCAGTTCAGCTCGAATACCATTCTGAGCAGGTTGACACTTGTGCAGTAGCTACTTGTGCTACAAGGCCATGTTCCAATAAGCTGTTTTTTGTAACTTGAGGTATGGCAGCTTGTGGCAGTCTTTGCACCTGTGCAGCTAGCAGATGAGAACACCAGAAAAGAAAGCATATACCTTCCAAGGTCACATAATAACCTCTTGTTCAGGACAGAATCACTGGCAGTTCATCCTTTGTATCTGTGTAGTGAGGTATATTATTCAAATGACCTGCCAAGCACACACCCTACAGCAGTACACATGCTGTTTTCAGTGTGGGCAATGTGTGGCAGCATTACTGTAGCACAAAGCCCCAAGATACATCCATTTTTCTTAGTTGCAATACCCGTAAAGAACAGATTCTGCAGATTCATGGGAGGAGATACTATAGTGCCCATGAGGCAATGTGGGAATGTGTGTGTGCAAACGTCTTTTGATCTGGACAATTCAACAGCCATTCATGAAGAATGACTGGCACTGCCATAAGAGAATAGGGATTATAACTATCCCAAGATTCTTCAAACTTCTTGAGCCTGTGGATGACATTAGAACTTTCTAAACATTATACTAGGCACAGCCACAAAATGACTGACATGGGACACAATTACAAAATGGTGGCAGTTGCCAACTATCCTCTGGGATAGGAAGCTGATATTTCCGAATGTACTCTCCATGTACATCCATGAAGCATTTCTGAAGCACCACCTACTGCAGCCTTTATCAACCTTCTTACCATTAAGTATCCCCTGAAACATTCTTCAGGCTTCAAGAAAACCCAGAAGTGGTACAGTCATGCAGAATATGGTTGGGAAGCATAGCTATGTACACGTCCACCAAGGTCCCTCTCCTGCCTACCCCCCCTCCCAGGACCATCACTGGACATTTTGGGAGGAAGAGGAGAGTCAACACGATGGTCATATCACCCAATAAATGTTTAACAAATTTTAAAAATATATTTAAAACTAATTAACTCCCACCCATTCAGGAAACCCCAGGGTTTCACAAAACCCTGGTTGAGAAATCCTTACCTACTCCAATAATGTGGAGGATAACAAAGATTGTTTCATTTCTTGGATTAAGAAGTTTATTGGGAAGGAAGCAAGGGAAAGTCAGGCAACATATTAGTTGGCCCCATATTGCAAATTAGTGGTGAGCAGGGTGGTGCACGCAGGCACCACATTGAAGACTGTTGACCCTATCATTAGGTAAATGACATATCAGAATGTGATTATTTTATTTGCTTTTCACAATGTACCTTCTAGGGTCCTGGAAGATTGAGTGACTGAGTGGGAAAGGTCAGAAGCCACTGTGGCCTAACATCATGTAGTCGTGTGTGCACAGTTATCATTGTTTGTAATCAACCACAGTAGAACTGTTTGGACATAGTTAAAGGATCCTTGAACATTCATCCCAGATGATTACAAGCATACCATGAGAATCCATGCATAATTCTCTGGGCATAATTTGGAAATATAAAATGGAAAGAATGATTGCTAATGGACTGGCTCCACTTCAAGGCAGCATTCCTCCCCATACATCATAAGTCCTTCTTCTAAAAGAAAATATACCCACATCTCTCCTTCCCATAGCTGATGACTATTTTAAAACTGTCTCCATGTCAGAATTTGACTCCAAAGACTCAATCTCACAGCATCCATCATCTCTTGGCAGCACTGGAAATGAAACAAATGTCTTGAAGGAGCTGTTGTATTCACAGTAAAATAAGTGATGCTTGTGAAAGCAGCAACAGAAAACTGACAACTGCTCTGGCAGAAAACAGACATAAAAAATAAATGCACCCAAAATGCTTGTGGATACAGGTATAGAAAGTCACTGCTGGGAGGAGAGGAGAGAGGAAAAACAAAACATGGAACTGTCTTTATCCATTTTACCTGTATTTGCTGTACACAGGGTTGCCTGTTAGTAATAGCTACACAAAGCATGCCCTTCAGAATAGGCTGTACTTAGACAATTGAGTGGCATTGTCTCTGTATTGATCTTATTGATAATCATCAATATCATAAGATATTCAATATTGGGATGTCATTTGATGCTTTTTATGAATGCTATATATTCAATGCAGTTTCATCAATCCGATATGTATTATCTAAATAAATTATTAAGGAACATATGGAAAATTACTGGGCAATGAGGCTTCATTTTAATTTAATAATAGAAATTAAACATTAGAAGTATGATCTAGAGTCATTCTCCCCTTTGATGCACAGTGTAAGAACATAGAAGCCAAACATATGGAGAAAAAGAAGGTGGAAACAAGTGGAAAGCTGGAATGGAGAATGATTTCACATGCAGGAAGTTTCCTCCTCCTCCTCCTCATCTCCTCCTACATTCTCTCTATCTCACTGTCAGTCCAAAGCACTGTTCTCTTCTGCTACAGATCAATAGATGAGAACTCGGGTAAGATGGAGAAATAAACTGTCATTGCTCTATCCCCTTGTTATTCCTCTACCCCCATTCTGAGCTACACCTTCACTCCTGCTATTCTTTGTATTAAATCTGGAAAAGCATGAAATCTGGATGATGCCCATAGCTATAGTCAAAGGTAGCAACCAAGAGAAGATTCCTTCTAAACGTAGTACCCCGGTAAGAGAAGCAGGGCCCTCAAGCCAATGCTTTCCAAAGCTTTCCACCAGCTTTCCAATGCTTTCCACCAGCTTTCTCTCCCTATATGTCAATAGGACCCAGTTAAATTTCTCATCTTTGCAAATTCAGTGCAAACTTGCCCATTTCACACCCATCCTTGAGCATAGGTCACCCACTAGGTCACCTACCAATATTGGCAAAATATATAGTGCTCCCTATGTCATCACTGACATATGTGTTAAGTCAGAACTGATTTATGGAAATCCAAGCAAGGTGCTTCTAATGCAAATGAGAGCCAGAAGTGATGCCATTGCCTTCTTATGCAATAGCCTTCCTTGGTGATCGCCCATCCAAGTACCCTGTTTAGCTTCTAACATCTGATGAGACTGGGTTATATAACATGCCATCTTCCCTCCCCACTGTGTCATTACATGACTTAATAAGTATATATATATATTTAAAAACTGGTGAATCAGTTTGAGTAACTCCTTCAGATTACAGCAGCTCCAAAGTAACCCTCAAACAACACATGATCTTTCCTATGGTGCAGAGGATGGAGAACAATAATCTTTTAAAAGCTCTTTTGTGAGGTAATGTTAGCTGCTGACTCAGAAGCTGATAACAACCCTTGGCATACACATATATATTCTAAAGGTCTCTCATAGCAAAACCACAATGTGTCTCAGGCTGTTAATAAAACAGTCACCCATCCAAACGTGTTTGTTTTTGTTTTATTCAATGTAATGAAAATCCTAACATGCATAAATTTCTGATGTTCAATCTAACCTGGATAGCCCAGGCAAGCCAGATCCTACCAAATCTCAGAAGCTAAGCAATGCCAACCATCGCAATCAAGTGGGAAGGAGACTGGAAATTGGGACCAATGCAGTAGGGCAATGTATTTAAACTAAGGGAAAAGGAAGACTGTAGATACAGGTTCAGATCGATCAGAATTCTGCAAGATTTACAGTGGGAAAAAATGTAAGTGCAGACTATACCTAGATGGGAGACCTCCAGGTTTTGGGTGGTAGTTCCTCCAAGGAACACCAGGGGTCATGATGCTGAGGGAATGACAAACTCCCTCCACATGTCCCTTGCCTGGTGGCCAAACAGTCCTCAGATCTCCTTTCTATATACTACACATCTGAACACAGCCTGCGGCGCCATGGGCGCCGCAGACTAAATAAAGCCATAAAGGCTTTGTGGGAGGAGTTAGGGCGGGCTCGGTCCGGGATGAGGAAGGGTGCCGATTGGCCCCTTCCTCCGGACAGACCATTGGCCGGGCCAATCGGCAGGCGCGAAGCGCCTTCCGATTGGTCCGGCCGATTCCTGTCCTGCTAACAAGGAAGCAACTGCGAGCCACGCGGAGCGCAGATCATAGTTGCTCCTTTGCCGTCGGAGTGCAGCTGCTGGGGGCTCCCTGCCCGACGGCCTGACGCGGTGAGAGGCGCTCCGTGGGACTGCCGGGGGCTCCCATGCCTAGCGCCCGCTGTATTTTAGGTACAGCGGGCTTGATTACTAGTGATAAATAAATAAATCTGATGTTCAGCCAGAGCAAAGAGAACAAGAAGATCTGTAAGATGTTAAACAATGCTACACTTGAGGAAGCTTGTGTACCACAACTGCTTCCTGAGGAGCCCCTAATACAATTCCATTTTAAAATTTACAGATCTGGTCTATGATCTTATTTTCTGGTTAATTGTTAATGGTGCCTTCTGTATGGTGTATGAATCCTCCATATTCTCTGTAACATTCTATAGATTTCAGTACAGAGTAACCTAAAAAAAAAAACATTAAACTGATATTACTTTGTACTCCTCTATTTGCCAGGGTTCAAGGGTCCCGTGAGTTTCCTCTCTTTAATGCCTATGACTTTGATATTTATCACCTACTGGAATCCATTTATAGCCTTGTAAACTTAGAGGCAATTATATCACAGCTATTATATCAATTGTCACATAAAAGCCTTCTCTTTTACTTTCCCATTTCACTGCCTTTTGTGCAGAGTATTCTCATCTGGAGCTCCTCATGCAGAGTGTATGGTATTAATTAGAGAAATTAATTAGAGAAAGAAAAAAATACCTATCTATTCTTAATTACACAGGAGGAAATAGTGTGTCTTTCAGTACTGGAATTGTAACATCAATGAAAGTTTGAAAAGCCATTAATTCTGACAAGTACAATAAAATGAATGGGAGTCTGCAATCTTGGTATTCATCTAGATTCTATCTATTACTTTTCAAAATGCTCTTCTTTCTATGAGAACATCAGAACACTGGACATTTTGCATTCCTTCTTCCACTGTATTTTCATACCTCTGTGATGTAGGTTAGGTAGACAGAAGTGTTGGGAGAGTTTAAACACACTAAAAGGCAGCTAAAATGATGCAATAGTTTTATTTAGAAAATGTATAGAAAGGAAGTCCTAACTGTCCTGCCCTGTGTTCTTTCTGTCAGTTCTGTCCATTCTGGAGGCAAGCAGGGAGGAAATATGCTCAAAAGAGCAGGAAGTCTCCAAAGAGTCAATCAGGACACTGGAGGAGACTGTTTTTAAAACACCAGGAAGTTCTTAAGTCAGCTATGCTAAACACACTTCTCCGATGACCCTTGTAAAACATTTTTTCTTATACTGTTGATTCATGCACACCACATATTTTGAATATTCCAACAAGATTGACTAATGAGATCACCTACTGAACATCATGACTGAGATTATATATGCTCAAGCAAGTACATGGACATTCATCAAGCTGCGTGGATGTATCCAAATGATGACCTCTGGGATATATGGCCTCAAAAGGAGATTATTAATTTGGATGCATCCATTTCATATATTTGTGCTGCTTTTCCATACAAGGGTAATGATTTTGCAGCAGCTTGCCCGCCACCATTTTTAGTTGTAAAGGGAACACAGTGTTCAAATTCCATTTGAAAGGAAAAGTACAGCCCTTTGTATCTTTAGTGTCTGCTCATTATGAGCATGAATCCACTTCTCCCTGCATGAATTATTCCTCCATAATACATATTTTAGCTGTAGCTGATTAGTGCTATCATGGCATGACACCAGGAGTATTGCCTAATTGTAGAAACAGTGTGATGTGTAATTCTTAGAATTTCATTTTTATATTAAAAACAGAGACCCTGTGAGGTAGGTGAGCCTGAGAGAGCCCTGATATTACTGCTCAGTCAGAACAGCTTTCTCAGTGCTGTGGTGAGCCCAAGGTCACCCAGCTGGTTGCATGTTGGGGAGCATGGAATCAAACCTGGCTCACCAGATTAAAGTCCATGCTCCTATCTACCACACCAAGCTGGCTCTCTACAACTGAGAAACCCCTGAAACAGTCTTCAGGCTTTGAGAAACCTCCAAAATGCCACAATCATGCAGAATATGGTTGGAAAGCATAGCTGTGTACATGTCTACTGAGGCCCCTCCCCATTCCAGCACCTCCAGGTTCATCATTGGCTATCTGAGGAGGGGGAAAGTAGATCAACATGATCATATATGGTCATATTGCTCAATAAATGTTGAACATTTTTTAAAAATCCTTATCCATTGTTGTTCCTCAATATATTTATGAAACAGCCTAGGGGGTGGGACGTGTCCGGCTGTCCAAGCTGGAATAGCACCAGTCAGGGTACAGCCAGCTTTGCCCTGATTGACTTTGCCCCTGTAGCTCCCACCCTCCGTCCCTGGACTTTATCATCTTTGCTCTCAGATGCCTCAGTGCCTGGAGCCAGCAGCAGGTAAGGGGAGAGGCCCTGGGCAAAGGATCATGATGGAGAGGCTCCTAATGGGGGCGTCTTGGCCTGCTAGGCTGGGCCTGCTGACGGCCTCCCGGCCTGCTGAGTGCACATTAAGGACTACTAAGGAGCTGACTAGCTGACTGCTAAGGAGCTCTGTTGGCCCTGCTAACGAGCTGTCCAGCCCCCACCCGCCCCACTTAATCTGGCTGCAAGCTGCCGCCCAAGGCCACCTTAAGCTGCCTGGCCAGGGGCCAGGGGAGGGGACCCTTTCAAGGCCCATTCTTAGGAATGGGCTTTGAAGCTGGTATATATATAAAAATTAACTAACTCCCACCCATTCAAGAAACCCTTCCAGAAAGCCTGATCTAACACAATAATTAACTTGTACCCATGCATGTCATAGTATCATATTCTTGGAAGGAGTCATACAGGTCATCTAGTCCAACCCCCTGCTCATTGCAGGATCACCTTAAAGTAACTATGATAAGTATCTGTCCAGTTGCTGCTTGGACTGCTAGTGAGGGGAATCTCCTTAGGCATCTTAATCTGAAATGCTTATTTCTTGTGCAGTGGTCAAGGAATAGTGATACCCTGTCCCCAACAACAATACATGTTTCCATCAGCTGTATAGATGCAAAGCAGCATGTGCAATGGAAATACAGATTATTTTAAATGAAGATGCTAGGGTTTGTAAAACAGGCCATCCAAATAAACGGTGTGCATACACCATCAGCAGCTACTTAGCTAGCCCTAGACTGAATGCCAGAAATTGTACAGGGACAAAGTTCATACTCAGTTGTGAATGGGTAACTCATATGACCATGTGAGATATTTAACTAGAGAGAAAATAGGTATTGCAAGCAAGGTCCATTAGATGTTTAAGTGTCCTATTTGTGAAAATAATTGTCAGGGATAAAGTGATTTAATTGAGGTTATGGCAGAAGTCTAAAAAATCAGAGGGGCTTTAGATAGATATAGCTCTATGTGTGTTAGTATATGCTTGTGCATACATGTGGAAGCTTCTACCCATTAAGGAAACCTGGCATTTCAAATTTCTTCCTAGTGAACACTTCCCCCCCCCCATGCTACTTTGGAGTGTACCCATGAGTTTATTAAAGAATAATGACAAATGGCCCCTATTGTCACTTGCTTGGTAAATTGAGTTCTGTTAGGCATTGTGAAGACAGGAAGAACACAGTGAGAATGGGAACATCAAGACCCGAAAATCTGACTTTGATCTCTTTCTTAAGAAATAACCAAGAGCACCATGACATTCTGTAAGGAGACTGAAAGTTTAACAACAAAAAGATCCCCTCCACGCACCTGCATTGTGACTCTAAGATAATACCTTTTTTTGCAGGCAATAATGGTGAAAAATAACATTCTCAGCCTGTTCTTTCCTTACAAAGCATATTTTTGTATTATGTTGCAGAAGGCAGCACTGACTCTTGAAATCTTATACTTTGGCAATCTTGTTGGTCTTTAAGGTGCTATTGGACTAGGATCTTCTACCTGAAACAAATTTGCAAATGTTACTCTTGAGCAGTCCTTTGAAATCAGATGTCTTTCTGGCATCCTTGTTCTTAGTGTATTTACTGCAAGTGCCGCGCACACATGTTTGCGGCTGCGCAAGGCGCAAACGCGCATGAGTGGCCCGGCGTAGCCCTGCAGAGGCAAGGAGCCGCGGCCCAGTGCCAGGGCCTTCACGGCCCGGCACCGGGCCACAACCCGGTGGTGGGGGACCACCGATATACATAATACAGGAAGCTGACTTACATTGAGCCAAGCCATCAGTTTATCAGAATTATCTACCCTGATTGCAGGGACTCTTCAAGGTCTCAGGTTATGTTCCTTTGAATAAATTTCTCCCTCATCCTTTTAACTGCCAGGAAATAAACCTGAGGCCCTTCTGCAAGCAAATCCGATCCCTATCACTGTTCTCCCCAAGCAGTAACAATGGCGTCTAAGAGTCACAGCTGCTGCTCATTCATTTGCTTTGTCTTCCTGGAAGTTGAGAGTGGCCGCATTCCCCTTCCTCAGCATGCACTCCCCCCCAGATGATTGGATTACAGATCAAATTTATGTACCCACCTATGCAAGAACAGATGCCTTCTGGGAGCAGCCAGTGCCAAGAGGGAGAGGATTAGACACCAATGCCACTTGCTACTGTTAGGAGCAGACATTGAAGTACATCGACTCAGGCTATTGGCACAAGTGTTGCCTGCACTTGGTCAAAGGATAGATGGAGACATGAGTAGGTAAGAAGGGCTTAGCAGATGGCTCCTTGCTGAGTAGACTTAGCATGACAGGCAGTCTCCAATTTCCAGCCCCCACTGCTGCACTTCACTTGAGTGGGGAAAAAATGGGGGGTGGAAAGCAACAGTGCATGTTAGCACTTTCATTTAAAACCACAAGTGATGTCATGACAATCTAGCAATTTGCTGAATCTAAATGATTATTACCACAGAGACAGAAGGATACCTAGAACATCAGAACATCACTTCTGGGCGTATCTGGAAATGACATTGTGATGTCACTCACCTGCCTCTTTTATTCCCACTGGAGCAAGCAGGCCATGTGACAAAAATACTGCTGAGGGCTCCCCAAATCCTAGATCTAGCCAGCTGAGTCCCAGAGACTGCATTGCATTTCCCCTACAAACACACACACACTGGCTGTCTCTTTATTCATTATCTGACAGTCACCACAGTGTGCCAGAGAATCAAAAGGGAGGGCTGAATAAACATAGTGGTATCTCTGTTTGATAGACCTTCTCTGGAGAAAGAGATTCTGTGGTCCATGATAATTCCTCTCACCTGATCAGACGCCCTCTCAGCAGGATCTGGTCCCGGCATCAGGCCACTCAGCCCCTGAACACACACACCCTGCTGGGTATGGGGTGGGTTGGGAGCAATTCTAGGTGCATTGTGGTAGATGGCTGTGTGGGGGGGCCTGCCTGTCACTGCCCCTTCGGATCCCACTGCCAACCTTCTCCGCATGGCCGGCTCTTTGTGACAGCCTGGAGCTGGATATTTGTGTGGGGGGTGGTGGAGGTGGTATGCGGTCCATTGAAGTAGAAGTATCAGCAGCCCTCGTCTCTCCTGATGCCTTCATTGGCAATGGCAGTCTCTACTTGGGTGTCCAAGAAGCCAGTTGAGGGGCTCCTGTATTGGGCTCTCCATCCTGCCATGAGAAGGGACTGCTGGGAAATATAGACTCCATGCATAGCACCCACCAGGTAGTGAAGACGTTGGATCTCCATGGTCTGATACTCCTGGTTGGCTATTAATCATCCCAGTTCATCTGGGTGGATAAGAACCTGCGATTCTTGGTCTGACGACTGCTTCAAGAGGCCCAATTCAGGTGGTTTCCATTGTCCCTTGAGTCAGGACCCATTCCGAAAGATCCTGCGAGGAGAGATCCAGCCACTGCATCCTGAGGGTTCACTCCAGTGGGAGTCAAAGTTCCATAGAACCCCCATATCCTCTGCCATCAGGAGATCCATCAGTGCACCTTCCATACATCTGTCAGGGGGCTGCACCTCAGATCTGGCTGATCAGGATGTCTCAGCTGATCCTCCTTCCACTCCAGCCCCTCTCCTTCATCCATCTCGAAAAGGCGGGATGGGGGTTCTGTCCCTGGTGGCTCTACAACGGTAGTCCCCAGGGCAATGTCCGAGCACCCATGACGCATGCTTGGCATCCTGGGTTTGGGGCCGGTGTTCCCCATGATCTGGGAGTCTATTACCATGTGCTCATCCTCAGGCACTGGGATTGGTTTGGTGGGGATGATGGACTCTGGGTGGGGTTTTTTTGCCTAGGGCCCTCTCCAGCTGTGGCCTCCTTGATCAGCAAGCAGGTGGTTGTTGGAGACGAACAGGGAGGTCATGGTCTCTATCAAACTGTCACAAACTATAGGCTGGTCCAATTGACCAGAAGAGACCCCCGTCGTAGAGAACTGCTCCATATACATGCAGTGCAGAAGAAATCAATCAAATAAATAAAATAAATAAATGGAAAGGTTCCATAAGGTAACACAGGACAAAGCATGGCAAGAACAGGAACATTGACAGAGACAAGCACAGATGGCCCCCTCAGGTCTATATATAGAGGGGGGATAGTTTAAGTGGGAGAAAAAGTTCCCATAGAGGAGGCTTTTGATCTAAAATGTGCAAATCTAGGAGACATCCAGTCTGTTTTCCCTGCCATCCCTGGCAGTAAATTTCCAAGCCCTACTATGCAAACCAAGGATAAGGATAGATAAGAGAGTACTCTTCACAGATAATAAACCATGGGATGGAGGAAAAGAGGGAAGGCACAGAAAAAATGAAAGGGACGTGGATGTAGGGAGGGGTAAAGGGCTCTCAGGCCTGTTGAACCTCTAAGTCAACGCTCCCGAGGAAATCGGGAGGGCGATCATGATGCCTTCCCTTTTATACATTAAATATCCTGACATTTCAGAAGAATGGAGCAGAAGCTGGCAAGAGGCAGTGTGACACAAACATGCCTGAAGAAGTTGAAAAACAAAGCCAAAGGACCTAAAATTAGATGTAGCATTGTCCTTTCTGCTGCTTAGACCATAAAAAGGAGGGGGATGAGTTGGGCACAAGAAATATGGCCATGATGTTTCTGATGAGCTATTATTTCTTCAGATTTGGAAAATAGTTTGAAAACATTTGGATGTTGTTTCCCTCTAATCTCACAGATCTCTGAAGGCCTTAATCTCTTGAATTCCATCTCCATTGAATGTAAGCTCCATGAGAAGTTCCTGGAGAAACAGTTATTTTAGTGGAAGGAATGCCAAGGCCCACTAATGCCATTTGGTCTTTTAAGAATCCGGGTTCACAGGTCTTAATGTCAGGTGGTTTGAAAACTACAATTACCATAATGTAGTTTGGTTCTTTGCCTTGACCTTTGGCTCTGAAGTCTGGCCCTAACCCAACTTAGGTCTACAGCCAGAAATTTTATGGTGAGGAGATATGAATCCATGAGAGAGGGTTGCATTAAGGGGTGAATCTGAACAATATCATGGATAATATATATTTATGTCAGGGGGTGGGACCAGGTGATGCTTCACCAGATAGTACTATAGATAGCAATATTATTCAGCGTAGTATTTCAATATCCCACCAGGTAGCCAGTTCATGGTATCTGTGTGCACACATGGGCACTTTAACTGACCAAAAGTTAATATGGACATTATCCGTGTGCTATATGAAAACTGCAGTTGCACCATTTGTGTCAAACTATTGCCTTCTTTCACAGTCAATGCAGTGATTACCAAAAGCAAATATGGATATAAATCTTAAGACCTTTTCTTTTATTATGTTTGACAACAGATTCAGAGAGAACATGCTACACAGGTTTTTTATTCAAAAGTTATTGGGAAAGCAGAAAGGTATGTGTGTGTGTGTATGGGGGGGGGGATAGTGTTTTAATTACAAAGATTCTAGAATCCCAGATTACCCCTGACCAAAAACCACTTTCTCCAACCCAGAAGTGATCCCAAAATCCTAGGCTGGGCAATGTGTGTGAGATTTTTTTGTTATGAGGGATAGATATGAAGAATGTTTGTAGTATCAGCATTCAAATAATTGGTTATTCTTGGCTGAGAATCATGTAGGTACTCCCAAAGATCTTGTGTTTTTCTGTTAAGGAAGAATCTAGGGTTGCCAGCTGGCCTGGAGAAAACTGTCTTCACCCTTTAATAGAGGTTCAATGTGTGAAAATGGCCAGTTGAAGCTTTCTGTGGCATAGAGGTAAATAACATCACTTGGTAAATAGCATCTCATTAAATCTCCATCAAAGGACTTTTTCTCCAGGTAGCTTGCAACCCCACCAGGAAGTTGACACATGTACACCATAACTAAAACTAATAGTTATTAGGGATGAGGTAAACTGAAAGAGGCAAACCTATCTAGTTTTTAAAGAAACAAGAATGCCTTTTTAAAATGAAGGTAAAAATAGACAGTGAACAGAGAAATGAGAGAGTAGTATTTAAACAGAATAAAATCAGAAGATCTTTATTGGCATAAACAGAATACATGGGCATGGGTACCCTCTCAAGGCTGAATTTAATACTTCACTACACTCTTGATAACATGTATCTAATTTTCAAAATTGTCAAATCTGTGATTAATTAATTCCAGAAACTGGAACTATGAATAGACAAGACAGGTCTTTCTACAAATATGGGCATAGACAGGAAGTGATATAATCACATCAACAGTGATGCAGGGGTACTCTGGTATTGGGTCTAAAACTTTATGGTGGAAACTATTTTACCACAGATTTTTTGCCCAAATGTTAGAGCATCTTATGTCACCGTTGCTTGCCAGAATTGACATTGTTGTGTTGCTGGTAACATTACTGCAACACTGGTCTAGAACTCCCCTGCTGATGGTAAGTGTCCCTGGCAGCCAGGATGAGGCCCAGAGTCAAGTGATCCCCAGCGATAGCCCGGCAGCCATATATGGGGCACACTGGGGAAATGCCCCCTCAGAAATATTCCATGCTTCTCCCTAAATTCCCAACATTCTTTTTTAAAAGGTCTCTTTACCCATTTGCCCAATATCTGAGCAAAAAACTCTAACTTAAAAATGGCTTCTACTATAGAATTTTTGCTCAAATACCAATGTGCCTACCTTGCTGGGAATGCAATGGTATCACTAACATTGTAATTTAGAAGTGATGTCACTGTGTCTTTGATGATATAATGCCAACACTGGCCCAGGCCTCTCCCCTCTGCTAGTAAGTCCCCACTTTCCACCAATTGGTGTGAGGGACTTGGCACTCTATGCCCCCATAAGTGCAGGCCTGTTGGGGCCATGGTTCTCAACAGTTCTTAGAAACTAAGCAGGACTTACCTGGGTTAGTATTTGGATAGGAGATCACTGAAAATCCAGGAAAGCTCCTCAGAGACAGGGAACAACAATTGTCCACAGAATATCTCATGCTATGAGAGGCTTATGGGGTTACCATAAATTGACTACAACTTGGCAGCATTTTTCACTCCCACCAAATAAACTGAGAGAAGGAGATACAACATTTAATGCACCTAGATGAGGACAGAGATTTTGAAAAGGGACGAGCACTGTTCCATGTAAGAGAAACAAGAAGTGGTGTTTGTCTGGGCTGTGGTGAAGTGACTTCTTTTTTAAAAAATGCAAGTTACTAAAAGGAGCACTACTGTCATTTTATTTATATACTATAACTCCTTCTTTAAGAAGCTCAGTGGTATGTATAAAGGTATTCTTTCTTATTATTAGACTATCCATTGAAGGTAGGCTCAGTTGAATCAAAGAAAGACCCAAAGTGAGTTTCATGACTTATAAGGGTTTTGGATTGGCATTATGAACTCGCCTACACTGTCCCATGAAATGTCATTGGATCAACTTGGCTGTTTTATAACATGTTACTCTTTACACACACACACACACACACACACACTTACCCCTTTCCCTCTCTCTGGAATCTGTGTGCTCATCTCTGCCATGCCCAAGTACATGCTTTTCACACTTTTAAAAGCTCAGTTTTCTTCCCTTGGCGAGGTTATCCTATGGCAGTGAAGCCAGATTTTCTCCCTTGTGTAATTGGAATACTGTTTTAGATGGCCAGTGTTAGCAGAATGCTAGCCAATGCTACATCTGCAGTGTTTAAGCCTCTGAAATAGACCTTCTGTTTGGAAAGTTACTGCAGGAATACACCCAGTAGGCCTCTCGGTGAATTCAGACTTAGAGTTGAGATAAATCAGAAGATGGGTATATGTAGATCAAAGGGGAGAAATGCTAACCTTAAGAAGAGTTGGTTCTTATATGCCACTTTTCTCTACCTGAAGGAGTCTCAAAGCGGGTTACAGTCACCTTCCCTTTCCTCTCCAGTAGATTAATAATTTAAAAATACAGTGTGAACAGAAATCAAAACTGATAATCAGTATACCTCCTCCACAATAATTTGGTCAACCAAACGCTTGCCAATACATTATTGCCTTCATTTATTTTCTGGAAATTAGAAGGGAGGGGCAAACAGATTTCATGTGGCAAGGGTACCAAGCTCTTGGTGATGCAACCAAGACAGGTGATCAGTTGCTGAACCTCTGGTGGTGATGGAACACTGAGCAAGACCTCTCCAACTCCTCTGGGTACTTAGGCTCAAGAGGAAGATTTTTTTCAGTTCCCTAAACCTAAACAGTTTAATTACCTTACAGGTCAAAACTACATTGACTTTATTCAGGAAACAAGCAGAGAGCTGATGGAAATAACGGCAGTAAAATGGTCATAGTGACTTGCTCATCCCAGCACAGCTTTATGAAAATCACTACCTTCAAAGCCCGTTCCTAAGAACAGGCCTTGAAAGGGCCACCTCCCCTGAACCCCGGCCAGGCAGCTAAAGGAGGCTTTGGGTCACAGCTCGCAGCCAGGTGAAGTAGGATGGGCGGAGGCTGGCCAGCTCATTAGCAGGGCCGGAACAGAGCTTCTTAGCAGGCAGTCAGCGGGCCCAGCCTAGCAGGCTGGGAGGCCCTCATTAGCAAGGGCAGCCTAAAGGAGGCCAGGCAGCTAAAGGAGGCTTTGGGCCACAGCTCGCAGCCAAGTGAAGTGGGATGGGCGGGGGCTGGGCAGCTCATTAGCAGGGCCAACAGAGCTCCTTAGCAGTCAGCTAGTCAGCTCCTTAGCAGTCCTTAATGAGCACTCAGCAGCCCGGGAGGCCGTCAGCAGGCCCTGCCTAGCAGGCCAAGAGGCCCTCGTTAGCAACCCCTCCGGCACAACCCTTCGCCCAGGGCCTCTTCCCTTACCTGCTGCTGGCTCCAGGCACTGAGGTGTCTGAGAGCAAAGAGGCTAGAGTCCAGGGATGGAGGGCAGGAGCTGCAGGGGCAGGGCCAATCAGGGAAAAGCTGGCTTCACCCTGATTGGCCCTATTCCAACTGACAGAAGTCCTAAAGAATAAAGAAACAAGGAAAACTACAAAAATAGTACATTTTTCTTTATTTATCATATTGCCAGTGGATAGGTGTGTTTCTCTCTGTTTGCTTTAATTATTAGACCGTCCTTCTTATACTCTTGTATCCTATTCCAACTTGGACAGCCAGACACGTCCCACCCCCTAGGCTGTTTCATAATTATATAGAGGAACAACAATGGATAAGGATACAGTTTCTGCAACTTTTTCAAAGACAGTCTGTCTTCGAACTTGCCTACTCTCATTATCACTGTGGGCTCTCCATTCAGCTTCTCCAGGAAGGATCTTCTGTGACAAAGAAATCAAGCAGATTTAGCTTTCACAACTGTCACGGCTATGTTTTTTTTGGTTATGACCCCTATTTTGTAGAATGTTCTTCCTGAGGCAGACCATAGATCATCTTAACTCTTGGCATTCCACAAAACCTGTAAAACTTCCTTGCTGTATTTTCTGGAACTTTTGGCTACATGTTGGTTGTTGTTGTTTTATTTAAAATGTTGTAAGATACTTTGATGCTGTGCATGACTCAGGGGAACACCTGCCCTCCCCTCACTGTGGGATAAGGAAGGAGGAAGAGGGCTTGACCTTGTTCCTGTCCTTTCTCTCAAACAGAAGAAGGCACAGGCTTCTGCTGGACTGCACACCGGGGACAGAGCCACATCCCAGTGCCACTGGTTGGCAAGGAAGACTGTGACAAAGCTGGTTAGCACCCCATCTTCACTGGGACCCTAGAATTATGTAGGGGTGCCTAGTCAATGGGCCAACTCTGAAACAATTTATTTTAGTAACAACATCTCCCTTCATCTTTAAGTCCTTGCTGTATATGCAGTGCAACAGAAGATCAGGAGTCTGGATCCTAGTGTTAGCATTGGGGATGTATAATTACCATTAGCAAGCTTACAGGATCCAGCCTGCTATTGGTTGTTGTAATTATTTAGTCAGGGGACTCTGCTTACAGACAATCAGAGGCTTTTGTGGGAACCTCTGAACTGTATACAAGTTTGGGTGGTAGACAGTTGTTGTAGTTCAATTGTGTGTGATCAATAAATAGGTGATATTTTGGCACACCACTGACTCCATGCCTAACTGAACCCACTATTAAATAGCCATCATACTGTAGTGATAAATGGTCCTGCCTCTAATCAATGTAGAAGTAAGTAAGTAAAAAGAAAACCATTGACTGGGGGACATATCAATGCACTTCAGGGCCATGCTGGCTATATATCAGAGAGTACAGACTTCTCTCAGCAGATAATGGGTCTAAGGATATGGGGTAGTGGTAGCAAAGACCCCAGGAGACTCTAGTAGTACTCCCTTTTAAGATTCAAGGTTTCTATCTCCCTGAAGTGTTTGAGGTAAGGTAATTATCTGAAGTAATTGAAGTAGAGTTGGTAATTCTTGGTTGGGAAATTCCTGGAGATTTGGGGGTACAGCTTATGGACACCTGGATTTGGGGAGGGGTCTCAGCAAGATATAATGCTATACAGTCCACCCACCAAAGCAGCCATATTCCCAGGAAGAAGTTATCTCTGTCATTTGGAGATCTGTTGTAATTCTGGGATCTTCAGGCCTCTCTAGAAAGTTCGTAACATTAGGGAGAAGGAATTTAGTCCCAGTGCATGATTATGCATAGCCTGTACTATATATTAAATCTTTCTCTCTTTCTCCCTTTCTCTCTCCCTGACCATACAAACCTATTTTGTTTCAGTAAGGTTGCTATTTGATATGTTATCATACTGTACTCCATATAGTTGAGTGCTCATGCTTGCATTCTGCTTTTGCATAGCCAACCTCTTCTAGAAGCTTGAGGGCACATGTATGTGCATCCCTTATCCTCCATCAATCTTACAAGAAGGTTGGAAGTTCTCTTCCCATGTCAGCATCCACAAGGTAACATTATCCACAAAGGTGAAAAAAATCCAATTCTATTTGTAGTGCAATGCCAACTTTAAAAAGGCACCACTCAAATTTGTTGTCCCACCTCTGAGTTAATTGCAGACAGTTGTTCCTATCTGTGCTAAGAATTAATAATAGCTATTACCACAACTATGTGTGTGTTAGTTCATCTGCTGACTATTAAAACCAGAAATCGTTCTATCCTTGCAAACCTGTTCCTTGATTAAGAGCGATACATTGACTGGCAGGTGGCGACTAACCCAGTGATGACACGACTCCAGTTTTGGCAAATAACATGGCCGCAGCCTTTTATTAACGGACCACCCCAAACGGAGGGTTGGCCATATGCTGGTAAGGGAGCCTGACCCCGTCAGCCATCTGGCTGCCTGCCATGAACCGTGGCGCTCTGGCTCCATTCCTCACTCCCAGCTGGGAGGATGGGACGCCTTCTGCCGCGGAATCATGGGGAAATGGCTGCAAGAGACCCAATGGGCGTCCACCTCCATCGGATCCCCCCGCCGCTTGGCCCCCCGGGCCCCTGGCCTCCCAGCCAGGTAGGCCGCGCTCAGGGCACTGCCGGTCTCCTTAATGAGACCCCCACGTCAGCGAGCCCCACACGCAGGCAGGCTCCCTGCCAACAGGCTCCCTACCAAGCATAACCGCAGCTGTGACGAGAAAATTTGTTGTTCTGTTTTGTTTTGTTTTGTTTTTTTATACAACAAAAACAGGGAGGGAGGGCGGGTGTCCGTTATGGCGAGCGGCTGGGCGCGAAGAGGGAGGGCAGCCTTGTGCTCGGCCTTTTATAGGCCGGCTGCCCTGCCCCTCTTCAGCCGCACTTCGGGCGCAGCCCGATGATGCCGCTAGGAGCCACGTCACCCCGTGGCATCAATGGCGGCCGCGCCAAGCTATTTATTTTCAACTCATCTTGAAGAATACTCCCGTCATTCTGTAGATAAAACAGAAAATGTGTAAAACAGGATAGTCTTTGGTAGGGGGATAGGGTTGTAATATAATAGAATGGTTCAGGAGGGTGTTTTTATAATGGGAACAGGATTGTAGTCCATTCTGCTGTTTATTGTATGTATTATGATAATCTGCCTTGTATAATGCACTGTGAGCCTCAGCATGAAAGGCTATAAAGAAAGAAAATAAATAAAACATATTTTAAACTCACAGGTATTATCACCATATTATTTGATTGAGATACACAAATGCAACAACCTGGAAATGAATGGGCTCCTATAGATGTGTAGTGGAACCACGTGCAATATGAATCCTCTAGACAAGATGCTGATATCTGCTTCTCTGTGTACGTGCCCAGGCCAGATGAATTTATTATTAACTTTATACAGCTTTATATCAAAGTGAGCATGGCTCACTACTTTTTTCCAAATCCAAGAAAAGTGTACATCCAACCTTTGCTTGAAGACTGCCAGTAAGGGGGAGCTCACCACCTCCTTAGGCAGCCTATTCCACTGCTGAACTACTCTGACTGTGAAAAACTTTTTCCTGATATCTAGCCTATATCGTTGTGCTTGTAGTTTAAACCCATTACTGCGTGTCCTCTCCTCTGCAGCCAACGGAAACAGCATCCTGCCCTCCTCCAAGTGACAACCTTTCAAATACTTAAACATGCAACAGAAGAATAGCCATGCCCATGGCTTATTTATTAATGATGAACAATCTCTCTCTCTCATGCACCATCACAACAATTCACACATTATAAATTGTTCATGAAAGCACATTGTCAGCAAAGGCTTCTCTATTTATTCAAGATACAGAATGTCCAACACTGTTCCAACATCACTAAAAAAGACGATATCTTTGTTGATTCTTTAAAAAAAAAACCCTTTTACCTATCCTCCACACCTACTCTCAAGAGATTAGCAGTAGAATCTAAAAATGTTTTCCTGGGTGTAAGCCCCAATGAATAGACCTGCAGTAGGATTCTAAGTACTCCTATTTAGGCTTGCTTCATCTAATACTTTGCATAATTTGTAATATATGGGGGGAAATCCCAACAAGTTTAGAAAGAAATTTGGGATGGATCAGAAATGCTAAACCAACTGATAAGTACATACATTAAAAAAAAAAAACATTAGATTGCAACTCCTCTTAATCCAAGGAGAAATATCTGCAGCTTGAAACAAGCCTTTTTACGCAAAAAAAAAAAAAGGGGGGGGGGAGAATATACAGGACAAAGACAGTGCAAGCATTGCTTTTCCATAGAAATGCAAAGACGGTGCTCCATTTATTCAGAAACATGTCTTCAAAACCTATACATTTCAAGTAGAGGCACATTCATTTGACATTTTAATCCAAACAGATATACATTATGCAAAAAATCCTACTTTCTACTGCCAGTCCTTGTGCAAAGAGGAGGAGATGAATATGATAAATATTTTATTTGCTCCTTCAAGTGTAGGTGGAATGTCATCATAAACAAGACTCTGTAACCTGTGTTCTACACTTGTCAAAAAAGGCTAGGAGAAGAAAGGAAAGACAGGGGAGAAAGTACATTATTCTAACAATGGCATAAGCCATGATTCTTTAAAAGAAATGTCCCTTCTTGCTTCAAAGGGTAAATTGATCTGTTTATTGCAGCCCTAAAGATAGTGTCTTTGCTGCCATTACTTGAAAAAATATATCTTCACAATCTTTAGAAAATCATCAACAAGCAGAGTTGATTCAGATATAATATTCAAGAGTTAAGAGGAATGTTTGCTGTGGTAAAGAAGAGTAGATTATACCACAAAAGAAGATTGAAAGACAAAAGATAATGACTTCATGGGATGGTAACATTTTTTTCATGAACAAGAACTCCCTAAAATTAGTTTAGAACTGCTTCACATGTTCCCAGAAAACAGAACTGCTCAAGCCTGCAGAATAGAAAGCCTAACCCTGAGAATATAGCAAGAAATCCTGGATAAGATTGCATTGGGACCATCCTGGAGGCAATATTTTATGGTATATTTGCATGCCGTTGAGACATAGCTCCAAAACCCAATGCCCCCCATTACCTATTGTAGTATTGGGGTATAGTAGTGTATCTTATGGCACCCTTTCATAGTATGAAGTGAATCACTATGACCGTTTATGCACTGGGAACTTCACTGCTCCTGCTTCCATGGAGGAGCACAAATCGGGGGTGGATGAGGTGCACCGGGCCAAATGCTCCCCCATGTGGATGCAGGAAGAGGTGGGGCAACCTGGCATGACTAAAACTCCAGCCTGCAGCCCCGTATGAAACCTTCAGTACATAAACTGTCTATCTGTTCCTTTTAACTGGAGATGGAAAACCCCGAACCTAAGACCTTCCTTTATTTCTGTAACGCAAGTTTGAAGAAGAAAAGTTTGTTTTTATACCCTGCTTTTCATTGCCCAAAGAAGTCTCAAAGTGGCTTACAATTGTCTTCCCTTCATCTCCCCACAATAGACATCAGTGAGGTTGGTGAGTCGGGGAGAGCTTCTGACAGGAGAGCTGGGGCAGAACACCACTATCAGGGCTGTGAGCCCAATGTCACCCAGCTGGCTGCATGTGAAAGAGCAGGGAATTAAGCCTGGCTTCCAGATTAGAAGCTGTCACTCTTAACCACTACACCATGCTGTTTTCCCATTGAAGATTCCTTGAATTGTACAGTTCTCCTGAGTTAGTGGCCAAAATGGGCAAGATCTCTTACACTTGGTGCTATAATTAATGGAAACTCTTTTTTTGATTCTGTTTTACAAATATTATTTGTTTTTAGTTTTATAGAATGCTTCTCTCCAGTCTTGGAGTGGCTTACAACACTTGAAGCATTAAAAACCCATGCAATATAGTTCAGAACTTTAAAAATTATCTACCTAAATCTTTCTAAAAAGTTCAAAACTCTGATAAATCTTCCCCTATTGTGCTCACAGGATGCCTGTTGTGGGGGAGGATAGGGAAGGCGATTGTAAGGGACTTTGTGTCTCCTTCTGGTAGAGAAAACTGGCATATAAGAATCTTCTTCTTCTTCTTCTTCTTCTTCTTCTTCTTCTTCTTCTTCTTCTTCTTCTTCTTCTTCTTCTTCTTCTTCTTCTTCTTCTATGATGTGTGTGTGATGTAGCCAGGAAATCCCAAGACTGTCTGACTTTCAGGCAAGAGACATTCAGAGATGGTTTGCCATTGCTTGCCTTGTATTACGATGCTGGAATTTCTTGGATGTTGTCATTCCAAGTGTTAGCCAGGGCCAACCCTGCATAGCTTCTGAGATCTCATAATATCAGGCTTTTCTGGGCTATCCTGGTCATGACAGCAGTAGGACAAAAGACCATATAAAACTTGGCAGAGTTGTGAATGGGTTTATACATTTTAAGGGTTTTTTTTTTAAAGGCAGGTTCTTTAATATTCAAAGGGTCCTGTTTTCATCCTTTTCTGAGTTCTTTTACCAAAATATGGATTCAAATAATTCTCCATGGTATGTTAGTTTTCTACTTCCAAAAATATCTATTTTAGCTTCTTAGACAATTAAATAGCATTCCTTTATATGAATTTAAAAAAATACTGATAATTTGGTTTTCCAGAGTTGTATGTGGACAGTTGTCCTATCCTATGGTCAAAGGCATATTAATCTCTCCACTAGTAATTAATAGAAATTAAAAATGGCCCTTTCCTTCCCTTATATTAGATACCGGTGGATATTATTTCAAAATGACTATCCCCAGATTAATGAATATTTTCATGCCATTGCTGCCTTTGTCTTTTTTTTTAAAAAAACTAACCCAGTTACTTTTAAGCAGCAAAGGTCCAACAACTACCGAGGCCTCCCCCAAAATAAAATATCAAGATTCTGCTTCAAGATGAAAATAAGCAAATAACTCTCCTTACAGCCAAATTCTGCACTGCTGCTATGAAATTACAAGGTATTTTTGTAAACCAGAATCTGTATAATTCAATTTTAATATTGTAATTTAGTCAATGGTATTTAATGGTCATTATAAATATTGACTTTTAACGTTTTAAAGCTCTAAAGTTTCACTGATGGTGGATTTCAAACATCTTTTTTCTGTATTATCTTCCTTTATTGTAAACTGACATCATTTATAAATGTGTCTGAAAAGTTGGTCTTAACAACTGTAAAATATTGCTTGATTGATCTAGCAAAGGTCTAAACTGATCAAGAAGACCACATGCATGCCTTTCAAGTAGCTATTACACATGATGGTCTATCTCCACATTTCCAGACAGCTTGTTGGGTCCTCCTCCAAGTTCCATAAGTGCTAAATAAACCACCAGTGAGAATCATACATGAACAGCTGATACTTGTTACAACTTGCTGTTGCTTCTCGGACCCCTCAATTCTAATCCACATGCTACATTCAACCACTTTATCTTTTATTATGAAAAGTCCAGTTGAGTGAGCAACAGCAGCTGAAAATTCACAGAAATTCATTTGGGGTCACATTCATGATCCACATAAATTTCCAGAATAAATCCTTCCATTTATTACTGTATAGAAGACTGCTTGGTTCCTTTGGACGTCCTGCCTGAAAGGGAAAAAAAGCACACAAGAAGCAGTAAATAAATAAAGGCCCTGGATTCCAAAAAATCTCACTCTTCAGCCTAAACAACAATTTCCAGACATCAACAAGGAAGCATGACTGTGCATCACTAACACTGTTTGTTCTCCAGCATGTTCTCTCAGACATCCTCCTTGCTTCTTTTCCATACAAGGCAAATTACAGCAGGACTGGTTATTTCCCATTATATTAATCTAGTCTAGTCTTTTATAAAGTTGTTGCTGCATCTTTTATGGATGGAGGCTCTGTTTCTTTAGTAGCTGCATAACAAGCAGAAATCCACCATACCCAGAACAGTTTTAAATGGATGAATACCAGTGACTTCCTGCAAAGTGTTAATTTACCAGCCTGGGGTTCTACAACTTTATACTGGCTTGTGAATTTATAATTACATTCACACATGATCAAAATTAAGATTGCTAGTTACTGAAGGAGCCCCTGATTGTCAGGTAAGAGTTCTGTCTAGTTCAATGGAATCTGCACACACAAGTACCCCCCTTGTTTCCAGGAGCTTTATCATCTTTCTTTCTTTTCCCAGTGAGCAGGCCAGGTCAAAGAAGATTTTCCTGAAGTCTCCAGGAAATATTTAGGGAAGTCATTCCAAAGCCTTAAGTAATCCAAATATCTGTTCTCTGACATATTTCATCTTTCTAGCTGATGGGAGGGCAGGAAGTAACTGACCATCCCATTGTGAGAATGCTGGACTAGTGTTGATTCAGATCCCTTCCTACATGTGCCAGGGAAGCTTGCTGCATGACCTTGGGCCAATCATACTCTGTCAACCTAACCTGTCTCACAGTGTTGTTGTGAGGATAAAGTAGAAAGAAGAACAATATAAGCTGCTTTGGGTTCCCACTGGGTGGAAAGGTGAGATACAAATGAATAAAATAAACAATATAGTATATCTTACATTGTTATCTGAGCCTTCCTCCAGGGAGTTCAGGTGTGCTCCCCCCCACCCCATAAGGAAGGTTAGATTTAAAAATAATGATAGACCCAAGGTCACACAGTGAGCCATCATGGCTTGTGGGGATTAAAACCCAATCTTTAGGCACTACATGATGTTGTGCCTCTTTCAGTGGTCCTTTAATGCGGGTTTGATCCCCAGAAAATATGAGTAGTCATTTCAAGTTTGTTTTCCCGAAATGATCCCCAAACCCTTATTTTGATTTGTTTCTCACATCTGTAAATTGAAAATGTGATTTTTTAGAAGAAGAAGAAGAAGAAGAAGAATTGCTTCTTATATGCTACTTTTTTCTACTTGAAGGAGACTCAAAGCAGCTTACAGCTGCCTTCCTTTCCTCTCCCCACAACAGACACCCTGTGAGGTGGGTGAGGCTGAGAGAACCCTGATATCACTGATCAGTCAGAACAGTTTTATCAGCGCCATGGCAAGCCCAAGGTCACCCACCTGGATGCATGTGGGGGAGTGCAGAATCGAACCCGGCATGCCAGATTGGAAGTCAGGACTCCTAAACCATTTCTCAAGCCTAACCATGAAGCAGTGTCCTCCTACATGAAATCCAGTTGTACGAAAGCAATGTGAAAGATACTGGCTCTGAAGAATCCTAGTTCAAAACCTTAGGTGGGTGTTGGTCACCTAATATTTGATTTCAGTGGAATTCAAATCGGAAATATTTGAAAGTGTCTGAGGAGTCAAAGCATCATTAAACCTTACTAATTCCAAGGCCAGATTTGATTCATGTGATTTCTATTTTTGGTTCCTACCTCTCCCCCAAATAACTGCTCATAGACTGTTTATGTACTGGGGGTTTCATGCCAGGCTGCAGGCTAGAGTTTTAGTCATGGCAGGTTGCCCCACCTCTTCCTGCACCCACACGGGGAAGCATTTGGCCCGGTGTACCTCATTTGCTCCTGATTTGTGCTCTTGCATGGGAGTTGGGGCAGTGAAGTTCCCAGTGTGTAAACAGTCATACTGTAACATTAACAAGAAAATATCTATAGTGATACACCAGCTATTTTTATTATTTAGGTATTCATGCCACATTTTTCTCTCCTGTGGTGACCCAAAGTCACTTGAAAAACAATTTCCCTTCTCTTAATCCTTACAACAACCCTCTAAGACCATTTACACACTGGAGGTTTCATGCTGGGCTGCAAGCTGGAGTTTTAGTCGTGGCAGGTTGCCCCACCTCTTCCTGCATCCACACTGGGGAGCATTTGGCCCGGTGTGCTTCATCCACCCACAATTTGTGCTCCTGCACGGGAGCTGGGACACTGAAGTTCCCAGTGTGTAAATGGTCTAAGAGAGGTTATTCTAACAGTGACTAGCCCAAAGTCACCCAGCAAATTTCTGTGTCAGAATGTGGATGTTAGTGTTTTGTCTATTAGTATGATCAAGCCTCTCTTCCTGAACTTTAAAACCTACATCTGAATCTGTATGGTGAATGCTCCTCCCACCCTGAAAGTGAACAAAAGTTATAACCTTTTCCTAATCAACTGAAACTGGGAAGTAAGAGTACATAATGGGGTGGAGCGGGGAGGGGGGGGAGAACTCCTGCAAAACAGCCAAGCACAGCTACCTTGCAACAAAGAAAAACATATATCTGGCTCACTAATTCAATTTCACTCTGCAATACATAGCTGTAAGTGAAATGTTAAGCATTTGCATTTAAATGAACATTTGTTTTAATATAATTCCTTGAAATTTGCTGGCATTTGGATTTCTTTCCCTTTGTATGAGACAATCATTATTGCGTGACTGATAGAAAAAAGACTGTGTGTGTGATAAGTAAGCTGGGAAGATGGTAGAACTTGCATGGGTGGTTTTTATGAGATTCCTTTGAAGCTGCCTTTATGTTATCACTTTTCAGCATTCAAATTCAGTCACAAAAATGAGATGAATATGAAATATACTGAACTGGTTGCATTCTTGTTCATGACTCCATTAAGGCTGTAGTCTTAAACACATCAACTAAAAGTCCCACTGAGGTCAAATGTGCTTAGGATTACACAATAAATGCCTTTTCTTCACAGTTCACACTTGTTTTTATCCTTATTTTTATCCTTACTATAAAATATTACCTCTCCAATTTTCTTGAAAAGATCTCTGGTCCTCCCTATTCTATTGTTTTTTTCTATTTGTTTGCACTGTTCATTTAAGAAGGCATTCTTATCTCTTCTAACTTTTCTCTGGAATTCTGCATTCAATTGGGTGTATCTTTCTCTTTCTTCCTTGCCTTTCACTTCCCTTCTCTCCTTAGCTATTTGTAAAGCTTCCTCACACAGCCATTTTGATTTCTTGCATTTCTTTTTCTTTGGGATGGTTTTAGTTGCTACCTCTTGTACAATGTTGTGAACCTCCATCCATAGTTCTTCAGGCACTCTGTCTATCAGATCTAATTCCTTAAATCTATTTGTCACCTCTACTGTATATTCGTCGGGGATATGATTTAGTTCATACCTGAGTGGCCTAGTGCTTTTCCCTACTTTCTTCAATTTAAGCCTAAATTTTGCAACAAGAAGCTGATGATCTGAACCACAATCAGCTTCTGGTCTTGTTCTTACTGACTGTATAGAACTTCTCCATCTTTGGCTGCAGAGCACATAGTCAATCTGATTTCTGTGTTGACCGTCTGGTGTTGTTCATGTGTAGAGTCGACTCTTGGGTTGTTGGAAAAGAGTGTCTGCTATGACACTCTACCAGCCTGTGCCCTGCTTCATTTTGTACTCCAAGGCCAAACTTGCCTGTTATCCCGGTTATCTTTTGGCTTCCTACTTTAGCATTCCAATCCCCCATGATGATAAGCACATCAATTTTTGGTGTTGCTTCTAGAAGGTATTGTAGGGCTTCATAGAACTGGTCAACTTCATCCTTTTCAGCAGCAATGGTTGGGGCATAGACCTGGATTACTGTGATGTTGAATGGTTTGCCTTGGATTCGAAATGAGATCATTCTGTCATTTGAGGATTGTATCCCAAGACTGCTTTTCCTACTCTCTTATTGATTATGAAGGCTACTCCATTTCTTCTGCGAGATTTTTGTCCACAGTAGTATACCTGATGGTCATCTGAATTAAATTTACCCATTCCTGTCCATTTTAGTTCACTGATTCCTAAAATGTCGATGTTTAGTCTTGTCATCTCTTGTTTAACCACGTCAAGCTTGCCTTGATTCATGGATTTGACGTTCCAGGTTCCTATGGAATAAAAATCTTTATAGCATCGGACTGTCTTTTCGCCACCAGTTACTTCCACAACTGAGCGTCTTTTCGGCTTTGGCCCAGTCACTTCATTCATTCTGGCGCTACTCGTAATAGCCAGTAGCATATTGTACACCTTCCGACTTGAGGGGCTCATCTTCCGCCGTCATATCGTTTTGCCTTTTAAACTTGTCCATTGGGTTTTCATGGCAAAGATACTGGAGTGGTTTGCCATTTCCTTCTCCAGTGGATCACCTTTTGTCAGAGCTCTCAGCTATGACCTGTCCGTCTTGGGTGGCCCTGCACAGCATAGCTCATAGCTTCACTGAGCTACGCAAGGCCCCTTGCCACGGCAAGGCAGCGATCCTTGAAGGGGTGCCTTCTTACATAGTGACCATTAATACATTATGGTTCAGTGAATTCCACAAGTTGTCTACTCATGGAGTAAAGAACGGCTTCCTTTTATTCATATTGATGAATCAATCACTACATTGGCTGCCCAGTGAAAACCTGGCAGTTGTACAGAAAGAAACATTCTCAAAGTTTTTTTTTGGGGGGGGGGGTGGAATCAGGAGTCAACTGACAGCTGATCATGACAATCAACTGAAAGTCATATTGAGCCCAAGAAGATAAACTGGGATAGTAGTGTTTTAAATGATTTAAGCAACTGTGCTGAACTTGCTGAAATGAATCAAATGGGAGATAGAACCCACTGATTCCCCTTCTCTGCTCCCTACCTCAATCTCTCAGTTTAGTCTGGAAAGAAAGGAGAACATTGAACCTGTGTGCAGTCATTTGAGCTCTTAGGTTGGGATTGGCGTGGGGTCGGGTGAGAAGAAATAGATTGTTTTTCTTTTCCCCATCCCAATATTTCATATTAGGTCATAGAGAAAAGGAGAAAAGCTCCTACTCTTCACTTTGCAGCCAGGAGATAAGAAACATTGCTTTCACCCCAGCTAGGAGGGAAGGGAATAGAGAAGAAAGCATGGAGTTGCCTTCCCCCAAGATATTTGTGTGTCCCCCCCCCCCATTACTATTTTATGCTGGTGGTGAAGATCTCTTTGTTTTATTTTGTATTCCCTCAATGGCCTGACATTTTCCTGTCTGACATTTTAATTGCTGGTTTTAAATATTTGTTTTATATTTGGGGTTTTAACTGATTTAATTATAGGTTTTGTAATGCTCTACTTTTAGCTGTTAGCTGTGTTAGTAGCTCTGTGTGGTCTTAGAGGCGGGATATAAATTTTGTAAATTAATGAATAAAATTAAAATGTGAATATTCAAGCTGAGCCAAACAACTTGAAAATAATTGATAGCATCTCTGCTAATCTATTTTTGGCATCAATTTCCATATTTTCCTGATAGACATGCTTTACCTTTTATAGATGTGATGTGAAACATGCAAAACTTCATACAACAACTCTTATCCATCACTGCATTTTCACTCTATGCAAAGCTGCACCTGTTTATTGGTGTAAGACAGCAACCATTTCACTTTTCCTTCTCATCCAGAGAAATAAAAGTGACTAAAGACATGCATGCAATGCAAAAAAACAAAAAACAAAAATAACCCCCCAACCCCCCCCCAAAAAAAAACAGCATTATTGGAATAACACTGAAAAACAGGCCTTGTTCAAACCTACCAATTAAATCCTATTCACAACTCTTAATATATTTATGTAAAATATTTTTTGCACTCCTTAAAAATCTGATTCTTTCTCTCTCTCTTTTTTTGTGTATGTTTGGCTATGGCTATCCAAATGCAAAATACTAAGGATGAGTAGACTACCCATTGTGCTCCTTTGCACTCTTCTGCCCTGTGTTCTATCCAAATTTTTTAAATTTAATGCAAAGAATTTCAGAAATTATTTCCAGAATTAGTATATGCACATATGTGTCTTGTTTGTCCAATCTGGCCTTGGACAGATTTCTTTCTCCTAGCCTAACATATCCCACAGGGTTATTGTGAAGATAAAATTGGGAAGGAGAGCCATGTACACTATCTTGAGGACCATAGAGGAAAGGCAAGATAAAAACAATAGAATACAAGGATCTGAAAGCCATAGGACATTCCCAGTAGCGTGAACAATGTCCAAAAACCCCCCAAAGAAACAGCAAGCAGCTACTAGGCTACCACATCTATAGAGACACATTCAGTTAATCAAGGTTATGTACATGTCAGATTCACTGTTAAAATACTCAAGTCTTTTCCATCTTCTGCTTCTGACCCAAGTCTTTTCCATCTTCTGCTTCTGAACAGGAGAGACACCCATTGTTAATAATTGCCACTTGATGCTTTCACACATAATAAATATTGCAGTTTCAATCCAATAACCATTTGCAAGTGGAGTTTGCCATTTCACCCAGTAGAATCCAGCTGCAAAGTGGATTGAGTGTGGATTGAAAGTGCATTATTTAATGTGTGTGAAAGTTCCAATTGGATGTGTGTGATTTTTATAGAAGAGGGCAATGTGTAATGCAAGAATTCACACCAATGTAGGCTTCAATTAAAAAGGAGTTCCAGAGTGGGCAGAGGAACTTCAGAACATATTTGAAGTTTTTTATCTTTTATCTAGGGCAGAGTCTGCACTTACTTTGTTTATTCCATTGTCAATCCTGTTGAATTCAGATCGCTTTGAACTCGAGTCTTCCTCTCCCCCCCTCCCCATTGAAACAGGAAAGTCTTCTGCACGTGGTTAAGGAGGCTCAGAAGAGGGGGGAGGCAAATGGAGACTCTTTTTTTGTTTTCTTGAAGGGGGGAGAGGATCCAAGAAGGCAGGAAAAAAAATCCAAGACCAACAGAAGTTGAGAGAAATCACAGGCTTCTCCTTTAAGGCAGGCTTGTCACATGGCCACCTGTGGCCAATCATGGGTTTCCTACCACGGAGGAGAGCCCAGATTCAAAACAATGTGATTTTAAAATATATTGAGCATTAAAAGCACTCCAAGATATCGCACAATAAAGGTAGGGTCACTCCGGATCAATCCTTCTTGCTGCAGAAGGAAAATTTAAATCACCCCAAATCAAAACGGAAATCGCATTCTGTGTAGAGGGCAGGGACTGAATCAACCAGGGGTTGGAATAAAAGCTCTGTGCAGTTTACACCTAGATCTCAGGTCCTGTGGGTACAACTTGAATTTTGGGAACAGGGAATAGGAGCCACCAGCAAATGGCTTTTGAGATAGGTGCAGCTTCCATGGGGGGGGGGGGCAATTATAAAATCCTAGGAAGTCCAAGTGTCTCCTACATTGATTAAAGTAGCTAACTTCCAATGGGTATTGCATGCAGACACAATAGTGTTGCCTCCCAGGCACTTCTGAAACATATCCTACTCCAGTGAGATGGAGGAAAGTATTTGGGGGAAAGGACATGGGCATAAGAAGACACATTGACCAATGCCACATTGGGGATCACTGATCTAGAGGGAATGGAATGAGGAAGTTTACCTGCTGAGTCTTCAAGGATGAGATGTCTCAAAAGGGAATGAATATCCACTGAGATGCTCAAGACTTCATAAGTAAGCAATGGCATCAGCTCAATAAATACCTTCTTTTCTGTTCCCTTCCCTCTGGTTCACACATCAAAGTCGACTTAAGGGATGTAAACAAAAATTCTGTATGCCTTTCACACTATAAAACACCACTCTCAACATGGTCTCCTGTTATGAATATATTGCCTGTGTTTGGGGTAAACTATGTGCACATGATCCACTCAGAGTGAAGCAAGTTCACATCTTTTCCACTGAGATTTGATACACTTCAATTTAACAGGCTCATTATTCCCTATTTCTTTTTTCTTTTAATATCTATTTTCAGCCCTTATCTAATCTTCACTTTTTACTATTTGTTGAATCAGGCTTTCCAAGCTGGCTCAGAGATCTGCCTTATCTTAATTAACGTGATGGAACTCTGTTCTTTGCAAACAATACTCTTTGTTGTTGCAGAAGTTGGTAGGGCTGAGCTGAAAGCAGGTGCTGGGATTGTCAACTGCCATACAATCCAAATGGATATGTTGGAGAAACAGCTGGAATGGAGTCTCTAGGGCAGGGGTAGTCAACCTGTGGCCCTCCAGATGTTCATGGACTGCAATTCCCATGAGCCCCAGCCAGCGTTTGCTGGCAGGGACCACAGGTTGACTACCCCTGGTCTAGAGGGTTTAATAAGCTTTTTTTTTTTACTGGTATCAATGAGTTCATAATGATACAATCAAATTGTTTGTATTCAATATTTTTGAAAACACCTCCCCCCAAGGAGTACACAAAATATGAGATATTGCTTTAGGAAGTAATCAGTGATCACAATGAGATGTGCTACATAAAGTGGATAATAAAGAAACACACTCTTATATAGAATATAAGAAATAATCTGTTTTTTTCTCTCTCTCCTGTTGTTTTCCCCTCCTGTGGTGCATTTCAAAGAAAAGGATAGCAACTGGAGGAACACTGTTGCCAATTGCAGCATTATAGTTATGCATTTACTTGTTCTTTCTGCCTCTGGTGTATATACAGGCCATGGCCAGGAGCTGTGAGCTGAAGGGCAAGAGTCAAAAAGCTCTTGGCTCTTACTGAGTTGCAACTTGATGGCACAAGCATACTTTCATATATATTGTATTATAGATTGCTTTGTGTCCTAAAGTGGAGAAAAGTGAATAAACTGACGAACAAGAAACTATGCATAGGCTTGTGAGCTTAATCATAAAACAGATTTAGAATCGTTTAAAGTGGGACTGAAGAAGAAGAAGAAGAGTTGATTCTTATATGCTGCTTTTCTCTACCTGAAGGAGGCTCAAAGAGGCTTACATTTGCCTTCCCATTCCTCTCCCCACAACAGACACCCTGTAGGGTGGGTGAGGCTGAGAAAGCCCTGATACTACTGCTCGGTCAGAACAATTTTATCAGCGCCGTGGCGAGCCCAAGGTCACCCAGCTGGCTGCATGTGGGGAAGTGCAGAATTGAACCCGGCATGCCAGATTAGAAACCCGCACTCCTAACCACCACACCACCAGCTGCATAGTGCATGGATTCAGATTGGTTTGGCTTTTACAGATCTATACAGTTTGTATAATTTTAAATTTAATCAGTTCTCCATGCTGTTGTTAACCTTGATAGAGGGGAAAATGGAGAGCTGCTGTTTTTCCCCTCCAGGACTAGGACTGCTTGGAAGAGTTGTATGCCTGCTTTTTGTATTTCAAAAACTGCTGGAAACAAGAAGAATCATAGAATTATAAAGTTGGAAGGGAACTCATGGGTCATCTAGTCCAACCCCCTGCACTATGCAGGACTCTCATAACCCTATTGCTCGTCCACTGAATCCTGCCACCCCCTTGAACCTTTACAGGATCAGCTCCTCCATCAGATGGCTATCCAGCCTCTGTTTAAAAACTTCCAAAGATGGAGAACCCATCACCTCCTGAGGAAGCCTGTTCCACTCAGAAATCACTCTGTCAGGAACTTCTTCCAGATGTTTAGATGGAATTTCTTTTGAATTAATTTAATCCCATATGAAAGTATGAGAAGTCTTTTGAATTCTTAATCAAATTATTAAGTAGCAAGGGCTTTTAAGTCATATCGTGTGTTCTCTTTTTTTTATTCTAGCTTGTCCCATGTTAAAAAAAAACATTAGAAGCTATTATAAAGACAGTAATCCATTTCCTATCATAGATGTCTTCTTATGAGTTCTTTCAGATGTCACATTTTGGGGTATCCAACTGCACATATTAGGAGAGCATGCTACCCACTATTTGATGTACCATGTTGCCATTTTGTGTGAAAGAGACATGCCTTCCCAAACACATGGCTGGATCCCCCAAGCTTAATGTCTGATAAGTGGCCATCAGGTCACAGCCAACTTCTGGCAACCCCATGGGGGTTACAAGGCACATAGCAGGGAGCTGTGACCAGACCTCTGATCAAACTATTAATAAGATATATATGTATGTTTGTAAACATGAATTTCTAACATTCACACTGCATATTTGATAGTGGATCTTTAATATGTTGGGCCAAAGGCAACATAGTATAGCCTGATCATATCAGCTCTTGGAAGCTAAAAAGGGTCAGTACTCGGAAGGGGGACCATGAAAGAAAACTGCAGACAAAGGCCATGGCAACCCACCTCTGCTTCTCACTTGTCTGGGCCCCTTGCTGGGCTCACTATAAGCTGATTGAGAATTATTCCTTTAATGCTACTTTAAAAATAATATATGAAGCAGTCTTGATGCAATAGTTGTCAGAGAAGAAAAACATCTACAGCTCAATAGGGCTATCCCAAGCTATGGCAACATGGGGTTATACAGCTTAAGACAGTTCCAAGAAAGCAGCAAAACATTTTCAGTTCACTATATGTGTTGTTCTTATTGGCATGTCAAATTTGGAAGTCAAAATGTACATGGAAACCCTGCTTTGAAATTGTATATTTCTACCCTCACAAGAAAAACTTTGCACAGCATTTGATACAAATGAAGCGGAAGAAAACAAAGGGGGGGGGGGGGAGAATGGAGAAACAACTGCATGGTTTGCTGCTATTTACGCAATTTTATATAAGACTAACAATGCAGATAGTTACTTCATAGTGGCACTTATCATATCTGCTGTAGAACTTTTAGAGGACAGATAATGAAGATCCAAGATGGGTTTTGCTTGCTTGCTTTCCTTAGGAATAATTGTAGTGTGCTTCAATTACACTTGGAATGTGGGAGGGGGCACTATACCAATGCCCTCTCTGATAGATGAATAAAACTTTGTGCTACTCAGGATGTTTTCTATGTGCTGTTTTTCTCATTATCAGCTCAAACAATATGGCACATGCATCACTGGAGTCCTGGCTTCTGACTAAAAGCAAAGATAAAACACCTGAAAAGAAAAGGCCAAACATTAATGCTGCATTTGTAAAACAGGGTTCTGATTGTTCAAAAGTAAATGTCATACTCATAAGAAGTTAGGAAAGTGAGATGTACTGGTTTGTGCAGAGATGATGATATGGTTAGTGGCTCACATGTGAAGCCTGGTGAACATGTAGTACAATTAGCTCACAGTTCCCCAAGTCTTAACTTAATGACAAAATAGCTGCCATGAGGGGGTGGTTACAAAATGATGGGAGGTTCCGTGCTGTTTCTGAATACACACTCCTTACAGATACACAGGTGGTGCCTACTAGGATCTTCAAAGGTGCCTCCTGCTCCAAAGAAGTGCAGGAAAGCCCAGAATTGACACTTTACTTTGGAGAAGAGGCATTTGGGGTATGGTTGCTAGGTTTACTAGTCAGGACAAGGGGTCCCCCACTTTCTGGATGCACTGCACCCCCTGAGCTCCCACCAAATTCCTCCTAACCTAGAATAATGTCATTTTTTAATGTGACGAGTTGACATCCCTCAGAAGTGACATCAGCATACCAGGCCTATTGGGGAAGACACTCTGGTTTTGGGACAAAACTCTATGGTTTTGCCCAGAAACCAGAGTATCACTTCCTGATGTCACCAACATGCCAACTTCACTTCTGAGTGATATCCGTATGTTGGAAAGCTCCCCTATCCCTGGTTGGCAGTGTCAATGCACCTGGCAACCCTAATGCGAGGAAGAAGAATGTGAACAGTGGGAAATACATCAGTAGGAAACATGGTACTCATGCGTAGGGTTGCCAAGTCCTGGGGAAAGTCCTGGGGATTGGGAAAGTCCTGGAAATTTGGGGAGTCGAACCTGGGAGAGCAGGGTTTGGGGAGAAGCCTTAGTAGGATATAAAGCCATAGAGTCTACCCTCCAATGCAGTCATTTTCCCCCAGATGAATTGATCTATCACCGGGAAATTAGTTGTAACTCCAAGACCCATGTGGAAGCTGACAACCCTAATTAAAGAGGATCACTGATCTATATAATAGACCATCTTTATGGATGAGGGACTGACTGAGCTCAGAACAACAACAAAAAGTTCAGCAGGGTATTTACCCTTCTTACTCTAGTCTGAAGTGGCTGGAAGAAGACACATAGAAGAAGAACAGGAAACAAATGCAATATGCCCCCACAAGGAAGGGAAATGTGAAAGGTACAATCTGATGGTTCATTGGAAACGTATTCATATTTTATAGCTGCAGCCAGTGGCTGGGTGCAATGCTAAAAGAGTTGTATAGTTAGAGAACTGTATAGTTTGAGGGTTTATCCTGTAATTACCTCATGAGGGCTAAGCAATAATTTTCTAGGACCACTTAATGTGTAATTTATGGGCAGTTAGGTATATGCTCTCCATTACCAAGTTGACCCATGTCCTGGCTAGCCTGATCCCATTGGATTTCAGAAGCTAAGCAGGGTTTGCCCTGGCTAATATTTGAATAAGAGACTATAAGGGAAGTCCAGAGTTTCTACAAAACCTTTTTTTTTTTGCCTTGAAATCCACTTTTTGTTTTGCCTCAAGTGTAAAGGATTCCTCCAAACTAAGGAACCCCAATAGCATGTAATACCCATGATTCTCTAGACATATGCAGTCACCATTATGTGTGAACACATAAGTGCATGTATGGATTTCATACATGCAAATGGGACTCTCAAGATTTTTAAAGAAGAAAGTATGCACCCTTTTTACACAAAAGAGTGATGGCCGGAATAGGGCTTAAGAAAGCTACAAATGAAGAGGCCTCCAGTTTGAATTTTGCTTTGAACTCACTATGTGTGATCTGAAGCATACCATTCACTCCCCTTCCCTGAAGGTTGGGCACAAAAATAAAGACCTACCTTACAAGATTATTGTTAGGATTACCAAAAGGTTATTTATGTGATGGGCTCTGAACATTCTAAAAAGCTCTTTAATAGTTGCTCAGAGTGTGCCCCCCAGCCTGAGATTCTTCCTGGCACATGGCCCAGATCCCACTCAATCCACACCGACAAGCCATTTATATTTGTTTGTTTGTTTTTCATACCGTGAAATCAAATTGTGTTTTCACAATCAGTTTCACGGAATCAGTTCACAAGGTGCAGAAATGGAGCAGGAAGCTTGTATCTGTTTACTACGCGGGTGGTGATCTCTTCCCCATCACTCCAAAAGTGTTTGTGGAGGGCTGACTCTTTCAATTGCATCTTATAGAACAAAAGGCATGTGTGGCCTCCTATCAGCAGGTGCAACATAAATATAAACTTATTGTGCTGCCTTTCCGATAAGGAAGCAAATGCCCGTTTCCTGATCTATTATTCCCAGCGTCAACTGAAATGTTTCATTTAAGAACACAATACAACCGATAATGTCTACAGCCATTCATTGCTACTTCAAGCTGGGGCCTCTGTGTTTGTATCCTTTTCTTCTTTTTTTCATACCTGGCAACTGTTTCTTTCCTCATGAAAATGCCACTAACCTTACTTTGTAGCAAATAACAGGTGGCATTTTTTTCCATTGCAGCTACAATTTAATACTTGGTCAGATGTCAATTATCATATAAAAGTACTTATTTGCATTCAGCCATCCGCAGTTAAAAATAATACAATATTTTAATATCTTTGATATCTTTTAATATCTTTAGTGTCCATATGTGTCTCATATGTGTTTGAATAGCTTTCTGAAAAAGACACAGCACACAGCTGGTTGGCTTGGTGGGCTACTGGAAACGCCATGGTCCAGTGGCAGCAGAAGAAAAAAGTCTCAAGCTGGCGATGGCAAAATGATTTATTCCAATGAAAACAATGTTCAAAACAATTTCAAAAAGGATTCCTATGTATAGTCCCTTTTTAGTATCTTCATCAGTGATAATCTCACCGCTGAAGAGCAATGACACACGGTGATATTAATATTAGTAGATCCCTACAAATTTGGATATTATATGACCATTTGGGGATTGAACTATACAAAAGAAAATATTACCCGAGACTAAGTTATTTTCTATAATTTCATCACCCAATACATTTAGAGAAGATTGAGTTATTAACAATATTGAGAATATCACTGATGGAGATATCGAAAATGGACTATATCTAGGAATCCATTTTGAAATTGTTTTGAACATTGTTTTCATTGGAATAAATCATTTTGCCATCGCCAGCTTGAGACTTTTTTTCTTCTGCTTATATTACTGCTGATGGGACCTCACTTGTTGCATATAGTCCTGTGGCAGAGCATCTGCTTGGCATACAGAATGTCTCAGGTTCAGTCTTCAGCCTATCCCATTAGATAGGTCCAGTAGCAGATAAAGAACTGTGCTGGAGACCTTGGGGAGTTGCTGCTAGTCAGGATAGGCAATATTGGCCTTGGCAACTGACTTACAAGAAGCCAGTTCCATGTGACCTCCAGCATACTAAGCTTTGCTATGGCTTCTCTACAGTCTTTCCTGCCCATGGCTGATATTGGTAGTGAAGACATTGGATGGTCCCAAATGTGTGTCTTTCCACCCTAGGATCCCACTTCTTTGAATCATTAGAAAAATTATCTACAGTATGTGAGATGTAGGTTCTAGTCCGCACATTTCTTTCTTTTTATAGGAAGATAACAACAATGTAGCTGTGTGTTCCAGTGGTGCTAGTCATGGATGTCTGTTTGTGTCCTCTTTGCCTCCGTGATCTTCAGAGCATTTCTCCATTCCTACAGTCTGAGTCTCTGCTCAGGGAATGCTCTGGAGTTGTCTCAGTGTTACAGTTGAAGTGGTGGCACTTCTTGTCTTCTGTGCTGAAAAGGCTGCTGTGATTGGAGAGAGATTTTGATTTCTCTTTCCACAGACACTTATTGCTAATCACAATGAATACATTTCATTCATCTATTAACAAAGTTCTAACACTGTGCAGCTGTGAAGCCATCAATACACAGACGTTTATTAAGCTTCAAATCCTTAAACACCCACCCAAAATTGTTCCTCTGTCACTAAGTCAACACGCTCCAAGGATCTTGAGATGTGCCATGAATTGGGCAGCTGCTGGTTTATCATGAGGACCATGAACAACCAGATAATGTACCTGAACTTGAAGCCAATTTGTGGAATGTGCCATAGGATTGAGGCTCCCTTCTGGCACCTTGCCCAGCTTCCTATGCTGCCAAGTCATTCATACTTGTATTTTTACATACTGTGAAATCAAATTGTCTTTACACAATCAGGTTCACTGTATCCAGTCAAAGGCCGATTGAGAAGACTGTAACTATTTACTGCTTAGAAAGTGGTTCCTTATCAGTCACCCCCCCCCCAAGACAGATTTGTCTGTCTCATTTATAGATTATGGAACAACAACAACAAAAGTGTGTGTTCTTCTACCATCCACTAGACTATCCACACAATAAATACAAACATACAAAAATACAAAATAAATACAAGCATGTCTGATAATCATATATATGCTAGTTTCTCAATCTATAATTTCCGCTGTCATACTTTGGATAAGTAAAAGGAAATGTTTCATTTGGAAACATAGTAAAAAGGGTGCTGCCTGAATTAATTCATTGCTACTCCAGGCTGTGATATTAGTGTTTGCATTTTTAATACCTGGCAATGATCTCTTTGTGAATACCATGACACTATGCTTCGTAGCAAGAGCCTCTTGTGGCGCAGAGTGGTAAGACAGCTGTCTGAAAGCTTTGCCCATGAGGCTGGGAGTTCAATCCCAGCAGCCGGCTCAAGGTTGACTCAGCCTTCCATCCTTCCGAGGTCGGTAAAATGAGTACCCAGCATGCTGGGGGGTAAACGGTAATGACTGGGGAAGGCACTGGCAAACCACCCCGTATTGAGTCTGCCATGAAAACGCTGGAGGGCGTCACCCCAAGGGTCAGACATGACTCGGTGCTTGCACAGGGGATACCTTTACCTTTACCTTTTATGCTTCATAGCAAATAATCGGTGACATTCATAATATTGTCAAAGCAGTTCAGCCATCAGTCAGATGCCACTTATTTGCACATTACTGTTTTTATTCAAGAACAAGGGAACAAGCTGTATTGTGCAAGCTTTGGTCAAAACCTCAGACAAAAATCTCATTTGCCAATGTTAAACCATATTATGGAATATATGTTGGTTTGGATAGCCAATCTATTGTCTTAATAGATTTTATTGTATTTGTTAAGAGAGTTTGCAAAGCCTAAAAATCAAACAGAATTTGGAGACCGGCCTTTCAGCTGTGAAAATTTCAAAGTGACCATTTCCCCCCTGTTTCTTGGAAGGAAGGAGGGCAACCCAGACAACGGATAGCCAAGCATTAGGATGTGTCTTCATCGACATAGCCCCTTGCTATCCCAGGAGCAGGTGTACTAATATGGGGTGGCAGAGATTTTTACCGCCATGTGTTCTTAAGTAATGTTTTGGAACGTTTTATTGGCAGTCCCTAAAGAAGCACCTCGAACCTCAACAAGGGCCAGGGCCTTTTCAGGCCTGGCCCCCACCTGGTGGAACGAGTTCCCCGAAGAGATCAGGGCTCTGCCTGAACTACCACTATTCCGCAGGGCATGCAAAAGGGAGCTCCACTGCCAGGCATTTGCTGGAGGCCGACTGACTCAAAATATCTACAGCCCCCCCCCCCCACTCAGACTGAGAGGTCTACCTAGGGATTGTCAATATATATATTTTTGTTGAAATGCTGTTCTAGTTGGTATGTTATATCATGATTGTTATCCCTTATGTTCTATGTAAATGTTCTACAATGTTTTATGCAAACCCCCCAGAGACATATGGAAGGGCAGTATAAAAACCTAAATAAATAAATAAAAATAAAATAAATAAAATTTTTAATGGGATGTTATTGTTTTATCAACCCTTCAAGGATCGCTGCCTTGTTGTGGCAAAGGGGCTTGCGTAGTTCAGTGAAGCTATGAGCTATGCCGTGCAGGGCCACCCAAGACGGACAGGTCGTAGCTGAGAGCTATGACACAAAGGTGATCCACTGGAGAAGGAAATGGCAAACCACTCCAGTATCTTTGCTATTTTAGCTATTGTATGACCTTATACTCTATCAAGAGATTCCTTAATAAGTTGAAGTTGGTCCTTAAATATAAAAACCATCCCTTGAAAAAACTGTAAGGCGAAATGCGTCGGGACTTGTGTGAAATAAGAATAAAAGAATTACTGAAGAGAGACGACTCTATATAAGTCCAATTTGGATATCTTATTGCCATATTGGTTTCCCGGTGTGTCTGTATTTTTTTATATTTGTTTCTTCACTGGGACCCACCCCTCCCAGTTCATTATTTTTACACTCAATATGCCAGCAAATTTGGAAAACTCAGCAGTGGCCACAGGATTGGAAAAGGTCAGTTTACATTCCAATCCCAAAGGAGGGCAATGCCAAAGAATGTTCAAACTACCGCACCATTGCACTAATTTCTCATGCTAGCAAAGTTATGCTCAAAATCCTACAAGCCAGGCTCCAGCAATATGTGGACCGAGAACTTCCAGAAGTACAGGCAGGATTTCGAAGAGGCAGAGGGACTAGAGATCAAATTGCCAACATATGCTGGATCATGGAGAAAGCTAGGGAGTTCCAGAAGAACATCTACTTCTGCTTCATTGACTATGCTAAAGCCTTTGATTGTGTGGAGCACAACAAATTGTGGCAAGTTTTTAAAGGGATGGGATTACCAGAGCATCTCATCTGTCTCTTGAGAAAGCTATGTGCAGGTCAAGAAGCAATAGTGAGAACTTAGCAGAAATCCAAAATTTGGAGGTATGACATGGTAGACAGGCTACAGATGGGTGTTTCTGTGGTCTCTTGTAGAAATATCCCTTTGACCCAGTTTGACCTAGTCAGAAGGGATAGCGAAAGAGAGCTGATAAAAATCTCCTGGTCCCACAAAGAAGCTCTCTTTTTCATGGAATGCAGCACAGCAGCAGGACTCCATACCTAGCTTGTGAGCAAGCAGTCATCATAGGTGATGTAACTGCCTGAAGAGCTAAAGAAGACTAATGGAAACACCACAGAACTTTGAAACTTCTTAAGAGACAGAGGCCTTCCCTGCATTACAGTTAGTGAAGTATGTTAAGTGGAGGGAAAAAGGATTTGCAGTTTTCCCAGTTTCTTTTGGATTCTCTTGTTTAATCTGTGCAATGCCAAAATAAATACATTTGGATGCTGGTAGGGGTTTTCTGTCCCACAATGAACCCCACTGTGTCAGAAATCCTATTACACAAGAGAACCTTGCTAGTTTTCATATAAGAAAGAAATTCTGTCATATAGCCTGTCTCTTCTCTTTTACAGTAAGGATGTACCATCCAGCACAGTAGTTTTACAAAATAATTTTAGAGAAACTATGTAAGTAATTTACATTTTAATATTTGAGTATTTAAAATTTGTAAAAAACTCCAGGAGAGGGGGAGAAGTTGGCAAACAGTCCTTTTAAAAGAGGGAGAAAGGTGATTGGCTGCCTGTCTTGACTGACAGAAGGAAGAGAGGAGCGTGTCTAGCACGTTCCCCTGTTCCGTCATTTCAAGCAGGCATGATTCTATGATTCTATGATTCTATGTGGATTAGCAAGATAAGTGAGAGGGCAGCAGAGGAGTCAGGAGGTGAGAAATTGCCGGAGGCGCGATTTTTTTCTAGCATTACTCAATTGCGCTGGACTAATGCAAACTTTTTAATGTGTGGAAAAGCCCTTAATATTCCTTTGTGTGTTGTGCGCATTGATGGGGATCCCAGTTACCAGTCTATTGCTATGTCACCTTTAAATTAATTTCCCCAGTTCATTTAGGAGACAACCCTTTTTTGGGTAACAGCACATCTGCTATCCTCCATGAGGTCCTAATGATGATGGACTATGACTCTGCAAGCTCTCTAGAAAGTACTTTGAATCCTCTCAGATGCATACCATGTGGTTTCATGCAATATGGGGTAGTGCTAGATTAGACATGCTGAGGCCCTAAACTGTGTCAAATTTAAGAGGCCCCGTAGCATTGTCACCCATACCATGTATAATCCTAACACTGAAATGCTGTGGATTTTTAAAATATTTAGACAGATCTCATAATCGAAGGCCCTAAATTACATCTTACTTTGCCTTTATGTAAATACAGTTCTGATAACAGGATAGACACATGATGCTTATGGAAGTGTTGACAAATTCCACATTTTACACCTATAGGCACAAAGATGTTAACCTCCACTTTTCAGTAGGGTCCTGTGTACCTTTTTTTTTAATGTTCTTCTCCATCACTCCCCTGATTCCAGCCTAGTCAGCCTTATGAAAAGACAAGAGACACAATAGCATTGTGCTTAGCTGACCAGCTTGGTATCATGAATAATGTATAGCTAATGGCATTGTAAAAAGGACAGTCGGCAGACAAAAGTTGGCATGAAAATGGATTGCCACATTACTCTATGCTTGTAAAGAGTTTTGCTGCAATGTTTGAAACGCAGTGCTTGCAAATGGATTGTTTCCCAAAGGCTATGAAAAAATCTGGCTCAGAAGTAAATATACTCTATGACAGTTTTCTTTCAGAGAGGGAAACAAAGTTCATCTTGTCAGCACTACCATATTTATCTGAAAGAAAGGTGACCCTGAATGTAAGATTCCCTTTCAAAAGTTTTTATACAAGGTTTTTTTTTCCATTGCCCTACATCTCTATAATTTGCATTGAATTTATGACAACCCCCTCCCCAAATTTTTGTGACAACACTCGGGGGGGGGGAGGGGAGAATATTCCTTAATATGTAATAGAGAGAGACCTTGTCAAAGGGTGGCCAGCACAGCACATCAAATATCAAGGAAAACAAGTATACAGTAGTTAACTGAAGCTGATCTGGAGGCATTCTTCACAAGGAAATAAGGTGTCTCACTATGAATTTCTTCCCAGAGATTGTTCTCTCAGACAAAGTTGTCTGTTCACTACTTTGTAGTTTCTAAGCAGTCATTTGAAATTTGGTCTTTAATTTCATTGTGTGCATAAACTTTCATTGTAATCAAAGATGCAGGAGTCCATGATCCATGATAGCAGTAACATAAGAAATGGATATATCTTACACTGGCTCATGTGTAGAAAAATATTATCTAGTTTCCATTATCAGTATAATTGTGTTCTGTATCTTATTGATTGTATAAATAAGTGTAGTTGTTTATATCACTCTGTGTGTCTGGCCAAGATGGAAAGAGGGCTTTAAAAACAACCTAAAATAAATATAAAAATTGTATTTTATTTTTCATCTTGAATCAATGTTAAGTAGCATAATACTTAAAATTAAATTATTGGGAGCAATAATGAAATTATAACTATGACCAAAATAACAGTAGGTTTAAAAAAAACAACAACCTGAATCAATTTGTTCTTTCCTCATCATTAGCCACTTGTTATGAGACAATACATAATTTACAAAGGTTGAATGTAGAAAAATCACTTGTCATAATTTCATTTTGACAAGGCCCCAGAGAATTAAGGCCTTAAAGTCAGCAGCACAATTGTCTAATTAGAAACACACACACACACACACAAAGCAGGGGCCCTGTCACATGGAGGAGAGAAAAAGGAGGGGATATCCTTAATAAGGATTTCTCTGTCTCACTAGTGTGATCCTGATAGGGCTAATTTCATTGTGACAAGGTTTTATGTGGTTATGTAAATGGAAGCAGCCTCCCTTTGTCAGTAAGAGAATAATTTCCCCGAGAGCTTTCTCATTGTGAAACACCAGCTGGTGGGAGTTTTGCATTGTTAACCCTTATTACTATGAGAAAAGGAAGGGGGAGGGAAACACAACGTAATCAGGAAAACAGAAGATCTTATCTTTATATTTTATCACAATTTGATTCTTTGGAGCTTGGGGAAAGAAAAAGGACATAGAGGCTTAGGCAGCTTGAGTTTATCTCCCATTAGTATGTATCATTAAGATAAGATCTTGGTTTTGTACAATAAGCCTCAGTCTCTACATAGGCTGTCTGTCACGTCTATAAATTAATTCATGTATAGCTTTTGTGTCAGACCTTAAAAAATCTCTTACACTAAAAGAATGTGATGCTGACTAGAGAGTTATAACAAAGCAAAACTCAAAAACGAACTAAGCATAGGAAGTAAAAAAAGGATGTGTGTGGCAAAATTCAATTGAAATGAAAACCTGCTCCAAAATGTTTCACCTTATAGGTGAAATGTAAACTCGAAATATAAACCAAAGACCTGGCAGAAGAGTTCCATCTTACAGGCCCTGCGGAACTTTGAAAGCTCTCCCAGGGCCCTCAGCTCTCCCAGGAGCTAATTACACCAGGTCGGGGACAGGACTGAAAAAGCCTTGGCCCTCAATCCAGGCAAGGGCTTTTTCAGTCCTGGCCCTGACCTGGTGGCATGAGCTCCAGGAGAGCTGAGGGCCCTGGTGGAGCTTTCAAAGTTCCGCACGGCCTTCCACCAGGGCCCATTCCGCACTCATAGGACAATGCACTTTCAATGTGCTTTGGCAGCTGGATTTTCCTATGCAGAACAGGAAAATCTATTTCTAAAGTGCAATGAAAGTGCATTAACTAGTGTGTGCAGAATAGGCCCAGGTCTTGGGCTGGGGCCAGGGGTGCTAAGATCGGGGTTCTCCCACTCTTGAATGAATAAGATCAGCTTCCTTTTATCCTCCTTGAGGTGCTATATGTCTGTGTGAGCTGAAAAAGGGGAGGGTTTAGCTGCTGTCTGCTTGGATTTGGATTGGGGTTTTATGGTGGGTTTTAACTAGGGTTTTAATTGTATACTTGTTAATTGCCATGAGCTGGTCAACGAGAGCAGTGGGATAGAAATTAATTTATAAATAAATAAAAAATACTGTTGGCTTCTCTGGAAAAAGTCATTAAAAAGTCAATTCCGTCAATGGGACTAGAAGGGTGTAACTTTGCTTAGGATTGAACTGTAAAGTAGTGATCCCCAACCTGCGGGCCGCGGACCACATGTGGTCCTTCGACTAATTGGAGGTGGGCCCCGAAGGACGCCCCCCCCCCGGTGCTTTACTTCATCCCCCCCCCCCAGCCCTTTACAACACACTTCATTGTTGTGGCGTGTCTGTATCTTATTTTGAAGGGATGTTTAAACATTACCATAGCGATCAGAGAGTGCTAGGGCAGTAGTTGAGAGTAGAGGAGTAAACTACCCCCCCCCCACCAGGCCTCAGTAAAAGGTGTTGAGTGGTCCCCGGTGATAAAAAGGTTGGGGACCACTGCTGTAAAGGATCCTAACCACACTAGAAAGAGAGAGCTGAACTGAAAATATAGCAGAATATGTTGCATACATCCTCTGTGCAAATTTTCCAATCCTTGCAATGATAAGAGTCCAGTGAAAATGACTTCATTTTGGCATTAGTTGGGCCCCCAATCACCTGAATGGACAGGAACAAATCCACACAGGCATTTCTTGCTTGCCTGATGGAAATGATATTTTGAAGGCAGAAGTGGTTCGTGGGCATATTTGAGCTCTTGTGCATTCAAGGAATCAGTAGTGTTCAACTGTGACAAAAGGGTGAATGCATTTGGAATTGAGATGTAAAATGATAATAAAGTCACAGGAGTAGACAGCACTTTAAGCTTTTGTGATTCTCTCTCCATTGTGTTTGAGTTTCAGCTTTGCTTTCCTTTTGCATACAGTGGGGATCTGCAACCCCTCTGAGACAGGAACTCTAATGTTTCCCATTTGCTGACATTTGTCTGAGCAGAAAGAGGATTAGATGTGACACTAACATCATATTCATTGTAAAGATATTCTCTTTGCAATTCAGTTGCATCAATTATTATGTCCCTACACTTTAAAAAATACAAATTAAGGCAGAAATTTCAGAATGTTGTCGATCTGTGTCAAAGGCAAAACAAATTTTGAGCATTTGGAAAATGCTGAAACAGTAGCTTAAGTGGTTTGAAAGAAACTAGTTGGGTGTAGTTGGCTAACACAGATTTATTTTATTAGTTATTTAGTATTTATTTATTTATTTATTATATTTATATACCGCCCTCCCCGGAGGCTCAAGGCAGTTTACATAAGAACAAAGAACAATACATGAAACAGTCTATAACATGTGAATAACCTTACAATAATAAGAACCTAAACAGTTCCATGGGGCCTGCAAAAGGGAGCTCCTCCACCTGGCATTTGGTTGAGGTCGACCAAACCACCACTTACAGTTGGCCCTCAAGCTCCCCCCCCTCTACGACCAACATTGATCGGTTGCCCACAGGGTCCAGTAAGAGTTGAGCTGAGGCTCTTACAATTTCTATTTTATGGTATTATTGTTATTGTCATGTTAAATTATTATTGTTATAATATTACCGCTGTTACCTGTTACCATGTGTTAATTGTATCCTCCCTGTTTTCTGTAAACCGCCCTGAGCCCTCGGGGAAGGCGGTATATAAATATAATAATAAATAATAAATAAAATAAAATAAATAACTAATAGTTGTAACCATATAACAATATAACAGTTTAAACAATATAAACAATGCAACAGTGCAACAATCCAAACAGGTCCAGAGAATACTGGTGGAGTTCTGAGGGGGGCAGGGGGGGAGCAGGGGGGGAGCAGGGGGGGAATCAGGGGCCCTTCAGTCGCTGTTGGTTATGTCTGGTCTCAACCAAATGCCTGGCAAAAGAGCTCCTTTTTGCAAGCCCTGCAGAACTGTTTAAGCAGTATATTTGTATCCTACTGATCTGCCCCTTGGAAATTCAAAGCAGCTTAAAAAAATTAAACAAATTTACAAACACAGGATAAAAAGCAAGCCAAAATGTAAACGAGACATCCTGGTCTGATGTTCACCAAGTCAATCTGGTCATGGTCAGAGGATGTAGTCCATGTGTCAAAGACCTTATTCTCCCAACCCACATGATTGCTCAAGCCAATTGTCAAGGATATTAAGCGTTATGCCCAGGGTAAGTAAATTCCACCTCCCTTACAGATATCTGGGGGGGGGCTTTCCCCCCATTTCTAAACCTTTGACACCATTACTTTCCTATCAAGCTGTTATTAATAGATTAATCAGTCAAGTATTTGGCTCAATTGCTCTCACTCTGCCAAGAACCTGGGTGTGATCCTGGATGCTTCCCTTACAATGGAAGCCCAGGTCACAAAGGTAGCGCAGCTGGCATTTTACCATCTCCACCAAGCCAAGCTACTAGTGCCCTACCTGGACCCAGAGCACCTAGCCACAGTGATCCATGCGATGGTCACCTCTAGACTAGACTTCTGCAACTTGTTCTACACAGGCCTACCCTTATCCTTGATCCAGAAACTACAACTGGTGCAGAATGCTGTGGCCAGGATCCTCACCAAAACATCATGGAGATCCCACATCCAGCCAATACTCCAACAACTCGGCTGGCTCCCAGTTGAATTCCAGATTAAGCTTAAGGTTTTGGTAACCACCTTTAAGGCCGTACGCAGTTTGGGTCTGGTGTACTTGAGAGACTGCCTCCCTGCCTATACCCCCAAAAGAGTCTTGTGCTCTGCCACCTCCAACTGGCTGTGGATCCCTGGCCCCAAAGAAGACCTCAACAAGGACCAGAGCCTTTTCGGTCCTGGCCCCCACCTGGTGGAACGAGCTCCCTGAAGAGATCAAAGCCCTGCCCGAACTTCCACAGTTCCGCAAGGCCTGCAAAAGGGAGCTCTTCCACCAGCTATTCATTTGAGGCCGACCAACTGAGAACATCTGCTGGGCCCCCCACAGACACCCTTCCATGACTGAACAAATTTGATCTCCCCAGTGTTGTTGTTATTTATGTTGTCTTCTAAATTGTTACTTGGTTGTTATGATGTTGTATTGAAACTGTATGTTATAGATTAAATTATTATAATCTTCCATGTAAAATTTCATAATGTTCCATGTAAACCGCCCAGAGCTGTAAAGAATGGGTGGTATAAAAATCCAAATAAATAAATAAATAAGATAGGAGACACACTTCTATGTGTGAATTCCGCCACTCATCAAACTCTGATGGAATTCTCAGGGGTTATACTCATCAAGAAGATCCTCTCTGACCAATGGAGGATGTATTGAAGAATGTGTTTCCATTTTATAATCAGTTTGAAGCCTGTCTTGCTCAGTAGCCACAGGTTCCCCGAAAGATTCTCAATGTCTATGTCTGTGTAGAAATGGCACATACAGTCTCAAGCCATAGTACTCACTCCACAGCTTTCAGATAATCATATTTAGTTACAATACATCAAAATAGCCACATTTACTTCACACTGTCATAAGGCATGATACTCTCAGCTTAACTGTACTTCTGGCTGTTCCAGAGTAGGAAACACCTGCCAGTCACAAAGCCCATAGGGTCCTGCCCCATGATTCAGGAGACTTGTTGGGGAACTCTAGAGTTACTGAGTGAATACCACTGAATAAGAGGTGTTGGAATATGCATGAGTCAGTAACATGAGAAGAATATCCTACATAGAGCACCAGAAAAGATACATACCTAGCACGGTTAAAATATAAATTCAAATATTCTTCTCCATTGACCTGATTGGCTTATTTGTAGCCTTCCTTCACCTTTGTGCACATTTCCCTCTGCTTACCTCCACAATAGGCAGGATGAATGTAGAACAGAAGAGTTGGACAGCTAGGTCTCTCTCCTCTCTTTCTAGACAAAGTTTCTCTTTTGAATAAAGCTATGTTATTCTTTTAAGCAGTCTCGTGCTTTGCCCCCCTTTGCCTCTTGAAACTCTGCAAACAAGACGAACTAATCCCAGATTCCTCCCTCCTGCAAGGATCTTGTGTTGCGTTTGGTTCATTTCCGACCATTGTTCTTCCCAGACTTATGCAGTCTTCTCTGATTGGCAGCAACAGTTCAAGAAGAGATCTTTCCAAATTCACTCAGAGCCATTTAACCAAAAATTGGAGCTTCTAATGTAAATCATTTTACTACTTGAGCTATGTTCCTGCTCATTCATTTTCTCTCTCCTTTGGGATGGGAGAAATAAATGGCAAATTGCTTGTAACTTTCCAGAGGGGAAAAAGGCTTTAGAGTGGTATAAGGCTTCTGTTGTTTAGTTAACCCAAGATTTTAGGTTCAGGGACTAGGGGGATGAAGGCCAGCTGCTCCGGATTGCTACTGACAAGCCTCTTAAATGCCTGTCTTCTTTTGATCTTCTGTGAAGTTTTATGGCGGAAGGTGACTGACCTCATTACTGTGGGGTACTGAAATAACCTTGCCATTATTATTTTTAGTTAATGATAATCTTTTCCTAAACAGAAATAAAAAGGAGGAAAAAGTTGTTTTGGAAATGGCACTCACTTGAATTACCTCATAATATCCAAGGATTCTGTTATCCATGTCTGTTATGCTTTGTGTGTGTTTTTAAAGTTTTGTCTAAAACAACATTTTTGCGGCTTATTTAATTAAAAAGGCAAGTAGAAGACAGCTAAAGAAAGACTGCACCAACCCAATTTAATACTCGTTTAAAACTTGGCATTATAATCTCTTTCATGGCAGGAGGAATTAATACTCTGCCATTTCCTTCTTCTAATCTGAGTGCTTAGAATTCACACTTATCCCCTCCAAAAGCTATACACTATTCATAGGCCTGCAAATCTCCCTCACAGGAATTGTCAAGAAGTATATGATTCCTGTTCTGTACTACACCGTTCAAAGGCATACATGGCTATCTAGGCTCATCCTATGTGTATGTGGTTTCTGGGCCTAGAGTATAACCATGTCCACTTAACCCTTTTAGCATAGCCCCTTTCTCCTTTAACAACACACTTCCCATTTGGCCCATTTGGCCCATTTGGCTATGCCTTTTCTTCTTCCACCATTCTCTTTTCCATTTCACTTTTCCCACTCTAGTAAAGAGAAATAATGCTAAATTGTGCTTCCTTTGTTACTTTTATTACTTTGTATAAAACTAAAAAGAAAAATGTGTTTGGTTATTTCATTTAGCATGCTGCCCTATTGGGCATCATTTTTGTAAAGGCAATAAAAATATTGTTCTAGAGGAAATGGTCTCAAGGTTTGTGGGAAAGTTTCTGAAAATGAGGCCACTGTGCATCCATCCAAAATTCCATTCAAAATACTTAAGCAACTGAACAATCCCAACATACTGATGATCTTCATTTGGAACCATCAGACTAAAAAGAAGGGAACTTAATTATATCACGCAACACTAGATTAAAAGTGCCATAATCTAGCTAATACAAGAAAATAAATAAACAGCAGCAGTTTGATTTGCAGAGCTTTCCAGCATCTGACATGGCCAGGGCCAGAGTGGCTCACTGCACTGGTTGTAACCAGCTCTTCTGTAAAGTGCGTTATGTGTTAATTTGGGGAGAATTTAACAACCAAATGTGTTTTTAAAAATTTCATATTGTTCTGCAATCCTGGGGAATCCCCCAAGTATGCACAAAAACCTGTTTAGTTTTGGCGTGGTCCTGATTTGTGGATTTAGGTTTCTACAGACATAATTATAGAATTCTGAGAAGCACTCTAATTAAAGAGAAAACATTTACTCCTGTAATTCATGGGGTGCTCATTGCCTTTCAGTTTATTTTATGCTGCCTTTCCTACTATGGATTTAGGGTACATGATATCATGAGGAAGAAGAGCTGACTTTTATACTTCACATTTCACTCCTCAAGGAATCTCAAAGCTTTGCAGAACACCACAGACACCCTTTGAGGTAGGTGGGGCTGAGAGTGCTCTGAAAACTGTGACCTCCATGCATTGAGCATACCCCCATGATTTCCACCTAGTGAATAGATAATCATATATGTGGTAAAGGTAAAGGTAAAGGTAAAGGTAAAGGTAAAGGTAAAGGTAAAGGTAAAGGTAAAGGTAAAGGTAAAGGTAAAGGTATCCCCTGTGCAAGCACCGAGTCATGTCTGACCCTTGGGGTGACGCCCTCCAGCGTTTTCTTGGCAGACTCAATACGGGGTGGTTTGCCAGTGCCTTCCCCAGTCATTACCGTTTACCCCCCAGCAAGCTGGGTACTCATTTTACCGACCTCGGAAGGATGGAAGGCTGAGTCAACCTTGAGTCGGCTGCTGGGATTGAACTTCCAGCTTCAATGGCAGAGCTTTCAGACTGCATGTCTGCTGCCTTACCACTCTGCACCACAAGAGGCTCATATATATATATAAAATTCCCACCCATCTGGGAAACCCTTCCATGGCTGTCAAGCAAGCCTAATATACGGGAATGTTGACTCCCTTCCCAAAATGGACAATGATGGGCCTAGAAGGGGTAAAAATGGGAGGGGTCATGATTATAAAAATGCTTGCTGGCCAAGGCTGATTGCACATGGTAGTGAATGGAGTCCAGAGAGGTATGTAGTCTCACTTTAACTTAACTGCATTGGGGGTGGTAGCAGGGGTTGATAGGGGTTGGCAGAATAGCAGATGTCTGACCCAGTCCTGTTCCCCTGCCCAGCAGAATAGGCTGCTGTGTCACTTTTGGAATTAGGAGTGAGGGGCAATGGAGCATGGTGTCACATCTGACAGGAGTGTCTGGGTGATGTCACTCCTGGTGACATGACCTCTGGGGGTGTGGCAGAAAGGTGTGGCCTGCTGACACAAAGCCTGAAGAATGTTTCAGGAGTTCCTCAATAGTTAAAAGGCTGAGAAAAGCTGTCCTAGAATTTCAACTGATTTCCACACTACATAGATCAGTTCTTTTGCTGGAAACATATTTAGGGTGGGTTGTTTGTTGTTGTTTTGTTTTGTTATATGTGTGTTTTGGTGTTCCACATTAACTGATGAGTGACCATCCCAGGATACCTTTTCACTTCCTCACCATACTTTCTTTACTTATAAAATTGAGTGTGGGTTATTAGATCTAGTTCATATTTTCTTCCCATTCCTATTTCTTTTCATGTACAAAATATATGCTGGAAATTAACGGAGGTGGCGAAAGGTTACTTTCAGCCGTGCTATGAGATGATGAAACATTGGCTAAGCTATTAGCAGAGGTCCTTTCGGTGAGAGCTTCTAAGTAGGACCCACTAAGACATTTCATCCTAAACCTAGTTAGTTGAGAATGTAGAGTGATTATCCCCAACACAGTTCTTCTGCAATGGCAAGAGGTCACCAATGTGGTGATAATAAAAGCTTTCATTGTGGGGGAAAAACAAGAAAGCGGTCAGTGGGATTCCTTTGTTGTAAAACTGGAGGGAAAATGAAAAATCTTGGGAGCCAAAGAACTCACTGCAGAAAAGAAAATGTATTGCTTTTTAATTCTCCTGCATAAAAGTAGCAGCAATCCTTTTAGTTCAATAGCCACTTGTATTCATTGCGGCAGTAAAACTAACAGCTCCCTAAAGCCTTCTTTTAAGGAGTTCATTAGGAAGCTGTTAGTGAAGTTTCATGTGTCTTTATTGCCACTGCAGTCTGAAATTTGGGGAGCGCACTCTCAGTATGAGACACTGAACCTTCTCCGAGCTCTGGTTGTTTTAATTGCCTGACATGCCTGATACAGATTCTCTCCATTATATTTCAAATATATATGTGCTGTATCGGTTTTAACATTATCATATTTCTGAAATGTCGGGGATCTTACCAATACTTGCCAGTACAAAGCCTATTGAGCAGCCATATGTCATGACTTCAAACAGATCTAATCATTGCTAAGCTTCAGAAAAACTTGACGCTATTTTTTTTAATGTAGCATTTACCCAAAACTATTTTCTGAGTATTCCAAACAATTCTGATAAATCTTAGTGATTGTAAAAATTTGCTTTCAGCTAGCTTCCCACTTGCACTTCTTCCTCCTCCTTTCATGGCTTCCAGGCCATGCTTAGATCTCAGACACAGAGGAAAATGCTGCCAGGCTTCCTGACAAGAAGTGGGCCCTGACATCCCTTTCAGAGACTGCAAGGCTGTGGTCACCAGGAGATGAAATCATTACCTGACACCACAGTGGGTGACAAGAGGAAGAGAAATCTCAACAGAGGCCAGCAGTTAGTCTGGCAGACCTCTCTAGCAGCAGCAATGGCCCAGTAGGAATAGCTGAGACCAAGGTCCAGCCAGATCCCAACCCGGTGGAGTACTGAATAAGCAGGAAGCACTGGCCCATCAGAAGTTCATACAGGAAAGGAGCCAAGAAATCAATAACGTTATGGAAAGCAATTTAAAGTAGTTATATTCCAGTTCCTAAACCAGGTAAAATTGCCAACTCTGGGTTTGGACATTCCTGGAGAAGGCAGGGATTTGGGAGAGGAAGCACCTTAATGAGTAAAATGCTATAGAGTTCACCTTCCAGAGCAGCCATTTTCTCCAGGGGAGCTGATCTCTGTAATCTAGAGATCAGTTGTATTCCTGGGAGATTTCCAATTAGCACCTGGAGGATGACAATCCTAAACCCACAGGGTAGACCAGGTGCTGAGGGTAAGGTCAGGGGGTGGGCTGGGGCTAACTGAGGGATTAGGAGAATACATTTAGGGAGGCTCCAATATGTGGCCAGGTGGGAGGAGGAATGTGCTTAGCTAAAGGAGCAATCTCCAGTGAATGAAAAGGACAGACTTAGATACTGTAACCCTTAATCCTCTCCCTTTAATTCCTCTTTTGAGAGTATGGAAGTCCCGAAGAGGAGGAGGGTAAGGAGGTAGTGCCAGCAAGCAAGTTCCCTCAAATAGACATACATTGATCACCTTGCATTTACTATTTCCCTCCACTACACATGCAGAAATATATCCCTTGCTGTTAGTTCATCATATCACATTGATTCTAGATCAGTCCTTGCAGAACTATCCTACAAAGGGTCAAGGGCAATTGTAGCATAGTTTGGTTGAATGCATGAGAAAAGACCCTTAGTTAGCATATAAAAATTTAGCCAATATTTCCTTGAAAAAAATTGTGTTTCATCTCCCCCCGCAGCTGTTTTACTCTAGGAAACCAATTCCTTCTTGTTGATCTTTTAATAAGCTCTATATATGTTCTGTGGCCTATTTTACATATTTATTAGCTTAAATGGACAATTCCTAGATGACAATCCAATATTGTAGACTTTACTAACACTTCCACCATGTACCAATATGAGGTTTATCCTAGTTTCTAGGACTGTTCATTATGTTTTAATGTTGGGAAAAGTAATGTGCTGTCACTCACCTCCAGACACAAGAGAAAGGGAAGGCTGTTTTGTCATAGCAAATGTAACATGAAGTGTGTGCTCACTGGGTCAAAACTCGAGCAAAATCTCTTGAGAAAAGTCAATATGGGGTTCTCTTCCCAGGCCTGTCTTCTGTACACTAGGCCTCAGTTTCCAATGGCAGCCAAAGCCCCAAGTCTGTATTGGCTCTTTAGTGTAAGGGGTACTCGCATATAAAAGGATGTGTTGACACTTGTTCTATTTAGGCTGGCGATTCATCATTCCAACTGTTATCTTCAAACAATGAAAATCAGAGAATTGCAATTAAAAACCAGTTTGAGACTTTATGATCTCACCAAAATAATTAGAAAGCAAAATTAGACTATGCTGCTCTCTTGGTTTTATCCCACGGAACTATCCTTGAAGGTCACCACACAAATTATTGTACAGTTCTTCCTCTGTCTCTTTGAGCTGGTTTACTTCTACATTCTCTTCTTCAGTTCTGAATGTCTTAACATTTTAAAGCTTTGAACAAACATTGAGCATTCAAAGATACACTAGTTGCTGCCACCATACAAAAATTATGCTATTTGAATATGTATCAATTATTTTCATTCTCAGTTGTGCAAACTACAAATTTGTATCTTCTGAAGTACGTGGACAATTGAAATATGTCCTGATGTCCTCATATTCAGTGCCAGCAGGAAGCAGTAATTTAAAAATATGCCTTCCTCATCAGTTGTTTACTCATACATACAGCTCATCAGTGCAGGAATTCCACTCAAATTTACACATACATTGCACTATGCATGGAACTCTTTAAAGGAGCTTGGCTTGGATCCAGCCAGGGGTTCATCTGTCTTGAAGGAGAGGTCAACAGCATAGGCCACTGCCCTGTTCCAGGGACAGTCAGGTCTCAACAGAGTTGTCAGCAGCTAGGTGAGAAAATGCCATAGCAATCATAGGAAATAATCAGGGTCCATCAGGTGTCTGGAGCAGGCCTCTTCATTGGTTCATACTAAGGTTGTGCGCACCAGCATCCAAATCGGCCATTCTAGGCCGACACAGCCAGCGCCGCACCATGGGGGGGGGGGGAGGTGCAGGCACCAGTACGCAACTTGTCACACACACACACAGACACGGAGCAAAGTGCCTATGTGTGTGTGCCAACTGACACACCAGTGCCATGCCTCCCCTCCTCCCTGCAGTGCAGTGCTGGTTGCGTCGGCCTGGAATGGCCGATTCAAATGCTGCCGTACACAACCCTAGTCCACACCCCTCTGGAAGAAGGGGGAATCCTTTAGTCTAAAATGTTATTTGGGCTGTGTGATTTGGACCTTAAGGTCAACCCTTCTACAGACCTACAGTTCTGATGTTTTCCTTGGAGAGGGAATGACTGCTGAACCATTCTGTGGTCAAAACAAGAATATTAATTAATAATTCATAATTTAGCAAATGACAATGTCAAGATTCTTTGGAGGAATAAAGTTAGGTGGGTTAAAATGTATTTTATTTATTTACTTTTATCCTTCTATTTTTCCCTTCCCCAAAGGCTTTTAAAAATGTACAAATTTAAAGCTAATTTCCCAGAGCTACATCCTTTTCAAAAGGAGGGGGGCAGTAGGCAGAAAAATAATTCCCAACGCATAAAATTGCATTAGGTAAGATTAGATAGGGAGGTCAGCAAATTTTTAGGTGTAGTTTCGGGCCTCAGCCATAGGTTTGGCAGAACAGGTCTGTTTTACATGCCCTGTGGATCAGCTGAAAATGCCCTGGTCCTGGTAGAGGCCAATTTAATTTCTTCACATTTTAAATGTAAGTACCCCCATATTTACAAATGGAATAAAATTTCAAAGGCCCAGTTTTAGTGTATATTGAAGAGAGCTGTATGAAAAATAGCTTGGAAAGGGGTTTGTTTGTTTTGTAAACTTTCAAATGTCACAACTCTCATTGATCCATTTACCTTATGTGGAACATTGCAATACTCCTACTACTGAAAATTGTGATGTCATATAACATAACCTATATTGTCCACAGCAGGAGACCTGTGTACTTCTATGGAAATAGGACACTTATTTAACAGTCTCTGTTTTCCAAAAGGCCAGAGAACAAGCAAGAAAGTACAGAATGTGTTACTTATATAAATGCAAACTCTCTCCCCTCCCCTCCCCAGGAAATGTGGAGCTGGTTACGTTAGTTTCCTCAAGAGATGACATAGTTTGTCACAAAATGAATTTAATGAATATCATTATTAATTGACTGAGAATTGCCTTATTGCATGGGTGTCCTCTTAAAGTAGTACTAAGATAATTATCTATTTTTATTTAGAATGCAGGCCATAAGGAATTATTCAGATATTCCAGAAGTTCTTGGCTTGCTGTCCTAGGGTATATTAACAATGAACACATCAAGACATTTGGCCTATCACTGGTTTTTAAATTCACAGTGGGATACAGTTGCCAGAAATTCATGGACAAATGCCAGAGATTTTGAAGCCAGTAGCTGGGAAAAGTGGAGTTTGAGGAAGATAGTACATCTCTTCATGTGATGCTGTAGGCATTTCTTCTAATTTCTATGGTAAATAATATAGAGATATAAAGAAATCCTTAAAGCAACACTATGGACAGCACAATAAGGGCCACTTGACTCCGTTTGCTCCAGGACTATTTTAATATCCCAATCTGTTCTTAAGTGAGGGACTAGTGTGGAGTGAAACATCAATATCTAAATTGTTCCCATATTAGCATGGACAGCATTAATCTGCAGCTCATCATGCCATCAGTATTCCCAACACAGAGCCATCTTAGCATAGTGGTTCAGATCAGCAGCTTCTAATCTGGTGAGCTGGGTTGGATTCATCAGACTGGAGAGAGGTGAGTAGCGGGGTACCTCAGGGCTCGGGGCTCAGTCCAGTACTATTTAACATGTTTATTAATGATCTAGATGAGGGGGTGGAGGGACTACTCATCAAGCTTGCAGATGATACCAAATTGGGAGGACTGGCAAATACTCCAGAAGATAGAGACAGAGTTCAACGAGATCTGAACACAATGGAAAAATGGGCAAATGAGAACAAGATGCAATTTAATAGATAAGTGTAAAAATGAAAAGCATGCCTACTGGATGGGGGATGCACTTCTAGGTAATACTGTGTGTGAATGAGACCTTGGGGTACTTGTGGATTGTAAGCTAAACATGAGCAGGCAGTGTAAAAGGCAAATGTCATTTTGGGCTGTATCAACAGGGGCATCACATCAAAATCACAAGATGTCATAGTCCGATTGTATACGGCACTGGTCAGACCACACCTGGAGTACTGTGTGCAGTTCTGGAGGTCTCACTTCAAGAAGGACATAGATAAAATTGAAAGGGTACAGAGGAGAGCGACGAGGATGGTCTGGGGCCAAGGGACCAAGCCCTATGAAGATAGATTGAGGGACTTGGGAATGTTCAGCCTGGAGAAATGGAGGTTGAGAGGGGACATGATAGCCCTCTTTAAGTGTTTGAAAGGTTGTCACTTGGAGGAGGGCAGGATGCTGTTTCCGTTGGCTGCAGAGGAAAGGATGCGCAGTAATGGGTTTAAACTACAAGTGCAACGATATAGACTAGATATCAGGAAAACATTTCTCACATCACAGTTAGAGTAGTTCAGCAGTGAAATAGGCTGCCTAAGGAGGTGGTGAGCTCCCCTTCACTGGCAGTCTTCAAGCAAAGGTTGGATACACACTTTTCTTGGATGCTTTAGGACAATGGTCTCCAACCCCCGGTCCGGGGACAGGTACCGGTTCGTAGATCAGTCAGTACCGGGCCACGGCTCCTCCTCATCCTCCTCCCTGGCTGCTGCCTTGGGATCTGCCCTGTCACTCTGCTGCCGGCACACCTTTGGTGCTCTCCAGCGGCCACCATGGCTGGGGCTCCCCCTCAGCGTGGCACTGCACAGCTGCTGCTGGCAGCGCCTCCCAGCGGGCAGCAGGAAGTCAGGGGCGCGGCAGGAAAGCAAGTGGAGCAGGGGCTCAGGCGACGTCCCTTGGCAAAAGACTACCCCCCCCCAGGCCTCAGTAAAATTGTCAAGAGTTGACTGGTCCCCGGTGATAAAATGGTTGGGAACCACTGCTTTAGGATGCTTTGGGCTGATCCTGCCTTGAGCAGGGGGTTGGGCTAGATGGCCTGTATGGCCCCTTCCAACTCTATGATTCTATGATTCTCACACCTCCACATTCAGGCAGTTGGGTGACCATGGGCTAGTCACAATCCTGATAGGGCTGTTCTCACAGAGCAGTTCTCTCAGAGCTCTCTCAGCCCCACCTACCTCACAAGATATCTGCTGTGGGAGAGGAAGGGAAAGCAATTGTAATCTGCTTTGGGACTCCTTCTCATAATGAAAAGTGGAGTATAATAACCAATTCTTCTTATTCTTCTCCTACAGTATGGACTGGAAATTATTTCCCCCTTATCATGTGTCCTTTGAAAATATTTCTCTATAACCCACTTCTTGGCAAATCCTGCTTGATGTCTCCAGACAAATCCCTGTTGCCCTGAAATGGACCCAAACTGATTCTGCCAATACACTCATTGCTAACAAAGGCTTTCATATATGACATATTATGCCATGGGGTTGGAGGATAATTTCAGTTCCCAGGTCAGCATCCTTTTTGGCATATGCAGATGATTCAGCTAGCAATGTCTGCTTAATTTCAGTCTGCTTCACCTCTTTAGCACTTCCCTTTGCCTGCTGCTTGGTGTGCTAATCATAATTAAATCTTCAGTTTTACACAAGGAAAAATCAGCAATCACATCATATTTTTAAATTTAGTACAGTATTCCAATTTCAGTAAAATCTTCCACATGAGTAAATCACATCAATAAATCTACTATTTATTGTTTTAAAATCTCCCAAGTATGCAGAAAGTTTGCTTAGCCTCCATGTGCCCCCCCCCCCAATCTACTTATGTACCTATCTGCACATGGAGGCCATGGGTGGCTAGCAATATAAAGAAGAAGAAGAGTTGGTTCTTATATGCTGCTTTTCTCCAGCCGAAGGAGTCTCAAAGCAGCTTACAGTTGCCTTCCCATTCCTCTCCCCACAACAGACACCCTGTGAGAGAGGTGAGGCTGAAAGGGCCCTGTTGACTGGCAGGTAGCGACTCAACCAGCGAAGACACGACTCCAGCTTTTGGCATATAACTTGGCCGCAGCCGTTTATTGACAGACCACCCCCAGCCGAGGGTTGGCCATATGTAGGTAAGGGAGCCTGACCCCATCAGCCATCTGGCTGCTTGTACCAACCCGCGGCCCTTTGGCTCCACGCCTCACTCCCAGCCGGGAGGATGGGACGCCTTCTGCCGCGGGTCCCAGGGAAGTGGCCGCGAGGAACCCAATGGGCGTCCGCCTCCATTGTTGTTCCCCCGCCACTTGGCCCCCCGGGCCCCTGGCCTCCCTGCCGGGTAGGCCGCAACCGGGTCAATGCCGGTCTCTTTAAGGAGACCCCCCACCTCAGGGAGTCCCGCACGCAGACGGGCTCCCTGCCAACAGGCTCCCTACCTTGCATATCCACGACAGCGACAACATATGAACATAACCAAACAGGGAGGGTGGGCGGGTATCTGTCCTCGATGAGCAGCTAGCGCGAAAGAGGGCGAGGACGCCTGCTCCAGCCTTCTTAAGGTCATCCAGATGGCTGCATGTGGGGGAGAGGGGAATCAAACCCAACTTGCCAGATTAGAAGTCAGTGCTCCTAACCACTACACCAGGCTGGCTGTCATGGGCAGGATCCAATTTTTTCCCTTATCTTAAAGCAAACCTGAGAGAGCAAGTTTCCTTCTCCAGGAAATCCTCACATCGTAAAATGGATTTATTAGAGCTAGCCCAATAGGAATAGATTAGAGAATGTCCATAAAGACAGGTGACAGCTGCCCAGTACAGACTGCTCCCTGCCCCATGCATTGACTCACCATGCAGAGAGGAACAATAGGCATGAGAATGCTGGCCATGCCCCTTGCCTCTGTGTGATTGCCTGGTCATCTACCTAGCACATCTTTTCCAATTAAGCAGCCCTTGTGGTGCCTGCTCTGGTTTCCTGAGCAGTTGATCGTTGTGCAGGGGAGGGATCTGTACTGGCTTTGTGTCAACATGTGGAGAACAACATCAACATGTGGAGAATCAACATTGAAACAATGAACTGTATACATTTCCTGTCAATGGTCAGTCTCCCAGTTGGAAAACATGTACAACTTCACAATGGATATAAGGATTTGCATACACTGGCCAAATTAACATATAAAGTCTCTGTATTAAATCCATCTATATTATCCAGCCAATATATGGAATTCATGTAATGATGAAAAACATACAAATGTCTATATTTGTACAAGGTTACTTCTTGGGGTTAGTTTTTAATCAATTCCCCTTTGGTCAAAGTGAAATTTTAAGGGAGGAGGGGCTGGAAGGTAGGTTTCTGCATAATTCTGAGGATTCATTTTATATATGCTCAGATGCAAGTAATGTCTTTTCAGACCTACCTGTACTTCTATTACAGCAGCACCCTACTATATCAACATAACCAACCATGAGGGCTTTTAGAAAGGACTGAGCTGATTTCTCTTCAAAGAGAAATAAAAAAAGAAATGAATGAGTAGTCCCTCATTTAAAGGAGGAAAAAAAGTGAATGAGAGGAATTAGCGACTAGATCTAAAACAGTAGATTTTGGAAAATGAAACTCTCCTTCCCATAAAAACACTATCCCCCCCCCCCCCATATTGGTAAACAGCTGCTACCCCGTGGACATTTAATTGGAAGGAAGCTTCTCTGAATACACCAGACTGCCTTCTGAGCACATGAGATTTCTTCCTAGGTGACTCAGGGACTGTCACTCTCTCTCAATCTAACCTACCTCAGAGGGTTGTTGTGATAATAAAATGGAGAAGAGAAGAATGATGTAAGCTGCTTTGCATGTCTTTTGAGGAGAAAATAAATCAATAAATAACATATCCACATATTGCTTGATTTTGCAGCAATTCTTCACAATTCAATTTTCTTGCATAGATGAGGCAACCCAGTTGCAGACTATGGTTATAGCACAACAATACTAAGATATTTGTCATGTGTCTGATCCACTTCCCTTCCCTAGCAGTCAAAACAAACAAATGTAATATGATAGAGCTTAAGGTAGATGCTGAGCAAAAGGAGTAATAAGAAATGTTGTGAGCAGAGCTGTTTAAATCTGCATAACACTCACAGATTTTATCTTCAGAAAGCATGTTACATCAATAAGTGTGCATTTGGTCTGGGATGCTCATCCCTAGAAGTATATTCCTTTTTTTCTGCACTGAGGAATTCTACTTATAGTTAGACTATTTCCCAGGCAATAAAATTATTTATCAAGAGATCATCCCTTTATTAGATGTATTTAATGTTGCATTGGAACATAAATAGATAAATTATGTTAATGCTCCATTTGCGGAATATTTTATATTTCAAGTGGCTAGAATCAACAAGAATTCCTGAATGTGTTGTATTTTTACTAATTCATGTATATGAGGATATTAATTATGGATCAAAATAACTTATTACAGCTGTAAACTAGGCTAACAATTTACAAGCAAAGCAATTATTCACTGGGCAATTTGGTTTTATGGGCACTGGCACGTTCTGTTGGGAAATGATGGTTTTAAACTGAACTTCCTATCAGAAAATTGTGAAATGCATCTTTGTCTTTGATGTATCCAACGTGCACAAAAAGGTAACAGACAGGGAATATGCAGATCACTTTTCAAATTTTAATAGATATGTATTATCTAACAACCCTGACAAACTTCAGCGTATAGACAACAACGTATACAATGGAAGTCTTAGTCTGGTTAAAATGTAAGCAATTCATATTTTGATAAGTTAACTAAAAATAACTTATGCAGATTAATCATGATTGTGTTTAATTGCTTGAGCTCATACAACTAAAGATAGGACTGCCATATATATATGGGTGCAATGGTTTGATGGCAAAGTAGCAATCTCCATGAAGTTAGGGCATCTGTTTTTTTTTTAATGAGATGGATTTTTAATATATATGTCTTTTATACCTACACAGTCAGAGGCATTTGACATTCAGTGCTCCACTAGGCAGCTCTCTGGTAGCATGTGCAGAATCATAGAGCCAGAGTTGATGGGACTCTCTGTGCACATGCTGTAGGGTCACCTAAGCAATGCAATGGTTTCCTACTCAAAAGGACCACCATTTCCAACCAGAAGTGCACAAATATGCCTGTGTAAAGACTGTGATCTCATTTGCAGTATGCCTTAGGGGTGTCATAGCAAAATATCTAAGCCTAAGATATACATAGAAAGTGATGTTCTGAGTCATTATTGGGATTTTCTGGAACAGTATTAGGCATCCAGGATTCTTAACTAAAAGAAAATGCCTTCCCTAAAGAAATCTGTGTTATTTTTGTTTTGGGTGCTGCCAGGCTACTGTTTATGGCTACTGTTCTAGTCAACTATTCTAGCTGCAGGACATACTGGGCTTTTGGGTTTTTTTGCATTGATTCCACTTATTTCTTGACCAATGCTATTTTTCCCTTCCAATTAGATTACTGATCACAGCACAGATTCCAGTCTTTGGTTAATTCCCAGGACCATCATTCTAGTCTAGAGGATGTCACTCTAAACTCAGGGCGGGTTTGTCATTACCCATTCCACATTTCATATCATGTGTTGTCTTACCTGAATTGGTTGTGTCAGAAGATATGTGCCAAGTTTGGGGAATGACTTGCGAGAGGACAGGTAACTTTAAAATTTCAAAATGCTTATGTATTCCAGGTAGTTGCACCCTAGGAACTTGGCAGACAACAGATATATAAAGATAAAATAAGGAGTCTTTATTTAATAGAAAATAAAATAAATAGATGTAGGTAAACATATAACAAGCACACAATCAATCTAGCATAAGAGGAAATAAGGGACTGAAAGGAAAAGAGTCTGGGGAATCGGGTCAAAGGAAGGATAATTACCAGTTCTTGAAGAGGCAGAGACAGAGATCGCATGGAATCCAGCAGCATGTTGGGCTCCCTGGATGGATCCAAACTTCCAGAGTTGGCAAAGTGGCTTGCTGGAACAGAGACTTTGTGTATACACACCTGTGTGTGCTAAAGACTGCATGTATATCAGGTGGTCTGTCTCAGGGTTGAGACAATGGGTAAAATGGGTGCTAATGGCTCAGGAGATGGTTGTGGGTGGGGCTTGATGGCTATGAAGAAAGGAAACCATCATAGTACAATGGGAAGGTTCTATAGGCCTGGAGAGACTAGCTAGCTGGGTGAAGGGAAATTCCCTCCTGGCAGAGTGGCTTAGGTTGAGACACAGGTGTGAAGACAAAGAGGTTGGGCAAGAGCCTTCAAGTGCAATGGACTCTGCTGACTACTGGATTAGCAATACAATGGAGTGAGGGAAGAATGAATGTAGAGGATGAGGGTTGCAGCTGTCAGGTCAGACCAGTGGCTTTGGTCAAGCTGAAAATGGAGTCTGGCCAGGCCTGAGTCCTGGCTGACTAGAGAGCCTAAAGTCTGGCTTTGACATAAGCCTAGCCTGGTAGACGATGCCATGTTCTTCGTGTTTCATTTTTCCTGTTGAAACAAAATGTCAGGCTTGTGGAGAATTTTGGCACAAATGCAATTGCCTGGCAATCTTTCCTTCATTACAAGGGGGGGGGGGGGGAACTGGGAAATGAAAATGGTCCTTGAGGACCAAACTGGTCCTGAGTGCTAGCTTTCTATGTTCCCTCACCCATGATGCCCTGGGGGAGTCACAAATAGTATGCAACTTGTTTACAGTATTAGCACTGGGCAAACTGGCCAGGTAAGTGAAGTGGAGGTGGTGGCACCTGAAAGTAGTAGCAGGACTTATCTGGGCTGGGCCTTGCAGTAGTGGCAGGACTTGCCTGAGTCCAGCCACTTCATGGTAGCTCAGACTTGGCTGGACCAGTATCCTTGCCAAGATTTTTCCAATGGCTAGTTTGCCCCTGCTTGTTTGCATGTGAGGCAAGCTTCTATGCAGAGCAATTTTGTGCCTGCCATGTCACTTTTTGTGCCTCAGGATTAGCTAGATTTTCCTTCATCTGGCAATCTCTTGGAGGATTGAGGGATGGGGGAGGAATACAAAAATCAGTGTTGTGGAACACTGTGACATAAATTCTAGTTTCATACTCAGAAGTGATGTGATGATGTTGTGTGATGCTCTAGGCATTTCCCAGATCTCTATGGTACAAATACTTGTGTGATGCATCGTGAGATATAATAAAATCACTTCCAGGTCTGCAAGTGATATTGCAGCATTGCAGCCTGCCAAGCACCCCCCCAACATTTTGCTTCTATAGTTCACCAATCAATGGTGGGAGACTGGAGTCTAGGGTGAGAAGTTGTCCTCCATAGCAACCTGGCACCCCTATGTCTAATTCAACATATGTATTTGAAGAAAGTGACTGCCTCAAGGTCACTCAGCAAACTTCATGGTAGAGTGAGGATTTGAACCTGGGACTTTCAGATCCTAGACCAACATTTGAACCACCACACTAAATGGGTACTCTAGGATTGCACAGCAACCTGTGAACATCCATCCTGTTCTCTCATGCTTTTATTTCCCTTTTTAATCTAGATTTTGTTTTAAATCCTTTTTGTTGTCACTAATTTCCCCCTAGTTTTGAGGTTATTTTCCCTCAAATATTTCTTCTTTTGTTTGCCTTTTGAGGAGTTTATGTCCAGTGGTAGGATAGAAACTTTTGAAATACATAAATAAATGTTAGATACATGGTTGAAAAAAGTCAAATAATGTCCTATTCTACCTTAAAAATACAAGAGATAATCCTTCAGCATCACCACAGAAAGTGCTGACAAATGATGTACCTTTAGAGTGAACAGATCTACTTCAGACAGATGGAGAAATGGCTGTACTTCCTGTGCTTTTGGCAATCATTGTGAAAAAAAAATCATTTAGTTCTCTTTACCACCCAAACTGTCTGAGTAGTTCACAGTTGTAATGCTTTCTTCACAGCCTGTACTTGGCAAAATCTGCATGCTTTTTGTCTGAGATTCATTTATCACTCTACGTTCTGAGTTTTGCTGGTCATTAGACGGGCCCAACTGTGCACCAGAGCACTGAAACCCAGTTCATGCAATCCAACTAGCATGTTGGCAGGAAGACAATACAGGGTGTCACAGAGTGCCAATAATAAAGTGAATAAAGTGGTATCTCTCATCAGGGCTGGATTTTCCTATAAGCTAACTAGGCTTCAGCCTAGGCCCTCAAGATCAACAGGGGCCTATATTCCACATATTTTATAAAGGTTAGTACCAATCACAACATGTTTCATTTAACATATTGATATATATCACAGTAATGATGTATTTTATTATCTCTCATGTAATTTACAAACTTAAAAATGGGAGGAGAAAAGGCCACCTAAGTGGAATAGCCTAGGGCCTCTTTTCATGTAAATCCAGCCATGCCTCTCATGGTCTTCTTTAAGTCACCATCCCAAAGAGACAGTATCTGTAAAAAGAAAATGTATTACTTTTGCCCTTGCATGATGCAAACAGGAATCCATACACCTTTTCCTTTACAAGTGTAAATTATGGATTGGAAACTCAGTAACATCACATGTGGCATTAAGCTAAATATCTTCTTAGAGGGAATCCTCTACATGCCGCTAATGAGTGCAGTAATGGTCTGTAGTGATTCAATATGGCTTGAATAACCCAGGTGTGCAGAATCTGTACCTTGGCCCATTGAAGACAGCACACTAGTCATGCATGGTGGCCAAACAGGTACACAATAATGATTTTTTTTTTCTTGTCTATAATGACAAGTTTATGTGTGACTGGTTTGTTGGGGGGAATGTAATACCTGACAATTTGCCAACAGCGGTTGGTAGATTGTGTTCAGCTTTTGAGGCCACCACTTTCTTCTCTGGACATGGAAATAGAAGTGGACCTGGGCCCTGCCTCAGCCTACATGTTTAGGCAAATAGTGCAGAACTTATGAGTGGATAAACATAGACTCCAATTAGGAACTTCAGTGGAAACAACATACCTGATCATAGGTTAGAACCTGTGGGTCAGATTCAACAATTGGTTCTCCAAAGATGCTGTTAGCAGTGTATATTATTTGCTTCCCCCTCCACCCAGCAACCATTTTTGATACCAGCAGATTTTATTCCTGCAGTCACAGGGCTCATGTGGAATAACAGCTGCATAGGTCAGTGGGCTGCAGTGAGGAGTGGGAGGGGTGAAAACAATGGAACTACTGATTGAAGAGGAAGAATGAGGCAAAAGAGATCTATTTCTTTGATCAAAGATTCTTATGCCTTTCTTATACCAGTGAATTACTGGATCTAAAGCTAGGTTTGTGCAATTTGTGCATGCTTAGGTTATGCGGCTATCCCAGCAGGACTGACACTGATGGCTGAGCATTTTCTGGGGCCCATAGCTTAGCACAGGTTCCACTGCTTATCAAAGACATTTGGCCCACTTGCTCCTAATAGAAATCAATTGCCAGGCCTCCAGTATATTCTCCCATTTTCTTTTGGAAGAAGTTCTTGAAGAAAATGGGGGAGATGTGGCTCTCACATGTACCACTCATGTGCTGCCATCCACATAGCATATCTTTGACCAGGAAATGGGAAAATTTCACAGGGACCTTTGAGGCATCTCTGATTTCTTTTAGGAATTGCCTCTGATGAGGGAGTGTAATGCTCCCATGAGAGGCCACAAATGGCAGATTGGTGTACATTCCTTACTGCAATATCTTCAAAAGGACCCCAAAGGAGTCCAATGCAAAATTTTATGGCTACTGTTCTAGTCAACTATTCTAGCTAACAAGAGGAGGAGGGTTCCCATGACCCTTCTCCACTCTAGGCCTTTGAGGGCATTGGGATGGAGACACTGGAGATCCATAACAATGGAAGGGGTAGGACCCTACCTCCCTTCATATACCTTTTCCAGTAGCGATTCTTTGCTCTCAGATACCCTATTACTCCTCCTCACTTGATGACCTTACACATAGTAACTATTTTTTTAGAATTGTAAGAATATGAGAAAATGTAAATAAATTTGGAGCTTCAAATAATTCTTTGCAGTCACAAATTATCACTAGCTGCCACCACCTAAAATAAAATGACAGTGGATAGTTTGAAGCTTTCAGCTCTCTAATTATAGACAGGATCAAAAGAATTTCTTTTAACAGAGCCTTGGTTTTATCTTCACTTACCTACTATTAATACAACAATGTTCACAAGGTTAAGAGCACCTTGTTCTTAACTTAGATGTTATAAAGCCAAATTATCTTGGCTGTGACAAATCTATTTCTCTGGAATTGACATCACTTGCTCAGTCAGTTGTCATGGAGACTTCTAAGGATGTAACTGCCAAAACAGTATTTTCCTACGGTAATTGCCATCCATCTTCTTCAAGTTGTGGTTTGTGATGGTTTTTCTGATTTTAAATACAGTTGCATTGCCAAACTATCCAGTGTGAACTAGCAAACTGAAGCTGATGCGTTGAGTGAGAGGAGTGACTGTGAAGCAGTTGGTGGCTGGTGATATAATTTGCCATATTCTGGTTTCTGCATTGCCTTTTTTCATTATTTTGCAATTAAATATCATTCCGCATGGTCTGTTTTAACATTTTAATAAGCTGGATCAATTTTTGTGCTGAAGAATGAGTGCACCACTTATTTTTAAAATGTTGTATTTTTGCTGAAGCACCACATCACTTAGAAAACATAAGAGAAAAATAAGCAAATGGCAGCATTGCTCTAGCTGTGCTAGTAACTGAGAGAAGGAGGAGCTTCTCTGGGGTGAAAGTGAGCTACTTTCTGCCTCTCTGGGGGGAGGGGTTGAAACAGAAGTATGTGTGTGTGTAAAGCAGGGGTAGTCAACCTGTGGTCCTCCAGATGTCCATGGACTACAGTTCCCATGAAACCCTGCCAGCATTCACAGGTTGACTACCCCTGGTGTAAAGCACCATCAATTGGCAGCTGGTTTATGACAACCGGGTAGGGGTTGCAAGGCATGAAACTAACAGAGATGGTTTCCCATTGTGTGCCTCTGCATAGCAACCTTGGACTCTTTGGTGGTCTCCCAGCCAAATAATAACTAGAGCTGGCTTCTGAGATCTGACAAGATTGGCCTAGCCTGGGCCATCCAGGTCAGAGAAGCAGGAGGGCCCTGCATACCAATTTGTACCAAATTTACATTCACCCATGGTTAACCACACAAACTAGAAGAAATTGCTGAAGGAAATCTGCAAGCCAAAGTCTAACTTTGACTGGATGGGATTTACTTCTGAATGAGTATATTAGTGCTTCTGCCAGTGGGAGAAAAACTACATGTATTTTATAAGAAATGCAACACAATAATAAGTGTTATGAAATCAGAGTTTTAATTTTCCCCCAGGTGATTTCAGTGGAGGAATACCTCAGCAATGTTAATGGACTGGAAAGTATCTTGAGTAGCTGCTCAAAAGCATTAACGTGCCGTAATATCCATGTTCTTTCCAGTTTCTAGAGAGCTGTAATTATTTTTTGCATTTTATTAATAACAAAATGTCAATGATACTATTCAATGTATTATCTGGTGTCCATCAGAGTTGCTACACAAAACATAGCATTATCATGAACAATATAGACGTTTTCTTCCTTGTGTTATCTATTCTCAGTTGTAACAACTGAAAGCTTATTAGCCTGAATGGCATCATTGCACAACAGAAGTCAAATTTGATGTAAATCATATCTAAAACTTTCAGGAGAGTCAAGGACGAGATGCTCCGGTGATTCGGTTACATCTGGGAACTAAAATACTTTGGCACAAAATCATGACTTCCAGCCAAGGTACAGTACAGTCGGTTTGTTTTCTGATGTTGCAGTCACTCACAAAAAGTACATTGTGATCATGCAAAATACATTACCAAAAGTCAAGCAAAATAAATAGCAATCAGTGATAAAATCTGAAGAGCTCAAGCCAAATTAAAGCATGCATATGAAGGAAAAGACCTCCTTTTCAAACATTTTATGTTGGTGTCCCAAGAAAGCATAATGGAAGCACTTGCTATCTAGAGATATACAGATGGTCACCATTTTGTGAGAATACAGTAACACACATATTTCCCAGCTTTGGTATGTGTGAACTGAATGTTTAGGGTATATATGTGTTTGTAAATATCAAGGCTTCAGGAACATCAGAAAATATGCTCAATGTACTATACAATAAAAGTACAATATAAGGAGGGAAAATGCAAAAGGATCTACTGCTATAGAAAACAAAGGCAAAGATCATGCTTTAGAGTAAGACAAAATACATTCACGATCTCTCATGGCAAGATATAAAAACTTGCAACTGGTTCAATTATATCAGGTTTCTGGGATGTCAAAAGAAACTGAATCTTACGTTCATCTGAATGCAGTTCTCTTTTACACAGCGGTGAGTTAAGAAATTTAGCTCGGATCGAGGAATAAAATGGACAGTGGAAGAAAATATGTGTAATTTATTCTATACAGCATTGTCCCCATATAGAACAGCAGAAGGTAGAGCATTAGTTCTAGCTAACTTGAATGCTACGCTATTGTGGGATGATTAGATGGTAGAAATACGCAGCTAGGGGCTGAGAGCTTGGTGAGATCCCCAAGCTCAATAGTGAGCAAACATTTCTAGATTTACTGCTAAGTTCTAGATTTACTGCTAAGTTCCTAACAGTCTGTGTTTAAATGAATCAAAAGCAGTCTTTTCAGATACCAGATACAAGGGGTCTAAAGGGCTTTGGTAGCACCTATATTAAAATTGGAATGATACAGAGAAGATTAACATGGCCCCTGCGCGAGGATAACACGCAAATTCGTGAATACGTACTATACAAAATGGCAGCCATGTCTATTAGAAGAATATTCAATGTCTCATTACACATGGTTTAAACATCAAAACCAAGTGTCTGAAAAGGGTTCATTTTAGACTATCTCTTGAAATAAATATCATATGGTAGCATGGATGCATGAATTGATTGCTATGGACATATTTTTTTTTCTCCAATAGGCAGACCTGATTCTTCAAAGTTGAATATCTTGTGTTGCCCTAATCAGAATAATCTATGAGAATCAACTAGCAAGAACCACTTTACTCAAACACTTCTAAAACCACCAGCATACAAGAAAAGCCCCTGAACATGTGGCCCCTGTTGTCTCCCCCCAAAGGGTTTAAGGACAATGGGTATCACATGCATGTCCAAAATGAGAGGAAAGTAAAATGGCACCATGTGTGTTAGGTGTGTGGGTTCAAAGGTAGTCAGGCACACTGGGAATTAATCAGCTCTTCATTGTGATCTGGCTAGCTGAGTTTCATTCCCCGTTCCCCCCACATGCAGCCAGCTGGGTGACCTTGGACTTGACACAGCACTGATAAAGCTGTTCTGACAGAGCAGGAATATCAGGGCTCTCTCAGCTTCACCCACCCCACAGGGTGTCTGTTGTGGGGAGAGGAAAGGGAAGGAGACTGTAAGTCACTTTGAAACTCCTTCTGGTAGAGAAAAGTGGCATATAAGAACCAACTGTTCTTATATATAAACTAGTAAATAAGCCCGCTGCAGGCGGAATGCAGCGGGCACTAGCAGGGCTGGTGAGGCTGGCGGGTCGTGCTGGGACAGGGGTAGCTCGTCCTGGGGCCAGCGGTCCGGCGTCGTGGGCAACCTCTTACTGGGAGCAGGAGGCGAGTCCTAAGTGGAGGCTGCTGGTCCGTGGTTGCTGGCGTCGGCGGGAAGGCGAGCGGTGTCGGCGGCATGTGAGGAGCTTCAGCTGCCGCCACGGTTTAGCTACTGGTGGGGCTGCAGAGAAGGTGCGCAGGTGAGGAGGGAGGGAGGGAGGGAAGGAGGGAGGGGGGAGAGAAACCGAGCCACTGCCGCCTGCACCACTGCTGCAGGTTATTCTTTCGCAGGCGGGCTCCACGCCTGGCTTTGGCTGCAAATGTCACCGGAGGGAGAAGGAGGCAGCGGTAAGATGTGGGGTGCAGCAGCAGCAGGAGGGCATCGAGCCAGAGAGGGACAAAGAGAGTCAGAAATCAGCACACACAGTCAGACGAAGGGACAGGGCGGGCGTGTGTCTGCGAGTGTGCGCGCGGGTAACTCTGTGGTTGCTCACGCTCGCTGTTAACACAAGGGACATGGAATGGATGATCCTTTCTGGAGGGAGTGGAAATCACAAAATAAGTAAAGTGTGAGTGGCGGGGCTGAGGCCGGGCAGGCCGTATGGCTGTGGAGGAGGGGCCGGCGCCACAGCTGGGCGTGGGCCAGTCGCGGGTGTGTGGGCTGGGGCGGCGGCAGGGCGTTGGAGTACGTTGTTTTTCGTGGCGGTGGCAGGAGGACGGCAGCGGGCCGTGGCTGGGCGTAGTGCGCAGCAGCGATCGGCCAGGCAGGAAGAGACATCAGAAATGGCAGCGGCCGGCCGCATGGAGGCAAGGTGGAAGGGGGGCAGATTGGGAGGTACAAAGCGCTGCACACGGCTCGCAAGTAGTCTCTTGCCGCTGGACTGATAATCAAAGCGCCTGCCGATTGGGCTTTCCAATTGTCAGTCTAGGGGAAGGGGCCTATCGGCACCCTTCCTCATCACGGACAGGGCCTGCTCTCGGGGCCCTTAACAAATTATTTAATCCGCTCCACTAGGAGCGGGTTAAAGATGTTCCCCCTATGCTAATGGAGACTAAATTTACAATTTTAATCAGTCACCTGGCATAGGGATGTTAGGAAAAACAATTAACAGTATGTGAAGCATAGAAAACACACACACAATTAGAAAGGTAAATAACAGCATCAAGACAGCTTCCTCTAGAGAAACGTGCAATGCAATTTTCCTGGCACATGAACTTGGCTCATTATTATAGAATGTGTTAAGATAATTTCCTTGCAACCAAAAATTGCTAGGGCATAAAGAAAGTATAGAATGACAGCTATATTTTTGACCTTCAGGCAGGCATTTAGGCTGGAATAAGACACGACACCACAATGTTGGGTATGAACATGGCCACAGCTTTATTACCTTCCCATGGGAGGGTTGGTGCAGCATGGGAGAGGGAGCCTGACCTAACAGTCAGTGGACTGCACCAAAACCTGCAGAATCCAGAGGCTCCCTGGGAATCTACACCATTACCAGCCCTTGCCTTCTGAAAAGTGCACTACCGGAAGCAATCTATGTGGGGGAGCCAATGGATGCCCAACTCATTTGGCTATCCCCTGGCTGTCTGGCCTTGGAGCCCCTGGCCGCCCAGCAGGGTCAGCCACACTCATTTACATGCTGTCCCATAGGGAGGCCCAAACCTCAGGGAGTCTCATAGCCCACAGGACTCCCTGCCAACAGGCTCCATTCCATGCAACCCCATAGCTGTGACAAATTATCAACAGTGAAATGGCTCCTCATGAGAACTTGTAGACTAAATATGAGCAGGCTGTGTGATGCAGCGGTAAAAAAGGCAAATGCCATTTTGGGCTGTATCAACAGGGGCATCACATCAAAATCACAAGATGTCATAGTCCCATTGTATACGGCACTGGTCAGACCACACCTGGAGTACTGTGTGCAGTTCTGGAGGCCTCACTTCAAGAAGGACTTAGATAAAATTGAAAGGGTACAGAGGAGAGTGACGAAGATGATCTGGGGCCAAGGGACCAAGCCCTACGAAGATAGGTTGAGGGACTTGGGAATGTTCAGAAAGGTTGTCATTTGGAGGAGGGCAGGATGCTGTTCCCATTGGCTGCAGAGGAAAGGACATGCAGTAATGGGTTTAAACTACAAGTACAACGATATAGGCTAGATATCAGGAAAAAAATTTTCACAGTCAGAGTAGTTCGGCAATGGAATAGGCTGCCTAAGGAGGTGGTGAGCTCCCCCTCACTGGCAGTCTTCAAGCAAAGGTTGGATATACACTTTTCTTGGATACTTTAGGATGCTTAGGGCTAATCCTGCGTTGAGCAGGGGGTTGGACTAGATGGCCTGTATGGCCCCTTCCAACTCTATGATTCTATGATACAGAACAAGGCTGTATTCCCATTAACACAGGGTGAGTGGGAGGGAAGCTGCTTTCTGTGGTGTCCTGGGCAAGAGGCCCGGGACCCGTGTATGTGTTGCCTTTTATAGGCACTATGGGTCCCACCTTGCCCTGACACTATGTGCACTGCTTACCGGCAGCACACCCGGCCAACAAGCTATTGGAATGTTTGTGTCTGCATCCAGCGAGCCCTCTGCAGGCATCAACAAGCAGCCGTGGTAAGTCTCAGCCACTTTTTGATATTGTTTTTATAGTATATTATTTTAAAAGATATTAAAATATTTGTCTGATGTGGTGGGAGGATTCCAAAGCTCAGGCGCCATCACTGAAAAATCCCTAGTCATCACCTGCCTCACTTTCCTGTGCGGGGGCACAGGAAAGAAAGGCTAGCATTTTTCCAGGTATGCAATCAAGAGAAAAGGACAGTGGGTATCTGTGTAACATTGGGGGCCATCTTACATGCAGCACCATCTTCTGTAGGGGTAAATATGATATATGAGGAAGCTGCCTTTGAAATACCCATCCTGAAATCACAATCAAGTGCAAAGCTTGCAGCATGAAGTGTATCCAGTTTCTGATAGTAGACTGGATGTGGGTAGTTTGGTTCGATGTATATATGTTGATTCATCATCAGCATTCATCATTATTGCCCACCACTCCCAGAAAGGCTGGCTCTTTATGGGTTATATACAGACATTCAAACAATAAAACATTCCCCAAATAAAAGCCCCATTAAAATCCCATAAAATTGACATAAATCATGCAAATTACTGGAAGATTACTGGGGTTTTAGGTCAGGAGGGGTTTTTCAACGCTTCAGTTTTATTGGGGAGCATTTTCATATGTATTGGTTTTACATTGTTTAATGGGTTGTATTTGGGTTTTTTATGGAATGTTGTAACCCACCTCAGGCCTCCGGGGGGGAGGAGGGTAATTAATAATAATAATAATAATAATAATAATAATAATAATAATAATAATAATAATAATAATAATAATAATAATAATAAATGTAACATGAGAAAAATTAACATTGGCTGCTCTGTGGGAGCAACCATGGATAGGAAGCCCATTCAGGGACATTATCAACCTCTCCCTGACTACTAGGGAGTTCCCTGAGGCTTTAAAGGGGGCGATTGTCTGACCCTTGGTTAAGAAACCATTGAATGTGGGACCCATTCAATTACCACCCAGTCTTGCATCTTGTGTTTCTGGGTACGGTGGTGGAGAAGGCCACCATGAATCGGCACCTAGCTTTCTTGGAGGAAACATTGGTGTTTCATCCATACCAGTCCGACTTCCATCCTGGCCACAGGGTGAAGATGGTGCTGGTAAATTCCTTATAGCAGGGGTAGTCAACCTGTGGTACTTTGGTCACCTCATGAGAAGGAAGGACTCCCTGGAGAAGAGCCTAATGCTGGGAGCGATTGAGGGGAAAAGAAGAAGGGGACGACAGAGAATGAGGTGGCTGGATGGAGTCACTGAAGCAGTAGGTGCAAACTTAAATGGACTTCGAGGAATGGTAGAGGACAGGAAGGCCTGGAGGATCATTGTCCATGGGGTCGTGATGGGTCAGACACGACTTCGCACCTAACAGCAACAGCAAGGAAGAATTGTAAGGCTAAGCACAAGTTTTCCTAAATTCATAATGGGGCCAAGAAAATGCTGGCAGGGGCTCATGGGAACTGTAGTCCATGGACATCTGGAGGACCATAGGTTGACTACCCCTGCCTTATAGCATCCCCCCCCCCAATCTTCCTTAACTCACTTTTTGGATGTTTTTTTTTTCCTTAAGAAGATCAAATGATTCAAACTGTTGGACCCAGAAAAATTAAATATGGCAAAGACTCACTGCAGCCGCTTGTTGACGCTGCGGAGGGGCTGGCTGGAGGCAGACATGACTGCCTCAGTAGCCATCTGTGAGCGTACTGCATATATGCAGTGCGCATGGCATCAAGGGGCAGGGCAGGACCCGCAGTGCCTATAAAAGGCAACGAATGCTCAGGTCCTGGCCTCTTCACCCAGGATGCCACGGGAGAAGTTTCTCTCCCAGCCTTGTTCTAGTGTTCAAGGCGGATGTTTCACAGTTAATATTTCATCACAGCTTCAGGTTGGCATGGGATGGAGCCTGTTGGCAGGGAGTCCGGTATGAGATCGGACTCTCTGGGGTTTGGGGCCTCCATAAGAGATGGCAGATAAACAAGCATGGCTTACCTGGTGGGGAGGCCAGGGGCTCATTTGCCAGGTGGCCTGGGGTCAGCCAATGGAGGCTTATACCCCTTTGGCTCCCCCACATAGTTTGCTTCACTTAGCGGCAGATTTCAGTAGGCAAGGGGATTTGCTCTCCGCAGCGGGGTATGGTGAAGATCCTAAGGACATCTCTGGACTCTGTGGGAGTGTTGGTACAGTTTGCTGACTGCTAGGTCAGGCTCCCTCTCCCATGCTGTGCCAACCCTCCTGTGGGGAGGTAATAAAGTTGTGGCCTTGTTTATACCCAACACTGGTATGTCGCATCTTATTTCAGCCCATAATGCCCTCCTCCTGCAAGTCAAAATGCAGGAGAGTACAGTGTTTACTTTTACTATGTCTCATATGCTTAAAAAAAGAAAAAAACCAACAAACCTCACACACAAACATCCATACTCACCTTGGTTATCATACAAACATGTTTTTCTTTTCCACTGCCCATCACCACCTAGCTAAAGAGAAGAGAATTCCCTGGCATCACTAATTTTAAAAAATGGTCAGATAATTAGATGATATGGAAGACTTTTGCCTGGAAATCTGATAGCCCAAATAGTCTGATGGAGACCTTTTCTGCAGTTGAGGAAAATTCAGTTTCAACATTTGTAAAGTCCTGGGAATAACCAGATTCTTACTCAAAAATCTGGCTTTTACAGAGTAGATCTGAATGCAATCCCAGTTTGCCATGCAGTTTGTCAGTCTTCAAAAACCACGATTTCTCCCCCCCCCCCAGCAATTCATGGTTATCCAATGCAGTGCATAGGGCCAAATGCTCCCCTGTGTGGGAGCAGGAAGAGGCGGGGCAACCTGCCCCAGCTCAAACTGCAGCCTGCAGCCTGGCACAAAGCCTCTGGCATGGACATAGTCACAGGCTATAACAGCAGGGATGGCTCATGATAGTGTGCTGCCCCGTGATGCTTGATAGTAGAAGAGTGCCCTCTTCCCCACTGTGGTGATAGAGAAGTGTACACATTGACACTTCGTGAAACTACTCCTTTTAGACAGATTAAAATAGGTTCATCTTTGTTTTGTCAGTTTAAGCTCTAGAAATAAAAGAAGTCATGCTCAGAATCAGCATGTTATCACATGGACATTGTTTTTAATGCAGGGTTCTCCTGCTTTCCCTGTGAGGAAACAAACCATGTGGAAACAGGCAAGGGGGTGTTAAATTCCCAATTTGGAAATTGGGCAACATTATTAATCCAGAATGCTTTGGTTCTATGATAATCAATGCGGATTTGCTCGCTTCAGTCTGTGAATTCTACAAATAATCAGGGGATGGTGAGATTGGCATTTACCCTTCCTTTTGACAGTTCCAGATTTGGAGACCTTTGTACCGTTATGCAATTGCTAGAAAGCTCCTGTCATGGAGAGGAAGGGAGGATGGTAGAAAAGAGACAGATTTAAGCCAGCAGATTTCCCGCCCCTTGAGGAGGTTTCATTGACCTAGTTCCACAGGCAGCCAGACATAACAAGGCAGCCATGTGACCCGGTCTCTCCGTCAAAACAAACCATTAAAAAGCAGCAGCTTGAGAGTGATTTAGGGACCTCCAGCCTTTAAATGGTGTCTGGCCTCTTTGATCTGCTAACAGATCACAGGTGGAGGAAAGGGGATCCAAAGACAATTAACTGTGACACTGACAGGTTCACTGTTCCAAAGAGCAAAGCTAGAGTTTCACTAATAAATGTTGGGTTTTAAAAAAAATATATATATATATATGGGGGGGGGGGGGTAGCGAGACAGCATTTGATAACTGTTGTAGAAAAAACCTGAATGAAAAGATGCAACAGCTGAAAAGCACACAGCACTGGATTTCCACAGAGGAGAACACAAAAGACGCCAGGAGTGATATATGCTGTTCTTCCCCTCAGAAACGCTCTGTCTGTAGAGAAGCTAAATACAAGCTAAAAAGTGGCAAGATGATGGAATAAGTCTGGAATATCAACATTCAGGCACTGACTGGAAATTTTTTATGAACAAATTCCATGTTGGTGATTAATTATTCTATCTTATGGAAAATGCATTCCAAAGAGAACAGACTTATATTTTATTATTTATTATTATATTTTATGTTGCCTCCTCCCCCCACCTTCCCGCAACAGTATTCTATGTTTCAAATACATTATTATTAGTTTTAAAAGTGGCACATCGGAGCTTGCAGAATAGTACCCATGGCAACACTTGGAGCCATGGCTATCTGGAATGGGTCCCCCTCCCTTTCTTTTTCTCCTGAGACACAATTTACAAAATAGCCATTACTCATTACCTCGTGGATTGTAATTATTATTATTATGCCTTGGGAATGGCAGAGAGTTAAGGACATAAAGCCCAGAATCTATTCAAATAAATAGTTCCCCCCTCCCCAATACTGTATTGTTGTATAAAGAGGGAGGAGAAAAATAATAACATTTTTCCTGTGGTTTTTAGTGTTCTTTACTTATTAAGCTGATATTACTGGGGAAAGGACTATGGCAATAGAAGTCACTTGCCAGGAAAAAACTCTCATACATGTACATTTCATGCAAACTCACTGAACCAATATGTCCCTTAAAAACTTCTTTGTAAGAGAATCAAGAAATATGGCTGAGTTGTTGACTTCTGATCACTGTATTGGGCAGTGATTTATCAGCAATCTATAAATGTGGGCAAACGACACATTATACGGACAGAAAATGTCTGTTCCCATGGGCCAAGTTAAGAATATAAGAAAATATAAGATGTTTGTTGATGTTGCAAACAACAGCCCCTACGGTCTCTAATGCTCCATTGTTGTTGTTGTTGTTGTTATGTGCGAAGTCGTGTCCGACCCATCGCGACCCCATGGACAATGATCCTCCAGGCCTTCCTGTCCTCTACCATTCCCCGGAGTCCATTTAAGTTTGCACCTACTGCTTCAGTGACTCCATCCAGCCACCTCATTCTCTGTCGTCCCCTTCTTCTTTTGCCCTCGATCGCTCCCAGCATCAGGCTCTTCTCCAGGGAGTCCTTCCTTCTCATGAGGTGGCCAAAGTATTTGAGTTTCATCTTCAGGATCTGGCCTTCTAAGGAGCAGTCAGGGTTGATCTCCTCTAGGATTGACCGGTTTGTTCGCCTTGCAGTCCAAGGGACTCGCAAGAGTCTTCTCCAGCACCAGAGTTCAAAAGCCTCAATTCTTTGACGCTCGGCCTTCCTTATGGTCCAACTTTCGCAGCCATACATTGCAACTGGGAATACAGTAGCCTTGACTAAACGCACTTTTGTTGGCAGGGTGATGTCTCTGCTTTTTAGGATGCTGTCTAGATTTGCCATAGCTTTCCTCCCCAGGAGCAAGCGTCTTTTAATTTCTTTGCTGCAGTCCCCATCTGCAGTGATCTTGGAGCCCAGGAAAATAAAATCTGTCACTATCTCCATTTCTTCCCCATCTATTTGCCAGGAATTGAGAGGGCCGGATGCCATGATCTTTGTTTTCTTGATGTTGAGTTTCAAGCCAACTTTTGCACTCTCCTCCTTCACCCGCATCAACAGGCTCTTTAGTTCCTCTTCACTTTCTGCCATTAGAGTGGTATCATCTGCATATCTGAGGTTGTTGATATTTCTCCCTGCAATCTTGATCCCAATTTGTGACTCCTCTAATCCCGCATTTCTCATGATGTGCTCTGCATATAAGTTAAATAGGCAAGGCGACAGTATACAGCCTTGCCGAACTCCTTTCTCAATTTTGAACCAGTCAGTGATTCCATGTTCAGTTCTCACTGTTGCTTCTTGACCTGCATATAAATTTCTCAAGAGACAAATAAGATGCTCTGGTATTCCCATCTCTTTAAGAACTTGCCACAATTTGTTGTGCTCCACACAATCAAAGGCTTTAGCATAGTCAATGAAGCAGAAGTAGACGTTCTTCTGGTACTCCCTAGCTTTCTCCATGATCCAGCGTATGTTGGCAATTTGATCTCTAGTTCCTCTGCCTCTTCGAAATCCTGCCTGTACTTCTGGAAGTTCTCGGTCCACATATTGCTGGAGCCTAGCTTGTAGGATTTTGAGCATAACTTTGCTAGCATGAGAAATTAGTGCAATGGTGCGGTAGTTTGAACATTCTTTGGCATTGCCCTTCTTTGGGATTGGAATGTAAACTGACCTTTTCCAATCCTGTGGCCATTGTTGAGTTTTCCAAATTTGCTGGCATATTGAGTGTAGCACTTTTACTGCATCGTCCTTTAAGATTTTGAATAGTTCAACTGGAATGCTGTCACCACCACTAGCTTTATTGTTGCTCAGACTTCCTAAGGCCCATTTGACTTCACATTCCAGGATGTCTGGCTCCAGGTCAGTAACTACACCACCGTGGTCATCAGGGATGTTAAGCTCGCTCTTGTATAGTTGTTCTGTATAATTTTGCCACCTTTGTTTAATCTCTTCTGCTTCTGTGAGGTCCCTACCATTTTGGTCCCTTATCATACCCAACTTTGCATGAAACGTTCTCTTCATATCTCCAATTTTCTTGAAAAGATCTCTGGTCCTCCCCATTCTATTGTTTTCTTCTATTTGTTTGCACTGTTCATTTAAGAAGGCATTCTTATCTCTTCTAGCTTTTCTCTGGAATTCTGCATTCAATTGGGTGTATCTTTCTCTTTCTCCCTTGCCTTTCACTTCCCTTCTCTCCTTAGCTATTTGTAAAGCTTCCTCAGACAGCCATTTTGATTTCTTGCATTTCTTTTTCTTTGGGATGGTTTTAGTTGCTACCTCTTGTACAATGTTGCGAACCTCCGTCCATAGTTCTTCAGGCACTCTGTCTATCAGATCTAATTCCTTAAATCTATTTGTCACCTCTACTGTGTATTCGTCGGGGATATGATTTAGTTCATACCTGAGTGGTCTAGTGCTTTTCCCTACTTTCTTCAATTTAAGCCTAAATTTTGCAACAAGAAGCTCATGATCTGAACCACAATCAGCTCCTGGTCTTGTTTTTATTGACTGGATAGAACTTTTCCATCTTTGGCTGCAGAGCACATAGTCAATCTGATTTCTGTGTTGACCGTCTGGTGATGTCCATGTGTAGAGTCGTCTCTTGGGTTGCTGGAAAAGAGTGTTTGCTATGACCATTGTATTCTCTTGACAAAATTCTACCAGCCTGTGCCCTGCTTCATTTTGTACTCCAAGGCCAAACTTGCCTGTTATCTCCGTTATCTTTTGGCTTCCTACTTTAGCATTCCAATCCCCCATGATGATAAGCACATCATTTTTTGGCGTCGCTTCTAGAAGGTGTTGTAGGGCTTCATAGAACTGATCAACTTCATCCTCTTCAGCAGCAGTGGTTGGGGCGTAGACCTGGATCACTGTGATGTTGAATGGTTTGCCTTGGATTCGAACTGAGATCATTCTGTCATTTTGGGGATTGTATCCCAAGACTGCTTTTCCTACTCTCTTATTGATTATGAAGGCTACTCCATTTCTTCTGCGAGATTCTTGTCCACAGTAGTATACCTGATGGTCATCTGAATTAAATTCACCCATTCCTGTCCATTTTAGTTCACTGATTCCTAAAATGTCGATGTTCAGTCTTGTCATTTCTTGTTTGACCACGTCCAGCTTACCTTGATTCATGGATCTGACGTTCCAGGTTCCTATGGAATAAAAATCTTTACAGCATCGGACTGTCTTTTCGCCACCAGTTACTTCCACAACTGAGCGTCCTTTCGGCTTTGGCCCAGTCGCTTCATTCATTCTGGCGCTACTCGTACTAGCCGTCTGCTCATCCCCAGTAGCATATTGGACACCTTCCGACCTGAGGGGCTCATCTTCCGGCGTCATATCGTTATGCCTATTGGAACTGTCCATAGAGTTTTCATGGCAAAGATACTGGAGTGGTTTGCCATTTCCTTCTCCAGTGGATCACCTTTTGTCAGAGCTCTCAGTTATGACCTGTCCGTCTTGGGTGGCCCTGCACGGCATAGCTCATAGCTTCACTGAACTACGCAAGCCCCCTTGCCACAACAAGGCAGCGATCCTTGAAGGGGGATTGTTACAACCCAACAAAAACCTTAATTCTTTTCTAGTCTGACCCTGTTGGTGGCTGCAACAGTCACACCAGAAGCTTGCAAATGACTGTTACAAGTGTATCTTGGGCAGGACAAGTAAACCATTTATGGAGGGCTAACTCTGAGTGAATGAAGTTGAGAAAGTCATGCCATTTGTTTTCATATAGTATTTGGATTTGTCCTAGGAGGTGTGGGACCCAGAGGAAACCTTTGCTTGGGAGTGTATGGTGGTTCTTAGAAGCCCATCATTTCTTTATTGCAGCTTCTGGATGGTGAAAACCTGATGTGTGGAATTATGGGACATTCTTGCAGCCTTAAGGGTAGAGAAGAAGGGCCTAGTGGCCATATACCATCATCACACTGAAAATTGCCTTATGTAGTTCTCATGGAATTATCCCTTTGGAAGACTGAAGCAGCTTCATAGATAGTTTTAGCCCTGCCCCGCCCCCCCTGAAAAAGTTGGAGCCAATTTGGGAAGCTATAGCCAGGAGGATGGCAGGATTAAGAGTTTTGAGCCTAGACCTGTACTCTGCTGCATCCTTGGATGCTGGGAATATCATGAAGGATGCTACTTTTTATTCCATCTTACTTAAGTGTACTATTTGCTGGCTGTAACAGATGCTAGGAAGAGAAAAGGTGTCAAGACCAGAGTTTTCAGGAGCATGTTGAGTCCTGACCCTTTCCTAGACAGCTGCAAGAGGGGCAGCTTTTGCCAGGACTGCTTTGGCCCAAGTGCTAGAGGCAACATCCTACCCTTCCATTACACTGAGTGCTAAAAACATTTCCTAGGGTTACCAGACATTCAGTTGGATCCAGACAGTTGCTCATCATATCTGTAACAGCTTGTCTGGCTGGAACGTTTCAAAAAAATTGCTGTTTTGAGTGGATTTTAGAAGGTGACCCATCTGACGAGAATAGCCGCTTTTTGCAGCTCTACCAGAATGGCCAAGGAATAATATTAACCTTTTCTCTGCTTCCCTTCCCTCCATCTTAGAATGTATTCCTAAGCATTGACTTCAACAGGTTCAAGAGTGTGTTTCAGCTGTTAGTACAGTTCTAAACCTTAGAGCTTCTTTAGATGGCCCATAAGCCTCAGGCATACCAAAATGCAAGCTTCTGGTGTGACTGTTGCAGCCACCAACAGGGTCAGACTAGAAAAGAATTAAGGTGCAAGTCTGTGGCAGTACTGCCAGGCTCAACAGTAATAATACCAGCTGATCTTGCTTGCCTCTCACCTGCTTTGGGAAAGTCTCTTGAGTTGGGATGGAGCTCAGATTAGTTCCATGGACTCTCCTCCTCCTCCTTTCTCCTTTAGAATTTAGAAATGTGCTGAACAGTTATTTATATAAAGGGTTTCTACACCTGCACTGACTCTGATCAACTCAGGACCTTACGCAGATAACAACAATAATGTAAGATAACATTAAAACTGTATACAGTTATACAGAAACAATTATACATGAAAACAATAAAAAATATATAGGGAAATAACACTAAAACACCAGTAAATAGATAAATGCTACAACAGCTAAAATGGTATTAATTTTGCTCATGCTTAGTATGTCCCCAGAATTTTCTAGAATAATTCTGTTTTACTGAGTTGCCAGAAGCCCAGGTGATAGAAGCCCTCTATGGCCTCTTTTGGGAGATTATTCCATAATTATTTGGTAGCCACTGAAAAAACTCAAGCCCAGCCCAATGTGGAACGACTCATAGTCAAAAAGGGCTTTGACCTGGGAGGGGGGACTTACAAGTCCCAGGCAGTGGCCAAGCATTCCAAACAGCCCAGACAGATGTAAATACAGCCAGAATGAAAGTGGCACAATCCTACCAGTGCATGGATAAAGGGGCCCACCTGAGGAGCCATCAGTTCAAAAGGGAGAAGCAAACCAAGAGAGGAAGCCAAGAAATTACCATATATTGGTACAGGAGCTCCAGTGTGGGAATTGGATGGATCAACTACCAAGGCAAGGAGAAAGTTGCTGATGGAATGGTTGGGAGACACAACAACCTTGGACCCTGCATTTATCTAGGAAACACATGACTGGCAGAAGAAGGCACAGCAGTGTGAGGTGGAGAACTGTGCAGATTTAGAAAACTAAGGATTACATGATAAAAAAAGAAAGAAATGTAAGTTAGAACTAACTAAGATACAAAAGGGGGCACCGAAACAAGTCCCAAAGGCCCACTGGGAGGAGCAAAATGGCCACACAGGAACGGATGACCTTTCTCATATAATCTGCTTGTAGTGAATGCGGCCTGTGTCAGTTCCTTAATAGCAAGAAGCCTTCTTAAAACAGAAAATGATCGTTGTGAAATCTAAGTGTCTCTAAGACAAATAATAGCATGTAACTTAAACATTGCAACGTGGGGAGCACACTTTCAAGTTCTCCCCCTTCTTTTATGCTGTTTAGACTCAATATTTGGACATCTTGTAACTTAACATAAGAATGTAAGAAAAGCCATGCTGGATCAGGTTATGTCTATTGAAACCACCTTCCTGTTTCCCACAGTGCTCAACCAAATGCTTCTGGAAGAATTATAAATATGGCAAGAAGACAAAACTCTTCCTTGCTACCATCTATCTGCCCCCAGCAGCTAGCCCTCAGAGGCACCTCTCTCCAAATATAAAGGTTGCATTTAGGGATCAGCATAAACTGAGCCATGAAGCAAAATTTGTCATGAATTTTGTCCTGTCCGTGGTTCGGGTATTGAAAGTCATGACTGGGTTACCATCATAAAATTATCCTAAATTTTAAAACAGTTCATGGTAGTTTGTGACTACAGCAGAAAGTAGGGGTTTAAATGGACTCTGAACTCCTTGAAAGCCCTCCTTTCTGTTCTCTGCAAAAGCCATAAAAATAGCTGAACAACAGGGAGGCTTTCCCTGCCACTCATCTGTTTCAGGCTGTCTTTAATGGAGCTGTAAAGGGACTCCAAAAAAAGCTGAGTGCCACCCCTCTAGTCTAAACTTCATAGAGTTTCTCAGAGGGAAGGGTCTCCAAATCTTTGTAGCTCTTTTCTTTTCCAGATATTCAATATCCTGGTCAGAACATGTTTTACAAATGCAGTCTAAGCAACATTTTATACAGCAACATTATGATATTGGCTGCTGTAAAGTGGCCTCTATACTGTAAAGCTTTTCCTAGTAATCTTTAAAATGGAATTTTATGTTTTCCCTGTTACTGTGTCCTGTTGATACTTCCATTGAGATATCAACCACAATCCTCAAATATGTTTCCTGGCAAGTCACTGACAGGCAGGTTCTCCACACCTCTTTTTTGGGTGGGGCCAGAGAAGGAGAAGGCAGGATGTCCATGGCCATCACAGAACTCTTGCTCTTCAGTGCCAAGTGTGAACTTGCTCCCCACATAGACCGTTTATGCACTGGGAACTTCACTGCCCCACCCCCTTATCAGGAGCACAGATAGGGAGTGGATGAGGTGCACCAGGCCAAATGCTCCCCCATGTGGGTGCAGGAAGAGGTGGAGCAACCTGCCACGACTAAAACTCCAGTCTGGAGCCCAGCATGAAACCTCCAGTGCATAAACGGTCATAGGGACCCATACTTAGCTTCCCCCAAAAACCCTGGTAGTTAACAGAGGGTAGTTAACAGAAATTCACTGGCATGGGTTGTGGGCTCCAATGCAGGATCAAAGGAGAAGGCAGGCTTGGTTGAGTCATATGAGCCAACATAGAGGCAACTACAGTCTTTATGCAACCAGCTGGGAAGGACTCCCAATGTTGGGAGGCAACATTGGCTGGTGAACAGGAAGCAAGGCTGGTTGGGAGAAGGACCCCGTCACTAGGGCTGACTCCATTGATGCCTGACACTTCAGTTGAGACAGGCAATGACAGCAGTCCCTCTCCCCACCAGTGCTCAGTGAAGGCCTCTGTCAGAAGGCATAGGGAGAAAGGATGCATGGCCGTGGTAGGAGCTGGATGTTGGTGGGGCTCAGAGGAAGGGAGCTGGGACATCTTATGGGACTGATGGGGACAGGTGAGAGCTGGGAAGGAAGGAAGGAAGGAAGGAAGGAAGGAAGGAAGGAAGGAAGGAAGGAAGGAAGGAAGGAAGGAAGGAAGGAGGAAATAAAATGAGCATTCCAGAAAAAGACAAGGGAAATAGCAGTTGGCCACCCCAGAAACTACACAGGAGTTGTGTCTGAAGGGGCGACAGAGGAACCAAGTGAAATCACCCCCTCCTCTCTCATCCTGAGTCTTGGGGAGGCTTACAGGGGTGGCACAAACTAAAGTTTGTGATGAATTTTGATGAGTTCATTGTTTGCAAACTGAAGTTCATGGCTGGTCAAGCGGCATGAACTTTCAAGTTCATGGCCAGTCAACGGACACAAATTTTCAAGTTCATGGCCAGTCAACTGGCACAAACTTTGTTTACCAAATTTCAAAGCAGCAAGGCAAGTGGAATTCTCAAGCCTTGAGAAAACCAATAGGAGCCCTCCAAAGCTTAACAGGCACTGCTGGCAGCCACTAACAGAATTCCTGTTCTCCTCTATGGGATCAAAATGCTATTTTTACCTTCAGCTCAGCTCTGCACGCTCTCCTCTGTTGAGTGTTGGCAGTTAGACAGAGAGGCAGGGAACTTGTAAAAAGCAGAGCACATACATTTATCCTTGCCTGTGAACATCTCTTCCCTGATGGGGCTTGGGTGTTAGGTGGACTCATGGCTGAGCCACCCTCAAGCTGAGCAGGAGGGCTTAGCTACTTGCTGCCTTGACTGTGGACCCACATTTTATACCTTCCCTTATGCCCCTCCTGATTATGAGCACCTCTTCCTTGATGGAGTTTGGGCATTAAGTAAACTGAGCCATCCCATTTATTTGTTCAGTTCTTTGCAGAGCTCATGTTTCCATTGCAAGACCTCTGCATTCTGGAGAGCAATACTGCCTTTTATCTGGGGGTCACAGATATAGGCCAGTTTCTACTCATCTTCTTGGCAGAGAGGATGAAAATTGGTGTTGATGCTACTTGAAACCTCTCTTTCAAGGCCGTGACCCATGGTAGAACAGCCATTCACTTAAGGCCTGGCTCCAGCACTCCTGGAGTTCTTTGACGGGGGGTCACAACCCAGACCCCCTAAATCCAATCTGCACGTAACTTGACGGGCTTGTAAAGGAGCATAAGAATGGAGATTCTCTGCAAGTTTGATTTCTCTAATTTGTAAATGGTTCATTCTGTGCATTCCTGAACCTGCACATGTCAAGTTCCCAGAAAACACTTTAATTGGGGCATCTTCTTTTGGGGACTATAACTTGAACCTCATAAATTCAATCCTCACCAAACTTATATGGCATGTAGATAAACACCATCCAGAGACCCTCTGCAAAATTAGTACCCCAGGGGGCTGCTTTACTGGATTGGCTCGGCCGGCAGGGAATGGATTGTGCCCTGCTGACTCAGCTCCAGGCTGGCTCCCCCCCCCCCTCATTTTTCCCATCAGGTCTCTTGGGCCCAAACAATTGCAGGATATTTGAAAAATCTCTGCTCTACATATTGCACCAGTTTTGGGATCTGGGATTTATTGGGAATCCTGATTTATTTTTTCCAGGTCTAATAGACCCAAACCTCAAAATACTGGGAGGGAGGGGAATTGCACATTTTTATTCAGAACAATGGAACCTCCCAGGCCTGAATAGGGACAGCATTTATTAAAAAATGCTGATTTTCTGTTCCTAAGTGTTTCCCCTCTGCTCTGTCAAGCTGATTACCATATACATTGTATCACTGCATCCTTTATGAGCATTCTTTACAACACCCCTCCAACTGTTCTGGGCTGTCTCATGCCTCCCACCTTCTGACTAGACTCAGAACTCTTTCTATTCTACTGTGTCTGACAAAGGGAGCTTTGACTCACAAAAACTTATACATTCCTGTTTGTCTCTAATTTGCTAATGGACACAGATCTAATTGTTTTACTGTCAACCAACAGGGCTACCCTCTAAAATGATTTTCCATCCTAGTTCACCATTGGAAAAACTCTTAAGCTTTCTGAATAACATAATGTTATGTGCACATTTGACTATGGCACCCCTGATCCTAGATCAAGTGTGTAAAGACCACCAGTCCTAACAAAGATTCTTGGGTGAACCTTCTTATTTGTTCTTATGATCTTCTGTTTCCTGCTGTGATTCAAATGAGTAGTCGTGTTGGTCTGAAGTAGCACAATAAAATCAGAGTCCAGTAGCACCTTTAAGACCAACAAAGATTTATTCAAGGCCACTGAACCACAGCTCATCCGTGGCTTTGACAGTTTTATTTCTGATCTGTCTTTGTGAACTACAAATGGGTTCGAGGGGTCTGATTGGCTGGGTTGGCAGGGAGTTATCATGTGGCTGTGTGTGGATGCTGTGACAGTTTACTAATGTAACAGGATTAACGTTTGCTTATATATTCCTACTGTTATGATGGTCAGTTCTTAGTCTGACGAAGAGTGCTTGCACTTGAAAGCTCACGCCTTGAATAAATCTTTGTTGGTCTTAGGCCTATTATGCACGGCTGCTGAAACAGTGGCATGGAGAACGAGGAGGAGGAAGAAGCGAAGCAAACCGATTATGCACGGGACGGAACACAACGGCGGCAAAACCCAGAGTATCCGATTATGCACGCAGATACTCCAGAGCCGCTTCTGGTTGCGCCCTGGTCCCAGGAAGCTCCACTTTCTTCCGCATCTCGCTAATGTGGCTTTTTCGGTGGCATACGTTGACTCTGCACCCAGTTGCCGCCTGCAGCGTGCATAATTGGTGATTTTAGCCGCCGCCATTCCACCCTGAATGCAGACTTTCCACTCCATGCATAATGGGCCATAAAGGTGCTACTGGACTCTGATTTTATTTTTTCCTGTTGTGTGATTAGTCAGTAACCCATAAGAGGGCCACACTTTTTCTTGCATGATAAGTGGAAACCAAGTTTTTACTTCTTGCATGGAAACCAAGTTTATAGTATATACCAGTTTACCCTAGCCATACATTCGTTTAATAATGGGCTTGTAGAAATGTGTGGGTTCTACCCTTCATTCCTCTGTATCTTCTGATATAATAATGGCTATGTTCACTGAATTAGCAAGAAAAGTATAATCATCCTGTATTTATTTTGGTAAAGAGATTCTCATTTAGTTATTAAAATTATTTGTCCAGATTATCTAATAAAGCACAAATGTATCATGGTTATGCCCCATTGGCAATGTACACTGCAAAATAATATCACACCGAACTATGGTAAGGTTACATGTGAAGTAAGATTAACAAAAATTTGGGTTCTACAATTTCATGATAGTATCTTTCAGCTTTTTAAGGCTTATGAAAGGCCCTTCAATTGCTCTTTTTCTTTACCTTTGGGATGCTTTTCAAGTCCAATTTGTAGAGCCAAAGAAAATGACTGAGGCAGTTCAGCTTGGTTTCTATTTGGCAAGTCTGCTTTCTAAAGAAGTGCAGTCTCTGATTCAGCGTATTAGCTGACTCACTACAAACCGCACCCCTCTAGGGAAAGATGTTTTTTTTTTCTTCCTTCTGTATTTTAGTAAAAAAGCCTAAACATTCAGGAGTAAAAATAGTTATTAGAATTCCGCTGGATCTACAATTCCACAAATATTCTTACATGCTCTTAAGTGCTTTTGACAGGAATATTATAATATCAAGAAGCAATGACATTAAGTAAGTGGAATGTTCAAGTAATAAATATAGGAATGGTAAACTAAGCTAATATGTAGAGATTCATTGTGTATTAGCACAGACTGTGTAGCTTACAATATGATTGCTTTCTGAGGTCTGATCCTAGCCTTTGTGTAATAGGCATGAGGGTCAAGCTAGACATGACATTACAGTTTTGGGGGGGAATATTTAAACATTTATATCTCTCCTTTCTCCCTGCCTCAAATCAGCTCAAAATATACAATTAAACAAACCTCACATACACACCAATTTAATAGCCTAGCAAAATTGTGTGTGTGTGTGTGTGTGGGGGGGGGGAATAACTGCAAACTACATTTTATTAGAAGCTCTGATGAATAAAATAACATTATAGAACCTCTTAAAAGTTCCCGTGTGCTCCCATTACATTTTTGGGAAGCCTATTCTCTAAAGTGGGAGCTATTGCAGGGGAAAAGAGGTAAGCAGATGTTGAACCATCAGAATGGGCTTGCAAGAAGACCATATCTGATACATGGGGAAGAGGAGGCTGCTCTGTAAAGTGCAAGTAGAAGTCACAGCCATTCCCTATTAGGACTCAGGAGGACTGATCCCCGTAGTCTGGAGATCAGTTGTAATTCAAAAAGAACTCTATGGCTGCTTGGGAGTTAGACACCCTAATCATGGCCTCTTCTGAGGTATTTTCAGAGTAAAGGTAAAGGTATCCCCTGTGCAAGCACCGAGTCATGTCTGACCCTTGGAGTGACGCCCTCTAGCGTTTTCATGGCAGACTCAATACGGGGTGGTTTGCCAGTGCCTTCCCCAGTCATTACCGTTTACCCCCCTACTCAATGACTACTCATTTTACCGACCTCGGAAGGATGAAAGGGTGAGTCAACCTTGAGCCGGCTGCTGGGATCGAACTCCCAGCCTCATGGGCAGAGCTTTCAGACTGCATGTCTGCTGCTTTACCACTCTGCACCACAAGAGGCTCTTTTCAGAGTACTATTCACTTTTTGAGTCTAGGAATAAAATTAAAGGATCTTGAAAGGAACAGGAAACAAACAGGGAGTTTCAGGATGCTACCTACCAGCTGACTGACCATGAACTCATTGAGCTCATTGCAAGTCAAGGGGACTAGTTTCAGTACATGAGGAAACATACACAAGACTCAAATATCTCTTGGCATAAGGGGTCTATTGCTTTTATTTTTATTCAAATGAGCAGAGAAGCACAAATAGTTGAGGTGGATCCAAAAACCGCCCCTTTACAGACTGCTGCCAATAGACCACAGACCAGTGGAGAGGATAACCCACCAGCGGGCCCACCTGTGCAGTCTGAGTAACAAACTGTTATGCTCCCCTTACCCATCAGGCTTGCTGGTCCCTGGGAAGATGAAGCCAAGAAGAAAATCTCTATTGGAGCTCCTTTCAGCCACCCCGCTATGTGAGCAGCTGTCACCCCAGCTGGGAAGATGCAACTGCCCAATTCAGGTGTATCCTCATATGGATGCTCCCCCAAATAGGCAGAGCCCAGCACACAGGCACAGATTCTGCACCAAAGGATCTGCCCCCACCAATAACTGCCACAAGTGAGGTGAGTCCCCACCAGATCCAGCCTCACTCCCACCAATGCTCATTCACAATATATCCCCCATTAAAGTTGTTCTGACTTCACCCAGACACAGATCAAGCCCCCACAAGCAGATGTGCACCATCTTCATGAAACAAGGCTTCTTGCCAGAAGATGATGTCCAGATGAGCCAACAATGCAGAACAGTAAGATACACAGGAGTTTGCCACCAACTTGCAAACCTTCAGTCTGGCCAAATTTACTTTCCTGGGAGCCAGAGCCCCCCTTCTAGGAGTGACACTCCAGCAGCAAGGACCAAAAGATGAGAGTCCAGTCACCTGCGTTGCATGATGAGCAGGTGCCACATCACTGATGGGGCCAGATCCAGCCCCAAAATTGTTCTCACTGAGCTGTATGATGATAACTGCCATATAACCATATGTTGCTAGTAGCAGATCAATCATAGACCCAGAGCAGACTATCACATCGTGCAGATCCCATACTAATGAATGGTGAAGACACTCCCAAGTCTTAGGTCACTCCCCCACCCATATTCAACTGCATACTTCAAAGTCCAGAAAACAATATTGTGCCCAATGATAAACACCTGCTGCCCTCAGCCAGGAGCCCCCATAACATATGGAATTAACACAACCATGTCAGTATAGACACATGTGAAAAACATTCGCATGCCAGCACCGCAGGGCCTTTATGCACTCACAGTAAAGCCCAATCAGGAGAGTATTCTCAGCCAATCACCATGGACAACAAGCCCCAACAAAGGAATTGTAAAGGCCCACAGCAGCTGCTCTGAGCTGGGCAACATTTTTAGAGGACAGAGAAACCCCAGCAACCAGGAGATCCTTAAATAGTAATAGTGAAAAACTAACTTACCCCTACAGTGGGTGCTCAGCGTGAAGATTTGAGGCCGTTCCGCATTCGTCCAAAATAGCACAATGGTTACAAATTGAAATCGCTACAGTTTTGCCATTATGCACAACGTCGTTGACAATCTGCAACACTCCTGAAACCGATCCACAAAAAGCGCTTCGTTGTAGTGCTTTCAGGGAAATCCCAAAAAGTGGATTCACCCTCCGGAAAGTGCTACACTCCTGCAACCAATCTGCAACACTAGCGGGAAAGTTCTGTGCGTTACCATTGTTGTGGTTTCTGCAAAGTCACTCCCCCTGGCTCTCTCCTCTGATCTTCCGGCGAAGCGATCGCCATTTTTTTTTCTCTGAGCGAGCGGAGATCAACGCACCAGCAAGCCTTTGTTTACCCAGTGAGGCTTCCCCGGCTGCAGTCCCTCTGTTTAAAGTCACCAAGCACAAGCGTCGCAGAGGCCCGTTTGCTGGTTTATTTTCACTTTATTTTTCACACTGTTTTCAGCCGAAAATCGCGCCTGTGAGGGGGGGGGATTTCTTTTTTTCCCTTGGGGGGAGCGTGGCAATGATGAAACAGCAGCTCAAACATCACCTGCTAGCTGGATGGGTCTCTCCGTTGCAACAAATCAACGCATATTTGTTGCAACGGGTGTGTATTTTTGTTTTTGTTTTTTAAACCTTCCTTAAAGGGAAAGGGGCTGTTTGGGAGCATGATAACGGCCGCCCATTGGCTGGTTGACAGCCAGGGGCGGGACACAGCTCAGCAATAGTGCTTCCTTTCTAGCTATTCTTGCCGAGACCGGAACCCTGTGGGAAACGATAGAAACGCAACTGGATTCCACTACAAAGGCAGGTATGCATAACGACGAATTCCACTATTTAAAATGGCGATTTTTCGTTCAGCAAACAATTTGCTACATGGATCCCGGTGCGGAATGGCCCTTGTATTTCATAGCAGTTGGGTGACTGTTTCATCAAATGCAATCATATATGTGCTCTATCTTTTTTTCAAAAAAATGAGCTGTTTTGAATGTTTGTACACTTTGGTGATTTTTAAAATTGAAATCCTTTGTCTATTTTTCTTGAATGGACAATGACTACACATAGACAAATTCTATTCTTGCTTTGGAAATGGCAACCTAAAGCATGTCTTCCCTGCAGCAAAGGGACAGCCCCAGCTACTTCCACGTCTTTGGAGCAACTAAGGCATAACTTTTATTTCTGCCCAATTAGAAGAGGCAGCCTCCGTCCAAGGAAAGTCTTTGAATTGGAAATCCTCAGGCCCTTTTGCAACCATTTTGTGATTGACCCTACCATCATGGCAATCATTTCATGGTGGTTTCCTACCCTCAAAAGGTTAAAAGTATGTACAGGTTGAACAAGACTGGGGACCACTGTTCTAGCTTTTCTAGATTCAATCTCTCCCAAAGGTTAGCAGACTGGAAAGGAGAGCACAGTCTTCTGCGTTTACTTGACAAGAGCTGAAGTGAAGATTGTTTTCCCTCATTTATACTCTACCTTGTCTCCAATGAGGACTGCAAATAACTTCAATCAATCTCTCCTACATTTTATCATCACAACAACCCAGTAAGGTAGGCAAGGTTGAGTACGTGTGACTTGCTGAAGTCACCAAGAAAGCTTCTGTGGTCAGATGAGGATTTGAACCTATGTTTCCCTGGCTAGCTGTCATGTAATGAATACACAGGGCCATTCCACACAACGGGCAATGTTGCTAAATCTGTGCACTACTGAAAAGTGCTGCAATCAATAGCGGCAGGTCTCAATAACGAACACAGCCGTTTCTATCGGAAAAAAGGCTCTCCCACTAGCGCTGTTCTCGTAATGCACAAGTTTCCGGTCTTGCCGAAATCGCAACAAATGAGGTGATATTTTTCTGTGCTTCCTCACGCTATTGTGGGCCATTCCGCACAGCGTTAATGTTGCTGAAGTCTTACCATTGTGTAACACTATTTTTTTAAACATTACGCACGACGTTGTACACAATCTTCAAAACTCCTGCAACACTCCCGCAAAAATCGCTTCGTTGTAGCGCTTTTCGGGGAATTCACAAAAGTGGATTCCCCCCAAAAAAACTGCTAGACCCTTGAGAACAACCTATAACACATCTGAAAAAGACATGTGCGTTCTCAATATAGTGGTAGTAAGCATGTCCCTCCCTAAGCTTTCGCACCCGAGCTTCTGGTGTTACGATTGCCATTTTTTCCCCCTTAAACCGGCAAAAGCAATGAATAAGTGATGCATCCTTGGCTGAAATCCCTCCACAAGCAATTGTCTGTAAGGTTTCCAAGCACAATACAGCCCCCTGTTCGACACTGCCCATAATTTCGGCCAGAAATTGCACAGGGGGGATTTCTTTTTAACTTTAAGAGTGTGTAAATGATTAAGCGCCAGCTCCTACACCAGCGAAAAGGAATTTCTGATACATCGAATGAACAATTATGTGTTGCTACAGGTGTTTTCAGGTGTTTAAAAACAGTTTTTAAAGGGAAGCAGGAATACAACAGTTAATTGGCTGTTCTGTTTGATTGACGGCCAGGGGTGGGAGGAAGCATGGAAAAATATCGCCTCCTTTGTTGCGATTTCGGCGATACCGGAAACTTGTGCACTATGAGAACAGTGCTAATAGGAGAACCTTTTTTTCGACAGAAATGGCTGTGTGCATTACCGAGACCTGCCACTATTTATTGCAGTGCTTTTCATTAGTGCACAGAATTAGCAACATTGCCCGTTGTGCGGAATGGCCCTTTGGATTCCCTGAAAAGCATTACAACAAAGTGATTTTTGCGGGAGTATTGCAGGAGTGTTGCAGATTGTGTACGACATTGTGCATAATGTTAAAAAAATAGTGTTACACAATGGTAAGACTTCAGCAACATTAATGCTGTGTAGAATGGCCCACACTGTCTATCTGTGAGAAAGGGCATGATAAAATGTAATTAGACTGAAATTAATGTGTTGAAAATTCCCAAACAAATTCAGATCTATCTAGCTAGCTATCGATCATAGATATTTAAAAATCCATATAAGTACTGTCAAGAAGATTTTCAACAAATGCACAGTCTGGTCTACATTTGGTTGCTAATTGCACTGAAGATGAGTTTTCCAAACTTCTTTCTGGACTACTTAAAGGGAAGAATAGTTTAACATTCTAAATGTGATCTAAAAACTGGGAATGCTTTTTTTTTGGGGGGGGGGGGTTGTAATTGATGCCAAGTGTTCCTGAACATGTTCAAACCCAGTCTTGATTAGCCTATGACAATATTATAAAAATGTGGCATGTGAATTTTTACAGTTTATTTCTCTGTTTCATGAAGCGCTCGAGGATTTGTTCATAACTATGCTATGCTGCTGACCCTTTAACTTCTCTGATTTTCATCATGTTGTCAGAATGAAATGTCAAGGCAGACTTCCTTGTTTTACTGCTCCTAAGAAGCCATCACAGAGACTAATATCTGCCTCAGTTGTCATAGTCTTTAATTTAGTCTACTGCCCAGGAAGTGGTCCAGTTCATACCTTTTCCTTTTTAGTTAGCTAAACCAAACCTGACATTTGTTAAATGAAACAGCTGCTGTGGGGGGGGGGGGGCAAAACATTGCCTATTCTTCTGTGATCACTGCAGAAACTTCATCCAAAGACTTTGCTGATGATTTTGAATCATTCACTCCTCTGTACTCTCTACAAAGAGAGAGTTTTTCTATCCTCATCCTTGTGTTAAGTTTTCTCATATATATTTTAAAAACCTCCATTATGTAGTCCATTAAATCAGATTTCAATGTCAAATGCCCTGATTATCATTTTGAAAGGCCATCACAGGAATTTTGATTTGACTTCTCCATCTTCCATGTTTTGATGATCATCTGCTCATATTTTATATTCTTTGAAACAAGTCTCGAATGCACAATAACAACATAATACAGAATATTCCATTAAAGCCATTAAACCAATTACACAAATAAAATGAACAGTTTTTCTTCATCCACGTTAATTGCATTTCCTTCATATTGGCTTGAACTTGTGATTTAATTTTTTTTCTTGTTCTCTGTTGTAATTTTAATTAAGTCCTATTTAGTATTTATTTAATGGTGTGTGGTGAGCTTTTTAAAAAACACACAAAAACTGATCCCAAAACTTTTTTTTCAATTAATAAGTTTGTAGCCTGCTTACATTGGGTTTTAATCTCTGTACAGAAGCTACCTCAGAATATTGCCAATGAAGTGGGCTAAAATGTTTTAAAATAAATTAATATTATTCAATAGTGGGTTCAATAAGGTACAGAGTCACTCGTCTGCCAAGACAGACAAATCCTCTCTATTAGATCACACACAACTCAACCTAAGTCAACTGTCTGCCACACAAAGTTATATACTTTGTCGGGGTCCCGCTGAAGCCTGTGATTGGCCCAGTGCAAGTTCCCAAGTTTAAATCAATTGGACCATTTACATGATCCAGTAGCAGGACAGATCTTGTGTGCTGGCAGTATCATTAAGAGTCCCTGATGTTTGAATCACAGCTCCTGCTCTGCGGTTCCACTAACTCCATACACAACAAACACGTAAATGGAATATTAGATTCAGCAGTCAATCACATCTTGTGCTGGAATTTCATATTCATTCTGTTTTATTTGGAATGTTATGAGTTTTCATTAACTGTCACAAGAATACATGTTAACAACACATATCAACTCTGTTTTCCTCACAGTTTATAAACACCATAAAGAAAAGTATGGAAACTTGTGTCTCCTGCATTATTATAGTGAATTAATGGTTCATATACGTGTGTCATCAAGTCATAACCCTAGCAAAGGACTTTCAGAGGAAGTGAGAAGCAGAGGTAGTTTGCCATTACCTTTCTCTGCTGAGTCTTCTTTGGAGCTTTCTTATCCAACTCCCAATCCTGCTTAGTTTCTGAAATATGCTGAAATAAGGCTTTACCATGCTGCCTTCTCTCCCATTTATTTATCCTGTGGTATGTGTGTAATGTGGCCAGGAGATCCTAGGATTGTCTGGCTGCCAGGCAAGAGATGTTTGAAGATGGTTTGTCATTGTTTTTCCCATACATCATGACACTGGTGTTTCTTCCAAGTGCTAGACAGGGCTGACCGTGCTTAACTTCCGAGATCTGATAGAACTGGGATGCCTGGACTATCTAGGTCAGGCTAGTTTTCCTCCTGTATCAGTGTTTTAGCCTGCAATTACTAAATGTTTAAGTTCCCAGTCTGGGCTCCCTAGTTTTGCTGAGCCTGTGAGCACCCTTGAATTTATAAGAAAAGCGAGTAGGTGGTCACCAGCAGAGGCGAGCACAAAAACTCTGTGATGGGGTGCTAGAGCTAATTGCAAAGCAAGCTAAGCATTGCCCTAGGAAGGAGGTCACTGTTTTTGAATGCGTGCTCTCTACAGACACAATAATGGCATTTCATGGATTCTATTTGCCTCTTGCAGGAAGCAGTTATAGCTATAACAACAAAAGAAACCTTCAGAAACATAAAATCAAAGCCACATTTTTCACAGGAGTGCTGACCAGTGTCAACAAACAACCCCACAGCAACATCTTTAAAAGACATCTTCTCTAGTAAGTGGAGAATTATACAGTGCAGTTATCTGATGTTAAATCTGGTTTGTTCACATACTGCCAGAGTTAACGGATTTGGAGGCTCCAATAATACCATTTGAATCAGATACCAGCTTTAGAGGTGTCAATTGCAATCTCTTGTACATAAACTAAAAGCTCTCTAGAATTCACAAATCCTAAGGGCTTGCTGGAAACTTAAAAGGGAGAGAGAGGCCAATAGTGAGAAAAAAACTTTGCTAACTGCAGAATAAGATTAAGAGCCACTGAGTATCTGTGTTCCAAGCCAGCAGACACTTAGATTAGGTCAGATAGATGTGCACAAAAGAAATGCAAACACCTCTATTTAACCTTTATAAACTGAGCACAGAAGTAGGAACAAGATTAAAATAAAAGAAGTCCTTGGATCTGAGTGACACATTGGCGTTCCAAAAAAATTAAGCTTTGAGGCAACTGACTATAGTACTGGTATATCTGAGGGCTCTAGACCAGACAGGTGTAAGAGTTTGGTGAACAGTTCTGTGACTCAAGTATTGCATTGCTGACCTAAGAGTGTGTGTGAGTGACATCAAGTTTCATCTGACACTTTATAAATTAATGTCTTCCAAAATCTCCTATCATCAACACTACTAATACTAAAAGTATTAATAAAGTGTGGGATGCTTACACATCTATACACATTGGATCACAAATGGGTGAACAAAAAACACTGCTGAAGATCAGAGATGACATCATCAGGTAGAAGAGTGGTTCTTAACCTGGAGGTCGGGACCCCTTTGTGGGTCGAATGACCCTTTCACAGGGGTTGCAGCAGGGCAAGCAACTTGCAGGGTAGATTCAGCTTTCATCTGTCTGGAGCAGCAGATAAGAGCAAGATCAGCATAGTGGGACAAGAGGCAGAACTGAACTGAGAAACCAGGGGGGGGGGACACACAATTTATATACAATCATGAACAATGGATCTTCATACCATTGGTCAGTTTTGATTGGGGGTGAAATAACACTTGCATAATTTTATGGTTGGGGGTCACCACAACATGAGGAACTGTATTAAAGGGTCACGGCATTAGGAAGGTTGAGAACCACTGAAGTAGAAGGTAGTATGTAGCACACATCCTGTGACAGCTTCTTCATGCATTCAAGACACCATTTGATGTTGGGGTCATCTGGTGTTCAAAATGCATGTGAGAATGGGCCCATAGAGCCATACCTATCTGATAACTTCCTGTATTGTGCCAATAATACAGACCAGAACTGGGAACTGGGAAATATAGGCACCTTCTTAGGATGTCCAACATCACAATTTAGAGGCATTGATCATCAAGTCACCTCTGCAATCTAGGCAGCTAAGTTATCATTCCATACACATAAGCTACAAACCCAGGCAAAGCAAAGTAGACAGTAGCACTCAGACAACCCTCCCCTCCCCATGTGTCAAGGCAAGACAGAAGGTGGCTCCTGACCCAGATAAGCCCTGGGAAAGGTGAGGATGGCACCTGGCTTGGATGAGCCCCCATGGGGAAAGGCAAGACAGACAAAGGCAAGACAGACAGTCAAGCCTCATACAATGTGAGGAGAAGCAACGCAAGGCAGAGGGTAGTGCCTAGCTAAGCCCCATGCAAGCTGTGACAAAGGGCAGTGCCTGGCTTGGTCCAGCTGAGCCCCAAATTAAGTGAAGTAGGCACCTAGATAAGAGGAAGGAGGCAGTGTCCCAACTACACAAAATAAGAAGCAGCTCCTGGACTATCTGAAGCCAGCCAAGGTTAGGAAAGCAACACCTGGCCAATTAATTAGACATGCTTCCTCCATCCTTCACTAGGAATTCAATAAATAACAAATATAGCTGCAGCTGAAGGGGCAGATAAAGGGTTGGTGGGCTGGTAGTTGGGGAGAAGGAAGCAGATAAGGATGAAAATGGAAAAATATATAGCATGGGAAATTGAGACAGGTACACTTTGCAAGTCCTTAAAGGTTCCTTCTGGCAATCAGCATTGCCACAACAGTTGTGCCAATATTTTCTGGGGCAAAGTGTTCCAGGAGTAAAGTAGGGTGATGGGCTGATGGTTTCCAGTATAGGGTAGAGACCAGCTTTCTGATAGAAGGACCCTAGAGACCAGCCTGCTCAAGATGAGGTGGGAAAAGCACCTGGACCATCAAAGACCTGGGCTGAATCTGCACTTACTTTGTTTATTCCATTGTCAATCCTGTTGAATCCAGATTGATTTGCACTCAGGTCTTCCTCCCCCCCCCCCATTGAAACAGAAAAGTGTTCTGCACTGCTTAGGGAGGCTCAGAAGGGGAGGAGGGAGCCAAGCACAGCCAGAGCCTCTTTCTTTGTTTTCTTGAAGGGGGGTGAGGGGATTAGAGACAGCAGAGGTGCCAAGCACAGCCTCTTTCTTTGTTTTCTTGAAGGGGGGGGAGGATTGGAAACAACAGAGGAGGGAGAAAAAAATCCAATAAGCAAATCTCTACCGACAGAAGTTAGGGCTTCTGCTGAGAAATTAGGAGCTTCCCCTTTAAAGCAAGCTTGTCACCTGGGCAGACTTGGCCAAACAGGGCTTCTCTACTACACAGCTGCAGAGATCTGTATGATTTATCATGTTTTCTCATTCCGAATCTTCAAATATTGAGGGTTAAAACCACTCTTGGATATCGCAAGGAAAAGGTAGGGTTACTCCGGATCAATCATACTTGCTGCAGAGAGAAAATTTAAATCAGACAAAATCAAAATGGAAATCTCATTCAGTGGATGGCAGGGGACTGAATTGATCTGGGATTGGAATAAAATCTCCATGCAGCTTACACCCTGGAGAGCCTAGTTCAGATGAACCACACATGAGGCAGGGGTCCCTGACTCACCTGAGCTCTATGCAAAGCAACAGTGCCCAACCTACCCAAGTTCTGCATGAGGCAAAGCTAGCAGTGTCTGCACAAGTCAAGGCAAGTGATATCACGTGGCCTTCCCCATCTGAACTCGACCTGGCTCAAAACCTCCGTGAGGTGAGGTGAGGGAGGTGGTGGTGCTGAATCTGCCCAAGCCCCATGTGAGGAGAGGCAGGCTGCAGCATAGGCCTGCTCTGCACAAGGTGAGGAAGATGGCACAGTCTATTGGTTAGGCAATCTTTCTCCCTCTCCTCTTTGGAGAGCAAAGCAAAGTCAAGTAGTCTGCCTCTTCCTCCAGAAAGCTTCAGTAGCAGAGTAGAGGTTCAGCCCTGTTTCTACCAGGGTAGGTTATGCATGGCAAGAAACCTCAGACTGCCCCAAAAGACGGTGCTTTTATTTCTGTATGTGGAGCTGGTTTTGCCATGGAAAAAACACCGTTGTATTTTCGAATATGCACAGCATTCCCCCCCTCATAGCAGCCACTGAGTCTTTTCAGTGCAGTATTTAAAACTAGCTTTACAATGGCCCTTCTTTTACAATGGTCATGAAAATGCCTGGTTTTGCCTGCATAGATGCTATCATATTTTGATCTCCTCTCCTGTGCCACCATACCAATGAGGGAAATGGACAGCATCTAGTCCCTTGTCTAACAGTGGCAACTTGCAGTGCCCCCTGTTTGGCACAGACCCTCCCACTTCTGCTATGACAACATTACACCAACAGAAAATTAATTAATTTATTCCCTCAGAGACATTTGCAAGCATTTCAATCCACTCTCTACAATGAACAGAATACCTCTGAAAGGAAAGGTTATGGTATTTTCAAAAGACTGTGTGCCCCAGTGTAAATTTCCTGTTGAGGTCTCCATGTAAATGAACTACAACTCCCATAAGGCCCTGCCAGTAGCATGTTTAGAGTGGCAGTCATGTGACATTGCAACAGACCATGGCCTGCCAATGAGCATCTAACACAATGGAAGAATTGACCACCCACTATTTGCCATGGTAAGTCTGTCTTTCAGTGCAGAATCCTTGCAAAAAAACTGACCATTTTTTTTAAATGACAATTTTAAAGGGTCAGTGTGCTGGCTTTGATGAAAACATTTACATGCATAATCCACCCTGGTGCCAATGTTACAACCACTATGCTACACAATTTTAAAAAAATTACACTGTACTTTGACAAGGCACAATCCAATCAGTTTCAGATAAGTAAGTACAAAATATAGAGTGCATGAAGTAGGTAAATATAGAATTTTAAAGTGTACAGATACACAATATTGAAATGTTTTGTCCAAACTATGACAAGACTGATTAACTGTCAGTCTTGCAAAAAAAAAAAAAAAAGATCACTCCGTAACATGACATCAAGACTTTCAGCAATATGTAGTTCATTGTTCAAATACATTTCCAGTTGGTATTTTCATCCCACACTCTAGAGAGGGGAAAAGAAGAACTAATGATGATTGATGGCTGTGGAGGGGTTTTGCTCTGAATTTGTTATGCTCATTGCCATGTTTTTAAGACCAGCTTGGCATGAAATGTGATTATTGGTCCTGCAAGTCCATTCTCTGCTTGAATGACACTCTCTGTGAAAGATATGTCCTCTGATGCATCACTTGTCTCTTCCCAATAACAACAACAGTAGCAGACAGGGTGAAGGATGAGGTGCCACAATGGCCACCCACACGTTCATTTCTGAATGCTTTGCCATAGTAAGAAGCAATTAAAATTAGCCGGAAACCTCTTTTCTTAACTAATCCAATGCTATATGATACTACCAGCATTAAAGCCTATTATGTGCAAAATACAATGGGCTCTAGGTGGTGGTTAGTATAGATGATTTGTAGTTGCGGTGGAGTAATGTAGTAGCCCCCTCCTTTCACACCTTTCAACTTCCTATGATGTCTGATAACCTACCCCTTATTTCTCCCTTTCTCCTCTTCCCTTTGTGTGTCAGTATAGACTCCTTGCTCCCATTTCCCTTATCTCTGTTGGTACCCACCATCCTTGTTGTCCCTCCTTTTATCCATCAGTCTACCCTAGGCTTGCTGCTCTACCCACCTTCCCTACACCCGCCATGTCTCCCTTGCAGCTCTCCCTATCTATCTCCACAGGTGGTTCCACACACCCCACCCTTGGCATTCAGTCTCTCCTACCCTCAGTCTCTTCCCACCTACCTGTTACCCTTTATACTCCACTGACCCCTAATGTTGACATTTATTCATCAGCACACTCACTCTCATGCCACATAGCCTCCCAGCCCTTGGCACCCCACTAGCCCCATACCCTTTGCATTCTCCCTCTCCCTGCCCAAAGTCCAGCTTCCCTCTCTCAATAGCCATTCTCTCTTTCATATGGAGATTGGTTGCAGTTCCAGGAGATTACCAGGCCCCACCTTGAGACTGGCAACCCTAAATTCCAAAGCCCCTGCCCACTTACTAAATGCTTTTGAGGAAGTGTGCATGCAGATTAGAGCCTGCCATGCTTAACCACTACACCATGCTGGAAAGGTGTTAATGTGGGAATTACCTGGTGGAGCAAAGGGAAAAATAGGGCAGGGAGTGGGTACAGGAGGTAATGATTTGTGCCTCCAGAAGGCCCAGCCCCCTGGCCAGCATTGTTCAGAATTTTCCTAGAAGGAAACTGCCAGAGTGAAAAGTGAAGTGGAAATCAGGCTGAAAGGTGGCTGCCAATGGCAAGAAAGAGGGCAGCTCTGAGGAGATGGGTTATCATTCTCCACCCATCTTTCTACTTGCCGGATAACCACCTAGTCAGTGTGTACTGGAACATCCTTAATGAAAATGTGTAACATCATACAAGTCTATTGGTATGGAGCATTTTACTGTCCATTATTTAGGGTCTCTGTTCAATTAACAACTTTAAAAAATTAACATTGTTATTTTGTACATAACACAAATAATTGTCTCTGTGTTTGTCTGATCAGGGAGCATCCCACTAACAATAGTTTGTTAGCATCCATCAAGTAGTAGGATCTGAAAATGGGTCTTTTTAACCATAACTATTTTAATTGTGAGAAGGTAATGTATAAGCACAGATAACCCTGACCTGGATGACTCAGGGTAGCATGTTCTCATCAGATCTCAGAAGCTAAGCAGAGTCAGCCCTGGTTAGTACTTGGATGGGAGACATCGAAGGATGCCCAAGGAATAGAAAATGGCAAACCACCTCTGTTCATTCCTTGTCTTGAAAATCCTCCATGGTTGATTTAAATCAGCTACAATTTGGTGGCACTTTCCACCACCATGACTGCTGATATTTATTTATTTATTTGGCTCTGGTGATGTGGATATACTGTTCTAGCTACTCTAGTTTAATCTAAAACACTTTCCCATTCCCCAAGTATGAGACACCTAACTAGAGCAAATTCAATTAAACCATTTTGTAGAGGCAATTGAACATCTGCAAGCCAATTCCTGGTTTCACCAACTAACCATGTTGCCCTTTATGTCTGACCTGAGTCCCTCTGTGCATCAGAGCATTTACATCTTGATCCACCTGCTTTGAACTTTGTTGCAGTGTTAATCAGTGTCAAGAGAAGGGAACAAGGCTTTCTTTGGGGCTGCCGGGTTTTTTGGGAGCAGAGTGTTTTGAATACAAAATACCAGTGAGATGAGAATAGAATGTTTGTCTGAGTTTACAGCTGGGGCAAGAGGTTCAGTGTAATTCCAACACAGACACAACAAACTAGTGGTGGAGAAATGACGGGGCAGGGTGAACGACCGGCTCAAAGCCACAAACGGCTTTGCTGTCTGTACAACTGATGATTAACTGTCCTATTTTTATTCAGTCCTGTTTGCTAACTCACTGAACCACTGTGAAAAGAAATTATTCTCTGTCTTTAGAGTCATACTTATATACATTCAGAAAGCTATCTTCCTCAAGGTCGTAATTCATCCAGGAATGTACAAAATGTCATCCATTTTATCATTCACATTTTTCACAGAAATCTTTATTTAGGTCTTTGGTCATTCTGGGTGAACCTGTTGGCTACTCCAGACCCAGGCTTGACTCTCTCTCCCCCACCTTGTTACTAAAACAATCCCAACAGTATTCCTGTGTCAACAGACTTAAGCACCCAAAGCTGGATGAAGCACATTTTGTAACAAGTCACGACAAGGGCATGAATTATAGACTAACATGATTCATTAAGCAGGCTTATTGATATGCCAGTGATCTTTAAACATTAGACAATTAACAGAGTTCTGCCAATCCGTGGAAAGACATGTTGTACTAGCAGATCTTTGAAAATGGACTTCTTGGACCCAATGGTGGTTTTTAACTTTTAGAGGCTGTTAAAGACCAGTGACATTTAGCAGCAGAATCAAATTCCAAAAAAAACAAAACAAAACACTAATCCAATGTCTTTTACAGGCAGCATATACTTTGCTGGATATTTTAGTAGGTATTAGTTAAGTCTAGACTTGTAAAAAAAAATTTTTGAAGCCACATTTTTTCCTACCCCCCCCCAACCCCACCCTAAAAGAAGCAGAAATTTGGATGGAAATTACATACTACATATTACATATTACATACAATACTTACACTCCTATCAAGCTGTCAAGGATTCTAACCCTATGGGTTCCCAGAACTAGTTTACACAAGAAACAAACCTTGTAATATATATAGAAAATTTATTTGAACAACATTTCAGAAATAGTTTTTTTCTATTTATCAAAGGCCATAGCTCAAGCAGTCTCTATATTACTGTCTATTGCAATCTCAGCATGCTGTAGTCCAGGCCTTTAGCCCATCAGAATCCAAGCAAGTTATTTTTTTCTCCAGGTTCTAAGCCCAAATATAGCTTTTTGGCCAACTGGAATCAGCCAGTGATGTCAATCCACTTAGGACGTGTTCTTGCTGGAACCTTCTAGAAAACTACCTCATCACTTCTGATGCTCCCCCTCCCATTCTGTGGGCCAGAAGTTCTCATGAAGAGCCAATTACTCCCATTCCTTCAAGTTATGAAGATGAAGGCCATGTAGATAGAAAGGCCCAATTAGCAGCTCCTGCGTGATGGAATGAGCTTGTTACCATACCAATTAACCCTTGAGAAGAATTAGAATTGCTTTGCCTCACACAAACCTAAGTTAATTTTACTGCTTTAACAGCATAAAATGCTTCATTTATAACATGCCTAGCATATAAAATTGCAAAATTTTATATGTTTATAGAACACTATATAAACACCTTAGTTTTATATCAGTAAAACTGCAACTATACCCAATACTCGAGAGAAAACTGCATGCTGATGCACCCTATGCTATGTTAGCCTATGCACCATAATTTTTCTGTATGAAACATTCAGTTTCCCCCTGAGGCTCTGGTGGAAATCCCATTCATGTTCTGAGGTTCCACTCAGCATGTATACTGTTTTAGGCAGTAAAAGGATGACCTACAGACTTTACACAGCCCCTTTTTAATGTATTTAGTTATAAAGCCATAGAATTGGAGGTAGGCAAGTCCTGGCATGAGCACCAGATGCAGCACAACATCACATCATTTTGCTCAGCGCAATGACCATTTTACTCCACCCTGAAATGGGGAAGAAGTTGAGCTAGATCAAGCTAGAGCACAGTTCTGGGACTTCTTTTCAACCCATAGCAGTCATGAAACCAACTAGAGTGGGTACTTGTGACTTCAGCCTTCAGGAGGGGTCTGTAGATCTGATGAAATTAGAATTGATCTCCAAGCTACAGAAGTCTGTTCTTCTGGAGAAAATAGCAGGATGGGATGGTGGACGTCATCACATTATATCCCACTGAGATCTCTTCTCTCCCTAAGCCCATCCTCCACATGCTCCAGGAATTTGCCAAGCCAGAAATGGTGACAGTAGCAAATGCCCACAGGTTCAGTATGTATTGCACAGCTATAGTATTGTTAAGGAATGTTTTCAGAGTGTGAGACAGGTATGAGAGAATGTCAGGTAAAGAAAAGCAAAGGCTATCACTGCTGCTACCTTCTACTTAGACAGACCTGTCAGTTAAGGTGGAAGGGGGTTAACTGGAGTTTTACTGTACTATGTACATATTTAAATTTGGACTTTTAAGCTACCTTCAGGCACAAGAGAAAAGAGGAGTATAAATGTTTTAATAGGTAAATAACCCCTCCTTCATAAACAGATGTATTTCATTTAGTACTCAGGCAGAAGAGGGTAGCCTATCTCTGCCATAGAATGTATTACACATGCAAATGAAAAAAAAGCATACCCAGTGTTTAGAATTAAAGCACAAAAACAAAATTATCATATCAGTACTTGAGAAACAGGGGCTACCATTCATCAACTTTTTTCTCTCATTGTTTGAATATTTTTGTTCCCTCTTTTGGAAAAAAGTACCCTGTAAGATAATTTTCAATAAACAAAATATCAATACAGCATTTAATAATCATAATAAAAAACCAGCTGTCTGACAACAACAACCTTTTCAAAGCAAAAGCCTTGCTGAAAGAAGTTTTTTTTAAAGCCTTCAGTAAAGATACCAGGAAGGGTACTCCAGGATGGAGGGTGTTCTATAAATTTGGTGCCACCACTAAAAATGGACTGCATCACATTGCTTCTCAGTCTATATCCAAAGTTCTGGGGAAAGAGGGCATAAGGAAGAAAATTATTATATGTTCCTGGTATTTTGTATGCTTCAGCAGTTCTTATAGTATATGTTCTTATAACAATTCTGAGAGGCAGGTTCAACTGAGAGATCATGCACAGATTTGCTGCAGAAATTTGGAAGGAGTCATATAATATTTATTCATTTATTAATTGGACTAATAGCCCGCCACTCCCGTGAGGCTTGTAACGGGTCACATTCAATAAAATCTCCATAACCCCTCCCCCAATACAAAGAAGAAGAAGAAGAAGAAGAAGAAGAAGAAGAAGAAGAAGAAGAAGAAGAAGAAGAAGAAGAAGAGTTCATTGTTATATGCCGCTTTTCTCTACCCAAAGGAGGCTCAAAGCGGCTTACAGTTGTCTTCCCTTTCCTCTCCCCACAACAGGCATCCTGTGAGGTGGGTGAGGCTGAGAGAGTCCTAATATTCTCTGCTCAGTCAGAATAGCTTTATCAGTGCCATGGCGAGCCCAAGGTCACCCAGCTGGCTGCACGTGGAGGAGTGCAGAATCGAACCTGGCACGCCAGATTAGAAGTCCGCACTCCTAACCAGTACACCAAACTGGCTCCTGCCTAAAAACCAAGCAAATACAACCTAACCAAAACTAATCCAAGTAGCGGCAACACTACACAACCCAACCTATATTCCAAGGGGAAGAATAAACGAATTGCCGCCTGAGTAATCCTGGGGGGGGGAGGGGGTCCAATCTACCATTGAGGCGCTGGCCTCAACCATAAACCTGGCGGAAGAGCTCCATTTTGCAGGCCCTGCAGAAAGCTGGTAAATCCCGCAGGGTCCGCAGCTCTTCCGGGAGCTCATTCCACCAGGTGGGAGCCAGGACCAAAAAGGCCCTGGTTGAGGCCAGACATGCCTCCCAGGGACTGGTACAACCATCAAATTTGTGCCTGCAGAGTGCAAGGCACTGCGGGGGGCATAGGGCGCAAGGTGGTCCCTCAAGTATGTGGGTCCCAGACCGCGGGTTAAAACCAAAGGTTAAAACCAAAACCTTGAATCTCATCCAGGCAGCAAACAGTAGCCAATGCAGCTGCCTCAGCACAGGCTAGATATGGGTCCTCCAAGTTGTCCCTGTGAGGACCCTAGTAGCTGCATTTTGTACCAGCTGTAGTTTCCGGATCAGGTGCAAGGGTAGGCCCACATAGAGCGAGTTACAGAAATCTATTCTGGAGGTGACTGTCGTATGGATCACTGTGGCTACGTGGTCAGGAGACAGGTAGGGCACTAGTAGCCGAGCCTGGCGAAGATGGAAAAATGCCTGGCCTGCTACCTTTTTGACCTGAGCCTCCAAAGTTAGCGAGGCATCTACGGTCACTCCCAGATTCCTGGCTTGGGACACGATGACCAGTTGTATCCCAGCCAGTGTTGATGTTCTGTCTGATGTTAACTCTTATCTGAAAGTTCTGGTTGCCACACACAAACATATAGTGCAGGGGTAGTCAAAGTGCGGCCCTCGAGATGTCCATGGACTACAATTTCCAAGAGCCCCCTGCCAGCATTCGCTGGCAGGGGGCTCTTGGAAATTGTAGTCCATGGACATCTCGAGGGCCGCACTTTGACTACCCCTGATATAGTGCATTAAAAAATGTATCTATATGCTGTGATTACAGGGGCATATATACAAGTGGGGGAAAATAGCAGAAGGACCATGGTGCATATAGGATATCTGGCAAACAGCTGTAGTTCAGTGGCAGAGCATCTCCTTGGGGTACAGTAGGTACAAGATTCAATCCCTGGCACCCCTGGCATCTCTCGCTAAGAGGACAAAACAGCAGGTGATGCAAGATACCCCTGACTTAAATCCTGGAAAGCCACTGCCAGTTTGTGCAGACAATACTGAATTTGATGGACCAATGGTCTAATTCAGCATGGAGCTGCTTTGTTTTTGTGTATTTTTCCCATTGGAGTAATTTGTACATGTCTGTTTCCCGTATGAGGAGATGGTGGCTGCAGAGTCATAAAATTATGCTGTTTTCGGATACTTTTTCGATGACTAAAGGGAACTGCATAAAAAGTGCATGTACTGTCCAGTATGGCATCATGATTAGAGTGGTAAGACTACAGTCTGGGAGACCAAGGTTGAAAGCCCCACTGTACCATGAAACTTGTTGAGTGATCTTGGATGAATAATTCTCTGTTAACCTCATCTACTTCAAAGGAATGTCAAAGTAGAATAGAAAGCTTCTTTGGAGAAAGGACAGAATAAGAATGTACTAAATAAATAATGAGGCAGACTCATTTTTTGGGGATATTGTAGGGGGATGAGTGAGCAATACTCACATATTTATTTGTTTGTTTATTTATTTAGATTTTATACCGCCCTTCCATATGGCTCTGGGCAGTTTACATAAAACATTGTAGAACATTTACATAGAACATATAACAATATAACAGATAACAATAATGATATAACATGCCAACCAGAACAGCATTTCAACAGAACATGCTCCCACTAGTTCCACTGGGACCCAGTGTAGTACCTGTAGGAGCCATGGCCCCTGCCAAAATCCTTTTCCAGTGTCCACCATGTGCATTTAGAAAGTGGGCAGGGGGCCAGATAGGGCTTTGCCCAGCGTGGTTTCTGACTGGCCTCTGGAGATCTGAATGGCTGTTCAGATTTTTAAAAATTGCCTGGACAACAATTGCCACCACAGCCCAAGGATATTCACTCTGTGAACAAACATAAGCTGTGTGTATGCAAGAAAATATTTGTAAACAATATGTTCATTTTAGCAGATGCCCTGTTAAGCAGAGATTCTGCCTGAAATGTTGAAGAGTTAATATTAAAGTATGCATAACCTCACTCCTTCACCTTTTGTGGACAGTTCTGCCTCTGGGTGCTATTTTGTTGCTATGCCCTCCACCAGAATTCCAAAGGTATCCACAGTATCAAAAAGTGTGGGGCTCCTCTATCCCAATTCCTCTCTGTTTCTCACGAAGGACACAGATCTAAGAAGTAGATACAGAAAACTATGAAAATATGTTGCATATATCCATTGGCCACCTCTGAATCTACCAGTACCTTGGCCAGATCTTCTTTGGTACCATATCTTCCATGTCTTTTTAAAAATGGCATAAGATTATGAACCCATCACAGAATGGTCCTTGTTCCAACCATGCTCAAGTACTCTCCAGCTATGCTTACTTCAATCTGTCCCAATAATCAATTGTTTTGCTCATGCAGGAACAAAATGACCACTGTTTATTCTGTTTCCCATTGAGTGTTATTACTAAGATGAATCGACTAGAATTCAAACCCAAAATCATGTGAGAAAAAAAAAACTAGGCCATCAGATACGCAACTCTGGGAGGCAGTCTTGGGGGTTGTTTATGTGAATTAGTCAGTTCTCTGCTGGTATGCCTTGCAGAGTCTCCATTACTACTGGTGTGGAAAGCAAATCCACAGTGCATAATATGTACAGTAATCTGTACAGTGTGAAGGGAAAGCAGATGGCAAGGAAGTATAAAACTTTAATGTTCTCCAATCTGTTTACTTATTTAATTAGCGACCATAATAATCACCCACTGTGTGCTTTGTTTACATGGGGTAGTGTTGATGCATTCCAGCAGGAGAAAATCCTGAGCAATGCATCAGTTCTAAACTACTGGTTAATTAGAATTTGAACGCTAATATGCCACTCAACAGATTATTATAATAGGGATTGTATTAATAACAAAAAGGATGCATCTATGTACAGGAGTCCCACTGTTGGGAGAATATTCCACCTCAAGATGGCAAAGAGTTCTCCCTCTATCAGATTGTAAGCATGATCCACATTGGTCCACTTACAGTTTTCTATTTGTCTTGCAGGTGGGGTGGGTGACCAATACAGTATGGAAAATGGGAGGTAAAACCATCTGCTGCTGATTTTATTCTTGGATGTCCACAGGAAACCATATGTTTAAATGATCACCCACACTGGGAAAAAATGTCTTTACACACAGAAATCTAAGCAAATGGTGAGAAGAGTTAGACTAGGTAGAATTTCCCCCCCATGAGATAGTTTCCAACATGTAGGGTCATGGCACCTCAAAACCAATTTACCTATTGGGCAATTTTTGCGTACCCAAAGAAACAACTCAGATGCTACTAGATATCAAAGGGCATGTATCACTTTAAGCAGTGCTCTGACTGCCAGAGGCTACCCATTGTGGGCTATTAATGCAGCAAAAAACCACGCTGATAGAACAGACCGTGAGGCTCTGTTACAATACAAACTCAGGCTGAAATCCAACAGGTTAACCTCATCTTTTGAGTTCTCAGATTATTCTCGTGAACTGCAAAAAATTATACACAAACACTGGCATATGGTTGACCATATTGAGGGCTGCAAGGAAAAACCACTTATAGCGTGGCGTTGTGGCAGAAATATTCAGGATATTATCAGACCCATGGAACGCCCTATTAATACTTTACCAATGGGTAATCATTGTTGTGGTAAATGTATGGTGTGTAAATATATGTTGGAAACTAAAGAGTATCAACATTCCAATGGCTTTAAAGTACATGTTAAACAATTTATTAATTGTGAGTTCAGTAATACAGTATATATGATTATATGCAAATGCAAACTGTGCTATGTGGGAATGTCATCCAGACCTCTTAAAATTCGAATATCAGAACATAGGAGCCGACTGAGAAACAAGATTAAAGATGCTCCTCTCGTCTCACATTGGTTGGAACATAATCATAGCTTAGAAGAATTCATATTCTTAGGACTGGAACAACTTCAACCTTCACTATATGCCAAGGACAACATTATCATCTGCCTTCAACAATGGGAAAGTTTTTTCATTCATCATTTGAATACTGTGATGCCGGGGGGTCTTAATGTCAACACTGATTACAATGTTTTTTTTGTAAAAATCTGTTTTGGTTATTTACTTTAATGGATCTGGCCCCTTTAAATAATTGACTACACCTGTAACTGCCAGCTTCTCTATAAATATTAACTGAAGGTAGCCCTCATGGACACTTTATGAAATCCCCAGATAATTATGAGCATTTTGCCAATGTGATACTACGATTACTACTATGACAGTATATTGGAAGGTATGTTATGCTGCTTTGTAAAATTATGAACTATGTTTTGGAAATTTTACATGCATATATTGTCTACTTGTCTATTCATTTTGCAGAGCAACCATTGACGAAGATAGAACACTTAACCTAGGATCCCGTTTTGGTTGACTCTTTATGTTTGATCATATGTTTGACCATTTAGACTTTATGTTATAACCATTTCACTTATAAACATAGAGAAGACTACTACATCATTGTGCCTCGTGATTTCCTTTTTTCTTCTGGCATACTTTCTCAGCAAGACACATTAGTAAAACAGTGCTTTGCAGACCAATCCAGTCTGCCCTCTCTGCCATCCCTGGCAGTAAATTTCCAACCCTACTATGTGAACCAAGGACGAGGAGAGCTAAGAGAGAGTTCTTCGCAGCTAGTCATAAACCATGGGATGGAAGAGGGTAGGGAAGGCACAGAGAAATGAAAGGAACATGGGGTTAGGGAGGGGTCCTATTGCAGGACCATTGAATCTTTAAGTTGACACTCCTGGGATGCTCAGGAGAGTGATCATGACACAATTTACATATGATTTTCCATATGACACAGTGGAACCAGGCTATGTTCTCCGTGTTGTGAAACTTGACTCTGTCAAGTTCTCTCCGTTGTGAAAATATGACAACAGCAGGGGAAGGCCTCTCTGTACTGTTATAGCTCTCCAGAGGAACTGATTGGCCACTGCATGAGACAGAATGCTGGACTAGAGGGACCACTGGTCTGATTCATCAGGGCTCTTCCTATGACATCACCAGGTCCATCCTGTGACATCATCATATCTAGTCTGTTTGGGGTTCTTGTTTTGTTGTTAGCATTTGAGAGCAGGAAAGTATATTTTGAATATCAGCATCATTCAGCATCTTGCCTACGATTTGCAATCCATCTCTTGTAGTGCTGCTTCATTGACACCTAGATATGGTGGAATGGCTGCTACTCAAAACCGCAGCCAGTTGGGGCATGGAGTCCAGCGATACTATTAGAAGCACCAAAAAAATAGTCAGGGATATGACCTGTCCAGTAAGTTTTGGTGTCCTAAGCTGGATGGCCCAGGCTAGCCTGATCTCATCAGGATATGCTAAGCAGGATATGCTCTGATTAGAACTTGAATGGTAGACCACCATGGAAGTTCAAGGTTCCTAAAGAAAGGCAGGCAATGACAATTCATCTCTGTCTCTTACTTTGAAAACCTGATGTCAGTGGTTCTCAACCTTTTTGGTGCCACGACCCCAGCTTCGAAGGTGGCAATGTGTGTGTGTGCACACGGGCAGGTGGCGTGCGTGCCCATGCGCAGAGGCGCACAACAAGGAGCAGGCACGCAAAAATCTGTTGCTGCCACCACCTGCTGCTGACTGCCACTGCCGCTGCCTGTTACTGCCGGCTGTGGCAGCGGTGGCCAGCAACAGGGCAACCCTGCAGAAGGGGCCAAGCAACCACAAATGGGTCACGACCCCAAGGTTGAGTACCACTGCCCTATGTGCTTGCTATACGTCATCTGCAACTGGACAGCCCTTTCCACTGTAGCTGTTGGTATGGTTCATGCAGCCTCCAGGTTTTATATCTTTCAAACTTTCAAAATTTGATGATCCAGCCTTAGTTAATTTATGGTTAGACGTTAAACATACATATTTTTTTCATGGAAAACTGGAATGAATATTTCTAACAGAAGACCAGCAAAAAGGGCACACTCTGTTTTGCTGTACCTATATTTGGGAAGAAAAAATTCTCTTCCCCTTCAATGAACATACTTGAATGTGTACAACCAGTTCACCAGAGTATTATAAAAAATGGTAGGTCTGTGTTTGTCCATCCTATACCCCATCCTCCCTCCTCTGCTTGATCAAAAGTGATGTGAGTTTGCATTCCCATTCCTACAGAGGATAAGCTGTATTTATTTTGAACATTTAAAAATCTGCCTTTTTCCAAGCTAGGACTCAAATTGGATGGAACATGAAAGGTATACACAGCAATTTCCCTGTAAAGACCTGGTATAGCACCTGTGCATGCTGCAACATGATAGAAAAAAAACAGAAATCTATTATGAACAGTGAGAACTCTCTCATTTACTGGTAAATCGTGGGAAGAATTATGACCCATGTAGTTAGTGACTTAGTTAGTTAGTGACTTAAAATCTGCTGGAATGAATATAATTAAGTAATCACAACTGAGTAGGCAACATAATGGTAAAACAAAAACATCTTTTGTCACTTTGTTTTTCTCTACCAAAAAGTTTAGATTGGATCCCTGCCCAGTTGGGTACTGGCATTACAAGCATGTGACTAATACTCAGTTATTCACAGTGCTGAAGGGCTTGAGACTGGCACACCATGGACCCTGAATGAAGCAGAAATTTCCACTGCTGAATTGTGGAACTGTAAATATTTCACACTAGGTTGTGCAATACTGTTGCATTTTGGAAGGCAGAAAAAGAAGCTGAAAAGAAATGGGGGGGGGGGGGAATGAAAGGCTTGATTTATATATTATACAAAACATACATGTACTTTGCCATATATCCACACTTGAAAGGTAAAACATAAACAGATTTTAAAGAGGGATTAGTAATGTTATGGGAGAGTAGCTGTGCATGATGCATAATTAAAAATGGAGAGATATTATTAGCATAAAGAAACACATCTTTTGTTGCATTTAGAAGGATTAGGATAGACTTATATGAAGTAGCAAGAGTCCCCCCTTTGCTTCATTCTTACACTGTGACGTCAATGTTATGGCACAGATGGAAGAGAGATCATAGATAGACTTATCCCCAAATCCTAGCCTTCACCTTCAATTTCCTTGCAGAGTGTTTGTTTTGTAAAAGGAATGAAAATATAATGGCAGTCCTGATTATAGCTTGCATGAAAAGCACTCTAATTGGAAAATCCCACTCTTAAATCTAACAGAGTTCACGTCTTTACATACGCATGTGCTGAGAACCAGCATTACTTTTGTTGTTGTTGTGCTTTTTCCATTCTGTGTCCTATGCAGGATGAGAGAACAGTCAGTTGATCCTGCAAGGAAAAACAGTAGGTCTCATGAGCTACTTGAACTTGAGAAATCTGATGCCTGAAGTCTGGCCTTTGTCTCAGAAGTTAAAGGCAAGTTTCTTATTACATCCCAGAGGAATAATGTTGATGAGGACCTGATGACTGAAAAAGAAATTTGTGAAACAAGCGTAAGACATGATAACAAAAGCTAATGCAAGAAAGAAACTGTTGAAGAAATAAAAAGAAATCTATTAATGTTTATTCATCAACTAGCAGAAAAGCCTGTTGTATCCCTGAATATAACACGAAAAAACTGGCGGTTCTGAACAAATGTACTAACAGGTAGTTTTTTTCTGTTAGTATCCCTGAATATAGTAGCCCCCACCCCCCACCCTGGACAGGCCAGCCAAGGCCTAGAGAGGCCTCAGTGGGCCTTGTTGGGGGTGGGGGGTAGGTGCTGGCGGCAGTCTGATTCCCCCCCCCCCAGTGGAAGCCTTGGCGGGCCTTTTTGGGGTGGAGGAGAGGCACTGGTGGGCAGTCCACTCCTTCTCCCACCACCCTGGCAGCTCTACCAAGGCCTGGCAAGGCTGCAGCTAGAGCTGCTCAGGGCATTGGGAGCATTTAAACATTGGTATATCTTCAGACAAAATACATATCGCTCATAAATATGGAGGAGGGAGAAAAAAGTTATAATATTTGTCCAATCTTCCTGGATCCCTTTGAAGAATAGGCTAGGCAAAAAGGGATCTGAGGTCATCATATAAGGGACAATACAGAAATACAAGACCAACTGCTGTGGTTTCTTCATATATGCTCATATATGTGGGAGTGGGACACCACAGTGTCTCCCATCAAGTAATGCAGATGGCAGAATGTTAAAATGAGCCCAAGTGAAAGCTATGTTGAAGTTTGATCCTTTGCTTAATAACTGACTTGGCCTTTAAATAACCCAGGGTTATTAAACTGCTAGAAGAGTTTCCAATGGATTGTAATTTTGCTAAACGGTACCTTTTCCATTTTGATTGGAATGTATGTTAGTGCTAAAGGTGCAAGACCCATAGGGGAGGAAATAAGCTTCAGCCAGCCATTAGTGCTATGTATATGCATGCCCAGGTTCCCAGAGAAAGTAAACCAGCCGCTAACTGTGAAAACTGCATTGGGAACACAGCAAGTAACTGCAAGTATGGCTCTCAGAAATTTAATCTGCACAATATCAAGAAGACTATATGTACTTTGTGTCCATAACTTAGAGCCATATAGCAACTGTGTGGCAACTCTGAGCACAAAAACATGCAAGGCTGATGGGACATGCTGGCCACCTCTAATGTAAAAGACTTTTTTTCAGTGTAGTGATGCTTCAGTGTAGAGATGCATTCCTGGCCATGTTGTTTATTTGATGTCAAATCTGGGGGGGGGGGTATTTTTTTCTTGCACACCCCCCTAACCATGTGTTTTCATATACCTGATGAATAAGCATTAGTAGTCGTCTCCCTGTATTGGTCTTCTCATATTTACTCTACAATTTAGCGTGAGGAATAAGATCAAATGCTGACTTAAAATCGATAAAAGCCAAGAAAGCAGGAGTTCAAAAGTCGCAGGGAGCAAAAAAGCAGGAGTATACAAACAGCTAATTAGAAATGGTTAAAGGTTGCATGGAGCAGAATGCAGGGGTTTAGATTTTAAATGGCTCATGAATCAATATGAACCATGTCAGTTCATGAACTAACCTCCCAGTTTGTCTGGGTTCTAGGTTCAACCATAAACCAAAGTACAAAAAATGTGGTTTATGCCGATCCTTAATTCTGTGATAAAATTAAAATTCCAGACACCCTGCAAATCTCAACTACTTAGGGAGCAGTTCCACAGCCTATGAACGGCAGTCAAAAGTCTCTTCCAAAAGTCTCTTTCAGACTCACCACAGATAAAAATCAGCTTGTACAGAAAGGCCTCAAACTTAAGGGCAGGTTGATAAAGAACAAGGAAAGTTTGCAGTGTGGGTCGAAAACTGTGGAAAATGAAAAATTCGTGCTGAGAACAATTTCAGAAGAAGGGTACTAAATGACCTATATCTGGAAGTGCTTTTCTATTATTCATAGAAAAGTACAGGGGACAAACCAGGATGGTGTAGTAGTTAGGAGCATAGACTTCTAATCTGGTGAGCCGGGTTTTATTTCCAACTCCCCCACATGCAGCCAGCCGGGTAACCTTGGTTCCAGGAGCTGCCAGCTTAGCTTCTACTTGTAGGAATGTTTCACACTGGTATGGAGACAGATGGGGCCAGCAGTAAATAGTAGGGTGGAAGCTGTGGAACACTGGCATTGACAGTTTTATTTCTGATATGTCTTTGGGTTCGATGGGTCTGATTGGCTGGTTTGGCAGGGAGTTATCATGTGGGTGTGTGTGGATGCTGTGACACAGCTTACTAATGTAACAGGATTAATTTTTGCTTATATATTCATACTGTTATGATGGTCAGTTCATAGTCTGATGAAGAGTGCTTGCACTCGAAAGCTCACACCTTGAATAAATCTTTGTTGGTCTTAAAGGTGCTACTGGACTCTGATTTTATTGTGCTACTTCAGACCAACACTGCTACCCATTTGAATCTATCCTTATGAAGAAAACATTGGAGAGCAAGAATGCTTCTCAGTCACAGCCAGCCTGCATGATCTTCTAGGAGGAGAAAGAGATGCCAATGAGGCCAGATTCAACTCCAGCCTCTCTTGAGTTCACATGAAGACATATGAAGAAAGGTTGGGGGAGCTTCATCTGTTTAGCCTAGAGTGGAGACAACTGAGAGGGGATCTGATATCCATCTTCAAGTATTTAAAAGGGTGCCATATGGAGGATGGAGCAGAATTGTTCTCTCTTACCCCAGAGTGACAGACCAGAATGAATGGGATGAAATTAATTCAAAAGAAATTCCATCTAAACATCCGGAAGAAGTTCCTGACAGTTAGAGCGGTTTCTCAGTGGGACAGGCTTCCTCGGGAGGTGGTGGGTTCTCCATCTTTGGAAATTTTTAAGCAGAAGCTAGATAGCCATCTGACAGAGAGGCTGATTCTGTGAAGGCAAAGGGGTGGCAAGTTACAGTAAATGAGCGATTGGGATGTGAGTGTCCTGCATAGTGGAGGGGGTTGGACTAGATGACCCATGAGGTCCCTTGCAACTCTATGATTCTATGATTCTAAGAAGAGAGAGCTTGATGGCTCAGAAAGTACAAAGGAGCACCTGTTTGGCTGCTCAATAATGGTCAGTGTTAGGTCCTGGAGTGAGTCTATGATGGACCCCCGCACATTTTCCCACACTGAGGGAAATCCCCCCCCCCAAAAAAAATTATTGTTGCCTCACAAACAGAAATGCCTTTGTAGCAAGCTGACTGTCCCACATTGGCTTTACTCAGCCCTGGAACTTTTTGGGAAGTTCTAAACCTTTGTCAGCCAACAAAGTATTTTATTTTGTAATGATGGAAATGTAGTTGGAATGAGGAATTAAAGTTTTGATATACAAATCAAATATTTTGCATAGAAGTGCTTAATGACAGGCTTTTGGGTGGTTTGCAATTTTTTTCTTAGATGTTGTGATTTCTTTTCAATAAGTGGCTTTTGATTACTGTGTTCATCCAAAACACATTAGGGTTTTGTTTTGTTTTTTGCTTTGTGAGTTCCTTTGAACTCCCCTGGTTTCTAGTATGCAGGTACCCACTGCTAGTATCTCCACTTTCCATTCCTAGAAGAATCAGTATCCTGCTGACTTCTGAGAAGTGCAAAGCATGTCTTCTCTCACATAAATCTAAGGAAATCCTCTCATCTGATGTCTTCTTTTTCACTAGGCGGAGTTCTTCCTTCTCCCCTCAGAATATTTCCCCCCTCTCCTTTGGCCTGAATTTAGAATATCACTTCACTGCTTAAATTCCTTCTGCCAAAATTCCTTCTGCCAGTTCTCCAGACACTGTGTAGACCTGGTTTCAGTTTTTAGTAAAGACTCTGTTCTCTGACTAAACATCTTCTCCTTAGAACAGATGTCCAACCAAGCACAGGCAGGTTCTGTCAGACTGTTTATGCATGGGAGGTAAAAGCCAGGCCAGTGCTCACACAGTAGCAAGGCTAATTCCTGCTGATGTACAACACTGATGCTGGACTGGCTGCCTCCTGGCCCTGGCCTGCTTTCTGATGGCCCCATGGTAAGGGCCCCCATGGAAAGGTGTAGTTTTACACCTTTCACAAAGGTGGGATTGCATTGTCATACAATCCCATGCCTGTGGAAGTAAACCCCTACCCCCACTGCTGAAATGAAGCATTGTGGAACCTTTGTGTCCCAGAGGTGTATGTGTGCATGCACAACTCTAAGGCACCATGGAAAATCTTCCCTTGCTGGTACACAAGAAGTGATGGGGGCATGCTGCCTGCCACAAGAAATCAGTGGTGGCTCAGCTGCTGCTGTGTACTTCAATGTCTCAGAATAACAACCAGATTCAGAATAATCTCTCTCTAGCACACAGCTACTATAGCAATGTCCTCTCAGCTGTTGGTATCCAATCAGAATGCTTGGAGCTGCTTGTCACTCAAGCTCTCTCTCTTAGTGAGGAATTTTAACCCTTGACATATTTGATGCTGTTCTTTCAACACATGGGATTTTACTGTTATATTGCTGTCCATCGCAGAGTTCCACCCACTACAAAGAGACTTCTAATTATCCTTAAGCTATGCTTGTGGGTCCCTTATCCCCTGAGGCAGCATTCTAGGACTAAAAATTGGTGAATTCTTCCCCACTTTTCTCCCTTGTGCCTACTGAAGTTTTAGACAGGATGTGTGTCAACATACAAGTTATTTTAAGAATCATTGACTAAAAAAATTACTTCAGTTTAATCAAGGAAAAGTAATAAAATTATTTAAATATTGGTTGAAACTCTTCTTTAGACTGGCAAAATAGATCCTTTATTAGTATCTGATAAAGGGAGCTTTGACTCTCAAAATTATACCCCCAAAAGGTTGTTGGTCTCTGGATTCATATCTATCAAAGATCCCGTTATCAATAGCTGGAATTATGACAATAGTGTATATAATAGACATTTTTAAAAACGTTATTATAAACTCTTAAATGTTTATTAACAAGATAAAACAAGTTTAGCAAGAAACTCAGAAACATGCCCCTAGGGCTCCTGCTGACAAACTGGAATTCTGTTATATGGTCCCTCTGGCTGAAATGCTTGAGATACAATTGTCTACATATTAGTTAATGAGGTAGTACTTGCATTCCATTCTTACTGGGTTGCTCTGCCCCCTCTCCTGTCAGCACTATTTCTCAAGGGAAACTGCATAGATCATGCTCACATGCCCAGCAACATTGGGCCACCCACAGTAAGGTGTAGATTTCTGCATAGTTAGAGGACTTCCTAGGCATGCCTAAAAAATGTAACTGCAAGTTTCCTGAAAGAAAACAGAAAACACTGAAAAATGGTCTGAGGACGCGGAGGGTCCAGCTTCTTGTTGTGTTGCCAGGGATTTGGAGAGGGAGGGAACTTAGTGAGGTGCAATTGTTGGAACTGCAATCAGCAGTTAATTGGATGAAGTCAGCTTTGAAGAGCCATTGTTAAGCTGTTTAAGCAGCTAACTCTGCTGCTGGCTCCGGAGCTTCTCAGGCATATTTTACATGATATAGACATCAGTATGAGAATAAATTATACTGCACAATTTAATGCAACCTGGTCAATGCAATACCACCTCCACATCAGGGTGTGGGCATTCCCATCTGTCTTTTTATGCAGGTGTGAAGTAGGGATATACATATCTATTTCTGTTTCTTCTCATTTTTATGCATGGTCAGGAAGATAATTTTTGTTCCACAAATATACTGTTTTCCTTTGGTTCTTTCATAATTTTACGCTTTTATATAATTTTATACATTTTTACATTATATGCATTTTTGGCCATTGGAACAACAGTCTCTGAACTAAGTTTGCAAGACGTGAATGACTGGAGGGATAGCAGATGACAAAGGAACAGGTGAAGCCTTCGTTCTCATCTGCCATTTCTTCCCTACAAAGACTTCCCCCAGTTCTGCTTCCTTTGCCTGTTTCTAAATACGTTGTTCTTTTCTAATTCTCGAATGTAGTATTTTTGCTGTTTTATCTGCCTCCTTGTTTTTGGGGAACAAAGCTTTGTCTCTAGCTGTCTTCTTGACTGAGGAGAGGCCCACCCTGTGTGCAGATTAGGGAGGAGGAAAAAACTCCAGATGATTAGCCTAATCAAAAGATGGCAGGAAATGCACTGCATTCCGACCTGTCAAGCTAAAATGTATGAGTAAGAAGAAAAGTTGTTTCTGGCATTTCTCCTGCACTGAAAATCATGACAAACCCACGATGGCATCTCTATGCATGATTGGTAAAACTGAAAGCACCATCCTGCCCCAAAGCTCTCTACAGAATGAAGTTTCCTCATTATTCTGTGCTAATACACTTGAGTACTTCTTAATCCTTGCTTTACTCTTCTGTCCTTAAAGAACATTGATCTCTTCTGATTTTTACAAGTATATAAGCAGGTACTGAAGACTTCCTGGACATGCCAGGAATTATCAGACTTCATCTTATTTACACTGTGATCCTGCAGGCAGAGTCGTATCTGTGTTAAATTTTAGCACAACACCAACCTCATCGTGTTTTGTTCTGCCAATGTGGTGTAGATCGTGAGTTGAATGTTGGACTTGAATTGGGGAGACCCAGGTTTAAATCCCCACTGGATCATGAATCACTCAAACTCACCAGGTTAATCTCAGGTAAAATGTAGTGGAGAAACTCATGTATCCTGCCTTGCACTTGTTGAAGAAAGGGCAGGATAAAAATGTTAAAAGGGCTCTTCAGATATTACAGTCATGTATATTGTAAACCCACCACCAATAACCCTGTAAGTTTGGTTATTAAAAGGGAAAAATGCATTCAGATGGAGATTGAATGTTTTGTTACAAAAAGAAACAGTTGAAGAGTGCATGCTACTTTAGATGCCACCATTATATATGACTGTCAAGTTCTGTAAAAAGGCATTCACACCTTCAGAATGTATGGACATGAAATCTGAAAAATCCACTGGTCAGAGCCCTTGTACCAAGCGTTGACTGGTCCCCGGTGATAAAAAGGTTGGGGACCACTGCCTTAAGGGTCTCTTATGGTCCTCTGAGAGTCTTTCCAGACAGATTCATAGATGTTAATAGATGGGGATTATGTCACCTTATGTTTATTTTTAAGGGGAGTTGAACAGTTTAATCTGGGATTTTATCTGGTTTTTGTAACATGCCACAAGTCTATGGAAAATCCAAGAAATAAACAAACAAACCTACTGAAGGCATAGCCAAATAATTTTGTGAACAACCAAAGCACATGTCCAGCCATTACTTCATAATATCTGCTTGTGTGGCATACTTTCGTGAACAGGTTCATGCTATGGCTGGAGCAAACTTTAATTTGTAATGAGGAATGTAATCCATATTACCAATATGTTTACTTCTATGCACACTGCTTGGATGATATTTTCATTATTTTTTACCAATGGGGAGCTTATAGACCAATTTGCAAATTGGATGAATACCATACACCCCACCATTCAATTTAGCATGCAGACCAGTACTACACAAATCCCTTTTTTAGACATATTGGTGCACATTGAAAAAGATCAGTTAACTGTTTCTTCATTTCAGAAAGACACAGATGGAAATACCTTATTGCATTTTCAATCCTTTCATCCATGGCACCTCAAAACCAATTTACCTATTGGGCAATTTTTGCGTACCAAAAGAAACAACTCAGATGCTTGTACCAAGGCAATATGCATGTGATAAGAATGGACATTGACCCTGTTCACACAGCATGGTGGTAAAACTCAAGTATCACATATTTCTATTACATGCAGTTGATGGGTTCCTAGTATTTATGATTGTGACACCTGAAAAGATCTAGATAGACAGTAGTAATAACAATGTTATCTCCTTTCACAATGCTTAGGCAACAACTCAGATGTCCAGCTTTACATACCAGCCTGATGGCAACTGCAAGTTATTGTAGGTGAATTACAGCACGCTGCTAGCAATTTAGCGCTGTCTTTAGAAAGCATAGATTCCTTCCAATAACTGTTTAAGCACAGAACAGCAGACGTCTTCCCAAACTCTGTGAGGGCTTCATGTTAGCCTACTAATCTGCTCTGACACTGTCTATTTCCATATCATTTGAGACCCCAGCACTCATCAGTTTCTTGGGGAAAGAATCATAATCATGTTGAATAGGTAGCAAAATCACTCACACATCCAAGAAAGATTTATTTTAATTAAAATTGTTAACAAAATCTAGTGTCTTGCCCTCATTAAAATAGACTTGGTATAAATATGCATCAGATTCCTATGAACACTCGAATGGTAAGACTTTAAAAAAATCACTTGTATTTTTTTCTCAATGTGGTCGTATCTGTTGATATTTATATCCACATAATCAATCAATCAATTGCTTTATTATGATCCAAGATCAGCATACAGATACAGCCATATCAAAAGACTTAGGTCTCCATCCACATAATCAGAGACATGTAGAAAGAAATGAGATCTTTCTGAAAACTTGAGGAATTCCCAGGTTTACAGAAAAACCTAAAAATAAAATGAAGGAGGAGTTAATTCTGTGAAGCAGAGAAGCAATATTGGTGCACAGACAACACATCTGTGAGGACTCTGTGACAGGAAGGTGGGGGGACTGGAGAAATGCAGCAGGGATACATCCAAGTAGAGCAGGGGTAGTCAAACTGCGGCCCTCCAGATGCCCATGGACTACAATTCCCAGGAGCCCCTACCAGCATTCACTGGCAGGGGCTCCTGAGAATTGTAGTCCATGGACATCTGGAGGGCCGCAGTTTGACTACCCCTGAAGTAGAGGATAAATGAGACCGGTGCATGATCTGGTGAAGCAATGAGGAGGATAGGATTCAACTCCTCAAGTCATGCAGGTCCCCTGCTTGTTTATTTCTAAGACTGATTTTTCATTCTTCTCTTAAACAGCTGGTGGCAGAACATAATGAAGTAGTAGTAATGGGTGGCCGTTAGCATACACTACATTTAACTGTCTGCCTGCACAGAAAGCAAGCCAAAAACTGGCTGAAGTAGCTCATGAACTACTCAAACTGCTCACTGAACAATCAGTTCTTTGCATTTGATGGATAAGCAGGACATAAGCTGAATTTTCAGATGCTCAAACATCACTGTTTATAACTGCAAAGTCGCTGTTACATGCATGTTTCCTGTTGTATCTGTTTGCTTGTTTGGATTGCAGCCTATAGCTTTATTTTAATATTACTACTCCTTGTGTCAGTGGAGTGAAAGGAATAAGTTTTGATTGCTACTCAATTAAACCAAGGTTCTTGGGTGCCTCTGTAAACTGAGATGAAATCATTTGTTGAAATCATGCCATGTGCTCTTAAAGTTTAAAAAAGTTTACTCTACAAGAGTGAACATGTTAAATGAATCTCATGCAATAAGACAAGCCTATGCTTACCCCCCCCCCCGAAATGAGATGAGAACGGAAGCAGCACCAACCACAGTCCAAGATGCTGTTAGTCACAAATTAAGGGTTATTAATCACTAATTGAGGAGGTAAAGATTTCACATCAAAAGTGATGTTCTCTGTGCCCACTTGTCTAGTGCCAAGGCAGGGCATGATGACTGTTTCTGAATTCAGGTGTTTCTGTATCCTCAGGGAATGAAGAAGACATGAGAATAGTTTGCAAATAGTTTCTCAGGTTCTGCTGTTTATTTCATGCTTGTAGACCTCTCGTAGTTCCCACACATATATTTCTCACCTTATTCTTCCAGATGGTAGAAATTATGTGCCTTTTTGTAACAAGTGGAGTGGTGCTGCCATCTTCTCTGATCCCGGGCAGCCTGAAGTTTCCAAAATTCATTGCTGATCAAATGTTCAGTCAAAACGACACCCCAAACTGAAAGTTTAAAACATGGAAAGTCAATCTGACAGCCATATATGGCACATTCAAGGACAGCTCCCAGTAGTTCAGGAAAACATGTTTGGAGGCAGAAGCTGATTGGAACACTAAAGGAGCTGCTTTAAGGCATATATTGTAGGAACAGGTAGGACAAGGCTTGCTCCATAAGGCCAACATGGCACAGACTTCAGGGCTTGCCTTGCAGAGCTGATGTAGCCCAGAGTGCCTGGCTCCTCAGGGATGCCATGACATGGAGTAGACAGCAGAGCTTTTCAGTAGGGACAACATGGCATGGCACAGTGTGTACTTTAGAGCTTGCTTCATACTGGTTAAATTGTATGCAGGGCTTGCTCCACTGAGATGACACAGTATGATGTATACTGCCCCAGATCCTTTGGGACCAGAAGTTCTGCGAGAGGTGTGCCTCAGCAGTTCTAGTTTTTACCAGGAACAGTGACGGTCCAATGGGAACTGTAATAAAAAAATACTGCGTCTGAGATCCATGATGCAAGCAGTTACAATCTAACCATTTCAGACCAGCTTGTTCCAACTGCTTGAAGCAGGCAACATCTATCCTCTCTGCCCCATAATCCTGTAACATTCCCAGAGTTAGGCTGTGTTGCATTAAGGGTATTGGCCATACTTAGCAATTATGACTACTGCTGTAGTATAATGAAACAGGACTGTAATCTGTCCTACTGTTTATTGTATGTTTTATCTTGCTCTTACTGCATTCATTTTTGTGTTGTAATTTCATTCTTCTTTTTTCATTCTTTGTGACATATAGCCTTACGAGATTTCCTGCCACGGTGATCTTTCAGCTCTGCTCCCCCCACTCCCTGGCAAACTTTAATCTAGCAGGATCCAAAATATAAGGTTGGAAGCATACTATAAACATCATTTCCCACCTCATGTCACACCATTCTAGAAAACCCCCAAATTGCTGTAGTTTTTATCATAGAGATAAGGGATTCTTAGAACATTGTGGCATTGCTTCAATATATAAAGAGAAACAACACTGCGACATTGCTTCCCCACCACTTTTGCTCACAGTGGAGCTATGGGACCACTTGGTAACTATAATGACATATCAAGTCTCTTTCTGTATTGTTTCAAATTTTTTGCAATCCTACTACTATTGCATTGTTTGTTAGATGTCATACACTATTTGAACTCATTGTCTTACGCTGTGTAATCAGCTGTGAGTCTCATTGAGAAAGGTGGGCTACAAATAAAGCAAATAAATAAAATAATAAATGCATTGAACTTCTCATTTGCACTACTAGCCTCAAAGGCACTGGTTTTAAATTGTGTATGTGGGGTGGGGGGGAGTGGAAAATAACATGGCAGTATCTTTTCCAGTCAGCTGCTGGACTAAGGTGTATTCAAACCTACTGCCTTAAAAGCAGAGCTTGTTTCTCATGTATTTTTGCCTTGTGAGAGCTGGCTTTCTTTTTCTCTAATGGTTCACAAGCCACTGTTTCTCTTTCTGCCTCTAACTCCTCCTGAGGCCGGATTCAGCTCCAGCATGAAAATCCATAAAAGTTAATATTGACATTTCTAGCAAATTAGAAGGCAGGCCGTTAAATTAAAAACCACAGGCAGTACGTGGCATCTGATTTATAGTCAGAGAGAGTTGAATTTGGGTCAAAGCTCTAGACCTGTCAAATTTTGTAACATGCACAACACTGGTGCATGTCTGGGTAAATGGAAAGGGAAAGAACCAGAATGCAGTTCTCTTGAAAAGGGGTGGTTTCATGTTTTTATGAGAGTTGCAATCCCACGCTCAGTTAAGCTGCTTAAAAACTATTGATTTTAGCCAAACTGTGTGGAACTATAGCCTTAGGGAAACTGCCTTTGAATTCCTATACGGTCATGCACCCAAATTGCATCATGGCTGTTTTACATAGAACATCTGTAAGTAAAATTATGTTTGCTTGCCACAGTGGTCACATATAAGATGTTGTGTTAAGCAAATGATGAAAGTCTACATGGAAAAATTAGTCAACTGTTTTGAGAGTAGAAAGGGAGAAGATATTAAAGTGATTCACCTCAGTAAAGAGTCACCGTTTCACTCAATTTCAGTGCTGAGCTGGGGCCATCCCAGGTCTGGCTTAACTCAGAACCCTGTTTTCCCTGCAGCAAGGATAATTCCGTATTCCCTTTTTTGTGCTGGGCAGCAATAGGGCCTATGTTGGGCCTGGGCCATGCAGAAGGGAAGAGTCGGGCTGTCCTGGTCCGGCTCCTCCTCACCCACAGCTGCGAGTACAGCATCCTGGAAGGGACAAAAATGCCCCCCCCCCAATTGTGTTGTAACACAATACCACATTCTTAAAAATTAAAAACCAAACTGGCCTATGCTCCCACTCAGCATGGCTCACCCTCGCCAGCCTGGCTCCCATGCTGGAGCACAAATCTAGGCGGATGAGGTGCAATGGGCCGAATGCTCTCCTGTGGAAGCAAGAAGAGGTGGAGAAGTCTGCCCTGGCTCAAACTCCAGCCTGGAACCTGGCACGGAGCCTCCATTGTGGAAAAGGTCAAGAAAGATCTAAATCAAACCTATCACCCAAAGGAAAAAAGTTTCTCAACAAGGAAGAATTGAGAACAAGGGTTGTCTGTATGAATTTATAAAAATGTAGAGCCTACAACCCTTTTCAAACAATTTCCTGCAAAGATTAAAGATGCATTATGGAGGAAAGACTTGTTTGAAGGTGTTTAAAACGTCCTATGTCGGTAAAAGCAAACACATGAAGCTCCTTTGTACTGAGATTGACCCTCCTTATCCATGGTTCCTCTATATATTTGTGAAACAGCATTTGGGGTGGAACGTGTCCAGCTGTCCAAGTTGGAATAGGGCCAATATTGGCCCTTGCCCTGCAGCGGCCACCCTCTGTCCCTGGATTCTAGCCTCTTTGCTCTCAGACGTGCCTCAGTGCCTGGAGCCAGCAGCAGGTAAGGGGCGAGGGCCCTAGGCAAAGGGTCGTGGTGGAGGGCCTGCTAACGAGGGCCTCCCAGCCTGCTGACTACCTGCTAAGAAGCTCTGTCCCGGGCCTGCTAACAAGCTGGCCGGGCCCCACCTGCCCCACTTGAGTTCGAGCAGCCCAAAGCCACCTTAAGTTGCCTGCCTGGGGGCCAGGGGAGGGGCCCTTTCAAGCTAGTTTGTTTATGAAAATAATTATTGTTTATTCTGACAGACAAGGAGTCTTCTATGGCAAAGGTCATTCTCATTCCCTACTACCTTATCCTACTACAGAAAGTCCTTTTCCCTGAAAGCACTTTCCTGGGACATCTTCTTTCAGGGCGGGGGGGAAGTAACTCTGTAAATCCAATCATAAACTTGGACATCAGCTTGGACATAAACTTGGACATAAACTTGGACACTTGGACATAAACTTGGACATCAGGTAGAAGAGAGTCAGGCACATATCCCCTATGAGTTTGGTTCCCCGAGCATGCTGAGTGGGAGGGAACATTCTACCATGAAACTTATTTGGCCCCTGCAGGACAGGGTTCGTGTCAGTTTGTAGCTCGTGAGTCAGGCATGCCACAAACTATAAAATGAACTGCATTTTCCTGGTTTCTGCCCACCCCTAAAGATAATTCCAAATATCTAGCATTAATTTAGGCTCATTTTCTGGGGACATGCCCCCCAGGCTACAAAGATGCCTGGCCAAAACAATGGTAAAAAAAGTCTTAGAATTTCTCGAAGCAAACCAGAACTTGAGTAGTCATCTGTAAGATGAATTCTGGTTTCAGTGTGTAACCATTGCTAGAACACATCATGGCTTTTTATTATTTTATTTATTTTATTTCTTGTTATTTACATAATTTGTACCTTGTGCCCTTACAAGGGCTACCAAGGAGGTTAACATTTTAAAATGCATAAAATCCCCATATTTCAAAACAATTAAAACTAACCTCCTCAGCATACATCATTAAAACCATTAAAAACCATTAAAAAAAACAAAGAAAGTTAAAATACATACAAAACATAAAACCAGCAATGAAAACATTGGTTAGGAGCCAGCCAGTATGGTCTAGTGCTTTGAGTATCAGAACATCATTTGAATCTCTACTCTACCAAGGACATTTGCTGGATGTCCTTGGGATAGTCACACACTCCCAACCTAACCTACATCATAGAATTGTTGTGAGGATACAAATGGAAATGGAAAGAATGTTGTCAGCCAGTTTGGGTTCCCAGAAGGGAGAAACATGGGGCATTAAATAAGCAAATAAATAAAATAATAATAATCTATAACTCAAGGAAACTATGATTTAGCAGACATAGGGAATAATTTTGATAATGAAACCTGCATGAATAGTCATGTTGGATGATCCTGCTATGGAAAGAGAGATTTCTTATTGTTAAAAGGAAAAAGTGTGGTTTTGAGGATAAAAATAAGTCTCTTAAGTCATCAGGTTGTTATTGGACGATGTACGTGGAAGAAAAATTAAAGAGACTTAACATTTGTGCTTTATTTATGACACAGATCCAAGTTGGCTTGAAAATAGGAAAATTGAAGAAGTTTGGAACAAGACAAGTTTTTTAGCAGACACCAGTGCTTTTGAATTATTGGGGAAAGCCCAGACACAAGAAATACAAAAAGGTTACTCTAGCTTGTAGTTAGTTTCGTTGTAAAAGTTTCTTTCTGTCTTTTATTATCCCATTCCTTCTTTTACTGTTCAACAAATTTTAAACTCAATCCTACAATGATGCTTCTGGGCAATTCGTAGAATGCTAAGTGACCTCAGGTGAACTAGCAATAGGTTACAAATTAAGATTTGGAGTATTTGGTGAATATCAGCAAAATCTAGAATCAATACTCTACTGAACAGTAAGTACTCAGATTGGTTGTGGTATCATTTAAAACTTAGGAGTCAACAGTGGTCAAGGTCTATAGGAAAAGGAGAAGCGACATGTACAGCTGATTTGTTTTGATGGCCAAAGAGAAAAGTCACTTTTCCAGCCAAATAGTGGCACATCTGCTCAGCAGTGGCAACCGCTGCAGTGACCATGAATCCCCAGTAGCAGATGCCATTCTTTCTGCTGTGAATCCAGGTCCATATTGTAAGCTGGGTTTGCACAATGAGAATCCTTCACTATATTTTCTGCTGCCTTTTGTATCCTGTCTTTTCTCAACAGTTTTCTCTCTCCTGCATATCACATGCATTTTGTTTTTCCTTGGGTCTCATACATAAGGTCAACAACCTCCAAGTGGATCATGGAGATATCCCAGAATTACAGTCCCCATTGACTAATTTCCTTGGAGAAATAGTTTTTTCAGAGGGTGGACTCTCTAACATTATACACTGCTGAGATCTCTCCCCTTCCCATATCCCACCATGCCCAAGTTCTACTTTGGAATCTAAAGGAGTTTTGTAACCCAGATTTGGCAGCCTTGCACATAGATTGTAAACATGTATGAATTTAAGCATTACATTTCAACATCTGCATGCCTCCTCCCCCCCCCCCCCCCCGCCATGGGCTTTTAACCTATATGTTTTGGTTGATCCATATTGGCCACTCTTTCTCCTGGAGATGACTTGGAGAAGTTGCCAGTTGCCCAATAAAGAAACTTGTGTATCCTGGTGGCTGTATGAAAATGACCCAATTTATTAATTTTATTACATTTGTATATCACCCCCTAAGGCTCAGGGTGGTTCACATAGAACATAATAGAATAATACGTTAAACTGACTGAATATAATAAATAAAGATAACAATAGTAATAACCATAAACAGAGAGTAACATTCTAACAGTGAACAATCTAACAGATCATGACTGGTCAGATCTTTTGCATGGGTTCAAGGGATAGAGGTTTGGGGCCCAGTAGGTGTTGTTTAATTGTGTTCAACCTCAACCCAATGTCTGATGGAGAAGCTCCCTTTTGCAGGTCCTACGGAACTGTTTTAGTGGAGCAAATAGCAGCTTCCCAGACCACAGGCATAGTGCCTTCAACTCAGGAGGCCTAGTCTCAATATGGATCACACCCATGTATGCCTGTACAAATCTCAATACACATTAGATCCAAAGTCCTTGTGGATTTGTGGATAGATTTTGTAATATGTGAATCAGTTCTTAATTTTGCTTTTCTCTAGCTTTCTTCAACATTTTTTTTAATGTATCTCACCAGAAGTAATTCAATATGATGGACAAATTTGTCTTGGCTCAATTCATAACTGGCTGAGTCTATATATATCTAAAACATTTAAATGTCACTGTTCCACCCTCAAGGTGGGGTCCTCAAGTTGGGGAACAATTTGGAAAAATCAAAACATGCACATGTGATGGAGAGAGCTAAGCTTGTCCTTCTTTTTCATGTCAACCAATCTGGGGCTCTGTCAGAGAAAGCCAGCAGCAGCCAATCAAGGGCCTCTGAACCATGATAGGGAGAAGAGAAGGAGGATCATAACGGGGGAAAGAGCTAGTAACTGCTGTTTGAGTAAGATAGGGTTTTTAGAGGATTGTTAGACAGGTGAGGGATTTTGCTTTGCCTCCAGAACTGGGCCATTGTGCAGTGGCCTAGTGTGGCTCATACTGATGGCCCAAAATAAATCTTGCTCTTATGGCAATGTATGTTCTCCTCTTTGATATAAAGGGAGGGAAAGGTTATAACTAGGTTTTACCAAGGCAAAGGAAAGGGTACCTCACAATTATCATCACCTCAGGGGTGGCTGTCTGTCAATGGTGCCAAACATTTGCAAGCCAGTAAACAAATCTTTCTTTGGCCTCTTTCACAGTGGTTCTTGATGGTGTGACAGGGAAGTGTGGTGTGGGAAGCAGTCTTCAGTTAACCCCATTATCAATACACACTACCATTACAAGGACAGTGGCCCTGGCCAGGGTGGAGGTTTGCCCACCTAAAATATTTTAATGATGATTCCTGTCACCCCAGATCATCACTACATAGTATAAAGGTATTTTTAAAAATCAAAACACATAAAATTAGACAAGACTCATACATACTTAAAAGACATACACTGGAGTGTCAATATGGGAATGCCAAATGAAACAAATCTTCATCCACAGTTGGAAAACAATAATAAAAGGGAACAGATGAGTCTCCTTTGTGGAGGGAATTCCATGAAAAAAGTTGTGCCAAGACTAGGAAGATTCTTTCTTGGGTTGCCACACATCTAACCTCAGACAGCAAGGATACCCAAAGGATGGTACCTTATAGAAGCAAATGGAGGCTATGAGATGGTGGTGAAGTCAGTAAAATGCAATTTTTACTCAACTACCATCATGTCTGCAAACTCACACCCAGCACAATTGTGTAGGATAGTTCAATCTCTCACTGCCCTGGCAGAAGGGCACCAAAATAGCAGTCAATTGGAAATCAACTGTGAGGCATTTGTGAGTCACTTTGCAGACAAAATCTTGACTCTCCTCTGTGACCTCCCTCCAACTACATGCCCACCCATCTTATATGTGATATAAGAATAAGGGTGCCCCTCCAGGAGATAATCAACCTTTCTCTCATAACAGAATTCCCAGAGTGACTAAAAGAGGCAGCCTTACACCCACTACTGAAAAAAACCATCTTTAGACTCATGAGAGCCCAACACCTATCGACCTATGGTAGGAAGAGCTGTAGCAGATCAAATATCAGCATTCCTGGAAGAAGCTTCAGTCCTAGACCCATCTCAGTCAGGTTTCCAGCCTGCCCATGGGGTAGAGACAGTGCTAGTCACCCTGACGGACGATCTCCGTCACCAGCTGGACCGAGGCAAGTCAGCGCTACTGATACTACTAGATCTCTCACCAGCATTCAACACAGTCAAACATAAGCTTCTAGCTCGCCACCTTGCTGACACCGGAATACAGTGGCAGACCTTCAGTGGCTAATCACTTCCCTCTGGGGTTGTGGACAGAGGGTAGCAACAGAAGAGAGATCATCAAGCCGACAGAATCCCAGAAGGAGCAGTCCGATCCCCAATTTTATTCAACATCTTCATGTGCTCTCTTGCACAACTGGTACAGAATTTTGGGTTGGGTTGGCATTAAAATGCAGATGACACCCAGCTCTTCCTCCTGATGCACTCGAAAGCTCATGCCTTTAATAAATCTTTGTTGGTCTTAAAGGTGCTACTGGACTTTGATAAAATTGGGGAATGCAAACCAGAACAAAGGAGAATTCTTATGCAAAAGTGTATTTTTCATATATTAGAAATTTGGGGAAAATTGAGGTTAATCTATTGCCAGATGATCACAAATCCATATATGCTCTCTGTCAGTCTAGAGAACTTTACCTTTTACTAGTTGCCACAGCACATCTCTCTTAGTTCCTAAGGAATACTTGCATAACTTAAACTCCAGTTTAAAAGGTGCAAGGACCAATATAACACAAAAATTTATACCTTGAATTAGACTTGAACTTTGTTCTGCTACTTTAGATCAACACAGCTACCTACCTGAAACTATTTACCATAAATCTATCTCAGTTTTTGTGGCTGGGTTGTAAATGCTTTCAGATTCTTTCAGCAGGAAAGGAAAAACCTATCATTTTAAAGGTCTTGCAAATACAGAGGTCAGGGTTACATAAAGAATGCAGCCCCATTGTTAACTGACATGCCACAGGCATATTTCTGATGTATCAATTCTTCAACAAAATCACAATCCTTTGGGTTGGCAAGCCAGACCAAAAAAGACTCTCAAGAAGTAGCTGTTGGTTTTATTTATTGGCAGAAAGTATTTCACTGGTATAATCAAACAAAACCTTGACAGTATGTTTGAAGGCAATGTCTAGTGCAAACAGTGTGTCTCAAGCACTTTCATTGTGACACAAAATGAGCAGTTGCAGGGACAATAAAAACAGTTGAGGCTTTGACACCCAACAGATGAAAAGCAAAATGTCAAGGGAGATTTACAAGCCAAATTCCAAGCAGCTAAGCTGTCATTTTTTTATCACTCCCACAAACCTATGGGTGGTTATGAGAAACAGGAGTATTTTTATGGCCCAGGCTGAATTACAAAAGTTACTAATTTTAAAACATGCCACAAACCACAGGCATGTACAAGTGAACCCCAGATCTATCATCACAATCACACAAGACCGGATTTTCCTCTCACTTTAGACATCGTAAAATCAGGAAACAGCTATAGAGATGCAAACTAGAGAACTAGTATTCACATTTTCCAGACCAAAAGCCCATGGAAATGTAAGCATGTAGGACTGTTACATCAGGATTATGTACACTTATACTGTTTGTCCTCCTGTGGCCCCAATCCCCTGCACTGGAGAAACTGAGGAGCAAGAGAAAAAAATGGCCAGGAAATGCCTTTCATAGTGAATCTCTAGGAATTTCCTGATGTCTGTAACATCTTTACCATAGAATTTAGGGTCAATTTCTAAAATACCACCCAGAAGAGACTTCTCAAGTAAGAAAAAAACCAGGACCCTAAAACAGCAAAGAAAAGGGTTGGCATAGGCCTGAAGAATGATATTGGAACCAGAGGGAAGATTTTGAAAAAGAAAAACAAATTGGGAAAGAGATGAAAGCTGCATATTGGCAAGAGATGAAAATTAAGTTTACTAACTTCCAGGTGGGGCCTGGAGCTCTCCCAGAGTTATAACTGTAAAAAATACCTTAAATAGTTGAGTATAGTCTCTGGTGAATATTCTCATTAATATCTTGTTTCTCTTTTCTCTGACAGCTTCCTATGACGTGAAGTGCCTTAACAAATAAACTCCTCTAGAAATAACCCTTCAATTGTTTTTGAAAGCCACTTTAACATTCACCCGGACTTGCATCAAATATCTAAGAAAAGAGTTGCTGATATTACTTTATGTTTTGCTGTTAATTCCTGTTGCAGGATGACTCTAGATTTTTTGTTAAAGATAAAAGCTGATCTCAGAGGCTCAGACTCACACATGAATGATCAATAATGCACGAAGCATGCAATGGAAACTTGAAGTTGGCTTCTATTCCTCCCAGAGTAAACACTATTCATGTGATGGGAAATTGACAGAAGACACCGTCAGAAACCAAAACACTCAGGAAACAGGTGAAAGGATCTGTTAACTGGATATATCCTGTACTGAGATGGCACTTGCAATGACCTTCCTGATGCCAGCTTAACTACATCTCCCAGCTATAGGGTGTGTGTAGGATTGCCATTTTCCAGGTGGTGGCTGGAGATCTCCTGAGATTACAACTCCAAGCTACAGAGATCAGTTCCGCAGGGGGAAAAATGTGCTTTGGAGAGTGTAGGATTACACCTTGCTGAGGTTCCCCTCCACCTCCAAGCCATGCTTTCCTCACATCATGCTCCCAAAATCTCCAGGAGTTTCGCAATCCAGAACTGGCAGAAGTAGGCCAGAATGTCATGCTAGACTCGTTTGAGGCTGAGCTTTAAAGCCATACACCACCTTAAATGAAGACCTTTTCAGATGCTACGTGTGTGCATACTGAAAGCCTACCAGTTGCATCTATTGAGAGGGAGGAGAGGGACTACTCTCTGTCCTCCGATTTGCATGAACAGATGTAATGCAGCATACTTATATGGCTCAATATGTATAAATATGAATCCTGAAAAATTCCATGGTCAGTTGTTTTCCTCCTGTTCACACAATATACTGACAGAAGGATATATCCACAGCCAATACGTTCTTAGTATTCATTCTTGTCTCATGTTACAAACTCTCCTTGGGGTTAAAGCCATTGAATGCAGTATGACTTGTTAAACATAAACATGGATTAGGGTTATGTGCGGTGGCATCCAAATCGGCCATTCCAGGCTGACACAGCCAGCGCCGTGCTGCGCAGAGGAGGAGGAGGGCTCAGGTGCTGGTGCGTAACTCATGCCTGCGTGTTTGCACCAAGTTATGAACTGGCACCCGCACCTCCCCTCTTCCTCCATGGCATGGCGCTGGATGCCTGGAACGGCTGATTCGGACGCCGCCACACACAAACCTATATGGGATTTTACTGCCACTGAGGATTCAAAAGGAATAGATGGGGCACCGAGGATTCTTTTCACTATTAAAATTGGACAGGCTAGGGACAGTTTAGATAAGAATTATATGAAAACAGGGCCTAGGCCTCCCCCTTGTGCCATTTTCCCCCCAACATTTGGACAATGAAAAACATTTGGACGATGGCCCGGCAAGCTTCTTTTTGTGGGAGGGGAGAGGGAAGCGGGAAGCAGGGCCGCGCACGAACAATATGCAAGCGCGGCCGAGCCGCGCACACGCTTTTGCGCCATACGCTGCCAAAAAAGCACATGCGCGGAAGTGCCGCATATGCGTGTTTTCGGCTGTGCATGGCACATGCGCGGCATGCGTGGCTGGGCAATCGCCCTCCCCGCTGCTGCCGGTCCGCAGCCTGTAAAAGGTTGCAGACCACTGCATGACATGACTGAGGGAGGTGGTCCAGGATCAGGGATCATGGCAACTGCTGTGTCATGAGATCGCCAAGAGTCAGACATGATTGAATGGCTGACAACAACAAGAAGAATACAGTTACATTGCTTTATTATTGCTGTGATGATACCATTGTTGGTATGCTTTCAACTGTGATTTGAATACAGCTTTGTGATTTCCCACAAGAGCCTCAGAGAGTTAAAAATATGAGATACAACCCTAAAAAGTGAATCAAAATAAATGTAGTTGATTCAAGAAAGTGCAATGTTATACTTGAGCAAAAGTTGTAAAGCTCTTTGAAAGTTCTTAGTGCTGAGTGGTTTCAGTCAAACGTATTAAAACAAGAAGTCAAGATAAGGTCAGAAAATTCATTGAAGAAGAAAGTTTTCATTTCAGCCATCAGGGATTATTATAAAAATGACTTAAAAGCTGTTCACTTTAAATAAACCTTAAATTCCACACTTATGTGCATGCAAGCAATGTTTTCTTAACAAGGTCATTCACAATGATTTTATGAGTACACACCCAAGCTGTGTAGCCATCCCAGCCTTTCATAGCTAACTTTGCTGGTAAGAATGTGAATCTTTTAGGATTATAGTTGCACTATGAGAAGGTTGGAAGGAATTTGAAAGTTTTTAATATAATGCAACCCAGGTGTTGGAAATAAGGGCAAGTTCAAGGTTTAGAGCCTTCGTTCTTAAAGCCCCTCCCCCCTCTCATTCACACACCTTGGCTTAAGCAAAACAACTATTTAATACAACTGGAAAAATACAATTCTGCACACAGTGTATGGTACTCCCCATCCCCAAACTCCTTTTCCTTCCCAAACCAACAGTCCTGTAGTCAGAATCTCAGAAGTGGGGACAGGGTAAGCCGAGACACCACGGAATGGGCATTAAACGAACAAGAATACTTGGGGAAAAAACAGTGAGATGCATTACAGACACTTGAATACAATATTTTAAAAAGGGAAAGGTAGAAATTCCACATCTTTATTAACCCTTACGAGGCCAAAATGTCTCAAACACCCCAGAACATGCCAGAATCGGCATTAATCAAACAAGAGTACTGAAGAAGAAAAAGATTTGATTTCCAAAATATTGTTCTGGAGTGCCTTAAACATGTCCCATTGTTTTTTGAAGTTTTATTATTTATTTAATGTCTTTTAGACCCATTATGCACGGGGGGAATAACGCACATTCGGGGTGGAATGGCGGCGACTAAAATCACCGATAACGCATGGTGCCGGCTGCAACAGGCCGCAGCTTCGGTGCATGCCACCGAAAAAGCCGCGTCAGCGAAACGCGGAAGAAAGCGCAGCTTCCGGGTGACCGGGGCGCAACCAGAAGAGGCGCATTTACAAAGTTATTCAAAGAAGAATATAATGGGGAAAATTATGATCCAGTAGATTTCAAAACACTGATGAATTTGAGGGGAAAAAGAATATCACTGTGCTTGCAAATGAGATTGATCTGGACAACGACATCTCAGGTATCTGCCGCAATGTAAAGCAGCTATACTGATTGCCTTGGAAGCCATGCTGGCTCTTCAACATGCCATCTGCGGCTCTTCTGAGCACTGCTCAGAGCATTGTGGCTCAGCATATTTCTGTTATGGGTAAATCAAAAGTTTTTGATCAAAAGCATGTCCTAGAACCTGATTGCAGCAGTTTGTTCTTAAGAGCCTTCCGTGTTTGCTCACCCCTGTCTTTTGGTCTTTCTTTTCCAAAATGTTTACCCCCTCCCCATATTACTATCCCATGATATTGCAGAGCTTTCTTATTCACAACAGTGAATATTATATCCTCAGTGATTCTACAGGGGAGATTTCTGAATATACGTTATTCTGATAGAATGTGCCCTTGTGGTCTGAAGACAGAAATCAGAAGGAGCCTTGAGCTCCCGTCAGTAGATGAGGGAATGAGAGCAGAAAAGGGGAGGAGGCCCAAAAAAGCTAATATTTATGCATCAGAAAAAGAGCATCCTCAGTACCATCACACAAGAAAAGTTGCCACAAAACAAGTTTCAGAAGCCTCACTGGAAAAATGCTGCCAGAACTGTGAGCAGTGTTTGCAATGCAAATACGAAAATGGTGCCACATTAAGAATTAAAAAATAAGGAGAGACGACTGAAGATGGCGCTGTACTAGCTGGGCTTGTGCCGGGCTCTTAAGCCATGCTGAGGGTCAGGAGCAAATGCACCTGGCAGACCTGAGCAGATATGCAAATCTTGCTCGCCGGTCGCCCCAGGAACTGGGAACGGCATCCTGAGGGTCCTACAGATCCGTGGAGACTGAGTTCTCCGGATCGCCGCGGCATGTGCTCAAGGTTATGATGGCGCCCTTGTCGTAAATAACTTTCTAAGCCTGAAACGACCAGCTGACCCTACATTCTTGCCAGATCATCTTTTACCAGACTGACAGGAGCAGGAGTCTGCAACAGTAAAGACTGTGAGTTTTCTGGTTTTTCCTTTTTTTCCCCACAAGCTCTTCCCCCCCTCCTCAACCAATTTATAAGTGAATCCTTTTGTTGACTGGGAGGTACCCAGCTAAATACACTCATTAATCAAACAAAGAGAGAGCTTAAAGAAAAGAGAGACTTTAAAGATTTGTTGGAGAGAGTTCAGTGGGGGACGCTGACTTGATACGGAGATTGACAAACTGATAATTTTGGATCGCTCGAGCTCCCGCGAGACCTCACGAGACTTTCTGTTTATAATCTGTGACTGCCTAGAACTATGGAAAAATTAACTAAGGTACAGCTTTTCCATTTGTTATGCGAAGGGAACTCAAAGATACTGAAAGCAGTCAACAAGGTGGAAAAGGAAATCCAAAAGACCAAGAAAGAGCTTTTAGACAGAACCGACGGTTTGAAAAAAACAGCTGATGAAAACACAACTCAGCCAACAATACATCAAACGAGAATTCAATGTCTCAAAGTTAATCAACAGGAGGGGGAGAGAGCTAGGGACTTAAAAATTAAAAGCACCTTGGAAGAACTTGGGAAAACAGATTTAAGGAAGGAAAGTACCGAAAACCTGGAAGTCTAGAGCAGGAAGTGATTTGGATCAACAAAATAAACAGAGTCTATTCAAAGGCGACAGCACGCAGGAAGCTATCAGGAGATATCTCTGTGCGACTAGATGAAGAGATCCGGATTGACAAAGTATACAGAGCCTACTTAAAGGCGACTGCAAGCAAGAATCAAGCAAGAGACTTCTTTGGCCCTGACAGAAAGGCAACCAGAAATACTCTATGCAGGAACCATCAGGCGACATTATGGAAAAGAACACAATTTCATTTTCTGCGACCACCTGAAGGATGTGATGAACAGTGGAGCATTCTCTTGGTTCCCTGTGGGAAAGACAGCAGCAATAACTTTTAGGTCAGGGCCAATATATGAAGGGAACTGACTTTATATTACCTAAGACAATAATAGAATATATTCTTATAATAGATTATACTCTCATACGTATCAACAATTACTCTGCTAAGAAAGATGGTAATAACTTCTAGATCGGGATCAATATGTGATGGGAACTGAATATGTATGCTAATATGTATGCTAAAAGAGGATGGCAAACTATACTTCATATGTATCAACAAGACAGCAGCAGTAATTCTTAGGTCAGGGCCAATATATGAAGGGGACTGACTTTATATCACCTAAGATAATAATAGAATATATTCTTATAACAGATTATACTTTCATATGTATTAACAATTATTTCACTAAGAAAGATGGTAAAAACTTCTAGATTAGGATTAATAAAGAAGAAGAAGAAGAATAAGAGTTGGTTCTTATATGCCGCTTTTCCCTACCCGAAGGAGGCTCAAAGCGGCTTACAGTCGCCTTCACATTCCTCTCCCCACAACAGACACCCTGTGGGGTGGGTGAGGCTGAGAGAGCCCTGATATCACTGCTCGGTCAGAACAGTTTTATCAGTGCCGTGGCGAGCCCAAGGTCACCCAGCTGGATGCATGTGGGGGAGCGCAGAATCGAACCCGGCTCGCCAGATTAGAAGTCCGCACTCCTAACCACTACACCAAACTGGCTAATATGTAATGGGAACTGAATATGTATGTTAAAAGAGGATGGCAAACCATATCAGCTGGTCGCTTTTTCTCTTTTACTTTTCTGTAAATGCTTTATATAATAATAAATAATAAAATTATGAAAAAAAAGAATTAAAAAATAAGATGGCATTTTTGGCAGACTTTTTGTGAGTTTTCTGTGCTGCATAATACACCCAGAGGTCCTGCTGTTATCAACATCAAATCTCTAAAGAGATACACATAAGCATCCACATGAACTGAGGGTGTATTCATGATTAAATCCCAGTACGAGATCTGACTTCTCAAATATATTTTCCAGGAACAAATTACTAAACCCTTCCACAGAAGAGCACTTAATGTAAGTGCTGGCAAAGTGCTGTTGCCTCCCTACTTATTTATGGTTGTGAAGTGAGGAACTGCTTCTGTTTAAATGGGAAAAACAAATGAGCAGGAAACTCAGGCTCTTGGCCCTCTCTCATTTCTGCAAACACAGGCAAAAATTCATTGTTCCAAAGATTTATGAAAGAAGCAAAGGAAACAATGGAGACACGCAGTTAGATATTGGTGGCATCCCCCCCCCCCGCTTGTGTGCACATACATTGTCCTAATTCTGAAAGAAGGAAAATTTAGGATCATAGCCCTTTGGGTTCAGAGTAAATACCATTATACAGGATGTCAGTATATTTAAAACCAGTTAATATATATATATATAATGCACAACTTTGTGTTTGGGGGTATATATATGAGTGAATCAAAATAATAGGATTATTGGGTAGGATCCAGACGAATGTTTTTATAGGTGCAAAAATTTCTGCCCCCATAAATATTTCCAGCAATTTCTTAAAACTCCTCTGCAATTCCCAATGCAGATAACCTGTCCCAGGGCTATTTACTCACAGAGGAAAATCACTATTTGCAGTGTGGTAATTGCAGCTTCTCCAAGGCATGTGTAGAGTTGTTTCCCATTCCTCCTCCATGGCCCCAATCCAAATTGTGGGCCCCTATGGTTCATGTTAGAATGGGGGTGGGTGGCTTATTTATTTATTTAATGTATATTATACCTTGTTCTTCATTGTTGACCCAAAGCAGCATACATCATTATCCCTTTTCTACTTTATCCTCACAACCAAGTAAAGCAGGTTGGGGAGAGAGATTCTGACTGGCCCAAGATCACCCAGCAAGCGGACTGGGCCTTTGAGCCTGGGTTTCCCAGATCCTGTTCACATTTCTATGAAGATTTCCCCAACATTCCTCTCAAAATACTCTTTTGGATGAGGAGAACCTTAGGGTTTATCCACATCATCCCGGAAAAACAGGCTAGGCTTGTCCGACAGCGCCACCCTAAGCAGCGCTACACTTTTGTGAGTCCACAGAAGTCAACAGGCTTAGAAGAATTCACTCCATTTAGGATTGCTCAGAAAATCTACTGTGTTCCAACACTGGTCAGGGATTTGGCCCCTGATCCAACATTTGGGTCACTAAATCATACTGTTTCTGTATAAGGAATATATGCTAAAGAAGGTCAGTGGCAACTGTAACCACTAGGTGGGAGGAAAAGTCATTCAGAGGAGAGAGATTTCTTTGGATCTCAAACTGCAGTAGAAAAACAGCTGACAGATCTTCGTAACAGAAAGCTACTGGAAAATGAGACTGAGACCTCAGTATTTCAGAGCGTTTTGTGTTCTTTAACAAGCAGTTGTGCGGGAGATCTGCATTGTGGCAATAATATATAATTGATTTGTAATACATAGACACTCCATGCACTCTAAATCTCCCACTACGCTGCAAGCTTGCTGGCTGCTAGCCAACAATAGACCAATTGCCTGTGAGACTCAGAATGGGATAGTAGTTAGTAGTTAGAGCATTTGACTAATATCTGGGAGACTTGGGAGTACATTGTTGTGCCATGGAAGCTTGCTGGGTGAGGATAAAATGGAAAGGGAGATAAAAAGATGTAGATCACTTGTCCTCTAGACTCCTGCCCCTCGTGGCTTCTAAAAATGAGGGATGAGAAGGAAGGAGGGCCTTCTCCAGGAGATAATAAAACTGTTCTTATCAACAGGGGTATTCCTGTATGGCATGAAGGAGGCCATAGTCTGTCCAATATTTAATAAACCTGAGACCTGGCCAGTTACCATTCCATTTCTTACCTCATGTTTCTGGAGAAGATGATTGAAAGGGCTGCTGTGGACCATCTCACAGACTTTCTCCAGAAGTCTCCATTTTTTTAGTGTTGAAAGATATTATGTGCCCACATGCTTCTTTCATGGTTGTTTCTTAGAAGAAGAAGAGCTGGATTTTGTACCCTGCTGTTTACTACCCAAAGGAGTCTCAAGGGTGTTTACAGACACTGTTCTCTTCATTTGCCCACAATAAACAACCTGTGAGGGATGTGGGGCTATGAGAGGTATGAGAGAACTGGGAATGGTCCACAGTCACCCAAGCAGGCCTCAGGTGTCCCAAAGCAGTTTCCAATTGCCTTCTCCTCCTCTCTCAATAACAGATTCCCCATGAGGGAGTTGGGGTAGAGAGGGTGCTAGCTCATGGTTTGGTGTGGGTTTAGTGCCACACTTGGAAGTTGGCAACCCTAAGAGGAGGTCTCTCTGTGTACAGGAGTCTTGACCTTAGTCAGGTTTATGCTGTGTGCATCCTGACTGGCCTGTAGACAGGAAGTGAAGGCCAGACAGGAAGTGGAGTCTCTACCCAGGAGGCCGCTGCTCAAATATTAACAGCAAAAGTTGTTATAGATAAAAATATATACTGTGTATGTAATATGCCCTCAAGTCACTTCCAAATTATGGTAAATCCATGAATTATTTATATATATAAATAGGAAACAAGGTAATAGTATATATGGGATAAAAAAGAAGAGTGCTCACTTTGTGTATAGCGCCTGGGAATTAAATGGATGGAATACAGATTATTGATAAAACACAAGATGGCAGGAGTCTGATTGGGGGGCCCTTTCAGACGCTAGTGGTGATCTTGGCCTTAACCAAATGCCTGGTGTTCTGCAGGCCTTCTGGAATTTAGAAAGTTCTATGAGGGCCCATGTCTCTGCTGGCAGCTCATTCCACCAGGCCGGAGCAAGGGCTGAAAAGGCTCTGACTCTGAATTAGGCCAAGCCCACTTCTCTGGGGACAGGAATCGGAATTTACTGAATAAAGAGCTCTTCAGGGAGTGAACTTGGAGAGGCAGTCCCTCAGGTACAGAGCATAAACAGCATCAAGACTTGAAGCTTAAAACCAATACTTGAAACCTGATTCAGAACTCAACCAGTAACCAGGGCAGCTGCAGGAGAACTGGTTCTATATTCACTCTTCATGGAGTCCTTGTTAGGACCTGGGCAGCCACATTCTAGACTAGTTGTAATTTCTGGGTCAGAGATAAGAGAAGGCCCATGTAGAGCAATTGACAGTAATCTAGCCTAAAAGTGACCATCATGTGGATTACTGTGGCTAGTATTCTGGGGCCAAGTAGGGCACTAGTAGTTTCAACTGACATAGATGGAAGAAAGCCTGGCATGCTGTTTTAGTGGCTTGTGCTTCCATGGTAAGAGAGGTATTGAAGGCCACCCCCAATTCTTGATGGTCTGTACAACTTGAAGTTGCACCCCATCAAGAAGGGAGGGATGCTTCCTCCTCTGGATCTTTCCTCCCCAGCCCCAGGGCCTCCATCTTCAGAGGGCATAGTTTCAGATGGCTTTGTTGGAGCACTCTGTCACAGCTCCCAGCCATTCACCCAAGAGTATGGGGGAATACTTGGCCAGCCACTCATTAGCAGATAGAGCTCGGTGTCATCTGCATATTGGTGACAACCCATCCCACACCCCCAGACAAGCTAGCCTAGAGGGCACATGAAGATGTTGAATAGAATTGCAGAAAGAATTGCACCCTGTGGAACCCTCTGTGCCCAACCTTGGTGGAAGGAGACCAACCACTGAAGGGCTGGCACCATGCCCCTGAGTTGGTGAGGTGGTGAGCTAGCAGCGGAGGCTTTACAGAAATGTGAGCGTATTATGTGCATTTCTTTCCCTGAGACACTATTCCGTCAGCAAGGTTAATACAAACAAAAAGAGTTAACTTATACTGAAGGGGAATTATTCATATACGTGTGTGTGTTTCTCAGTTCTTAAACTTTTGAACTCTAATTCAGTTCACAAACTTCCAGGACTCTTTGTTACGGGATAACTTTCCCTCAGCCAGTGATATGCTACTCTTCTGGCTGTCCCTAGCTTAGAACTGTCAGTTCTTAATTTGCTGCTCTCCCAGTTCCCACATTGATTTCTCTCCCACCATGGTTCTGTACTCTCAATAGTCTGTTAGTTCCCACTTGCTGCTCTTAAGCAGAGGTGGAACTGGAATTATCCATTATATTAAAGTTTCCAGACAGTCTTCAAAGCTGATAGGATGTCAGGGAAGAGTCAGATTTTGATCAGAGCATGGACAAATATAGCTAGGTTCTGCATTGTCAAGAAGACACACATACTCTATTTACCACAGAGATTTGGGGGGCTCCTCAAGCATTGCAGGAAACAGTGACATTACTTCTAGGTAGAGTGAGTGCATGGATCTGGAATCTCTACTCAAGTATGATCTTTCAGGGAGAGCAAATTTATTGTCCTCATTTCCTGCTTAGCGTTATGGTCAGCCAAGACCAACTTAGAATTTGTCTGGTTTGAGCTCTGCCTTACTGATTTATTATATAAGGGAAGAAAAAAAACATCTCTATCTATGCATACTAAAACATTCTTTTATAACTCTGAAAATGACACTTTCATTCTTATAAATATCTGCTACAAAGGAGAGTTGGTTTTTATACCTTGCTGTAAAGGAGTCCAATCCCAAATCCTGTGAGTTCCCAGAGCTGGTGTGCACAAGAAACAGATTTTGTATAAATATGTGTAAAGTTTATTATGACAAATTTTAGAATATCAGTTTATCAGTAAGCAACACAAGTCACTAGAAGCAAACAGCTCATAAAATAAGAAATACTTGCATAATTTTTAACACAATAAAAAGTTGCATTAGATGGCACAATCTCACAGTCACAAGTATCCTCTATGGAACTGTCCATTTGCAAACAAACAGACCATAGATAGTTGAGGCCTTAGTCCATCAACATCCAAGCAAGTGTTATATCCAAATCCTTAAGCCAGTTATAGTTTTTGGTCCACCTGGATCATAAAATCATGATGAACCAATCAGAACGCATTCTGGCTAGAACCCTCTAGGAAATTACCTTACCATTTCTGACTCCACACCTCCCCTATTGTGTAGCTCAAAAATTCCCATGTAGAGCCAATTAGTCCATTCTACACTTTGACCTTGGATGTGATAAGAGGTCTGTGGGCTGAGGGGCCCAATTTAGTAACACCTCCAAGCTGGAACCAGTTAGCTACTAAATACATTAATCCTTGACAGGAGGAATCATGGGTGCTTTACCTCACATCTGCTTTTCTCTACCCTAAGGAGCTTCAATTATCTTCCCTTCTTCTCCCCACAACAAGTACCATGTGGGGTAGTTGGGACTGAGCGGGTGTTGAAAGAACTGTGACTGGGCCAACATCACTCAGCTGGCATCATGTGGAGGATGAGTGGGGAACCAAACCTAGTTTTCCAGATTAGAGTCCACTGATGTTAACCAGTACAACAATATAGGCTAGATATCAGGAAAAAAAAATTTCCACAGTCAAAGTAATTCAGCAATAGGCTGGAATAGGCTGCCTAAGGAGGTGGTGAGTTCCCCCTCACTGGCAGTCTTCAAGCAAAGGTTGGATACACACTTTTCTTGGATGCTTTAGGATGATTAGGACTGATCCTGCATTGAGCAGGGGGTTGGACTAGATGGCCTGTATGGCCACTTCCAACTCTATGATTCTATGATTCTACGCTGACTCACTTAACAATAATACTATAACTTGAAGCATCTGTAACAATTATGCTCATTTAGAGTTGCGTTAAGAAACATATGTATACAATCCTTTAATCTCTTTGCTCATGCTCAAGTAAAATGGAGAAGAGAATCCTTCCTGCTATTCTCAGACACACAATACACACACACACACATACATATATATATCTTTGTATAAACAGATAGACATTGTATTGTATATCTGTCAATGTGGACAAAACTGACAACTTCCCATGTGTCTTCAAAGCTGACAAACTATTCTTTATAGAACAATAAATGTACCTTGTTGATTTGGAATAAAGATTATGTACAAAAGACCAGCTTGTTGCTTGCAGTTATGAAATGAATGGTAAAGATACTATCTCAAAGTGCAAGTCACATTCACATAACTCAGAGACAACTGAGAGAATATCAGTCCTTCTTGATATTTAACCAAAAGAACAGCAAGTTCTGTTTCCATCAATGGAAGGGAGGAATGTGCTTTGTATGCCTTCATAATGATGCTATTTGGCAGACCAGTTGGTCAGAAACCCTTATTTTTAAAGCTTGAATATAAGTTCGTGGAAGGTAGAGGCAAGAAAGAGAGAACACCCAGCAGCTGACCTATCATGATCAGCTTCTTGGTGCACCCTTTAAATGCCCCCCCCCAGTCTTCTCAGGCAGTAGAGATCCTTTCTGCTGCCTGGAAAGGCCGGGGTAGAGGCATGTGCATAGAAAACCATTCGGATTGCTTCAGATTTGGTTGAATTAATTAAATCAAATCCAAACCAGTGAAGGGCAGTTTGGGTGATTCAGCTTGAATCATTTCCTGACAAATCCAAAACAGTCTGAACTTTATCCCCATGCACATGCCTACTCCCAACAGATCACACTTTCAATTGGGCTTCTGCTAAGTATGACCCAAGATAATACATTTTTTGTGTAGCTATCAGTTAGGGTTGTTCAGAGAAATTCTCTTAATTCCTCTTTATAATTTCTTCTTGGAAAAAAATCTTTCCCTCTTTTTAGGACTAAGGAGCCAGTCTCTAATCAATTCAGATTTGTTCAGAGAGAAGTTTGAAGAGAGACGGGGAAGGAAGGAGGTTCTGCAAAACATCAGAATTTTACTCTGTAGAAGCTCAGTACTACCCTATGAGGTATGAGCAGAAGGCTATACATAAAAAGTGAATGCCAGCAAAAGGAACTTCAGTTCCCCTCACAACAATCAGTCAATGGAGGAGCACAAATCGGGGGCGGATGAGGCGCACCGAGCCAAATGCACCCCCATGTGGGTGCAAGAAGAGGTGGGGCAACCTGCCATGACTAAAACTTCAGCCAGCAGCCTGGCATGAAGCCTCCAGTGCATAAACGGTCTATATGCCACATTTGTCAATGCTAAAGTGCCATGCAGGAAACTCAGGAGAAATTTGACCACCCTTATCTCATAAAAATATGGCACAGAAAAATCAATTTGATGATACATTTTTGGACCAAGTCTCCCCCCCCTCCCCAGTTTTACACAAAGGGGAGCCAACAAGGGGCTGTTGATCAAAGGAATTCATTCATCCAACTGGTGAGCCAATGTGGTGGCACCTGAGGAGGTCACTGCTATGTGTATACTTGGATCAGAGATTCACTATTCAAAAACAGTGCAGTATTTTAATCCCGTCTCATTTTACAGGAAACAAGCTACGGAATGGTTATTGGAAGAAAGTAAAGCCCAAATAAATGTTAAATGATTTCTGCCTTTCTCAATATTTTTTATTTTACTATTTCCCCCCTGTCCTCCTTCAGGGGAATGCTTGGCTTTGGTGTCACCCTCTGGTAACAATTGCATAAGCTGGGATGTGGGAAGCTTGGGCAATAAGCTTTTGTTTTGGGTGGAAGGAATTGGATGAGTATGTTCAAGGAACAGGATTTTCTTTGTGTTTAGTGGTGGGGACTCCACATGGGGGAAGAGTTATTTGGATGGCCACAATGAGGAAGAAAGGCCTTTGGAGTATTACTATCTTCTCAGCTGAATGGTACATCTCTGCAAGTGGAAGCCTTTGTGACCATGGAAATATTAACCCGGATCCTGCCCTAGTTTCATGTTTTTCTGAAGTCGCCCTGCTTTGATGAGAAGAAGAGTTGGTTTTTATATGCCACTTTTCTCTAAGAGGAGTCTCAAAGTGGCTTACAATCACTTTCCTCACAACAGACACCTTGTAAGGTAGGTGAGGCTGAGAGAGCCCTGATATTACTGCTCAGAAAAGCTCTATCAGTGCCATGATGAGCACAAGGTCACCCAGCTGGCTGCATATGGGGGAGTGGGGAATCATACTCGGCTTGCCAAAATTAGAAGATGCTGCTCTTAACCACTACACCAGGATGAAGGAAATCCTTTATTTAGGGAAGAAAGAAGTATTGCCAGGAAACAAACTGATGGCTAAATCGGGTGCCACAGAGACAACATTGGGGATCACTGCCCTACTATTTGACCACAGTTGTCCATCAGCAATAATGTTGTGAGAACAATGACTGAGACAAGATACATGCAATGCTTCAATGACTCTAAAGTGTGAAATATTATTATATATATCAACTATCGTGGTTTTGTAGTAAAATTCAGAAAGTCTGATATCATCTTTGCCAAAGGAATCTTGAAAGCAGACTATGTTGTCTTTCTCAGACTCTCCATAGATAGGATTTTGTCCCTTCCACCCCCATTCCTCAATTGCCATCCTCTGAAGACTTTACAGTACTCCTCTCAAGGGGCTGTGTGCGCACAGATATTCCAAGGAGTCACCAGCACTGAAAAGAAGTCTGGAGCCTTCAGCCAAACTATAAATTTGCATAGTTTGAAGGGAGCCAAACCACAGTCACTGCTGATTTAAAGGAACTCTTGTACATGGTGATCATAGGCATGAAGCAGAATGCATGGAAAACACACATTAAGGTTTATAAACAGAAAGTAAATAAGCAGTGCTTACTGTCAGTCGCCAACGTTTCATTTATAGACTGCACCACTTGAATTTTTTCCCCTCTGAAAATACACTAAAAGCCCTTTGATACACTAACTTCTATATTACAGAGGATAAAAATATCCCTCCAGAACTATAATTCAGTGTCATTGTTTTCGTTTCATAGGTCTTTGTAGCTGAGGTGTTATTACAGGCCAAGGACAAAGTGATTCCTCCATACTTTGAGTTCCTTCAGCACAACTATGCAGAAGGTAGAATGGCTTTCTGCTCACAGTCTTTTGTTATATATGAGTAAATGTAAAATGATCTCCCTGTTAAAATTTCCTTGACTTATCAGAAGGCCTTCAGCTTCCTTTCATGTCTGTGAGATGTTTTGCTTGAACAAGAACCTACAGATTTGCTTAGCAGTTTCCTTTAGGTGATATGTGATGACAGTTTTGGAATATGCCCAGAATGTAGCACATAACATAGCCACCTTCCTGAAGCTAAGTAGATCTGGGTCTAGGAGGCCTCTGGACGTATACTGCTTTGAGTTACATGCCAGAAGTTCTGTCCATCCTACCAGTTAAGATCTATGTCTCTATCATCCTGCTTGTAGTGATGCAGCATAAGTCAACAAGACTTTTAGTGGTAGTACACCTACTTTGGAATGTCGTCCTCATTAAGGATAAGCTGGCAATCAATCTATTGTCCTTTAGAGAAGAGGATCCCCCCAATGGAGAACATAAGAAGAACCTTGCTGGATCAGAACATTGGTCCATCTGGTCCAGCATATTGTCTAACACAGTGGCCAAACAGGTACCCTGGATCAAGGGTAGTCAACCTGTGGTCCTCCAGATGTTCATGGACTACAATTCCCATGAGCCCCTGCTAGCAAATGCTGCCAGGGGCTCCCTGCAGGGAAAGGCTAGCGCCCATTGTATTTAGACATACAATGGGCTTTGCCTCTAGTAATATAATAATCTTTATTTTTATAACTCACCGTTCCAAATACTCAGGGCTGGTAACAACATCAATTCCACAATCAAAAGAATTATAAAATCAAATATAAAAGATGTACAAACCATTGTACATCTAGAGCCCCCAATTAATTCAGGGTTTTGATGGGGAGGGGGGGGTGCTTTAAAGGCAAGTACCTCAATTTGTGGTAGCAATTCTTACAGGTTTTTTAGGTCCAAAACTGCAGGCCTGGTAGACAACTCTATCTTGAAGGCCCCGTGGAACTAGGGGGAATTTCAAACAGGAGAAAAAGCAACATTAGACCAGCACCATAGCTTAACGCTAAAAAAAATGCAACTCCGGGAATTCTCCACCTGCTGGCTCCTCTGCCTCCCTCTAACGTGTCTGGTCACTCAGCACGCCTCCTTGAAATGGTGGATGAGGTGAATGCACTAGACACGGTCCTCTCTTCCGCCCATCAATTAAGACCAGTCACCTTCCTCGCTGTTTTAAAGGGACCAAGATGCCCACTATTTTTCTTTTTAAACCTGTTAATTTAAATGCATATGCCTTAATTCATGGATGCATTGGGCTCCTTTCTCTGTAATCCCACTTAAAAACTATAGCAATTGTGCGCCTATTTATTGGTCCAGGCTGCTTTTTCAACAACAAAAAAAGAAATCCCTGTTCTGGATGAAGAGAGAGGGAGGCAGGCTCAAGGGCGGGCACTGGAGCAGGAAATCTGGCGACTTCACTGATTTTAGCAATGCACGTATCTTGTGCAGGTGTCTTGCAGGTTGCTCTCATAATGATAGCACTTCTTTGCAGGGGTAGTCCAGTTTTGTGGATTTCCCTACCAGCGCTATAAAATGGAGGATGTTGCAGCCTGTTTGCAGATGTCATGCAGGATGTACATGACGTCATGCAAAACGCCGAGGATATGGCATTTGCAAATGGTAAGGATTTCGTTATTTTTAACGTGTGCAGAATTCCCCTAGGTAAGGTCCCTCAGGGCCCTGATTTCTCTGGGAAGAGTGTTCCACCAAGCCAGAGCCAAGGCCAAAAGGGCCTCAGTCCTGATTGAGGCCAATTTCACGCTCTTTGGGCTGGACATCCTCAGCAGGTTCTGGTGTACTGATCTTAATGACTTAGGGGGGGAGGTGTCCTTTAAAAAGTGAGATAGTGATTAGCATGTCAGACCAGCATCTGGGAGATACAACTCTGAATGCTCGCTCTCCTGGAAGCTATGTGACCACAGGCCAGTAACTCTCTGTCAGGCTAGCCTTGACTCACAAGATTGTTAGTGAGTATAAAACAGAGGACTGGACAATGATGGGGCTCCCACTGAGGAGAAAAGCAAGATATAAATTGTCAGTAAATTAAAATAAATTCCTTGCTATACAGACTTTTAGAAAAGGGAACTTTTAACGCAGGGTTTCTTTCTCCTTTAACCTTGTAGTAGCCTGAAGACTTCATATTAAACTGCTAAATATTATTTTTGCTTTGTTTTCTTGCCCTGGGTTCTGACTTGTCATTATTTGTTTTGTTATTGTGTATTAAGATGGTGTTATTTTAAAAATGATTTTATGGTATTGTTTTTCCTTTGTGAGGAGTCTAGGATGGGTCTCTGGAGAAGTGGCATACCCAAGATCTAAATAAATAATGTAAGAAAAGTGAGCTATACAGGCAATACATAATAATATGAACCCATCCTAACTAGTTGCACTAGCTCTGTTGACGTTATTTGGGATTATTTGAAATTCTTTTAAAAATTCACCAGTGGAGGAAACCCCCTCCCCCATATTCAATTACTCTTTTGATTTCATCTTAACTCCTTACAGTATTTATCCCAGGGGAAAACAAAAGAAAGAACAGGACGGTATAGGATGGTTGTCCTCTGCATCAGCTCCTGTCCCCAAGGTCTCATGCTACCACTCATGGTTTTGCCCCATTTGGGACAGGCTAAACAGGTGGGTCCAATCAAGCAGAGCAGACTTCTTTTGTCTGTTCCAAAAGTCAGCTGCAGGTAGACCAAACATTCAGTGTCCTTGTTTGTCTGCTGGAGCAACAAAAATGACACCTTCTCCACTGAAGAAATCAAGCCCAGAGTACTAGTAGCCAAAGAAGTGGCAGTTCCAGTTCATTTCATACTAGTCACATATTCTGCAGTGGCCATGAATGGTGAATTTGTTATTTAGTTAACCATCCAGTATTCTCTGTGTTGGTTTTCTGTCTGTTGAAAGACATAATTGGTAGTGAGTTTCCCCTATCTTTAATGTAGGTGCAGCACCAGAGTGTGCCCTGTACGGGCAGTCAAAGTGTTATGAAGAATTCCGAGGGCTATTGTTCCTTCTTTTAAACAAAGAAACAGATTTTTGCTTCATTTCCCAGTCTGTTTAACTATTGCTGGTTCTCTGCCACTAATTAGAGATAAATCAATTTAGTAAGGTACTTCATTTATGCCCTGCCTTTTATCTTAGTGGAGATCCAAGCCATCATTCATCTCTACTCCATCATTCATCTCTACTCCAACCTACCATGAGGTAGGTTAGGCTGAGAAAGTGTCAGTGGCCTGAGGCCACACAGCAAGCTTCCCTGATGGAATGGAAATTTAAATCTCCCAGATCCCATTCAGACACTCTAACTGCTACAACCCTGTGCAAGCAATGAGTCATGTCTGACCCTTGGGGTGACGCCCTCTAGCGTTTTCTTGGCAGACTGAATACAGGGTGGTTTGCCATTCCCTTCCCCAGTCATTACCGTTTTATATCCCAGCAAGCTGGGTACCTATTATACCGAGCTCGGAAGGATGGAAGGCTGAGTCAACCTTGAGCCGGTTGCTGGAATCAAACTCCCAGCCTCATGGTCAGAGTTTCAGACAGAATATCGGCTACCTTACCACCCTGCACCACAAGAGCATGGTGTGTGTGTGTGTGTATATATATATATATATATATATATATATATATATATATATATATATATAGCATGCTTGAAACAAGGTGAAAGGAACAGCACTTGATCCCCTTTCTCCTTTCCTCTAACAAGAGTTGATAATCAAATGTTTATTTGTGAGTGTCAGCAGTGTATCAGCAAAGCATAGAGGGGAAAAAAGTAATCAATTAGCCTGAAAACAATACAACAAAAAGGAAATTGCAGGGAGACGCCAGACCTATGGGGTGTTCTTCTGAGTAGCTAACTCAGCTGGATCCACCCTATGAGGATGGATTCCGATGGAGGAGTGAATTTTTAGTACTGTGGAGAAGCCATACTCCAGTTCTGCTTGCAGCTAAATGTGGAAAAGCAACAACTCCACAGGGCAAAAAGGTCATAGTGTGGAATCAGACTCTACCTGCCATACAAAGGTTAAAAACAGAACTCTGAGAGGAATGACAGAAAAATACAAAGCACCACAACAGAACTTAAGTTGGCCTGTTGCTGACCTTCAGGATCCTACTGAATTTCATTATTGTCCTTTGAAATAGCTTGTATTTATGTGGAGTTTTTTTAATTATTCATCCAAGAATGGTGTACCCAACAGTAACTATTATTATTGCTTCAAACTGCATTATTCATTCCAAGGAAGAATATTAGAGATTCAATTGAATGATGCATCTTTGCTTATATAGCACTTACTTGTTTTATGGTGTGCTCCTTTGAGTTGAAACTCAAATTTCTAGCCAACAAGCTGTGTAACTTTTTTCTGTATCACAATATATTGGTTTTGTACATTTACTGTTTTTATAATGGGCCTACAGATAGCATCAGCAAATAGGTATGCTGAATCTTTTTTGTTTGTTTTGGGGTTGCTCAGTTTTCTGAGACAAAAAAAAAATGGCTTATCAATACAAAGGGCTGGAGGGCCTTTCCTCCAAGGAAAAGCTAACAAGTCTATCACTGTTCAGTTTAGAAAAAAAGGCAACTAAATGGGGAATGTGAAAGAGGTCTGTAAGATCATATAATGGATGAAGAAAGTGGATAGAGAGACGTTTTTACCCTCTTTTGTAATGGTATAACTTGAGGACACACAATAAAGTTGATAGAAAATATAGGCAGAACTGACAAAGAGGAAGTATACACTTACTCAATAAGTATGAGGAAGAGTGCTTGCACTCTTTGTTGGTCTTAAAGGTGCTACTGGACTCTGATTTCAATAAGTCAGGAAATTGTGGGATTCTTTGCCAGTGAATGTACTGATGGTTGCTAGCATAGCTTGTTTTAAAAGAAGATAGGACCATGGAGTCCACCCTCCAAAGCAGTCATTTTCTCCAGAACAGCTGACCTCTGGAATCTGGAAAGCAGTTGTAATTCGGCAACTCTAGTTGGGACTGACCTTACACCAATTATTTATGAAGACATGTTTTAAGCTGTCTGTTCTAGTTGAAGGCCAAAATAGAAGAGTTGGTTCTTATATGCTGCTTTTCTCTACCTGAAGGACTCTCAAAGACCGTTTATGCACTGGGAACTTTACTGCCCTAGCTCCCGTGCAGGCGCGCAATTCAGAAGTGGATGAGGCACACCGGGCCAAAAGCTCTCCTGTCTGGGTGCAGGAAGAGTTGGGGCAACCTGCCATGACTAATACTCCAGCCTACAGCCCAGCATGAAACCTCCAGTGCGTAAACGGTCAAAGCGGTTTACAATTGCCTCTCCTTTCCTCTCCCCACAACAATTTTAACTCAATCCAAACAAACTTGCTTATACTCAAACTGCAGCTTTTTATTCTGCTTAGTTCTTTATCTGATACATTGCATGTACATCTAGTTTCTTTCATTCATCTGAAATAAATTGTCTATCAGAAAGAGGTTCACACAGCCCTATTCCTATGCCTACTTATTCAGAAGGAAGTATCACTGAGTTTAAGAAAGTGCGTTTAGGATGGAGTGTTACTGTCATGGCTACAGCAGACTTGTTGGGTAACAGAGTTTGATATTTCCAACACAATATTTTTTGTGACCACCGAATTGGCAGTATCAATCTCCTATTGAGTCTGTTTCTACTAAGGATTTTGATTTGGACAGAGAACACAGAAAACACACCACAGACTTCATAAGAAATCCTGTTTACATGCAGCTCTGGATATGATTTCCATAATTCCGCTTACCTTTATGTAGATGACTATTCAAACTAAGCCTGTCAGTAAGGATGCATAAAATATCTGTAATGTTTCTGCAGAACTCCATTAAATTGCCAGGTGCAAACCCACATGTAAATATTTTGCATGCAATACCTGGAATGTGTCACCCTTAATCCAGCATCTCCAGTTGCATTGTCCCTTGAGGTCTGAATACAATACATTGACGCATACACAAATGTCCCATAGTTTTTCTGAGCCACATGCGAAGCACAGCAAACTTTCCTATGGGAATATCAAAGGAAAATTCAGAGTATAGACAAGAAATATTTATTAGTACAAAAATGGACTGCATTCGTTTATAAAATTCTGAAACTAGACCTTTCATATAGCAAACACATATTCATATTTCTCTCACACAGAAATTAAAACTGAGAGAAATGTCCTGTTTACCAAAACAAAAGTGGAATAAACAATAAAAACATGGACTGGGAAATTGCAGTCCACACATGTTTGTTACTTTGAATGTTCCTTAGCTACTCTGTTCTTATAATTGGCATAATTCAGGTACAAAAACACTTAAAAAAACATTATTCTTCATTGATGAACACAGGGTGCACAATATGATTGTATGTGAGTTTGGGGTGCATCACACAGATAATTTGAGGAGTTGATGAATAAAAATATTAACTTTGTGTTTCACAGTCCATGTATGAAAGGCATCCAACTGCATGAACTATGTATATATTTGACTGCATCCATCGTGCGAGCTGTAAAACAATGAACACCTCTTATGTAATATGTTGCATTTGTCCTTTGTGTCTTTCTTCTTTGATCAAGAATACATGGCACAAGCCAAATAATTGCTCTTTTGTGGGCAGGTCATGTCTTTCTGCCAATGAAATTCTTATGCATCTGGGCATGAGATTATAATAGTTCATGTGTTTGGTCCACAGAGTCAATTCGAAAAGCGTCCTGGATACCTTCTGAATATCAACCACCACTTTGAATGCAACTATAGCATTTTTCCTGCAACCAGCATACATAAAGGGAAACCATGGTTTATTTTAACTATGGTTAGTTTGTGAAAGCAGGATTCATCTCTTATCATTTTGGATGCCTAAGCAAATGTTGGTTTCATTACTTTTGCCCCAGTTAGGTATATCTCTGTGGCTGCTGAACTGAATGAAAGTGGCAGCAGGAAACATGCCAGGATGAAGCCAATCTGTTTGCATTTGTACACCACACAAAATCCTGGCTAAGGCTAACTGTAGTTAATATACCAACTCCAGGTCTGATGAATCCTAACAAACCATAGTTAGTGGGGTAAAGGTCTTTACAGTTGTGCTGATCCAAAAGAAAAAAATCAAACCCAAGAATAAAACCCAAGAGTTCTGATGAACCTAAAAGCATATAATGTCCTGTGCCATTCGGATAGGTCCAAATAAAACTACCAATGTGGATTGTGTTCATAGTTAGTGGATTGGTCTGTGTTCAGACAATTTCACTAACCTTATTTAGTTAAATTAAACACAGTTTTGTATTATATCTGAACTGAACCCAAATGATCTTAATTTCAACATTTCAAAGGTTTATCTTAATTTTCTGTTAAAATACCTCTGCATATTTATGGTGTTCTGGAAGCAGAAAGACATTACAATGATGTAATCAACCATGGCTCATAAAGGAATGTCTTGAAATCCATTGTGTCTGTAAATTATCAGTTTGCCATGTTGCAATCTTATTACATTAAATATTGCTAATTAGCTATGCATTGGATATTAACTGTGTTTTTTGTGCATTTTACATGAGCTTTGGCTGCTTTCAATATCACATTACCAAAGTTATTTCTAAGGCCTGCAAGAATACAAGTGAACAGTTTCTACAGTAGGCTTGAAGGATGGGGATTTTAGTTTTGAATGATCCATTATGTTTAAAAATGTTATAAATTTTTTTTAAAAAGTAGCAAAACAAAACATGTCTTCTACCTGTTGTGTTTGTTTTCTGCTTTTTGTTTCTGTGGGAGTATTCAAGTTGAAAGTCCAGCTGTACCTCAGAAAGCAACAAGATTTTTGAGGTATGGGCTTTTGAGAGTCAAAGTTCTTTTTGTCAGATACCTGTTATCTGATGAAGGTATCTAATGAGGGGTGCTTTGACTCTAAAAAGCTCATACCTTCTAAAAACTTATTGCTCTCTTAGGTGCTACTGGAGTTCAGTTCAGCTGTTCTACTACAGGCTAACGTGGTTACTCTCTGGAAATGTCTCCCATTTGCCTTCTGAAGTGGTACAGGCCAGTCTATCATTCTTACCAGGCTGTTGACTGAATGCTGCAGACCTATAGTATCACCATCTCTGTAGTTTCCCTAACCCCCAGCAGCAGCATGCTGTAGATATTGGTAGGGTGCAATGGAAAGGGGAAGGCAGGGAAGCTCTATTCTGCCATTGAAAATTTAATCCCCCCCCCATACGAAAAAAAGAGGTGTCATCACAACCGTTTGACACATAGCTACAAGACCTCCCAATGCTCATACCAAAGAGTCACTTTGAGACAATTTACTCACTCTGGAAAAAAATTCCATTGGATTGTTTCAAAATACAACAGGGAGACCACACATAGAAACCCAGTCATTCAAGGAGAAGGCCAAGAACGTCTTCCTGAACTGCTATATTACTGTAGGCAGGGAGTGTCTGATAAACAGAGTCATCTGGTATGCTCTTTGCTGTGTGGTAAAACTAGAAGTCTCTTAGAAGGCAGTGCCATTTTTTTCCTGGCAGCGTAAGTCACTTTTCAGTTTTGTACTTGCCTTATTAAGACACAAAGAGACAAATATAATATTTGAACATGTCAGAATTAGAGAAATGCAAATATATTTGCCCATCCTTGATGCAGGGGTCCATGACACAATTTAAGACCTCACTATTTTAGGAGGTGCTCAGTTTATTTTGTTACAGTTCCCTGGTAAGGAGGTTGTTACCTTAGGACCTAAAGAAATTTCCATAAATATCATGGAGAATAAATATCACTGACTTTGTGTAATTTGGATCCAACTCCTCACTGTGAAGCCAAAACATCACTTTGCATGTCTCAGTATTTGCACACCAATAAATTGCTATCAGGACAAGCTAGTTAGCACAAAATCTTTTGTCTTTTACTTACTCTAAAGCATATAGCAACTGATATGCTTGTTTGATTGACCTGCTGGTAATTTATTTTATTCCCTCCCTCCTTTCCGTGAAGTTCCTGTTTGCACCCTGAAGGAAAATTCAGTGGCATATGGCTTTGGATTCACTGAAAAGAACTTCAGTTTGTTTGCAAACAAACATTTGCATGCAATTCCAGGCCTATGATTTGACTGTGTTGTCATCACAACCGTGTTTGCTAACATGAGAGGGAACAAATGGCAGGCAGAGCAAAGGTCAGAAGTTCAACAGCGGATGGAGAGATTGGGCGTGCCCATGGCTTTCACAATTGTTGATCAACAAAGTAATGTACAACATGACAGCCCTTTGTGTCTATGTGGCAAACGGAGATGTTGAGGGGAAATGCCTTACCCTGCTGAAGCTGGTGTTTTTGGGGCTTCTAGTAAACACCGAAGAATGTAAGAGATTTAAAAGACTTCACCTCCTCCTTCTCATTTTTTAATCTTACAGTTCAGATAGCTCATCTGTCACATTCTGCTCTTTAAAATGCTGCTTCAAACCTTTTCTCCCCCTCCCCCTCACCATAGTATTGTATCAACTAAGAAAGAGGAGAAATCCTTGATTCACCTTTTACTTCTTTCATAAATAGGAATATATTCCAGTTTCTCCATCTGGATCTTTGAATCTGAAAAATTTATTTCACTTTTTCCACGTTTAAAATAAACCTCATTCTTTGATGGGAGCACAATTTCCTCGCACCAAAAAAACCCTTGATTATGTGACAATCAATTAACATATAGATTTATGGAGAGAAATTTATTCTGTATTCCTTCCCAACTGTTCTAGCCTATTTATACCCCTGGAATTCCGCTCTTGGGTTAGGGTCAAGAAAAATGTGGGGAAAACGGGGGGGGGGGAGTGAGATGGGAAAATGTGTAAAAATTGTCCCCAATCTTCCACCAACAGAAGTGTTGTTATACAAGTTCCACAATTCCAGCAGAACAACACGTTTGGGTGGTGGTGGGGATTTCAAGTCCAGCCAACTGCTGTTAAAACCTTGCTGCTAAGTCTCTGCCCCACCCTTTCCCCCTGATGGTTACCTTTTTAAACCTAAAGTAACCTAGAGGCTCAAAGCTGTGGCGTGAACTCTGTAGTGTGAGCTCTCATTCTCCAGCTCAGCCTGTGGGTCATCACTTGGAGCTGGAAAGACCATCAACTATCAGAGAGAGAGAGAGAGAGAGAGAGAGAGAGAGACTTCCCTCAGAAACTTCCCTTGCCATTTGTTTGTTAAATTGTAGTTTTGATTATAAGACCCTTGAGATCTCAGCTGGAGAGAAAAGTGAGGTATAAATGCAAAAATAAAAAATTAAATCCTGCCCAATATTATATATGCACATTTTGTGTGAAAATGTGTATACATGATACTAAATGAGGAAAGGAAGGCTGGGAATATGTGTGTGCCACTTGAATGAGATCAGGCCTGAGTCTAGTGAGAGTTGCTTTAATGAGTGAGAAGGGAGCAACAGCAGCCCAGCATCAACAGTAGCTATGGGGTAGGGGAGAAACTGCAACATGCTGAAGCCAGCTGTGCATGTTTGAGATGTAGACAGGTCAATTAATTCAACCCTACAAGATTACTTTGCAGGACAGTAAGTGGACATGTCGTGTATGACCAAAATCTAGCTGTACAAGGACAAAACAGTTACCCTGAAAGATCTGATGCACCCTGGGTTTTCAGTCCTCCACCACTCTTGGTCCCATGGTAGGGAGGGGAGTGGTGGCAATCCTTATCTGGGAAGCTTTCTCCTACAGGGCTCTCCCGGCACCATCAATCTCAGAAGAGGACTGTCTCAGCATACAGTGAGGATTGGTGGAGAGCTTGGCCATCTGGGTGGCGTACCATCCACCTAGCGCTCATCCAGCTGTTCTGTTGAGCCTCTTGGAGGCAGTGATGACCTGGGAGTTGCAGTACCCAAGACTTATAATCCTGGGAAACTTCAACATCCATGCTGATTAGCTATCCTCCGAGCCTAGCTAGGACCTGATATTGGCCATGGTGACACTGGGGTTCTCCCAATTTTTAATGGCCCTACACATCAGGCCAGCCACACCCTCATCTTGATCTTTGGCATCAGGGTAGAGGTGGATCTGATGGCAACTGAGGTCATCCCATGGTCAGACTGGCCGTCCTGCCTGTTTGCTCTCAGATGCCCTTTCCACCCTCACCTCAAACTGGCCCTGTGGTATACCATGGAGCTGTAAGACAGGAAGAGAGCTGTGAGATGGTTAGAACAAGTGTGGATGAAGACTCACAACAAAATAGCAAGAGCATCTTATTGCACACTTATGAAGGTGTATGAAATGGTGGAGAAGTTGGCAAAATGGGATTTTTTTTGCCACTGAAATAGCATCTGCAAGCTCTTGCCCAGCACAAATATTTAGAGTAGCTGGGTTGCTTACTGCCCTTGAGGAGGGGTGCCAAAATTGGATTTCTAGTCTATTGGAATTAGGTTGTGAGGAATTAGTAAGCCTTTTTGTAGAAGTCTTGTTGCTCTGCCAGGAACTTCTCGCCATTATTGCTAGTGGAAGGGAACTGGAGGCTCCTTGGCCATCTCAGGGGAATATGTTTGATGGCCTCAGATAGCTCTCAGAAACTAGACAAGTTGCTGGGGTCAATGAGGGTGACCACTTGTCCCCTTGATCCCTGTCCATCTTGGCTGCTCATGACAAGCAACCAGCAAATAGGATGCCCTCTGGGGGATATTGTCAACTTCACCCTGTCTAGCAGTGAGTTTCCAGAGATGCTGAAGGAGGCTGTGGTCATCTCTTTGCTGAAGAAAACATCACTGCATCCATGGGACCCAGCTAGTTACCACCCAGTCTCATATCTTGTGTTTTTGATTGAAAGCACTGTTGTGCTTTCTCCTGGCATACTTGGAGGAAACTTCAGTGCTTGACCCATACCAGTCAGGCTTCGATCCTGGCATGGGGTGGTCTTCTTGATGGATAACTTATGGCTCCAATTGGATCAGGTCAGTTTGGCCATACTCATGATGCTCAATCTGTCAGCTGCATTTCATGTGGTCAACCATGAGCTATTGGCACACTGCCTCCACTGGACCAGGATTTGGGGGGCAGCCCTTCAGTGGTTGCACTCCATTCTCCAGAACTGGGCACAGAAGGTAGCAGTTTGGGAGGAGTTATCACATCCCTATCAACTACCTTGTGGAATTCTGCAGGGAGCAGTTCTCTTCCCCACATTGTTCAACATCATTATGCACCCTCTGGCCCAGCTGGTCTGGAGTTACAGGCTGAGCTGGCACCAGTATGCAGATGACACTCAGCCCTATCTCCTGATGGATAGCCACCCGGACTTTTCCCTGGATATATTCGCCAGATGTTTGGAAGCCACAGCTGGATGATTAGAGCAGATTTAGATTTGCCTGAAGCTCAACCCCTCCAAGATGGAGGTCCTGTAGCTGACAGGAAGGCAGTAGGTCAGGTAGCGCACTTGCTCACACTGGCTAGGGTGCAACTTAGCATCTCATACTCAACCAGACATTTAGTTATGATTTTGGATGCTTCCCTTTTAGTAAAGGCCCAGGTCACAGGAGTAGCCCAAATTGCATTTTTCCATCTATGCCAAGCGAGGTTACTAGTTCCCTACCTGACCTGCTTGGCCACAGTCATCCATGCTACAGTCACATCCAGACTGAACTTCTGTAACATGCTCTGACCTGGAAACTGCAGCTGGTACAGAAGGCAGTTGCTTGGGTATTCACAGGTACATCTTGAATTACCCATATACAGTACATGCTGAGGCAGCTGCATTGGTTGCTGGTTGCAGCCCAAATCAAGTTCAAGGTTTTGGTATTAACCTTTATGGTCATCCATGGTCTGGGTTCACCATATCTACAGGAATAGCTATCTACTTATGTCCCCTGCAGGGCAGAAGAAGAAGAGTTGGTTCTTATATGCTGTTTTTCCCTACCCGAAGGAGGCTCAAAGCGGCTTACAGTTGCCTTCCCATTCCTCTCCCCACAACAGACACCCTGTGGGGTGGGTGAGTCTGAGAGCGCTGATATCACTGCTCGGTCATAACAGTTGTATCAGTGCCGTGGTGAGCCCAAGGTCATCCAGCTGGTTGCATGTGAGGGAGCGCAGAATCGAACCTGGCATGCCAGATTAGAAGTCCGCACTCCTAACCACTACACCAAACTGGCACTCTGTACATGCTAATTTGTTGAAGGTCCCTGCCCGAGGGAGATGCGCCTGGCCTCAATCAGGGACAGGGCCTTCTCAGTCATAGCCCCAACCTGGTGGAATGAGCTCCTGGGAGAGCTAAAGGCCCTGATAGAACTGTCCCAGTTCCACAGGGTCTGTAAGACAAAGCTCTTCTTCTTTGGTTGAGGCCAGGGCAATTAGGAACCCACAACAGGCTTGGTTTCTGCCAGAAAAAGAGTGAAGAAGATGGCAGGGGCATTTCCAGGGCTGTTTTGGATTTTGAGAGAGAACTCTTTTGGGCCAGGCCTGACAAGGACCACCGGATGACACCACATGCCTTGAATGATTCTCTTAGGTCTGGCTATTTGCTGTTGCCCAACACCAAACACCCCAGTGCTGTCAGTAGTTATGAATTTCAGACTAGAAACACAGATCCTCATTATGGCATGGGAAGTCACTGGGTGACCTGGGACCAGTTACAGGAAATATTTCAGTTACCCAGCTCACTCAAGGGAAGTTCGGCAAGGCAGGAGACAGTTTCCAGATCAGCCCATCTAAGTGCTGAGAAAAAACAGTGAATTGGCAATCCACTAAAACTAACTCCTGTGCAAGGTGAGGAAAATGACACCCAGTCAATTGGTTAGGTTTCCTCTCCCTCCCTCCATCCCTCCCTTCCTCCCTGTCTCTTCTTCCCTTCCTGTCTCTGGGGGTGGATAGAGCCAGGGATGAGCTTGGTGGAATGTCCCCCTTTCTAGTCTTTTCCTGCTCATGTTTGAAGTTAAAATAAATTAGAGGGAAATTATATAGGATGTTTCGTATCCCCATTGGTCAGAAAGGTGGAGTATAAATTAAATTATAAAAAAACAAATGCAGTTGAAGATGGTGGGCATCAAGGAGGGGAGGACACATAAAAGGGCAAAGATATTAAAGTTGCCAAGAAGGAGGAATGATGAAACGATGTGGGGGAAGATGATACTGGGGAAAATGAGGTCCCACTCACAATTTCTTGCAGATTGCAACTAGGCCTGACCAGACAGCTTGCACCATACAATAAAACTATAGTTTTACTGAGTAGCAGCTGCCATGAATAGAAAAACATATGTTGACTGGTGGGTGACAAGGAGAAAAGAAGGAAGGAAGAGAGGAATGGCGATGGGGGCTTTGAGGGAAGGGCAAGAAGATATAGTGGAGAAATGTGATGAGATGTTCCCTGTAACTCCTTGTGTTTTCTCACTTTTATTATTCTATTTTTTTCCAAGCTGAGTCCCCAGTGGGAATAAAAACTGGACAGAAATACTTGAATGAATGAATAAATCAACAAAACCAGCACAAAAATAGAGAATCAAAAATGCTGACAAAAATTAAGCGAAACAAAAACAGAGGACATTCACTCTTCCCCAAGCATGAATGAATGAGGGCCTTCATTAAGAAATATAGGGATACCAGCTTCCATGTGGGACCTGGGAATCCCCTGGAATTACAGCTCATTGACAGACTGCAGAGATCATTGACAATGAGAACATTGAATGTATTGATGATTTCATCTTTCTTGGCTCTATGATCAAAGTGGTGAATGTAGCCGTGAAATCAAACGGCTAATAACACTGGGCTGGAATGCAATATGAGGCATGAACTGAATATGGAAGAGTAAGGATATCAGCCTCAATACAAAGTGCTGGCTAGTCAACGTTGTTGTCTTCCCCATAACAACCTATGGATGTGAAAGATGGACTCTGAAGATGGAAGACAGGAGGAGAATAGATGCTTTCGAATTATGGTGTTGTAGATGAATGCTGCGAATCCCATGGACAGCTAAAGTTACCAATAAGATAGTTTTAGAAAGGAGCAAACCAACTAATTAGAAGGGAAGATATTGCAGCTAAGGCTCACTTACTTTGGACACATCATGCGATCAAACTTGCTAGAAAAATCATTAATGCTCGGCATGATCAGCAGCAAAAGGAAACGTGGTTGCCAAAGGATCCGCTGGCTCGACATGATCAAAGCTGATACTAGGATGACCATGAACCAACTAAAAGAAGCAGTCAGAGACAGGGGCACATGGTTAAGACTTTCCTATAGAATTGCTGAGAATCAGACACCTTTGAACAGATGACAGCATCATCATCATAATCAGAGATCAATTCCTTGGAGCAAATTGATGCTTTGGAGGTTGTACTCTACTGCAGTGGTCCTCAACCCCCAGTTCGTGGATCATTCGGTGCCAGGCTGCAGCTCCTCTTCATCCTCCTCCCCGGCTGCTGCCTCGGGGGCTGCCCTGCCACTCTGCCGCCGGCTCACCTTTGGTGCTCTCCAGCAGCTGCCATGGCTGGGGCTCCCCCTCGGCGTGGCACTGCGCAGCTGCTGCTGGCAGCGCCCAGCAGGCGGCAGGAAGTCAGGGGCGCCGGTGGGAAAGCAAGCGGAACAGGGGCTCAGGCAGCAGCAAAAGACTACCCCCCCCCCACTGGGCCTCAGTAAAATTGTCAAGCGTTGACCGGTCCCCGGTGATAAAAATGTTGGGGACTACTGTTCTATTGTATTGTACCCCAGTGAGGTCCCTGTCCTTCCCAGGCTCCATCTCATAATATGCAAGAGTTTCTTATCCTGGATCTGGTTACTATACCCCCACATCCCCCACTGATCGCCAGGGAGGACCTGGCAATCCTAAAGTCATGGCAATAAAGAATGAAACTGTGCTTTGAAAGGGTAGCAAGACTGTACTTTTTCCTTGATAATGCTACCTAGGTTCTAGATTTAAAAATGAGCTTAGCAGTGGAAAAATCCAGTCCAGAGACTGAAAAAATACTGGCAGTCAAGAACAGTAATAGTCCACTAACATCAGATATACTCTGGTGTATTCTTCTGCAGGGGGAACAGCCAAGTATGCCTTGTCACAATTGTTCCAGTGAAGTGACTTTGTCAGGTCTGAGAAATGGCGTGTGGGAACTGCTCGCAGAAATACTCCTTTTGTATGGATGTCCACTCTAATTAAGAGTGGGAACAAGCAGAAAAATGGCCTCCCAACTCTAACATCAAATTTGCCTTTGTTAAAATTAAAGGTTTTAGAATCTCACGAATCATAAAAGCAATTCTTGTCTAAGCATTTGTTATGGTAGCTGAACACTGAGTGTCAGCTGAACACTACTCCACCTGAGGCAGATGAAGGTTTGCTCTCCATGATGGAGGGCTTCTGCTCTTCAGAGAGAGATAGCAGCACCACAGAGACAGATGGCAACCTCCTGTGCTAATTTCATATTTTTGAACCCACTGAAGAACAATTATACATCCCTGCACAATACAGCATTGATCATTGGGGTGGGACCAGAAGAACCTCTTGGTTGATTAGCTCACCACTCCAGATCCCCAAAACGTCTTGTAGCTGTGGTTCATCCGATCTTTGCTAAATAAATTCCCTTTTATATTAGCTCTTTAACCTGCTTTGTCTTCTCAACCTACTAGATTGTTTTTAAGGGTTCACACACCTTAATGGTAATCCCAACCTAATCTACTGAAGGGGAATGGAACTTCTAAAAGTTTCAAACACCTAAAATCTGAAATGCTGTCTTCCTGAAGTTAATTAAGCTTTAAGCCATGTTTTCCAAATTCTGTTTTGATCCCATGGGAGTTTGTTGTTGTTACTCTTATGTGTTATCCTGAAGTTATATGAAACTGCAAGAAATCTATTTTTCTTCAGAAGCCTAAGTAGATCAAAAGCCTGTATGAAAGGGATTTTGGGTTGCCAACCATCCTGTGGAAAAAATATCCTGTCACTTTAATACGCATAACTGGACATTTGCCATGTGATGGAATTTATTTCCATTTAATGAAAAACTTCAGCTGCTCATTTCCACACATGAAGTCTCTAATAAAGAAACAGGGCATTTGTCTCCAGGCCTGTTATCAAGTCTAGTCAACTACACACAGTAGTTGTGTAATTCACAAGTACCTCAATAATAGGAAAGGTCTTTTTCCTGGTACAGTGCTCAACAGCTGCTTAAATAGTCACCCTCCCATGAAGACACTTTAAAAAACAAACACCTACATTCTCACAGCATTTTTGTTATTAGCTATCATTAGGGGGGGAAACACTGAACATTCAACAACAGCTAGGTCATGGGCCAAACCTGTCACAAAGCTGTTTAAAGCTTTGCCTTATATCTCAGGCCTGTTCTAGAATGAGGTGTTAATATCTATTGTGATTTCTTTCTTCATTTGGATATTTATATCCCACTTTTCTGTTGAATGGGAACATAAAGCAACTTACTACATCAGTCTCCTTTCCTCCATTTTATCCTTAGAACAACCGTATGAGATAGGTTAGGCCTACTGTCATCCTGTAAGTTCCCATGACAGCCTGAGACTGCCAGATCTTAGTCTAACACAGCAAACAACAGAAGTAGTAAATTGGACTATACAACTTCATCCAGTGGGTGAAAGTTATTTTTACCTTTAAAAGTCTGTGGAAGAAGGAAATGGCATGTCATGCAACTATTCTTAAAAACCTTTCTTTCTGATAGAAAACTGAAGCAAAAAATGTGAAATCCCTTACCCATACTGTGAAGTAGTACTAGCGATGCCAGACACCCTTCCCCTGGTGAAAGTCTTCTTGATCAACTGGTCAGTGGTGAGGGGGGACTTACTCCCCCATAAAAGAGTAAGGACCAGTCAAACTTACAGTGACATGTCTTCATCATTTCTGATATGACCTAGAAGTGACTTTCTCACATGAGCAAAACTCTAGTATTTGGGCAAAAACATGGTGGTAAAAGCCAGGTTTACCATAGAGATTTTGTATAAATACCAGAGCATCAACCCAACATAGTTTTGTGATGATTTCACTTCCAGGTCATGTCACAAGTGATACAGACTCATCATTGTAACATCAGCTTGACCTCCCTGCTGCTCCCAATAAATCCTCCCCACCCCTGCTGGTTTCCAGGAGGGACATGGCAACCCAAGTAATAGAGGCTCATTACAGTGCAATTCCAGGTTGGGAAATTCCAGGAGGTTTGGTGGTAGAACATGGTCCATCCTCTAAAGCAGCCATTTTATCTCGCAAGACTAATCTCTGTAGTCTGAAAGTCAACTGCAATTCTTGGAGATGGCCAGCCCCTATCTGGGAGTTAGTAACTTTACCACCTCATTGTAGATCCATCCTAAATGACACGGTAATTACAGTACCAGTTCATCCCAGTCCAATGTCAGAAACACAGTCCAAGGTCAGGGCAGGCAGAAATAAGGACCATCCCAACTTACTCACAGATCCAAGTCCAAAGGAAAATCCAAAAGTAGAGTTCTAGAGCACAGATCAGAGTCCAGGGATTCAATCAGTAATACTTGCTGCAAGGTCAAAAACAAGCAGACACCTCACTTCCAAACAGCCACTCCATTGTCTGCTGCTTTTATACATCAGGCTAAACACCTGCCAGACACATCAGTCCGGCTCCTACAATCGCTCATTCTCATGGCTGATGTGGAGTCTGTGATGTACTGCTGTCAATTTGACTCTGGACCTGCTGTCTTGCAGTTTCCTCCTGTTCTTCCTTCTATGCTGTTCCTGAGGTTCTGGAGTCAAGGGAGGTGAACCAATTGGTAGCTGGCTTTCTTTTGCCAACTCAGGGCTGGGGGGCTGAGGGGCCATTGTGCTGGTACTTGGCTGTGGATCCATGCCTGGATCCTCAGAGACTGCTTCCTCCTGCAGTGTCTCTGTTATTAGCTGTGGGTTTGGGTCAGGCCTACTGGCAGCCTCTTCCTAAGAGGAGTCAGAGCTGTAGCTAGATCTTGGCTGTTCCAGGACAGGATCAGACCCAACGAATAACAAGTGAGAATTTACTGTTTGAGATTCTAGGTGTGGTGCTCTTTCATTAAAAAAATATCCTTGCCAATAGTAAATTAACTTATTAAGGAGAAGGCTGAAACTTTTTTATTTTAACATTCTGATTTTCCATATCAGGATTTGAAACTGTACGGGAGAGGATTTAATTTTGTTTAGGAGCACTGCTTGATCACAACAGTGATCCACCTAGTTCACAATCTTTTTTCACATAATGGCCAACCACTTGCCCTTGAAAGCTGATAAAAAGGACAAATACATCCCTTACCTCTGAGTACTGCCTCTGGATGTGGAAGTCCCATTTAGTCATTTTGGCTAATAGCCATTGATGGACCTCTCCATGAATGCATTTAAAGACATTTAGGTCAGTGGTCATCAGTGGCAATGAATCCCAAAACTTTGAATCTCAAAATGGTGTAGTCAGGAAACAGTTCTTCAACCTCCACTGCTGGAGACTGCCCTCTAGAGGATTGTTGTGAAGGGGGAAGGGAAAAACCCATTTTCTCAGAGGGTAAAACTGCACATTATGCGAGAAATGTATGATCAAATCTCCTAAAATACTTCTTTTAATGTTAAAAAGCCACCAGGAAGGGAGCTATTGGATTAGGAGCTTGCTGAGTAAAGACCTGAGGTGCAAGCAACTTCAGTGCATATGAAAAAGGCATTTATGAAAATGTCAGAAATAAAAAAGTCAATATTGTGCTGTTTATTTAGGTGACAGAATTTAGCCTGCATGTTGAAGCAGAAAAGAAAAGTGTGACTGCAGCATTTGCTTGCAATTTTTAGATAAAGTAATGCTAAAGCATTTCTCAAAGGAATGGATTAAATGTTCATTATGTAAATGTACTTCCCCATCAATCTATCCTTTGTTCATTTAGATAAAGTGGCATGCCAATTCTATGTCAAACAAGTGCTGATTACAAATAAATAATTCAGCACTGAGATGCTGTCTACAGAGTAGGAAAAAGAGAAACAAATTGGAGTAGAATGTCAATAAATTTACACGGCTAAATTTCAATCAACTTTCTCTGATTGGATAATTATGTTCCCAGGTTGCTGTTAGGGCTAAGGGAAAAGGAAAATGTCAGCTGCTGAGGAGGATTCTACCCAAGAAGGGTCTTGTACTTAATTGTGGAGGGGGAGGGGAATGACACTCACTGAATAATAGCTTCATTTAGTATTAAGAGACATATATATCCATGATCTGAGAATGTCCCTTAAGGCTTAGAGAAAAGAAAATGTGACAAATCCATGTCCCCAGCTATTTGTTTCTCCCCATGAGGCCAGGTTTGTCATTCCCCCAGTGGAAAAATGGGGGCAGGAATTTTGGCAGTGTCCTAACATGCTGGTTTAATTCCCTGTCCACCTGGAATTGATGCTACCAGTTTGCTGGGGTATTCCTTAGCATTTGGGCAAAACTCTATGGTTTCACCATAGAACTGAAGTGACATACTGGTGTCAGTTCTGAGTACATAAGGAGTGGCATCACTATATCACTGGCATAAGGAGTGACATCACTATATCACTTTGCAATAAGTACCCCCTCTGGTTGCCAATCCCTGCTTGGCAACCCTAATTGATGATAGGGATACCAGCCTCCAGGGTGCGAGTAGGGCTCCTGAAATTACAACTCATTTACAGACTGCAAAGTTTCAGTTCCCATGGAGAAAATTGATGTTTTAAAGGATGGGCTGTGTAGCAATATACCCTGCTGATGTCCCCATACTCCCAAAGCTCCATCCCCAAATCTCTATAAGGTTGCCTTGCTGGTGCTAGAGGGGACCAGCAACTCCAAATGGGGCTTTGAAGCTGGGTGTAAACACACATCGGAGCTGAGAGCAAACTTTCCCACTGTTTTTACTGTTGAGAAATCCCAGAAACATTCTTCTGGCTTCAAGAAACCCCAGAAGTGATGTCAGCAGGCCACACCTCCCCAGAAGTTACATGTCACCAAAAGTGACATCACTCAGACACTCCCACCAGATGTGACATCACATTTCATCACCCTCGCCCCCCCCCTCACGCACACACACCAGAAACAGACCAGGAGCCTATTCTGCTAGGCTAGTAAAATGCGGCAGAGACTCACGGTTGTTGCTGCGGAGGGCTAGCTGGAGGCAGATGCAACTGCCTTGGCCATCTGTGTGCGCACTGCATATATGCAATACGCATGGAGTCAAGGGGCAGGGCAGGACCTGTGGTGCCTATAAAAGGCACCACATGTTCGGGTCCTGGACTCTTCGCCTGGGACACCACAAGAGCAGTTTCCCTCCCACCCTATGTCAATGTGGAAACAGCCTTGTTTCAGTCACTGATGTGGATGTTTAACAGTTAATATTTCAGAACAGCAGTGGGTTTGCATGGGATGGAGCCTGTTGGCAGGGAGTCCAGTGTGTGATTGGACTCCCTGGGGTCTGGGGCCTCCATAAGAGGTGGCAGGTAAATGAGCGTGGCTTATATGATGGGGAGGCCAGGGGCTTGTTTGCCAGGTGGTCTGGGGTCAGCCAATCGAGCCCTTTGGCTTCCCCACATAGGTTGCTTTACTTAGTGGCAGATTTCAGTAGGCAAAGGGATCTGCTCTCCTGGAGGAGAATGGTGCAGATCCCCAGGGCACCTCTAGACACTATGGGAGTGTTGGTGCTGTCATTAAACTTCTAAGTCATGCTCCCTCTCCCATGCTGTGCCAACCCTCCCGTGGGGAGATGATAAAGCTGTAGCCTTGTTTATTACCCTACATTGGTGTGTTGCATCTTATTCCAGCCCATAATGCCCTCCTGTGAGTCAACAGGGCTGCAGACATTTGCTACTTTATCACCCCTTGACATCCCTCAAATGGAGTTAAATTAAACTGAGTGTAGTTACCTCTCTAGACTCCAGTTGCTACTACATGCAACAACCATAATGATTTCTAGATAAATGCCATTTTCAATTGCTTTTCATCAGTGGTTGTGTCCTAGGTTCAAAAAGTACAATTAGTACAAATATCATATGCAAGTAAATCTTATGTTGTTGTTATGTGCGAAGTCGTGTCCGACCCATCGCGACCCCATGGACAACGATCCTCCAGGCCTTCCTGTCCTCTACCATTCCCCGGAGTCCATTTAAGTCTGCACCGACTGCTTCAGTGACTCCATCCATCCACCTCATTCTCTGTCGTCCCCTTCTTCTTTTGCCCTCGATCTCTCCCAGCATTAGGCTCTTCTCCAGGGAGTCCTTCCTTCTCATGAGGTGGCCAAAATATTTGAGTTTCATCTTCAGGATCTGGCCTTCTAAAGAGCAGTCAGGGCTGATCTCCTCGAGGACTGACCGGTTTGTTCGCCTTGCAGTCCAAGGGACTCGCAAGAGTCTTCTCCAGCACCAGAGTTCAAAAGCCTCAATTCTTTGACGCTCGGCCTTCCTTATGGTCCAACTTTCGCAGCCATACATTGCAACTGGGAATACCATAGCCTTGACTAAACGCACTTTTGTTGGCAGGGTGATGTCTCTGCTTTTTAGGATGCTGTCTAGATTTGCCATAGCTTTCCTCCCCAGGAGCAAGCGTCTTTTAATTTCTTTGCTGCAGTCCCCATCTGCAGTGATCTTGGAGCCCAGGAAAATAAAATCTGTCACTATCTCCATTTCTTCCCCTTCTATTTGCCAGGAATTGAGAGGGCCGGATGCCATGATCTTTGTTTTCTTGATGTTGAGTTTCAAGCCAACTTTTGCACTCTCCTCCTTCACCCGCATCAACAGGCTCTTTAGTTCCTCTTCACTTTCTGCCATTAGAGTGGTATCATCTGCATATCTGAGGTTTCTCCCTGCAATCTTGATCCCAATTTGTGACTCCTCTAATCCCGCATTTCTCATGATGTGCTCAGCATACAAGTAAAATAGGCAAGGCGACAGTATACAGCCTTGCCGAACTCCTTTCTCAATTTTGAACCAGTCAGTGATTCCATGTTCAGTTCTCACTGTTGCTTCTTGACCTGCATATAAATTTCTCAAGAGACAAATAAGATGCTCTGGTATTCCCATCTCTTTAAGAACTTGCCACAATTTGTTGTGCTCCACACAATCAAAGGCTTTAGCATAGTCAATGAAGCAGAGATAGACGTTCTTCTGGTACTCCCTAGCTTTCTCCATGATCCAGCGTATGTTGGCAATTTGATCTCTAGTTCCTCTGCCTCTTCGAAATCCTGCCTGTACTTCTGGAAGTTCTCGGTCCACATATTGCTGGAGCCTAGCTTGTAGGATTTTGAGCATAACTTTGCTAGCATGAGAAATTAGTGCAATGGTGCGGTAGTTTGAACATTCTTTGGCATTGCCCTTCTTTGGGATTGGAATGTAAACTGACCTTTTCCAATCCTGTGGCCATTGTTGAGCTTTCCAAATTTGCTGGCATATTGAGTGTAGCACTTTTACTGCATCGTCCTTTAAGATTTTGAATAGTTCAACTGGAATGCTGTCACTACCACTAGCTTTATTGTTGCTCAGACTTCCTAAGGCCCATTTGACTTCACATTCCAGGATGTCTGGCTCCAGGTCAGTAACTACCCCATTGTGGTCATCAGGGATGTTAAGCTCGCTCTTGTATAGTTCTTCTGTATAATTTTGCCACCTTTGTTTGATCTCTTCTGCTTCTGTGAGGTCCCTACCATTTTGGTCCCTTATCATACCCATCTTTGCATGAAACGTTCTCTTCATATCTCCAATTTTCTTGAAAAGATCTCTGGTCCTCCCCATTCTATTGTTTTCTTCTATTTGTTTGCACTGTTCATTTAAGAAGGCATTCTTATCTCTTCTAGCTTTTCTCTGGAATTCTGCATTCAATTGGGTGTATCTTTCTCTTTCTCCCTTGCCTTTCACTTCCCTTCTCTCCTTAGCTATTTGTAAAGCTTCCTCAGACAGCCATTTTGATTTCTTGCATTTCTTTTTCTTTGGGATGGTTTTAGTTGCTACCTCCTGTACAATGTTGCGAACCTCCGTCCATAGTTCTTCAGGCACTCTGTCTATCAGATCTAATTCCTTAAATCTATTTGTCACCTCCACTGTGTATTCGTCGGGGATATGATTTAGTTCATACCTGAGTGGCCTAGTGCTTTTCCCTACTTTCTTCAATTTAAGCCTAAATTTTGCAACAAGAAGCTCATGATCTGAACCACAATCAGCTCCTGGTCTTGTTTTTATTGACTGGATAGAACTTTTCCATCTTTGGCTGCAGAGCACATAGTCAATCTGATTTCTGTGTTGACCGTCTGGTGATGTCCATGTGTAGAGTCGTCTCTTGGGTTGCTGGAAAAGAGTGTTTGCTATGACCATTGTATTCTCTTGACAAAATTCTACCAGCCTGTGCCCTGCTTCATTTTGTACTCCAAGGCCAAACTTGCCTGTTATCCCGGTTATCTTTTGGCTTCCTACTTTAGCATTCCAATCCCCCATGATGATAAGCACATCATTTTTGGGCGTTGCTTCTAGAAGGTGTTGTAGGGCTTCATAGAACTGATCAACTTCATCCTCTTCAGCAGCAGTGGTTGGGGCGTAGACCTGGATCACTGTGATGTTGAATGGTTTACCTTGGATTCGAACTGAGATCATTCTGTCATTTTGGGGATTGTATCCCAAGACTGCTTTTCCTACTCTCTTATTGATTATGAAGGCTACTCCATTTCTTCTGCGAGATTCTTGTCCACAGTAGTATACCTGATGGTCATCTGAATTAAATTCACCCATTCCTGTCCATTTTAGTTCACTGATTCCTAAAATGTCGATGTTCAGTCTTCTCATTTCTTGTTTAATCACGTCCAGCTTGCCTTGATTCATGGATCTGACGTTCCAGGTTCCTATGGAATAAAAATCTTTACAGCATCGGACTGTCTTTTCGCCACCAGTTACTTCCACAACTGAGCGTCCTTTCGGCTTTGGCCCAGCCGCTTCATTCATTCTGGCGCTACTCGTACTAGCCGTCTGCTCATCCCCAGTAGCATATTGAACACCTTCCGACCTGAGGGGCTCATCTTCCAGCGTCATATCGTTATGCCTATTGGAACTGTCCATAGAGTTTTCATGGCAAAGATACTGGAGTGGTTTGCCATTTCCTTCTCCAGTGGATCACCTTTTGTCAGAGCTCTCAGCTATGACCTGTCCGTCTTGGGTGGCCCTGCACGGCATAGCTCATAGCTTCACTGAACTACGCAAGCCCCCTTGCCACAACAAGGCAGCAATCCTTGAAGGGGGGTAAATCTTATATCATAATACAAAATGAAATGTTACAAGTACACACACCTCCTATAATAATGTCTATGAGAACTTTCCACTGTGAAGGATTATTTCTATCAAGGTGCCAACAAAAACAGTATGTTAATGATCTTTTACATGCAGGCTAATCTTCATCAGGCACGACTACGAGCACCCTACCTGCCTCTGGACTGTTTGGCCACATTGATCCATGTGTCAGTCACCTCTAGATTGGACTTCTGTAACTTGCTCTATGGTGGCCTACCATTGTCCTTGACCCAGAAACTCCAGCTGGTGCAGAATGCAGCTGCTAGGGTCCTCACTGGTTCATCTTGGAGTACCCAAATCCAGCCTCTACTGAGGCAGCTGCTTTGGTTACCAGTTATGGCCTGGATCAAGTTCAAGGTTTCTGTTTTGGTCTTTAAGGCCATTTGTGGCTTGGGTCCTGCCTATCTAAGGGACTGCTTGTCTGCTTATGCTTCCCACAAGGATCTTTGCTCTATGGGTACTAATTTGTTAGTGATCACTGGGCCTCAACCTGGGCCAGGCCCTTCTAAGTCTTGGCCTCGACCTGGTTGCACAAGCTCCTGGGAGAGCTAAAGGCCCTGACAGAACTGGCCAGCTAGGTGACCTTGGGCTAGTCACTGTCCTGCTAGAAGCTGTTCTCACAAGTCAGTTTCTCTCAGAGCTCTCTCAGCCCCACCTACCTCACAGGGAGTCCTTTGTGAGGAGAGGAAGGGGAGGCAAGTGTAAGCTGCCCTGCGACTCCTTTGGGCAATGAAAAATAGGGTATAAAAACAAACTTCCTTTTTTTTTCTTGCATCAGGCTGCCGCCATTATTACTTTCTAGGGTTGCCAGATGCAGGTTGGGAAACTCCTGGAGATTTGGGAGTAGAGCTGGGGAGGACATGGGCCTCTGTGGGGCAGAATGCCATAGAGTCTACCCTCCAAAGCATCTGTTTTCTACAGGGTAACTGATTTTTTAGTCTGGGGATGAGCTGCAATTCCAGGCAATCCCCAGCTCCCAACCTAACACTGGCAGCCTTAATGCTTACATAAGTGTAACAATTGTCCTTTAAAAACTTGATAATTTCAGTACAAAAAAATTTAAAATAGAGGGTTTTTTTAAAACAAAATTCTACCTGCTTTTTACATGGTCTGCCTTTATTTTATGGATAGTTCATACACTGTTTATGTCCAATGGCTTGTTTTATATTGTTATGATTATTAACCACCTGAACAGGCAGCATAGAAATATCCTAATCCTAAGTAAATAAATAAATGATAAAGAGCAGAGATGGTGGAAGCTGTCCCTCGGAGACTACCAGCCATTTAGAAAGCTCAGGGCCTGATTCCTCAGTGTATAGTTTCCAATAGAGTAAGCAAGCTAATGATTTTTTACATGCAGGCTAATTGGGCCTTTTCTAAATTGGCATGTTCATATTTCATAGCAGTTTGAAGTAACTAGGATCAGTCTGTATTAGGCCAAAAAGATGATGTCCCCATTCTGCCATATTAAATCATCTCATTCCATACTGTTATCAGAAGAGGTGCAATTGCACATTTTGATTGTTGTGAGCTGTTCGCTGCAGCTCTGACAAGGCAAATCCTAGGCAGATAAGTAAGGAACTTAAATCCTCAGCAATGTATGATATTTCACACATCTTTCTTGAAATTACAAGGAACATGTAGGTTTACAACTGAGATCAGAAATAAATTTGGTGCATTAAAAATAGTTCAAAGGGTTTTCACGTATAAACACACCCAAAACAATTATAAAAAGAAAAAAAATCTGCTTTTGATTTTGGGATGAGGATGGAAGAGTCATGCTGACCACTCTGCTCCGAGAAGAATAACATTAAATCATCTGCTGGTTTGTCTGATGGACTATTTATCAATTGTGATGTCTGACTAATTGTATTCAGTTTAATCCTCTGCAATCCCCAGGAATCTGGGGAGAACTAACATATCAAAATAGCATCCTACAATATTACAATGGGACCCTAGGATTCGGTGGGACTATTTGAGTGTCCTGCAGCACAGTGATGACACAACTAGTTCCACATTCAGAAGTGACATTGTGGCATCACAGGATACCATTTCAGCCCCCTTTCCATCTGCCACCCTTTCAAGCAGCAGCAGTGGACCAAGGCTAGGGTTGCAAAACTATGGGGCACACAAAGAATGGATTACGATGACTCTACACTAATGCAGAGTATGGGAAATAAGCAGGAGGAACTAGTAGTCCTAATAGAGGAAGGCTCAGTTGAGTATATTTGAGTAAATATAAAAAGAGTAGGAAATGAGAATGGTATTATTGTGGGGGTCTGCTATAAACCACCTAGCCAGTCAGAAGAATTGGATGAGATACTCCAAGACCAAATTACACAATTCTCAAAGAGGGGGGAAACAGGAGTCAGGAGTGACTTCAATTACTTGGATATCTGTTGGAAGAACAACTCTGCTAAAAATAAAAACTCCATTAATTTCTTGTCCTGCTGACAGCTTCATTTCCTAGAAAGTAGAGAAGAGAACCAAGGGGTCTGTTATCTTAGACTTGATTCTCAATAAGGAAGAACTTGTAGGTGAGGCGGAACTAGTGGGCAAACTAGATAGAGAAAACCTTTACGTAGTCGGACGTATAGACTGGACTTCAGAAAACAGATTTTAACAGACTTAAAGATATGTTGGGTAGAGTCCAATGGTCAGAAAGACTTAAAGAGATAGGAATCCAGGAGGGCTGGGAGTTTCTTAAAAGTGAAATCCTGAAAGCTCAATCAGAAACAATTCCCTCGAGAAGAAAAGATCGAAGGAGCCTAAGGAAGCCAAGGTGGCTCCATAAGTGGCTGTCAAATATGTGAGGAATAAAAAATAATCATTTAGGAAATGGAAGGAAGGCCTTTGTCTTGCCTTCCCATACAGTCTTATTACCAAGGATGAATATAAACAAATAAACAATGACTGTAGGGAGAAAGTTAGGAAAGCTAAAGCTCAATATGAGCTTAGGCTAGGGAGAAGTGCTAAACATAGCGAAAAAGGCTCCTTTAGTTATATTTCAAGTAAGAAAAAGAATAGGGACTCTTTAGGACCAATGCGAAGAAAAGAATGTAAAATTATAACAGATGATGAAGAGAGGACTGAACTGCTTGATTCCTATTTCTCCTCAGTCTTCTATTGTGAAAGAAATAGTGCTCAATGTAGCAAAACTATCACAACTGGGAGATGGGAATGGTGGCCCTGTAAGGGCAGTCTATAACCACCTACTTTCTTTAAATGAAACAAAGTCTTTTGGGCCAGATGAATTGCATCCAAGGGTGCTAAAAGAACTTGTAGATGTAATCTCTGAGCCACTGTCCATTATTTTTGACACTTCTTGAAGAATGGGTGAGGTGCCAGATGATTGGAGGCAGGTGAATGTTGTCTCTATCTTCAAGAAAGGGAAAAAGAAGCATCCAAGTAACTCCTGTCCCAGCAGCTTGACATCTGTAGCTTGCAAAATTTTGGAACAAATCATCAAACAGTGGGTCCTTGAGCAGGTGGAACGGAGAGCGGATTTCACAAGAACAAATTATGTCAGACCAAACGTATCTCTTTTTTCAAGAAAATGACTACCTTCCTGGATCAGGGGAATGCTGTGGCAATAATTTATTTGGATTTCAGTAAAAACTTTTGATAAGGTTCCACATGATATTCTTGTTGACAAGGTAAAATGTGGTATGGATCCTAATTCTGTCAGGTGGATTGATAACTGGTTGATGGATTGTACCCAAAGGGTACTTGTTAATGGTTCAGCATCCTTTTGGAGAAGAGTGACAAGTGGAGTGCCACAGGGATCTGTCCTGGGGCCTGTGTTGTCTCACATATTTATAAATTATTTGGAGGAGGGATTGGGGGGTACTTATTAAACTTGATACTAAACTGGGAGGGGTGGCAAACACAACAGAAGACAGAATCAGAATACAGGATGATCTTGATAGGCTTGAGAAGTGGGCTAGCTGAATAAAATGAAATTCAATAGGGACAAATATAAAGTTCTGCATTTAGGTAGGAAAAACCATATACACCAATATAGGAAGGGGGAACTTTTCTTGACAGTAGTATGTATAAAAAGGATCTAGGAGTTTAAGTAGATCATACATTGAACATGAGTCAGCTGTGTGACTCAGTGGCTAAAAAGGCAAATGGTATTTTGGGCTGTATCAAAGGGAGTATTGTGTCCAAATTACTGGAGGTGATGGTACCGCTTTACTGTGCTCTGGTTCGGCCTCACTTGGAGTACTGTGTTCAGTTTTGGGCACCCCAGTTGAAGAAGGATATAGACAAAAGTGTCCAGAATAGGGCAACAAAGATGGTGAGGGATTTGGAGACCAAGATATACGAGGAAAGGTTAGGGGAGCTTAGTCTGTTTCGCCTGGGAAGGATATGACTGAGAGGGGATCTGATAACCAAGTATTTAAAAGGTTGTCGTAAAGGATGCTACTGAGTTATTCTCTCTTGCCCCAGAGAGACAGACTAGAACAAATGCAGTGCTCTTATGAGATCTAGGCTCAGTGGACATCATCACCGACATCTTGGAAACTTAAATGATCTTTTTGATAATTGGATTAGAATTTTATTATTAGAATGTTTTGTATGTAAACCACTAAGAGCTTGTATTCCTGGGAGCGACGGTATATAAATATGATTATAAATAAATAATAAATAAATAAATACTGAAGAATCGGTATCCTTCTCAGAAAAAAAAATTATAATGAAATTCTTAATGCAAGAAGAAGATATTATAAAGGGTATCGAATGCACAGTAGCCACTGGTTCCATTAAATGTCTGGGAATAAATGCGACTGGGCAAAACTGTAATCTTAAAAAAACAAAAACAAAAAAAACCCAATTATCCCAAGAATTGGAAAACCCAATGCAAACAAATTATCCAGATAAAATAAATAAATACAATTATGTTATATAATCTCCTTTCTCCTTTTTGTATTTTTTCTATACTATTACTTTCTTGCTGAGTTATCATAAATTCCTTGTTGGGTCATCATAAGTCAGTTGCAACTTGACAATAACTGTCTGAAATTAATGCATTGTCTAAGGCTTTCACAGCCAGAGAGAATTGGCTGTTGTGTGTTTTCCAGGCTGTGTGACCGTGGTCTGGTAGTTTCAGTCCCTGATGCTTCACCAGTAACTGCTGGCCTCTTCAGAGGTAGGTCATGACAACATGGGAATCCCTCCATGCCAAAGTGTGGATTGGGTGTAACAGGACGTTGCTGTTTTATCCCATGTCCCCTGACATGTTAGGGGCAACCACCACACAGCCCGGAATACCCACAACAGCCTGTTTGAATTTAAACTGCTATTTCCTGACTGCAAGCCATGGACTCTGCCCTGACCCTCATGTGCTACCACCAACACGTCAAATGCTGAGTCCTCAGAAAAGATATCCTAAAAATAGTTTTGGCTGAATTGTGCCTGAACTGTCAAACTGTTTTTATGAACATTCCTGAAGCGCTATCGGCTCAGTAAAAACAGCTTCCTCCCATTAACATCCTATATCTTCTGATTGGGATGCTGGCTGGCAAGCACAATTAAGTCGAATGGAATAATTAACAAGAGCATTGTTGCCTTGCCGTGTCTCCACAGATCATCATTACTGCCAGAGAGGACAGCGAGACCTTTAAGCAGCTGCAATGAGAAGAACAGCTGCCAACCTTTGTTGGGTGTAAATGACAAACCAACGTTCAGTGTACTTGTTGTATCTTTTGTTCCAACATCTGTGATGTAGTCTATATGCCACTAGCAATTACTCAAAGAATTCTGGTAAAGAAAATAAAATATGATTACAAGTACGGAAGCAAAGATGATGAGCTATCATGGCCATTATGGCAAGAGAATACCGATCTGGCGCTCTTGAAATGGCTTCGCTGCCGCCTGAATGCAATCAATCAGTTTATTTGTGTAACATATTAACTCTTTTAAAATAATCTTTTAATTTTTTTTAATTGCCTAACAAAAATATAGCCCTTTTATAGCTCTTCTTGTTGCCTCACTTTTGTATTCAAAGCTAGGCTCCCCCGAAGAGTTCTTCTCCCATCCTTGTGGCCCTTCAGGCTGATAGCACTTCATGGATTATCAGTCAGGAAATGGAATTTCAACTGATATATTTTCATGTATATGGTTCATAAGCAAGTTTCACAATGATGCTCATCATCACTCGGGTCACATCTTTAACTTAATTAAGGCCAATTCAAATGTTGTGCCATCCACAAAGAAGCCACAAACACACTTCAGTGTAATGGCACAGCATGTTGCAGGCTCTTAAGTTTATATAATACTTACAACATTCTTCCCTGACAATCTTAGTGAAAGCTTCAAACCATTAGACATAGAATCAGAATACTGTCATGGCACTTCTCTGATCCTGCCTAGACCACTATCCCCCACCCCTCATACACACACCTTTGTCTGCCAACAGATCAGTGCCTTCACTAGGTAGCTGTTGGATTTCATTTGGTGCTCATAGACAAGGGTTGCCTGTCTTCCTGCACTAAAAAAGAACAGAAGCAACAGCATGCATTTATCATATTTACAGGAGGGGCTGTGACTCAGTAGCAGGGCATTTACTTCATATGCCAAAGTTCCGAAGTTTAATCCCTAGCATCTCCAAAGAATCAGGTCATAAATGATGTGAAAGACCTCTGCCTGAGAACTTGTATAGCTGCTGTCAGTCTGAGTAGACAATACTAACCGCAATGGACTGCTGGTCTGATACAGAATGAAGCAGCTTCATTTATATATACATGTTGTATATGTGTAAAGTTTTTAAATGACTAAGAAAATTGAAGGGCTAGATTCTGTGCCTAAATTCCAGTCATAAGGCAGTCTGGCAGATTTGTCTAGAAGCCTGTATCCAGATTGCTGTGGCTCAGTCCCATTTTATATAGAAAAGGATATGCATATGGCCTTTCCCCATATGGTTTATATAGGAGATGATCCCCAAGATATCCAGGGCTCAGGACATTTAACAGAGCAAACCTAGGCAGGGTTAATGTCAACAACAGACATCATGAACCAGGCCTCTAACTGAGATATAATATATGTGCATCTATTTGGGAGATACAGTACAGTCCTCATTCTGTCCCATATGAAATAAATCACAACAGCCATTTGCAACCCTTAAGTTGACCATTGGCCTTCATGACAGTTGGGTATAGTTCAAGTCAGCCTCTTCTATTCTGTATTTTGGTCCAAGGCCACATGTTAAGCATGGCTTTCTTGGTGGCTTCAGCTAATCCATTTTATTCTTTTGGATCTACAAGGTACTTTGATTTTTTTCTTCTCCCTGCTCTTTAGACCAATAAATTGACAGAGATATTATATAATATCTTTTATCACTTACTAGTAAGTTTGGGAAACAATCAGACTTGTGACTGAACTCCTTATAAATTCTACCCCCGACAGGCAACTATAACATAGCAGAATTATTGAATGTGGTATAGGGTTGCCAACTTCTAATTGGAGGTCTTCTAGTTTTACAACCATTCTCCAGACTACAGAGAAAGTTTCAGAGTTTTGATGCCACTACTAAGAAGGCTCTTTCCTGTGTTGCATATCTCAGAAAGCTGGGCATACAAAGCAGACCCTCTGAAGATGCCTGCAGTGGTCAGATAGGTTCATAAGGGAATAAACAGGTATGTTGGTCCAAACCAATCATAGGACTTCGGAAATCAAGACTAGCATTTGTGCTCAGAAACAAATTGGAATCCCTGTAAGTCTATATCCAACCAAAGATTAATCTATCCATGGTAAAGGAACTGTTAACAATTCTTCCTCCTTCAGATAATTATTCCTCCCACCCAGAACAAAATAACAAATCAAAAGCGTGATCAGGAGTACTGAGACCATTCCCACACTAGTGATATCCCTTGCTTCTAACTGACAAAAGTGAACCTTGTGTTTCTTTCCACACCTAATTTGCCTTTCTAGCTGCAGACCCAAATTGCGCACTCACCCAACGGATAATGATTATCTGGTTACAACAATTACATTTGGAACTACCCAATAGAGAAACCTTTGCATTTGGGTCTCCCTCCAGCCACCACTTTGATTCATTTGTGCACATCTCCTTCCTTGTTACCTCCATCGTCATCCCTCCCTCCCTCCTTCCTGGAACATCTGACTTTTTAAAACATGTGGTGATCAATTTAAGCTGTTGCTAAACATCAAAAAATATCAGCAGTCAATCTTAAATGTAATACAGCACTGTAATACAATAGGCTAACGTGTTTTTTTAAATTACATACCATACTTCTTCTTTCCCACAATATCTCCTCTACCCCCCCCCCTACTATGAATTGTGGTGTTTCACCCCATTTCATTCCCACAAACACATCTCTCCCACAAGCAGGCAAAGGAAAAAATGTACAGCAAAGTAAAGACAAACACACAACTAATATTCAACATTTTAAAAATCCAGCCCCACATCTCTCTACATAAAACACAAACATACACAAATCAGGTAGCAATCATATAGTTAATATAGGTTCATATGCTCCGAACAACCAACCCTTAAAGTTTAGGACAGCTGCACATTCAAGCATACTCTCATACAGAACACATTACAATTGTCTCTATACAGAGGCTTCCATATATTTACAGGTGCAAGTCAAGTGTATGTAGGTAATGGGAATAGTTCTGGTTCAAAGATTTAGTAAAAAAACAAACCTCTAAGGGACTTTTCCTTAGTCAAAAACTTAAATGGCTATCATGGTTTTTTTTACCTATCAAGCCCTGAATGTCCAATGGATTTTTTCAGGATGCCAAAGTACCACCAAAATCTCTTGCATGCATGGCACGAGGAAACGTCTTGTGCAATCCCAAAGTTCAGTTTGCCAGTGAAGTAGCATGTAAGCTAATGTTCTAAGCACATCAAATAATCCTTCCCCCAAGTTCTAAAACTCACATCTATATTCTATACTGAATATCTATTAAAATTTCATAAGTATTTTATAAATTTATAAATTTACCCCGCAATTAAATTAAAACTCCAAGGACAGCAAAACCCACAATCCTTTCTTGGCAATGGACCTTTCACAGTTGATTCAAGCTTCCTATTAAGAATAAAAAGGGTATTTTAAATGGACTTCAGCTAGAACAACTGTAAAACTATTATTTCAATAAGGGTTCCTTCAGGACTCAAAAGTAATGACTGTATTCTCCTTTGCAGCCAGATGCTTCCTGTAGAATGCAATCGTAACCTTGCTCTTGGGGTATTCTCTAGGTTAGATACATGTGCTGCCCATCAACCTTACTTGCCATGTAAAGCAACCCCACAACACTGCTTAAGGTATATTAAATGTTCTGGGTTGTTTTTTGTTTGTTTTTTACCATGATGACTTGTAGTGCTACATGTGAGCTTGTGGATATAAAAATAGATGTGGTAAGGGTTAAATTTAAATACTAATATTTTGTTATTTTGGGGGTATTTTCATTTTAGACAACTTTTTGCCCTGTTGTCATAAATCAATCTGAGTCTTTGTGATACCAAAATGGAGAAACCATTCAAGAGACCTGATTTGCCAATTTTTACTGAGTGATAAGGATGCCGACGTCACTTTTATTATGGCTGAATTTCTGTCTTCAGTTTTTAAATTTAAACTGTCTGACGTATCCTGACTAACTTTGTTTATCCTGCTTATCTGCTTTATGCCAATAAAGGTATTGTATTTTATTGTAATATATAGATAGAAGGTAATCAACTTCTATTATTTTTAATCAATACGTATTCACTTAGATGCCACCGACAAGAACATTAAGCTTGATAAGGATTTTACAAAGTAAAAAGCTTAAATTTGTCACATACCCCACACACTTGGAATGCTACTGATGGCTGCAAAATGGACAGACTGATTTCACATGGAGGCGTAAAATGCGCTCCACCTCCTGCTTGCAAATGCACGATTGGAAACTGCATGTTTGCAAGCTTCCTGACGGGACACCCCTCCAGTGTTTTCCCACTGCCTCATTGCAGCTTTTTGCCTCCCTACGAGGTGGCGGAGAAGCCAGAAGAGAGAACTTCTCTCCCTGCTCTTCAGCTTGTAAATCAAGGCAAGCCAGCAATCCCTTCACAGCTGTTGTTTTGGGGACTCAAACTTTCTTCCCCACTGAGCCCCATTTTTTTAAAGCACTTCCACATTGCTATGTGGAAACACCACAACACCAAAACATTTTTTTTAATGTTGCTGCAGGATCATGCCACAACAATGAAACATTCCCTTAGATCTCTTTTCAGGATTCTTATAATGAGCTCTCTTTATTTTCGGGTACATTTGTGATAGGCTGGCTATCGTAACTAGTCCCCAATGATTGTGTGTTCACAGTAAAGATTTAAAATGCAGAGGACAGATGCCAAGCTAATAGGGAGAGGGCTGCTTCATCACATGCCCCCAGGCTTCCTCGGGAGGTGGTGGGTTCTTCATCTTTGGAAATTTTTAAACAAAGGCTGGATAGCTATCTGATGGAAGGCTTAAGAGGGTTGCAGGTTACAGTGGATGAGCGATAGGGCTGTGAGTGTCCTGCATAGTGCAGGTGGTTGGACTAGATAGCCCATGAGGTTCCCTTCCAACTCTATTATTCTATGATTCTATGACCAACAGCATAGAGGCTCCTGTTGAAAGCCAGGAGATTTACTAATCCTGCATTCCTTCAGGTAGTCAAGTAGACCCATCAACTGCAAAAGAATTGTTAAGCAGTTAAGTGGCTTGTAGCATTGGTTCCAGTTGCCAAACCATCCTGACATTTGGTGTGTGGTTGATCCTTTAAAACAGCGGTCCCCAACCCCCGGGCAGCAACCCGGTGCCGGACTGTGAAGGCCTCGGCACCAGGTCACAGCTCCCTCTCCCTGCCTCCCCTGCAGCAAGAAACTCGCCAGGCTGCAAGCAAATCGGCCACCAAAGTGGCCGATTAGCTTGCGCCCCGGCAAGCTTCTTGCTGCAGGAGGGGGGAGGGAAGCGCGGCCGCCGGCATGCCGGGGGTGTAAAAGGCAAAATTGCTGCACGTGCGCACTTGCAGCCCAGCCGGGCGCAAACATGCATGTGTGGCAGGTCCGCGCATGCGAGTTTGCTTTGGGGCTGCTGCGCATTCGCGGGGCCCCGGGTCGCCTTCTCCCCCCACCACTTGGCAGTGGTCTGCAACACGAAAATGGTTGCAAACTGCTGCTTTAAAAAGACCACAAGAAAATCAAGGTTAGGTACTCACTGGCAATTTATTAATTTTAAGAATGTAATATTTTGTCTATAAAGGTTGCATAAACTTTTATATAGTTCATATATCTGACCCATGATGTGCTAGGGGCTCAGAAAACCCAATAGGGGCTCTAGGGCATGCAACCTCATTTTTGCTACTTTGGTACTTTCAGTTGTATGAGTCAAATGGACAAATAGAAATTGTGGGTTTGGAGCTGCTTGGAAAGCCTGTGATCAGCACAATGGGATTTATGATCTGGCACTCAACTGTTTTAGTTTCTCCCTCTCTGGCTATCAGAAAAGACTCTCTTCTTGTTAGGAGACAAAGTAATCACTTCTTTCAGAACCAGAAATGTCAGGGCATCCAACTGAATCACTCTTAGCAATATTTATTGAGTATAGAAATCAAATCAAATAAATAAAAAATATATATATACCTCCTGATTTGATCCAATCACAGTGGTCCATATTCTGAAGCTTCCAAGCATCCTGCCTATATCAGGGTGCTTATGGTGAAAAAACTCTGCATCTCCATACCCAGTGTTGCTTGCATTGAGATTTATACATTCATGTTCGTATTCAACAGCCAGTGCAAATCACCTTGATAAGGCTAACGTACTGTTGGACAGACTGAATCCATGTCTCTCATGCAAATTCCATCTTCCAACAGGTGAATTGTTAAAGCTGGCTAAAGAAGGAAAGAGAGGTCTTTTGCCGAATTCTCCCTCCTCCTTGCTTTTATGATTGACAGCTCTGGATGGGAAAATCCATAGAGATTTTGTGGTTGACCCTTGAGAGGGTGGAGTTTGTAAATGGGGGGGGGACCTTAGTGAAGTATAATGCCATAGATTCTTCTCTCCAAAGCAGGCTTTTTCTACAGGGGATCTATTTTAGTCTGGTGAGTGGTTGCAATTCTGGGAGATCTCCATGCTCAACCTGCAGGCTGGCAACTCAAACTGTGACACATTTTGCTCATAAGAGTCCCAACTCGTTAAAGAGGATTTCAAGATAAATAACCGACTGCTGGGGGAAGGGCAAAGTGGAAAGAGTTTTGCTCTGCTGGCTCCTGTCATGAACTTTTCCACTGCATTCAACCTAATGAAATCAATATTAGAACCTTCAGTGTTGAATAGTGGTCAGACTCAGGCAGTGATTTGAGGGATGAGAATATGGATGTTACAAACATATCTCCATTTATCTAAGAAGGGCCAGGGATATGAATTGAGGCCATAAGTATGGTCTGCAGTCATTCCTATGTTTTTGAGAGCTAGAAGGAATCACCAGGGCCATTGTGAGAACAGCTCACTGCCTTAGCCATGATTATACAGAAGACATTTTGTTTTTGTGTGGTGTACCAAAGTTATAAATAAATGGAAGAAGATGGGAAAGGACAATGGCTGCATGACAACATGTTTACTTATAAACAAACTCAACTGAACTTGATAGGACTTTCTCCTGGGTAAATATGCATATGATTGGCCTGTGTTTCACTTTTTTTTTTTTTTTTGTAGAAACTGTATTTAAAAAGCTAAGTGCTGTCCTAAAAATAATGGTCAGGTGATACTTTCATTTTATAAAAATTACATTCCAAAGTAATTTACTTCCTTATCCAATTGTAGTTTTTTTTTCATGTTTTCTTAATTTCTTTGATGGAGTGTGTGGATTATCTATAGTGCTTTCATTTCCAGAATATGTCATCCTTCTTTAATAAGCACTTCTTAAAACATACCATGAAATTATCTTCCTAACCCTCCCCACCATCTATTGCCTGCAGCATGGGTAGAAGTGTGTGTGCGAGTGTGTGTGTGTGTGTGTGTGAGAAAGAGCGAGAGAGAGAGAGAGAGAGAGAGAGAGAGAGAGAGAGAGAGAGAGCGCTACATGGTTGTCTGTGGTAAATTCCTCTCTCTTCAGTTTGATTATGCAAGGGAAAAAGCTATGATATTTGATACGCTCATTACCACATTTGCTTTGATCTAAAGGAAGAAAATATATATTTGTTTTATGATCACAGTCTGTGATAATTTAAGGTATCTTTTACATTCCTCAAGAATCACTACTGCTTAAATAATTATCAGGCTGGGGGCAGAAAAGGCTTCAGTTTTGGCTAGGGATGGTAGACGTTCCAGACAAGAGCAGCTCTAAATGGAGATAATTATAAGGTGGAACATTTATTGGATTTCAGCAGGTTCAACATATTTCTTCTACTCTAAACCTGAACTTGCTTTTCCTACTTGTATTTAAGACAACAACAACAAAAAACATATTGTCACTTATTTTCCATATATTTCATCTAAAAATTCTTTATTACAAGGTAACTTCATAGTGAAGTTTGCCACATTCCAGTCTGAGCTGTTTAATAAAGCCATTGTTTGTGGACCAAACAGCTTGTCAAAGAGCTGAACTACAAAAGTTCTAGAGCACTGGTATGGAAGTCTCAAGTAGTCACAAGTCGAGACAAGGAAATACACTTTCAAAGTGAACAGCTAGAAAGATGTCCTGTTCTGTTTGGCGCTGGTTGTGGGAGCAGTCTTACTATGCCTTGAAAATATTTCTTAAAATGCAATAGCAATATGGTGCCATGCTGATTGAGAGCAGTGGCCCATTTTTCCCACACTCTAATTACATTCCTCAGTCAGCACTCTTGGGATTGGCCATATAGCAACAGACAGATCATTAGCTTTTTCTGTGTACATGTGTGGAATGTTCTGCAACCTCAGAATGGAAGAAGTACCTCATTGTGAAGGGTGTCCAGAAAAGCCTCTGTGTGCACTTAGATGTTAAAGATGTTAAAGCTTCTAGTGGTAAAAAGGGAGTAATGGGTCCTCTTTGAACACACAAAAGGCCATTTTGGAGATCATGATATCTATATAGATTAAATCTACCTGTGATGGGGGCCATAATTAGGATAGGAATTTGCCATGAATGAACAAAAAACCTCGCTGGATCCTGCTTTTGTTTGTTTAGGCCCTTCATTCATAATGCCTCATATCTGCAATAATTTATCAGATAGTATATGGACTGAGGCCCAAGTGATTCAGGAAAATAGACACATGAATTAGGACAGGGACATCTGGTGGATCGAGAAGCATGACAAGCACATTTGATCTTTCCAGTGTACCACAATAGCAGACCTAATGGTTTAGAAAGCCCAGTCTCATCAGAGCTCAGAAGCTAAGCTGAGTTTACCATGGTCTGTACTTGGGCAGGAACCTACCAAGAAAGACTGGGGGTGCTATGCAGAGGAAGGCAATAGCAAACCACCTCTTTGAATCTCTTGCCTTGGAAACACCATGATGTTCAATTTAATGAGGTCACCATGAGTTGGCTACAATTTAACAGCACACTTTACTTAGCATACCACATGTGAATACAGAAGGATATACCTAATTAAGTTTATCAGCATCAGAGCTGTCTTGATTAAGCCTTTTGCCAATAATTGTCTATGAAAGATTAAACTTGACATATCCCATGAAAATGAGTTCTTATTGTGGCTGTTAGTCCCATAGTTCGCAGCATGAAAAATGGAAAAATATGAAAAAATGTCCTGTAAAAAGCTCCACACAAAGCCTCACAAAAGGGTTAACCAAAGCATATGTTATAAGTGGTGCATCATGACTTTTTAAAATCCAGTATGAATATCTAACCCAAACATTTTTGAGGCACTGAAAATGGAAACCTTTTCTTCCACTTATGGCTGAGTAAACAAAGAACCATAATTTTGTTTTTTCAAGAACTTGGTCACTTTGTAGCGGCTTCTGTACGTTTCCAAAGCAATTAAAAGCCATTTGACTATCCATTGCCCCACATCAGAAGTGCAGTCCTAAGGAGAGTTGCATCCTTCTAAACCCATAGAATTCAGTATGGAAATGACTACTTAGAACTGCATTATTAGTGCCCCCCCCCCGAATTTCTTTGGGACTGAAATGCTGAATGTTAAATGTTTTTTGTTATCCCCATCTTAACTGTAACTCTCAATCTACGGAGAAAGTTAGATTTTTTTTTAAATGCAGAAGACTGGCTGTTTAGAGAAATAACAAGCAGCGGTGGCAGTGGTGGAACTCTGAAAGTCATTATTTCATAGATGAATGGTTGTGAAAAATGCAAAATGAAGGAACTAGAGAAGTACCAGTCAAGTTGAGGAATGCAGTGCATCTCATTCCATTTGCTGGCACAGATTGATGGCCAAGTCCATGCAAGGATTTCAAGTCAAGCCTCAGCACTAAATATTTTACTATCTATATAGTTGTTAGATGGGGAAAATGAGGGTATTTTATTTTAATCAGAACAGTGATTTTTTTTAAAGTAATGTAAAACACTGAAGTCTAAATTAAATATTTGGAAATGAAATCTGTACGAAGGTTGGTTTTTATACCCCACCTTGTATTGCCCAAAGGAGTCTCAAAGTGGCTTACAATTGCATTCTATTCCACTTCCCACAACATCACCCTGTGATGTAGGTGTGGCTGAGAGAGCCCTGATATAACTGCTCTGTGAGAACAGCACCATCAGGGCTGTGACAAGCCCAAGGTCACCCAGCTGGTTACATGTGGAGGACCGGGGGATCAAGCCTGGCTTACCACATTAGTAGCCACCACTCTTAACTACTATACCATGCTGACTCTTGACATAATGGTATAATTATGGTACATAATGTTAGACGAGAACTCTAAAGTTTTGGTGTGTCTATTTTTTAGAACTAAAATGTGCATATTTAGAAGTAAAACTAGGGACAAAGCCCGTTGCATTCAGAAATACAACAGGCACTAGAGCTTGGGGGTAGGAAGGGGAGGGGTGTCCAGTCTGCGAGGGCAGGGGAGTGAAAGGGTGTTGTGTGCGGGATGTGATAGCTTGGTGGCATTCACTCCATAACAGACACCTGATGAAGAAGGTGGGGCTGAGAGAGCTCTGAGAAATCTGGGAATGGCCTGCAGTCACCCAGCAGGCCTCAGGTGTCTCAAAGCAGTTTACAAACACCTTTTCCCTTCCTCTCCCCACAATAGACACCCTGTGAGGAAGGTGAGGCTGAGAGATCTCTGTGAGAACTGGGAATGGGCCAAAGTCACCAAGCAGGCCTCAGGTGCCTCAAAGCAGCTTACAATTGCCTACCCTTTCTCTCCCCATAACAGACACCCTGTGAGAGAGGTGGGGCTGAGAGAGCTCTGAGAAATCTGGGAATGGTCCACAGTCACCCACCAGGCCTCAGGTGTCTGAAAGCAGTTTATAATCGCCTTCCCTTTCTATCCCCATAGCAGATTCAAGGTAAGAAGGTGGGGCTAAGAGACTTCTCTGATTTAGAGGACTTTGTTCTTTGTTACCCCCACAAGTGGTAGAGACCACTTTTTTGGGTGGCTCCTTGCTGGGGAGACCTTCTGTGTAGAAGACATTAAAAAATTAGACCCCAGGAATTCAAGGCAACATGAAGGGCCAGAAGTACATAGAGTGGGGATTATGAAAAGTTCATGTTTTAAGAGTGCAGGGAAAAGTGCAGGGAATATTTGTTAGAATATCATTGGATCCCTAATGGCCCCTCAGACTTATTTGTGCTTGCAGAAAGGAGGTGGGAGAGCCCCGAGAGAGGAGAATAGATTAGACCAGCCCAAGCAACCCTGGCAGCTCACTCACCGTAGGACCAAGAGTCTGAGTGGAAAGGGACTTCAACAAGGTGGCAGACCTCTGAAAAGATGGTTAGGGGCAGGAGGTGTGATTTGATTGGGCAGCCACTGGACGGACAGCCAATCAGGGGCATACAGGCTCCTACGGATGGCCTGATTGGCCAGTAAACAGTCACGCTAAACTTCTCCCAGGCCTCCTTAATGTTTTAATTTATGTACTTACTAGGGGCAAAGCCCGTTGTCTCCAAGAATACAACGGGCGCTAGATCTTGGCAGTGGGAAGAGGAAGGGGAGGAGTTGTCCAGTCTGTAAGGGCATGGGGTTGAATGTTGAGGCCTACTGCACAGGGTTGTTGTGCAGATGAAACAGGAGACAAAAGAGCCAGTTTCTTCTGCAGAATAATGCTGTGCAGTGACCTCAAATCTGCAGAGGGTTGCAAAGAAGAAAGACACATGGCTTGGCTGTGTCTAACCCCTGGCCAGAACAGTATTTTAAGTGAAAGGGGGCTTTTCTGCAGCATCCTGCCAGCTCTGTCAGGGTTCTGAGGCAATTTGCAGTTGGACCTGACAGTTAGGACAGCCTTGGGGCGAAAAAGGCTGGTGCAGCCTGTGTTCTCATCCCCCTTGTCAGCACTACTGACCTCCTCTCCCTTTGGTGGTCAGGAGCAGACTGGCAGCCAGACTGGGCTGAGTGAATGGAATTTTGGTCTGTCCTGGTGAGGGGCCAATAGGAAGGTGCTTTGCGTGCCTCCCCATTGGCTGCTTGGCCCTAGATGGACACTCGGGGGGCCCAATCAGGAGCCGCTTCACGGCTCCTGATTGGGCCCTCTGAGTTTTTATCCTGGACAGGGCCCTCCCTAACTCCTCCCCAGGTGGCCTTACCCTTTTATTTAACCGCAGGAGCGGTTAAAGATGGTTACAGATATGCATAAAGGCACTCTATGGAAGATATCTATAAAAATACTGGATTGGATCCAGTCAGATTTTCACACAATCTCATCCTTAAAATAGCCCTTCTCCCACATGGCTTTTATCCTGTGGGACCCAGCATGGCCCTTTGAGTAGTCAACAGGGATCCCATCTTACCTTCTTATCTGCTGAAAACATAATCAAAAACTCTAGCTTTAGGTACAATGTGTCAGGAAAATGTCCTGCGCAACACCCGTGGAAATTAATGGGACCTGCACATAAACAGTTTCTGGTGGACTGTCCTATTCATTGTTAATTCAGGTTGCAATATTGCCCTGAATCATAGATGCACAAGTCCAACTAGGTACCATCCACCACATTTAAAATAGAAAACTCATAACAGCTCTTTTCTGTCCAAATTTTAAGTTTTGGTTAAAGACAGAAAAAACAAACATTTACAAGGCCTGCTTGTAATGTTTGTGTCTAGTGGTCCCGGAAACCATTAGATCAGGCTTTTTCAACCAAGGTTTCATGTAACCTTGGGGTTTCTTGAGGACTCTGGAAGGGTTTCCAAAATGGGTGAGAGTTTAAAATGTTTTAGATATATTTTTAAAATATGTTAAATATTTATCATGTGATAAGACCATATATAGTCATGTCAACTTGCCGCCCCCCCCCCAAATGGCCATTGATGGGCCTGGAGGGGGTGGGAAGGGGTGGGGCCGTATTCTTCTCAATCATATTCTGCAGGATCACGCCACTGTATCCATTATGCATACACTTTGCAAAAAAAATTGCCTGTGATGTGCATATCTTTTATGGTGAAACTCCCCTGTCTTGAAAACTGGGCAGGCAATTTGCTCAAATGGTCCAGTTTCTTAACCTTGAACAAGTTAGAGTGCCCTTAAGCTTTTTGGCATGGAATCTAATGCCAATCATATATCTGGTTCTCGAATTGATTTAAGATGTTTAATGAGGTTTTAGCATTCAGCTTTATGATTGTAAATTGAGTGTGTGTTAAAATTAGTTAAATAACACACAAATGCATCTTAGAGAGGATTAAATTCAGCCTTTTCTCTTTGATATGGTAATTTACTGTATTTGAGAATTAAAATGAGCTTGGCATTTTAGAGGAAAGTGCTCTAAAATTAGGGAGTGGTCTTCAGGAAGAACACCTGCTCTTAATATTCAGGGCAACACTAAAGAATTACTTGAGCTGAACCTAAAAATCACAGCAAAGCATGAGGGAAATAAAAACTAGATTGGGAATAAAAATACAATCTGTTAAATTCATGGGTGAAAACTAGGCCATGACCCTAGAGCAGTGTAACTCTGTTTAAGACTGAACTATTACACCCTTATATGAACTGATTAAAAATGTTTTGATAAGTTTAAAAGTTGCTGCTGTTTAGGCATCATTACTGACAAGAACTGCAGTTGCAAGTAAAAAATATATATCTCTTCTCTCTCAAAAGGCACATCACTTCTAAGATGGAGATTTCCATGATGCATGCAAGCAACATCGAACAGAGTTTTCTGTAGAACTATTGTTTATTCATACCCAGATGAATGCTAATTCAGCCTAGGCAGTCAGTTTTTTGAATGACAGTCTGACTAAAAGTGAAATTTGTTGATCCATTTTGTCTCCAAAGCTGCAATTTTGGGTATGTTTTACCCTCTGGAGTCAAAATGGTTGAGAGTGAACACAATTCAAGACATTTGACTTTTCGAACAAACCAACAAATGCACTGAGAAGGGAAGTTTGAATGGATCTTTATTACACTGGCTGTGGAATCCTTGAAAGGCCATTCCCTTTTATTATATCACCACATGGCTTTCAGAATTTCCAGATACTGTGGAGGTATTTTGGTAGGAAGAAAAAAATATGAGAATTTCTATCTAAGCAATGAGTTCCTTAGATTAGCAATCCCCAACCTGTGGGCCGCAGACCACATGTGGCCCTTCGACTAATTGGAGGTGGGCCCCAAAGGATGCCTTCTCTACCCCCCCCCCCCGGCCCTTTACAACACACTTCGGGTGTCATTGTCTCCCATCACTCCCAGATGGGACTATCTCGTTGCAGAGAAACAAGCTCAGGGTTCCCATTGATTTGTCATTGTCATGAGTTAAAATTACCATGAAAATAAAATGTTCCTTATGTACATTGTTGTGGCGAGTCTGTATATTATTTTGAAGGGATGTTTAAACATTACCATAGCGATCAGAGAGTGTTAGGGCAGTAGTTGAGAGTAGAGGAGTAAACTACCCCCCCACTGGGCCTCAGTAAAAGGCATTGAGTGATCCCCAGTATTGAGTGGTCCCCGGTGATAAAAAAAGGTTGGGGACCACTGCCTTAGATGAAGAAACCGGGAGCATGTGTACTTGAAGGCTGAATGCAACCCTGTTGGCTCTTTGTATTGGATGAAGAACCTAGTATGACCCCCCAGTCATCTGCAGTGGCGGGGGCGAGGGTGAGGGAGATGTGTGTGTGTGTTTGTGTGGGTAGGAGCAGGGCCGGAGCAGGGGGGGATCACTGAAGCGAGGTGGCTGGGGGAAAAGTGGTGTGTGTGTGTGTGTGTGTTTGTGCGGCGCAGCCTCCTCCAGGCCCAGGGGCACCCTCGCAGCATCCTGGATGCTGCAAGGGAGCCCCTTGGCTCAGCAGAAGCCTTTTGGCGGGGGGGGGGGGGCGATGCAGTCGTCTTCCAGGGCCAGGCGCTTCCTTGCAGCGTCCTGGCTCTTTGCAGTGGCGGGGGGGCAACGCGGCCTTCTGCCGGTCCCAGGGTAGACTGGAGCCGGCAGAAGGCTCCTGAGTAAAGGACCCAGGGCAGGAAAGGAGCAGGGATGCCGCATCTTTGACGTGGCATCCCTACCCCTTTCCCTAGTGGGAGGAGAACCCGGCTGGAGGACTCACCACACAGCCATCCTTCTGTGTCTGATTGGTGACTCCCTGGCCGGGCCGGGCCAGGCGAGGCCGGACCAAGCGGCCAATGGGGCCATTTGGCCCTGGATGGACACTTGGAGGGCCCAATCAGGAGCCACTTCGTGGCTCCTCATTGGCCCTACGAGTTTTTATCCCAGACAGACCCCGCCCTTTCTCCTCCCATATTGCCCTTACCATTTTATTTAATACTTAAATACTTTTATTTAATGTTACAGATATTGAACTGATGAATGTACAGACTGAAATGATTTCAGTTATTCAAGCACATTTTGCCATCAATTAAATATCTTCATTGAAGGAAGAAATTGTGACAAGTTTATGCATTATTTGATGTTTCTTTTTATTAGCAATAGCTAATAAACACAGCACCTGGATCCTGTACCTCCATGGGATCCAAAGCCAGGACTTTTGTACAGGAGGAATTATCTCTGTTGCCTGGAAATGACCTGTAATTCCAGCAAATCTGCAGGTCCCAACCTCTCCCATCCTGCAACCTCTCTGCTACAGAGTCCCCCCCCCCACTCCCAAGCAAGCCCTTTTATCTCCAGGAGCCTAGAGATGAGTTGTCATTGCAGAGCCCCCCCCCCTCCAAAACAACCATTCTTCCTTGGGGAGCTAATCTCTATGCTCTGCAGATCAATTCCAGGAGATTTCCAGGCCACACCTTGAGGTTGGTGACTGTTTGTTAGGAATGTTCCTTGAGGCTTGGAGGTGGGACCACATGGGTCCGGTAGAGAGCAGAAGAATGAGTAAAGGCAGCCCGCCATCCCTATCAGACCCAGCTTGACCTCTGCATTCTGCCTTCCTGCCTTCCTTCTCCCTTTCATGATTTACACATTTGCCATATAGCCAGCTCCCAGGAAGGCCACAGTCCCAGTGTGCATCCTAGTGCCCGTTGTTTCCCAGCGTAAAACAGGTTTTGCCTCTAGTCAGTTCTAATAATACAGAAACAAATACTGACAGTTCAATCCTAAACTGAATTACACTCTTCTAAGTCTATTCAAGTCAATGATATTAGAACAGAGTAACTTCACTTAGGATTGCACTATGGATGAGTTAAATAGTTTCATCTCAGTGCTGATTATTGTAGCTTCTCATAAGATACCTAGATATTTCACCTGAGCAAGATGTTCCAAAGGCAGAAATTCAATATATGACAGACACTTCAGCAAAGGCTCCACTTCCTTATAAGTGCTCTCAATACACATTGTGTCATGTCAGTTGTGTTATATGTTCACTTAAAGGGAACACTAGAAGAAAATGGTTTCTTGTCTACAGAGAGTGCCTTCTGAAAGCCATACTACTCCAGTGTTTTCTTGTTACCTTAGCATACCCTTGTCTCAGTCCTGAACACACCAAGATCACTAGTTCTTAGATGGGAGGCACTTAAAAAACTTTAAGCATTTAAATTATGCTTAGGGCATTTTCTGTTAAAATATCTGAATGCCTTTAATTGACATATTAAAATGAACTAATGGAAGACCAAATGAAGTCAAAATGGAAGACCATAGAAAATACAGGACATAAAGTGTTTAATCAAATAGTCTATAATGTCCAATCAACAATGTTACAGGAAAGGGATTACAGAATTTAAGAACAATGTGAACAGAATATTGAGCCCCAAACCAACTGGGCGAGCTTGGATCCCCTTTTCTCCCATCAGGGGAATGTCAAACCGAAATGACTGTGGCAAGCCAAAACAAACTGAGCCAAAAGATCCCACCAAACCAAACCAGAGAGTTCAGATACCCTTTTCTTCCAGCCAGGGCAAGCACAGAAGCGGGGTGAATGAAAACGATGGTTTTACTGGCTGGCAGCCATTTCAACTTAACAGTGGTATAGGCATTCCTGCCACTCATTTCAACCTAACAACAAGGCAGCAGTTAGGTTGAAATGGTAGGCATTTCATGCTGTTTACCCCCAGCCCCGAGACTCCTCCTGTTCTGGTTCCCACAGTAGCTTTGGAAAGCTCCTCCCTGTCACCCAGCCACCATCACCAAATGGGAGCCTGACCCAAGGGTGGGAAACTACCAAGTCGCCAGAGACCCACTGAGGAGATGGTGAAGGTAACAGGCTCAGGTGGTCATTCTCATGTTGGGAGGTTGCACCATGTCCAGCTGCTTGCTCTTTCCCTTTCTTCCATACTTTGTGGTGTACCCTCTGTGCCTCTCTGGCCACCTGTATGGTGTCTCCTCCTGAAGGCACATATCTTTACAAATTTATAACTATAGGCATATATACTATACACACACAAACACAACCTTTTAAAGTTCCCTTGACAATGATTATTTTTCTCCAGAAATCCAAGATTAGTGAAAACCTCATATCAATAGACTCAGCCCACTTGTAAAAAAAAAAAATTAAAAGTTGGAAGACATAAAAAATAGTGAAGCTTGTACACCAATGAAGGAGGGAGAATGGCAGAAGGTACATAATTGAAAAAGGGTGGAAGGGAAACCCAAGGAAATACGCATGCTTTGGCATTATATTTGGTTTGGAAGTGAAGCAAGGAGGAAAATCTCCAAGAGGCAGAAAAAAGAGGCAGAGGGGAAATCCCAGGAAATCTGCATGCTTTTGAATGGTTTTGGCTTGGAAGTGAAGGAAAGAGGAAAACATCTAAGAGGTGAAAAAAAAGAGCAGAGGGGAAATCCCAAGGAATCTGATGCTTTTGAACTACCTTTGGCTTAGAAGTGAGGCAAGAGGAAAATCACCACAAAACCACTCTCAGAAAACAATAACTGGAAAGCAAACTGAGTGCTGCAGAGAGGAAAATCAGCACAGAATGAAAAAGGAAACCTGATGGACATGCATAATAAAAGTGAGGGAAAACATTTGTACACAATAGACCGCTTTTTCAAAATGAGATTACTCTCAATTGTTCGATCCTTCCTTTTAGAATTCAAGTGCTGTATGCTAACACCAGCAGCAATTAAGTTATAAGGTCATTAGCAAAAACTTGGCATCTTACAACACATTTTCATTTGTTTGTTTGTTTGTTTGTTTCATTTTTATACCACCAATCCCAGCATAGCCAGCTCATGGCTGTTTACATTCAATAAAACATGATAAGATCTGGAACTGCTGGGAGCATCTGGAACTGCTGGGAGCAGTGGCCTTCATAATTGAGTAAGGGCTAAGTGGGAGGAGAAAGGGACGGAGCCTTTCCGGGTGCAGGGCCAATCGGAAGGCACGAACTGCCTTCCGATTGGCCCATTACCCGAGTGGCTGGAGTTTGGCGGAGGTGGCGGAGGCTTCTCTGCGAGCCTTGGAGCAGGCCTGCCATGTCGGGGATGCGTTGGGCCTGCTCCAAGGCCTCAGGGAAGCCGCGCACTCAGTGGGGAGGGGGGTGGCCAGGGGAGGCTTCCCTGCAGGCCAGCTCCAAGGCCCACAAGGAAGCCGGGAACTCGACATGGAGGGGGACGGATGGGCAGGGGGGTCCCCATGCAAGGAGGGTCTGGGGGGTGCGGTGGCTGGCATCATGGGGCCACCCCTCCTTTCAAAGCCCCTCCTTTCAAACCTAGTACATCCATGAAACACTATAAAAATATCATAACATCCCAAAAATACAAAACAAAGAGCAATGGCGGTTAAAACATACAGCTCCTCCACAATGTTTCAATTATTCTGGCATCAGTATAGAACACAAAGTATTCCTGATGATGTAACTCAGGTTAGGTAGGTTGCCTCATGGTTCCAGACAGGATCTAGCACCTACCCCAGGAACCCAGGAAAGAGGAGAGACCCGATACTATAACCCTAGAATCACCACCCGGCCTCAACCAAACACCCAGCGGAAGAGCTCCATCTTGCAGGCCCTATGGAACCCAGAAAGCTCCTCTGGGAGCTTATTCCACCAGATAGGGGCCAGAATTGTAAAAGTCTTGGCCCTTGTTGAGGCCAGGCATACCTCCCAGGGTCCCAGAATGACCAGCAAATTCATACCTGCAGAGTGAAGTACCCTGTGGGGGGAATAAGCAGGTAAACGATCTCACAGGTAGGTGGGATGCAAGCTGCATATAGCCTTAAAGATCGTAACCAATACTTTGAACTTGATCCATAAGCAAACTGCTAACTAGTGCAGTTGCCTCAGCCGCGGCTGAACATGAGTCCTCCAAGATGACCCAGTGAGGACCCATACAGCTACATCCTGTACCAATTGCAATTTCTGGGTCAAAGACAAGGGCAGGCCCACATAGCCTGAGATACAGAAGTCTAGCCTGGAAGTGATCATTGCATGGATCATTGTGGCCAGGTGTTCAGAGGACAGGTAGGGCGCTAGTAGCTGCGCTTGGCACAGATGAAAAAAAAAACCCATCTGGGATACTTTAGTGATCTGAGCCTCCATAGATAATGAGGCATCAAAAATCACCCCCAAATTCCTGGCCAGAGGTGCAGACGTCAGTTGCCTGAAGGGAGGAAGGTGGAGCTGTCTTAAATAGCCATTCCCCCATCTCTCCATTGACTATATGGGGCCCTGAATCAGTCTTGCCCCTCAAGATCCTTGTGCCCCATTTCTGGATAGAGGTGAGGACAAAGACACACCCATTAAACTGAAGAATTATATTAAGAAGCATCTGTAAACCAAAAAACCAGACAGACCACATCAGAAGCCTTCAGATAGTACTTCCTTGATAACTGTAGCAATCTGAGAATTCTATTCCAGGGTTCATGATTGATAAGATTTTTAAGTGATACAAGCAACTAATTTGACAATGGAATTCTGCCTCTAGAAAAAGCTTTTAAACTTCCTCTTCCCAGGGAAGTATATACATCTTAACTTACCTTATGGCAAATTTATATTGAGAAACTTATTACAAAAGCACTCATTTTTCTTCACACCCTTCTTCTGTGTGGGACAGTGTGGTAATGAAGAGGTATTTTACCTGTTGGTAAAGATGAGTAATGATTTACACAATATATTTTCCCCGCCTGCATAATCTCTGGCAATGACCCAGAACTCTCATTCTGTCACTGTCATAACCTGGGATATCATAAAAAACCCACATTAAGGAGCTTTCCTATTCAGCCCATCAATTTGCTCTTGGAGGAAATGTTCACACAATTTATTTTCAATTTATTTCCAAACACAATTTATTTTCAAACATCCTTCAAGGGGATTTCCATATAGAGAAATGCCTGTAAATTCTTCCCTGGGCTTGTGTTTTTCTATTCCCTCCTCCATGTTTTTTGTTATCCCTTTTCTCTAGATGAAATTGCTCTAGACTGTCAATCTACCATTTCATTTAGCTCTATGTTGTCTACTCTGGCTGATAGAGACTTACTATGGTCTTATGGACAGAACAGACTTTCTTACAAAAGAAGATGTTGAGGACTTAGCATATGATAGCAAGGTGTATGGTGACAAGCCAAGGCCTCTTCTCCCAAATGTTCAATATGGAGGAGAACAGAAAGAAAGAAGGGCAGGACTCCACTGGAAGGAATGAAGGTGTAAGTAAAGAAGATGGTGTATACAAAAATAAATTGCCTTATACCAAGTTGAGCCATGCTATGTAGGTTCTTGTTAAACATCTGATCAGAAATCCACTACTTTCACAGCATGCAAAATTTATTTATTTATTTTATTATATTATATTTATATACCGCCCTCCCCTGAGGCTCAGGGTGGTTTAAATAGAATGTAGAACAATACTGAGATACAATACAAGGAACTTTGTTTTTCCATAGCATTTAGATAACCACCACAATAATATTAACATTAATAACTGTAACAAAGGTAACTATAACAATGCAAACAGGTCCAGGGGCAGAACACATGAGTGGATTTCTAGGAGGGAGGGAGCAGCAGCCCTTTAGATGTTCCTGGTTTCACTTGGCCTCAACCGAATGCCTTTTGCAGGCCCTGCGGAACTGTTTTAGCGCCATCAGGGCCTGATTTCCTCTGGGAGCTCATTCCACCAGGTGGGGGCCAGGACAGAGAAGGCTCTGGCCCCGATTAAGGCCAGGCAGGCTTCTTTAGGGCCAGGGATCATTAGCCAGTTGGTGGTGGTTGAGCGTAAATCTCTTTGAGGAGCATAGACAGGGAGGCGGTCCCTCAGGTACACTGGGTTCTGACTGCATATGGCCTTAAACATATTTTCCAGAACCTTTAGTGAGCCTTTCCTGTTGTGAGTGTGGAGGATGATCCTGACAGCTTGGCATCCCACTGTGTTTGTGAAAGGGGTCTGGATTGTTACCTGGTTTGACATAAGGCAGCCAACTGAGTCGATGTAATGCAAGGCATCAAGGGACTGTAAGAAAGTTAGTGCATTGCCATGCAGCTTATTTGCTCTGGGTTCGATGTTCCTGGGCAGTATGTCCCCCCTGCTTCCCCACAGCATTGTGGGATAAACATGCACCTGCCAGTGTTTCCAAAGCATTCTCAAGGCTGCTTTGCTACAAAATTTTGGGAAAGATCACACTCATGTGTCAGACATCTCCCCAGCCCCAGCAGCCACCCGCTCTCTTGGCCCCCAGCTTAAAAAAAATGGCAAACAAATTATTGATAATATTGAAAAACACTAGAACCCTATGAATAACAGATTCAATTAATTCAGTTTTTTTTAAGTGTATAGCCTCTTTTACAGTGGAGATATAACAAGACTTACTGGATAGGCAGGGAAACTGTGGTGCAATAGCCATGCAAATCTCTGTAGCTGTTTCATGTATTTGCACTTGGCAGCCACAGCAACAACAAGGAAACTAGTCATGCCTTTCCCATGTAGAAAGCCTCTCGGTTCTTTCTTCCTTGAACCAAAACAAAGAGAACTGAGGAGCCCACCACATGTTCTATGCTTAAACTACTACACTGAAAAGTTGAGTGAAAACTCATTAGGAAGGACAAGCAAATACCAGTTTCATTATTGTTTTTGCTGAAGAACTGTGGGAATGTTTAGAATCCCTTCTTAGAAAATGTGTTCCCCCATAATCTTGTACAAGGCTATAGTTCTCAGAGTTCCCCAAGGAGAGGGCATGACTCTGAGACTTGTTTGATAGAGATACAGATTTCCTCTTAGTAGTGACAACTAGCAGTAGAAGCTCACTAGCAGTTCCTTAAGACTCGTTCTTCCAGACTATCAAGTCTCAGATAATTACATAATAGTCAGTGTACTCTATAGCATACTTAGGCCAATTCTTTCTTTAATATGCACCTGAATCTGTTAGATGGTTAATCCAGCCCTGCAGATGAGTTGCTGGTTTCATAAAGCTGACAAGAATATGCAATGCTTGTATTGTTTGGATTGCCTTTATAATGCCCTGAAGAATTACATCTTATTGCAGACAGTTACGGCTTATTGATTCTTTAGTACAACCTGAACTAATCCGGAAAGAAGTTGTAGGGAACCTGAGTACATTAAGCTCTGATGTGTTCCCCTCTTCACAGTGTGTTTACTATGCCAAAAGATGCATTTGCAAGAGTTAATTGTGCTTTCTGTGTTCCTGGGAGGGACACTTCTGCATTTCATAAATTAATTTCTAACTATTTATTTTCCATGTCAAAGATACTGAAGAAGTCAGATAAGAGAATGCAGCTTTATAAAGGTCATAATACAACTGCTAACATCTTCTATTAACTTCCAGATTCTGGCAATAACCAGAATCATTTCTTTCTTTTTTTGAGACTGGATGAAATTGATGGTGGTTTTCCTAGACTGCCCTGGGCCCAAAGATTTAACAGATTACTTATTTTTAATGGCAAAATGAATCGGAGTGTAAACTCATTAAAGGTAAAGGTATCCCCTGTGCAAGCACCGAGTCATGTCTGACCCTTGGGGTGACGCCCTCTAGTGTTTTCATGGCAGACTCAATATGGGGTGGTTTGCCAGTGCCTTCCCCAGTCATTAACGTTTACCCCCTAGCAAGCTGGGTACTCATTTTACCGATCTCGGAAGGATGGAAGGCTGAGTCAACCTTGAGCCGGCTGCTGGGATTGAACTCCCAGCCTCATGGGCAAAGCTTTCAGACGGCTGCCTTACCACTCTGCGCCACAAACTCATTACAATGGACATACAAGTCCATGAGACATAAAACTCATATTTCCTTGGCTTGTTGTATGGGCTTCAGAACATCTTAATATAAAACTTTACTATGAGCATTGCATTATGATCCTAAAATGAAATGAGAAGAACTTACTTTCCTTCCTCTTCCAACTCCATTTTGTGATGGCAGGTCCTACAAATGGATGAAGGAACTTGCTTGTCAGCTGCCCCTCATTTTACCTGCCTATCCCTCAGTCTTCTTTAGTTTCCTAGTTCCTGGGAAACATGGCTTCAACAGCATTTGATGCATGGAGGTGGACCTTCAGAAATGTAGTTCCAAGATCTTAAGCTCTGCCATACCAGACCCATGGTCAATCTAGCCAACCACCTTGCTTCACACAGTAACCATTCAGTTGCAATGAAGAGCCAAGAAAGAGGACAGAGAGGCAAAGACCTTTCCCTGAAATTGCCTCCTAGCACTGAAATTCAGAGGTTCACTAGCCACGATGACTAGTAGCGACTGATGGTCCTCTACTACATGAATCTGCCTAAACCCTTTATGCTGGTGGCAATTTCATAGAATCATAGAGATGGAAGGGGTCATACAGGCCATCTAATCCAAACCCTGCTCAATGAAGGATCAGCCTAAAGCATCTGTGAAAAGTACCTGTCCAGCTGCTTCTTGAAGACTGCTCACCACCTCCTTAAGTAGCCGATTCCACTGTTGAAATACTCTGTGAGTTTTCCCCGCTCCTGGATATTTATCTAGTACCTTCTACACATGCTACATCAAAATAAAATTCCACAATTACTCATTGAATAAGGAAGTAGTTCCTTTTGTCCATTCTTAATCTATCATTTATTTATTTATTTATTCCCTGGAGGCTCAGAGCGGTTTACATAAAAACATATAAACAATACATGAAACAGTCCATAATATATAAATAACCGTAACAATAATACCAATAACAGATAATTGCAACAGTGCAAACAATGGACGGTGCAAACAGGTCCAGAGTGCATTCATGGAGTTATGGGAGGGAGGGAACAGGGGCCCTTCAGATGTTGTTGGTTATGCCTGGTCTCAACCAAATGCCTGGCGGAAGAGCTCCTTTTTGCAGGCCCTGCATAACTGTTTTAGCTCCGTCAGGGCCCTGATCTCCTCTGGGAGCTCATTCCACCAGGTGGGGTCCAGGGGTAAGGAACAGTAGCAGGAAAGTCCTTAGCGACCCAACATGTGGCTGGTTGAGGCCAGGCGGGCATCTTTAGGGCCAGGAACTATTAGCCAGTTCATGGTGGCAGAACATAGAGCTCTTTGAGGGGCATGGGCAGGGAGGCTGTCCCTCAGGTACACTGGGCCCTGACCGTATATGGCCTTGTAGGTAATTACCAGAACCTTTAGCCTGATCCGGAATTCAACTGGCAACCACTGCAGTTGATGGAGAATGGGCTGGATATGGGACCACCACGGTGTTCCTGTGAGGATCATAGCTACTGCATTTTGGACTAGCTGTAGTTTCTAGGTCAAGGCTAAGGGCAAGCCTGCATAGAGCGAGTTACAGAAAGTCCAGTCTAGAGGTGACCGTTGCATGGATCAGTGTAGCTAGGTGTTCTGGGGCCTGATAGGGTGCTAGTAGCTTGGCTTGGTAGAGATGGTAAAATTCCAGCCACGCTACCTTTGCGACCTGGGTTTCCATTGTGAGGGAAGCATCCAGAATCACACCCATATTCCTGACGGAGTGAGAGAGCTGCACCCCATCCAGGGTGGGTAAACACGCTTCCTCACATGGTTTTATTCAGAAGTCTTGTTGCTAGACTGTCAGTCCCTGACACATGGCCCCTTCCTACCCAATCACAGGACCTCCGTCTTTGAAGGATGGAACTTCAGATGACTCTGCTTGAGCCAGCTCATCACTCCTTCCAGGCAGCTGGCTAATAATTCTGGGGGAGAGTCACGGCAGCCATCCATCAGAGCTGGGTGTCATCTGCATATTGATATTCAACAACTTCATTGGGTGTTCTTCCATTCTAGAATTATGGGGAAAGTTCTTACTGTCCACTACCATTCCATGCATAATAAAATCTGAGTCCAGTAGCACCTTAAAGGCCAACAAAGATTTATTCAGGGTGTAAGCTTTCGAGTACAAGCACTCTTTGTCAGACTATGAACTTATATGATAGGGAATATATAGCAAAATCTGTTCTGTTACATCAGTAGACTGTGTCACACAACTAAATACAGCCAATGATAATTCTTTGTCAAAACAGCCAATCAATCCCCTGCATTGGTTTTAAAGGTGCTACTGGACTCTGATATTATTGTGCTACTTCAGACCAACACGGCTACTCATTTAAATCTATTCCATGCATAATTACATAAACTTCTATCATGCCCCCTCCACTCCAGATTCCTAAGATGTAAATGTCAGGCACCCTTAGAAATGCATATCTCAGGGAACATCTTCTCTGTGTGGAATAAAGCAACCAGGTCTCCCATTATATCCAAGGGGATTCTCTCCCCCATCCCCACTGTGGCTTAATAGAGCAATGGAGCAAGCAGGGACTGATTCAGTGTCATTGCAGTGTCACTTCTGGTGCATGTCCAAATGATGCTGCAAAAATCACCCCAATGGAGTTTTGATTATTCTTAGAGGATTGTGCCAATGCAGTGACATCAGGCATGACATTATGGCATCTGTGAGAAGCTGATCAGTATATCCTGACAATCTTCTTCATGGTGAGATTGCTAGGCTGGCAACCCTAGTGTAGAGAATAAGATGAAGATGGAGCAAGACAGGGGAGAAATAGGCTTGATTGCTCATACAGCTGACAGGCTATACCCAATGCTGACCAGTTACTACTATTGTAGCAGCAGCAGAACACTGATTGCTACAGTAGCAGCAGCTACCACAAAGTAAGTATGGTAGATTTAGAGAGAATAGTTGGAGAAGTCTGAAGGATGAGAGACAGTTCATATTAATGGGAGGGCCCCTCTGGAATTAAGAGTGATGGGACACCTCTCAAGAAAAAAAGATTCCCCTCAAGAGTTTTTCATTGTCATTCATATTGTTCTGGACCCTTCCTGATTCCAACCTCCAAATCATTTTATCTGTCAATAGCAGATTGCATAAGCAGCCTTGGAACCTGCACATTTCCATTGAATAACTGCAGTACAACCAATGGTATAGCCAGTTGTAGAAAAACCGTGTTCCCATGCTTAATAAGACTCCCAGTCAGAGTGTCAGACCAGGATATGGGGGAACCCAATCCACACTTTGTCATGGAAGCCAGTTACACACTCCCTGCCTAATCTGCTTCACAAAGTTGTTGTGAGGACAAAATAGAGGAGATGACAAGAGAGGGAAAGATATGTTGAGTTCCTGTTGAGGAGAAAAGCAGGATATAAATTATGTAAATTGTTAGCATGTTTAGTTGGTAGTAAGTTTCTGTGATGTGTATTGCACTTCCTTCTGTGCACATATGGTTAGCAGTCCAGTGTCTGTCTTATTAGAATAGTCCCAGATATCTTGGCTACAAATGTTGGCTGTTTATCATTATTCCATGTGGCAAATTAATCCAATTAGTTACATTTCCATATTGTAAATATGACCTTTATAACACCAAGATTTTCAGAATTCTGATTTCTGTAGCATGTCAGACACAGTATTCTAGAATTGTACGTGAATTAAAATTGTAACAGATAGTTAAATCCTGCAGTACTTCATAACTGAAAGTATCAATTGTGGTATGTTGAAAATTTATCCCCCAAACAACACAGATCATGCAAATATTCTTCTGTTTCTCAGTGCCATTTTCCTGGCTGATTCTATTTCAGCATCACTTTTTCTCTAGCTGTTGCTTCTTTCTCCTGCAGTTTCACGGATGATCTCCACCTTCTCCAAACTCATATAGTTAACAACATACTATGCGTCACTTTGTACCATGTTTAGATGTAGGATGTAGTCTGTGGAGAAAAGGTAGATAAGACTTCTGAAGCACTTTTGAGCAAGAAATGAGGAGCACAGTGGAGGTTTGTTGAAGACTCCTTTTCAAATGGAAGCCTTCTCCAGGTCCTAAGGTGGCTTCCTCCATTGCTGCTCCTTGGAAGTCGAGGGCCCATTGTCCGTGTCCTCCAGCTGGTGGTGGCTGCTCTCCTCTGTGGCAGGCTTCCTAATTTTCAGCTTTAGGCTGTGAGCCACATGCTTTGGATGGCTGGTGCCATCCCCCTCTCCATAGATGCCCCTAAAGATATTCAAATAGCGGCAAGTGATTGGTGCATCTCCAGAGTCCTTGTTGTGGGCCCCACATCGAAAGTACTCCTGCTGCAGGGTCTTGGTCTTGAAGCAGTACTCAAGCCCAGTCTGTCTTGCCACCTCCTCAAAGGCCTCCCAGTTGTGATGGGAGGCATTGAGAACCTCCTGTTCCTTCCATCAGAGAAGCTGGCCATGGGGTCTCTATCCTTGATGTTCCTCCATGTTTGTCTCCTGCCACCAGAGGTGGGGGCATGGAGGATACCTGGGAGGTCAATGGATTTGATGGTGCCTGCGAGCTTGACTCTATCTCATCCATGCAGCTGCTCACAGAAAATGGCTGGCAAGCATAGATGGTTGCCTATTCTTTCTTCCCGCCTCACTCTGCCCAAGGCAATTCTCATTTCCTGATTGGGTTGAGAGCTTCGCAGTCCAAGTCAATTGGACTATAAGTATCATGAGTCAATTTGAATCATCCCTAGCAATGTTTCTTTCTTCCATAAAGCACGCGACCGCTGCCATTTCATGAAGTGGCAGACTAACGCATATGCATTTCCATGGCCATTAAAGTGAAAAAAAATCGGAGTGTTCTAAGCACGGGAAAAGTACCCACTTACACAGATGCATGGCCGTGGACAATAGGTCTCCCAAATAAAGTCCCCCTTCCAACCCATCCATGTTCTCTCAATAGAGAATGAACAAATGTGTAAAGGTGGTTGCTGCCGCCCGCTACCAACATATGCGTATTGCCTTAACAATGTTAAAAATGAACAGTGAAAATGCTTGATTTACATGACACTTTAAATTTAATTTTTTTTCCTCTTTTGGACATTTCGCCTACATGTGGATGCGCATAAAGGTTGCTGCGTGTATGGCACCATTTTTTAAAATTCCATGGCCAAGAACATGGGAGAGGGAGGTGGGTGCGAGGGCAAAACAAAGCTGGTCAGACTATTGCATGTTTTCCCCTCAATATGGTCTTATCCATAGTTGCTCATTGTTTGTTCAACAATGGAACACGTGATTTAGGGTTTTCTCAGTTCCTGAAATCACAAGTTAAAAATGGCCAAATCGTGACCTGGATACAACACACCTGGATACAGCCTCAGTGTGTTGGTGATGTCATCTGGAGGGGGCTCTATATGCCACCAATATGCTGCATTTTCTCTTGTAGAAATGATCCTAGAATTACAACTGAATTTCAGTTGACAAAGATCTGTCCCATGGGAGAAAATGGATGTTCTGGAGGGTAGACTTTATGCTGTTTGATCCAGCTGAGGCCTCTCCCCTACACAATTCTACATTCCCCAGACTATGCCACAAAATCTTCAGAAAATTCCCAACTGGAGCTGGCAGCATTAGCCAGGCCTGTCCCCAATGTGTCCTCCATGGAATGCTAAAATAGACTTAGCAAGGGACCCCCCCTACTGCCTTTTACTAATAGATCCAAGCCTGGAATCTGTGGTTGTCTTAGCAATGGTCACTAAGGGAATCCTTTGTTTAAAGCTGAAGCTGCCCCATTGATCAGTTTGGTGTTTTTCTTAAACTCCAGTTTGTTTGTTTGTTTTTAGATTTCAGAGTCTTTTGCAAACCTGGGATGCCATTCAGTCTTGTAGAAAGAATTGTCTTGCCTTTTCACTACTCCAGTTTCTGGATTTAAGTATACTTAGATTTAGTTTTGATATATAGATTACAAATTGAGCGATACACAAATAGAAAAAAAAATTATATTTCATATAGAGAAATGGTTGCTTGAAAAGGCACTTGTATCCCTCTAAACAAGAAGCAAAACTGAAAGAAGCATTCCTCATCTGAAACAACAGGAATGAGATATTTGAAAAGGTTTCCACCAAGAATGTCAGGATAGCATGCATGAGGTCACCCAGGTTCATTCTCACAAAACCTCCAGGACAGAATCTAGGCTGAGAGTTAGTGGGCTATTCAAGGAAACCAGTAAGTTGTTTAAGACAACCATGTCTCCACACACCATTTCCTTACTCCGGGCACTGTTGTAGAAGCATCTCTGTTGGCATGAGGATAGGTAACACATGTAACTGTGTACAAAGTGAAAATTTTAAATTGTACTGCATAGGAATGGAAACTATCTTTTAAAAAAAGGCATTAAATACCAGTTGGAATATCAGCATACATGAAAGAGAAAGAACTGTTTAATTTTTTTAATGGGAACCCTGTCTTTTTACACCCAGTAATGTTTGTGCTCTTATTTTCTTTGCAAGATTCATTCTTGGTGATAACATGTCATCGACAAGACTCCACACTTCAACATAATATTATAAACTGATTAATTATGGATCCTGCCTTCACCGAAGAATTGTGAAAGAATATGCCCCTGCCTTCGTTTCTGTGGATTTTTATGTTGCTGACTTTGGCCCCATTTAATTGGCCTCCAGGCACATGATTAGAGAGATGGTAAGTACAGCTGACCAGGGCATGCATAATTAGAAAACAGCAAGGTGAGTTCGAATGGGTTTAATCTCATTTCATCCCCGAGGCTTTATCACCATTTGGCCTAGTTCCCTTTATCCATTCCAAGATGATAACAGCTTTATTTGGCAGTGAATTAAAGAACCAAATAGATTTGTGTCAGAATATAGGTCACGCACAACAAGCACATTTTATATTATGCTGTCTGCTGATGAGAATGGAATATTCCATGTGGAGATGTTTGAGGGAAGGGGAAATCAGCCTGAAGAGACTCCACCATTTTGATGGTGGCTGTGAGAAGCCTTGGGCAGGTGTAACTCAAGATTGCCAGGCAATCTTCTAACCAGGCAGCTGTAGGAATGGAGAAACACTTGCATTTCCACTTTTGCCGCTCCTCAGTATTAACATTGAAGGACTGCAAAATTACCAGATGCATTTGCCAACTTAGATATCATTTTAACATAATGTAGTAGAAGCCAATTTTTATTCACATTAAATTTGCATTATGAAAACAGAAGTTTGATTTTTTTTTTAGTCCACAACATGTACAATTCTAAAAATAAAGAAAGAGCATAATTTGAGATTTAATTCAATTATTTATTTAAGGCACAAGATAGGTAAGTTTAAAATACAGTTTTCTACTTAGCTGTTAATCCCGGCCCCAATATTTGGACATTTTAGCATGGCCACATAATAACTATTTTGATGTAGTTGGGAAGCTGCTTTCATATACAGATGGTCAGCAGATAAGCGGTCCCTAACTAGCTCCTTCCACCATCCCTCCCTTGGGCCCTCTTCCTGCCCCTCCTCCAACTGACTGCGCCCTGCCAGGGTGTGCCTGTGGCTCAGCATCTCCAGGGCTGGTGACAAGCTCAATCTGAGCCTGCACTAAAGCCCTGGCCTGTCCTAGAGCTCTCTGCTCAGTAGACCCACGCTTTGGGAGCAAAGCCTAGTCAGTGCACCACTGTGCCTCTCCATCCCCTGCCACTGGCTGTGGTCAGGGTAAGTCTGCTGGAGTGGGTCTGGACTGGCAGGAGCCTCCCAGGAACCAGCCTGACAGAGATGAGGCAGATGGTGGCATGCACAAGGCATAGTGAAGTAGAGGGTGGTAGCTGGCCTGGCCAAGCCCTGCTCAGAATGAGACAGACACTGGATCCTGGCTTAGCAAGATAAGGCAGATGGTAGCACCTGGGCTGAGCCCTACAGAAAGCAAAACAGAGGGCTACAACCCACCCCAGCCAAAGCCAACATGAGGCAAGGCAGATGGTGGTGCCTGACCAAGCCTTTTGTGAGAAGGCAAGTCAGAGGGTGGGACCTGGCTGAGTTAAATGGAGGTAACCAAGTCACATGTGAGGTAAGGCAAAGCACAATGCCTGGCTTGGCTAATTAAGTCGATGAAGATACCCAGCTGAGAAGAGGCAGATATCAGCCAGTCTACATGAAACAATGGAAGTGCACCTAGTCTATCTATCCTACCCAATCTCGGCTTGAGGTGAGGAAATCAGCCAGTGGCCAATTGGTTAAGCAGGCTGCTTCTCCACCCCCTTTAGGAGGGTGTGCCATGTCAGACAGACTGCCTCTTTCTCTGCCCCCTCCCCCTGGAGATGAGTAGGTTGGGGAAGGGGTTTTCCATAGGATTTTTAACTCCCGGTCTGCTCCTGATCACTGGTGGTTCTGAGGATAAAAGGGAAGAGAGGCAAGTGAAGTAAGGTGCCTTGTGTGCCCATTGTGGAGAAAGCTGGGTATAACTGAAACAAATAAGTCATAAATATAGCAGAAGATGCAGGAGCAGATAAAAAGTTAGTAGTTGGGTAGGAAAGAGAAGGAAGCAGAGACAGTTGAGGATATGATGGTTGTCTGGTGGAAGGAAAGTGGAAATGGTGTGGGGACGTAATGATGGGAAAATGGGTGCCTTCACAATTCCTTGCAGGTGCATCCCTTCACAACTGGGCTTACCCTGGCAACCAGCACTGTGCAATGGGGCCAAAATAAATGGTACTAAAAGGAGGGAGAGCAGAAAACTGAAGATAGGGAGAAGACAAGGATCAGTTGGCTGGTAGGTGTGAAGAAGAAGAAGCAAGAAAGGCAGAGAGGCTTTGAGGGCTTCCAAGAAAGGGAAGGAGGAAATAGTGGGAATATCTGGTTCAAAGCAATCCAATGATTATGGCAGCACCATATCTAATATATTGTATAAAGATTCAGTTCAGTTGTTACATAGCTATGAAAAAGGGCTACAATTGGTGGGAGAAAGACGTATAAAACCATATCTAATGGGAATTGTTTCACTTCCTAAACACCTTTTTTTCAGAGGATGCAGAAGTGTGCCGCCTCAACGATTTGCTTGATTTTATCTTTCTCCTTTCTTTTCTCCGATGTTGTTAGAGATACACACAAATGGAACTTATCTAAAACATTAGGTGTGGAGCTTCCAATTGTGCAGTATTGGCCATTTGAAAGTTTCAATCTAGATGTCCTCCAAAACATTATTATTTAGATTGTTCTGATTTACCCTTAAAGGGGTGTGTGGCAACAGTACTGCATGTTTAAGTTTTATCCAAGCATGAAGGCCAACCATCTAAAGTAAATTCCAGTTCACTTGTAATGTCCGTAGAACTTTATGCCTGTTTACAGCCTGGATTTACTTATGTTTAGAGAAAAAATATAGTTTAGCAAATCCCGCCTGAAGTTACAAATCACACATAATACAATATTTGCTTTCTAAATGTCATGTTTAAGGAAGCCTTTCTGGCACAGCATGGTGGTTGAATGCAATATCTGGTAAATCCTTGGGAACCAGGATAAAGAAACAGGTGTGGCCATTTCATTCTCATGTCCAAAGTGCATACTTCTATAGATCTTGGTTTGTTTGCCCTGTAGCCACAATTTCTTCTTCAATTAAATGTCCTGTACAATTATTTATTCTGTTGGCAACACACGTGTCAGCTTCATTCGTTCAAACACCACTGTGCTGAGCAAAAATGGGTTCACCTTTGATTAACACCTTTTCTTCTAGAAATTTTTTGTGTTCACACTAGGCAGAGTACTGCATATGAAGACCACATACAATTCTCTGTTCAGTCTAATGTAGCAGTAAAGGAGGATCTGTTGCAAGTCAGCATACTTTTTACTTCGAGGCAAAGCCCGTTGCAGCCAGGAATATAACAGGCACTAGCTCATACACCTGCACCGTGAACTTCCTGGGCTCTGCCCCGCCCCCAATCTCCCCACTCAATCTTGAGATCCAGTGTGGTGAAGTAGTTAAAGAGTAGCAGACTCTAATCCCAAAAGCTGGGTTGGATTCCTGACTCCTCCTCCATATGCAGCCAGTTGGGTTGTCAACTTCCATGTGGGAGCCTGGAAATCTTCAGGAAGATGAAAGAGAGAAAGACAGAATGAAAGATAAAGAAAGAGGGAAAGGAAGAGGGGAAAGGAAAGGTAGGAGGGAAGGAAGGCATCAGTTTTCTTGCACAGAACAGCTGCTTTTAAGGGGCACTAGCCTTCCTACCACCACTCCCATGCAATGGTATCTACATAGGTCACCACTGTCCTCACTTTCCCATCCAACCCTACATCATCCAAAGGACAGGCTGTGGAGTGGTGGGCTACCACCTTCTCACCACCCACATCTTACAAAGGTCAGGCTGGGAAAGCTGCTGGGGTGGATGGACTACCACCTTTCTGTTCCCCTTACATTTCCCAAAGGCTGGGCCAGGCAAGGAAGGCCACAGGGGGGGCTGCCTCTTTGCTGCCACTTCCTTCACATCTCCTAAAGGCCAGGCTGAGTGGGGAAGGCCAGGGGGTAGCTCCCTCTCTCCCACCCCCTACATCTCCCAAAGGTAGGTTGTCCACCACTGTTCGGGGAAGACATAGGGGATGGGCTGCCTCCTTCCCACCCACCCACATCTCCCAAAGGCTGGGCAAGGCAAGGAAGGCCACGGCTGGGGGGCTGTCTCATTCCCATCCACTGCCATCTCCCAAAGGGTAAGCCATGCAGGGGAGGCCCTGAGAGTTAGGCTGCTTCCCACCCACCCCCACATCTCCCAAAGGCTGAGCCAGGCCAGGTAGGGAAGATCATGGGGCAGGTTAGCTCTCTCCTTCCCGACCCCCTCCCTCCAATCTCCCAAAGGACAGGCTGGACAGATAAGGCTTTTTTTGGGGGGGGCTGCATCCTTCCAATCCCACCATCTCCCAACTGCCAGGCTGGGTGGGGAACACTGCTGATCTACCCTAGCTCCTCTGAGGAGAGGGAGGGTGGGGGAAAGCAAAGATCACTCCAATGGACAGCTGCAGGGCTATGGGGATGTGTTGTGAGCCGAGGTCCTGTTAGGGAGGACTTCTCAGAGCCTTGCCAGGAGCTCCCAACTTCACCTGAGCCTCAGCTGGATAAGAGCTTAGTTCAGCCAGATGCTCAACAGGCAGAGAGCTCTGACCAGCAGGAGGGAATGGAGCTGTAGACAAATAGGGCTTAGATTCCAAAGTTGTTGTAAGAGCTCCTCATTCCTCTACCCAGCCTCCAGTTGCAGCTCCCTGCATTGTCAGCTCACCTGGCTCACCTGAGCTAATTAAATAATGCCAGGTATTTGCTGGGGGGCAGCTTTAGTCTAAAAGATACGACACCATATTAGCAAGACAGTCACTGACTGCAGAAGATTGTGAGCCATCACAGAGTGAGGACTGAGGAGCTGCTTACAACCTATATTAATTTGAGGCTGGGAGTCCTGCATTGTGGAACTGCTCCTTCTGCTCATGCCCTTGGACTGGCTTAACAAACCTTTGACTCACTGGACTAAGTTAAGACATTCATTGCATTCTATCTGTCCCTTCTGTTTTTGAAATACTGATTCTCTCTGCCTTCCTGGCAGCTCATCTGTGTTTCCTTCTTGTAGATAGTTAAAAACTGAGACCAACACAGGAGGCAAAGGATGCAGCTGGCTTCCCTCCCTTGCCTGGGAGAGATGAAGTGTGGGAAGAGGTTGGGGCAACTTACCAGCAGCAGGGCTCTTCAGAGAAGCCAGCACCTCTTCCACCAAGCAAGCACCAGGAAGTGGAGGAAGAGGTCAGTTAAGCCCCAAGATTGTCTTCATTGAAAGAGAGCTCTCTGCTTATTGGCTGTACACCTCCAAGGAGGGACAATCAGGTAGGGAGTGAGTTGTCTGCATCCAATTTGAACTAATGGGCCGTCATGGGCAGAGTGCATTTTGAACTCATTGGCTGGGTCTAATCGAGTTACCAGCAGGGGATGGCTGCCAGATCCAGTTTGGGAAACTCCTGGACATTTGAGTATGCATCCTGTGGAGAACAGAAACTATAGATTCCACACTCCAAAGCAACCTCAGTGTATCAATCAGGCTCCTCTCATCTGAATACTCTATTAGAGGGCAGCTTAGTGCATTTTCTAGGTCCTCTGGATCCTGCTCAGCCTCCCCCTATCCTTAAACCTCCCCCTCGCTCCAGAGGAGCGGGAGGAATAAAGGAGTAAGGGCAAGTGGGGAGGAGTTAGGGCGGGCCCTGTCTGTGATAAAAACTCGGAGGGCCCAATCAGCCGAGACTGCCCCTGGGCCCGGCAGTAGGCTTCAGAGCCCACCGCCCCCATCCGGAGCCTTCTGCCGGGCCCTGGGGCAGCCGAGCCTGCCCCTGGGCCCGGCAGAAGGTCCCAAGGCCACCTACCTTACTCTGTTCCTCCCTTCCTCCCAGCATTCCCTTTGTCCTTCCCTTCCTCCCAGCATTCCCTTTGTCCTTCCCTTCCTCCCAGCATTCCCTTTGTTTTTCTCTTTCTCCCTTCCTCCCTCTCTTCCATCTGCCTCTTTCTGGCTACCTGTTTCTTCTCTTTTGGCCACAGCGGGCTTAATATTTAGTTAGCATATAATTCCTTAAAGTGTTCTTCCCAGACCTCTAGAAGAATAGTGTTGTTAATTGGGGAGGGAAGACCTGGTTGGGCTACTTATAACCAATTTCCACAACCTATATGCTACACCAGTTTGGTGTAGTGGTTAGGAGTGCGGACTTCTAATCTGGCATGCCAGGTTCGATTCTGCGCTCCCCCACATGCAACCAGCTGGGTGACCTTGGGCTCGCCACGGCACTGATAAAACTGTTCTGACCGGGCAGTGATATCAGGGCTCTCTCAGCCTCACCCACCCCACAGGGTGTCTGTTATGGGGAGAGGAATGGGAAGGCGACTGTAAGCCGCTTTGAGCCTCCTTCAGGTAGGGGAAAGTGGCATATAAGAACCAACTCGTCTTCTTCTTTCTTTAACTTCTTTGCCTAACCCTGCTGAATCCATGCTAATTCCATAGTTTCTTTTTCCCCCTACACAGAAGAGCTTCATAATGCACTCTCTGTTGGTTGCACTGTATAGATTGTTTCTATATCTTCTGTATCATATATAAATGGTACTCAGTTCCCCCTTGATTTTTTTACATTCATTCTCAAACCAGAGTTTAGATCCGTCCCTAATCAGCCTTTTATTGTTTGTTACTGCACCTTTTGTAGTATCCACCCAGACTTTGTATATTTCTGGAATCAAAGTTTCATATATATCAGTGGAGGTAACAATATTATGTATAGTTATAATTTTCTGTACCAATTGTTTAATAAGCTTCCTTTGGAGGAATTCACTCATGGAGTTTTCCAAACTGTCATTTTGTTCAGTGGACCTGATCTGTGTAGTCTGAATCCCAGGAGATCCCCAGGCCCCACCTCTATGGAAGAAAGAGAATACATAAATGTTATACATTTCTACGCTGGTCTTAGATTTAAAAAAAAAAACTGGGGTTAATTGAAGAAGATTTGTAAAGTCTTTTGGTTTAGACCAGTGGTTCCCAACCTTTTTATCACCAGGGACCGGTCAACGCTTGACAATTTTACTGAGGCCTGGGGGGGGGGGTAGTCTTTTGCTGAGGGACTTCACCGCCACCTCCTGAGCCCCTGCTCCGCTTGCTTTCCCACCGGCGCCCCTGACTTCCCGCCACCCACTGGGGGGTGCTGCCAGCAGCAGCTGCGCAGTGCTACGCTGAGGGGGAGCCCCAGCCATGGCAGCCACTAGAAAGCACCAAAGGTGAGCCAGCGGCAGAGGGGCAGGGCAGCCCCTGAGGCAGCAGCCAGGCAGGAGGACGAGCCCAGTACCGACTGATGAACGGACCGGTCCCAGTCCCCGGCCCGGGGGTTGGGGACCACTGGTTTAGACTATTGCCCTTTAAACACTAGACTTTTTTCTGTACCCACCTAGAGGATGGCAGCCCTAGCTAGGAATGGAGATTGGCCTTTTAGATTTGGGGAGAGGTGAAATAGATTTTAATAAGTTTCTGCAGATTGCTCTGTCAATAAAACCTATTTTCACCCATGTCCTTATTGTGTCTTCTTCATTCCAGGACATGTGGACTTTGATTGTTTATTCATCCACATATCTCAATGGCGGACATTTCTTTAAAGACATGGAAGAGAAGCTGCTGAAGGAAAAAACAGGGCAGGCAGCATGAGTCCAAGCCATACTCTGTCAGAGATCAGCTTGGTTTCTACAATTTGACATGATAGATGGTTTCTGTAAACAGATTGCTTACACCTGTTAATGGTGGTGAATGAGTGGAAACATTTGTTTGAAATGTTCACGTTGTTGTTGAAACTTGTTCAGTATTCAGACCTCTTTGGGATAAGATTTATCTATCTTTTTTCATGCTGTTGCCACATTAGTATTACAGAGCAATTAAAGACAAGGCATTACATTCACCTGACAAGTATAGAGAGTGAAAAGAGATAAAGCAGTGTGTAGGAGGTTCTTTTTAATAAGGAAATGTGCTCACTCCCATCCCACCCAATCTAAAACTCTTTGTTCAATTATGTAATGCCATTGCTAAATAGAGAATTTCAGCCAGGAGTGCTAATATCAGTTAAAATTAATGCTGGTAACTATGGTTTGAATTGTAGTCAGACTGATTAAGAAACTCTCTGGTCGATTGTAAGCCGTGACTTCTTCGGGTAGTAAAAGAAACTCTCTGGTCTATTATAAAACAAATGGATACTGCAGCAAATGAGTGGCTTTGCATTATAATACTGTGAGAACTGGTCTATTCTGTTACCTGTAATCTCAGTCCCCCTGTGCAGCTTGTGTTCATGTGTTCCATGCTTCAGTGTCTGAGACTGCTCAATTAAATAGAGGATCTATCTATCTGTCTGTCTGTCTGTCTGTCTGTCTGTCTGTCTGTCTTTTCATTGAGACTATAGGTGGATTACCGAGTAAAACGATTCAACTGGCTAGCATGAGACATCCAATTAAAAATGTGATAGGACTAGGATTATAAATGCTGGAAGCCATGCAAAAATTACCAGATATTTGCCAGGCAGTGCCAAAAAAACAAAAACAAAAAGGAATCCCAAAGGGGGGGGGCAAACACTATGCAAATAAGCTACTAAATATAATACATGGAAGCACCGTCTTCACTCTGAAACACCTATTGAGTTGGACAAATTGTGATATTTGGAATTTGACAGGAGCGGGGGGATGTCACCCAGCTCCAATAGCCTGATGCAGTGGGTAAAAATGCATATATGTATTAATTTATCTATCTCTGGATAGTTCATTTACAAGAAGAATATTTTGTACCCCATTTATTACTACCCAAAGGAGTCTCAAAGGCCCATTACGCACGGAGTGGAAGGTCCGCATTCGGGGTGGAATGGTGGGGGCTAAAATCACAAATTATGCATGCTGCAGGCGGCAACCGGGCACAGAGTCAGTTTATGCCACCGAAAAAGCCGCGTAAGCGAGATGCGGGAGAAAGTGGAGCTTCCCGGGACCAGGGTGCAACCAGAAGCGGCTCCGGAATAGCCGCGTGCATAATCAGATACTCTGGGTTTTGCCGCCAATGCATTCTGTCCCGTGCGTAAATGGTTTGCTTCGCTTCTTCCTCTTCCACGTTCTCCATGCCACCGTTTCAGCGGCCGAGCATAATAGGCCAAAGTGGCTTACAATCACCTATTCTTTCTCTCCCCACAACAGACACCCTGTGAGGTTGGTGGGGCTTTGAGAGCTCTGAGAGACCCGAGACTGGTCCAAGGTCACCTGACTGACTGCATGTGGAGGCATGGGAAATCAAACCCGATTATCCAGATTAGAGGTCACTGCTTGTAACTGCTACACCAGACTGGCTATCTATAGGACTGATAAATCAGTCATCAATAAAGACTTCAAAGAAGACACCATGAAATTATAACCCAATATTTGTAAAATGCAAATTGCACATCCCTGAAGTGCATTGCAGTAGTTCATTCTGGAGGTAACCATGGCATGGATCATTGTGGCAAAATAAAGGTGGGCCAATTGGTGGGCTGGAGATAGAAAGAAAATGCTGACCTTGCCACTGTGGACCCTTGATTGTCTAACAGAAGTGAGGAATCAAACCATACCCCCAGGATCCGTACTGAGGTTACTGGACTTAATGTGACTCCATCGAGAGATGGTAATTGCAGTCCTGCCAGAGGCCTGGCCTTCCCCAGCCACATAACCGCCATCTTTCATGAATTAAGCTTAAGTCAGCTTTCTCTCAAACAAACAAAAAACAAACAACCACTGCATCTAGACATGGATTCAAGGCCTAGAGAGCTGCATCTGATTATACAACAGGAGAAAGAGCCCTGCAGAACACCATGATCTAGTGCAGGCAAGGAAGAGACCTGAAATCGTTATTGTAGATGTCATAGATGCCATTTTTCCAGGCTGGATATGAAAGTGGTGTGCATACATATGCATGTGCAACTGCCATAAATGCAATCAAACCATTAGTCCACCAAAGCAGTGTTGTCTACTCAGACTGACAACAGCTCTCTAGGGTGTAAACTGCACGGAGCTTTTATTCCAACCCCAGATCGATTCAGTCCCTGCCCTCTACACAGAATGCGATTTCCGTTTGGATTTTGGGCGATTTAAATTTTCCTTCTGCAGCAAGAAGGATTGATCCAGAGTGACCCTACCTTTATTGTGCAATATCCCAGACTGCTGTTAATCCTGAATATCCAGCTTGGGAAAGAAAGCTCTGTGGTAGAGAACCTCTGATAGGCTACACCTGGTCATGTGACATGCTTGCCTTAAAGGAGAAGCCCCTAATTTCTCTCAACTTCTGTCGGTCCTGGATTTTCCCTCCCTCCTCTGCCTTTTTCGATCCTCTCCCCCTCCCCTCCAAGAAAAGAAAGAGGCTCCCTGCCTGGGTCCTCTCCCCCCCCCCTTCAAGAAAAGCAAGAAAGAGGCTTGGCTCCCCCTCACCTTCTGAGCCTCCCTAACCACGTGCAGAAGACTTTACTGTTTCAGTGGGGAAGAGGGGGAGAGAGGAAGACCCGAGTTCAAAGTGATCTGAATTCAACAGGAATGACAATGGAATAAAGAAAGTAAGTGCAGACTCTGCCTAGGATTCAAGATGCTGTGCATGGGACAGTTGCTTCCATGGTGATTACTATTAAAGATAAAGATATCTCTGGTATGACATGCTTGTCCAGTTCACATGAGCACTGCTTCCTGCAAGAGTGCCCCACTATGAGCTGGTGTACTATGCAATTGTTTGTGAGCATCAGAATTGCACAAAGCCATGCAATATACGAAAATGTGGCAGCCACAAAATTGCTTCTTTTAATTTGGTTACCTTACAACACCCTTTAGCTGCCTTGTGCTCACAATCAATATGGGCAAATCTGACCTGAGCTTCAATTTCTCATTCTATATCTGATGACATGTTACTGACTGCAAGCAAAGTGTTACATTTAAATCCCCACCCCTCTCGAATGCCAATAAACACCACCTGCAGGTCTGGATAGCACAGGATGTCCTTACATGACTCCCCTGTGTAGTCAACAAATTGATTGGATCTTTCAGAAATGCCAAAAGGGAAGGGGATTTTAGTTATAAATGGCACAAATCTTTCCAGCAGAGACTGGAATGCTAAATTAAACTGAATGCCTTCTACAAATGGGAGGGAAAGGTAAGCCAAAGCACACCACCTTGGAGAAAATAACCCAATTCTTATAGGCAGAAAATACTTATTCTGTCTATCAGCACATGACATGTTAATACCTCATTGCCATTATTTGGGAAACACTCATGCTCGAAATAGCCATTCTAGACTATCCATCTGCTTGGGTATCCCTGCTTTCCTGTTATAGATGTAATGGAGAGGGAGGCGAGGTATCTCTCCTCGTTATAGCATTGGGGCACATTGAATGAACAACGGTTACAGTCAACACCATGTTCATTTATTCCTCAAAGGGAAGCTACTGTCCTAATATGACTTCTGAGTATAGTGATTCCTTCCACATGCAGATAAGATGTGCCAAAGTAAGTTAAAAAAGAGACTTAAAAAAAGAGAGAGAATAATAAACCTTTCACTATTTTTAACACCAATTATCTTCCATCTACATGGTTTAAATCCCTGTTATAATTTTCACTGTTTTGGAAAACGGACAAATATATTTTAAAAAATGATTTTTTTTTCTTTAACAAGATTTCAACACACATAGTACAGTTTGTATTGCAACATGAAACTGAATTCCATCTGAGAGAACAAAACAAAACGCTGAGAGCTGCTTGAGATCCAAAGAGCAGGTGTAACTGCATGAAAGGCTGAAATTCAAAAGCTCTTCAAAAATCCAAGTGTAAGGTAGCAGTAAAGAAAGTACATGGGTGTGATTGCCTGAAGACACATAATTTTCTTTGTTACAATTTGTTCTTTCAGGATTTCTGATACACAGATACAAACACTGGAGTTTGGTTTTGAGGGGACAGAGGGGAGAATTTGAGAGTTCATTTAGGAAGTAAGAGGAAAGGATTTAAATTCCATATATATTTATAGATTTAAATTTTAGGAAACATGTAGTTATGGGAGCCCACCTATGGTATCTTAATTAAAAAGAAAATTTTAAATATTCACTGAGAGTACCTAAATGTTTGGTATGGAAGATTGAGAGACAGTCAGACAGACAGGTTCTCTCTGTGCAATGTATCTATCATCTAACAATCCACCTCCAATGCAATCCATCATTTGGTTTGTTTGTATCCTGCCTTTCTCCCCAGTTCAAACTCAGAACATTAGTTTCCCCTGCTCCATTTTTCACAATAGCCTTGTGAGGGAGGCCAACCTCAGAGCTGATGAGCTAAAGTCACCCAGAGAGTTTCCATGCTAGAACTAGGGGTTCAAACCAAGATCTTCCAGGATCCTATTCTGACACTGCACTCCACCAATTTCATACATACATCTCTTTGTCAACTTGAACTCTTCAAATGCAGATGATCCAAGCAGCACAAGACCTGGCAGGGTGCAGAGGACTCTCTATCATTTGCCATTATAGAAAGATATGTTGTATGCTTCAGTAAAGCAGAGAAGGGGAAGCCACAATGAAGGAATGGGGTCAACTTCATGTGATCCAATACTGGAAGAAATTTAGAAATTCTCCTGATTAAATTGGAAACTGTCTCAGAGAAAATTCCTGTGCTATGCATGCCCTTTCTTCCCAAACAATGAGAACTTTCAGGGAATTACTCTCACCTGGCCTGGAGCTCTTTGGAAGAGAGAGCAATGGACATTTGCAATATTTGCACGACTTACAAATGTATGAGCAGAGTATATCTGGAATCAGTGCTACAGGACAGCGGATCGCCTGTCCCACACGTTAAGATGATTTAGACAACTTTCAGCAGACACTCTCTAATTCATTCTCCATCACGTTCAGCCTCTAAAACTGTATTTCCTTTTCACACAGGAACATTATTATATAAATAAATAATTAAAAAAACCTGCTTGCTCTCTTCAGCTGAGACAGGTCTGTTAACTCTTGTGGCAACTTCACGTGATCCAGAGCCATTAAAACACTGGGTAGGAGGGAGTTTTTACTGTTGTTAAGAAACACTGTGCATGATAGATGGAGTTCCATGGGAGGAAACCAAACAAATAGGCAGTGGCTGGAGATCTGAGAAAAAGGGAGGAGGAGAGAGTCTACGGTCCTTATCCATGTGGGGGGGAAGCACTGTGAAGGGTCCCTGGAAGCATGGGGACATAGCACGCACCACATGCACACATGAATATCTCGGCCTGCCCAGCTCCCTCCCTTGCCCAAGCCCCATCCTCCTCAGGCTCCATCCCCAAATCTCCAGGTATTTCCCAACCCAGAACTGGTAACTCTGAAAACAAAACATCAGAGTCCGTCCAGTATGCTTGGAATGAGAAAAGAACAGAAGGGGGAGGGGACATAGAAAATCTACTCCTCCCAGTAAGTGATAGAAAGCATTTATAGCCATGCTACCCACACCGTTTTACATATGCTTTCTATCACGTATTGGGAGGAGTAGATATTCTATGTCCCCTCCCACTTCTGTTCTATGTATGTATGTATGTATGTATGTATGTATGTATGTATGTATGTATGTATGTATGTATGTATGTATTTATTTATTTATTTATTTATTTATTTATTTATTAGAATGACCATAATTTTGAAACATTTTTGTTTTGTGTAAATTCCTTGCGCAGGGGATTTTACTCTGAAGTAAAATCTACATTTTGACATCTGTGGTGGATCAGTCATGGAGATTAGCTGATTAATCACACTGTTTAATTGAGTAATTCTTTCAGCTGTGTTTATCATTCATCCATTGAAGCAAACAACTTGAAGCAATGCTTCAAATACCTTTCTCATGCTCTGGGATGCAATCCTAGTTATTTAAGCAAAGTTACAAATAAGGCCTCACCCTGAATGCAATGACACTAAACTCTGAGTCTTTGTAATCTTAATAGCTTGCTAAAGGCAGACAGGTAAGACATCTCTACTTATGTAATCTCATATCCTGAAACAGTTCAATATAAAGTACCAACATGGAAGGTTGGGTTTTTTAAAAAAAATGTGCACTTAGCAGGTTTCATTATGGGGGCTTAAGGGTGAGGAGCAAAATTAAAAAAATGAACAAACTGTGTTAGAAGATATGCAATGAGTTTATGCCACAAGCAGTTAATGTATTCTGGTATGCTCCCCTACTCCCATTTGGGAGAGAAGTTCTAGGAAGAGAAGACCATTACCCTAGATTGGTCCCCTTTGAGTGGCAGAGTACTAGACGTGTTCAACATATATGTAAGATTCACTCTACCATTTTTGTAAATGTACAAATAGTGTCACATTGCCTACTAAGGACCCACAGCATTGGATCTGAAAAAAGAGGGCTCTAGTCTTGTGCCAAAAACTTATGCCACCAAGTTGGTTTTAGATGCCACCAGTACTCTAGTTGTTTCTTTTGCAAGCCAGCAGATCTGCTACCCCACATCAGGCCCATGGAAAACTTCTGTTTCTCCATATTGCTCACCCTAACTAGGAGGGATCACCTCCTCCAGAGACCACATCTACCTATATATGTACCACCCATGGCTATCAAGAAGCATTCGTTTGCCATAAGCTTAAGCAGTCCTCGGTCGTGTTACTGTAGACCAAACACATCCCACAATAGCACTGCTACAAGTATTTGAGCAGCAGTCCATTTCTTGTGTTGATAACTATACTTTTCTATTCCAAAGAGCAGGACAAGGTAATCCTTGGGCCACATGCTGCCATACAAAACACCGGGCAAAGTTCAGGGAAAAAATTTTGCCTGCTTTTTAAATTTAAAAACGTAACTCAAACAGTAAAGCACACTCAATAAAACCAAAAGCAGCAAATGATCACTTCAGCACACACAAATCGAAGGATAAAACTCTCGCCCCACTCAATTATTTAGTTTGGTCACTTACCACCCTCGAGAGAGAAAGAGGGCAACAAACTGATAGTCAATTGGAACTTAACCAAAGTGGACAAGTTGCTTGGTTCAGCCCTCTAGATCCCTGTTCTTCTTGGCTAAATGGGGGGACAGATGGATAGGAGGCCCCCTCCCTGAGATTATCAATCTCTCCCTCTCTTTGGAGGAGTTCCCAGAGATGCTCAAGGAGGCAATATTAAGTCCATTATTGTAGAAGTCATTTCTTGATTCATTTGACTTGGCCAGTTATTGCCCAGTCTCACATTTAGCATTTCTGGGCAAGGTGATTGAAAGGGCCATGGGGGATCAGCTTCTAGCATACTTGGAGGACACTTTGGCTCTTGACCCTTTCCAGTCTGGCTTCCAACTTGGCCATGGGCTTGAGATGGTGTTGGTTGCCCTGACAGATGATTTCTTGTGACAATTGGATAGAGATGGCTCAACCCTTCTTGTGCTTTTTGATTTGTTGGCAGCATTTGATGTTTTCAGCCATGAGCTGTTAGCTCAATGCCTCATTGGGACAGGGATTCAGGGGACTGCCTTGCAATGGCTGATCTCCTTTTTTTTGGACCAGACACAGAGGGTTGCTGTGAGAGCGGAACATAAATTAGGTCAATGTATTTATATTCACACCAGAAACGGGTGTGTGTGTGAGTGTGTGAGAGTGTTTGTGTGTTGATGTTTAAAAGAGAGACAAGTTTAAAACAAGAGCCAGTCAAGAATAATTGGGCAAAGGAGGACTAACATGAAATCTAGTGAAAGATGAAATTAGATCAGTAGACATTGGCATGCAAGAGGGGTAGTTTTGTCTAAGAAGACATGCAGACCGTTTTGTTTAGGACCATGGAAATGTGGGTTCTAAATAGGCTGCTGTAGCTCCTAACCAGGGAAGCAGCCCATGGAATAACAGAGGGGGCACACACCACCTCTGGGCCCATTCCAGAACCACTCAAGCCTGCAAGTCCCCCTTGCCCATCCATCTGGGAAGGCATTGTCTCGTAGGTGACCGATGCCCCAATGTTGAGGAGTCTGCCACACAAGATAGATTCCCCCCAAAACTGGCTCCACCCCCTGCCAACCCACAAACCCAAAAGCTGTAACAATATACGACAAAAACCTCATAACATGTTTCACCATTGTGGCCCAAAACCTGCCAAGCTTCTACTTTTAAGCAGGGTGGGAGGATGGGTAGATCCTGGTGGTGTAGTTTGGCAGAAGAGGCCGAGCTGAGCAAGCAGCTTCCTTAAAAGGGAGCCACATGCTCTGCCCCCATCCCTTACAGCCAGGTGCACACCACGCTTTGCACAGCCTGTCCCAACTTCATTGTGTTTGAGGTTGCCAAAAACTCACTGCTCCGAAATGCCCCGGCGTGAGCCCAGATAAAAGCAGCCACCACCAGAGCTCTCTCATAGTTGTAGTAGCAAACCTACCCTGTCGCCTTCAGGAGGCGGAACAGCAATTCTGCAGGGTCCATCCCACCCCACCCATCTACTGCCCTAGAGGCTAGAAATGAAGAACTGTGGTCCCAATGCCCTAAGACCTTCCAAAAAAGGAAGGATCTGCTAGGTGCACCCATATGGTCCTGCATTCCTCAAATGCACCACCAAATAGCATAACATTGCTGATTCCATGATTGGCCATGGGGACTCCTGACTACCTCTACTACAAAATTTGGCGAAGCTCCTTGCCTCTCCCAGGCATGCTTTCTGTGTGGACGTTGCCAATGAGCCCATAACCCTTTGGAAGAATTAATTAACATCCATAAATAGTGGCCTATGCAAGGTATTAGCACCTGTAGTGATGGAGAAATTCTAATTCCTTGTGAAAACCTGAGGAAGAAAATGCTCTGGAATTTATTAATGAGTACATCTGAGGAAGTGAGCACTTCTGCAGCAATGAAGGTGCCACTGGACTCCTGTTTTATTTTGCTGCCACACATTTAGACTGCTGGAATCATCTACTTGGAAATAAGTTGTATTGGAAACAATGGAGCTTCGATGAACAAGAAAATGCTTACATCTTCTAATGTCAGCAGGACTTAAGTGTACTTAACGTTCTTTGTATTGTGCCAGTGCTTCTCTTCAATGGAAAATACAGAATAATTGCTTCCGGTCTTCTTTCGACAGACATGACTTTCTAACAGCACATAGTTTATGACTGATATGATCAGTTTATGATCTATATCCTACCTCTGAACTTGAGTTTGTCTGGAAGCCAGATATGTAACATGTTCACAGATGTAGGAACAATGTATCAAATGAGTAAAGGGCAGAATTGGTTAAAAACTAGTTTTCGTAGGTTGCCAGAAAAAGTATTGCAGAAACATGAAATAAAAGTAATCACCCAATGACAAATGCTGTCAGAGTATGGCAAAAGTCTGAATGTCAGACCTTTCTTGTTCCAGTGCCTCCTAGCCATTTGCCAAGATAACGTGATGCCATGGAATATTTACCAACATTCTAGCAGCTCAAGGTTAAACTGTATGAACAATGGTCCTAGGGTCAAGAGGAAGGTTTTTTGTGTGTGGAGGAAAGCAAGAGCATCTGAATTTAAAATAAAACAATTCCACTTCTTTTTCATACATCCCAGTCTTGCTACATATTAACATATTTTACCTAGCTAAGACTGACTAATAAAAATAGATTTTTTCAATTATGTATTGTTTTCTCAAACTGGCAAAAGTTCATATCTTTGGAAAGAAATTGCAATCATCACTAATATTAATAACATGGTTATATAACTACTCTGGCACCAGTCATCTGCAGGAGACAACAGACATATAGATTAGTGAACATATAAAATGTTATTTTGCTGAGAGAACAGGTAAGTTTCCCCAGTGACCTAATACTACCCTCTGGGACAGTTTCAGGACACAAAAACTGTATAAAGGGGGAATGCTGAAGGCAGACAACATGTGACACAATCTCCATTCAAATCAGGCACCCTGCACATGAGAATTGAGGAATTCTTCTCTGATTGTTAAAATAGGTTGGGAACTCTTGGGCCAAAGTTGTATAATCTTTAATGTATGAATAAGCCATTCCTAAAGTTTATATGAGATAGGACAGAACCTCCGGTTTAATTACTATCCACACAATAACTACCTTGTCCAGAACCTGGCCTGATACATAAACGTGCCATTTCTTTAGCTTGACAAATAAGATTGAAACGGACATGACTGCAGTTCTACGCACTTCATTGAATTTCTCAAATGATGCTAAGATAATGAGGAATGAACAAATCCAAGCTATTTCTTCAAAGCAAATTCAACTACATGATAAATGTAACATCTTTACATTCTTGATCTGTTCTGGGCCTTTGTGGATGTGCTGTGATGACCATGAATCAGCCCAGCTTTGTAGCATTAGTGGAGAACAGCCTGGCCTCCACCTCACCCTGAAGATCATTATGCTAAAACAATAGCAGAGAGCCTTCTGCTAACTAGCACTTACTGAGAAAGATTGCTTGTGCCATACATCAAAAGGGCCATTTGGCTAATGAGGAGAGATGGCTACCGACATATTTCAGCAGGGGTGGGACGTCTTGCTGGGAGCATATCTCCAAGTGCCAAATTCTATCCATTGCAAAATGCAAATATCACTCTCTCAGTGATTTTCATCCTGCAATCTTGGGACTAATCTCATAAAACCAAGTGCTGCTATACAAGTCATACTCATGACCTAGAAGAGACTTAAGGAAGGCAGAAAATGAAAAAGCCAACATTCATAGTTCATTCATTATCATAATCACCCAAATCTGTCAGAAGGTCTCATCTTACTAATGAACTACATTGCTGCTGTCACTCAGGAAGACTAAATTCCTTATTGTCTGGAGAATGTGCCTAATCTGATTATTGATTCATGCCTCTTGTGCTTAGTTAAGGAATATACATCTCCTAGAATCAAGATGTCATAATACTTTTTAATTCAAGAAATGAAGAAATCATTAAAAGGCTACAACAAAAAGACTTTGACCCCTTAGTGTATAATCAACAAAAGTTTTCCCCAGATAACACAACCTTTTCCCTCACCAACACAGGTGACACTTGGAACATGGATATTGTCTGGCTGGTCTGTCACATTTAATCCCACCCTTCCTCCAAGGAAACTCAGCCTGTCAACATGGATCTCCTCACCCTCCATTTTATCTTCACAACAACTCCAAGGGAGGTTTGTCTTAGAGGCAGTGATTTGTCCAAGGTCATCTGTGGCTGAGCGAGGTCTTAACATGAGATTCCTTAGTCCTAGTCAAACAGTCTGACCATTAGACTATACTGACTCTCATGCCTCCCAAGCATATTTTTAGGCTGCTCCTGGTCCAACCATTTATGTTGGAGAGAGAAAGCTGAAGGCAGAGGTAAATGTAGGCTGGCTGATGGCTGGGAAGGAATCAAGGAAGCAGAAAAAGGGGAGAGGCTATGGAGGCTTTCTGAAAATTGAAATAGGATGGGAGTGAATATTAGATGCTTCCCACAAGTCCTTGTGGGGTCCCACTTGTATATCATATATTTCCCTACTAGCAGGGTGTGTTCTTTATGCAAAAGAATTCTATACTAAGGCCATCCAGATTCTGCAACAAAAATAGCTGGATACAGCAAGCCTGTCTGTATTGCCTCTTTTTAGGTGTATTATTTTTCATTTTGCTACATCATTTGTTCAAGTTTAACAAACTAGGAGGTTCTGGGTAAAAAATTATCCAGGCCATTAAAGCTCTATAACCACATCCACCCCATGATCATTTGAGAGACAGAAAGAGAGTTTATGCCAGCCAGAAGCACTTTGGATAATATTTTTGCAAACTTGAAGAAAATTTTAATCATGAAAGTTGACATTTTTCTAGGCACCTCTAATACATTTTGCTTTTCTACCATGCTTTTGTGGAACATACAAACACCGATACCAATTTATCATATAAACTTTTTCTGAGGCTAAACTGTCCCATTACCATCAGGGATGCTGCTATCTGGTTCATTAGATGCTGACCAGTTAGGCTAGCATAGGAATAGTTCTGGTCTTCCTTCATATCAAATATGCATGTATTCTTTCTGAGCTGTCATTCGAATTGCAGCTGTGTTTATTTACTGACAGTATTTATCTTGGGAAAACTCCTTGGGCATACATCAGGGACTACCATTCATAGGAAATCAGGCATAACTTCCAAGAGGTAGTTAAAGAATAAACTGGAAGTAATAAGTTACATCAACTTTGGATATATTCAATTTACTTCTATACCCTCCAAAATATTTTTGTTTTTCTAATCTGGTAGCTCCCTGAGCATTCCTTATGCCTGATCCGATAGCGTAATGATCAGACCAAACATGGCAAAATAAGGCCTTCTCATTAATTACTGAGAAGCACTGGTAATGTTAAGAAATCAACAGAATGTTTCTCGATCCCACCACAACTCATTCCTATGCCAAAGTATTGCATGATGGAATATGAGGAACAAGACTAGGGTCATCTGAGGCCTATCTACCACTTCACTTGACAGCATTGATAACAATGGACAAACATCTTCCTACATGTGATTATTCTAGGGCTGCCAAATCCCTGGTGGGGGCAGAGTTTTGTTCCACCCCCAGACGTCTTGATAAACAACAGCGACTGAAGGGCCCCTGCTCCTCTCCCTCTCAGAACTCCACCAGAATGCTCTGGACCTATTTGCACTGTTGCACTGTTTACACTGATTATATTGTTACAACTGTCATTAATATTATTGTATGGTTATTCATGTTATTGTGCATACGTTCCATGTTTCATGTATTATTCATATGTTTCATGTAAACTGCCCTGAGCCTCTGGGGAGGGTGGTATATAAATATAATAATAAATAAATAAAAATATTCAAGCATTAATTTTTAGATTAGGACCAAGTATAATTGATAATATGATGGGGATTGACCCTACTGTTTCTTAAGACAGTAGTATATTATTTCTCACTTATGTAACAACTAGGGTAGCGATCCCCAACCTGTGGGCCGCGGACCACATGTGGTCCTTCGACTAATTGGAGGTGGGCCGCAAAGGACGCCTTCTCCCCCCCCCCGCCCTTTACTTCATCCCCCCGTCCCTTTACAACACACTTTGGGTGTCATTGTCTCCCATCACTCCCAGATGGGACTATCTCGTTGCAGAGAAACAAGCTCAGGGTTCCCATTGATTTGTCATTGTCATGAGTTAAAATTTCCATGAAAATAAAACGTTCCTTATGTTCATTGTTGTGGCATGTCTGTATCTTATTTTGAAGGGATGTTTAAACATTACCATAGCGATCAGAGAGCGTTAGGGCAGTGTTTGAGAGCAGAGGAGTAAACTACCCCCCCACCGGGCCTCAGCAAAAGTCGTTGAGTGGTCCCCGGTGAGTGGTCCCCAGCGTTGAGTGGTCCCCGGTGATAAAAAGGTTGGGGATCACTGAACTAGGGTACAAATCCCATCCATAAGAACGGGCTTCGAAGGGCCCTCCAACTGGGAGAGTCCCGCAGTCCCCGTGGGCTTCGGAGGGTGCCCTGAGGCACACAGGGAGGCGTCTCCACCTGGCCCCCTCCCTGGTGTCCCAGCAGTGGTTGCGGGAAGCATTTCCTGGCTGCAGCCATCCCTGGCGAGTGGGTGGGTGGTGCGGCGGTGAATCACAGAGGCGGGCGGCTGGGCCGGCGATGTCGTGGAGTCTTACCAGGCTTCCTGGGGACTCCAGCGATAGTCGGGAGTGCGGGGCAGCGGCCATGCAGGTGGCGGGTTTCCGGCAGTGCGGATGGCAGAGTGCACCTCCCTCCCTCCTGGGCCAACTCCTGGGTCATGTGCAGCAGGCGGAGGGAGCGGCTCTTGGAGGGCATGTCGGAGGTTGTGGCGGAGTGGACTGGGGGTAGGGAGGTCAGCAATGGCATCCTGCACAGCGGCTGGCTCGATGTTCCCACAGGGAGTGTGGGGGCGATAGTCACGGGAAACGTTTCCCAACTGCAGCCCTCCTGGTGAGCGGTTAGGTTGTGGTGAAGTGCATAGACGTTCGGCTGTTGCGGCAATGTTGTGAAGTCTTACCGGGCTTCCCGGGGACTCCAGCTCCGTCTGGGCATGCAGGGCAGCGGGCATGTGGCTGGCAGCTTTCTGGCAGCATGGAATGCAGAGCGCTTGCCCCTCCTGGCTGGGCCCACTCCTGGGGCCTGTGCAGCAGGCCGTGGGAGAGGTTCTCGTTGGGTGCATCGGAGGTGGTGGCGGAGTGGACTGGAGGTAGGGAGGGCAGCATGTCGGTGGGCAGTGCGGTAATGGCAGTCGTGGGCTGAAGGTGGCCCATGTTGGGGGGTAGGTGGGTTGGGAGCTGTTTTGTGCCTCCCAATTGGTTAGTCCTGGCCCAAGGTGCCAATCATTGCCCCCCCATCCCAGACAGCACCTACCCTCACACCCCTTACTGCTTTATTTATACCACAGAGCAGTGTACAGATATTTGCTTTGCTAGCTGGTTTTTCATTTATTTTTTCAACTTTTTTGTAAATGCTTTATATATAACAGAAATATATATACATATATACATATATATATAATTATATATTATATATATATATTATATATATATTATATATATATATATATATATATATAATTAAATAAATAAATAAAACATCATACCCACTTACAGACACGCTTCCTTAAAGGGCAGATGCTGTCCTCAGTGAGCTGCTAGGGGAGCAGCTGCAAATTGTCAGTGAGGGCCTGGGGATGGGTCCCTGCAGGAAGGGGGAGAGCTTAAAAGGGAGATCTGATTAATCAGGAAGGGAGGTAGAACTCTTGAGGACTCCAGGTCAGAGTCACTTGGAAGTGGAGAAGGACAAGGACTAGGATAGGGCAACCTTCTGTTCCCTCAAATTCTATGCTTGTGCAGCTTTAGGTTTAATGAACTTTTGGGACAGCAGAAGGTAGTGTACCCCCCCTCTTCCTGGCATGGCCTGAGCTTTATATATATTTTTAATTTTTAATTCCAAGTTGCAATCTAGGGGATGGGGAGCCTGTTTGCAAATCAGTGTCATATCTTAAACAAGTTTTTAAGTGGGTAGCCATGTTGGTCTGAAGCACCTTTAAGACCAACAAAGATTTATTCAAAATGTGCCTGCAATCAAAAGCTCATGCTTTGAATAAATCTTTATTGGTCTTTAAAGGTGCTATTGGACTCGTATTTTGTTATACTTTAAACAAGTAGCAGACTTACAAGACAATCCTAAACTAAATTGTATTCTTCTTTTATAGTTAATGGACTTAGATACAGTTGCCAACCTCCAGGGCAATCTCCATAGGGCAAGGAGCAGTCCCCCTGGAGAAGATGGCTGCTTTGGAGGGTGGACTGTATCACATTGTATCTGGCTGAGCTTCTTTCCATCTCCAAACTCCACATTCCCCAAGCTCTACCCTCAAAATCTTGAGAAATTTTCCCAACCCTGAGCTAGCAACCCTAGCGTCAAAGGGTCTAAATCTGCTTAGGCTGTTGCTGTTGCTTGCATTATGAAGTTATCTGGAAGTACCTGGAGTTCTCATCCACTTCACTGAATTCACCATTCATATGGACTTTGAAGCCTATTCCATTCCTATACCCAGAAACAAGTCACACAGCTGACACTGCAGATAACCAAGTGAGCAGACTGCACTGATCTGTGATCATTTGTCTGTTAAATGTCAGATTGATTCCTTTCCCTTACAAGTTAATGTGGGGCTAGTGATGTCCTAACCCTGGAACTTTAAGGCTGGACTACAGCAGTGTTTGCACACAACTCTGTGTTGGTTCAGTTGGCAGTCAATTAGGAAAATCCTTTGAAGTCCTTGGCATGTGTTCAGAGGGGTAAATAACACTGGGTTCTTATCACTAACCTGAAAAGAATGCAGATGTCCCAAGAGAACACAAAGGCTGATTTAAGCAGTTAATCGCTATCTGTGTTGAGACTCCTGGCTTACTTTTCCTCGGCTTTTCAAAGCCAAACCATACTCCCTGGCTTCATCCATTATGCAGGCAAATAAAGCTTGCCGAGGACTTGCCAGATTTCACAGGGCTGTTTAAAGGTCTGCTGAGCACTTGACAGTCTCTAGTCTAAAGGTATTCATTTTCACAATTTTATATTGTGGAGAGTGTCATTTAGTAGATTGTATGCAACAGGAAACTCTTCCTGCCTGCAGCTTATTTGTTTCCCACTGCATCAGAATGGCATTCTCAGAAACTGTACCTGTCCCCAAGGGATCTTCCTTGCAAAATTGCACGTAGATGAGATGTTTCATAAGTGAGGATAATTCTCCATGCATAGCAAGTTCAGGGAAGCATGAGATTAGCATGAGAGTTCTTCCTCCATTTCCTCAAGGAGATAGGGTAGGGTGGAGATCAATTTTTAAATAAGAAAATACACTGAGAAGAGGGAATGAAATGTTGCTCCCCATGTGTTTTCCCACGAACCTTCATGAGGATTTTTCAGAAGCATCTTGTTGACCTCTGTTGAAACTTAAGCTGGCTCAGGAACAATCTCAGCTGCGCAGTCCCCTCTGGTGGTCTAAGGGAACTCCTCTCTCCTAGTGTTTTCTTTACACTATACAGAATAGATCTCAATTAAGGCTTCAGCTCTGAATCCTAGTTAAAGCATGTAAGACACAACTCAAAAATGAAGAAGCCTTCTAGGCAGGTTCTCCTCTCTCCCAGCTTTTTCTTACCACTGTACAGAATAGATCTCAATTAAGGTATGGCTCAGAAGAGTCACACCCAGAAGCAGGGATTCTGGCCACAGACTTTTTTTAAAGTAGTGGGACCTTACCTTTGGAATGTCCACCCCCTTGAGGCTCCCCTGGTTCCCCTCTCTACTGTCCTAAATTTCCTAAACAAGTAAATAAATTATAGAAAGAAGACACACAAAGTCTTAATTGAGATCTATTCTGTATAGTGTAGAAAAAACTGGGAGAGAGGTGTTCCCTTGTTGTCAGCAAGGAACCCAAGCAGTGATAGAGAATTACCACTTCATTATAAAACATTTGCAACAGCCTGTTTGGCTTTGTAAGGGGGAAAAAAGTTCCTATATAATCAACAGATTATGATAGTTTCCTTTTTATCTTCTGGAAGCATCAAGTTAACTCTCCTCCATGACCTTATTTGTCTGCTTTCATCTCAAGTCCTGCCAAGTAACTTGAAAATCATCCTTTCTGTCAGAGGATCTTAGGAGCAGGTCTAGCTGGAGAAGAGGCACTGTGCAGACCAACACCACTCCTTTGTCACATTGTATTAGCATACTGGGATGACTTTGGAAATGAGGATCTGATCGCAACCTGCATCTGGATGGCAGGGGTAATTAGCCCCATTGCTCTTTCTAAGGAAAGCAAGCCATGCTCTCCATCTTGGAGCCCACCACCTTTAACTTTGCAGTCGATATGAATGCCCAGTGGTAGGAAGTGAAAAAAGATTCCATGGCAAAACCATGAAACAGATCACTGTCCAGAAATCCTATTAGGGATCCCAAGAGGAGACCTTCAAAAACCTTGTTAACTGCGTTTCCTTCAAGTACAGCTCTTTGCTGTCTTTTCACCTTTCCACTTACCCATCTTTCTTTCCAGCCACCTGCCTGTAACGTGTCTACTGTCTTTGTCTCTTGTCCTTCATCCAAAGAGCTCAGGTTGGCACACAATTCTTCCTTCCCTGTGTTATCACCACAGCAACCCTGAAAAGTAGGTTAAGATGGGAGAGCGTCATTGGCCTAAGTTCTTTCAGCAGGAGTGAAGTTGCATCTGTCCCATTTCCTAGTTCAGAACTCTAGCCATTGCACCAACAACTTCCAGCACTGTCATCTCCACATTTTACTATTGAGGCAATAGTGGTAGAGTTCCTTAGAAAAGGTGAAAAGGTGACTAAGAGGTGATATGATATCCACCTTCAATTACTTGAAGGGCTTTCATATAGAAAATGGAGTAGAGTTGTTTTCTGTTGCCCCAGAGGGTCGGACCAGAACCAATAAGTTAAAATTAATTTAAAAGAATTTTCTGCTAAACATCTAGAAGAAGTTCCGGACAGTTAGAGTGGTTTCTCAGTGGAACAGGCTTCCTCAGGAGTTGGTGAGTTCACCTTCTTTGGAAGTTTTTAAGCAGAATTTAGATAGTCATCTGACAGAAATGCTGATTTTATGAATTTAGGCAGATTGTAAGTAGGTGGGCAGGAAGGAATGTGCTAGTGTTTATCTCTTGTGGCCCTTGCTTGCATACCCAGGGAATTGCTGATCGCCACTGTGGGATGGTAGGTGAATTTCCTCCAGGCCAGGCTGGATTCTAGAGATTTTTGGTGGGAGGGATCACTTGGGCATGAAATTGGGGTCACTGTGGGTGGGCAGGTAGTTGTGAGTTCCTGCATTGTGCAGGGGGATGGGCTAGATGACTCTGGAGATACCTTCAAACTCTATGCTTCTATGATTCTAAGCTGAACTATAAGGCCTGCTATCTTTTGCATCTTCAAATGACACGTAACACTGCACCCAGGAAACAAAAGATCTGTTCATCAGGTTTATTAAAGATGATATTTGCCTAGCAGGTCAATGCACTTGAGTAGTATTTTCTGAGTGGTGACGTGCGTAATATGAATGAAAGAAGTTCCTGTAAGAGATTACTGCAGAAGAAACTCATTCACGTATGCAAATGTTTGTTATTAATGGACAGATTGTACTTCACTTTCTTTTGGCTTGCCTCGTTTGGTTAGGGCTCTTGGATGTAAGCTTACATTTATTTATTTACTCCCCTCCCCCTGCCACTGTCTCTTCCCACAGGCTCCGATTAGGCAAGAAAAACAGACCAAGAGAGTGAGAAATTCCTCCTGAGAAATTACTAGCATTAATGAAACATTTGGTGTTCCCTCAAAATGTTTTTACCTGTGGAAGAACCCACAGTTTTTCTTTGAATTTCATTTTAGGCAAAATTCATTGACAGCATTACTGTGTGCATAATGTCTACAATTAATTTTACTGGTCTTATTGAAATTCCTTTGGCTTCCCTCAGATTCTTTATTTGTTTTGCCTAGGTAAAATTTCCTCCCCCAAACTCTTGTGATTTGTTTCTATTTTTGTTTAGTTTATTTGATTGAAATAGTGCTGTCTTTCCTTTCCCCATGCATGAACTCAATGTAGCTAAGAATCTGTTCAATAAAACAATAGTAAATAGATCACACCTTAATTCCTTAGACAGCCAATTTAGTGTAGTGGTTATGAGGGGTGGCTTCTAGTCTGGAGAACAAGGTAAGTTTCCCCACTCCTCCACATGCAACCAACTGGGTGACTTTGGGCCAGTCACAGTTCTCTCAGAGCGCTCTCAGCTTTACCTACCTCACAAGGTATTTGTTGTGGGGAGAAGGGAAGGTAATTGTAAGCTGCATTGAGAATCCATCAGATAGTGAAAAATTACTTAAAAAACAGCTCTTCTTCGGTCAACCACCCCTAGTGACACTAACCAGAACTCAAAACTTTATCAAAGGTCTTATTAAGTAGAGCACTCTTGCATGTCTTCCTAAATATCTTGTGAAAACAAAACTTCTTTGTCTCCTCTAGTACTACATTTCATGAGGGTGTTGCAAGAAAATGCAGTCTTGGCAGATCTGAATGCAGAAATCAACGTGGGGAAAATGGTGAAGAAAAGCTTCACCAGTAGAGCATAATTGTGGAAGAGGGTCATGTGGGCAAAACAGACTTTCAAAGAATACATTCAGCTCTGAATCCTAGTTAAAGCATGTAGGACACAACTCAAAAATGAAGCCTTCTAGGCAGGTACAATCATAGTGGTGGAGCACATGTTTTGCATGTAGATGGTACTACATTAAATTCCTGGCATCTTTAATTAAAATATCTCAGGAATTATGTGCTAGGGAAGATTTTTCTTTGCCTGCTTCCTGAGACCTGGAAGAGTTGCAACTATTGCCTAGTATTAAACCGATTAATATGTTCACATTCCATAATGGTCCCAAAGTCATCCCCATGTGATATTTACAAACTATGACACACTGGTTGATGCTAAGGAAGTTAGAAAAAAAGTAGCTGAACATTAAAGCCATTAAAATCCATAATTTATAAAAAAGAAAACCAAGAACATAAGAGACTTTCTAAGGACATAAAGAGAAGTTACGTGGACAGATTTAAGTAGGCAGAAAACTAAATCATCTGACATAGCCACAGGCTAGAGAGATCACATTAGGAACTAGGTGTGTGTATGCTGAGCAGGGTGGGGGTAGGGAGGGTGTGTGGCTCATGATAGAGAATTTGTTTTGTGTGCTCCGGACTCCAGTTGCAATCCCTGGAATCTCCAATTAAAAGTACAGGTGGAAGGTGATGTAAAAGACCTCTAACTGAGACTGCTAACTGGAGAGCCATTGCCAGTCAGAGTGGACAATACAGAACTCAATCTTCCATGGATCTCACTCAGTGTAAGGCAGATTTCCTGTGTGCATATGCCCAAATGGACAAGCAGGAGTCAGAGTCAGATTACCTTTATTGGCATAAATAAACAGGAGTAAACAGCAGGGGTACAAAGAGGCCAAAGAAATGAAATGATAGTGTAGTGCAACAGCAAGAAGATGTACAGAAGCAAGGAATGGCTATTGATTAGGAAGATATAGGTCATTTGATAGCATGTAGCAATTGTGCAGGAAAGAAAGGTCGCATGGTACAGCCTGATCTCATCAAATCTCAGAATATAAGCAGGATCAGTAATTGGATGGGAAATCACAAAGGAAGACGCTGCAGAGGGAAGGGATAACAAAACACCATTGCTTCTCATTTTCTGAGGTTGCCATCAGTCAGCCACAACTTGACAGCACTTTACACACACACGCACACATACACACACACACACTCACAGCAACTGTATATTATCAGATTTTTAAAACACTTATTTACTTCATGCATCTAAAAACAGATCTAAATGGTAACATTTTGAAATTAATGGGCTTGAGAGTCGACTGGAAAATATAATAACTCAAAAACAGTAGTGGGGGAATCTAAATTTGATAGAATATTCATTCCCAAGGACTTGAGAACATGTCCTGCAGCTTGCCCAGTTTCCATTCCAGTTACTGACCCTTCAATTGCTTTGGAAAGGGGCTCAGAAACCCTGACAGTGGTGTGCTGAAATGTCATGCACAACCTTGAGACCCTGGTTCTCATGCTTATCACTGCTACTTAATTTGTTTATTTCAAATGCTTGAGTCTGGATCCAGTGGTTATTTCCACTGATAGAACAGGAGTTTCACACTTCCCTTGCCACACTGCAATCTGAAATGCTTTCTGAAATGCTGCTCTCTGGGTTACTGGGGGCCCCTTCAGAACAGTATGTGGGGCAAGTCAAAGGCCTGCAGTAGGATGGGGGAATCAATTAACCCCCCCCCCCCGTATGAGTAGAAGTGTACCACTGGATTCAACCCATCACTTCCCATATGGGACTGGGATGACAAAAACAGCCATTATAAAGACAAATAGATCAAGAGAAAATAGCATACATACCATACAATCCTTGTAATCTCTAGTTAATAGTTCTTAGGTGATAGGCGATGGTAAAGATTTTTTTCTGACAGTGAGATGCTTCTGGCTTAGCTGGACTCATGGATCAAGCCTGGGATAACAGATAATACATTCATATCATTCAAATGAATGCTACTGAAAATAACTCTCCTGTTCCAGGGTTAGTTTTCTTGTGTCAAGATGCTGTTATTTCCCTGCCCCCTCTACACATTGTTGGCTACTGTTGATATACCCACACATTTACCTGTCATCCTTGTTGTTATTGTATTATTACATGTTGTCTCTCCACCCATACAGGGGGAGACAGAATTTCCCTTCGGAGGGCATTTTAGTGTTTCAGCACCAGACCAAGAAGACCCTTTCTAGCTTCAGATAGCAGGTGCACCCAAAGCAAGGCCTCCAAAGATGACAGGAGTGGAGGGGTAGGTTCATATGGGAGAAAGCAGTCCTTACATCTGTGCCATCTATATGCCATGTGGTCAATCAATCATTAGCTCTTGACGCAGTTCAGAATGTTAACGGTGTAGCAGAAAAGGGAATGAAGGTTTTCAGTGGCATCATTATGGCAAATGTGGAATTTGGCTTCGAACGAAATAGGTAGCTGTCTGGAAATCCTAGGTATGTTGCCATGATCTTCCTGAAGGAAATGCTGATCCTAACTCAGAAATCCTAAACAGAGTTATAGCCAATAGTGTTAGAAAGGTGTAACTGCTTAGACATGCACTGCCAGTATAACATATAAATGATTGAATTAAACTTGACAACACTTAGATCTTTTATGAGTGATTTTCAGTCAAATGATTATTCTTATTTGAAATTTATCCACAAATGACTCCAATAACTCCAAATGTTATGAATAAAACATATATTTCTTTTATATTAATTGTGATACATCGTCTGCCTCTTGTTTTGTTTTTTAAGAATTTTCTCAGTCATGTTCTGTTTGCAAACAGCAGTTCAGAAAGGAAATCTAAACCTGGGCTTTTTTGCTAGTGCAGCTGGCATAATGAAACAAAGAAAAAAAGAAAGGGAAGAAAGAAAGACAGGTTATTTACATGATTGAACAAAGAGCTATGCTTCCTAATGCATTACATACTGATTCCCCTTATTGGCAGGCTTGCTTCGTTTTAAGCATGAAGAATGGCCAAGTTCAAGAATTACTAATCAACAAAGACAAAATGTACTTAAATTAGGTGTAGATGCTTTGGAAGTACAGGATTCTGCCAAGTTATTTCTATCTCATTTATTCTTGGGCTGGTCTGACAGTTGGGGAAAAAACCTAAGCAGATGTAAACTTCAAAAGGTTTGTTAGATTTCAGTTGAACCCGAACTTTGTTGACATTTCCATGTTTAAGTTCAGAAGCTACCTATCTGACACCCTCTGAAAGCTCTGTAAAAACTAGCATCCATGAAAGGATTTGAGGGCAGGAGAAGGGAGGGGAGAGCTGTGGTGGCAAATCACCTTTAAAGACTTCTATGGCACAGGACTCATATCTTTGAAGAACCCCCTATGCCTGCACGTGACCTTGGAGCAGTTTCATTTCTCACGTTGCAGCTGTTGTCAGTATACCTCTTTGGCACATCTTCAAATTGGCTCAGGTCAGGCTTTTTCAGTCGCTGCCCAGGGGAGGCTTGTCATATTATTATTGTTATTGTTGTTATTGTTATTATTATTAATTAGATTTATTACTCGCCTCTCCCCAAAGGCTCGAGGCAATTTACAACATTTAAAATCCCAATAAAAACCCATAAAAACCACCCATTGATCATTTGAGGAAGAGGAGCCACACTCACCCAGCTATGCTCCAGACCCACAGCACCTCCAGGCAGGCATCACCACCACAACTGCCACTGTGATGAAATTAAAGCCTGTTCCCTCTGGCTCTGGGTTCCATTATGCCACAGCCTCCTACCTCCCAGTAGCCTAAGGGGGAATAGCACCTGGTGGGAGGGAAGTATTGTCTCCACTAGCCTACTTACCCAAGCGCCCTGCCCATGTCTTCTGCTGGCCTGCCCACCCACCCTGCATGTCTCTGCTGCCTGCCAGCTTGCCACCCCTATGCATCTCCCCTGCTAGTCAGCCTACCTCTCACCCAGTGCATCTTGTATGCTGGCCAGCCAGCCACCTGCCTGGCTGCCAGAGTCCTCCTGCACACCTCCCTAGTAGTGCCCATGGCATGCACCTCAGTCACCACACACTGGGCACACAGTCATTTTGATCCACTATTAAAAGGTCAGGAGTATTTTTTTCCAAGCAGTTGTCAGTGGATTTATATTTCTTTGATGTTGTTACCCTCTTTGGATCTAGAGATGCTTGGGCCATTCTACCATTAAATAAAGAGAATGAAGCCTTCTTATTAAATAAAGCATTTTTCATATATTTGAAAGGCACTCTCTTCTAATTGCTTTCCTATATTTTGAAGTCAAATGAAGCCTATCTAAAAGGATGACTTAGGGTTATAGGTCCAGGCTGGAAAATGCTGAGGTACTTGTAGGTGGAGCCTGGGGAGGGGAGCAACCTTAATGGGGTAAATACAATGGGCCCAATGGGCCTTTACACACGGGGATCTTTGTTGCAAATTGTTTGCGGAATGAAAAATCGCCATTTAAAATAGTGGAATTCGTCGTTATGCATACCTGCCTTTGTAGTGGAATCAGTTGCGTTTTTTAGCGTTTCCCACAGGCTTCCGGTCTCGGCAGAAATCGCTAGAAAGGAAGCGCTATTGCCAAGCTCGTCCCGCCCCTGGCCGTCAAGCAGCCAATGGGCAGCCGTTAGCATGCTCCCAAACAGCCCCTTTCCCTTTAAGAAAGGTTTTTAAAAAAAAAAAACAGACCCATAGCAACGAATCTAGGTAGATTCGTTGCAACGGAGAGACCCATCCAGCTGCCTGTGAGCTGTCGTTTGATTGTATGATCGTTGGCACGCTGCCTCGAGTGATAAAAAAAAAATCCCCCCCCCCTCTCACGGGCCCGATTTTCGGCTGAATTAATGTGTAAAAAATAAAGGGACTTTATTTCAGCAAACGGGCTTTTATGTGGTTTGTGCTTAGTGACTAAAGGTGAAGGACTGAAGCCAGGGAAGCCTCTAAACAGAAAGAGGCTCGCTGGTGCGTTTATCCCCGCTCGCTCGGAGAAAAAAAAATGGCGATCGCTTCGCCGGAAGTTTGGAGGACAGGCTCAGGAGGAGGGACTTTGAAGAACCCGCAACAATGGTAACGCACAGGTCTTTAGCGCTAGTGTTGCAGATTGGTTGCAGGAGTGTATCGCTATCCGGAGGGTGAATCCACTTTTCTGGATTCCCCTAAAAGCGCTACAACGAAGCGCTTTTTGCTGATTGGTTTCAGGAGTTTTGCAGATTGTCTGCGACGTCGTGCGTTAAGGCAAATTAGTAGCGTTTTCAATTAGCAACCATTGTGCTATTTTGAAGCCGTGCGAAATGGCCCATTGACTTCATCCTCAAATGAGATATTTTCTCCAGGGGAAATGTTCTCTGTAATCGGGGAGATCTCTGGGCCCCACCAGCAAGACTGAAATACATTTAGCACTGTTTTTGGAAATAAATTTGGTAGGAGTGCATATGTGATTGCTGAGCCACATGGTTTTCTTCTTTGATTATCCCACTGTAGGTTGGCAACCCCAGGATGACTGAAAGGATGTGAAGAGTTAAGCAGTCTGCATTAAGGAATCTTGGAAGCACCCTCAAGCACAAGATGTTAGTGTTACATTTGCATTCCTAATTGTGAGAACCAAACCCAATGGGTGGTATTTATTCTGAATTAATTAATTGGGGATTAAAGAGAACAATCCTGAGCATGTCATCTTTCCAGACTCCAAGTCACTTGTCAGATAGTGAAGCCCATAATTTCCCCTCTTTTCTCTGCTCTGAGGAGCAATTTATACCAAAAAAAATTCATTATGCCTAAGCAAATCTCTGGCACCAAAGTGTGCGTATCAGCAATTATAATGGAACCGTTTGGTATTGGCACTTCAGGCCAATAATGTTTATTTCAGTTAGAATGCTGACACGGCTGTCTGCAAACAAGGCTCTGAGAACAGAGGCAGCTGGAATGTCATTAAAGGGTATTGACTGGGTTGTTTATTTTTTTCCCCTCTATCTTTCTCCCTGGTAGGGAAACTGGAAGGCATTTGAGAAATCCAGTCACCTGCCAAAACGTGAAAGGAAAATTGGCAAAAAAGACCCAACAACTTTTTGTTTGTTTGTTTGTTTGCTTCCCTTTTTCTGTGTCCCTAGCAATATGAACTAGTGTAAAACATAAAATTGTGGAAGGGAATTAAATTGAAATAGGAGAAAGGAAAGAAGAGCCGAAGGATTTGCTGATCCAATAGTTCCATAGATGTCTTTGAAAGCATCGTTCTACCACCAAACCCAACTTAGTCACATATAAAAGGACCCACTATTAATAATTAAATTACCGTTGGTAGGATCAATATAATTTGTTGTCCGCAGAATTAATTACCATTTCTTAGTGAAAGAAAGCCTTGGAAAATAGAAGAAGTGATCAGAAAGGGAAGGCATTTAAAGGCTTTAAAAGACATTGATTGATTCTGTCCAAAGGCTAAAACAAATTGATAATTGGAGAATCTGGGCATTTCCATACATCGTTAAATACAATTGTGCCTCCCAGCCCCTCCTCACTTTTTTGCTGTCTTGCTCTCCTCTACCATCATTTTGCACTTCTCCCCCTCCACATGCTTGCTTGAAGTGGCAGAAGAGAGCAACATGGCGTATACGCAACTCTCTTCCACCTGTCAATCAAGCCAGACAGCCAATCCCCTTTTTCCATTCTTTAAAGGGCCCACGATGCCTACTGTTTTTTTTATTTAATTAATTCAATACTTCTCCATTGAAAAGCCTATGCATAGATGCATAGTGCTTCTTTATTGCCATCCCTTATCCTTATCCAATGTTCCTCTTAATATTTGTGAAATAGCCCTGGGGTGGAGAGTGTCCTGGCTGTCTGAGATGAAATAGGGCCAATTAGGGTGTGGCCAGTGAAGCTGGCTGCACCCTGATTGGCCTTCCATCTCCAGCTCCCACTCTCCTCCCCTGGACACTAGCCACTTTGCTCTTAGATGCTTGAGAGAGACACAGAGAGCCCTGCTAAACTGCAAACGACCCCTGATTACCTGCTATGGCTCCTGCTGTGAGGGAGACAGACAGACAGACAGACATAGCCGCCCCAAACTGCAAACGAGCCTTGATTCCCTGCTACAAATTAGCTCTGATTACCTCCTATGGCTCCCACTGTCTGTGTGAGAGAGATCTGCGCCTGTCAGTGTCCCCTGGGTCCTAGTGCCCATTGCATTCCTGATTGCAATGGGCTTTCTTGCTGGTGGAATCATGAGTCTTGCTCCTTTTAAAAATGAATATCATTCTTGATGGGAGGGAAACTTAGAGAGGCATGCTTTGTGTTACAACTTTAGGGAATTTTTTTTGGCTTTGCCTGGATGCTTGTACACCTATTCATTGTTCCAGGCAATTTGCTTAAAAAAAAACAAAAACAAATTCCCATCCCCGGGAGAAGGGAGAGGGAGGTGGGTGCAAGGGCAGACATTGGAGACAGAGACAACACTTCTTTGCCTCCATACATTTTTTTTGCTGGTGGCCTTCTAGTTGCTCTCTGGTAGGTAGTGCTACATATGTTGGTGAATCCAGTTTTTGGGATTCACTAACTAGTGCTTTAAAATGGAGGATGTAGCTGGCTGTTTACTGCCCAGATGCTGCATGTTGGTGATTCCATTTGGAAGGGGCCAGAATATAACAACAAGGAAAGGTAAGCATTACACTATTTTAAAGCATCCAGAAATCCCCTAAGTTTCTGACTAGTGATTCATTTGCTCTTGTCACTTCTTACGAATGTGAGGGCCTTTTTCGCCTCCATGAGTATTCACTTACACTAGGATTGCTAAAGTTGGGTTGGAAAATTCCTGGAGAAATGGTGAAGAGCCTGGGGAGGGAGAGTTTCTAGGAAGGTAAAATGCCACAGAGTACACCTTCCAAAGGAGCCATTGGCTCCAGGGGAATTGAGCTCTGTAATCTGGAGATAGGTTTCAGAAGGTATCCCCCTTGGTCTTCGGTAGAAGAGCTAAATTGGAGGCCACTGGCATCTTGGAGACTCAAAAACTAACACCCGGAAAATCTTGTTAGTCTCTAAGATGCTCCTGAAGAGCTACTAGCTCTTCAGGAGATCAGCTGTAATTCCTGGAGATGTCCAGGTCCCACGTGGAAGTTGGTAACATTAGCAGAGAAGAAAACATTGTTCGAGTGTCATCTGACCTTGGCACTTGCGTCCAGCTGAGGAGGTTATTTTACTTCATTTTTTCTGCCTTTGTGGCCAAGATTCTATGCAAGTTACACAATTACAACCTAACAATGAGTATAGTTAATAAATAAATACAACTGGCCATTAATAAAGCTGAATAACAAAATTAGAGAAAATGTCCTAAAAATAATATGTATTATACATATTATATATGTATATACACATATATACATATATACATATATACATGTATATATATATATATACATATATACATGTATATACATATACATATATATGTATATACACATATATAATGTAGTATCATGATACCTACAAACAGAGCAGTAGAGTAGGGTTTCAAAACTGCAGTACAATGCAGTTGAAATGGTGGAATCAGTAAAGGACACAAAGCAATGAAAACTGCCTACAATTCCATAGACATAGTGAATAAAGGGAACCAGGAGCAGTAGACCTCAGAAACCCAGTGTTAGGAGGCAACAATAGGGGAAGGCCTCTGTGCTTTGCCTGTTGAGCCCCCAGGTCAACTAATTGGCTACTGTGTGAAGCAGGATGCTGGTCTAGATGGACCACTGGTTTGTATCGTCTCATGAGAGACCCACTATGTCGACTAATTTTAAAAATCTATAATCTAATTATGCAAGTTATCATTTTAATGAATTTTAAGGTCTCATGATTAGTAGATGATAATGTAATCTATGGTATGGCTGTTAGCATCAACTGATTAATTAAAATCTGACAGAAGATGAAATATATTTTCTAATTGTTAGATCAAAAGATAATGTATAACTTGAGAACAAATATGCTTTAACTTGCTGCCAAAGACATGACTGTGCCAATTTTTCATGATTTTTTTTTACTCCTTTAGAAGCTTTTTTAAGGGTTACTTTCCATCATATATAGCTCTCAAGCCAGCTTCTTAGATTCCCCCAGATATAAGAATTTTAGTAAGCTTAAAAGAATGGATATTTAAACCAATCTCAAATTTTCTGAAGTTCTGAGGACAATAATAAAATAAGACTAGCTTATCTGAGAGCTTTTCAAAGAAGATATCAGTCCACTGCCATCTTAGCCGGAAGCCTCTTTTTTACAGTCGATTCTGCACCAGCTGTGCCACTCCAGGGCACTGCCAGTGCACTATGTCAGAGCAACATGTTCCACCATTTCTTATGTCCCCACAGGAGATGCATTTTGGTGGTGGACCTGGTCCGCCAGCTTCTGCATCCCTGTGGGGGACACATTTCAATAGAGCACCTGGTCTGCTGCTGAAATGTGCCCTGCGGGGGAATGCAGCTGCACAAGTATGGTTCTGCCATGTGTGTGTGTGTGTGTGGGAGGGGAGGATGTTGTAGAAAGGTGAGATTGCCTGAGATCATAATCCCACCTTCCTGCAAAAAAAACCCCAAATGCCCCATTAAGGTCTGCAGCAACTGTGAAGCACTGCAGAGCCAAGTGGGGCAATATATGTCATTCCCCCCATAGGATGGCAAGTATCAGAATCCCCAAGTCTTCTGCCATGATTTTATTATGTTTGATTCTATTGCTTGTTAGAGTGGCCTGTTTTGCCCTGATGTAATACAGATGCTATAGTTTGACACCCCAAGGTCGATTTCCTGCCCCTATAGTTTATGCCTCCTCACCCTCCTTCCACATTCCTTCCTCTCTCTTCTTTTATTGCCCTGTAGTTCCCAGACCTGTGGTTTCCAGTGCCCAAATGGTTCTCCCTATGTTTTGATTCCTTTGAACTGTGCCTGGTTTGAGTTCCCAGGGGAGGGGGAACAAACCCCTATATTGCTTGTTCTATGCTTTATACCTCAGTCCTAACTATGCCTTAATTGTAGATGCTTTGATTTTTCTTAAATAAAGAAACTTTCATTCTATGAGGTTCCTTATTTAGAAATCGAAGTTTCTCACAGGGAGGAGCCATCCACACAGGTCTCCACCGGGTTATGCCCCGTTGACTTAAGGGAATGCCTAAGGGAATGCAGAAAATATCCATGTTCCGTTAAAGTGAGGCAACGGTGCCCTAACACATGCCAGCCCAGAAGTGGACTTGCCCAGCAATTGTATCACGTGGAATTAGAGATTAGCCCCACTTCCATATGAGTGCCCTCTTGGCCTTCTCTGGCCATGCGGGATCAGCCTAAGATCCCTTCAAGGAACTTGCAGCTGGTGTTCTTCTACAAATCCCTGTGGTGATCATATTATGTATAATATGTAATCTGACACATAAACATGTTGTAGTTCATAGGAAACCACAGGTTTGGAGGTAGTAGCCTTTTGATTAGCAGTTGATGAAGATGGAACAAACAATGATGGAGAGGTTGTTAAATGAGAGGCTTTCCTCCCTCTCAGTGATCTATTATACAATTTCCCAAGCAGTATTCTCCCCCCTCACGACACCTACTTTAGACAGTCTTTGGTAGGCTTTAGCTATTCTGGGGATCTTTTCTTATATGATGGAAGACCCTTGAAATAAAACAAGACCAGTAGAAAGGGATTCTACAGAAGAACTTATAAAGAGGGCCACATTCTCTCCCTGCTCTCTTTCTCTCTGAGTAAATTTTTGTCAAGTCACCGCTAATATGTGGTGACCCAGAAGGTAAGAAATTAACATAGGTGGGTTACTATTGCTGGCCTCTGTGTAACAACTCTGGACCTTCCTCGTGAGCTCCCATCCAAGTACTAACCAGGCCCAATCATACTTAGCTTCTGAGATCTAATGAGATCACACTAGTTTGAGCCATCCAGATCAGGGCACTCTTAAGTTTTTCCCATTAGCTTCTCCTGAGTATATATTGTTTCCATCTCCTCTTTGTGCATTTTTTTAAACCATTCGGCTAATCCAGGGGTAGTCAAACTGCGGCCCTCCAGATGTCCATGGACTACAATTCCCATGAGCCCCCTGCCAGTGAATGCTGGCAGAGGGCTCTTGGGAATTGGTGTCCATGGACATCTGGAGGGCCACAGTTTGACTACCCCTGGGCTAATCGTTAATGGAAACAGAGTGCTGGATTAGATCTAATGATGAGCAGGTCTCTTCTACTGTTTTTATGTTAATCCACTATTTAATTCACTATTTTATCCAGGTCTGTCCGGGCAACTGGATTCATTGTGAGTTTTTTTTGAGCCTTTGCTGCCTTGTTAGCTGCCTTGAGTATAAGCAAATAGGATAGTTTAAATAAATCAATAGTATATGATGGCTTTAAGTAAAACATAGACTAGATGATCCAGTTGCCTGTTGAACAATAGCCAGCACTATAACAGAATAACATTTATGAGCAGAAGTCCTATGGAATACATCAGTATACTTCCTTTAATGACACACAATGTCATACAATATCTCGTGTACTGTTACATGAATAAATAACTCAAAATATTATCATTTAAAACAACAAAGCAATGTTTGAAACTTAAATGTCAGAGGAGGAGGAGAAGTGCTCATTGTATTAAGTTCAGTCAGGGCAAAGGGTGGCACAAGGTCATGGAAATTTGGCAAGCCCTTCAGTGTGTTATGATCACTGGCTGGCATTTCTAGTTGATCTTTCCAGGATGGCACGCAACAACTGCTTCCTCCTCAGAGTAATGTCCATATGAAATAATCACACTACCTACAAAACAGTTGATGGTACAATTGGAGCTAAAACCCAAAAGGCAGCTCTTTTATCCTGTACAAAATAAAACAGACCAGCGCGGATTACATGGCAAAAGAGTGTAACCAGATCTAAGTTTTAAAACTATCATAACACAAAAGTCTTTGGATGTGTCCAATTCTCAACATACTAACCTCAATTCTCTGGAGAAGCTGATAATTAGTAGTCTAAAATCACTGTAAGTTTGTTGTTCAGATATATTCTGGGTTTCAAATGAGCCAAAAGTTTTATGAAGTTATCTGCATATATAAATCACTTTGCCCCTATTAACATCCTAGAACAGAATGCTGGCATGACTTATCAAGACAAAAAAAATACATTTTTGTAATTAACTTGATAAACTGATCATTCTATGGTCAATCTAGCCACTGAATATGGTCTATCACTGAATTGATGAAGGTGTGTAGAGCAATGCAGTTTCCTCCCCACCATGAAAACTCAATCAAGTAGATAACAAATGCAAAAAACAAATACGTATGTAAAAGACATACCTTCAAAAACAGTGACATCAATTTAAAACATACATAAAACCAGATAAGTCAGATGAGCTTTCTACTCTCATTTGTTTTTCCATGACTAGTCACCACCATAAAAACAATATACAATATAGGCCATATGAAACTCCATAGTTAGCCAATCAGGAATCTAGTAGTACATTATTCACCCCTTAGTCTGAGAACACGTTTTGAGACTCCTCAGACCCCAGCCATTCACTTTTATCTTGTTTGTTCTCCCAGGTCCCAAACAGAGTGCCCATAGTTTCTCTCCCCCCCCCCCCAGTGTTTATTCCCAAATCATTTGAGCTATGTTAAGGTGGAGAAAAAGAAACTTCCTGGAGGTCATCCTGTAGGAATCTGAACTAGGGCTCTGAGTAGGGATTTTTCTTTCTCTTTTTCTTTCAGGGATTTATAAGATTAAACGCCAGTGCACTGGGTCATAAAGAAAGCAAGTCATACTGCAAGCCAAACTTTAATAAAATCATTGACTTGCAGAAGGGCATTATGTGCTGGAATACGACGCAACACCAATGTTGGGTATAAACAAGGCCACAGCCTTATTACCTACCCTGCTGACTTGGTTGCCTACTGGATGGGGGATACGCTTCTAGGTAACACTGTGTGTGAACGAGACCTTGGGGTACTTGTGGGTTGTAAACTAAACATGAGCAGGCAGTGTGATGCAGCGGTAAAAAAGGCAAATGCCATTTTGGGCTGTATCAACAGGGGCATCACATCAAAATCACAAGATGTCATAGTCCCATTGCATACAGCACTGGTCAGACCACACCTGGAGTACTGTGTGCAGTTCTGGAGGCCTCACTTCAAGAAGGACGTAGATAAAATTGAAAGGGTACAGAGGAGAGCGACGAGGATGATCTGGGGCCAAGGGACCAAGCCCTATGAAGATAGGTTGAGGGACTTGGGAATGTTCAGCCTGGAGAAAAGGAGGTTGAGAGGGGACATGATAGCCCTCTTTAAGTATTTGAAAGGTTGTCACTTGGAGGAGGGCAGGATGCAGTTTGTGCTGGATGCAGAGGAGAGGACACGCAGTAATGGGTTTAAACTTCAAGTACAACGATATAGGCTAGATATCAGGAAAAAGTTTTTCACAGTCAGAGTAGTTCAGCAGTGGAATAGGCTGCCTAAGGAGGTGGTGAGCTCCCCCTCACTGGCAGTCTTCAAGCAAAGGTTGGATACACACTTTTCTTGGATGCTTTAGGATGCGTAGGGCTGATCCTGCATTGAGCAGGGGGTTGGACTAGATGGCCTGTATGGCCCCTTCCAACTCTATGATTCTATGATTCTATGATTCTACCCACGGAGGGTTGGCACAGAGTGGGAAAGGGAGCCCGACCTAGCAATCAGCGGACTGCACCAACACCCCATGAAGTCCAGAGGTACCATGTGGACCCATTCCCTTACCTACTGAAGTCCGCCACTATGGGAAGAAACATATGCGGGGGAGCCAATGGACATCAACCTTATTTGACTGCCCCAGGCTACCTGGCAAATGTGCCCCTGGCCTCCCAACTGGGAAAGCTGTGCTTGTGTAGGCACCGCACACAGGTCGGCACACTGGACTCCCTGCCAACAGGCTCCATCCCATGCAAACCCACAGCTGTGACAAATTATTGACCTTGAAACATCCACCTCAACTGTGAACAAGGCTGTTTACACATCAACATAGGGTAGGTGGGAGGGAAGCTGCTCCTGCAATGTCCCCGGCAAAGAGGACGAGACCTATATATGTGGTGCCTCATATAGGTGCTGTGAGTCCTGCCTATGCCCTGGCAGGCTTCTAAGGCGATCACATCCACCTCCAGCAAGCCCTCTGCAGCATCAATGATCAGCCACGGGAAGTCTTGGCTGTGCTTTTAGCGCCTTCTGAAAAATAATAATTTCAAGATGATCCACATCCAATTGTTTATATTTTTGTAGGATAAAGTGTAGGACATCCTTGGAGAGCTTTTTAAATCTATTGTCCTTCCTTTCTGAGAAGCAAGATAACAGCATGTTGTTTCCATTGTCAAACATTGTGTCCTTTTGATGACAGTTTTCTGGGTACCAAAAACTGTACTTTGTCCAACACTAACAGGTGGACTTGAAGCAGCTCAGAAGAGAAGTGGAAAATCAAACAGTGGCAAAGATCTAAAGGAAAAAAAGTTGAAAGGCTACAGGTGACAGGGCTCTCACCAAATGTGCACAGAGTGGAAAAACCTCTGCAGTCTGTGTTTTATCTAAGACTAAGGCTGCTGTTATCAGACTTTGTCAAAGTCGCATACACTTTGTTTTGAAAGAGGGAGGGAAGGACATTGTTTCAGAAGAAAAAATAAAAGATCAGACTATGTGCATGTGTCATGGCAGTGTGCACACATACAAGGTTAACAATTCATTATCTAGCAGCGCCAAAGAAACTGAGTTTTAATGTACAAGGTGATAAAAAGCACCATTCATTCTATTGTACATATAGAGGAATGGAAGTGAGAGAAAGACTATGCACACTTCCAAGAACAAAGATGAAAATACAGTGCATGCATCAGTAGGAGTTTTTCTTTGTCAGAGAGTTTCTGTGAGACAAGAAACCGTTGATTACAGGTAGAACTTCTCCTTTGCATGTAGAATGTCCAAGGTTCAATTCTGGGCATCTCCAGTTTAAAAGATTGCATAGCAAATGATCTGAAAGACCTCTTCCTGAGATCGTGGAGAGTCAGTGATAGTCAGAGAAGGCAATATTGACCTTGGTAGACCAGTGATAAAACAGATTTGAAAGTTCAGCCTAAAAGAACCTTCCTGTTACAGAAATGGTTCTTCAGTGACAGCAAGTTACTTAGCTTCCTGTCTCCATTGATGTTCCTGCTGGAGTCTGCAATGGGGCTCTGCTTAGCTCTCTTCCCTTCCTCATCAACCAATACATTCAAATAACCCAAAACATTCCCAATATTTCAGAAGATATATTTACATTGATTCCCAAATTTTGGGATAACTTTGTGACATTTCAGGTGTTCTGTACTTGAAACAAAGCAGGAAATTTCAGGCATTCTTTCATATATCTGAAAGTACACCTGCTTTGTCCATACTGACTTGCAGGACTCTCTAGGATTTCAGACTGAGATCTGTTTACATTGAAATGTTAAGGACTGGATCCAGAGTCTTCCAGCTTGGTAAAGTGGTTGAGAGCCAGCTTGGTGTAGTGGTTAAGAGTGATGGACTCCAATTTGGAGAACTGGATTTAATTACCCGCTCCTCCATATGCTATGTGACTTGTGCTTATCATAATTCTCTCAGAGCTCTTTCAGGCCCAACTACCTCACAAGGTGCCTTTTATGGGGAGAGTAAGGGTAGGCAATTGTAAGATGATTTGAGACTCCTTTGAGTAGTAAAAAGTAGGGTACAAAAACCCAGTTCTTCTTCCACATGCAAAGCATGTGCTCAGATACCAACTCAAGTTCTTTAAATTTTTGCTTATATCTGCATGTCAACATCCTCTGATATTACCATGGTACACTGTTTTAAAATTAGACGTATTGGTATCTTTTTACAATAAAGAAATTCTTCCTCTTGGCACAGAAACTGCAGATCATCCTGCTGACTTGGTTGAATAACCTTTACATCCTGTAGTCTCTGCATGTGAAAAATAGGAAATCTCATTATATATTCTTACCAGAAGTAAAGCCCGGTGCATTCAGAAATGCGCCGAGCACTAGGTAGGGGCTTGGGGGGAAGGATTTAAAGGGAGTGGGCACAGAGAAGCATCTCTCTGAACACAGGCAGGGGGCAGGGGAGTGAAAGACCCTGGCAGCACTTCTCAGCACTGGGAGAGGCACTGGCCAGCTCCTTCCCCCTGGTACTGACCCTGCAGGGTGCAGAAAGGCTTCTCTCTGCACCCTTGAAGGGGACTTAAAGAGCCAGGCAGCGTCTCTCCCCATCAGGAGAGGTGCTGGCTGGCTGGCTGGCTCCTTTTGTATTTTTATGAATAGAAACAGCTGAATAATTAAACAGGATTGCCATATAATATGATAAATATAATATGATCACTGTCCCAAAGTGAATTCATTATCAGAATTTCAAAAAACCAAATATTTACAAAACTGTAAACTAGCTTAGATTTTCCAGAAGAAAATTTGGAAAGAGGAGAGATGGAGACCTGCATGAAACATTGAGCAGAAGAGTATAGTTTTCTTTGGTGTTTTCTGATTTTGATTTCCAGCCTTTTATGAAATGTTTAAGTTACAAGTGGCAGAGTCATTTTTTCATGGTTTTTCCTCCAAGGAGTGACTGCCAAATCTGGGTGTAAATTGCATGGAGCTTTTATTCCAAACCCAGATCGATTCAGTCCCTGTCCTCTACACAGAATGCGATTTCCGTTTGGATTTTGGGCGATTTAAATTTTCCTTCTGCAGCAAGAAGGATTGATCCGGAGTGACCCTACCTTTATTGTGCGATATCTCAGACTGCTTTTAATCCTGAATATCCATTTGGGAAAGAAAGCTCTGTGGTAGAGAACCTCTGATAGGCTACACCTGGTCATGTGACACACTTGCCTTAAAGGAGAAGCCCCTAATTTATCTCAACTTCTGTTGATCTTGGATTTTTTCTCCCTCCTCTGCCTTTTTCGATCTTCTCCCTCCCCCCCCCCTCCAAGAAAAGAAAGAGGCTCCCTGCCTGGCTCCTCTCCCCCCGCCCCTTCAAGAAAAGAAAGAGAGAGGCTTGGCTCCCCCCCCCACACCTTCTGAGCCTCCCTAACCACGTGCAGAAGACTTTCCTGTTTCACTGGGGAGGGGGGAGGGAGAGGAAGACCCGAGTTCAAAGCGATCTGTATTCAACAGGATTGACAATGGAATAAAGAAAGTAAATGCAGACTCTGCCCTAGTCACTCAGCAGTAATGGAAGGGCCCCTGTCCCAGAACTAATTCAATAGGGGGAAAAAAAACTTTTGAACCCCAATTTAAGTAGTATTGATATGTGTGATATGCAATTTAACATGTAGTATTTAAAGAATAACATGTAGTATTTAATATGTAGTATTTAAAGAAGTGAAAGGCAAGGGAGAAAGAGAAAGATACACCCAACTGAATGCAGAATTCCAGAGAAAAGCTAGAAGAGATAAGAATGCCTTCTTAAATGAACAGTGCAAACAAATAGAAGAAAACAATAGAATGGGGAGGACCAGAGATCTTTTCAAGAAAATTGGAGATATGAAGAGAACGTTTCATGCAAAGTTGGGTATGATAAGGGACCAAAATGGTAGGGACCTCACAGAAGCAGAAGAGATTAAACAAAGGTAGCAAAATTATACAGTACAACTATACAAGAGCGAGCTTAACATCCCTGATGACCACAGTGGGGTAGTTACTGACCTGGAGCCAGACATCCTGGAATGTGAAGTCAAATGGGCCTTAGGAAGTCTGAGCAATAATAAAGCTAGTGGTGGTGACAGCATTCCAGTTGAACTATTCAAAATCTTAAAGGACGATGCAGTAAAAGTGCTACACTCAATATGCCAGCAAATTTGGAAAACTCAACAATGGCCACAGGATTGGAAAAGGTCAGTTTACATTCGAATCCCAAAGAAGGGCAATGCCAAAGAATGTTCAAACTACCGCACCATTGCACTAATTTCTCATGCTAGCAAAGTTATGCTCAAAATTCTACAAGCTAGGCTCCAGCAATATGTGGACCGAGAACTTCCAGAAGTACAGGCAGGATTTCGAAGAGGCAGAGGAACTAGAGATCAAATTGCCAACATACGCTCGATCATGGAGAAAGCTAGGGAGTACCAGAAGAACATCTACTTCTGCTTCATTGACTATGCTAAAGCCTTTGATTGTGTGGAGCACAACAAATTGTGGCAAGTTCTTAAAGAGATGGGAATACCAGAGCATCTTATTTGTCTCTTGAGAAATTTATATGCAGGTCAAGAAGCAACAGTGAGAACTGAACATGGAATCACTGACTGGTTCAAAATTGAGAAAGGAGTTTGGCAAGGCTGTATACTGTCGCCTTGTCTATTTAACTTGTATGCAGAGCACATCATGAGAAATGCGGGATTAGAGGAGTCACAAATTGGGATCAAGATTGCAGGGAGAAATATCAACAACCTCAGATATGCAGATGATACCACTCTAATGGCAGAAAGTGAAGAGGAACTAAAGAGCCTGTTGATGTGAGTGAAGGAGGAGAGTGAAAAAGTTGGCTTGAAACTCAACATCAAGAAAACAAAGATCATGGCATCCGGCCCTCTCAATTCCTGGCAAATAGATGGGGAAGAAATGGAGATAGTGACAGATTTTATTTTCCTGGGCTCCAAGATCACTGCAGATGGGGACTGCAGCAAAGAAATTAAAAGACACTTGCTCCTGGGGAGGAAAGCTATGGCAAATCTAGACAGCATCCTAAAAAGCAGAGACATCACCCTGCCAACAAAAGTGCGTTTAGTCAAGGCTATGGTATTCCCAGTTGCAATGCATGGCTGCGAGAGTTGGACCATAAGGAAGGCCGAGCGTCAAAGAATTGAGGCTTTTGAACTCTGGTGCTGGAGAAGACTCTTGCGAGTCCCTTGGACTGCAAGGCGAACAAACCGGTCAGTCCTAGAGGAGATCAACCCTGACTGCTCTTTAGAAGGCCAGATCCTGAAGATGAAACTCAAATACTTTGGCCACCTCATGAGAAGGAAGGACTCCCTGGAGAAGAGCCTAATGCTGGGAGCGATCGAGGGCAAAAGAAGAAGGGGACGACAGAGAATGAGGTGGCTGGATGGAGTCACTGAAGTAGTCGGTGCAAACTTAAATGGACTCCGGGGAATGGTAGAGGACAGGAAGGCCTGGAGGATCATTGTCCATGGGGTCGCAACGGGTCGGACCCGACTTCGCACATAACAACAACAACATTTAAAGATGGTAACATAATTAGTAATTATGAATGTTGAGTCATTTGATGATTAAATAGGCTTTCTTTTTTTAAAAAGTATATAATTTTTATTTCAAAAAGAAAAATGTACAACACAATACCATGTTACATCACTTTTGTTGTTGTTATTCCATTTTGAAATATATAGGCTTCTTATTTCACTTCTTTGGCCATTAACCTATAGAAACTAGCACGTATACTGGAGCCTCACGTTGCTGTTTAACTGTAGGACAGTTTATCCCCTTTCTGTATCCCTCCTAAAAACAGTTTTCATGGCCTCTCACTCTTCTCTATAACTCTGTATCTTCCAGTTCTTAATATTTGTATTAAAAGAAGTTTTGGAGCTCTGACCTAAGATGATCTCAATCAAACTAGGTACTGCTTCTAAGGCAGGGTTTTATAGAGGGAAAATGTTGTGGGAGTTTGATAAGAACACCATAGAGGGAAAAGTGTCTCCTTGGCATTCTGGTAAAGAATATTGGAGAAGACAGGCTCACAAGAGTACTGTGTGTTTGGATTAAATGTGTCTCAGCCATCATTGGCAGGTCAAACACCATTTAAAACTTGCTACAGTTTCAAGAGTATGCACTGTTTTTGCACCTGTGCAGCTGCCATCATATAAGAATTAGCAGCAATCATCGTAAGGTTGGACTAACAGGACAACAAGTATGGTAAAAAATGTACTCTGTCATAGGTTTTTTTGCCAAAATATCACAGCATTGCTCAGGCATCACAACTTGATGATGTCACTTCCTGTGTGCACGTGAAGTGACATCATCACATTTCTGGCAATGTATCCTGGGCCTTCCTCTCTCTCCTGGTAAGTATCCCACTCCAGCTAGCTTAATGTGGAAGGGCTGAAGTCAGGTGACCTCTGCTTCCACCAAGGGAATTGGCAATTCTAACATGGATGACCTTGTCCCCAGTATCCAGGGAAAACATCTAGTAGGATGCAGAAGCCAGGTCTCAAAGATAGGAAGGAGGCCAGATCAGCATAGTGGGATGGTTGCTGTCAACTACCAGCCAGTTTGGACTGAGATGGCCTGCGATTTGGCCAAAGGGAAGATCAAAGAGGAAACTCTAGGAGACTGCAGAGACAAGGAGAAGAAGGCCCAACTTACCTAGAGTAGGCATGCATACATGGCCGAGGTGGAACAGCAAGGTCAAGAGCTGGATGGGAGGTGTAGGAGCAAATAATGTAACTCAACAGAAGCTCAGCACAAAGGCAACTCTATAATTGCATCACCAACAGCAGGAAACTAATGATGAATTGACAGTGTTCTCAAAATGCTGTCTGTTTCTCTGAGGGTTTGTGTGTCAGCAAGGGCCTTCAGCCTGTGCCCTGCATTCTGCTAGTGCACAGGTCACAAGATGTCTGCTCAGAATGTGGTGAATGAAATTGAAGTTCACATATGGCAATGTGAGAATTCAGGATCCAGTTTAGAACACTGAATTGAATGAACCAAGCTTTAGGACTGAGTTGCTGCTGGGAGAAAGTGCTTCTACAATACAACTTAAAAACACTTTTGAGCATTCAAAAAAGCAATTTCCTGAGTGTTTGAAAGTGCTTTCTCTCATTTGCAACCAAATTGTGATTCTGATTGAGGAGTATTCTCTCCTTTTGTAGATGGGTTCATCTGGCAAAGAAGCCCTTCCAAACATAGAAAATGCAGCCCTGGAAGCTGAAGCCCAGAAGGGCATTTATTGCAAATAGTTGGAAGAAAGAAAGAGAGGAAGGAAGGGAGGAAGAAAGGAAAACACACACACACACCTGAAGTGATGAGTGGAAGGGAGGTCATTTGTCTTTTTGAAAACATTACTGTCCTACAAAGTCCAGCACAAAAATTCAACACAGCACTGTTAAAAACTGATATAAAGAGTCCACTACAGATCAAACTGCGAATCATCAGGGTTTTCCGCACATTGGGCATTGTAGCGTAAAGCCTGCTGTATCGCAAAGCATGAGAAATAATCATGACTCACTGGCACTCCACACTTTTCAAGCTGCCTTGCATATTTCTGGATGCTTTTTCCACTTTAGTCTTGTTGCGCTTTGGCCTGCCTCCCAGTGTCAATCACTTTGGCCAGCCAATCCCCTCCCGGCATGGCTGATTGACAGATGGACTTCCAGCGATCACTGTTAAAAAAAAATTAAATAGAATTATTCATTTAAATGCCTATCTGAATCTTCACAGAGGCACAAACAATCTCAACCGAGGTGCATATCCACCTATTTGTCGCTCCAGGCTGTTCTCCATTTTTAAAAATCACTTCCCATCCCCTGGAGGAAGGGAGAGGGAGGCAGGTGCAAGAGCAGGACATTGGAGGCGGATGTAGCGCTTCTTCACCTCCATACCTTTCTTTTGCTGGTGGCCTGCTGGTTGTCCACTGAGGGAAAGCACTTTAAGCTTGGTGAATCCACTTTATGTGATTCCCCAACTAGCACTTTAAAATGGCAGATTTAGTGAGCAGTTTGCTGGCCAGACACGGAAGGTTGGCGACATCATGCGGCGTGCCCAGAATATAGCATCTTCACAAGGTAAGCATTTCACTATATTTATCAAATGAAGAAAAGCCCATCATTTAGCAGTGGTGTCTGTTTGAACCCTGAAATAAGGTAAAGGAAAAGGTATCCCCTGTGCAAGCACTGGGTCATGTCTGACCCTTGGGGTGATGCCCTCTAGCGTTTTCATGGCAGACTCAATACGGGATGGTTTGCCAATGCCTTCCCTAGTCATTACTGTTTTCCCCCCAGCAAGCTGGGTACTCATTTTACCGACCTTGGAAGGATGGAAGGCTGTCAACCTTGAGCCGGCTGCTGGGATTGAACTCCCAGCCTCATGGGCAGAGCTTTCAGACAACATTTCTGTTGCCTTACCACTCTGCGCCACAAGAGACTCTTGAATCCTGAAATACCTGTGTTTTTTTCTGTGTTTTAACAGTTCAAAGCCAGATGATCCAGATCCTACCCTAAAAAGAACCTCAAAATGAAACCTGTTTTCAAAACCCATTTTCAACTTGTACAGATTTTAAAGTGGTACAGGACACGCTCCCAATTTCCCATTGTGTATTTGAAAGCAGGGTTTCTCTTTTTTTTACCCTTTAACTTAATGAGAACAGAGGTTAGGAATGATTTGTTATGAGTATATAAAATTTCCTTGTGTTCTGCAGATAGTAATTATCCTGAGGGACAAAATGGCTTGTTGAGAGGAATGTGCTGAAATGTGCGTGTATGTGGGGTACGCATGTGTGCATTAGGGCGGACACAAATCTCATCATATTTCTACTGCATTTAATCATTTCCATTGGACTGGTTTTTGCTTTTTAGTTAATTAATTCCCCCTCTAATACATGCCAAGTGATAAAACACCCACATGTCAGCAGTGTTGGTATCCAATTATCTTAATATCTACACTTATATTGTAGAAAATGTTCTGAGCATGTTAATTGTTGTCATGGGAGGGAGAGAAAATCAAGGGATGGAGATGAGGAAAAGTAAGGGATGAGAACAATGAAGTGAAGAGAGTGAAATGAAGTTAGAAAATGAGAGAAAATGGAACTGAACTAACAAACTGATAAGCATCTTCAATTAATCACAAAATCAAACAAGGCCGTATATCACTTGATGCTGACATACAAGCATCCCTACCGACTGTACCAGCCAAGATGATCTCTCGTGGCAGCCACACAGACACTTTCCAATAGCAGCAATGGATTACAAGGCCTAATTTCTCGAGTCCCAAGTGGGAGTTCGGAAGGACACCAGAACATCTGGCACCTTGTTAATCCTATTTGTTTGGAGACTGAGCAATATGCCAGCTCACTCCCTTGGCACAATTCACTCTATTACCTATATATAAAATGGCTGACATCTTCAAAATGCTAATGAGAGCTGTGGCGGTAAATTTTCTTGTTGGACTGCATTGTTGGACTGTAGCCAGCTACTGTTGAATGTACTTAACAGATTGTGAAATATAGTCAGTGCACAGCTATAAAGGCACTTACTGCTGTATGTTTGGCTCTCTGATCAGGAGAGAAGGGGATGAATGAGTGGGTGACTGGCAGGGGAGAAAGGGAGGGAGAAGAAATGGGCAAGAGAAAGGTAAGAATGCTTAAGGCCAAGTGACAGGAATGCTTGATTATGTGGTTCAGTCATTGATAAGGGGAAGTACAGATCTCCCTCTCACAGAATTGTGACTAATCCTGCTAAAAACAATAACACTTAGCCTCCTTCCCTAATCTCACATGGCTATTTCCTTTCTGCAGTGTAGCACAGATGGAAACCAGTAAGACAAAAAGACAAGTCAGGCAACAGTCCTTGACTAGGCTGCTGCCTTGCTCCATAGTTTACTTGGCATACTGTTTAGCCAAACCTGGGTACATGAAAAAATGAAAGGATTTGCACCAGCCTCTTGCCATGGTGATATTTGTCCTTTAAAGCAGGGATAGTCAGCCTGTGGTCCTCCAGATGTTCATGCTGTAGTCCACGAACATCTGGAGGACCACAGGTTGACTACCCCTGCTTTAAATGGAGGGAAAGACCTTCTTTCCATGTCTACAAAGCATGCCTGAAATACTTTTATCACAGAATGATAATCTGGAATCATTCTGTGGCAGGGTTGACACACAATTCAGCAAAGCAGATGCAATTCTTTCACTGGTATTTCCCTTTTGAAAAAAGAAAAAGAAAAGCAAGCATACCATGGCATTGATACTATGGTTATCCCAAAGGAAATGCCAGATCTTAGCACTGTTTGTTGTTGTTAGGTGTGAAGTTGTGTCCGACCCATCTCAACCCCATGGACAATGATCCTCCAGGCCTTCCTGTCCTCTACCATTCCCCGGAGTCCATTTAAGTTTGCACCGACTGCTTGAGTGACTCCATCCAGCCACCTCATTTTCTGTCGTCCCCTTCTTCTTTTGCCCTTGATTGCTCCCAGCATTAGGCTCTTCTCCAGGGAGTCCTTCCTTCTCCTGAGGTGGCCAAAGTATTTGAGTTTCATCTTCAGGATCTGGCCTTCTAAGGAGCAGTCAGGGCTGATCTCCTCTAGGACTGACCGGTTTGTTCGCCTTGCCGTCCAAGGGACTCGCAAGAGTCTTCTCCAGCACCAGAGTTCAAAAGCCTCAATTCTTTGACACTCGGCCTTCCTTATGGTCCAACTTAGCAGAGTTTAAATACACAAGAAATCAGCAGCACTAAGCTCCTTAAAAGAATAAAATAAAGAAACAAACTATGTAGAGAAATAGGTGAGAGAGACCTAGCTGTCTAATTGTAGCCTTCATGCAGTCTGCTGTGGTCTGGAGGTGTATGCCAATAAGGGTTTTCTGAGTCTGAGTCTGTTCTGGAGGCAAGCTGCAAGGAAGTGTGCTCAAAGGGAAGTCTCCAGGAGAGCCAGTCAGGATACAGGGGAGGGTATTTGAAAAGACATCAGGAAGTTCCTACATATCTCCTCCAATGCCCCCATTGGACATTACTCTCAAAATGCTGACTCATGCACACTATAGCTCTTGCATATTCCAACAAGCACTGCCCTTGAAAGAACACGTTAATAGTCTAAAGCAGGGGGGAGGCAAACCGTGGCTCTCCAGATGTCCATGGATGACAATTCCCATGAACCTGTGCCAGCCCCTGGGTTAGATGTATTCCTAGATCCAGGCCCCTTGCTGGATAAGGCTGTGACCAGAAGTGTCTTTTAACAACTTTGACAGGTTAACCATCTGCAGCCTTTCCTGGGATAAAAAATATCTGGTCACTGTGATGCATGCTAGATTAGATTACTTCAGTGTGTTCTATGTGAGGCTGTCTTTGAGAAGTGTTCAGAAACTACAAGTTGGTACAGAATGCTGCAGCCAGGATGCTGACTGGAATACATTAGAAAGATCATACTACTCCAGTCTTGGCCCATCTACACAGGTTCCCAATTCATTCCTGGGCACAAGTGCTGGCCTCCATGTTGAAGGCCTTATATAGTTTGGAAACAAGATACCTGAAGGACCACCTAAACCCTTTGTAGACCAACCTGCCAACTATGGTGGTCATTAGAGACACTGTTTTTCATATCTCCAGCTTCTAAGGTTAGATGGGCATATCTGAAGAAATGTACATGCACACCGAAGCTTCTAACGTGAATAAAAAATAGTTGGTTTTGAAGGTGCCAATGGACTCAAACTTCGTTCACCTGGGTGAAGATTTTCTTGGTCATGGCACAAAAGCTCTGGAACTGTCTTGCAAGGGCGATTTGTCTGTCCTGTTGTCATGTTCCACCAGTGTGTGAAGACTTCTTTGTTTCATTTCACACTGCCTCCTGCCTAACCAATGCTGTTTTTTATATTTTGTATGTATTTTAACTATGTTTTAAATAGTTTTAATAATGTGTGTTTTAGGGGAGCTGTTTTTGAGGGTTTTAAAATGTGATTTTATCATGTATGTTTTAAGTTGTTCTCCACCTTTGTGCCCCTTGTAAGGACAGAATGGTGGGATATAAATTTTGCAAATAAATAATATATTCAAGCACTTGATTTAAAGCATTGATGCTAATGATATAGAATTTGAGAACTAGCATATGCTTATCTTAGGAAATCAATTAATCAACGGTGGTAATTTTAAAGAGCAGCCGCCAGTAAGGGTGGCTGCCGATTGATGACACAGCCAGGCTGCCAAAGCAAGGCATGATGGCTCTGGAAGTGTCCATGCTGGTGGCGTGCATTGCATGGCGTGAGGGGAGGGGCCGGAGGGTGCTTTATAAGGTGCCATGTGGACCTGGCCTGGCCTCTCTGCCTAGACCAGCATCAGGACCGCTTCGCTGTTCTGTGGCATGGGAAGCAGGCCGAGGTGGTTCAGAGGAGCTCGCCTTGGGAGCCACGGGAGAGTTTTTCGTCCCCCCATCACCTAGTGGCACATCGTGGTGACACGGGATGGGCTTGGCCGGGGGCAGGAGAGCCGACGCCCAGATGACATGCCCTGCACGAGGCATGCTCAGGCTGCTCAGGGTGGGTCCAGGGAGGAGGAACACCAGGGCACCCTACAATGGCCTGTGGGAGGGGTGGCGCTGGAGAGCAGTGGCACTGACTAAAGGGCCAGTATCATGTGGACCTGTGCAAGATGGGCAGAGGCTGTTGTGCCAGCCCAGAGGGGCTCTTAGAGTATGGGACAGCAGCCTGTGGATGGTCGTAGGTCCAGACGGGGCAGTGGCAGGGCCAGATCACCTGGCAGCCAGTGGTGGGCCTCTGAGGGGAGAGGGTGATTCAGGGATGAGAAGAACCTCCAGGGGGGCCTAGCAGAGCAGAAGAAGTGAGAGAGGACCTTGATTCAGACAAAGCCTCCACAGGAGAGTCTGACCAGGCCAGCTCCCATGCCAGTGAAGGGAGGGGGCAGCTGGCAATAGCAAAAGGGTGTCTGAGGGGATCACTCCCTCCAATGGTCTTGAGGGGTAATGAGGCTGCTCACAGCAGTAGGGTGCAGCCTTAAGAATCCAAAGGGGAGGAGGCTGCCTAGTGGCCAGGCTATGCCAGGATGGTTGCCCAGCTTACAGGGACCAGTTCAGCAGTGAGCTCTGGCAGCAGCTTTGCCTCTGAGGATGCAGGAGGCACAGGAAGCAGTGCAGAGTCCAAGAGCCCTGGGTGGGTGGGAGTGCAGTGCAAAACACAGCAAATGTAAAAAAGAAAGAAGAAGTGGAAGTAGGCTCACTATAGCTTTTCTTCTTGTGAGTTGCCTTCATGGGAGGAAGAACCCAGGGATGGTTGGTACTGGATGGAAGGAGCATTTGTGCCCAAGCTTCCAGGCTGGCTGCACAAATGGAGGGAGGAGATAGCACACCTTTCAGATGAGGAAGGGGTGGTGCTGAAGGATAGGGAGACTCCGGGGTGCTACAGGGACAAGGAAGCACCTCCAGGCATTCACATGCTGCCAAGTTGCAGGAACATGTCCTTGACAGGTACTTTGTGGATGTCTTTGCTTTTGTGAGGGGTCAAGGCAGAGGGGGGGGGGTGACACTAGCTGCAGGTGGGACTTGAAGAAGAACAGGCCCCAGTATGAGAGAAATTTTTCTAATTGGCTGTGGGGATACGTGGAATATATGGCTTTAATCACCGTGGCGTACCCCCAAGCGGGAGTGGCATTTGACTCACTACCTTTCTCATGTTTTGGAAGCCAGGGAGATGGCATAGGATGAGGCAGCTTACAAATATGATTGGGAGTTTTGTGAGCTGGCCTTGCACAATGCTTTGGTAAGGTGGGACCTCAAACACCATGATTCATGGATTATGCAAGTGAGGTCCTGTGTCAGGCAGCAAAAGGAGAAAGCTAAGTGAAGCTGGATCCCCTGCTGGACTGGTTGGGACGTTATCCCGATGTGGGAGCCCAGGTATATTTAGCAAAGGGCTTCAGAATCCCTTTTCATGGTTAAAGGGTATCCACATCTTGCAGTAACCTACAGTCATCAAGGGAACTGCTTAGGATCATGGCCGATATGTTGGCCAAAGAATGCAAGGCAGGGCAGGTGGTTGGTCCCTTCAGGCACCCTCCGATTGAGGACCTGAGGTCCTCCCTATTAGGGGTGGTGCCTAAGAAGGCCCGGGATCAGTATAGGTTGATACACCACCTATCCTACCTGAAAGGGGCCTCTGTTAATGATGGAATTGCTCCTGAGCTGACTACTGTCAGGTATGCCTCTTTCGATGTGGCTGCGGACATCATGTGTAGCTGCAGTCTAGGTACCCTCCTTGCAAAGCAGTCAGCATTCTGACTCTTGCCTGTCCTTCCCATGGTTTTCTGCCTGCTCTAGTTCCAGAATCACTGGTACATAGATAAGGCGATGCTCAATTGCCTGTACAGCTTTTGAGGCCTTTAGTACATTTCTGGAATGGGCAGTGAAGGCTAAAGCAGGGTTTATGGAAATAATCCACTAACTCGATGATTTCTTGATTGTGGGTTCTGGGAGCACAGCAGCCTGCGCACTTAGGCTGCAAGAATTTCAGGATTTATTGGGGGACCTTGGGGGTACTGCTGGCTCATGGAAAAACTGAGGGCCCCACAACCTGTCTCACTTTTTTGGGCATTAAGCTGGACTCCATCAGAGGCACATCACGATTGCCTGTGGACAAGTTGTGGACCCTGCAGGCTTTAACTGGTACCATGAGGCTGCACGCTCAAGGAACTGCAGGTCATTTTGCAGCATTTGAACTTTTCCTTCTGGGCGGTAGCTCCTGGGAGGGGCTTCTGCACTATGATAGCCCACACAACCTGGGGTTTGGTTAAACCGCGTCACTACATCTGAATAACAGCAACCTTGAAGGCTGACCTTGGGGTATGGCTGGAGTTCCTCCAGGGTTTTAATGGGGTGTCCATTTGGCAGACCTCGTTGACACCGGGCAAGGCTCTGCAAGTCCACTGCAATGCAGCTGGCAGCCTGGGTTTTGGCCTATATTATGAGGGCCACTGGTATGCTCAGAGGTGGCCAGACTGTTGAGGCCCAGAGGTCAAGAGGGACCTAACCTTCCTTGAATTCTTCCTGATATTAGTTTCAGTAGTGATATGGAGGGAGATGTTTACCAACAGGATGGTGCTGTTCTGATGTGACAACCAGGTAGTGACGCACATCCTGAACAGACAGATAGCCAGAACAGAGAGGGTCATGCGGTTAGTGCAGTGCATGATCATCACTTGTTTGGCTAATATCATCTCCTTCAGGGCTCAGTACATCACCAGGGTGAACAATGAAATAGCCAATGCCCTCTCTCAATTACACCTTGAGAGATTTCACCAGTTGGTCCAGGGGCATGCCAGGACCCAGAGGAATTCCCAGAGGAGCTGTGGATGCTTGGGAGCAACTTATACTGGAGGGCTCCATGTCTGTGGCTACCTGAAGGGCCTATAAAGAAGCAGTCACCAGGTTTTTGGACTTTGCCCGCAAGGCAGGAGTAGTACATTTGTGGCCCCTCATGAGGATTGGGAGGTGGCAGTCTTGGGCATACAGGACGTATATCTGCATGGACACGGGTGACTAACCTATGGCTCATTCCAGGGCTAACTGTCACCATCACCAATGTATTCATAATGAGGCATAGTATCCTCTTCTGGGCAGGAGAATATGCGGCGAAGTCCAGATGCGGTCAGGACTTGGGGCTGGAAGATTGTTTGCATATCCAGTGGTTGTGCATGGCCTGACATGGCAGCCATTGCTGAGCATCATATTGGAGGCAGTTTTCTAGCAGGGAGCTCTGGTGGTTCTCATGATTCATCTGTGGGAGAATGACCTTCAGCGGATGTCTGGCCTGCAGCTTATCCCCATGATTGCTGCAGATCTTTGGGTGTTGGCAGAGCATTTGCCTCAGACACAGTTGGTCCAAATTGCTGGACAGGTGTATTTGGTATGATGCCATATGCCCAGAGAAAGTGAACTGAAAGTGAACTGAACAAAGTTAACAAGGCAGTTCAGAAGTTAATGGCGGAGATTGGGGGAAGATGGTCATTTGTCACTCAGATATAACTTTCTACTTGGCGCCATTGTTCAGATGGGATGGCGTACATTTATCCAGTTTGGGGGTGTGACCTCTGATTTCATAGGATTTGGAACACTCCTCTGGAATAGCACAAGGGCTACAGTGGGCTGGTGGGAACAGGTCCAGCAAAGCCCCATCCATTGGAGGATTAGGGAGCACAAGGAGGAGCCTGTTTGTCAGGTAGCCAGTCTGTACACTGGATTCTCTGAGGTGTTGCGGGTCTCATTAAGGGACCGACTGGTAAGAGCACAGCTGATCCTGCTGGGTGGCCAGGGGCTCGAAGCCAAGGAGCCAGATGTGATATGTGTCCATGACTCCTGGTAAGGTTGCTTCCCATATGAAGATCCTCAGAAGCAAGGGACTGGCCTTCCCAACTGGGAAAAGGCGGTCCCAGGGCACCTCGGGCTCCATGTTGAGTTCAGCCAAATGGCTGTGGGGTGCGGTTCTCCTCCCACGTGCCCCAAATTTGGGCAACCCTCTGCTATGGGTTGGATGGAATAAAAGGTTGTGGCCATGTTAATGCCATTCCTGAAAGTCATGTCTTGTTTGACATCAGCGCCAGCCTGCAAATCAATTATATTTATTGTCATATGCAATAAATTTAAAAGAGCACTTTTGTTGCTTCCCAATGTATCATTAACAAATTAAATAATAATGCAATACTCTCTCTTGCACTGTTGGAGAAATAACATAATGGATATCAATAAGCAAGAACTGTATCAAAGGATTTTCTTGTATAAATTAGTGAAAGCAATTCCAAGATAAAATTGTCATCCTGTGGTTCCAACAGTGGCACTTTAACCTTTAAAAATAGAAGCTATGTTTACTGAATGGAATCTAAAAATGCTTAGCTTTGCAATTAAGCAGCCGGGATTTAATTGAAAGAATCTCCCGGGAATTCTTAGTGGAAAATGAATAGACCAATGAGCAAAATAGACCATACAACTGAAGTAATGTAATATATATATATACTATCATTCATTGTGTGTGTAATTCCAGTCATGAATAGATTAGTAGTAACATGCATTCTAGTGCAATTTCTTGCTGTACATCTAACACAAATGACACACTAATAGCTGCCCATACTGCAGTGGGGCCGGCCTACAGATGACCTTGTTATGGTTGTGCTTTTGGAAATGATGCACTGGGCTATTTTGAACAGAAATACCCCCTTGTGAGTCCGTTGAATTCAATAACAAGATGGTGTAGCCCTGCTTAGGATCACAATGGTAGGGTAATCCCCCTCTGCCCAATATCATAACATTAAGAATGCCCCCTCTGCATGCCTGCTTGAAATGGTGGAAGAGAACAACGTGCTTTACACGCGACTCTCTTCCACCTGTCAATCAAGCCAGGCAACCAATCCCCTTTCTCAACCTTTTAAAGGACCCGTGATGCCCACTAATTTTAAAAAAAAATTCAAACCTCCAATGAAACGCCTATGCATCTAATCATAGATGCATAGTCATGGATGCTTTTGGAATGAAACCTACTATGGACTCATGAGTCTTGATACTGAAAAAAAAAAATCTAATTCCTGATTACAGGGGGGGGGGTTAGAGAGGTATGTGACTACTTGGGAAAACTTTTTTTTTTTTTTGCTTTGCCTGCATGCTTGTATACCTATTGATTGCTCCAGGCAGTTTGCTTAAAAACATTCCGGAGAGAAGGGATAGGGAGATGGGTGCGAGGGAAGGACATTGGAGGCAGAGATGTTGCTAGTGGGTGTGAGGGTGGGACATTGGAGGATGTTGCTAGTGGTTTGCTGCTTGGACACTGGATGTTGACAATGTCATGCAAAATGCCAAAAATGTAGCGTCTTCAGCAGGTAAGCTTTTCACTATATTTATGGCATGCTATGGAATTCCCATTCATGCTATGGAAAGTCACTGGCCCAATCATACTCTCTCATCCTATCTTACCTCATGAGGTTGTTGTTAGGATAAAATGGAGGAGAGGGAAATGATGTAAGCCATTTGGAGTTCCCATTGGGGAAAAATAACTTAAATGAATAATTTAAGCCTTGTAGCCCTGAATAGAAAGATAACCCTGTTCCTGAATCCATGTTTCCTGAAAGAAAATAATGCCATGAACTTGCAAAAACTTTAGAAAATCAGTGTCACAGAGCTTATTCTTCCACCCCCACCCTCCAAGATTCCAGAAACAAAATGCAGGCAAATATCTATAGCACCTTTTAAAAGCCTTCCTAAACGTCTCAAATGTAAATTTTGCTGAGCGTAGAGTTTTCCTGTATATGAAAATTGGGTGGGGAGGAGCATACATCAGGACCATCTCGAGACTCAGCCCACAATTTTCAGCATCTGACTTCTGTATCATTGAAATGGAAACCTGCTTCTCATCCCAGGGGCCCATGCTCCTAGGAACCTATTCAAACAGATCTGAAATGCATATCTGATAGTTCTTTTGACTATAAAACTCAGTATCTCTGAGCATCTGAAAGCCACATTCTATTCAAGTTAGTGTTCCAAGGGTATGCTGCTTCCTACTCTTTGATTCATTGTAGAGAATGCATGAAGAATGTGGTGTTCTTTTTAATACAGACAGCAGTGCAACTGAATAAAAAAGATTGACACTGAGCAACATAGCTCATCTATATGTTATTCCTACTACTTTTCCTTTCAGAAGATATAAATTGAATAGGAATACAAGAAAGCCTGCCTCATTGACTGCTGGGGATTTAGCTTTAAATCATAATCTGACAATTGTATTGAGAATAGATAAGCTTTATCCAATTGAGCACTCACAATAGGGCATATCCTTGTAAATATGAGATCACATTGCACCATTCATGAATGACATTTTGGCCATAAGGGCAACTATCAGGATTTCCCTTTTTGGCTCCTTATGAATTCAGTCAGGGATTGCTTGTGTTGAGTACAAGATTTGCAGATTTCATTTGGCATGTTATTTTCTCTCCTGCACTGAATTTATCAGCCCCCCCCCAAAAAAAAAGACAAAATACAAATATTTCAACAAGTCCAAAACAAAATAAATTGACATTTTAGAATTATGGCATAGTCTCTCTGTCACATACACACTTCCCCTTACCAGAATGAATGAACATAGAAATGTTTTTTTTTTAATTACCAACTCTGTAGCATATTCACTTGTCTTGCAATGGTCTTTATCATGAAATAGGGATGTTCAAACTGTGGGGAGGTGGTCATCGTACAAACAAATGCTCTGTGATCATGCTGAGTCAAAACTGTACCTTATGATCCCTGTAATGGAGGATGGATTGTCTGGGAAAACCCCTCCTTATACTATCTAGTTTCTAGTCTGTCTGTCTGTCTGTTAATCTAATTCACAGAGTTGTGGTGAAGATAAAATGTGGAAGGAGAAGCCATGTATTCTTCACTGAGCATTTTGAAGGGAGGGAGGTAAAAAAAATGTACTACATGGTTTCATATCCTCCAAGCTACAAAGACTGCTAAAGTACCCACATCTTGCATTTCCTGAGGGCCTTTTCGCACGGGGATCTTTGTTGCAAATTGTTTGCGGAATGAAAAATTGCCATTTAAAATAGTGGAATTCGTCGTTATGCATACCTGCCTTTGTAGTGGAATCAGTTGCGTTTTTTAGCGTTTCCCACAGGCTTCCGGTCTCGGCAGAAATCGCTAGAAAGGAAGCGCTATTGCCAAGCTCGTCCCGCCCCTGGCCGTCAAGCAGCCAATGGGCAGCCGTTAGCATGCTCCCAAACAGCCCCTTTCCCTTTAAGAAAGGTTTTTTTTAAAAAAACAGACCCATAGTAACGAATCTAGGTAGATTCGTTGCTACGGAGAGACCCATCCAGCTGCCTAACGTGAGCTGTCGTTTGATTGTATGATCGTTGGCACGCTGCCTCGAGTGATAAAAAAAAATCCCCCCCCCTCTCACGGGCCCGATTTTCGGCTGAATTTATGTGTAAAAAATAAAGGGACTTTATTTCAGCAAACGGGCTTTTATGTGGTTTGTGCTTAGTGACTAAAGGTGAAGGACTGAAGCCAGGGAAGCCTCTAAACAGAAAGAGGCTCGCTGGTGCGTTTATCCCCGCTCGCTCGGAGAAAAAAAAATGGCGATCGCTTCGCCGGAAGTTTGGAGGAGAGAGCCAGGGGAAGGGACTTTGAAGAACCAGCAACAATGGTAACGCACAAGTCTTTAGCGCTACTGTTGCAGATTGGTTGCAGGAGTGTATCGCTATCCGGAGGGTGAATCCACTTTTCTGGATTCCCCTGAAAGCGCTACAACGAAGCGCTTTTTGCGGGTCGGTTTCAGGATTGTTGCAGATTGTCTACGACGTCGTGGGTTATGGCAAATTAGTAGCGTTTCCAATTAGCAACCATTGTGCTATTTTGAAGCCGTGCGAAATGGCCCTGATTTTTCACGTGTAATTATTTATTTATTATTTAGATTTATAAACCATCCCAACCATACAACCATAGGTAGCTAATTTGTACAGCTTAAAGATGGATTCTATAAAAAAACAATAAGTCATCAATTTCTAATGAAATCAGGAGTTCAGAAATTCCATGGGAGCCCATCTCTACATATCTCAAAATCCATATGCTAAGACCCACTGTGATATAACAGAGACTGGGACAAGAGTTCAAATCCCCACACAACTATTAAGATCAGTAGGTGACTCTGACACAGTCATTTTCTCTCATCCTAACCTACCAGACACCATTGTTGCAAAGATTATAGGGAATGCCCATAAATTATTATTATTATCATCATCATCATCATCATCATCATCATCATCATCATCATCATCATCATCATCATCATCATCATCATCATCATCATCATCATCATCATCTTTCGATTTATTGCCCGCCACTCCCTTACGGCTCGTGGCGGGTTACAACATTTTAAAACCCCCAATAAAATCCATTAAAATCCCTCAACAACAATTACAATATAACATTATCGGTTAGCAAGCTAACCTGGCAAGATAGGCTAATCAACCTCCCCCTCCTACTACAAGCAGGTGGAGAGGGGATACTGATGGTACTAATCCCCAATCTCAATCCCAGGTCCCGGGTCCCGGGTCCCCAGGGGGGGGCATAGATGTTAGCCTCGGCCTCAACCGTAAACCTGGCGGAAGAGCTCCGTCTTGCAGGCCCTGTGGAATGATGGAAGATCTTGCAGGGCCCACAGCTCTCCCAGGAGCTCATTCCACCAGGTAGGGGCCAGGACCGAAAAGGCCCTGGCCCTGGTCGAGGCCAGGCGTGCTTCCCTGGGGCCGGGAATGACCAGCAGATTTTCTCTCGCAGAACGTAAGGCTCAGCGGGGGGCATAGGGCGATAGGCGGTCCCTCAGGTGTGTGGGTCCCAACTCGAGTAAAGCCTTGAAGGTTAAAACCAAAACCTTGAACCGGATCCGGGCAGCAATTGGCAACCAGTGCAGCTGCCTCAGCACTGGCTGAATGTGGGCCCTCCAAGGTGTACCAGTGAGGACCCTGGCAGCTGCGTTTTGCACTAGCTGGAGTTTCCGGACCAAGGACAAGGGAAGGCCCGCGTAGAGTGAGTTACAGAAATCTATTCTGGAGGTGACCGTTGCATGGATCACTGTGGCTAGGTGTTCGGGGGACAGGTAGGGCGCTAGTAGTCGGGCCTGGCGAAGCTGGAAAAATGCCTGGCCCGCTACTCTTTTGACCTGCGCCTCCAAGGTCAGGGAGGCGTCAATATTCACACCCAAATTCCTGGCCTGGGATGCGATGGTAAGGTGTGTCTCTCCCAGGGTGGGTAAACGCGCTTCCTGTTCCCGCCCCCTACGTCCCAACCACAGGACCTCCGTCTTGGAGGGGTTGAGTTTCAGGCGAACCATTCTGTCACCGCTTCCAAACATCTGGCAAATGGTTCCGGGGGAGAGTCCGGGCGGCCGTCCATGAGGAGATAGAGCTGGGTGTCATCAGCGTACTGGTGGCAACCCAGCCCAAAACTCCACACCAGCTGGGCCAGAGGGCGCATAAAGACGTTGAACAATGTGGGAGAGAGGACCACGCCCTGTGGGACTCCACAAGGAAGTCTGTAGGGGCGCGAGAGCTCATCTCCCACTGCTACCCTCTGGGTCCGGTCCTGGACAAAGGAGCGTATCCAGCGTAAAGCTGTGCCCCGTATCCCCGTTTCAGCGAGGCGGTGGACCAGTAGTTCATGGTCCATGGTGTCAAAAGCGGCCGACAGGTCCAGAAGAACCAGCACTGCCGACCCGCCTCTATCCAGCTGGCGACGGAGGTCATCCAACAGGGCGACCAACACCGTCTCTACCCCGTGGCCAGGTCGGAAGCCAGACTGATATGGATCGAGTGCCGAAGTTTCTTCCAAGAATACCAGGAGCTGGTCTGCCACGGCCCTTTCAACTACCTTGCCCAGGAATGCCAAATGCGACACTGGGCAGTAGCTGTCTGGGTCCAGCGTGGATCTTTTCAGGAGAGGGTGAACCACTGCCCCCTTCAGCTGCCCAGGGAACTCCCCGGAATCCAGGGAGAGATCGATGATATCCCTGAGCTGGCCTCCTATCCTCTGGCCACCTCCCTTGAGGAGCCAGGATGGACAGGGATCAAGGGGGCAAGTGGTCGCCCTAACCGATCCTAGCAACTTGTCCACTTCGGGTAAAGAGAGCCATCTGAAGCCATCGATATAATATATATAATATAATAGACAGATGCCTTAGCCTTAGGGCAATAGTTATTTATTTAAATGGATCTGAGATCCAAACACCTACAGGACCAACTTTCTTGCAGGTGATGATCTCAGCAAGGCCTTAGAAACATGCTATAAAGGAAGAAGGAAGCCAGAAAGTCACATTCTACAGATAGTTGAGTACTGAAATATCTGTGGATATCCCAATAGTTTTAAAATTGTATTTATTGTTAGTTTATTGTATTGGTTTTTTAGTTTCTGGAATTCATCTGTGAGGAAAGTAGAATATAAATGAAGTAAACAAAACATATGAGTCAAGCTAAACAACCAAATAACATGGGACCAAATACACATCCAATACATAAACTTTTCAGTTTCTCTTATATTGCTAAGAGCTAAGTCAGTAAAGGAGATTGGAAGCAGTTCACAATGTTAAAAGTAAGTCAGAATTACATCCCATTTTATTCAGTGGAGCAGACCAATTTGACCTTTTCAGAATTTAGAAGCTAAGCATGGTTAATACTTGGATGGGAGGCCCCCAAGAAAACCTGGCTGCTACACAAAACAAGGCAATGGCAAATCACTTCTGTTCATCTCTTGCCTTGAAAACTCTGTGAGGTGGAACTTCATGAGATCACCATGAGTTGGCTTGTAAGGCAATGGCACACACTACTCCCAGGAAAGTTCTGCAGTCTTCATCTATCTTCTTAATCCCTCAACACAAAATCAAATGCATCTTCCATAATCACCTATCATTGCACACAATTTTGTACACACATGGGCTGAGTCTATGAACTGAGGTACTAATCTGATCATTTCATAAGAATTTCCAGCAAATGCTTTTAAAATCATACACGAGGAACTACTATTTCAGTAAAATTATACTTTCGTTCCAGGGGCTATTCCACACACTTCCAATACACAGGAAAATCCAGCTAGAAAGCACATTGAAAGTGCATTATCCTACATGTGTGGAATGAGCCCAGAACTTCATTTACTATTTCAACTTGCATTGGACAGAGGAGAGCAGGAGAGACTAACATTAACAGACAGCCTCAGATACTTATGAAGAATGACAGCACTGGTGGGGAATTGAGCAGACACAAGATGGAGGATGAGAAACCAGAAACCAAAGAATAAGCATGTGTTGTAGAAGGAAGAAATCCATCAGCAACATAATAACATACACAAAGATGTTATTATTTGGTGGCTCAAGAGCTGCACAAGATTAGTATGTACTGTTCAAGAATTTGGAAATAAACACTCACCATTTTCTATAATCAAGCAGCTTAAATCTGAGGAGACAAGCATTTGGCTCCTGTCCTAGAATGACTACAATTTTTCAAAAGGTATAGAAGTTAGACAGCCTGTTGGATGATCCTGAAAACAGCTCCTGTAGACCTACTGGGGGTGGGACTGTTGAAAAAGGCAGATTCAGCATGTTGTGACACTCCTCCAAACTTAATGAAACATAAATGTGCTATCTTAAAGAAAGCACTTGCTAAAGTAGAGGAGAGACTTATGTCTAAAGACAGACAATTGGCAGCATTGTCTTTTCTGGCTTGCAGCTCTCTAGAATGTAAAGCCTTTCGCTCCCCTCTTCCTGTTTCACCAAATATGCGGGTTATTGAATCTCAGTCTTTTCTACATGCAAAGAGTATGCTCATCTAATTGAGTTATGGCCCCTCTCCTACGATACAGCAACCAAATGGAACAATTCAAGCCTGAGGCATGTTCACTTAATAATTATTTTCTCTCCCCAGAATGTTATGACAACATCAGTTCTCTGAGGGGGATACAAATATTGCATCCCAGGCATCCTTAGTACACTACAACTCCCAGGATTCTGTAGGAGATTGCCAGCTAAACACTAGCAAGTGGTGAGAGGCTTGGGTGAGTGGGCACATTTTAAAAGTTGTCATTTTACCATACAATTTTAGTGAAATCGTAGAGTGTCTCCCTGATGCAATGACATGACTTCTGGGGGTCATACTGGAAGTGACATCATACCATCAGAGTAATGATGATATTCACAGACTTCTACCATTGTAGTTCCACTTGCTGTGTTGCTTATACAACCTGAGCTCAGACAATTTGTTGTTTCATTTGGGTTTTAATTCTGCAATTCTAGTCATATTGCATTTTTTGTTGAATGTTCCATGGTGTCTGATCATACGGTTTTATATTTTGTAATCTGCCTTTAGTCTTAACAAGGAAGGCAATAAATAAATAATTTGCCAGTTCCCTAAAGTCAAGAGCCCCCGGCCGTATTAAACCCATGAGCAATTTTGAACAAGCAGCAAGCAACCATTGTTGCATGGTGGGGGTAGGAATTACTAACCACAAAATGACTGCCGTAGAGGTTGGGACCAATCAAAAAATATTATAATGTTAGCTCAAACATTCTCTTCTCATTGAGGTAGCTGTTTCTAAATGGGTACTTCTTCCAGAAGCACCCTTCTTCATTGAGATGGAGGAATGCCAGGAAAGGCTGTTAGTTTGGGGGAAAGAGATTTGCATGCACACTCACATCTCCTTTTCCTTTGGGGAAGATGGAAGTGAGCACCATTAGTGAGCACCATGTTAGGGATCACTGCCTTGCATCAACAAATGAAGCCATGTTCCATGTCTGCGGCTTTGCAAAGGTTAGAAATATAATTATAAGCATCCAAGTCTTTACAGTGCATACCATCTGGAATTCCCTCTCCTGAGAGGTTCAGCTAATCCCCTCATTACATTCTTTTCACCAGCACATGAAAACTTTTCTGTTTAATAAAGCAATTTAGAAATTATGCTGCTAATTATTTTGAACTAGTTTTAATGGAAATGTGGTGGTGGCTGCCAAAGGGATTTCAAACACATTTGCCTTTACAAATATTCATTTGGATTTGGGGAAGGGTATTTGAAGTGAGGAAGCAGTCCAGTAAAGAAAGTATTTGGTACTTCTTCCTCTGTCACTTAATTCCCCTCTCCTGAAAAAGCTTTAGTTTTTTTAAAAAGTATTTAGGCCATGTAATATACCTTAGTATAAGTTAAAATAGCTAATCCAGGCTATCCCAACCAGGATTTTGTGAAACCCTGGGCTTTCTTGATGGCCCTCGAAGGGTTTCCTGAATGGATGAGAGTTAATTTATATATATAAATTAACTCTCATCCATTCAGGAAACCCTTCGAGGGCCATCAAGAAAGCCCAGGGTTTATGACATTTATTGGGTGATACCACTATATATGGTCAAGTTGATCTACCTCCTCCTCCCAAAATGACCAATGATGGGCCTGGAGAGGGTGGGAAGAGGAGGACCATGTACACAACTATGCTTCCCAACCATATTCTGTATGATCACATCACTTCAGGGGTTTCTTGAAGCCTGAAGAACCAGATTTTTCTCAACATTAAAAAAGTTGAGAAAGGATGATTTAATCCCTTAAATATATATAAACTTAATATGCACTGTGATGTACTTATATGGCAATACAATTCTGCTGAATATTTGATATCAAAATCATCAGGGGGATTTGGGGGAATCAAATTTCAGCTTACTCTGCATATTACAAATTTAGATCAGTATAGTCTCTATATGTGTCCCAGATATGGAGGGGCTCAATGTGAATGGACAATTGTAAAGCAAATTTGGATTCTCCCAAATTTTTCAGCTTCACCATTTTGTGTAGGAACTCCTCATTTCTACTGTGTATATCTTTAGGAGTATTCATTTCCACAGTATTTTCTGTTCCCCTAGAGTGAATAGTTCCCATTTAAATCAATCTACTTTTAGCATTATTTCTATATTAGTTTACATATCAATGATGCTTAAAAGTGCATGAGAGCCAAATTGTAAACAGCCACATGAATTGACACATGAAAAGACACATGTTGTGACATACAAAAACAAAAAATAATAATGGAAAAGACATATTCATACATCTCTAAATTTGAGATGCAGCACACTCACACAGTGAACAAAGTTCTTGCTGCAGAACATTGGCTTTGATTTAAAGTCGTTGGTCCTCTTTGTTGTTTTCAAGAAAACAAATTTTGCCATGTTTAAAGCAGAACATACAAGCTTCCATATTATGCTTCCTAAGAACTTTAAATCTGGTGTAAAGGGCATGACCTTACCCAATGCGATCTCATGGCAAGGATGATATTGGAACACATCTTGCTGTTGATACTGGCTTCTTGAAATATTCATCTGCCCTCAGGCAAGGCCTGTAGGCAAAAGTCCTCAAGTGGATTGCAATCACTAATGATCACTTCCTGCTCATCCACTCTTCTTTGCCAAGGCCCTGTTTCGCGACAGCTTTTATGAGGTTTAACATTTGACAGACAGCTCCCTGATCTCTTGAGTTCAAGGATATTCCACATCAAATATTTCCTGGAATAGCAAATTAGGGAAATGGTAGTTCCTATACACAAACATGTATATGTATTTTTGTATGTGAGACCTATTTCACCAACCATGACATACCCTGTTAAGGAAGCGCTCACAACACGTGTGAGTATGCATCCATTTATACAGAGAAGTATTTAGTTCTACGTTATATGAAAATAATTAAACAGAGATACATTTCATTGAGTCCCTGGAGGATGTGCTTGGTTACAAAGGAGAAAGTGCACAGCACAGTTCTGCTGTAGCTAGTTTGGCAAGAAGCAACCACATACAAGCCAACAGTAGTAGGAGATGCCATTAAATCCTGTGCTCTTTTCTCAGATTTAAAAAGGGGCCTGCTCTGCAGTGAATAGCAATGAGGAAAGTATCAGCAGACACAACAACTCAAGCTTCTGCAACTTCCATAGCTATTGAGGAAGTCATGGCTGTGCCATGGCAGATGGCAACAACCTGTCACTTGAGAAACAGAAGATAGCAGGTTTCCAGTACTGCCTCAGCAAATGCCAGGAGTCTTGCATATGCTGCTAACACTCCCTTGAGCAAAGTTTGAAACCTTCTACAAGCCTAAGGAATTTTCCTTCATCTTAAGTGGTTCTTCCATTGGAGTAGGAGCCACTTAAAGTGAAGAAACCATAGGTTACAAGAAGGCCTCATGGAGTATGGTTAGATGGTTAGGGTGAAGGGCCATGTCCAAACTAACCCATCACTGGTTTGTGTGGTGGAGGGGGTGGAGAAGAGCTGTCTGTGGTGCTGAGCAGCATCAATCAAGCAATTCATTCTTGGAATGGTTTGAGAGCAGAGTGAGGGAAGGCTTAAATAATCTCTGCAGTGACCCATTATTCACGGGCTAGAATGCCCGCTGTGCTGCCCTAGCCTGGCACCCGCAGGGTTAGTGCAAGGGCAAGCACGGTTGCAAAGTCAAGCAAGTTCAAAGCACGTACCAGAGAGTAGTCAAAAGTCCAGTCCGGGTCTTATCAGGAATTGCTAGTGGATGAAGTCCGAAAGAGTTGTCGTTTATCTTTACCAAGGTCAAGCCGGGAATCTGTGGAGCATTCAATCAAAGTGTAGTCTAGTCGGGTGAAGCAGGGTCAAGCCGGGAATCAGTCAAGCAGAGCAGGAAACCAGTCAAGGCAACAGGTGGACATGTGCACAAAGTTGCAGCCACACTGGGAAGCTCTTCAGCTGTGCTTAAGAACAAGATGAGCTGTCACACCAAGTGGCTGCACCTGGCACTCAGCCTTCCTCCGAATGAGCGCCACCTGACCCCCTAGCCTGTTGCTGTAATCTAAGCCGAGCACTTTGCCTGCGTGTTGCCAACGTTGTCCTCCTGCATTCCCTCCTGCGCTCTGGAGATGAATCTGGGCTGTTCAGGGGTGTTGCTGCAGGCTGAGGTAATGCTGGTGCAGAGGGCATGGTGCTTGTCTGGCTGGGACCTGGTTGTGGCTTCCTATCAGGACTTGCCTCTCTAAGCAGCACCCTGCTGCTTTGCTCCAGCTCCTCCACTTCTTCCTCCAAGGGAGCTGGCAGAATGAGCTCAGGCAGTGGTGCAAAGGCACCCTCTGGAGACAGGGCCATGACACCCGCGCTGGCAGCAGCAGGACTTTGGGGGAAATCCCCCATAATGCCCACTGCCACCGCCAGCGCGGGCATGTCCCAGCCCTCGCTACAGAAGGCCCGTGTTAGGCAAACGCAGGAACTTCCACAGCTTCCTGGTTATGCCGGGTGGCGGCAGGGGCTGGGGTGGGCCAATGCTTTGCTTAATTGACAGCGCCGGGCCTTTTGGCCTGCCCGGGACTGACCTACAGTGTCCCTGTAGGGATACCACATGCCCCTGCGGGCTCCGCAGAGCTGGCAGGGGCAACCTCCTGCCCCGCCAGAGCATGTGGAGGGGGCCTGCCCCCCACTCCCTCCTGGCCCCTCACTACCTCCCCCCCCCAGCTGCTGCCACTTACCTTGGCTGGCAGTGTCCTGGGCCTCCTAGCCCCGGCTCAAAACGCGTGCGCGCTATGCGGGGACAACCCTGCATGCCCTGCCCCGTGGGTACATGGGGAATGGCATGGCGGCAGCATGTAGTAGCTGCCGCCGTGCATAAAGTGTCATATGGAGACTAGGATAAGTGACAGCCATGATAATGCTGGCTGGATGTGGAGCCAGGGTGGGTCATCCCCAAACAATGGTATTATTAGAAAACTGTTTGTTAGCAGCAATTCTTGTTAAATTTGATGTCTCTCTTGTGATTTGGTCTCATGTTTCTCTCACATTTGGTCTTTTGTGTTGATCAGGCCAGGTGCTAGTATAGTTCAAGATTCATGTTCATCAGACACATGATCACAAAACTTGTATATATGGAAGGAGAAATCCCAGGGCTGGTAGATCATATGATCATATGATGTGCAGGAAAATGTCGTAATCATTGTCCACAAAACTCCCCAAAGCAATTGTAGCACAAATTAAATGTACCTAAACTGCTCTCCAGTCATCATGAATGATAATCCAAGGTAGTTACGAAAGGCATCATCTGTTATTCTAAATTGTAATCTGTTAATATTATATCATTGGCTTCTACCAGCCCGCAAGATCTTTAACGTTTCATTTGGTGTTTACTTGCTGACCCTCTTTCTTTGTTATAATTTGTTTAATTATTGTTTTTAATTTGCGTGTGTGTACACATACACGCGTACACACACACACACATACACACATTGGGTAGAAGAGAGCCAATTTGGTGTAGTGGTTAGGAGTGCAGACTTCTAATCTGGCATGCCAGGTTCGATTCTGCGCTCCACCACATGCAACCAGCTGGGTGACCTTGGGCTCGCCACAGCACTGATAAAACTGTTCTGACCGAGCAGTGATATCAGGGCTCTCTCAGCCTCACCCACCCCACAGGGTGTCTGTTGTAGGGAGAGGAATGGGAAAGCGACTGTAAGCCGCTTTGAGCCTCCTTTGGATAGGGAAAAGCGGCATATAAGAACCAACTCTTCTTCTTCTTCTTCTAAATGGCCACCTTTATGATCCCTCCTCTTTTCCATGACAGAAAAGTGGGCTATTAGTTTAAATATGGTTTTAATACTTATCATTTATTGCATTTATTTTAAATATCTAGTTTATACACAATTTGATGTTTTTATCCTATTATAATTTATCCTGAGTCTCATGAGATATGGTGAAAAATAAATGTTTTAGTAGTAGTAGTAGTAGTAGTAGTAGTAGTAGTAGTAGTAGTAATAGTAGTAGTAGTAGTAAATACTATGAATAAAATAAATGAAAAAGCTACAGCTCAATTGGTATTAGATTTCAGAATGAATAAGATTCATTTCAAAATGTGGTTTTGTTGAAATTTATATCAGTTTGCCAAAATGGTTCACTTGCTCATTCACAAGTTTTTACCTGTTACCTAATGCTAACTAGCCACTTGGAAAAATAATCCAAGATAATTATTCATCTGGAAGACTGGAAATAAGCAAATATCAGGTGATTTGATGTATTTTTATTTATTTCAGTGATTATTCCTTGCTTTTCTCTCTTGTGAAGACCCGAAGGGGCTTATAATACCGTTCACCTTTCCCAAAAATGTCAAACAGCTGTCATTGTCCTTGCATGTTTCTAAATAGCATTATCTCTTTATTGAAGTTGGGGGGAACTGCAGCATAAAATAATCTGACCTGTTTGGTCAAGACCCTAGGTGATCCCCTATACTTTTATCAATTATCAGATGGACAAACTATATTAATCTACTCTCTCTGGATGCTTCTTCATATTATATCTGGGGTGGATTGTACTGTTGAGTTTGCATGCTTGTGGACTGCTGAGTCAATAGACCAAGCTGCATTGAAAATCTGTACCTGCTGCCATGTTTCCCCACTTGCTCATGTCTGTAACAGTTCATCATTCTGCATCATGTTCATTATGCTCCACTGAGCTATAAAGAAAACCCCCTGTACTGCAGCCAGCATTGACTGAATGGCTTTTAAAAATGATGAGCTCAACTAAATTGCTTGTTTGCCAAGATGAGACGTATTCACACAATCTTGCGAAAGTTCATCCTGATTGTGAAGCATCCTTACTCTCACGATGACGCAGATCTTGGCCTCTTCATTAGCACTTGGAGAACTGTTGATTCATGCTCTTGAATCTTCTCATGTGACCTGCTCACCAGAGCATCCTTAAAAATCCTAAACAGAGGTTAAAGGAAAAACAAAACCCATGCTTATGAAGTATAAAGGTAGGCATGACTTCAGTTCATTGTGTCCTCAGGAGAGAAAGGTGACATAATTACTGAAATGTTACTATGAAAAGTGATAACTCACAAAGCTGTTGCCCATATTTCTCATTAACACCATTCTGCTGTTAATATTTAAGCCCTGTTCACAAGATACAATGAACAAATATATAGTTCATGTGCAGTGTATACTTGATTTGTCTTTCTTTCTATGTGCATTGAGTCATTCTCATGTTGTATTCAATGCACATACAATTTAATATGTAATTGAAACTACACATTTATCCACGTGCTGGTTCCCAGTTTCATTAGCTATTTATTTATCACATGGCAGAGTTACAAATCAGAAGCAACTACTGTAAAACACATATCCAATTGATACAATGGATATATAGATTGATTGGGCAATCCCCTTAAATACTACTAGCTAAATTTTCACTCAGTAACAGCTGGGGAGAGCTAAGTGAACAAGCAGTGGCTGTTTCTTATAAATAAATTGTATGCATGTGCAGGCAGATGTGCATGGATTCACTGTAACAAGTGAAAAAATCTTCTGAGTTCCTGCAAGCATTATGCTGTACAGAGAGAAAAAAATAGGTACAATTTGTAAAATTCAATAGCAACCTTGGGATAATTGTTCTTTCCTTTTACCAAGAACAAGCAACTGATTCACCAGCTCTTTCATGGAAAGATCAAATAATTTTTTCTCTATGTGAAAGGAATTCCTTTCACTTAACAGAAAGAACAAAATAAATCAGAGACATGTTGCACTACTCACTAACTCAGTTTTGTGCAATGGCAAGAATGGCTAGACATAATTGTACTGCATAACTTTATTTAGACATAGCCACATCAACACATTGGTGGCTATTGTATTATTATTGTGCTATAGCCACCATTCATAACTGGATCATCTGAAGAAAATCCTTTTATAAATGGTTACTATTGTGAAACCATGACTGATTATGCACAGTGTTGACTGTGCTGGGCCGTCACCAATTTCTTGTGGTGGAGCAGCATGCCTCACTGCTTCCTATGTACGTACAGGGGGCGATTTCCCCCCAGCGCACATCCCAGAGTTGTGTATGTGCATGCAGAACTCCAGAGTGGAAAGGTTCCACAACACTTTGTGGGGGTGGGGTGGGGGTTACTTCCACACGGGTGGGATTGCATAAAGAATGCTCCGTTCAGCTCTGCAGCACTGTGAAGCCAAACGGGACATATTCTGTCCCTGCTAGGGCAACATAGCTCTTCCCTGTGTGCATGGGCCTGACCCAGCATGGCCATCAGTCACAGTCACGGAAAAAAAGGGAACATGAAAAAAAATCAGTGTTCCCTTGCCGTGGGGTATCAGCAGCCCTAAAGCAGCCCGGGGCTGGGAGGGGGCTGGGCCAGCATTGATGTTTTGCACAAGTGGGAATTTGCCATGCTGCCATACAAGCACTAGCCCTTTCCCACCTGTCCATAATTGGTCCATATGTGGATACAGCCACAATATGCTAAAATTGAACTCCAAACCATGATCTTTCATCTATCTTTCTTTATAGAATTCTTACTTTTAAAATATACAGATCCATTCCATCACAATAAACTGAGAAAAAGTTTTTAGGAACTTTGAACTGGATCAGAAATTGGCAGCTAATGGTACTGTAGGTAGGGTTACCACATCCACTGGTCTGGGCAGGGGTTCCCCACTTTCTGGATGCACCTCATCTCCCAACCCCTCCTAACTTACCATAAACTGGAATAATGCTGCATTTTAATGCAATGTGCTGATATCACCCAAAAGTAACACTGACATATTGAGGGGTGACACTCTGGTTTTGGGGCAAAACTATGGTTTGAAACAAATTCTACCATTGAGTTTTGTCCAAAAGCCAGAGGGGTACCACCCCTGAGGTCTCCATCATGCTGATATTACTTCCAGATAACGTTAGCATGTTACATCATTCCCAGAAAGAACCTTCATCTCCTGATTGCAACACCAGTAGACCTGGCAACCCTAATTGTAGGCCATTTTGGTTGATACCACTACAGAAACCAGGAACCCACCAACTGCTCATAATGGAAACACATGCTACCCATTTTCCTCTTTATATATGTAGTTGCCATGTTGCATCAAAGAACAGTAATATTCATGTCTACCATACGCAGAGAGCCTCAATACATGTAAATATGAAGCCCAAAAATCGATTGTATAATTTTAACTATACTGATGTTATTATATATTACAAATTCCCCTTACAACACCTGCTGGTGAAACACTTAGGAAATTTTTGGAAATTTAAATGAGTAATAAAAATATTTTTACCTGATTTTGTACCATCAGCTTTGGCCTTATGTTTTATCTCCAAATATACATTGCACCATCCAATTGGTTTGGGAGGAGATATTGTTTAGTGTGCCTGCAAAGCCATTGTGACCATCCCACTGCAGCCCTTTGAAGGTGTTTTGCAAATCGGCAGCAATGTTTCAACTATGAATCTTTATTAAGCCACACTGCCCCAACCATTGTAATTAGCAGTGATTAGTTTGACTTGGGAAATACAGTGTTGTGCCAAGCATGAAAATTATATGCGATTCAACTGCCTAGGGCATGGAGGAGACAGGAAATGAAAGTCCAATGGTGTCAACACAATTGCTGGAATGATGCCAACCAAGGTAGGGTTCATGCTTCAGGGAAGCTTAAAACACGAGGGAAATTATAGTGACTTGAACCATGATGCAATGGACGTGCCTGCAAGTAGACAGAATGCTTTTCTAGGGAATTTGGAAGAAATGTTGAAAACTGTCAAGATGCAACATGCGAAAATGTTAGTTATCTCAGAGGAAAATAAACCATCCTAGACCAAATCCCACTCATAACATTAACAGTGTTAGTGTTATGTTTCAGAGATGTCTTGCCAGATCCTCTTCCCAGTTACAGTTTAGACATCGATTGGTGCACAAGTTTACTCTACCGGGCATGCTGTCAGGCCAAAGTGAAGCTCGCTCTTCCTTTCTTCCTTTCTTCCTTTCTTCCTTTCTTCCTTCCTTTCTGCAGGAGTGCTAACTGGATTTTCAGTGCCTATTTACTCCAGTGGACTTAGAAAGGCATAACTCCGCTAAGAAAGGCCCTGACGATCATTTCCAGGGCTGATAACAAATGTATTTCCACCTACTGAGTTGGGAGAAATCACAAGGAAGCCAAAGGGAAGCCAAGGAAACAATGTTAAGCAGGTCTACTGAGAAGTGATCCCACAGTTGATACATAATTCACAAGCAGGCTTCAGTTTGGTTCTCAACAAATGGCCTGCCATTCCTTAGATTGAGATAATATTGAGCATTTGCATTATGTCATACTTAAAGTGTCAGACTAAGGCTCTACAAACAGAGATAGATAGAAGACATGCACTAAGAAAGAAGAAAGTTTTGCAATGTCTATGATATTCACACCCTCAAAATGGGTGCCGAAATGTAAGCCCTTTAAGAACGACTGAGCATGTGAATCAGCATGTTAGGATTGCTTTATGTGTTGCATACCCCTCAAATAAACCATCCCTGCATAACTGAACACTATGTCCATATTACAGCATGATTTGTACATATTGTTTATGGGGGGAATGATCCATGAAAACCGTCATCTATCACTTGCAATTTTCAAATCAGTGCACAAAAATAAAGGTAGCCTTAGACTTCATTGTATTAATACAGGTAGAGTTGAATAAAAATTAAACTATGTGGGTGTTTGTGGGGGGGGGGGGAGATCTTTCATTTGATTAACATGCTGGATCAGATGGCAGCCTGGATAGGAAAGCAGCAAGAGATAACTTTAGGGATCTTGCAGTGCAAATTTAAGCAAGGTATAAAACCGTTGACTTCACAGGAGGTAGGCAGGTATAATTCTTCTTAGAATGGCACCGGGTGGGGAATAGAAGAATGAAACTTTCAAGCAGCGTCCCTCCCAAAATAACTGATTTTCATCAATACCTCAAAGAAATTATGTGTACGTCTGAGTCTTTCTTTAAAAGTACTTGAGACTTGAAAAAAGTGCTGTATTCCCTGTAGTGTTCTACTCAGGTCTTATTCTAAGAGGAATTGGAGAACTTTAACGGTAGGAATTCTGGCCAAAAATGGCAAGCACTTGTATATGTCAATCAAGCCATGTTCTTTCATACAACTGGGAAGATTCTGAATGACAAGCAGTTACAGTATCAAACTTAGACCTGTAAGACCCATGTTCAAACCTCGACTAAGCTGTTGTACTTTAACCTTGGCCCTTGGCTGCTAGCCTGTAGCTGTATTGGATCGTCTCTGTGGAATCTAGACCAGCCCATGATGTTTAGTGTACTTTTTGTTTCACTTAAATTTGTTTACATTGCATTTTGTATGTTGTAAGCCACTTTGGGTCTCAATTGGGGAGAAAAACAGGATAACAAATACCCTAAAAGGGGGGGGGGCATCTGAGCCATGGGCGCAGGTTCCATTTGCTGCTCAGCTGTTTCCAGTTTAAACAGCTGAGCTGTGGGCTCCTGTGGCTCTGTTATTTATACTGGAAACAGTTGAGCCACAGGCAAAGGCTCCCCTATGGTGCAGCTGTTCAGGACACAAACCTGGGCAGAGTCTGCACTTACTTTGTTTATTCCATTGTCAATCCTGTTGAATTCAGATCGCTTTGAACTCGGATCTTCCTCTCCCCCACCATCCCCATTGAAACAGGAAAGTGTTCTGCATGTGGTTAGGGTAGTTCAGAAGGGGGGGGGGAGTCAAGCCTCTTTCTTTCTTTTCTTGGAGGGGGGGGGAGACAATAGAAAAAGGCAGAGAAGGGAGAAAAAATCCAGGACCGACAGAAGTTGAGAGAAATTAGGGGCTTCTCCTTTAAGGCAAGTCTGTCACATGACCACCTGTGGCCAATCACAGGCCCTCTACCATGGAGGAGAGCCCAGATTCAAAACAGCCTAGTTTCTCTAATCTGAATCTTGAAATCTTGGGCATTAAAAGCACTCTAAGATATCACACAATAAAGGTAGGGTCACTCGGGATCAATCCTTCTTGCTGCAGAAGGAAATTTTAAATCGCCCCAAATCCAAACGGAAATCGCATTCTGTGTAGAGGGCAGGGACTGACTCGACCTGGAGTTGGAATAAAAGCTCCGTACAGTTTACACCCTGGTTTGGTTTGCAAGCTGATGGGGTTTTTAGTTTGGTTTGTGACCCACATTTTTATGTTTCATGCTCATTCCAATTGAGATTATCAATTGAAGGTCCAAATTCTGTAAGATTAGAGTTTTCCCAAAAAGCTTTGTTGATAACGGTCATAGATATTTTTTTCAACTCTTACCCAGAGTTGCAAAAGGACCCATTGTCCTAGTTGTACAATCTAGACCAAGTTGACACCTTATGTTTGTCATGTCTTTGATGGTCAAATCTTCACATGCATTGAAACATTTCTCAACACTTATTGTGATCAAAGCATTTCTCAATTCATTTATTTGATCTTGTTGCTTCATTGACAAACTGGCATAACATATAATATAGGGTATGAACTTTGACACACTGATACATGAGTTAAGAGTTGCTTGGGAGGGCCTCCCAACTGCGAGATAACTAGAATCTAGTGTAAGGATTAAAAGTCCACATGGTGCCATAACTCATGTGACAGTCACCTTACTCAATAAGTATAAAATATTGTAAGAAACATAGATGAATGAAAAGAGGTTATGCAAAGGATGCCACAACAGAAAATAGGAGTTTCCAACAGAAATGATGTGAATCTTCAACTGGTTCCCCACACAGGATTAGGCATGTGTGCTTTGAATCGCTTTGGTCAAAAAATCTCCAAAGCAGGGCTGCTTCAGAGACAAATTGACTGAATACAGTCCGGAACGCAAAATCCCTTTAAAAGACAGAGTTGGAGTGGCTGAAGTGTGATTTGGTGCACTTCAAATGAGCCCTTTGACCAGCAGCCATTTAAAATTCAAAGGTACAGACAAGGACGGAAACACAGACAACTGGAGCCTGAACACTGCTGCTCCCTTTTTTCCACCAGCTGTGAAGGAGGTATAATGGGAAGGCACACCCGGTACCAAATCACAGAACTGCAAAGACAGTGGTGCTTGCAGCAAGCCGAGAGGAACCGTACCCTTCCCAGCTCCTGCGAGTCATGCAGACTACATGCCGACTCACTTGAGCAAGGTAAAGTCTCCTTCAGTCCGGCAAAGTTCCCAAACAGACAGCTTCTCACTGCTCCTGCAAGAGCTCTCTGGATTGGCCTCTCAACATTACAGCAGCTGAGGAATGGAAAGGTGATGCAGGCTGTGCTTGCACACACATATCCCACACTATGTTTTAATCAATTGCTGTTTTTTTTTTTTTTTTTTTTGCTGCTGTTGTGGTCTGGGTTGGCACTGCTTGTTGTGCCTGGTGCTGCTATTGTTAGAGTTATTCTTTTTAAATTCGTTGTTGTTGTTGTTTTCCCACTTTGGATACTGTGGTTCCCTGGGTGGGTGGCTTGCTGTTCTGCTCTGGTTTGCTACTGCTGTTGTGGCCTGAGGAGGGGGGAGTTGAGTTAGAGGCTCTAAACTTTCAGGGTTGCTCTGGAGGCCTCTTCTCTAAATTCCTCCAAAGCTTCAAGAAGATTGGGCCAGGGGGTCAAATTCTAGAGGCTCCCCATCCTACCTCCATTATATCCAATGTTAAGAAAAAACAGTGAGAAATTCTCACCACTAAAAGTAATGGCCCATTATGTCCTATGATGAGAGTCTGTGTTTCATCATGCCGAAGCAATCCAGGTTTTTTGCTTAGCACACATGCCTACTTAGCACACATGCCTACTCAGGATTAATTACAAAATCTTAGCATGATTTGCAAATGTGTTTGGAGAACAATGTTATTTCTTATGGTAGTTGGGTTTGGTTCAAACAACATATCTTTTGCAAAGATCTCCCAAAGAGTTGTATTGGGGAAAAGGAATCTATATTAACACAATCACAGTACATAAGGCTTTGAGGAAGATGTAGACCATGAATCAGAAAAGGCGATTCATTTTGATTTGGAGTGTGCCTAACTTATAAGTCACAAATGATCAGAAATTTTTAAGAGCTAGATGAACCAGTTTGGTTTGTGAGGTTCATGATGTGAAATAGCAGCCCTAACCAGCATGCCAAAGGCACCAAACTTTCAAGGGATCTTTTTGCTGACTCTCCTACACATGCTGTCCAAGTCTGGTGATGGTTGAATATACAGGGTCTAAGTTACAGCCCCCCAAAGAACATGCCATTGTTTCCAACTGGGGGGGGGATGAGCAAAAACAGCAAGGGCAATAGAAGCCCAGCAGAACAGAATCAAAGACCAAAACCTCTGCAGTAGAAACTGTGGGGGCATTTTTGAATGCCCATTAGAATCTGTGCCCCTCTGCTAGTCAAACCAAATGTGACTAAGGTCAAATCACAGAATCTCAGCAATAGAAACTAAAGGTGGTAGTGTGTGTGTGTGGGGGGGATTTTTGCAAGGCTAGCAGAACAAGTGTAATATAGGCCCATTATGCACGGCCGCCGAAACGGCGATTTTGGGTCACATGGAAAACGCGGAGGGGGAAGACGCGATACACACCGGTTATGCACAGGGCGGGGCGCGACGGCGGCAAAACCCAGAGTAACCGATTATGCATGCAGCGATCCCAGTGCCACTTCTGCTTGCGCCCCGGTCACCCGGAAGCTGCGCTTTCTTCCGCGTTTCGCGAACGCGACTTTTTTGGTGGCATGCACCGAAGCTGCGGCTGGTTGCAGCCAGCACCGTGCGTTATCGGTGATTTTAGTCGCCGCCATTCCACCCCGAATGTGCGCTAAACCCCCCATGCATAATGGGTCATAGTAGGGCACAGCAGAACCTAGTGCCATTGTGACAATGCCAGCTCAACATAACTGATATCTAGTTCAGAATCAATCCAAACTGGGGTGGGGATTTCAAACCCAGAAGAAACTCTGCAATATTCTAGTGCCTGGCAGAACCCAGTACCTACGTGGGAATGCCAGCTCAATCACAATCCAAGCAAGGGGGCATTTTTGCAAACCCAGCTGAACTAGTACAATGTACAGCCTAGCAAGAGCAGTGCAATCACAGAGTATCCAGCAGAATCCAGTGCCACTGGAACTGCAAGCTTAAAAGGACTGAACTCATAGCATAGAGTCACAAATCCAAGCAAGGTGCTGGGACTCCGCATTTTCTGTGCAAGAAAATAGGAAGTGAACACAAAAAATTCTGACAAGGTGTGTGTGGGGGGACCCTCTTAAAACTGATATGACTAGTTTGAAACTGAAAATAGTGTTTCCAAGGCTGGAGAATTCTGCCTCCCCCTGTTGCTTTGAAGTTTGGTAAACATTTTGAGTGGAAACTGAAAATATATCCATTTATGAATCAGCATAAACCTCCATGAACTGCTTGAGAGTTTGTGGAAAGTTTGTTCCAGTTGACCTGCTATAAACTTCAGTTTGCAAACCAAGCTGATCCTTGAACATGACCAATGCTGAAATTGTTCCTTGCTCTGTGAATATCTTGATGGCATTCCATAAAGTCAAGAATCATGAATTTTTTTCTTTTAAATTTAGCAACCTGGATCCAAACAACCAGTCAAGCCTTATTAAAACACAAAGTGAAGTCCCACCAAAATAATTTAACAAAATTTACCCCAAGAGTTCTTGTTTTAGGACAATATACATGATTGCATACCAGGAAGCCTATTATTATAATATTCAAATACTAGGGGCAAAGCCCGTTGTCTCCAAGAATACAACGGGCGCTAGAGCTTGGCAGTGGGAAGAGGAAGGGGAGGAGTTGTCCAGTCTGTAAGGGCATGGGGTTGTCATGTGTGTTGTGTGGGAGGTTGTGGTGGCGTGGTGTCAAATGAGGCCATGGGTGTGGAGATATGGGTGTCAAGAACCTGTGGTGTGGAATGTTCGTTGATTGTGGGAGAGGACTGACCTTTGGGAATTGTGGCATAGTGGTTACAGATGAGCTTTCCAGAGCCATGTCCTCAGATATGTGAAGGGAAAATCAGACTGGAGACTCTTCTTAGGGGAAGATTACATGGCAACCAATTCCCCCCAGTTCTGCGTCATTTCCCTTCTTGTGTGAATTAGGCCACATTCACTGAAATGCCCCTCTGCCCTAATACACATAGGGTAGTCACAGTACACAGGTGTCCACCCTGTTCCTTCTGCCTCCCATATTTTCACTGTTGGTAAAAGGTTATGTGCCCACATGCTTCTTTCATGGTTGCTCCTTAGAAGAACGGATTTTTGTACCCTATTGCTTACTACCCAAAGGAGTCTTAAAGCGGTTTACAAACACCTTTTCCATTTGTCTCTCCACAATAGTCAACCTGTGAGGTATGTAGGGTTGTGAGAGATCTGAGAGAACTGGGAATGGGCCGCAGTGACCCAGCAGGCCTCAGGTGTCTCAAAGCATTTTCCAATCGTCTTCCCCTTCTCTCCCCATAGCAGACTTCCCATGAGGGAGGTGGGGTAGCGAGCCTCACAGGGAAGCTGGCAACCCTAAGAGGAAGACTGTCTGTGCACAGCAGTCTTGACCTTAGTAAGGTTTTTAATACTGTTTTTTATTTGCCAGGCCAAGGTTATTTGCCAGTTACCATTTCAGTGACGATGTGTCTCCAGACATTTACTTGTTCTCTATTTAGTTTCAGGCTGTAAATATTTATTTAGATCTTCCTGCACTTTCCAGACTCACAGGACTGATGCTGGTCTGCCTGTCTGCGCCCCAGAATACAAACAGTTGCTGATAAGGGCTGGCCATAATCCATAGGCCAGGAGGGACACTCCTGCACCACTCCCTACCAACTGCAGGCAAAAATGGCTCATTTGAAGGCTGAACTCTGAGGCATTGTACGATTTTGAAGTCCCACCTCCAAACCTCCAGGAATATTTCCAACCCAGGGGTAGCCAACCTACAGGTGTGGCCTGGAGAGCTCCTGGAATTACAGCTCATCTGCAGAGTATAAAGATCAGCTTCCCAGGCAGAAAGGGCTACTTTGGACAGGGTTGTGGTAGAGAAGAAACATTTAAGGCTTCCCACACAGGTTGTTGTTGAATTGAAAGATTTGAGGCCTACTGCACAGGGTTGTTGTGCAGATGAAACAGGAGACAAAAGAGCCAGCTTCCTCTGCAGAATAACGCTGTGCAGTGGCCTCAAATCTGCAGAGAGTTGCAAAGAAGAAAGACACATGGCTTGGCTGTGTCTAACCCCCAGCCAGAGCAGTATTTTAAGTGAGAAGGGGCTTTTCTGTAGCCTCCCTGTCAGGCAACTGTTTGGCAGAAGGGGAAAGTCCCCCCCCCTCAAAAGGAAGGCCCTCAGGCTCCCCTGTGTTGCTCTTGGAAAGGCCTCCTTCCCTCAGTCCGGGCCTGTCAGAGGCTCCTTCACAGCAGGCCTGAAGGGGGGGGAGGGGGAGCACTCTGCCAGCTTTGTCAGGGTTCTGAGGCAATTTTCAGTTGGACATGACAGTTAGGTCAGCCTTGGGGCGAAAAGGGCTGGCTCAACCTGTCCAAGCCTCTGTTCTCATCCCCCTTGGCAGCCCTGCTGACCTCCTCTCCCTTTGGTGGTCAGGAGCAGACTGGCAGCCAGACTGGGCTGGGTGAATGGAATTTTGGTCTGTCCTGGTGAGGGGCCAATAGGAAGGCACTTTGCGCGCCTCCCCATTGGCTGCTTGGCCCTGGATGGACACTCGGAGGGCCCAATCAGGAGCCGCTTTGCGGCTCCTGATTGGGCCCTCTGAGTTTTTATCCTGGACAGGGCCCGCCCTAACTCCTCCCCAGGCGGCCTTACTCTTTTATTTAATAGGACCCTGTCCTATTTAAAGATGATTTCAGCATTGCATACCTGAGCAGGGCCTATACCTTTTTATCTCTGTAGATTGCTTATTAAATGATAATACACTAACAGACTTTGTAGGTGATGGGGAATGTAAACACACCCACAACAGGTGTTTTCACATTTGGAATCAACAGAGGTTCCGTAAAAAGTATGGTTGGTGGTATAATTACTGCAAAGAAGTTTGGATTCAGATACACTGATTCCCCAAACTTTGTCAAGTTAAACAGGACAATTTAAGAGGCCCAATAATATCATGACAAAGAAATGGTAATTTAGTGATTTTGGAGGTCTTTAAAAAAAATAAATAAAAGGCCTCTCAAAGAAGCACATTGGTCCTCAATGAGGGCCAGAACTTTTTCTGTCCTGGCCTCCACCTGGTGGAACGAACTCCCTGAAAAGATCAGGGTCCTGTCCGATCTCCCACAATTCTGCAGGGCCTGAAGAAAGGAGCTCCTCCACCAGGCATTTGCCGGAGACCCATCACGGGTCCCCCTCAGACATCCCCTCCCCACCTGAACCAGTATGACCTCCCTAAGGGCCTTAGCTAAGTTCCTGTTATATTGTTGTTTAATATCACTGAAATTTTGTTATTTAGATTGTTGTTGTTGAATTTGTTTATGTTATATATTAATTTGTTCCATGTATCCCCCACATTTTGTTGTATGTAAACGGCCCTGAGCTATATGGAAGGGTGGTATAGAAATCAAATAAATAAATAAATGTAAGCCACTGTTTACTGAGTTTATCCAGAAATCTAGTATTGTTGAGGAGTTAGTGTTAAACTCCAGTTCAGTCAATATTAAACTGAATTCTCCTTAGCACTCTGTTCTCAAGTCTTTCTGCTCAACCGATGCTAACCAATCAAATTCCTTTGAGTAGCCCGTCACTCAAAGGCATTTGTTGCTCTGTGAGGCATTAATCCTTCATAGTCCTTTACATGTTTATACAGCACTTATGAGCTTTTAAAGTGCAGTTCATCACTGGTGTCTTTTGTAATTTCTTCCTGAATTTTCTAAGTACTTATGTTTGGTAGTTTCCCACCAAGTCTTCCAATATGCAAGTTTGCCCTTTCATCTGAATAGGGCACTACACATATTTTCTGTTTCAGTATGTTCCATATAAATCTCATGTAGTGCATAGTAAGGATATTTCCGCACATTAGTAAAAATAGCATTACCCCAGCAGAATGGCAAAGTGCAAAATTTCATTGTGCTTCCCAGGCCTTCCTCATCTTTTGCCATCTCGCCTTTATCTGCTGCCTTTTCGCACATTTCACCCTCCACATCTGCTGCTGGAAATGGTGGAAGAGGGCAACACACCTTATGCACATCACACTTCCGCCTATCAATCAATTCAGGCAACCAATCCCCTTTCTCCATTTTTGATGCAGTTTAAAGTTCCCGCAAATGCCCGCTATTTTTTTTAAACAAAAAATCCATACTTATCCATTGCAATGCCTATACATAGAATCATAAATGCATAGTGCCTTTGAACGCCAACACTTATTTTATTTCTGGCACTGCCTAAATATGTGTCCACCTATTTATTGCTCCAGGCATGTCACAATCTTTAAAAAGAAAAGTAATTCCCTTTCCAGAAACAATGGAAAGGGTATAAGGGTAGAACGATGCGGATGACTGTAGCGCGTTTAAGCCTCTATATGTTCCTTTTGCTGGTTGCCTGCTGGTTGTGCACTGCTGGATCATGCTTTTTAGGTTGGTAAATCCACTTTATGTGATTCCCGAACTCATGCTCTAAAATGGATGGTGTAGCAATCTGTCAGCTGGCCAGAAACTGGATGTGGGCAACGTCATGTGGAGCAGCCAGAATATAACACCTATCCTCTGAAGCTTAAATGTATGTAGTGCCCTATTAAAATGAAATGATGACTGTCAGGATCAGGAGGATCATAGATAACATTAGGGACGGGAACAAACTGAACCACAAATGAACATTTGTGACAAATTTTGTCCTATTTGTAGTTCAGGAATGAAAGTCTTTGAAAGGTTCACAATCACAGTCTTCCATGAATAGTTAAGACAGTTCATAGGGATCATGTTTGTTGCTGACCACAGCAGAAATCAGGGTTTTTTAAAGGGACTTTGAGTCCCTTGAAAACCCTGCATTCTTCTTCCTTTTAAAGTTTAAAGTGACTTCACAAGAAAGTCAGAAATGGGGAGCAGCCTGTTCAGGGTCATGAACACTTCAACAAGAGAAACCACAGACATCACCTGATTATCTGGGAAAGCTCAGGCACTTAATTGCCCTCCTTCCATCACCTTAGGATGCCCCCTGGACCTCCCACTTGGAACTCACCCAGGAGCCTGGTAGTAGAGGAGGGAGGCAAACAAGGAAGGAGACAACTTCCATCTGGGAACCATATGAGATAGGCATCCTCTATGGTCAATTTACTTCCTGCTGGGCCCAACAACAAAAGATACCTGAGCTGGAGTGTCCTCCTTCTCTGCTGGCACCACCACTGCTGCTGCAGCCTGTGTTCATAATCTTGCTGCTGCTGTTAGGCTTGCCATAGTGATCTCCTCTGCTAACCACCTCACTTGACAACCCCATCTCCACCACCAGCCTCTTCCTCCATAGGGTGAGCTCCCAATGTGAGCATCTTAAGGTGACAAGGGGAGGGGAGGGGAGCACCTGGCTCTCCCAAATTGCCAAGTGATGGATGAGGTCTTCCCCTGTTGAAGTGATGCAAGGATCCCCATTTCTTGGTTTTCTTGTGTAGTCCCTTTGAATTTTAAAGGACTTGCACAAGAAGGCCTGAAACAACTGAGTGGCTGGGGGCATTTTCACTGCTTAGCTATTTTTGCTGCTTTCTGAAAACTACCCTTTAAAGGGATTGCAAAATATTTAAATGAGCTTTCCTGGTCCCACAAACCATGAACCAAAGCATTTTGTCAGAGAGTGAATTGGTTTGATTCATAATTTGGCCACGAAACATGAACCAAACTGCATTTTTGTGGTTTGTGCTCATCTCTAGGTAGCATATATGCCCACTATACATGGTTAGAGTTTTGCAAAGATAATAACTGAAAGGGCACCTTAGAGAGGGTCTGTCCTAAGTTTCCCTGCCAAACTTAATTGAAGAGTCAGCATCTGAACCAGAGTTTCTTAACTCTCAGCCCAGGACTTGAACCACTATTGGCTCCAGTCTCCTCCTCTGATCTCTATCCTAGAAATAAGGAACAGGGACAGTGTTCTAAGAAGTGCAATAAGCATTTCATTCAAATTAGACAAGGGAATGCAGCCATATAATGTATATATTTGATTCCACTTTGATCACAGGAAGAGAGGATGATACACAGTCCTAATCTGCTTCAGTCTTAATGCCCATGCTGAGATAAGAACACCAGCAATATACCAATGGGTAAGTAGTGCTGAAAATGGCTATGTTTATGAAGCTGTACATTCCTGTGGAATGGCACAGCTGAGAAGCTGCCTTAAATGACACCGTTGAATTGCTGCAAAAACTCACACATTTTTCCAAGGCTGCTAATAGGGCTAATGCCATTTGTGGGAGCTATAAGAACTCGTTTCTTGCAACAATCCAGGTGACAGATTGCTACATTCCTGGAGTGACTGTTGGAGTATCTTCTGCTGAGCAAAAATATAACTCTGGAAATTTAGAAGGAAAAGGAATGCAGGGAGCACATTATTTCCATTAGGAGAATTACAAGTATGACCTGTTTAAGAATGAAGGCTTTTAAACCAGACATTGTAGCAGGGCCTCTATCATTAAGATTTATTTCCCATTTAGAGAGTCCCCATGCAAAAGGAGAGCAAAGGAAGTGATGAAAACCAGCAGATTGACTGAACATAGAAAGCACATACTGCTTTCCTCCCAAGCTCAGTCTAACTTGAAAATTTGCTTTCAGTATAGCTCAGAAAATGAGTTGTTCCTATAAAAAATATTTTCTTAAATGGCAGAAATGTGCTGTATATATAAATGATTAGATCCCACTAGGTTTCCTCATCAGTCTTTTCTGATTTTCCTCCTCACTGAAACTATTTTATATAACTTTTGTCCATCTGAGGCACAAGATCCCAAACATAGCTTCCTGGCTAGTCAAAAGAGGTCCCTTGTAATTTGTTCACCAGTACAGAACCTGTGAAAGGGTTCAAGTTCTTATTCTGATGGCTGGTATTTCCAGTTACATGGTCCCTACTAACAGGGGTCCTTGACCTTTGGAGATCAAACTCCAGTCAGAGTCAAGACTACTGTGTCAGTAGTCTTATTCATATATGGTAGAGGTATTAATTAGAGCCTGCAAGCTTCTGGCTCATAAAAGGAGACAGGCATTTTCATAGAATCATAGAATCATAGAGTTGTAAGGGGCCATACAGGCCATCTAGTCCAACCCCCTGCTCAACGCAGGATAAGCCCAAAGCATCCTAAAGCACCCAGTTCCCTTTCTTTCCTTACACTATGTTATGCACCAAGCATCAGCATTCTGGGCATCATATTGCTTCTGTGGATCAGCAAGGATGGAGAAATATCTGTCTGCATGAAAGCTCACTGGATCCACTCCATAAGAGTCCTGTTCTCCTAGCCACATGCAGGAAATTGGGATCCAGTTCATGCACTCTTCTTCTCTCTTCTGTCCTCCTTTTTAAAATCTCCTATCCTAGTCATGATTCACTTTAACAGTTGTATAGCATGATATTTTTGTTGACCATAAAATCATTGTTAACATTATCTATAATCCTGTGTAACCAGTTTGCAAACCCATGACAAATTCTGCATGGAAACTGGAGTGGTATGGTTTGTTATTGCTAGGACTAATGAAGATGCAGTAGCACACCTGGAGTGGGCTGACTTCAATATTTCATATTAAACTTACCCACATGGTCCATGTTGTACTTACATATCAAGAATAAACACAAAGGATTTCTAGTAAGGTATAACTAATTTTTGTTACATGATCCAGAAAATATTCTTCCAAGATCCACCTGATCCAGCACTTTTTCTAGAGTACCACCATCCCAACAATAACTAGACCTCTATCTTTTGCTCGTCTCTATGCTGTATCATAGTTAAAAGATGAGAAACGTTAAATCTGCACTGGGTCTCATATGTGAGGTCTTTTCTTCACACCATTTTGTACAAATGTATTCCTAATGTACATATATATAGTTGTCTGTGAAAATATTAGAAAACTAGATATTAAGCCCGCTGTGGGCAAAATACAGCGGGCCCTAGCATGATGGATGGGTGGAGGGATGGGGTGAAGGAAGGAGGAAAAGGAGAAAGAGAGACAGAAAGACAGAAAGAAAGGGAGGAAGATAGAGACAGAAGAAGAGGGAGAGAAACAGGTAGCCAGAAAGAGGCAGATGGAAGAGAGGGAAGAAGGGAGAAAGGGAAAAACAAAAGGAATGCTGGGAGGAAGGGAAGGAAAGGGCAAAGGGAATGCTGGGAGGAAGGGAAGGAGAAAGGGAATGCTGGGAGGAAGGGAGGAACAGAGTAAGGTAGGTGGCCTTGGGACCTTCTGCTGGGCCCAGGGGCAGGCTTGGCTGCCCCAGGGCCCGGCAGAAGGCTCGGGACGGGGGCGGCGGGCTTTGCGGCCTACTGCCGGGCCCAGGGGCAGGCTGGGCTGCCCCAGGGCCCGGCAGAAGGCTCGGGACGGGGGCGGCGGGCTTTGCGGCCTACTGCCGGGCCCAGGGGCAGGCTGGGCTGCCCCAGGGCCCGGCAGAAGGCTCGGGACGGGGGCGGCGGGCTTTGCGGCCTACTGCCGGGCCCAGGGGCAGGCTGGGCTGCCCCAGGGCCCGGCAGAAGGCTCGGGACGGGGGCGGCGGGCTTTGCGGCCTACTGCCGGGCCCAGGGGCAGGCTGGGCTGCCCCAGGGCCCGGCAGAAGGCTCGGGACGGGGGCGGCGGGCTTTGCGGCCTACTGCCGGGCCCAGGGGCAGGCTGGGCTGCCCCAGGGACCGGCAGAAGGCTCGGGACGGGGGCGGCGGGCTTTGCGGCCTACTGCCGGGCCCAGGGGCAGGCTGGGCTGCCCCAGGGCCCGGCAGAAGGCTCGGGACGGGGGCGGCGGGCTTTGCGGCCTACTGCCCGGCCTAGGAGCAGGCTCGGCTGCCCCAGGGCCCGGCAGAAGGCTCGGGACTTTGGGAGTGGGCTTTGTGGCCTTCTGGCGGGCCCAAGGGCAGGTGAGCCTGCCCCAGGGCTCGGCAGAAGGCTCCCTGGGCGAGGGGAAGCCGGCCGGAGGACTTACCGCTGGGGAAGGCTTCTTCCTCTGAGCGGCAACTCCCCGGCCGGCTCAGGCGAGGCTGGGCCAACCAGCCAATGGGGAGCCGCGCTTTGCGCGGCTCCCCATTGGCTGCTTGGCCCTCGAGTGACACTCGGAGGGCCCAATCAGGAGCCGCTTCGCGGCTCCTGATTGGGCCCTCCGAGTTTTTATCCCGGACAGGGCCCGCCCTAACTCCTCCCCACTTGCCCTTACTCCTTTATTCCTCCCGCTCCTCCGGAGCGGGGGGAGGGTTAAAGATGTTTCAATTCCAATTTTGTATCTTGGAACAGATTCTTAAAAATTGAAGGTTTGTAGTGTATGTCCTGATAAATGCACTAAGGCAAGTGAACTATATATATGTGTATAATGAACATGAACAGACCAGTTTATGAAAAGAATTCTGTTAACTCCCAGAAGCTTTAACCAAGATATAGGATAAGCTCCTATTTAAAATGTGCCATAATACATGACTTTGCATTAAAATTGCTTTAAGTGCATTAAAAACCCTTGGAGCACATCACACTTCTGCCCATTGGGCCCAGATGCTCAGATGTATTGGTGTCATTAAACAATTTAAGGACTGCTTGCACAGTCTGTACCAACTTCATTTACCCTGACCTAAAAAGTAGAAGAACTTGAGAGTGGAAAAAGGAAAGCATTCATTAACAAACCACTGACCTTCGATGACTGAAGCTTTTCCAAAGGCTGTGTCTATCTTGCAATATATTCAAACAGCAAACTGTGTAGAATAAAAGTGATAAGGAAGTCTGATAATATATTGACAAAAGACGTCATAAGCACCTTGGCAGATATGTAGAGGGGATGGAATGGAATAGAAAGACACCATAAAAAGCAAATTCATGTACTAGACAAGTAAGGACTTTCAGAAGTTACAAAATTGGCCTTTAAGAGCTTTCTGCACCTAAAATTTAGGGATGGGCTGTGTCTTAGTGGTAGAGCACCTGATTTCCATGCAAAAGTTCTCAGGAACAATACCCGGCACCTCTAGTTAAAAGGATCAGGTACTAGGTAATATGAAAGGCCTGTACCTGAGACCCTAGGCCAGTGGTCCCCAACCCCCGGTCTGGAGACCAGTACCGGTACCCCAGGCAATGGCTTCCAGTCAGTGTAGACAGTAATAATCTTGAGAGCCCAATAGGCTGAGTCAGTAGACTTCATGAGTGTTTGAAATATGATGTTCTGCTAAAGTGACCAAAACTAGTAATAAGGCCTGTTCTGACAATGGGCTCTAGAAAACTGGAGTAAGGTCCTCTTGGGGATGCTGGCAAGCAGAAGGGAAAGCAGTCAGAGGAAACAGGAGACAGGAGACCGACTGGGGGGTGAAGTCTCTACTGAAAACAGAACATTTCTGGCCTGTGGGCAAGCCACAGAGGCTGCAAAGTCAGATGGTGGTAGTGACCTTCTCTCTGCCTTTCTGCTTTTCCGCTTTCATGGAGAACACATTCCCAGGGGGACCTGCAGTGTAGCAGCCCATTCTTGCTCTCTGCTAGGTTGGCAGGAGGAGACCTGGAGAAGGACCTGCCAAGCAACACTATATACTGTTCCCTCCTGATGCTGGCCCCAGGACAGGAGCCATCTCCTTAGGCTTGACAGTGAAGGCAAAGCCAGACCTTCCCCACCAGCAAGGGCTCTTTGTCTGTCTGTCTGAAGTAGGCCTAAGGGCTCAACAGCCTTCCCCCAGGTACCAGGCCAACCTTCAAGTGGCCTCCCTTTGCCAAGTAACAGTAGTGGCGGCAGCAGGGACTACAACTCCCAGGGATCTGTGGCTGAGCAGCACTGGGCCCCACCAACACAGCACAGCCTTTCTGCCTAACGACCCAGAGTGCAGAGGTGGTCAAGGGTACCCTCAGCTTGGGGACCAATCAGAGAAGACTGTAGTACTGCATGCCCACTCCATGCAGTGGCCGCCCCACCTCTGCAAGTCTGCTCCATTGAATTGCTGCCACTGCCCCAGGAGCCTGGTATGACTGGCCTGAGCCCAAAGGCATGGAGTTGTCTGATTTCCTGCCACTGGGACAGCTGGTGCTTAGTAGGTGATCCCGTTAAATTATTATTGTTATTACTGCTGTTATTGTTACCTGTTACCATGTGTTAATTGTATCCTCCCTGTTTTCTGTAAACTGCCCTGAGCCCTCGGGGAGGGCGGTATATAAATATAATAATAAAGAAAAATAAAATAAATAAATAAACTGGCTTGGCAATCTCTCATTTTCTTGATGTGCCAAGTCATTTCCATCACAACTTCTGTTGCATTTCCCACTAGGGCTCCCCTAAAGACATTTTCACATCAGTCAGTTTGGTGTAGTGGTTAGGAGTGCAGACTTCTAATTTGGCATGCTGGGTTAGATTCTGCACTCCCCCACATGCAGCCAGCTGGATGGCCTTGGGCTTGCCACAGCACTGATAAAACTGTTCTGACCGAGCAGTGATATCAGGGTGATATCAGTGATATCTTCCTCACCCACCTCATAGGGTGTCTGTTGTGGGGAGAGGAAAGGGAAGGCGACTGTAAGCCGCTTTGAGCCTCCTTCGGGTAGAGAAAAGCGGCATAAAAGGACCAACTCTTCTTCTTCTTCTTCTTCTTCTTCTTCTTCTTCTTCAGTCAACCAATTAATCAACAGATCACAGATTTGATTCACCAAATAAAAACAAAAACAAAAAAGAGGTTTTGCTGTTGAAACTACAGTGATAAGAAATATTAATTAATTCCCATTCCATAGTAATCCACATGGAGAACATTGTCTTCCTTTCCTTCATCTTCTTGCGAAATGTAGGAGTAGCCTCAGTTAGTGAGAATTTGAAAGGCCATTTCACCAACACTGTTACATTTTTGGCATACAGTTTCTCTCTCAGAAAGTAGGATCCAATGAGGAAAAATGTCAGATAGCAATCCCTTTACATCAGTTTCATAACTCTGCAGCACCTGCTTCTTCTGATTCACTGAAACGTACTCACCACTCAGAAACATGAGATAGCTTAAGAACCTGCCTAAGTTTGCTTGCCAAGTGAAGTGCTTTATCAGGCTCCATATAACAGGCTTTGACATGTTTTAGAATCACTGAGACATACCCAACATTTCTGCAATGTTTACATCACTAGTCATGCTGACAACAGCTTCTTCCCAAACTTCATGTGATCATTCTTAATAAAATGTTCGGTTGGGGGAAGCACTTTCACATCCTGTGCTGGAAAGCCCTTTTTTTAAAAGCTGATTTGCAATAGATAGTATCACCAACTTTATTATTTAAGATTCTCTTAAACAAAATTTAAACCACAAAAAAGGTGCAGAGTGTGCAAATTGTTTGAAATGTCTTTCGTAGTAATTGTATTTCTCATGTTATCTACTGATCTTTTGGCTTCTTTAATGTCCCCCACACCCATCAAAATAAAGAATCCTGACATGTTGGCTGCTCCATGTCAGCAACAGGCGTTATATTTTAGCACATTACAGATCTATGCATATTTTCAAGTTTTATGACCAAAAAGATGACACAGTGGAATGTTATTTGTTTTTGTGATAAACTCATACAAACAAATCTATGAGAAAGTAAAGGAGGGGGCAACTAAGCTCAGGTTAACATGCACCACCAGAATCTGTGGGATTTACAGTAGGATGCCCCTCCCAGGTGTATTTTTGCACATTCCCTAAGTGAAAATAATAGAGACGCGGGGCTGAAATGTAAGATGTTGCTGAAAATATTTAATTGCAGAATGTACATGAATGGGCTTCCATAGTTGTTCAAACTCTCAATGACAATGCAGCTACAAAACAGGCCCCAAAACTTTGAGGTGAAAAGAGCATAACGGTTTCATGAGTTGCTTTGCCAACAGAATTTTCCACTGGTACTACCAGTCTAATTGGTTGATTGTGTCTCTTCTTGTCCCCATTCTGGGCTGAAGTGAGGAAATATTTGTCTGTCCAGAATCTTGCCATTTTTCAGGAATGAAGAGGCCACTACCCTCTCAATGACAATAATTCCAGCAGGGCGTCTGTGTTAGTCTGTTGTTGCACAATTAAATAGGGATGGGCACAAAGAGGCTCATGAAGTAATGTTCATCATGAATTTTGGGTGGTTCGTGGAAGGACACTCAACAGAAACATTTCAAAAACATGGGTGCTGTTTGTGGAAGTTTATGGTGATTTGTGAATGATTATATTTCCAGACATACTGTCCTATTGGGTTTACAGTGCCACAGGAAAACTGGTTCTGCTGAGCTTGCATAAATGCTTCCCACCTTCAGTTTATACTGCAAAGATGTGCTGGGACTTTGATTCTGTTCTTCTGGGCTTCTATTGCCCTTGCTGCTGCTGCTCTTGCTTCTCCTCCTCCTTATTTGGCTTTTCCCCCCCCCCTCCATTGGAATCAATGGAGAAATGGAATCCCTTCTTGGGGAAGCATGACTTGGACCCTGTAAATCCAATAATCACAAAATTTTGTAGGCAGGTAATGAAGAGTCATCCAGAGGTCTGCTATGAGTTTGGTGTCTCTTGTTTGCACAGAATTGGTTATATACACCTCTGGATTTCCTGAACCTGTGCCTGCCATTTTCCCCCAAAATCACTTTCCTAGGGACACTTTCTTCTGAGCAGGGCATAACTCACGGTGTAAATAACTCATGGTGTAAACTCACAGAGATCCAGTTTGGTGTAGTGGTTAGGAGTGCGGACTTCTAATCTGGCATGCCAGGTTCAATTCTGCACTCCCCCACATGTATCCAGCTGGGTGACATTGGGCTCGCCACAGCACTGATAAAATTGTTCTGACTGAGCAGTGATATCAGGGCTCTCTCAGCCTCACCCACCTCACAGGGTGTCTGTTGTGGGGAGAGGAATGGGAAGGCGACTGTAAGCCGCTTTGAGCCTCCTTCGGGTAGGGAAAAGCGGCATATAAGAACCAACTCTTCTTCTTCTTCTAAATCCAGTCATCACCAAACTTGAGGAAAGGTAGAGAAGAGTCATCCAGAGATCCCTGCATGTTTGGTGTCTCTAGCATGCTGGTGGAGGGGCTGTTCTACCATATCACAGTCCTCATGAACCAATCTGTTTCATCTAGCATCAAAAAGCTCTTGACAGTCTTTGGTTTGTGAATTGTGCATACCATGAACCATGAACTGTTACAAGCCACACTTTTTCTAGTTTGTGCCTATCCATCAAATTAAATAGAAGACTGGTGGTGGAAAGTGATGCCAAATTGAAGCCAATTTATGGCCCTTTGGGGTTTTCAAGGCGAGAACTGAACAAAGGTAGTTTGCCATTGCCTGCTTTTTAATCACCATCTTGGAGTTCCTTGCAGGTCTTCTATCCAAGTACTATCTAAGACTGACTCTTCCCAATTTCCAAGACCTGACAAGATTTGGCTAGCCTAGGCCATCCAGGATTATCATGTTGAACATCAGATGTGATGTCATTACTTTACTCCGTCCACTCCACACATACCCTGTGTTTAGATATTCATAGGAAAACAGCAGAATAAGACACAGTGGCAACTATTTTTCCCCTATCCCAAGTTAAACCTTCAGCTATAAAGATTGCCTTAGGAAAGCTACTGTTCTCTTAGTCTCCTTCCACCCTTCCCAAATATGGTCATTATAATAGTCTATGTTACAATTATGTTGCAACCATCACTGCATATAAAATGCTATGAAGATGTGAAGCACGGTATATAAAGTGTGGGCATCATTTAAAATAGCATGTTACAGCAGCAAAATCATGTCTGTCTTGCCTGACAAGAATGGTGCTAGAAACCTGAAACTTGCACCTGGTTAAACAGGTTTGGGATGGCATGGCATAGCTGTGTGCCAATGCCACGCCCGACAGTGGAGAAACCACATGTTGCCCTGAAGATATTACTCAGAGAGAGCAGGCTGGGAAAGATTTAGCATATGTATTAGACAAACTGGATTCTTACACACAGAGAGATTTGGTACCTATTAAGTCTTAAGTGGGGGTTATAGTAAGTGGGGAGCGTATACATTCCATGGGGAGTTTTTAAAATGGGGGGAGGAGACATTAGTATTTTAAGCAGTCCCTTCTCTTTACTTACAATAGCCTGTGAAGGAGAGCTGTTTTATACCAAATCCTAGATTTTTCTTCCCAAGCCCTCAATAAAGTGAACCATAGTAATATATATATTATATATATTATATATATTATACACACACACAAACATGCATAGGCCTCTTGTGGTGCAGGGTGGTAACCGGCTCAAGATTGACTCAGCCTTCCATCCTTCCAAGGTCGATAAAATGAGTACCAACAGCGAATGAAGAGCCCCCGCTCCTCCCCGCTCCCCCCCTTCCTCCCAGAACTCCACCAGAGCGCTCTGGACCTGTTATGGTATTGCAATGTTGCATCGTTATACTATTTATTATATTGTTATACTGTTATATTGTTATACTGTTATACTGTTATTAATTACTGTATTTTTTTTAATGAAGACTGTTTCATGCATTGTTGATTAGTTTAATGTAAACTGCCTTGAGCCTTCGGGGAGGGCGGTATATAAATCTAAAAAATATAAATCTAAAAAATGAATGAATAAATAAATAAACAAACAAACAAACGGTAATGACTGCGAAAGGGAATGGCAAACCACCCTATATTGAGTCTGCTAAGAAAACACTAGAGGGCATCACCCCAAGGGTCAGACATGACTCAATGCTTGCACAGGGGATACCTTTACCTTTACCTTTACCTTTACCTTTACCTTTACCTTTACCTTTACCTTTACCTTTACCTTTACCTTTACCTTTACCTTTACCTTTACCTTTACCTTTATCTTTACCTTTACAGGCCATCTAGTCCAACTCCCTGCTCAACGCAGGATCAGCCCAAAGAATCCAAGAAAATTGTGTATCCAACCTTTGCTTGAAGACTGCCAATGAGGGGAGCTCACCACAGATCATCCTTGTCGCTCTCCTCTGTACCCTTTCAATTTTATCTACGTCCTTCTTGAAGTCAGGCCTCCAGAACTGCACATAGTACTCTAGGTGTGGTCTGACCAGCGCCGTATACAATGGGACTATAACATCTTGTGATTTTGATGTGATGCCACTGTTGATACAGCCCAAAATGGCATTTGCCTTTTTTACCACTGCATCACACTCATGTTTAGCTTACAATCCACAAGTACCCCAAGGTCTCGTTCACACAGTGTTACCTAGAAGCGTATCCCCCATCCAGTGGGCATGCTTTTCATTTTTCTGACCCAGATGCAGAACTTTACACTTATCTTTATTAAATTGCATCTTGTTCTCATTTGCCCATTTTTCCATTGTGTTCAGATGTCGTTGAACTCTGTCTCTCATTCTTCTGTCCATGAGAGCGAAAGCAGAAGGATGTAACCTAGCTGTAAACTGCACAGAGCTTTTATTCCAATCCCATGTCAATTCAGTCCCTGCCGTCTACACAGAATGCGATTACCATTTTGATTTTGGGCGATTTAAATTTTCCTTCTGCAGCAAGAAGGGTTGATCCAAAGTGATGCTACCTTTATTGTGTGATATCTTAGAGTGTTTTTAATGCTCACTATTTGGATTGAGAAAGCAGGCTGTTTTGAACCTCTGTGGTAGAGATACTCTGATTGGCCAAAGGTGGCCAGGTGACAAGCTTGCCTTAATGGAGAAGCTCCTAATTTCTCTCAACTTCTGTCAGTCTTGGATATTTTCTCCCTCCTCTACCTTCTTCCATCCTCCCCCCCCCCTCCAAGAAAAGAAAGAGGCTCCCTGCTTGGCTCCTCTCTCCCCACCTTCAAGAAAAGAAAGAAAGAGGCTTGGTTCCCCCCCCCCCTTCTGAACTACCCTAACCATGTGCAGAACACTTTCCTGCTTCAATGAGGGGGGGGGAGAAGAAAATCCGAGTTCAAATTGATCTGAATTCAACAGGATTGACAATGAAATAAACAAAGTAAGTGCAGACTCTGCCCTGATCTCATCAGATCTTGGATGCTGAGTATTTGGATGCAAGAGAGCAAGGGAGAATTTTCAGAAAAAACATATGGCAAACTACCTCTGCTTCACACATGCCTGGAAAGCCTCTTGCTGGGGTCTCTATAAAATGGTTGCAACTTGATGGCATGCACATAAGCATAAGGGATGAGCTAATGAAAAAAAATACTATGAAGAAGATATGGTAGTGACAACAAAGGCAAGGGAGAAAGAGAATGTGCCAGTCAGGTGCTCATCAAAATAGCCCTTTGGGGAGAACTTGTGTGAGCCAAACCTCCATCCATGAAAGCTCCTGTTCTCTTTAATGACTTCCTATATTCTCTTGCTGGTTCCAGTGCCTGGAACTCACCTATATTGGTGAAATCTAGTGGAAAATGTTGGACTAGAACTGGGAAGATTCAAGTTCAAATTCCTATGTTGCCATGGCTCCCAGTAGGCGATCCTAATAACTCAAACTCCCTCAGCCTAACCTCCATCACAGGGTTGTTGTGAGAAAAAAACATATAAGAGAGGATGGGCAAATTATATAAGACACCTTGAGGTCCTTGGAGGAAGGATGGGATAAAAATGTGATGGATGGATCATAAATATACCTACCAGAAGACAGTTGCTTGTCTGGAATGCTGGATTTCTTTCCTATTGCTTATTTGTTGCTTTGGTGGGAAGTTAGATGATACTGTTGTATATGTGATGGAGAAAGAACACAAGCTTCCTCCTACAGAACCAGGTTAAAGATACTGATTCTGACTAGTAGTTGCTCTTCAGCATCTGATTCACATCTCCTGCTATCAGATCTTTTAAACTATAGATGCTGGAAATTGAACCAGGGACCGTCTGTATGCAGTGCAGAAGTTCTACCATTATGCTACAGCCCTCTCCCCGTACAGGTTAATGGGAGATAATTAAACCTAGGCCAACATTTCATCAATTAGTGCTGCTGTGCCTAGTTTGTACCACTTAAACTAGGGCGTCCATAGAGTGTACCTTCAGATAGAAACTTTCTAAACTAGATGTTATCAGCATCAAAACCACCTTGAATCAAGAGGGAAGGCAGGGTACAGCTATTGTAATAATAAAAGTTTTATTTTATTTTATTTCTAACTAGCAAGAAAGCGAATTGCAACCAGGAATGCAATGGGCGCTAGGACCCAGAAAACACAGGCAGGCACAGATGTCTCTCTCCCTCTCACACACACACACAGCAGGAGCCCTAGCAGGGCTTGTTTGTAGCAGAGAATCAGGGCTCATTTACAGTTTGGGGTGGCTGTCTCTGTCTCTCTCTGTCCCTCGCAGCAAGATCCATTGCATGTAATCAGGGCTCGTTTGCAGTTTGGCAGGGCTCTCTCTATCTCTGTATCTCTCTCTCAGGTATCTGAGAGCAAAGTGGCTAGCATCCAGGGAAGGAGGGTGGGAGCTGTAGGGGCAGGACCAATCAGGCCTGATTGGCCCTATTCCAACACGGACACCCTGGACATGTTCCACCCCCCAGGCTGTTTCACAAATATTAAGAGGAACAATGGATAAGGATGTGTCTAAAATTATCAGGACCTCCCCAGTTATTTTTAAAGGCACGTCTTAATCCACAAACTCAAGCAGGAAAAGACAGGAAGAAAAGGAAAATGGGGCATGAGAAGCGATAAGATTCTAGTTGAGATGTTAGTTTTATAAGTGCAGAGATTCTTCTTTCTGGGCACAAACATGCAATTATGCTCTCTCCCTCCTGAAGTACTAAGAGGTAAGGTCCAGGAACCATGCATTTGTCTTGAGAGGCTCTATGTGCACCCATTTCCCAAAGTGAGCTGGCCAAATGCTCGAGTGCAGATTCAGTTGAGTAATTTCCCCTCAAACACATCTTCTATTCAGTCCATCAAAGCCCATCCCGGATGCATCACAATGCACTAATTGCTCCTAAGCTGTTCACAAAGAGCTCATGCAGCTTGTCGACACACTCTCCCGAGTGGCATTCTGGGACCGGGCTGCATTTGTCCTGGAATGAACCTCCATCAGCTGCTGCCACTGAGAATGTTGTCTTGATAATGTACCATAGCAGCTCATTGTGAATTATCTTCCAATAATTAGAACCAGGGGTTTTCCTGCAATGCTACAGTACTACGGTTGGCATGTACTACAGTCAACAAGGTGGCAGTGACTATAGCAGTGGTCAGGAAAAGTCATACTGGGAGTGAATATAATTTGAGGGGGATTCCTTTTTACCAATAAAAACCCAAAGAGAAATGCCATACCTGCCTGAGTTGGTTCAATCCATGACTTTTCCAGTTACAAGGATCTGGTTGAAGGTGTTGTGAAAGACCTCAGTCTGAGACCCTACAGAGTTATTGCCAATCGAAGTTGACAGCAAAACACTGACCTGGGTAGACTAGTAATTTGACTTAGCATATGACACCTTCCTGTGGATAAAAGCAGCATTTGAATAATTAAAAATAATAATTAAAAAGCAGCATTTCCGAATAAAATAAGGCTAAAAATGGAACAGACATGTGGACATGATGTGGTTTTCTAATCTTACACTCAACTAGGTTTTTATTTTGTCTCTTTTTGTTTTAAGACTGACATTGGGAAACTTTTCATGGGTTTAAAGGGGAGGGGAACCCTTTGAAGCTAAACTTTATTACAATGAAAGCCAGAGGGCTTAAAAGGCAAACATGAAAAATATTCAGAGAGAGAAAGAAAGGGGGAGATTTTAATATAAAGAATAAGTCTCAGAGACGCAGGACATAATTTCATTGGCAGGATTATTATTTAATGGCAAAGTAGAATAAAAGGACTTGGCTTTTATTTGGATGAGGTACTTCATATGAAAGGCTTGCTCAAGGCAAAACTTCAGGCTTCTCTATATGTGGGTGTGCCAGGGGAAGAAATCAAGGTAGACTATTCTTCAGTCTCATGCACCTGTAAGAAACCAAATGACGCCAGTGGTGTGTGTGTTTGTGTGTGTGTAAATGAATGACTGGTAGTCACACATTTATAGAGCCAAAACTCTTTCATCTTGATACATTGGTGAGTAGGAATAGAACCAGTCACACTTTATCCCTGCAGAAATTCACATCTTAACACAGCCGTGTGCACCGCGGACTAAATAAAGCCATAAGGGCTTAGGGGGAGGAGTTAGGGCATGCTCTGTCTGGGATGAGGAAGGGTGCCGATTGGCCCCCTCCTCTGGACAGACCATCGGCGGGGCCAATCGGCAGGCGCAAAGCGCCTGCCAATTGGCTTCGCTGATTCCCGGGGCGAAAAGGGAGCAACTGTGAGCCACGCATAGCAACTGTGAGCCACGCATCAGGCCGCCGGCCAGGGAGCCCGACTGCCGGGGGCTCCCTTGCCGGCGGCCTGACGCGGTGAGAGGCACAAAGCGCCTCTCGCCGTGTCAGGCTGCCGGCCAGGGAGCCCCCGACAGCCGCGCTGCGCGTGACTGCCAGGGACTCCCTTGCCTAGCGCCCGCTGTATTTTGATTACAACGCGCTTGATTACTAGAAAGTCATAATTTCTCACACTGGGTGATGGATGTCATGGTTTAATGTCCACTTTGTATGTGGAATGTTCCTGTTTGGTCCCTTCCATCTCTAGTTAAAAGGATCAAAGATATTTGGAAAGACTTTTCTCTACTTGAAATCCAGGGGGAAATACAGACAGCCCCCCCCCCTTAAAACCAGGAAAAGCTTCCCAATGTCAGTCTTAAAGTAAAAACAAACAAAGTTAAAACCTAGAAGAGCGTAAGATTATAAAACTCACATGCTTGTTCTATTTGTAGCCTTATGTTATTCAGAAATGCTGCTTCTTTATCAGATTGTAGGGAGGTGAGCAGTGGGGTGTCACAGGGCTCAGTGCCGGGTCTGGTACTTTTCAACATTTTTATCAATGATCTGGATGACTGTGTGGAGGGAGAGTGAGCAGAAGAGCTGGAGAAAGTGAAGCAAGGATTTCTCCCAATGCTCTGGGCATGGACAACACTCCATGGCTATGGCTAACCAACTGATAGTCCTCAGCTCCAAAGAAGTGTGACTGGCCTTGACCAGGGCTAGAGCTTTTTTGGCCCTTGCCTTGTGGAATAAGCACCCAGAGAGCATCAGGGCCCTGATGGAGCTAGCATAGTTCTGCAGGTCCTGTAAGGCAGATGATTGAGGAGACCAAGACGTATGAGGAAAGCTTGGTCTGTTTAGCCTGGAGAGGAGACAACTGAGAGGGGATCTGATAGCCATCTTCAAGTATTTAAAAGGGTGTCATATGGAGGATGTAGCAGAATTGTTCTCTCTTGCCCTGAAGGGACCGACCAGATCCAATGGGATGAAATTAATTCAAAAGAAATTCTGTCTAAATATCTGGAAGAAGTTCCTGACAGCGTTTTCTCATTTGAACAGGCTTCCTCGGGAAGGTCCCTTCCAACTCTATGATTCTATGAGGTTTTCATTAAGGCCCCTCCTAGCACTGCTTCTGCAGAAATAATTTATCTATTAATCTTTTGTTTTTCTGATCTGAGTTTTACTCACGTTATCTGAGGATTCCTTTAGTGCGAGGTTCTGCTTGTGATGACTCAGCTGGTAACATCATGCTGTTAAAAGGAGGGACCGCCTTTTGCCCTATATCCCCCGCAGGGCTTTACGCTCTGCGGGGGCTAACCTACTGGTCGTTCCCGGCCCCAAGGAAGCCCGCCTGGCCTCGACTAGGGCCAGGGCCTTTTCGGTCCTGGCCCCAACCTGGTGGAATGAGCTCCCGGAAGAGCTGAGGGCCCTGCGGGAATTACCAGCATTCCGCAGGGCCTGTAAGACGGAGCTCTTCCGCCAGGCTTATAACTGAGGCCGGGCGGAAAGAAGATCAGCCCCCCCCCTCACAAACTGGTGGTAGAGAGCGTCACCCCCCACCGTAGATGAGGATGCGGAGAGCAAATGAGTAGGCTACGCCATCGCTGTTACAATTATTGTAAATAATTGGTTTTTATTGTCATTTTATGGTTTTAGGGGACGGGTTTATGTAAGCCGCCTCGAGCCTTCGGGGGGAGGCGGGGTATAAATATAAATATAAATAAATAAATAAATAAATAAATAAAAGCAGAAGAGCTGTTTTTAGTAACCTGCATTTTAACTACCTGAAGTTCACCAACCCCTTCCTCTCCCCATAACAGATACCCTGTGTAGGTGAGGCTGAGAGATCTCTTGACAGAACTGTAACTGGCCCAAGGTCACAGTGGAAGAGTGGAGAATCAAATCTAATTCTTATGATTCACAAGCTCCCCATTTACCAGAAAGACTTTTCAAGGACAGGATTTACCTGGATTGTTTCCCTTATGGGGCTAGCTGCAGGTTATTGGTTTACCCAGGGATCCTGAAGAGTTCAGTGGAGACGTGTTCTCAATTTTTGGACTTTTCAGGTATATGTGGGATCTATTTGTTTTTGTACCCCAGGGTTGTATCATATGACCTACAGTCACTAGCAAAACATGGGATTTCAGAATATACCTCCTTGCTGAACCGGAGGATGTCTTTGGGGAAACTGTAACATGTACTTTGGTTCTCAGAGTAATGGCTTTTTTGTAATGCCAGTTTAAATCACAAATATGAATACCACCCTATATCTGATATCTCTTAACTGCTCCTGTTTGCTTGTCTGGCTGGATGAAACAATGGCTATTGTTGTGATGGTAGATAGTCAATTTATGGTGATCCTTTCAGAGTTTCATAGCAACAGACCAACAGTGATGGCTTGTCATTGCCTGCCTCTGGGTAGCAACCCCGGCCTTTCTTTATGGTCTTCCATCCAAGTTATAATCAGGGCTGACTGGCTTAGCTTCCAATATCCGATGATATGGGGACAGACTAAGACATCCAGGGTGGATTTCATTGCATTTTAGCAATAAGGAGTTTCTTATGTGGATAAGACCACCCAGGATGTGAATGACTGCTGCAGTGCAATGATAATCCCATAGGCAGCAATATGTGGATGTCACCTAAGGCTCTGAAAAGCTCAAAACTGTGCCATGCCCCCCACTTGCCTCCTCAGCTTGCCTTCTCAGCTGGGAGGGGTTGCCCACAAGGTAAGTAACTTTAGGCTGAGCCCATTGTGAGAGACCCATTTACGGTAATCACACAGCAAATTCACAATAATAAAATGACTACCAGATAGAACTTGCTCTGGAAGTGCTTCTCTTTAATGATTACCAGAAGAGTTAACATATTAATATGTTCCCATAAAGCCTGGGTGTGGCCAGAGGCTCTTAGATCACAAGGAGAACTCTTGGGGGAGTAGCTTGATAATGGCACAAAATCTCAGTGGTGTTTCTGTCAGCTCCTTTTAGTCTGCAGGTATAAAAGCCCAAGTGTAGCCAGAGGCATGAGCCTTTTGGCATGAACCAAAGGGAAAGAGCCAAAGCCCTCTTAGTCCTTGTTTTGCAGTCTGTTGCCATTGTGAAAACTGACCACTGGAAGCAGAACCTGACCCGAATATGGTTTTGTAGAGGGGTTTTTTTTGTTTTGTTTTAGTTACTATTTTTCTTGATAGATTATTGCTCGTTTAAGTTAAGTAGTCTGGTAAGCTGCTTGTTATGTCTGTCAGAGAGAAAACTGGAATTGTATGTTGCCTAAATAAATACATGTATGGCTCCATAACAGCATTTATTTCTCCCTTTTTGGTGGCAACTAGCTGCCTGGTGGCAAAACACTGGGCTGATTTTTAAAATTCCCTGATTACAGCTCTGGAGCATGAAAATATCTTAAGTTCTGATCTAGGATAAGCTCAGGGGCTGAATTGGAAGAGCCCAATGACTATAATTTCCAAAGAGTGCATGTCTACACTTGTTCTATGCATGAAAAACACATTCCCATGGGCTAGAGTTGAACCCACATTGTGGTTTAGCCGGATGACAATTCTGGTTTTTAACAAGTAGTATTTTACTCCCCCAATGTATCTATAGGGACATACATACAGTATTGCATATTGTACTATTGTTGTGCTACAACAGTCATTTACAAAGGGATTGAGTTGTCCGCAGAGGATAATCCAGTTGTGAATCAGAATATTTAGTCACCATTTATGAAAACCTCCAAAAAGAAACCTCTCTGCCGTCACCAAGGTACACTGTAATATGCAAGGCTTTAATTAATCCAAGGCTTCTTTGTGACTCTCATATACATATTCAGCTGCCATGAGGGTCATTCCCTCTCACTTGGCAAGTCTGGCACAGGCTGTATATTGAGAGTCCTGTTTGCAGGTGAGGAATTGAGACCTATTATGCACAAATGTTCCCCCCCCACACACACACCATTTTCACCAGGCATGTCCACTGGACTTTCTTTTTCATTCTTCATTTTCTATTGCTGTCACCATGCAGGTTTATTGAGTTTTCTTTTTCATTCTACATTAATTTTCCTCCCTTCCATTCTCAGTTCACTTTCTGGTTACAGCTTCCCTCATTTTCTGATGGTGTTTTTTATGCTGTTTTTCCCCATGCTTCAATTCCAAGTCAAAGGTAATTCAAAAGTACTCCCCACACACCTTTTTCTACTTCTTGGAGGCCACTCCACTGCCCACATTGAGGCTGTTCCACTCTGCACCTTTTGCCACCCTCTCCCATTCATTAGTGTACAAGCCCTTCTCTTCAGCCACAGACATGTGTTTAGTGATAGGGGAGAAAATATCTACATGTGTTCAGAGGCAATCTTTTTCATGTCTTAGCTGTGTTATTATGATCACCATGGTTTTTCTGATGGATCAGATGGTCTTTAGTTCAAAAAGAACCTTGCCTCTTTCATCCCTTACTGAAGCATGACAGAAAATCACTCAGCAAGTGCAGCCCATCTCCAAAGGGCAGTTAAAGCACAACTGCTTTGCAGGGTTAACATGTTGGCCTCATCTAGCCCAGTGAGGCACAAGCCACATGGTGCAAATGGGGACAGCAGCTGCTGCTCTTCCACCCACCTGATCTCATATCATGAATTTGGTTCCTGGATGAAGTACACCAATCATTCAGAAAGGGACAGTTTTACCAAAAGCCAAGGAAATGCAGCCGTGGCGTGGCTTTGAAGACATCCACCCTGTCCTATCCTAGGAATTTCCCGTTCCTTCCTCAAATGCACTATGCTCAGCAACAGAGGAGGCAGAAGGTGTGCCTCTCCTACTGGGATTGGATCCCCTTTACTGTCAGTTCAGGAGAGAACCTAATCTCTTGGCAAAAGCCACAGGGTCTGTGGCAAGGTCTGAGAAAGTTTTATTTCTAAGGCTGATTCTCCACCACCAACCCCCTGCATTGTCATACAACTGCCATTATCTTTTCCCTAGTTGTGTATTGGGGTTTTTGTTTTGTTTTGTTTTGTTTTTTTTTACAAGTGGCATAAATCTATCGAAGATCTGGGAATATCGCTAGTCTCAGTTTGCTGGGGGGGGGGGAAGCAACAGGGGGAAAACATAATAAAATCAGAGTCCAGTAGCACCTTCAAGACCAACAAAGATTTATTCAAGGCGTGAGCTTTCGAATTCAAGCACTCTTCCTCAGACTATGAACTGACCCTCATGACAGTTTTTCCCTAGGGGAAAAAACAGGCTTCTCTGGCAGCTCTCCAAGAAGCCTCTTTGCAAGCTCTGAAATGAGGGAGGGAGGGTAGGACTGGCAATGAATGAGGAAGATGGTACCTGGTGAGGATTCTTTTCCATTTTTCACAGTGGCTGAAAACACAACAGAGAATCCACTAGAGCTTGAAATTAAGAAAAGGGAGCTTTGCAGGTAGTTTCAAAAATAGTTTAGTTTCAGCATTCTTTAAAAAATTGCATGCATTTTTTTGTGTTCCCTTTCATTCAAGGAACTAAACCAGGAGGATTTAAATAGATGGTGCTTACTTTATGCTACTGCTCAGCTGCAACAGGGCAAAAACATGTCATAAGTGATGTTCCCACACCAATGAAGAAAAAAATGCATTTTTATTGTAGCTGCAGAATAAATCATGACAGCTGCTGAGTTACTCACCATTTTAAGTTTTGATGGAAATAGAAGTATCTTTTATCTCACATGAGTCACTTTTCGAGTCATCCTTTTTTTGTAGCACAATCTAGGATTTATTTGGGGGTACATATTTGTTTCACATAATATGTGACTGTTCTGAATCTGTATATTTATGTAAAGTCTCAAAAAGAGGATGACAAATTTTCATGCTTAACTCTGATCAACTAAGTTATCTCCCCCCCCCTCCCCAAAAAAATCTGGGTCTTCATTTCAAGGGAGACAAAAAATTCCAAAAATAATCTCCTGTCTAGATTGTGCCATTGTGCATTCCTCAATGTCGTAGACTGATTGCACAGGTAAATGCAGTGCCTATCATGCATCATTCATTAATTACATTAAATCATCATGGCTGATGAAGGATTTCCTGGCAAGAAGGTATGAGTCAGTCTTGAAACATGGCTAGTCTTCAGATGGAATTTTAGTGTGCATGATTCAAAAACATATAGAATATCCTACAGGGAGTATGTTATTTAGCATAGTTACAGGAACTTCCCAATGTTTTTCAAATAATCTCTAGTGTCCTGATTGGCACATTTGGAGACTTCCTGCTCCTTTGAGCACACCTACTCCTGAAATATGAAGCTGAATAACAGATATATTGTTATGACTCTCCTCCTCTTTCTCTCTGTGTACAAAGTTTTTTTTTCTCTTTTGAATAAAACTATTTATTCTTTAAGCAGGCAGTGCTGCCCGTTCTTATATATTTCTGTATATTTAAACTCTGCCAACAGTTGCCTGGGGAGGACAGGGTTTGTAGAAAAGAGGGACCTCAGCAGGAATGTACTTCCCTAGAGTGTATACTCTGTGACTTCTATTTTTTCCCCCAAAGGAACTGTTCTCTGTAGTCTGAAAATCTGTTGTAATTCCAGGAGAACTCCTAGTCCCACTTGGAAATTGACAATCCTATTAGGAGAGGGGAGGAGTTAAAATGAAACATTAAATAAGAATCAAAAAGAGGCCTTTGGGTATATTTAAATTACAATAAAGCATATATTTTGTGAGCTTTAACATGACTTCTTTTAATATCAATTTATTATAGGTATTATTATAGGTATTATTCACACATTTAATCTGAACTATGAGGGATGAGGGAGCTCTGCACATCCAGGAAAACTTCTGCAGGGATTTCCTCATATAAATGCTATGAGAGTTTATTAAATTGCTGTAGTAATAATTCCAACTCCCTATGGACTACTCATTCTGTAAGTAAGGCTAGGGTCTCCTATAGCAAATTCTCACCAAATTATGATTTCCAGGATGCATTGCAGAAAGCCATGGCAATTAAAACTGGCATGAACCACTCTAAGTTTGTAGCCCCAATATGCCTTTGATTCACCATGACTCAGTATGCCCCTATATGAAATCACGTGATAATTGAGTCTGCCATAGCTGGGTTGGGAAATTCCTAGGAATTTGGGGCTGAAGCAACATCTGGCAGGGGAAAGCTACCAGCCATACAGTCAGCCCTCCAAAGCAGCCATTTTATGTAGGGATATTCTGGGCATTCTCCAGGCCCCACCTGAAGGTTGGCAACCATGCTCTTCACAAGCCCAGCAAGGGCACTGCTTTTTCACATGCTTTTCATCTGAATTTTCTCATTGAAAAAAATCGTCATCAGAAGATAGCAAGGTTATGGCCTTGTGATACCTGGTTCAAATCAATCACCAATCTCTGTGTGGCAGGGGGTTTTGTATGATCCACCCATTCTTCTGTTTCCATGGAAGGGAGGGGGAGTCCTGGATAGGAGTTTAATGAGTCCATTAGGAAGGAAGAAAATGAGCACTATTATGCAACATTATTGTCCCAGGAGGCTCTAGCGTATCTTTAGAGCTGAAACGAAGTCTCTGGGATTCTTCGGAATGCCAGTTTCAACTATTCTGCTAAGCGTCTAAAGACCCAAGCCTTCTGAGAATGATTAATTCATATTTAATCTGCATAACAGATATAAAGGCAATGTAGTAATGCAATCAGATAATGTGTCCCACCTGCCTCGAAAACAAATGCCTTCAGTTCACCTCTTCTTTTAATGCAAACAGCAGGAGGCCTTTATGCTGTGAAGAATCTCCTAGACCTTTACAGGGATGGTTAGAAATATGTTCAGTTATTTCCCCTTGACAAAATGGGCAGCAACTTTTCTTTTATAATATATATATGCTATCTATCTAAACATGATAAAGGGTGTTTTTAACAACTTCTTCCAGCCGAATGGTGGAATAGAGCTCATTTTGAGACTTGTACCTGTCATTCATTCTCAATTTTATGTCTATTGGGGAGGGTGTACTTTGCCAATCAGAAAGTTTAATTACATAAAGTACATTAACTTGTGCATATTAATTCTTGGGTAATTCAACTTTGGGTCAGTTGCAATTCAAGTGAATCCATCCAAATACACACACACACACACATATCTTCTTAATGTCATGATTCGTTCCTAAATTGAATTACAATGGAAACTATTTATAAAAGAAACAATCTGTTTAGCCTTAATGTGTCTGATCTAAGTGCTGTTTATTAAATGTGCTGTGATAAATTACCTTGATGTTTGTGACTTGTCATTTTCTCCTACACAATGTGAAGAGCTTGTTGATAATAAGGGGTTCACTGGAGTGCTGATTGATTTCCCTCACTAACAAGCACTTCTCTAGTCTGCCAAAAGCCCAATTATTTATGAAGATACCAATGTAAACCAAGCACAAAAGAACACAGGAGAGTTTCAGTTGACCAACTGAAAAAATCCATGCAAGAATTCACTGGGGTTAGCTGGAGTCATTTTAGTTAAAGCAAATGAAAGTTTAATTAGGTTAGGATTTGTTTATTATTTTTAAACAATTATTTCTGGTTAGTAGTAGTGGACATATTTTTCATAAAAACAGCGGATGATCATTCCTTATTTTCCTCTGCATGTAACAGTTGCACAATCATGGTGTATACTTCAAATGGGCCCATTTAAAAAAATATTAAAATGTAGGCTGCTCGCATCTGACTTATGGCTCCAGGGCCTCTTCTGCATGATGGATAAGCTGATGAAAACTCACTAAATACATCATTGTTTTTCTGATATCTGCACAGAAGAGTGAATTTACTCTGCAAAACTGATTTTACTCTGCATAGTGAACTGCCTCTTTGGTGCTTTAAGCATCTTTTAAGCATTGTTTCTGAAAGATGCTTTTCACCAATTCATTTCTCTCCTGCCTGCCTGAGATGATCTATTAGTCATGCAGAGAAGCTCCTTAGTTATGCAGATTAGTGACTGCATTAGAGAACAGTCTAAAGAAGTCTGCCTGGTCTCGTCCAGGGCCAGAGCATTCTCCGTCCTGGCCCCCACCTGGTGGAATGAGCTCCCAGAAGAGATCAGGGCCCTGACGGAGCTTAAACAGTTCCGCAGGGCCTGCAAAAAGGAGCTCTTCCGCCAGGCATTTGGTTAAGACCAGACATAACCAACAATGAACAAAGGGCACCCGCTTTCCCTCCCCTTCCTCCCAGAACTCCACCAGAGTGCTCTGGACCTGTTGTGCCATTTGCACGGTTGCATTGTTATACTGTTATATTATTATTATTATTGTTATACTGTTTATTATACTGTTATTCTGTTACAACCACTGTTATTATTGTATGATTATTAATGAATACTGTTCTATGTATTGTTTATAAGTTTAATGTAAACCGCCCTGAGCCCCCGGGGAGGGCGGTATAGAAATATAATAAATAAATAAAAATAAAATAAATAAACAAAGCGGAGTTGGCAAAACTACAGAGGGCAGGGCTATGAACTGTTTCATGCAGAGAGCATTGCAGCATAGTTTTTCAACAGACTATATTCAATGCAGAATGATGATTGTAATATAATAAAGCGGTCTAAACTGGTTGTTTTTTAAACTGTTTTACTTGGCTCCTTGCAGAATACTTCCAGGACTCTCTTTGCTTAACTTCTCCCCTTCTAGATAAATATGAGGCAAATTATTTTTTTTCCTTTCTTTCTACTGCATCTGAAGAAGTAAGCTCAAACTCAAGAAAGTTCATGCTGGAATAAATGGTGCACGTCTTTATGGAGCCACTGGACGTTTGTTTTGTAAGACTGTGTGAAAACATCTGTATGCAAAATAACATCAATAAAGATTACACCCAAAGAAAGACTTTGAAAAGAGTGACTGTCCAGTTTGCTTGCTATTCAAACAAGTGGCTGTGGAGCACTGCACAAAAACAACAGGTCTATGAAGGAAGAGAAAGAAGAGAAGCTGGCAATGCACCTGCATGAAATGCAGTACTACCTTGTACAATACTGCCTGAGGTTGTAGAAAATAACTACTGAATTGGCTGAAACTGCTCACAAACAGACTAGCTTCTCCAAGACTGTCTCTCTGCTCATGCCTAGAGTAGAGGAGGAGGAGGAGGAAGTGGAAAGCTGGCTTTTTATACCCCACTTCTCTCTTCAGTCACCATGGCTGGTGGTCACTGAGGACCTCTCTTCTATGAATCTATACGGCCCGATGACAGTCACTAGTGATAACATATGGTCATCACTATTTCCACTGGCAGTGAATTGCAGATGGCAGTAAATAAGGGCGCTTTCTATCTCCATGGCAGATGCAAAGACCAAGTTGCTATGCTAGATTTTTTAATATTAGTTTTTTAGTAGCTTAGGTTCACAATCTGGATATTGCAAGACACTCTGTTCTGCTTCCACAAACATGGATATACTTGATGACAGTTATAATTTGGAATGGAGTTAGTGGGTAACAAACACCATCTTCATAAAATTTTAACACACCTCTTCCATTTTTGTCTTTTTCCCTGTATCAATTGCAATAGAGTCAATGAAAGCTTATGCAAGCATAAATCTGTCACACTTTAAAGTACCACAAAACTCATTTTGTCTTTTTCTGCACAGATTAACAGAGCCACCCTTCAGGAATTTCTCAGCTTTGAAAATAGCATAACCATTTAAAATGCTTTTATTACATCTTCATTTCAGACTTACGCTGGACCCTGACCAAGTGTCTCGGGGCTAATTCACATGACCCTTTTTAATGTGGTGAATTCCAAAATTTGCATTCCCTTTGAATTCTGGCATGCCAAGCTAGCTTGTTTGATGATATGAGATCACACATTCTGCAAAACTGAGCATCACTCCCATGCTCTCCCCCCCCCCCCAAAGGCTTTTCGCTGTATGCTGACATGATCCATGGCCCTTAATTCCAGCTCATCAAGTTCCTGCTTGTCTAGAGTCCAGCTGCTGTAGAGTTTGTATTCCTCATTCTTGGGCTATTCCAGCAGATTAAGGAATCTCCAGGGAAGAGATAACCTTCTCATTGGGCTGACTGCTCTGCCCTTAGCTTGTTGCTGGGCTCCATATTTTCCCCTTGAGCCTCTTTCTGCCTTTTCTTGTCAGGCTTTCCCATTTGAATCTTGCCAAGCCTCCAACCTTTCCCCAACCCATAAATCTCTCCTAGAAAAGAAAGCCCTTTTGATACTATACTCTTGGAGACTGTTTGGTGCCCTCCTGCTGCTTCATTTATAGTTGCTTTGGTTTGACCAGTGTGGATGAAGAGCTCCATTGAATGGTTCAGAATAATATTAGCTTTTTAGGGAATGCTTAGATTGGTTCTGAATTGCATCACAAATATTTTGTGCACAGTCATTTCTTCAATTGTTTCTCTCTTCATCCACATCCACTGCCCACCCAATCCACTCAAAAGAAGAAAAAGGTGGCACTTACCCAAATTCTCTTAATCCTTCTGGAGTAGAAGGATAGGGGAGAAGCTGGGTTACTTGCCTCTGTGGGATTCTAGCCCTGCCTGTTTTTTTTTCCTGTTATATTTCCCAAACTGCTCATGTTTGTGATTATTCATATTGTAAGCTGGGTCAGAAACATATCATGAATTCACACATTTCCCCCTGGAAGCTGCAGTTGGATCCGAGCATAAGCCAACATGATGAGCACTCTCAAGTATGTTATTCCAAAAGGGCTTCAAACGTCTCTGATTTTAGGGTAATATGTGACCTGTTCTTGATGAACCTCAGCCATATGGAATTCCATCAATGCACCAACAGTAGCTGTCCAGCAAGCTGCCAGACCAATTGCACCGATGCAAAAGTGTTGAAAATATCACTCCTTTCTTCATGAACAAATTATCTGTAAGATCATATGGAACACTTAACTTGAGCAAAAAACAAAGTGAAAATCATTTGATTTAATGGGTTTTGTGTTTAGAATATTGGCTTGGGATCTGGTAGACCAAGGTTCAAATCTCCACTCTGCCACGAAGTGTTCTGGGTGACCTTGGACCAATTGCACACGCTCAGTCTTGGGCCAATTACTACCTCTCAGAGTTCTTGCGATGATTAAATAGAGGAGAAGAGAATGGTGTACATCACTTTGAAATCCTTGAAGAAAGGGCTGTATCAACAGGGGCATCACATCAAAATCACAAGATGTCATAGTCCCATTGTATACGGCACTGGTCAGACCACACCTGGAGAACTGTGTGCAGTTCTGGAGGCCTCACTTCAAGAAGGACGTGGATAAAATTGAAAGGGTACAGAGGAGAGCGACGAGGATGATCCGGGGCCAAGGGACCAAGCCCTATGAAGATAGGTTGAGGGACTTGCGAATGTTCAGCCTGGAGAAAAGGAGATTGAGAGGGGACATGATAGCCCTCTTTAAGTATTTGAAAGGTTGTCATTGGGAGGAAGGCAGGATGCTGTTTCCATTGGCTGCAGAGGAAAGGACGCACAGTAATGGGTTTAAACTACAAGTACAATAATATAGGCTAGATATCAGAAAAAAATGTTCACAGTCAGAGTAGTTCAGCAGTGGAAAAGGCTGCCTAAGGAGGTGGTGAGCTCCCCCTCACTGGCAGTCTTCAAGGTTGGATACACACTTTTCTTGGATGCTTTAGGATGCTTTGGGCTGATCCTGCGTTGAGCAGGGGGTTGGACTTGATGGTCTGTATGGCCCCTTCCAACTCTTCTTCTTCTTCTTCTTCTTCTTCTTCTTCTTCTTCTTCTTCTTCTTCTTCTTCTATGATTCTTCTTCTTCATATGATCTGGGTCCAGCATATCTGAAGTATAACCTGTCTTCCTATGCCTCCCGGAGAGCTCTCCAAACACCAACAATTTGGTTACCTCTGACCCAAATCTGCCTGGCCTTGACCAGGACTAGTGCCTTTTTTAGTCCTGGCCTCTTCCTGGTGTAATGATCTCCCAAAGAGTTAAGGGTCCTGAGTTAGTCAGTTTCACAAGGCTTGTAAGACAGAGCTCTTCTGCCAGGTGTTTGGTTGAGGCCAGGACAGTGACATACTTCCTCTAGGGCCCCTCTTCAAAACTTTGATGTATCATGCTGTCAGAAGATCTCACCTGCAACTAGCTGCAATTAATATTGTATTTAAATTCTTTATTATGATGATACTGGGTTATTTTATGGGTTGTGTTAAGTTACAGATTTTATTTTTAAAAAATCTTGTAAGCTGCCATGAGCCAGTGACCCCAGGAGTGGTGGCATAGAAGTCCAAAGTCATACGTAAATAATAAGTGATAAGTGATGTGACACATGAATACATATAAAGCAGCTTTTGGTGTTGTAGCAGGAGGGGGAAGCAAGGAACATCCAATCCATTAATGAAAACCTTATGATCAGATGAAAGTTTTACTGGCTAAATAATTTGGATTCAGATCTTTGATTTCCCCGCTTGTTTGGAAATGGTAGTCTTGCTGCTCCCTTTCTGCTTAGTTTCCTCACCTTCTGCTCTGTTCTAAGTCAATATGTTCCATTCTTGACTCTGAAGGGACATTATAGATCAATATTTGAACTGGGATTTATGAACTCCGAATTGGGTTTCTGGGTCCTGAGGCTTAAGGCTGGACCCTTCTCCTCAGCCTTTGATGAACATTCAATTAATATCAATGGTGATCATTAAACTGGTCAGCAATTTGCCTCTTTAATTAAAAAGAAATGAGATCATTGAAAAGTAATGGAATATGGCTAATTTAATTAGATTTTGTTTTTTATCTTGTTCCTACCGTCCTAATAGCCATTAAGACTTTGCATATTTAGATGTCAAAAACCAATCTTCTCATTCAGATACCAAATGCACTTTGTAAGGATGGTGTTCTTCCCCCTCTTCTGTGCAGCATGGGATCAGAAAACAAATTGCCATTTTTTCTTCTGTTGTGACAGCTGGATAAGACAATTGCATAGCTTATGAGAATTTTGCCCTGCAGAAGCAAAGTTCTCTGCTGCCATACAAATAGCAATTGTGCAAAATGGTCTTTAGAACTCTTCAAGGCCAAATTTATACGTTGGGGAGATTTACTAATATTTAAAATGCTCTAAAGATGCCTCTGGAACACGGCTTTAAATCATCATTTTATTGAGCATTAACATTCTTATGTTCTGAACCTAGTAAAATCACTAGCAGATGCTAGAAGCTCCCTGCAAGCTAAAATAAATGAGATGAGGCCATTGCACTTTCGTCATATCTCAAGAAGACAAAACTCACTGGAAAAGACAATCATGCAAAGGAAAGTTGAAGGCTGCAGGAAAAGAGGCAGACCCAACATGAGATGGATTGAATCAGTCAAGGAAGTCACAGTCCTCCACATTTCCCACCGGACAGGCTGGATAGATAAGGCCCAAGGGCCATGTTGGGTGGGGAAGGCTGCTAGATCCCTCCATCCCCTCTGAGGAGAGGGAGGGTGGAGAAAAGGAAAGAACGCTAGATGCAAGGCATGGGAAGGTTTTGTGAGACCAGGTCCTGTTACTGAGGACTCCTCAGATGAAAAGCCTTGCCAGGAGTTCCCAGCTTCACCCAAGCCTCAGCTGGATGTTCAACAGGCAGAAATCTCTTATCAGCAGGAAGGAATGGAAATGCAGACAAACCAGGTCATAGATTCGAAAGTTGTTGCAGGAGCTCTTTATTTCTCAGCCCAACCTCCAGCTGCAGCTCCCTGCCTTGTCAGTCCACCTGGGTCATCTGAGCCAATTAATCAATGCTAGCTATGTGGTGGAAGAGAGCTACAGTCTAAAAGGCACCATGCCACATTAAGAAGACAGTAGCTGACTACAGAAAACTGTGAGTTATCACAGAGTGAGGCCTAAGAGACTGCTGACAGCCTATATTAGCTTGAGGCGGGAAGATCTGGGTTGTGGACCTGCTCCTTTTGCTGATTCCCTTGGACTGCCTGAATGAACCCTTGTTCTTGGTATTCTGTTTTTGAAAGACTGTTTCTCTTGCCTTCCTGTGTCAGCTCGTCTGTGCTTCATTCCAGCAAAGAGCTGAAACTTGAGACCAACACAGGATGCAAAGGAAGCAGCTGGCTTCCCTCCCTTGCCTGGGGGAGATAGAAGGTAGGTAGAGCCTGAGGATGGGGCAACTTATCAGCAGCAGGGCCTTTCAGAGAGGCTGGCACCTCTTCCACCAAACAAGCAGCAGTAAGATGAGAGGAGGACAGATAAGCCCTACAATTGGCTCTAATTGAGAGACTGCTCTCTCCCAGGGAGAGCCAATCAGGTAGCGTGTGAGTTATAATTTGAACTGATTTCCCCTCACTGGGACAGTGCTCTCTCCCTATCTGCACACAATTTGAACTGTTTGGCTCTCATTGGGACAGTACATATTCCCTGTCTGCACACAATTTGAACTGATTGGCCCTCATTTGGGAAAGTGCTCTCTCCCTGTTCTACTGCCTACAGAAGTTACATATGTCTGGGTACTGTTGACAATCTTTAGAATTCTTTCAGGATGCTTGTCATCTAAGTGGCCAGTGCTGATCATAGGATACAATGTTGTTTACTAGATGAGCTAGTACACTGCGAAATCAGTATGGGATGATCATCTTGGTCTTGGGGACTGCTTTTGTATTACTTGGCCCGGTCATTGTGGCATGAAATGGCCTGCACTCCTACATACTGTTGCAAGGGGGATTTTTCATGCAGGTCCATCATTGATCATCATCATCCAACTGGCAGAAAATGACTTACCTGCCACCAAGGGCTTGCATCTGCTTTGTTGCATCTCAACAGATTTGATTGTGCTGTGCCAGCATCTTCCAGGGGCACAGATCATATGGTCTGAATTCCTTCCACACTGCATATGTTAAGGGGCTTCATCCCCAGGCAGGATCAATTTGGCTAGATGTAGAGTCAACAAACTGTGGCAAAGTTGATTATAAGATGGGGCATTTTGTTCATCCATCATTCTGACATTTCTCATTGGCTTGAGGCACTTTATCTCAGAGCTGGGGTACATCTGTCACACTGGGGTTGTGACCTATGGTTGCACAGGATTGGTGATACCCATTTATTTATTTGTTGGTTTATTTGATTTATATACTGCCCCTTACTGTGATGCAGGGCTAGGATTGGGGCCTGGTAGGCACTCATTCTGAGGCAGTTTTGGCATGGGATGCAGCCTGTTGGGGGAGTCCAGTCTAAACAATGGACTCACCATCTTAGGGGCCTCTCTATGAGGTGTCATGGATGCAAGCTGGTGCCAGCCTGACTGGGGAGGCAGGTGGCTTGCATTGCCAGGTGGCCAGGGAACCAAACAGAAGCCTGTGCCAATTTAGGTCCCCCATGCTCTCCACTTTCCAAGAGGAATTCCAACAGGAAAGGGGAGTTGCATTCCAGGTTAAGATCTGGCGATGGTCTCCTAAGGACTCCACTTGGTTCTGGCAGTTGGCTGACTATCGGAAAAGGTTCTTTCATATCCTGTCAACACCCCTGCTGGAGTTCAATAAAGCTGTGGCCTGATTTAACCCAAAATCCTACGTTGCATCCACCTTACAGCCCCAAAATGCCATCCTGATAGGTAATTACTGGCTTACTAGTTGATTTGCTCTTTGTTTATATCATTGGCTGCAGATCTATACAATAACAAATGGACTATGAGGGAGGGAGGAGGAGGACTACCCCTAGGCTATGTGAGAATGCTTTGGTGTGACACACTACTGATTGCTTTGCATTAAACTGGACTGTAATATCACAATACGTGAAAAACAATCTGACAAACTGGAATCATATGTGCATCCATTCCTGTGAAGGCATAACATGCAATATTAGAATGTGTTTTGTATTTCTCAGTGCCTAAGTAGAATTGGGGCTAGTTCATATCCAGGTTTTTTTAAATTATTAATTCTACGATCTGACAGGATCAGGCTAACCTGGGCATCTAGATCAAGGCAACAGCTGTATCCATAGATTCACAATAGACTCAAAACTATCTCTGTGTTCATAACCAGTAATAGACAATAAGGAAAATCAAAGTGGGGATGAGCAATTGGGATGTGAGTGTCCTGCATAGTGGAGGGGATTGGACTAGATAACCCATGAGGTCCCTTCCAACTCTATGATTCTATGGGGAGAGTCAACCATTACTATCATACAGTAATGCCTTTACTTGTCATACAGTAATGCTTTATCATACAGTAATGCCATTACTATCATACAGTATTACCCTTTCAATCCACATTTGATGAGGTAAATGGTATAATTAGGCACAAACCGGGAAAATGCATTTCAGTTTGTGGTGTGCTCAGTTCACAAACCAGGAACTGTCATGAACTTTGTGACCTTGTAGAATGCCTCCCCAGCATGCTAGAGATGCCATACTCAAAAGGAATCCCATGCTGACTCTCTTCTACTTGTCATCCAAGTTTGGTGAAGGTTGAATTTACAGCATGTGAGCTATGATTCCCCAAATAAGTTGTCCCCAGGAAAATGTTTTATGGGGAAATGACCACCTGCCATAGCCCTGACCTGGCTAGCTCTGGCAAGCTATATCTTGTCAGATCTCAGGGCTAATCAGGATTGATCCTGGATATTATTTATATGGGAGACCTCCAAAAAACAGCTCAAAGAAAGACAAAGGAACAAATGATGGGTGGGCTCTCCTTAAACAAGAACTATTGCATGCTCAAACCATTACTATTCCAGCAAAATGGAAACATTGTAGGGGATCCAAGAATCCTATTTGAGTGAACAGAGAACTTCAGGAGGAGCTAAGGAAGAATAATGAAATGTTGAAGAAATGGAGAGAAGGACAAACCTCTAAAGAGAAGGATCTGCAAGTTACAAGGCACTACAAGTCAGCTATCAGAGAGGCCAAAACTGGGAGTAAGAGTAGTTCAGCTGCTTAGGGAAGTAGTGAGCTCCCCTTCACTGGCAGTCTTAAGCAGCAGCTGGATAGATATTTATCAGGGATGCTTTAGACTGCTCCTACATTGACCAGGGGGTGGGACTAGATGACCCCTTCCAACTCTATGATTCTAAGGAACACTAGGGTCATGATGTGGAGGCAGACAACGACAAATCAGCTCTGAACATCTTTTGCCTGGCTTCCAGACAATTCTAGGATCCTGGCTATGTTGGCTATACTACATACATGCCAGTGAGTGAGTGAGTGCGTGACCACCTGTCATTTCCACAGAAAGCACTTTCCTGGAGCGACCTTCTTTGGGGAGCTATAACACGGACCTTGTAAATCCAATCAATAAACTTGGAGGGTAGGTAGAGGAGAATCAGCTAGAAATCCTCTGAATTTTGTTTCTCTAACTTGCACAGGATCTATTCTATACACTGCTGAACATCCTGAACCTGTGCCTGTCAAAATGACTGACATTGATAGGGGGGCAAAACTTTAGGTGCATGTATAGGAGCATCAGGGACTGGTCCCCTGTAGCTTTGATGTCTTTAGCTTGCACAGGATCCATTCGATATATTTTTGAACTTCTTGGACCTGTGCCTGTCAAAATGATTGCCTATCACTGACAGGCAGTCATTTTGATAGTTGTGTGTTCAGGAGCATATAGAATTGACCCAGTGCAAGCTAAGATGTCAAAGCTACAGGGTACCTATCTCAGATGTGCCTCTATGCTCTCCAAGTTATGCTCCCCCCTCAACAATTGCTTTGAAGTTGGGTAAACATTTAGATTGGGTGGAGACAGCCTGTCTGGAAATGTATCTGTTCACAAACTGACATGAACAACCACAAACAGATCAAAAGTTCATAAAACTTTCATGCCAGTTGACCTGCTACATACTTCACAACCACAAACCACAAACCAACCAAAATTCATCACTAACTTTAGTTCATGATCTGGTTTATGCCCATCCCAAGTAAATGAATCATCAGCAGAATGTTGAGCTGAGCACATTTGGTGCATGGGCTCATATGGACAGAAACAGCTCTATGAGTGCTTGGCTGTGAATGGCTTTCAGAGTTCAGACTGCCCCTTACAATGAGCACAGAAACAAATTGGTACCTTGTTCTGCTGGTGTAGAATTCTGTCATTTTACAGTATCTGATAAAAGATGAGCTATGACTTCTCCACAAGCAGGAGCACCAAAGTTGTCTTCGAGAGTGGATTCATTACATCATCAAGCATGGAAGATATTAAACCATGAATGGACAGGACAAAGTCAGACTGAAGGAAGGAGGGACTGTGCAGGAGATGCCAATGAAAAGACATTTCTAAAACAAGTCCAATCTGATTTTTTTTCAGTAGGATCCCAAAGGTTTTCTACCCAGTCAGAGAAAATAACTTTATCACAGGTAAAACATTCCCTTCCAGAACTTTCCAACTAGCATTCCCAGCTAGCATCACTTGAATCTTGTCTTAATTCAGTATCAGTTTCTTTTTCCTCTTCTACATGACTTTAACTTCCCGGAGCTTTCAAGACAATTCCAGGCAATGGATGACAGATTAAAGAATGACCATCAGAGCTGTACATTTCAATAACTACACATCCTCAAACTTGGTTATGCAAGTATATATCTGATCTTTCAGATTTGTCAGTGGATATGTGTGTGTGAAGTACTGTCAAGTTTGCAGATCACTTATAGTAATCCTATAAGGTTTTCAAGGTGAGAGACGGACAATGGTGGTTTGCCAATGCCTTCCCCTGGAATTTCTTGGTAGTTTCCCATGCCAATATTAATCAGATGAGGTCAGGATCCATGTCAGCATCCAGGTCAGGATGTTACCAATTGATAGGTTAAAAATAGGAAATCAAAAGTCAGCCTTCTACATCAGCTTCCAAATTGGCTGGGAGCCTTCCCAGAAATTTCTACAGGATTCTGATCTGGTTGATGAATTTGTTTACTGGATGAACATCTTGTAGAACAGGCTGATCAGTCATGAAATTCAAGTAACAGCTGCCAAAATACTTCAATAGGAAAGGGAACCACCATTTACCGAAACAGTGTGAGAAGCATGAGCAAATTCCCCGTTGGCAAATGTATACACACAAGGTGGAGTAGGACAATTCCTTTACATAAGTTTCTGTTGGGATTTTTTAAAGGCAAGGCTAGGCAAGTAGCTAGGCATGGCTAATTTCTTTCATGGTTTACACCAGTAATTCCCCCTTACCTGCAGGGTGCAGCCAGACACAAAATGGTTGTCATGAGGTCTTTGACCTATCTTTAAACCGCCCGTGGCGCCACGGGCGCCACGGACTAAATAATTCGTTAAGGGATCTTGAGATGGGATTTGTCCATGATGAGGAAGGGTCCGGATTGGACCCTTCCTCAGGACAGACAATCGGAGGGACCAATCGGCAGGTGCGAAGCGCCTGCCGATTGGTCCCTCCGATTCCCAGCCCCAGTAATTGTGAACCGCGCGCAGCGCGGCTCGCAGTTGCTCCTGGCCTGACGCGCCGAGAGGCGCAAAGCGCCTCTCGCCGCGTCAGCCAGCTACCTGAGGGTGCCCCCGGCAGCCGTGCAGGGCGCGGCTGCCGGGGGCCCCCTGCCCGGCGGCCTGACGCCCGGCGGCCCAGTGGCCTTCCGGGGCCTCCCTGCCCTCCTGGCTGCAGAAGAAAACAAAGAAGAACAAAAGAAAACTTGGAGGAGCAACTGAAAGGGAAAAAAAAAAGCTGCTGAAAAGCCCCCAAGAACCGCATGAGAAGCCGCCGAGGAGCGCCCCTCCTCCGACGCGTGCGCACAGCGCGCCTTCCGGGGCCTCCCTGCCCTCCGGGCTGCAGAAGAAAACAAACCTCTGAGTAGCCACGGAGAGAGAGAAAAAAAACCAGCCGAAAAACCCCGACGAGCCGCCCTCCTGGCTGAAGAACAAAACTTGGAGGAGGAACTAAAAGAAAAAAACAACGCAGCTGGAAAGCCCCCAAGAACCGCATGAGAAGCCGCCGAGGAGCGCTCCTCCTCCGACGCGTGCACACGGCGCGCCTTCCGGGGCCTCCCTGCCCTCCTGGCTACAGAAGAAAAAAAACCTCTGAGTAGCCACGGAGAGAGAAAAAAAAAACCAGCTGAAAAGCCCCCAAGAACCGCATGAGAAGCCGCCGAGGAGCGCCCCTCCTCCGACGCGTGCGCACAGCGCGCCTTCCGGGGCCTCCCTGCCCTCCTGGCTGCAGAACAAAAGAAAACTTGGAGGAGGAACTGAAAGAAAAAAACAAAGCAGCCGAAAAGCCCCCAAGAACCGCATGAGAAGCCGCCGAGGAGCGCCCCTCCTCCGACGCGTGCGCACAGCGCGCCTTCCGGGGCCTCCCTGCCCTCCTGGCTGCAGAAGAAAAAAAACCTTTGAGGAGCCACCAAAAGAAAGAGAAAAAAAACCGCCGACAAGCGCCACCGAGCTGCGTCAGCAGCCGCCGAGGAGCACCCGTGAAGAGCTGCGGAGGCGCCACCAGCCTCCTCTTACAGGTAGCTTCAGCCCCTCGCCTGTGCCTCGCTCTGTCCCCGCTTGCTAGAGCCCATTGTATTCTTTATACAATGGGCTTTTTTTACTAGTAATAAAATAACACTAGAAGAGCTGCTGCTGAAACAGACCAGTGGTGCATCCAGCCAAGGAACCTTTATCTATTTTAAATAAATAAACCTGTTTCACACAGCTGCCTTGAAGGACCAACAAACGGCACGAAAGCCAAGGCTTTCTCCTGGTGTTACCTTCTACTATTGGTATTGAGTGATTTGCCATCCCTGAGAATATATATTCTGTCTAGTGGCTGCAGTTAGTAGTCAATGCATATCGCTTAGGAATCTGTCTAGCCACCTTTTAAAGTAATCAATACTCATGGCCATCACTATATCCATTGGTCATGAATTCCACAATTTAATTACTCATGGAGTAAAGAAGCATTTTCTTTTTTCTATCACCCCCCCCCCAGCCTTTTCTAAATTTATCATCTTCTGAGTGCAAACATTATGGAAGAAAGAAAAAAAATGTTTTCTCGATTTACTTTCTATACCCTGTGCATAATTTTACAAACCCCTTATCACGAATCCCTTTAGCTGCCTTTCTTCTAAACTGAAATATTTCAGACTCTTTAAATCTTTCCTCACCAAATATTTGCTCCAAGTTCCTAATCACCTTTATCTCCCTATTCGGTGCTTTTTTAAAGATTGGTGACCAGAACTTCATGCTGCACTTCAAAAGAGGATTCATCATAGATCTATGCAAAGACATTACATTGCTGTCTGCTTTATGTTCCTTTCCTCATAACCCTCAGTATGGACTGCTGCCACATGCTGAATCAATATTTTAATCTACCTATATATAAGAATATCAGAAGAACCCTGTAGTCCTGTAGTCCAGCATCCTGTCTCATATAGTGGTCAACCAGTTCTTCTGGAAGGCCAATAACAGAAGATAGAGGTTGATGCCTTCTCCTAATGTGGAATTCTGGCTTTGATATTCAGAGGTTTGCTGCCCCTGAATATAGAGGTTCTCTTTAATCACAATGGTTAGTAGCCATTACAAGACCTATCAGCCATGAATCAGTCTCCTCCTCCTTTAAAGCCATCTATGCCTCTGACTATCACTACATCCTTTGGCAGTGAATTCCATATTTTAATCAATTGTGTAAAGATTTAGTTTAATAAGTTTATTGTATTGGCCATCAGCCATCACAATTATATGAAAACAGGGTCATACAAAATTGATATAACCAAACAAATGGTATGTAACAGTATGCATAAAATGGACAAATCTAAAAATAGTGTGATCAATAAAATACAGAAATAAAATTGGCATTTTAAGAGACCATCAAGCACTAGAGGTACTGTTTGCATCAATTGGCCCTAGTTTTCCTGACAGCCAGTGTAAAAAGTGCCACTCTAGTGGAGACATCAGGATCTTTGTCTGACAGCAAAAAGGTCAAGTTCTCAATTTTTGTGGTGCCCCAGGGCAGTAGTTTCCTAATAAGTTTGTTTCTCAGGTCATCATAGAGAGGACAGTCCAGGACATAATATATGGGGTCCTCAATTACCATATTGCCACAGATACAAAGCCAGACTGAAACAGGGGAGTAAAGAAATCTACCCCTGCCGACTGCAGTCGGCATTGCTTGGAACCTCAGATAGGTGAATGCCATCCTTAAGGTTTGAGCTGATATTTTGGCTAGATAAGCAGATCTGAGGTGGTCCTTTTTAAATAATTTTTAGAAAGGTGCTACTTTAGATTGAGCAATTGCCCCACTATCAATTGCTGCATCCATATGATAGATCCAGTCCCTTAAGTAATTTCCTGATCCAGTAGTTCTTATTAGGTCATCAAGGACAGAGTATTGTGATCAAATTATGCTTACTCAAAGCAGGCCTTATCTCGTTCCAGTAATAGAAGCAAACTCTGTCCACTAAGGCAGTGGTCCCCAACCCCCGGTCTGGGGACCGGTACCGGTCTGCTGATCAGTCGGTACTGGGCTGCGGCTCCTCCTCGTCCTCCTCCCCAGCTGCTGCCTCAGAGGCTGCCCTGCTACTCTGCTCACCTTTGGTCCTCTCCAGCGGCCACCATGGCTGGGGCTCCCACTCGGCATGGCACTGCGCAGCTGCTGCTGGCAGGGTCGCCCGCAGGAAACTCAGCCCTCATAAGGGCTGCTGGAGAACCCATTGGAAGAGTAAGGATTCTTCTCATGGAGAGTTTTTGAGCTCTTTCTAGGTTAGTCAGAATTTGGTTCCCCTCAGCCCCAGATTTCAACAGACAGGGAATCACTTTTCTGGCAAAGTGGCTGGATCCACCAGGCAACCCCCTTTGAAAAAAATAACTATAGCCCCCAAGTTCTCAGGGCTTTCCAAGAGAACATCTCACTGAATTTTATACCTAAATATTTATAGGTACTACATTGTTCAATTGGTGTGCCCAAGATGTTCCAAGAAGTGTTTTTTGGTCGCTTCCTAAACACCATCATCTTGGTTTTCTAATAGTTTATATTTAACCTGTCCTCCTTACAGCATAATCCCAAATTTCTTCAAACAAACTCTATGTAAAGAAGTTTTTCCTTTTGTCTGTCCTGAATCTACTGTCCATCAGCTTCATTGGTGGCCCTCATGTTCTCATACTTTGAGAGGGAGAATAAGTTTTGTCAACTCTCTCTAACCCAGGCATAATTTATAAACCTTATCTAAACTGAAAAGTCACATACTCTTTGGTCTTTCCTGACAGAAAAGCTGCTCAAACTTCCTGATCATTTGGGTTGCTGTCTTCTGTACTTCTCCCAGCTCTGAGATGCCCCATTAAGATATGATGACCAGAACTGCATACTGTACTCCACACCATAGATCTATACAAAGACATAATATTAGCATTTTTATTTTCACTCCATTTCCTAATAATGTTAAACACAGGGTTTGCCATTTTCAATGCTGCAGCACACTGGACTGACACTTTTTTTAGCTACTATGATGGTGTGGTGTGGTGGTTAGGAGTACGGACTTCTAATCTGGCATGCCGGGTTCGATTCTGCACTCCCCCATATGCAGCCAGCTGTGTGACCTTGGGCTTGCCTCAGCATTGATAAAAATGATCTGACTGAGCAGTGATATCAGGGCACTCTCAGCCTCACCCAGATCACAGGGTGTCTGTTGTGGGGAAAGGAAAGGGAAGGTGACTATAAACCACTTTGAGCCTCCTTCAGTAGAGAAAAGTGGCATATAAGAACCAACTCTTCTTCTTCTTCTGAGATCTACTATGACCTCTTTGAGAAGAGGTCTCACTATTAGCATATAGACCCTATTTGCATATATTAGAAGTTGGGATTTCTTTTCTTTCAGTCCATGTCACTTTACACTTACCAACTGACCTTCATTTGGCACATTTTTGCCCACTCATCCCATCTGTGGAGATCTTCCTGGAGTTCTTCACCATCATCCTTGGTTTACATCATCAATAATTTTGTGTCATCTTCAATCTTGATCACTACACTGCTCCTCTTTAGTTCCAGACTATTATGAATAAATCCTTGTGGGATCCCACAGCTTACTTCCCTCCATTGTGAAAATTGTTTATTTGTTTCTACTCTTTGTTCCCTATAATTTAACCAGTTTTTGATCTACAAGAGAACTCACACTTTTACTCCATAAAATCAGAGTCCAGTAGCACCTTTAAGACCAACAACGATTTATTCAGGGCGTGAGCTTTCGAGTGCAAGCTCTCTTCATCAGACTGCACTCAGAAGCTCACTCGCTGAATAAATCTTTATTGGTCTTAAAGGTGCTACTGGACTCTGATTTTATTGTGCTACTTCAGACCAACCCAGCTACCCATTTGAATCTATCTTTTTACTCCATGTTTGCTCACAGATATCATGAGTGAGGTGATTTGTTAGAAGCCTTTTGAAAGTCCAAGTATATAATGTCTACTGGGTTACCATTATTTACATTGTTCATTTATCAAAAAACTCCCAAAGATTGGTGAGGCAGAACTTCCTTTCACAGCTTCTATTAATTTGCTCTGAAACGGACATTAGACTAACTGACCTGTAATGTTCTGTTTTACCTCTCGACCCTTTTTTAAAAATCAGTGTAATATATGCTACTCTTTGATCACTATCCAGTACAGTCTCTGAGTTGTAAGTTACACATACTAGTTACCAGATCATCTCACATTTGAGCTCCTTAAGCTCTCTGACATCCACCCCTTATTTAGATAACAGGGTCAGCCCTAGCTAGAATTTGGATGGGAGACCTCCAAGGAATACCAGAGTTGTAACATAGTGGTAAAGGTAAAGGTATCTCCTGTTTTTCTGACCCTTGTCATGTCTGACCCTTGGGATGACGCCCTCTAGCGTTTTCTTGGCGTACTCAATACGGGGTGGTTTGCCAGTGCCTTCCCCAGTCATTACCGTTTTACCTCCCAACAAGCTGGGTACTCATTTTACCAACCTCAGAAGAATGGAAGGCTGAGTCAACCTTGAGCCGGTCAGAGCTTCAGACAGCATATCGGCTGCCTTACCTCCCTTCAAAGGCAGACAACCTCTCAATGATACATCTCTTCTCAACTCAATTTGATGCCATTTTTCAGATTCTCTTCCTGAATATAGTGGCTGTGGAATGGATACATGTCCCACACTTTCCATAGTGAAGACAGATGCAAAATTCCATTGAACTTCTCTGCCATCTCTTCATTATCCACTAGCAATCAATTTACTTTTTGTTTACACCAAGGCCCAATTGTTTATCTGGCTAGTTTCCTGCTCTGACTATAGATAAAGAATGTTTTATTGTTTATCTTAGTGCTTTTAGCAATACGCTCCCCATATTTTATTTTTACATGCCTTCATATTAACTTACACTTAACTTACAGCCAGTGGTCCCTTCTGTTCAGTTCATGGGTGCTGACCTTCTGCTTTTTAAAGGAAGCCATTTTGCTTTTATAGCCTCTTTGATCTGCATTGTTAACCATACACTGTACAACGTATACATTGTGATCCCAAGTTCATTTTGCTGGAAAAGGCAATGTCGGTTGTACAAGCAGAAAAGGAAGGGCCTGCAGCAGCAAGTAGACAATTAGATAGGATAGTGAGGTAAGCAGGGTGTGGTGATAAAGAACAGTGGTCTCTAGTCTCCTCCACTCCTCCACATGCTGTCAGCTGGCTGACTTTGGGCCAGTCACAGTTCTCTCAGCCTCACCTACCTCACAGAGTGTCTGTTGTGAGGAGCAGAAGGGAAGGTGATTGTAAGTTACTTTGAGACTCCTTTGGGCATTAAAAATGGGGGTATAAATATCAGCTTGTCTTCTCTCCTGTTAAGTGTCATCCCTTGTCTTTCTCCAGATTGCTAGTCTCCTGGTAATTTGCTCTTTCTCCTTGGAAGTGCCACCCTCAGTTTTACCCTCTCTCCCAGCTATTGGAACCTATCTCTATCTCTTGTCTTTCCTATCAAGTATATTCATTCTTAAGTAAATCTTTATCTACTGTTTAATCCAGCGGTGCATCATTGCTGTGTGCACTTTTTCCTACCTAGTTCAAATCCTATCAGCAAATATTTAAAATGTTCTCTTTTTCTTCCCCTTCCCCTTGCCTTCATTGAATTTCACTTGACACATCCAATGTAGAGGGATCCTTTTTGAGCTCTTCAAACTCTGCTAATGTTGAATGAACACATTCAATAGCACCCATCACTTTGTGGGACCTTACTGCTCCTTTCCCTCTGATGAGAGAACTGTTCATTTATCTCTACCCTCCCTAACAGCCTCATATTCCATGACTGCTAAGCTTACACAGGAATCTTTGGTGATGTTCTATGCAAAGCATCCTCCTATGATGGAGATAACAATTGCCAAATATGTGTTCCCTGCAAACACAAAGGTGATGTGATGTTTATACTGCTCTCCTGAATTACCTCCTTCTCCCTTAAAGTTGGAAGGAGGCAGCCATGTTTCTTTGCTTTGGAGAAGAGGTGCTTCAGGGAAGAAGGACATGAGCAACAGAAAACACATATACGGTACCACATGCGGGGGTTACAATGCTTTATATTCACAGATATGAAGAAAACTTCAGTTAAGTTTCCTAGAATTCTGTTCTTTATGTCAGACATGCTAACACAAATAATTCCAAGAGCTAAATCCACAGAGATGGGTAATCAGCCTATCAACTGGGTCACCAACCAAGAATTAGGGGAAACCTATTCAGGAGTGACTGGTCATACTGGGCAATCATAAAGCTAGATATGGGATTTATTTTCATATCTTTGGGTTCCATTTCAATAACTCTGCTTATCTGATACTGTGATCCCATTCAGAATACTTACTTGTCCCCTTAAAGTTTTTTTTTTAATTCAGAATGCTGAATTTAGTCCAGCAAGGTTCTGCATGCCATTATTTACGACACAATGTAAGCCACTCCACATAGATCTTATGAACAGATTTACCATCTGTTTAGAAGATGGAGAGAACAAGCTGAAAAAGAAAAATGAGCTCCATCTGTCTAGAAGTGCTGCAGGGTGGCCATGTTAGAATATTTGGCAGAGGATATGTTTAGAATTAAGCACTCTGAGTTTATATTTCTGAAATCTGTTTGCAGCCCTATTTCACTCCATACCATACTCTTGAGATTCATTGAGTGGAAACTTTATGCAACACTCTTTTGTCACAGGCATGGACTACAGCAGACAGCATCTCATCATGTATCTAAGCTGGTTTAACCCTGCAACTATTCCTGCAAACGGTAGCACATAAACAGAAATAGCCATCATCAGAACTCCTCTGGAAAGCATTAAGTTAGATTCCACCTGTCCAACTGGGTGCCACAGAAGTGAATACACCCCACCTACCTTGTAATTTGGCCTGTCAATTTTCTGGGACTGATTTCAAATAAGGAAAGAATGGAGTGTTTCTAGGTGTGTCTGAGACAGGTGTTGGCTGAGCAGAAGTGTGAGGATAGGTAAGAAATGGAAATACTGAGACTAACCCAAGGCAGACAATGAAACAGAGGTTTACCAAGTATAGGAATGGATCCTGCATTTAGATCATGGAAATTTTAATGGCAACCAGTTCATCCAGTACCAAACAGCCCATAGAGTAATTAGTGGAGGTCCTTGATTAATGGTCTGAATGCCTGCAACAGGGTGAGGTGAGTGTCCTTCCAGATGGGTGGTTCTGGGGACACCTAATACATTCCATTTACTGTAATTGATTAGACACTATCCTGTTTCTTCTGTTCATTCAGTTTCTTCTGTCTCAGTAATAGCAAGAGATCTGTTTATTTGCCCAGATATACTGAAATTGGCATTGATATTGAGATGGGTGAAACATGAACAAAATGGCCTGTCTGAATTCTAAAGCCAAGGTGGTCCACCAGATATTCCAATTCTGGATCATGAATGCTTTGAACATACATGTTTTCGCTGCTGCCTGGGAGCTGTAATTTGATCCAAGAATTCCACCAACTGGAAAATGCACATCAAAACACTGGCCAGACAAAAGAAAAACATTAATATGAGATGTAAAATGATGATACTGGATTGGCTCTTTAGTATCACACAACTCCCTTGGTCAGGAGGATTATGGGCTGTTGTATCCTCCAAGTAGTTTCTGATCAGCAGTCCAGGTACTGTGTAGTTCTATGGACCTCTAAACTTCCAGTTTGATCCTTGTGATTCCTGACAGATTCCAGTTGACCAGTGCAACTAACTTGAATCCCATGGGGTGATAGCAGAGCAACATCTTCACAAAATTTAATTTTGAAACAGCATGCATCAGATTTATTATGGATCTGTGCATCCATATGATAATATGTGTGTTTACTAGCAATAGCATTTGTGGGTTACTCCTCTACTATGATAATTGTGAAATACTACCCCCATGGCATAGTTTGTTATTTATAAATTTATTATGGTATCTCATGATGTACAATGGTTTACTGGCCATACTAGGTGTCACATCATTGGGCCAACTGGAGACACAGACGTGGTCGTACAATGAGAGTACAGGAAATGTGCACCATCCACACATCATTGGATAATGTGTTACCATTAAGCTGTAGCAATCATTCCCAACTGGATTACCCTGTGTGGTCAAGCCAATCTGGGTGCAAATGATAGCTATAAGATGATGATAATACAATGTCCAATCATAGGAAAGGTTGTTTTGTTGAGTGCTGGTGCTAGTTATGGAATCAGAACATATTAGGACATGAGCTGCTTCAAATCAACTCAACATAGTGTCTAATACCATGATTCAGTATCACTGGACCACATAGCAAAAACAAGTTATTCTCTGCCATATTTAAAATATTAGAATTTTAATTATCATTTTGAGGGGACGTTCCCCCCTCATCTAAATAAAAGTTTTGTTGTGTGACTTGAGTGAAAAGTGTAGAAATCTAACACACATGCTTCACTGATTTTAATTCTAAAAGTTTTACACAAATATCAGCTAATTTATCATCATGACATCTTTGTCAAAGAATTATGGATTCATTAATTGTCTTTTACAGATTAGGGATTTGATTTTTTTTAAGTGTCTGTGCTTGATTCTGCTCCAAATGGACAGTGACTGTAACTTCATTCAAACATCCTAAGAGGATGAAAGTAAACTTCAGCTGTGCCACAAACACCATTCCTAATTTTACTATCCCTCCTCTTCCTCCTCCTGCCTCACTTCACTTTTGTGTAGTAACTGAGCTCCAGTTCACTGAGGTGCCTGCATTCAGTGTTTGATCAGATTTCTTGAGTTAGAGATGAACATAGAAGGAAGGACGTGATGGAACAGAGCAAAATGCTGGGTTCATGCCCAGTTGGAATTTAGTGGCAGCTTACCATGATGTTAAATGCAGTCTGAAACTCTAGCTCCATTAAATATATAGCAAAACTGCTGTAGTCTACATAAAAGATATATCCCTGAGGTTTTATCTAGTTGAACGGATTGGTCTTTGGAATGATCAATGGTAAGACTTTCTGCTGATGAATGCCTAAGTTCCACTTCTATATTTAGACCAAAAATGCCAAGATTATGGCAGAATTGATTATAGAGGATTGGAAATAATTTTTTTTCCCACCCTGAGTTAAAAAGTATGTCAACCTTCAGGAGCTATTTGTCTTTCCCCGGTTATTTCTTTAGCATGCTTGAACAAAAAGTCATCATTTCACAAGAAGGTGATTGGTTCAGTATAAATGTTTGTGGCTATTTGTTGTATGATTAAATAAGGCACCCTTTACAAGATTATGTTATGAAGAGGATGAAATAGAAAAAGTGTATGTTATGAAGAGAATAAAATATAAGAAGTGTGTTGGAATTTCACCATCCAAGAACATTATGGATATGAAACAATCTCTTAATCAACAATTATTGTTACAGTAGTAAAACATACTGGATTGGAAGCAGTGCAGCATTTCCATGGACACAAGGCCTGCCTGAAGTGCATGATTTTCTCAGCTCCTCCCTCCTACAGCGAATCCTTCCTCACCTGGATGGGGAAACAATTTGGGATGGAAATAATTTGGCGTGGGGGAGTATTTAGTCAGGAAGGAGGAGCCAAGAAAGAAATTGAGCTGGATTAACCATTGTTCTTTTAACTGACAATCTTTAGGCTGAACATAGAACTACAAGGCTTGTTGCAACCTCTAAATGAAGCCACTGTCATTGCCCTTTTCCCCCACCATCATGTTGTACATTGCCTTGCATTAAAAGCTTCAAATGATACCATTTTTAGAAACCATTTAGAGTTATTAGAACCTTGGGTGGGATCCAGCCTGCTTTTTTGCTTCAATCAATTCCGCTCCTTGATCCACAGGGCCTTTGTTGTTAAGGCCCCATGATCCCCAGCATGGTCAATTTATTTGTCAAATGGTTCTATTTTGTGCATCATCTGGAAACCTGGATCCAATCTGTTGTCTTAAAAAGCATTTCACACTTTTCAAATGAGAATATACTTTATCTTGCAATATTCACCCCCCCCCTTTTCTAATCTTTCCACTGAAAAATAATAGAAGGAAGTCATTGGCATAAACCATGGTTTCAAGGGTTTGTACAGCCTTCATTCAACATTCTACCCAAAGTTAAATCTCTCCAGTCTAGTCATTAAGCATTATTTTGCATTGTCCAAAATAATTAGTATTTCAGCTCAACCTTGCCTGTGTGGAGATCATGAGTCTCATCCTATCCTATCTTTAACCGCTCCTGAGGGCAGGCCCTGTCCGGGATGAGGAAGGGTGCCAATTGGCCCCTTCCCCTGGACTGACAAGCGGAGGACCCAATTGCACCTCCCGAATGGGCCCTCCACTTGTCAGTCCAGCCCAGAACCGCCAATCACCAGCCGCGTGGCTGCTGATTGGCTGTTTGCCCGGCAAGAACCAATTGGGAGGCGCAAAGCGTCTCCCAAACTGCCCCACCCCCCACAAGGGCAAATATTCACTCCACGGTGGCCATTCCTCTGCTGGCCGCCAAGAGCGAAGGTAGGCCCGCTGGCCCCCGGCGCCTAGTGGAAAAAGGCTCCCCAGGCCCCGGGGAGGCTGCTGGCTGGCTCACAGAGCCGGCCAGAACCCTCCCCGGGGCCTGGGGAGCCTTTCCCCTTTGAGGTTAACAGAGAAAAAATGCTCCCCAGGCCCCGGGGAGAACAATCCATGACTCAGTGAGATACGGATCGTCGTCCCCAGGGCCTGAGGAACATTTTCGCTTGGCCGGGGGGGGGGAGGAAAAACGCTCCCCAGGCCCCGGGGAGGACGATCCACGGCTCAGCGAGCCACCAATCATCCTCGCTGGGCCTCAGAAGCGTTTTCCTTCCCTCCCAAGTACAAACCCTCCCAAAACCCCAGGTAGCCTTTTCCCTTTGGGGAGGTTATGACTTCACAGCCCCCTGGGAGTCAGATCACCAGCTCGCAGAGCCAGCCCTGGTCCCTGGGGAGCCTTTTACCCAAGGGAGGGGAAATTCAGGGGGGGCAGCCCTTCCTACCCACCCAGGTAGCGCTGCCATGGCAGTTCAGAACAGCGAGGGCCTACTGTAATTTTTTTACAGAGGGCTTTATTACTAGTATAGAATAAAAATGTTTTAGGGGATAATTTCTCAGTTACAACATAATATTAATTTATATAATAATAATTTCAAAAATCAACAATTTTTTCTTGAAAATAGGCAAAGATGAGGGGAGAAATAGAGAGAGATGCATAAACTGAAGCAAACAGAACCTGCCTTCCAAGAACAACATGTGCACTCTGCAATATCAAATTGTTTGAGACAAGAGAGGGTATATGAGGACAGCTGGCTGCTTTATGAAGTCTGAACACAGAAATAAGAGCCTCCACCAGCAGCTGTTCTTCTGGGGTTATCCTTAGGGCAATGTAAACCCACCCTCTATATTATAGATGTGAACTTCTTTAACACTGTGCATTCTATAAATTCTTAATTGTTTGTTTATATATGTCCCACTTTTCTCCCCAATAAGAATTCAAAACATTTTGCAACATTATTCTCCTCTCCTTAGTGGTGCCAGGTCCCCTCTGTCCACCAGTAGAAGGATGAGAATAGGATTGCCAAATGCAGTTTGGAAAACTCCTGAAGATTTGGGGGTGGAGCCTGGAAAGGACAGGGAACTCAGAGGGACACAATGTGATGGTCCACTCTCCAAAGCATCCATTTTCTCCAAGGGAACTGATCTCTGTTGTCTGGAGATGAATTTTCCCACCTGGAGGCTGGCATTCCTACCCCTCCATTTTGTCCTCCCAACGGCAAGCTTGGGGGACAGAATAATACTAATTCTGACATAATAGAAAGTGTGGTTAAATTTCTGCAAGGTACCATGGAGTTGCATCCAGATAAGTGTTAGGTGCAACTTGCATGAATACTTCCCTTTGGGCTTTCTGCATCTATTCAGTCAATGTATCCAATTTTGTCTTTGACATCAGTTTACCCAAATAATTATTCTGATATTGTTTTATACACCAAGAAGGGATTTCTGATTCTGTTAAGGTTGAAAGAGTGTGTCACTACTCCAACCAGTGAACCATATTGGCTCAAATGTCAGTGCAGTATCTAAGGCAATGTGCAAATGAGAATCAAGATGAGGGTCCTCAAAGCCTGTGGCCATATATGGCGGAGTTACCAAGAGGTGACTCTTGGTGCTTGGGCTAGGTCTACTGTACAAGAAGGAACCACAGTCTGCAGACTGCTTGGGACAATTCAACAGCCCATAGCTTGGGTATGGCCTGGGGCCAGTACCCTGGGATGTGGGTGGTTTGCCATATTGGCAGCCCTTAAGGATGAAGAAGTACCACTTGGTTACCACTTGTCCAACCTCAGATGGTGGGAGCAATCAGATCAGGGTGTTCCCAGAAGACTGGGGTGTATGGATAGGTTTATATGATAGAAGGATGCTTAAGATATGTTGGTCTGAGACCATGCAGGACTTTCATGGTCAGTAAAAAGTGTCAGTAAAAGCAATACCACCTGCAAACTCATTGGGGGTCATTTTATGCCAGTGTTTAGCTGGGTTTCAAGCCTCTTTCAAGTTGCCTGGCAGATATGACAATGCTGATCCCCTCAGTTTCTTTTATCTGCCGAGTATTTAAGTCACAGCATTGTGCCGTTTTCTTTCCGCTATGTTCTGCGGTAGGAAAGCAGGCTTTAGCAAATCTGGCTTTGATATATTTTAAAACATGTTTTTCCCTGGATCTTGCTCTTAGGACAGACATTTTCAAGATGAGAGTGGGTGGAAAAATCCTTTACACCTGCAGGTACCCTGGATCTCTAACTGGGGATTCCTTTTTCCAACTACCTGCACTGTTATTACTGACCAGGTTGCCATAGCAATGTGTGCTCAATTTGAAGCGAACATTCTCACCTCCAATTACTACTGCTGATGAACACAGTAATTATCAGCACTTCCTAAGGTATACCCAAAATAGCAAAGACGACGGAAGGTATTCGTAGAATATAGAACAAGCTCTTTATAGACTGCCTTAGAAAATATGCACATGCATACTCACATTTGTCAGGAAAGCTCAGCTTGTCTTCTGTTGTTATGGATGAGATTGCTCAGGAGAAAGGTTATATTGGGACAGCATGCAGCAGTCGACTGCAAAAACACTCCTGTGCTGATGCACGTTGTGATTGATATTATTGAGGGGAAAATCTCATTAATGATGCTCGCTTCTTCCTTTAGCAGATGCTGGAAGAGCAGGTTCCAGCAGCTGTTCTTGCTTTGCCAATAACACAGAAATAGGGTTGGTCTACAGCACTAGGGACGGGGAGCTGATCTTCCCCCAGGCAAATAAACTGGGCAAATAAACGCTTTTTACAGCTCACCGCAAGTTGCACTTTCTGCCCTTCACACAGCTCTCAGTAGCCATGGAATGAGATGTAGTCTACCTAAAACAGTTGTTAAGGCCTTATTACTTTATGCCAATAAGAGTATTCTGAATCTGAATCTGAGGCCTTATTTCAAAGTTCAACATCTCTCTGAGAAAAGTCAAATGAGGTGTGCCAACATTAATAGAAATTCAGCAATAACTGATAGCCCAAGGGTACTTTGTTGTTGTTGTTAGGTGCAAAGTCGTGTCTGACCCATCGGGACTCCATGGACAATGATCCTCCAGGCCTTCCTGTCCTCTTCCATTCCCCGGAGTCCATTTAAGTTTGCACCTACTGCTTCAGTTACTCCATCCAGCCACCTCATTCTCTGTCATCCCCTTCTTCTTTTGCCCTCAATCGCTCCCAGCATTAGGCTTCTCCAGGGAGTCTTTCCTTCTCATGAGGCGGCCAAAGTATTTGAGTTTCATCTTCAGGATCTGGCCTTCTAAGGAGCAGTCTGGGCTGATCTCCTCTAGGACTGACCAGTTTGTTTGCCTTGCAGTCCAAGGGACTCGCAAGAGTCTTCTCCAGCACCACAGTTCAAAAGCCTCAATTCTTTGAAGCTCAGTGTTCCTTAGGGTCCAACTTTCCCAGCCATACATTGCAACTGGCTATACCATAGCCTTAACTAAATGCACTTTTGTTGGCAGGGTGATGTCTCTGCTTTTTAGGATGCTGTCTGGATTTGCCATAGCTTTCTTCCCCAGGAGCAAGCGTCTTTTACTTTCTTTGCTTCAGTCCCCATCTGCAGTGATCTTGGAGCCCAGGAAAATAAAATCTGTCACTATCTCCATTTCTTCCCCATCTATTTGCCAGGAATTGAGAGGGTCGGATGCCATGATCTTTGTTTTCTTGATGTTGAGTTTCAAGCCAACTTTTGCACTCTCCTCCTTCACTCGCATCAACAGGCTCTTTAGTTCCTCTTCACTTTCTGCCATTAGAGTGGTATCATCTGCATATCTGAGATTGTTGATATTTCTCCCTGCAATCTTGATCCCAATTTGTGACTTCTCTAATCCCGCCTTTCTCATGATGTGCTCTGCATACAAGTTAAATAGGCAAGGCGACAGTATACACCCTTGCCGAACTCCTTTCTCAATTTTGAACCAATCAGTGATTCCATGTTCAGTTCTCACTGTTGCTTCTTGACCTGCATATAAGTTTCTCAAGAGACAAATAAGATGCTCTGGTATTTAAGAACTTGCCACAATTTGTTGTGCTCCACACAATCAAAGGCTTTAGCATAGTCAATGAAGCAGAAGTAGATGTTCTTCTGGAACTCCCTAGCTTTCTCCATGATCCAGCGTATGTTGGCAATTTGATCTCTAGTTCCTCTGCCTCTTCGAAATCCTGCCTGTACTTCTGGAAGTTCTCGGTCCACATATTGCTGGAGCCTAGCTTGTAAAATTTGAGCATAACTTTGCTAGCATGAAAAATGAGTGCAATGGTGCGGTAGTTTGAACATTCTTTGGCATTGCCCTTCTTTGGGATTGGAATGTAAACTGTCCTTTTCCAATCCTGTGGCCATTGTGGAGTTTTCCAAATTTGCTGGCATATTGAGTGTAGCACTTTTACTGCATCGTCTTTTAAGATTTTGAATAGTTCAACTGGAATGCTGTCACCACCACTATCTTTATTGTTGCTCAGACTTCCAAAGGCCCATTTGACTTCACATTCCAGGATGTCTGGCTCCAGGTCAGTAACTACCCCATTGTGGTTATCAGGGATGTTAAGCTCGCTCTTGTATAGTTCTTCTGTATAATTTTGCCACCTTTTTAAATCTCTTATGCTTCTGTGAAGTCCCTAACGTTTTGGTCCCTTATCATACCCATCTTTGCATAAAACGTTCTCTTCATATCTCCAATTTTCTTGAAAAGATCTCTGGTCCTCCCCATTCTATTGTTTTCTTCTATTTGTTTGCACTGTTCAAAGGGTACTAGGTAACTCCCAAATTATCAGGAATGTTTATGCCTATTACCTCCAGCATCCAATACAAGTAATGGGCTATAGTTTGTTAATTCACCTTCTAGAAATCAGTTGACTAAGTAAAATGGAGTTTAACATTTCATGTATAATTGATGCTTTGCCTACTCTTCTGAAAAATAAAAAGCTCCCACCCCCACCCCCTCAAAATAAGCATGTATTCAAAGTACAGTGATGTTCAAAATGGACTACTTTGGTACTTCAGGATGCATTTAGAATCTCCAAGAAAAATGTTCTTGCTGTTATTCTCCATTAATATAATGGTATAATTAAACTGTTTGAGTTTGTTGCACTATTAGATTGATCAAGTGTAAGTTCTTCCCTTTCTAAATAGCCTCAGACCTCAGGGTTCTCAAGCACATGCAAGTCTGGAATCAGACTCACAGTTTTATGCTGTTGTCCCTGGTGGTAGCGTGGTAGTTCTTCTGCTTCTAAAGTCTGATGGCTGAGCATCCAACCAAGTCTCTTACTGAACAGGAGCTAGAGTGTTCAGTGAGCCAGTTAGGCCTTAATGGAGTATCTGAGGTAATGTGGAATGAAAAGTGGCACATCTAGGTAATATTTTATGTCCTACATGTGTATAGGGTTTGACAATGACATGTCTACTGACGAATCAAGTAGACATAGAATGATTCTTTCATAATTTTAGTTATTTCAAATTAGAGGCATTTGTATTGCTGGGAGAGACATGAGCAATGGGGGCAAGGACCAAGCATGCTGCCAGTGTGATGGTCTGACGCATGAGTAGGCACTGGATTTAATTGCGGTGTGACAGTCTGACCTTTGTAATGTGTTCAGAGAGAACATATGATCACTGTCATCACTTCAGAGCTGCCTCTCTCTACTAAAGTGAAGCTAAAGTACCCCCCCCCCTTGAATTCATATTAACTTATAGCTGCTCAGCGGGTTTGAACATATGTTCTGATTTTACTTGTTCCTTCAGAGATTCTCTTAAAAAAAAACTTTTTCCTTATTTTAAGCAAATTACAAATTCCGTGATAGGGTGGTATCACTCATTGGGGTGAACATTTTTAGCCACAGCCTCAGGCAAGAGTTGGTTATTCGAAATGAAAGGCTGTGATGTTGGTAGAACCATTAGACATGGGCTTGTCAGATTGTATTTGGTATAATCTGTGATACATCCCAGTGTCAGTCTTCAAGTAACAACATTAGAAATAATTACCTGAATTAGATTAACCGCATCCTTTTCCTATTTCTCTGTACTATTCTTTCAAACTTGGCAATATATTCTCCTTCCTTTGTTTTTATCAGAAGTTCATTCAAGACTCTGCTAGTTGAATGAGATGGAATAATTCACTAATAAAACTTGGTTGACTGGAGGGCAATTTATTTTAACCCTTATGTTAGACATGGTAACCAAAGCCTCTGCATCTCCCCATCATGGTTTTAATGTGTTCTAAGTTATTTTGGAAAATGTATGCCTCAGTTGTACTATGTTGTCATGAATTATAGATTTTGGAACTCATAGCATAAAGTGCATTTTGAAGTAGTATTAGAATGAGGCCCAATTCACATGAGATGAAGTTAACATGAGGTACCCTATATACTCGCATATAAGCCTAGTTTTTCAGCACCTTTTTCACACTGAAAAAGGCCTTCTCAGTTTATACGCGGGTATATAAGGTAATTAAAATAACAGCCTGCTCCAGCCAGCCAGTCATTACATTTTGCAAATCGGTACTGCAAACTGAGCTTGTTCTGGCAGCTTGTAGGACATCAACAGTTTGACTGAGGAACTCTGATCTTTTTTTCCTGTTCCCTTCAATGGCAAAAGGAATGGCAATGCTGGATGGGAGAGCCTGTGATGATTGAGCATTTCCCACCCTCAGCTTATAAATTTGCCCAGACTTTGTGGTTAAATTAGGTTCCTTGGCTTATATGTGGGTCGGCTTATATGCGAATATATATGGTAAGTTTTCTCGACCATTTGTGTGTGTGTGAAATGGATCAGTTTTGACTGAACTCCTATGGATTTACTATATATCCCATCATACAAAATGTTATTCAGTAAACTTTTCCAAGATATATTAAATTTTCACACATTCATACACATTCATGCACATTAGTTCCACATGATGATAATGTGAAGTTGCTAGTTATTTCCCCAACCCAGCTGGTTATTTTCCCAACTAAAAAAAAACCCCAAATACTGGGTAAACTGAGTTTCATTCAAACTTTTTTGAAGTAATAGTCACTCAAAGTACTACCCCTAGATATACTATGAGTGATATTTTGCATCCTTCATTGTTATGCTGTTTGTGTATAGCAGATTTCCAGCAAAATATTATCAAAAAGCAATCGAAGTGTTCTGGGAAGAGCACAGTACTGGGAGAATTTTTTGTTTTAAATACAGCTTTGTAAGTATTTACTAGAAATTGATACAGGAAGTACCAATCTGTCCTGGGGCCTGTGTTGTTCAACATATTTGTAAATGATTTGGATGAGGGATTAGAGGGAATACTTATTAAATTTGCAGATGATACTAAACTGGGAAGGGTAGCAAACACAACTGAAGGCAGTAACAGAATACAGGATGATCTTGATAGGCTCAAGAAGTGGGCTAAACTGAATAAAATGAAGTTCAATTGGGACAAATGTTAAGTTCTGCATTTAGGTAGGAAAAACCAAATGCACCAATATAGGATGGGGGAGATTTGTCTTGGCAGTAGCATGTGTGAAAAGGATCTAGGAGTCTTAGTAGACCATAAATTGAACATGAGTCAGCAGTGTGACTCAGTAGCTAAAAAGGCAAAGGGGATTTTGGGCTGTATCAAATGGAGTATCGTGTCCAGATCACAGGAGGTGACGGTACAGCTGTACTCTGCTCCAGTTCAGCCTCACTTGGAGTACTGTGTTCAGTTTTGGGCACCCCAGTTGAAGAGGGATGTAGACAAACTGGAGCATGTCCAGAGGAGGGCAACAAAGATGGTGAGAGGTTTGGAGACCAAGACGTATGAAGAAAGGTTGGTGGAGCTTGATCTGTTTAGCCTGGAGAGGAGACGACTGAGAGGGGATCTGATAACCATCTTAAAGTATTTTAAAGGGCACCATATAGAGGATGAAGCAGAGTTGTTCTCTCTTGCCCCAGAGGGATGGACCAGAACCAATGGGATGAAATTAATTCAAAAGATATTCTGTCTAAACATCAGGAAGAAGTTCCTGACAGAGCGGTTTCTCACTGGAACAGGCTTCCTCGGGAGTTGGTGGGTTCTCCATCTTCGGAAATTTTAAAACAGAGGCTAAATAACCATCTGACAGAGAGGATGATTCTGTGAAGGCTCAAGGGGGTGGCAGGTTACAGTGGATGAGCGATAGGGTTGTGAGTGTCCTAAGTGACAGCAATTGTTCTAGGAATCACCTGAAGCTGTATAGTAAAGCCATAAAGTTTCCAGCAATTCCTTGAGCTACTCTTTGTCACTTCCTGTATTAACTTCTGGAAATAAACAAGGTTGTTTTTTTTTCTCCTTAATTTTTAACCTGCCACTAGTCAGAACAGCGGCAGGCAATAGGACTTGGGGGCAAGAGCTTGGCAGCCTTAACTAGAGGGGCCAAAATATTCAGGAAACAGAAAGAATGCAATGCATACAGCCTCTTAATTCCACCCTTTATACTCATTTTCATGTTCACATGTTAAAGTAAGTATACTGTCCTGCCTGTGACATCCGGATACGTAGAGCAGGACTGGAAAAACATGTTGATTTGTTTCCATGTGAAGGAATTTTGAAAGTACTGCAGAAGCATCTGTGGTAAAGCTTCCAAAGCCCAAAATTCAGGTTTAGGGGCTCATTCAAGCTGAAATCTCAAGGCTGTAAGATTTGATGGCTTCCTTTGATGGTTTCTTTTAAGACTTCTGTGAATTCTGCCTTGTGACAGAATTCCATATTTGCGTGGAGTCTATAAAATAATGAAGGAAGTAAAGAAAGAAGTGTTCACTTATGCTTTGTAGCACAAGACAGAATTTTTTTTAAAGATCACAAATAAAAAATACAATGTATGTATATTTACTGTTGAGGACAGCACTACAATTTAGTCAATGGCATTGTATAAATATATTCAAAATGGGTTGACTCACCAGTGGTCCTATACAGATTCATACATGGAACAAAGGCTTGAGGAGTGGAAATTGGCCACTGGATAAAGCCCATTTTACCCCATATCATTCCTCTCATTTGCAAGTTATTATTATCCGCCAAGTGACAGATGTGACCATTTCCAAAACACTGACTAAAAGCCAAATCTCATGTGACATTGGGAGTCATAAGGGATATAATTGATATTCAAAAAAGGAATCCTAGGATACTTCTTTCAAAACTGTTTTCTGAATAAAATCCCACCCTAAAAAAAACTACGTTTTGTTTTGTCCCAGAGAGCAGCCAAGGGAAACAGGTGAGTTAAAAGTTAAACTCTTTATTCCCCTGTACTATGTCTGTGAACCATTTCAGAGTCCTTGCAGATACCTTTTGCAGCTTTATTGCATAGCTTGAGATCCAGTAATGAATCGTGGCATTACATGTCTTTCAGACAGAAGGCAGATGATTTCATCAAGATTCTGTTTTGTGCAGTGCTCCACTGGGGCGTACATGTGAGCCTGTGATTTGGTAAACACTGCATAGAAAGAATCTTGATAGAACTGTACCTGCAGTCCCATTAACATGACACTTTGTAATGTTTTATTGTTCATACAATAACTGAAAGAGTGGAAAGGACCATTTTAAGAGAAGGAACTGGCAGCTGTGGGAAATTACGTTTGCACCGGGTTCTATACAACATTTATAAACAACAGAACAATGGAGAATTTCTAATGAACCAGTTCCACTCCAGAAACAAAATCAGGCAATTTAGAACTTTAAAAAGTGTCAGCAACCAGATTCTCAGCGATTATGTGGAAACATCCCACATAATGGACGGAGTGACAGCTGGTGAGTCCGGGTGCAAGGTTCCAGCTACCAAACTGCCTCTGCCACTGACTCCTCCACCTGGCCGTGCTCTCCTGAGGGCAAGGGCAAGGGCAAGCTCAGAGGGCAGGCAGTGGTGGGGCAGCAAATGAAGCTGGGCTCAGGGCTCACCAGCTGCCAGCCAAGCCCCATTCACCACTACCACTCACCCTCCGAGGCCACCCACCCTCTCCTGAGGGTGTGGGCAGTGATGGAGGACAGGCGGCAGCAGTGCAGCGAATGGGGCTCAGCTCTGAGCCTCACTAGCCACCACCACCACTGCTTGCTTCCGAGGCTGCCCATGCTCTCCTGAAGGTGGGGGTGGCCTCAGAGGACAAGTGGCTGCGGTGGCTGGTGAAGCTCACAGCTGAGCCCCATTCACTGCTGCTGCTTGCTCTTCAACACTGCTGCACTCTCCTGAGGGTGGGGGTGGGCTTGGAGAACAAGCAGCAGTGGCAGGTGGTGAGGCAGGAGGGTGTGCGCAGCCTCAGAAGATAGGCAACAGCAGTGCGATGAACAGGGCTTGGCTCCGAGTCTTGCCAGCCGCTGCTGCCACTTGTTCTTTGAGGCCGCCCATGGTCTCTATCTTCTAGCATGGTCTCTGAGGGCGGAACTATGGATGTCATGTCCGTAGACTTCTGTTAGAGGGGCTTTGCCAGTAGATGTTTCCACAGGCTTCCCTAGGAACAGGCTTCCTCAGGAGGTGGTGGGTTCACCATCTTTGGACATTTTTAAAAAGAGGCTAGATAGCCATCTGATGGAGAGGCTGATTCCGTGAAGATTCAAGGGGGCGGCAGGTTACAGTGGATGAGCGATAGGTTTGTGAGTATCTTGCATAGTGCAGGGGGTTGGACTAGATGACCCAGGAGGTCCCTTCCAACTCTATGGTTCTATGATTCTAACAAAAATCCATGAAGAAAAACCAGTAAATGGTAATGATGGTTATACCAGTTCCCTTTATGTACAAGGTTGCCAACTTCCATTTGATAAATACTTGAAGATTTTGGGGGTAGGATCTAGGAAGGACAGAATTTTGGGGAGAGGGACCTCAGAGGTATAGAATGTCATAGAGGACACTCTCAAATCGGCCATTTTCTTCAGGATAACTCATATAAGCTGTCTGGAAGCTGGTTGTAAGGAGATTTCCAGCTACCACCCAGAGGTTGACAACCCCTCATCTAGAATGTTTTTTTTTAACACACACACACCCTCCAAAGAGCTCAGTAGTTCATAGACCTTTCTTACCTGTTTTATCATCACAACAAACAAGTAGTCTGGTTTTATAGTAGACCGATCATTTGAACCCAGATCTTAGTGTAACACAAATATTGTTCTACCACCTGAGCTGAAAAGATGACAGGTCTCTGTAGTCTGAGCTGTTGCTAACTAGACCTTTCTCTAGTTCTACAATAAAACTGAATTTTATGGTGTACTTGAACTGCAATCTTGGAAAATCTTATTACCAATGCTGAAAAACGTCAATGACAGTCCGTTTAGCTCTGGAAGGACATTTTGTTTTGTTTGCTAGGGTCACTTTTCACACACCATCACAATATTTCCTGGGAAACACTTGATCCTTGCATTCCTAGAAAATGTGTGCCAACTCAATCAAAGCCTCTTAATTCCCCCCCCCCCCCCATTTTATTCAGGTAAAGGATTGAGTAATATTAATTCCTTTTTGGCTGATATGTGAGAGGAAAAAACATTTGAGAGGAATTTCTTATTATATTTGACAATAAGGAAGTTGTTTTTTCCCCTGGATTTCAACATAGGTTTTAGCCACTGAGATTAAATGGCTAAAGAGATCTTGAAATGGCATTGAATAAGGAAACTCCAGTAAGAAAAACAAGATAAAAAAGGGAAAATGTTTCTGAAAATGTTTCTCAAAAGAGGGAAATAACAGAGCTTGGCTACTAATGGACAAACTACTTGCCCCCCCCCCAAAAAAAAAGCTAGATTTCAGAATAATTTAATGTAAGATTAGAAGGTTTAGGGTGTGAAGCTGAGTGGGAAAGTATCAGGTAACCACCTTGATCAGCAAAATGCAGGTATTATTCTTCAACTTACCTGCCGTGGACAAAGAGAGTGACCAATTCTACATCCATTTTCTGGTTCTGACTATGTTACTTTTCGGGAGGTGCAAAATATTGTTCACTTTTTCTGATGAAAAGGAATAACTTTGGTGAATTTTTTTTAAAATTCCAAATAGTGCAAGTTCAACACTGCCTTTATATACTTGGGGGGGGGGGGGGGCAAAGGAAGACTTCAGCATGAATTTTAATACAAAAGTAGTCTCAGAGTGGCTTATAATAACTTTCCCTTTCCTCTCCCCACCCAGTGTGGAAGGTGAGGCTGAGATATTACTGCTCAGTCAGAACAGCTTTATCAGTGCTATGGTTGAGCCCAAAGTCACCCAGCTGGCTTCATGTGGAGGAGAAACAGGGAATTAAACCTGGGTGGCCAGATTAGAAGTTGGTGTTCCTGACCACTATACCAAGCTGGCTCTTGGTGGAATGGTAAAGTGTCTTCTTAATTTTAGGTAATTCCTCAGTGGGTCTGAAGTGTCAGGAAGTATTGGGAAATCAAGACTTGAAAGAGGTAATTCCCTATGCAGTGAATGTTTCACACAAAGTCAGTAGTTTAGATTCTGGAAGAGACAGAGAAAGCAGATGGGCAAAGTTTGAAGTTGCCTGAAGGTCCTGGATAGTTTTTAGGGATGTCAGTCCCCACGTGGGACCTGGGGATCCACCGGAATTATACCTCACCTCCAGACTAAAGAGATCTGCTTCCCTGGAAGAAAAGGCTGCTTTGGAGAATGGACTCCATAGCATTAAATTCCCTGACCCAAATCCTGACAATTCTCAATGTTTTAGGTACCAGAGCCCTCAGCCCTATGCAGGATCTTTCTCTCTCTCTCTCTCTCTCTCTCTAGCTATATATCTATAAATGAATTAAATTCTACAAAAGCAGCATAGGTCTCCAGTGCTCTCTCCTCTAACAAGAACCAACCTAACAATCCACTGGCCTGGTACCTCTCACTGCTTGCAGAAGTGGGGAGCCTATACCAATACATCCCTGCTAATGGTGAATTGCACCTGATGAAGTACACAACAGGCTCACAAAACTTCTGCCACAGAATATTGTTATTCTTAAGGTGCCCCTGCCCCAAGATTCTTTGTTGTTTCAAAACACTTGTTTTTCTCTGCTACTGATGAATCTGTAGATTTGAATCTATCTGCTACTGATGGTTTGATACTACTCATTTTCACAACAGCATTTTTTAAATTCTGATTTTGGCCCTTTGTTTGAATTTGTCACATGGCAACCTTACCTAATCAGGGATCACACTATGAACCAGATGTTTTCATGAATGCTATGCCTGATGGTGTCATAGCCAGGTTAACATAGTCATTTGGATTTGAATGCATTATGACATCTTTGAGGTAACTGAAAGAGCAAAGGGGAAGCCAATGTAAATGTGTGTATGAACATTTTGTAATAATGGCTGAACATTTTCCAAACAGGGTGTTTTGTTCCCCAGCATTGTCCAAAATAATCATAAAAAGTGAGTGAGGAGTTTTCCATCATCCCTGCTTAAAAGTTTGCCATTACAAGAAATGCTTCTGTAACATTTACTCTTTGGCAGGCATGAAAGGATCTGTTTGGCAACTGATTATGTGCAAACAAAGGCAACCACGAATTATGGATACACTAGAGGCTGCTTGGTGAACACCATAGGAGATGAGCTTCCTCCTTACCATTCATCCCCATATCCTAAAGGGCAGGGCAGGCAGGGAATTCTGGGTGGGGCTGCCTCCTTCCTGCCCCATTCTCCACATCTTCCAAAGGCCAAGCATGGTAAAGAAGGCCACAGGGGATAGGCTGCCTCCTTCCCACCTCCCACATCTCCCAAAGAACAGGCAGGACAGATAAGGCTTGAGGGGCTGCCTGCTTCTGATTTTCCCACATCTCCCAAGGGCCTGGCTGGGTGGAGAAGGCTGCTGGATATCCCCAGCCTCTCTGACAAAAGGGAGGGTGGTAAAAAGCAAAGAGCACTCCTATTGCCATGGTGATGTGTTGTGAGCCCAGTTCCTATGTCCAGCTGAAGGGCCATAGGGAAGCATTGTGAGTCCAGGTCCTATTAGGAAGGACTCCTCAGAGAAAAAGCCTTGCCTTGAACTCCCAGCTTCACCTGAGCCTCAGCTGGATAAGAGTATAGGTCAGCCAGATGTTCAACAGGCAGGGAGCTCTGACCAGCAGGAAAGAATGGAGCTACAGAAAAAAACAGGACTTAGATCCCAAAGTTGTTGCAGAAACTCCTCTTTCCTCTGTCCATCCTCCAGCTGCAGCTCCCTGACTTGTCAGGCCAACTGTCTCACCTGAGCTAATTAAGCAATGCCAGTTATGTGCTGGAAGACAGCTCCAGTCTAAAAGGCACCATGCCTTGTTAGCAAGACAGCTGATGACTGCAGTATACTGTGAGTTATCACAGAGTGAGGACTGAGAGACTGCTGAAAGTCTATATTAACAAAGACCTACGTGATTACCAACAGAAAAATGTATACCTGTGGCTAACATCAAAAAACCCAAGATGCAAATCAAAAAGCCTGTCCTGGGGCCCTGAAACTGTCTCCAGTTTAGACAGAGGTTCATACAGCTTCACTGGTGAGGAACCACAGCCCCAGAGACTGAGCTTTAGACCCTCTAGAGTCTAGACAACTCAGGAGACCTGACCGGTACCAATGGGTGTGGCAGGAATGTAAGGAAGAGGTAGTTTTCAACTTGTCTAATAGAACCTTACCTAACACAGAAATTTCTGATAAGGGGGCAGAGTGGTGGCTATGAACCGGGAGAATTACGACATGGAAATAAAAAGGCAACTGGGTAATGAAAAGCATAAACGGTTATAACCAAATCGATGACTTAATGAAGAACATCCGTGTGGTCGTACATGAGGGGTGATTTTCATTACAAAGATGGAAACCCAATTTTTAATCCATAAATATCCACATACAGCATGAATATACATCACCCAACATTCATAAAAATGAATGACCCCCTCCTGGTCATCCAATCATACCTCAGCAGAAGTCCCTTTTGGAATCTTTGGCTTTACTACTGGATTTCCATTTATAGAAGCATATATACAAATCAGACTCAGTGCTGAACGATACTACCCTCTTTATTAACATTGTGGAACTGTTGGTGGTCCCTTTAAATTCTATACTGGTCACAATGGATTTACAGGCCCTTTATACCAATATTCCATAAGATGAAGCCAGATACACTATTGGAGAACATCTTAAATGCATGATCTAACACACACTCTCTGACTTATTTTTTGAGTATGAACAGAAATTATTTCTACAAATCTATGGGGTAGCCATGGGAAGCCCCATCACATCTTCCATGGCTAATATTTTTATGAAAGATATGGTTATGTAACCCACTGGTTAATCTATATTACAAACATGTGTTTTTTTTATACTCAGTTCCTGGCTGACATTTTTAAAATTTAATCTGATGTTAATAGGCACCAGGAATATTGATGCTTATTGTACTGCCCACTTGCCCTTCTCTAGCATTGCTAGGCAGCACATGCAGCTAGGAGCACCAGTGACAAAGCAGTCACAAGCAGTCTGCCCCCAAATCTCCAGGAATTTCCCAGCCCAGAGTTGGCAACCCTAGAAGACTTCCCAACCCCCCCCCCCCCATGCTGGATGATGTGCAGGTTTCTGCTGTCCCATCCGTCAGAGGTTTGGGAGTGACTCTGGACCCCTCCTTATTAGTGGAGGCCCAGGTCATGAGACTAGCTCATCTGGCATTTTACCAACTCCACCAAGGCAAGCTACTAACACCCAACTTGGTCCCTAACCAAATGGCCACTATGATCTATGAGATGGTCCCCTTTAGGCTGGATTACTGTAACTCACTCTACGCAGGTCTTCCCTTATACCTTCTATGGTAACAAAACTGATGGAGAATGTGGCTGCCTCTTTTAAACATCTTGGAAGACCCATATAAAACCTATTCTTCAGCAGCTGCATTGGCTTCCAGTTGAATTCTGGATTAGATTTAAGGTGTTAGTATTGACCTTTAAGGTCATAAGCAGTCTGGGTCCAGTGTAAGGGATCAACTATTGGAGTATGCCCCCTGATTAACATTATGTTCAACCAGTGCCAACATGCTTTTGGCCCCTGGCCCCAAAGAGGTGCACTTGGCCTTGACCAGGGCCAGGACTTTTTCGGTCTTGGCCCTAGCTTGGTGGAATGAGCTCCCAAGTGAGATTAGGGCCCTGCTTGGATTCCAGCATTTCTACAAAGCATGTATAATGGAGCTATTCTGCCAAGCCTTTGGTTGAAACCAATGCACACCTTCTGGGGGTAGCAGTTATTATCGGGTTTTCCCCTACAAGCATACATACATATGCATATATACATCTATGTGTATTGATGTATATGTACTGACCTCTCTCTTTCCAGGGTAGAAATTTAACATCTTTCTCCCTAGTTGCCCAATTATACCCACTCTGGGACCAATGAGGTGGGGTTTCAATTATTGATTTTATGGAGGAGTTTATCATTCTTTATTCTAAGTTGCAAGTTTTATTGTAAACCCTACTTTGTTAGCCACCCTGAGACTCTGTGTGGGGCAGGATACAAATCAAATCAAAGAAAGCAAGCAAGCAAGCAGAAACCTGCACACCATTGTTCTATAATGGCCAAAAAGATAAGACTGAACATTTAAAAATTAATCTTTGTTAAGTTCCCTGCAAAAGTGTGATTTCCAGAAGAGGAAGTTTCTCCAAGTAAAAATTGAAGTTGTATAGCCCTGCCCCTCCCCCAATAAGATTATATAATTGCATCTATGAAATAATTCAAACAATATAACAGCTTCAGTATTGCTGTCATATAACACACTGCTCTTCTTTTAATGAAAAAGGTGGGTGTTGTTAATGGCCCCAAAGTTACTTTTAATTTGTAGTACATTGACTTTTTCCACAGGGAGAAGTGAAACATGCATGGCCTCCTGCTTGCAAACATGGGATGGCAAACCTTGCATTTGCAGCCCTCCTCATGGGAGACCCCTCCCACGTTTTCCCCCTGCCCCATTGCAGCTTTTTTGCTTCCTGGCAAGGCTGCAAGGGAAAACAAGCCAAACTTTCCCCCTGTCTCCTTGGCTTGTCAATCACAGCAAGCCACCAATCACAGCACAGCAGTTCTCTCATGGACTGAAACTTTCTTTCCCCCTAGACCCTAAATTATTTTTTTAAAGACACTTCTGCATCACTATGAGGTAATGCCATAACACAGATGCATTTTTTAATTTTAAAACTCAACACTGCCACGTTGCTATGGAGAAAAGTCAGAATGATACTGCATCCCCACCCCCACCCCCCTTGGGGATTTATGTTTATTAATGATCTAGATGAGGGGGTGGAAGGACTACTCATCAAGTTTGCAGATGACACCAAATTAGGAGGACTGGCAAATACTCCGGAAGATAGAGACAGAGTTCAACGAGATCTGAACACAATGGAAAAATGGGCAAATGAGAACAAGATGCAGTTTAATAAAGGTAAGTGTAAAGTTCTGCATCTGGGTCAGAAAAATGAAAAGCATGCCTACTGGATGGGGGATATGCTTCTAGGTAACACTGTGTGTGAACGAGACCTTGGGGTACTTGTGGATTGTAAACTGAACATGAGCAGGCAGTGTGATGCAGCGGCAAAAAAGGTGAATGCCATTTTGGGCTGTATCAACAGGGGCATCACATCAGAATCACAAGATGTCATAGTCCCATTGTATACAGCACTGGTCAGACCACACCTGGAGTACTGTGTGCAGTTCTGGAGGCCTCACTTCAAGAAGGACGTAGATAAAATTGAAAGGGTACAGAGGAGAGCGACGAAGATGATCTGGGGCCAAGGGACCAAGCCCTATGAAGATAGGTTGAGGGACTGGGGAATGTTCATCCTGGAGAAAAGGAGGCTGAGAGGGGACATAATAGCCCTCTTTAAGTATTTGAAAGGTTGTCATTTGGAGGAGGGTAGGATGCTGTTCCCATTGGCTGCAGAGGAAAGGACGTGCAGTAATGGGTTTAAACTTCAAGTACAACGATATAGGCTAGATATCAGGAAAAAAATTTTCACAGTCAAGAGTAGTTCAGCAGTGGAATAGGCTGCCTAAGGAGGTGGTGAGCTCCCCCTCACTGGCAGTCTTCAAGCAAAGGTTGGATACACACTTTTCTTGGATGCTTTAGGATGCTTTGGGTTGATCCTGCGTTGAGCAGGGGGTTGGACTAGATGGCCTGTATGGCCCTTTCCAACTCTATGATTCTATGTTGTTTTGGACTTTATGTGTGGTGGATTTTTTTTTACACAAAAAGTAATTTTGTGTAAATGGTTGGCTTAAAATCAAAGTGTTCAAACCCCTGAATGATTGGAAGAAGGCTGCTGGATCACCCACCCCTCTCTTCCCCAGTTCATTTCCCACTTCCAGAAAACACAAACAGGACTGTTTCTGCCTGCCCGAGTTGTGAGAAGACTGGACATTGAAACTGAAGCCCAAAAAGACATTTGTGTAAATGGCTGGCTTAAAAACAAAGTGCTCAGATCCCTGTATGATCAGGAGAAAGCTGCTCGATCACCCACCCACCTTCTTTCCCAGCTCATTCCCCACCTCCAGAAAACAGAAACAGGGCTGCGTTTTGCCTGCCTGATCCCAAAATGACTGTGGACACTTTGCAGAAGATTTTATTTTACCTTTGACAATGTCACGCTGCAATGTGGACCGCACCATTTAAAAAATAAATTAGAGGAGGAAATGGAGAGGGAAGGGCAGGTGCGAGGGTGGGACAATGCTGCAGAGACTATTGCACCTTTCCCCTTCCATACGGGCTTGCCTCTGGTTGCTCACCAATGGGATGTGAAATAAAAAGTGGCAAATTCACTTTTTGTGATTTCCTTCACCCAGAGGCAAATCTGGGCAAGCCAGCCCCTGGACAGCCTCAGGATGCAGGTGATGTCATGAAGAGGGGGCTCTAAAACCCACCAGCAACCAGAGGCTGTCCAGGGAAAGATTCCTTGTGCAGAATCAGTCATTGTATTTACTCACATTTAAAATCTTAGGTTGTTAGCTGTGTCCTCGGATGACATTTGGCTCAAGCAAAATTAACTCCAGAAATGAAGGATATGCCTGCTGAGATCACTTCCTGCTCCAGTCTGTTTCTTGGCTGGGAAACTAGCTTCTCTTGTTCATGCTGGAAAACATTTACAATGGAGAGGCTGTAGTGTACTGGCAATGTGATTCCAGGACATGTACACAAATATAAATAGACATTTGAACAATGTTAGGTTGTAGAATCTGATGGGCAATAGTAGGCCAGCAAAGAGGCAAAGGAAACCCAGATCACACTACAGTTTGTATCTCACTCCCCCATTCCCATTCATAAATTCATGTTAGGATTACTGTTAAAGTAATTAGTATTGTTGGTCATACATATACTAAGAAGGGAATTCCACTCTTTGCCTGTGAATTTTAGAAAAATGCCCATTTTATTTTGTTAGGCACTGAAACATTGGCTATGCAAACACAATCCTAAATCTCTGAAGAAACACATTCACTATTGATGGGACAATACTAATTCTAATAACTTTAGACTCTTTTCTGAATATATATTTTATATTTAATTGATTATCTGGTATCTCATAATGTAACAGCCCATTAGGATTTGTTGTGGAATATATTCTCGGTTTTCAAGCTTTATTTAATCAGTGGGCCAATCTGTGAATATATTTTTGTTAAAGAGTCAGATTTCCTCAAACTTACTTGCATTCCCTGCAGTCAGGCAGCAGCTGCAGGCAACTAATTATTCACGTGTTGCAGGCTCATGTCTTCTATAGCCACTCTGAAATCTTGAGAACAAGTAGTCGGTATTTCAACAAAATAGCAGATATGGGAGGGGTTGATCAGTCACAAAATGGCTTCCATTGATGTTCCATTACAAGAGCTCTCCCATAGTAAAAGAAGCAGCTTCTGAATCAGTGTTCTCTGCCATTGCATAGGCCATAGTTACTAGGCTCTCCTGAAGCACCTCCTACTGAAAGGAAGTAGGGGAAAAGCACAACTGGCCCATTGCTTTGAGGAAGAGATGATCTGAGGAAGAAACAGGTGGACACTATGAAATACATGGGCAAGCAATATGGAACTCATGAACCCCATACTGGTATTGCTAGTACTTTATTTGAATGTTGTCCTGATTTTACATACAGTGGGATTTGTAAGTAGAATGTATATATATATATGTAACATATTTGCAATTTAACTTACAACACTGTCAAAACCTGCACTTAAGAGCAGCAGCCTCTAACATGGAGAACCAGGTTTGATTCCCCATTCCTCCTCCTGCAAGCCAGCTGGGTGACCTTGGACCAGACAACATTCTCTCAGAGGTCTCTCAGCCCTATCTATCTCCCAGGGTGTCTGTTGTGAGGAGAGGAAGGGCTGTGTTTTGCCTGCCTGATCCCAAAAAGACCATGGACAGTTTGCAGAAGATTTTATTTTGTAGATGCTAAAGGAGGAGATGGTTTATCCCTTACTGGAAAAAAAAAACATTGATGGACCTGTGAGACCCTGCCAGCTATCACCCAGTGTGCCATCTTGCATCCCTGGGCAAGGTGGTTGAAAAGTCCATGGTGGACCAGCTCCTGGCATACTTGGATGAAACTCCAAGGTTCGACCCATACTAATCAGGCTTCTGTCCTGACCACAGCATGGAGACGGTGTTGGTTGCCTTGATGGATGAACTCCCCCATCAGTTAGACTGAGGCAGGTCGGCCATACTCGTATTACTCAATCTGTCAGCTGCCTTTGATGTCAATCATGAGTTGTTGGCTCACCGCCCCACCGGGGCTGGGATACACAACAGGAGAATTCCCAGAGAGATTGAAAAAGGCAATTGTATATCCACTGCGAAAAAAATATCTCTAGATCCACGAGAGCCTGATAACTACCGATTTGTCTCGCACCTGGCATTTCTGGGGAAGATGATAGAAAGGGCTGTTGCAAACCAACTAATGGCATTCCTGGGAGAAGCTTCGTTCCTAGAAGCTTCGGTCCCAGTCAGATTCCTGGCCTGGCCATGAGGTAGAGACAGCACTAATCACCCTGATGGATGACCTCCACTGCCTGTTGGACCGAGGCAGGTCAGCACTGCTGATATTACTAGACCTCTCAGCAGCGTCGATCATGAGCTTCTAGCTCGCCGCCTCATTGATGCTGGAATAAGCTCACCAGATGTTTGGAAGTGGTCACTTGATGGTTGGAACAGAGTCACCTGAAACTCAAACCCTCCAAGACAGAGGTCCTGTGGCTAGGTAGAAAGGTGGCTGGACAGAAATTGCAACTACCCTGGCTGAGAGGCAGCTCAACATCACTCGGCAAGAAATCTGGGGGTGATCCTAGATGCCTCCCTTTCAGGTGTAGCACACACAGCATTTTACCACCATTACCAGATGAGGCTATTAGCACCCTACCTGCCTTTGGACTGCCTAGATACAGTGATCCATACAACAGTCACCTCCAGATTAGACTTCTATAACTCACTTTATGCAGGCCTGCCCTTGTCTTTGACCTGGAAATTACAGTTGGTGCAAAGTACAACTGCTAGGGTCCTCACAAACACACCTTGGAGGGATTATGTCCAGCCTGTGCTGAGGCAGGTGCATTGGTTGCCAGTTGTGGCGCAGATTAGATTCAAGGTTTTGCTATTAACCTTTAAGGCCAAACCTGGCTATCTGAGGGACCACTTGTCTCCTTATACCTCTCTCAAGGTTCTTCGTTCTGTGGCTGCTAATCTCCTTGCGGTCCCTGGCCCCCAGAGAAGCACCCCTGGTCTCCACCCAGGCTGGGGCCTTTTCAGTCCTGGCCCTGACCTGGTAGAATGAGCTCCTGGAGAGCTTAGGACCCTGACATTATGTAAAACCCATAAAAGCCCGTAAAACAGTGCTTTTCCACCAGGTCTTTGGTTGATGTGAGTGTTAGGAACAATTGGAGCCCCTCCTCTGGCCGATGCAGTACCATTATGTGAACCACTCATCCTGTGACAATCAGCTGATAATAGTGGTGGAAGAGGGCCTATACTGTCTTTCTGTGGTTTATGTTTTTAAGGGGGTTGGTTTTATTGGGGGGTTGTATCTGTTTAATGTAACCTGCCATGAGTCAGCAGAAAGTGGCAGGATAGAATAAATGAATAAATGAACAGGCAATTGTAAACTGTATTAAGATTCCTTCAGGAAGTAAAAAGCATGGAACAAACCAGCTCTTCTTCTAAAGTGAAACTGAGAACAGATTAAAGATAGTCTATATCTAATAGGATATGTTCTTCCCAAACCAAAGTTAAAAACTGCATTGTAGTGCCACATGGTCAGGTTGACCTGACTAGTTTTTCAGCTTTAGATGTATATTGAAATCCTAAACAGATCTACTAAAAATTCTGCTTAAGTATACTCAGTGGCAGTTGTTTCCAAGAAAGTGTTTGTAGGATTGCACTGTTAACTGCATAAGAGTTAGCAAAGACCCCCAAACATGACTACTCCACTTGGACTCCAACATTTGGCAAGAACAGTACTGAAGATCCCACATACACAAAGCTGCCTTACATTGAATCAGACTCTTCATCCATTAAAGTCAGTATTGTCTACTCAGAATGACAGCATCTCTCCAAGGTCTCAGGTAGAGGCCATTCATATCAACTACCACTTATCTGTTCTGATCTGAGACACTGGGAATAGAACCTGGGACCTTCTGTATGCCAAGAAGATGATCTACTACTGAGTCACAGCTTCCTCCCTAGGATGTCTATTACCACTGTCTTAGATATGTAGAGCCAAGGTCTAATATTCTTTCTCAGCTGCTCTGACTTGATATCTTGGTCAGCTCAAAGAAAAATTGTGTTTTTACTTGCACTCAGAAAAGAGTGTCTTTTGCTCTTCTCACAGAAAGGCCAACACAAATCTGTACAGAAGTCCGAGTTTTAATTACTGCCTCCATATCTGCTTTTGATACACATCTCAAAAAATAACCTAAAATGTGAGAGTGGAAAATATTCAAATAAGTTGATCTAGCAACGCAGAAGAAATGTAGAATGAAATTGCAGTTGAAAAACCAAGACAATTTCAGTCTAGATACTAGCTGTGGAAGTATTTCCACAGAAATGACACAAGCATAAAGTATAGAGGCTGACTCAAAGGTGAATCAGGGACATGAGGGAGGTGCTGGGATTCTGGCCATTCCAGCTAGCATCGTTCTAAACCAACACACTTTGGAGCTGGTGCCTTCCCACTTATTTCAGTAAGCTTGGATCACTCCTCTGGCATAAAAACTCAAGTTTCATTTGCAGCTACAGTATCTGTGAAGTCACTGGTGAGCAAAATGCCAAGCCATGTTCTGCCCAAATACACATTTGCTATTGGTTGGTTGCTTTTTATTTTTGAAATCTATTCCCTCAGCACAGCTCTACAGGATATGTTGCGGCATAACACCAAGATCCTGTGACAGCACAATGAAACAATCTCATTTAAGAATTGCAGCCCTGACAAAAGAACATCACCACAAGCATCTGATGCCACAACTTCAAATAATTAACAGCAGATCTTTCTTCAAGCCAACATATTGTTCAAAGAGACCCAATGTGGTGTGGCTGCCAGTGCTGGACTAGGATCTGAGAGTTGTAGATTTCAATCCACACTCTGCTATAGAAGTTTGCCCGGTGACCCCAGGCCAGTCATATACTCTCAGCCTAACCTACCTTACAGGATAGTTGTGAGGATCAAAATGGAGGGGCATGGAACAATGGAATATGATTTGGGTCCACCTCAGAAATAAAAGGTGGTAAAGGCGAGAATTGTTTTTTTTAAGAAATGGAAAGCAGCAAAAATGAAACATAAGTAACTCAACTTTTTATCAAAGAAAGTAGTTCTCCATGCAAAGGAAAAATAAAAGGAATGGAGGCATGACCAATGTTAAAGACACCTAAAGAATTATGCATGGTGGATTTCAGTGCATACACTGTACGCTCTATAACAGGGATCTTCAGTGCAGTGCCCATGGACATCATGACAGCTGTCAACACTTCTCTTGGTGCCCACCAAGCATTATCAGAATGGGGGTGGCGCCAATTGGGGCTGTTGCCCAGCAGGGGTTTTGATTAGCCACTGAAGTTTCAGTAGCCAATACAGATTTTTTAAAAATGATTCAGCAGCAGTTGCCACATAGTATTGGTTATATTGTCTCTCGTTCTTCTACCCCAGTGTTGCTGTTTCTTAGGGCCATTTCCCACGGCGATCTTTGTTGCAAATTGTTTGCGGAATGAAAAATCGCCATTTAAAATAGTGGAATTCGTCGTTTTGCACACCTGGCTTTGTAGTGGAATCAGTTGCGTTTTTTAGCGTTTCCCACAGGCTTCCGGTCTCGGCAGAAATCGCTAGAAAGGAAGCGCTATTGCCAAGCTTGTCCCGCCCCTGGCCGTCAAGCAGCCAATGGGCAGCCGTTAGCATGCTCCCAAACAGCCCCTTTCCCTTTAAGAAAGCTTTTTTAAAAAAAAAAACAGACCCATAGCAACGAATCTACGTAGATTCCTTGCACTGGAGAGACCCATCCAGCTGCCTAATGTGATCTATCGTTTGATTGTATGATCGTTGGCACGCTGGCTCGAGTGATAAAAAAAAATTCCCCCCCCCCCTTCTCACGGGCTCGATTTTCGGCTGAATTTATGTGTAAAAAATAAAGGGACTTTATTTCAGCAAACGGGCTTTTATGTGGTTTGTGCTTAGTGACTAAAGGTGAAGGACTGAAGCCAGGGAAGCCTCTAAACAGAAAGAGGCTCGCCGGTGCGTTTATCCCCGCTCGCTCCGAGAAAAAAAAATGGCGATCGCTTCGCCGGAAGTTTGGAGGAGAGATCCAGGGGGAGGGACTTTGAAGAACCAGCTACAATGGTAACGCACAGGTCTTTAGCGCTACTGTTGCAGATTGGTTGCAGGAGTGTATCGCTATCCGGAGGGTGAATCCAGTTTTCTGGATTCCCCTGAAAGCGCCACAACGAAGCGCTTATTGCTGATCGGTTTCAGGATTGTTGCAGATTGTTGACGACGTCGTGCGTTATGGCAAATTAGTAGCGTTTTCAATCGGCAACCATTGTGCTATTTTTAAGCCGTGGGAAATGCCCCTTAATTATCCCTCTCCTTGCAGGCAGAGGTCTTTTACATTACCTACTCACTTGATCTGAAGATGCTGGGAATTGAACCTGAGTCCTTCTGCATGCCAAGCAGATGATTGCTACCGAGCCACACTCTAAATTGTGTAGATATAGGCAATTTTTTCATTTCTTTATTTTAGGTTTTTAGGTTTATTTTAGGTTTCGTTTTCATATTACCATGAACACTTGTGAATACTTTGAAATATATCTAGATCTCATAAATTTCTACCATCATTCTTGTGAAGTCATGAGATGCCTGGCTGGCCAATCACTATTTTGAACATTCCTCTCACGCGCAAAAATGAGCTTCTAGGGTTGCCTTGATGGGTTCTTCAGGCATTCAGTGTACACTATTCACATACTAGTGGCTATTCTCAATCAGCGATAAATCTCAGTGCTTTAGTTCTTGCCTGTGCACTTGAATTATAGAGGCACTGCTGTCAGTTCCTTTTGAGTGGCATGTAATCAAATGGTTGCAAATCCTTCATGCTCAATGCTCTGGACATGCCACCGCTGAACAAACACTGATTTGACCCAAAAAGCAGTGTTCACTAGCTAAATCACTCCAAAGAGGGGAGGGGGAACATACTAGCCCCAGGGTGTGCTGAGGCTGTGACTCAACTTGTCATAGTATATGAAGCTCTCACTTTCCTTTTAACCCACTGCTGGGCCACTTAGTTTTGATTTGAAAACTAGCCTACCTCATGTGCTAATCTTAAATGTGCTTCCACAGCACACAGAAGCAGTAAGGATTCAACAAAATATTGTTCTTTCTGGAGTTTGCATAAAAATCTGGATCTTACATCTATTAAAGATCTTGCTCTGGATTTTTCTGATCTGGATTTTGTTTCTATTACAAGAAAACAAATTCTCCAACTATGTCAGAAAAGAGAGGAACATGAGGATTTCCAGGGAAGGGAAAGGAAAACAAGAATATTGCCACTTAGGAGTTAAGGTATTTGTGAAAATAACTTATGCATCTTTATTACTAGGTAAGAGAACTCCCCCTCTTATTAATGGAAGAGAGAATATAGAAAATTTCATAGAGCAAAGAAAATAATTTCATTGGAAATGGTCAGAGGAACCAATGAGCCAATCACAGTTTCATAAGGTCTATGAGTGGGAATCACAAACTGGAATAGGTAAATTGACCTGTCTCATGGCAAAATGCTGCTTGAAAATACACTGAGGTAGATTCCGCACCAATGGCACCACCCCAGGGCACCACCAGTGCCTTGCAGCAGAGCAACATGCCCTGCCATTTCTTGCATCCCCCATGGGGTAGAACTGGGCTGCCACTTCCTGTGTCCCTGAAAGGAACACATTTCAGTGGGGCAGCTGATACACTGTTGAAATGTGCTCCCCCAAGGGATGCTAGTCCAAAGTCGAAATCTGAAGGCCAAAGTTATAACTCTATCATTCCACTTTTATTGGATATATTAATCAATCAACTTTGGTTAACTACAGATACTGTGAAATCAACGGTGCATCCTTTCCCCCAAGGGATGCAGCTGAGGCAGAATGGTGATGACATGAGAGGGGGGGGGCGGTGGAGGGGTTGTTCAGGAAGGTGGGATTGCACAAGAACACAATCCAACCTTCCTGCACAAATACCCAATAATGCCCCAGAGCCAAGGTGGAACATTTGGTGTTTCCCCAAAGTCTGTGTAGGACAGGGTGGACTCTTCCCATCCATATGGGCCTCTACCGGGCTAGCCCCCACTGGCCCACAGAATGTTTAAGGGAATGCGGAAAATATCCATGTTCACTTAGTGGGGCAATGGCAGCCTAATGTGCACCAGGCTTGGGAGGGGGCTGGCCCAGTGGTGGCATCATGTGGAAGCAGGGATTAGCCCTGTTTCCATATGAGCACTCTCTTGGCCTTTCTTCCCATGTGGAATTAGCCTAAGAAATATTTTGAGATGTTATTCTAAGTAATAGGGAGCATGAAATAAGCTTATTATGGCCCACCTTGTATCCCTCTGACTTTCAGTGTTTCAAAGGCTTCAAAGAACCAAGTTTTCACAGGTCACCATTAGGGGAAGCTTCTCATTCCAAACTTATGATATTGCAGACCTCATGGGAAACATGTTCAGCTCGCAAGCACACCATGTATGACAGCCATGCTGCAACCTGCCTCAAGAAACTGCAAAACAGCTTTTCTAACTCACAGTAGATGCAGGGTTTCAATTTCCTTCTGTCTTGCAAATTACTTTTGCATCTGTGCAACAAGGTGAAATCAGTTATCTCCTGGGGGTCATCAAAGGTTTGGTCACATCAGCTAATGAATTCATATCGTGAAGGATGACCCAAGTTCAAGTCTCCACTCTTTCAGGGAAACTCACTGGGTGACCTTGTGGGAGGATGGGAGAGCAATATAAACTGTCTTAGATCTCCTCTGATGAAAAAAGAAGCCAAAATGGGTTATTGAAGCATCTCCAATCTATATAGGCTCTCTCCAGACTCCTTTTTCCATTTACTACAACTCACTCAAGTTGATACAATCTTACATTAAACATATCTAGCACAGTTCCTATAATACACCAGTTTAATATATTTATTGCAGTGACTTTGACTTACTAGGATTTATTCTGGGTCAACCCCCAAAGTGGTCAGCATGACACTGGCTTCTCACTGACTGGGAGCCAGCCCAGGATACTGCAAACATAGAAGTGGTGTGAAAAGTTCTGGTACAAACAAACTCTGAGAAATCAGCATGTTAAGGTACAGGTCAAGTTGGCCTGACACAGGTTGAACATAAGGAAAGCATCCTACAATCAAACCACATAAAACTAATTTTCCTTTGAAGACCTTCAGGCAAAATTTACTTATTGTGTCTTTGGAAAAACTTTTGCTTATCCTTTCCAAGAACCTGATACAAAAAGTGTATATAAAATGTATTACAAGGTTAAAATAGAATGAACCTAAAATTTGGATATAAAAGTATAAAAATGGGAATTTGAATAATAGTTTTATTACTGATTTTCTTTTTTATGGTGAGGTATATAGTGGATTTTTAAATCTGATAGAAGATGAAGAAGAAGATTGGTTCTTATATGCTGCTTTTCTTTACCAGGAGTCTCAAAGCAGCTTACATTCGCCTTCCCCTTCCTCTCCCCACAACAGACACCCTGTGAGGTAGGTGAGGCTGAGACAGACCTGAGATTACTGCTTGGTCAGAACAGTTTTATCAGTGCTGTGGTGAGCCCAAGGTCATCCAGCTGGCTGCATGTGAAGGAGGAGCGGGGAATCAAACCCAGCTCGCCAGATTAGAAGTCTGCACTCTTGACACCAAGCTGGATTTCAGAGTTCATACGGTACACTTGACATGTAGAGGTAATGAAGTGTGTAATAAGGAATATTTATTAATGATGAAGGGGAGAATGGCAAAATAGACTAGTTATAATATTTAGAAGTTTGAATATCAGAAGTAAGGACTACAGATGGGCACATACCAGTTCATGAGTCAAAATGCATCACAAAATTGATGCATTTCATGCCCTCTGAGATTTAGAGGAGGTGCCCCCTCCTATTTTTGTCTAGTTTGAAGGTTCAAGCCATTAGTTAGTTGCTAATTATTCTGCCAGTGTAATATTGTAGAGTTTGGGCGATATTTTATGATATTGATAGTGTTGTTTAATTGTTGTGGACAGGATTCTGTATTTTACATGCTTATAAACTGCTGCAAGACTGTTTGATGAGCGTGACGGTCATACAAATCCAAATGATTAATACATACCGTACATACACACACACACACACACACACAAATAAAAATAAATAAAACCTAGAAGCTGAGCAGGGGGATCTACCGTTCAGATGTTAGATTTAAATGGCTGGCAGCCAAACTGTTAGGTTTAAATGGTTCACAGCCTTTAAAGTGAGGTTTTGTTTCCCCCCCCCCACCTCTAAGTGGTTTGTTTTGGGGTGTTCAGTTAGGTCTGGCAGGTTGGTTGGGTAACTCTGAACCCCAAGCCAGGAGTTTCCAATTTTTCTGCATCTCTAGTAAGAATTATTGTAAAGATTATGATAAGGAGGATGTTGAGATTTTTTATATACCCTACAATGTATAGTAATTTTTGAATAATATGATTAATTTAATGTAACCCCTTTTCTCTTTTGCATCCCTCATTTCTTAATTTTTTTCTTACAATTAAAAAATTAACAAGTGTACCTAAATCTGAGTTGATTATGTACTTGCCTTTTTTGGGGGGGGATACTTCTTCATAGAATAGATGCTTCTTCATTACCCCTCCTTCCATTGGTGGTTGGGTGAACCTTTGCAGACTGAAGCTGCTGATTCCCAGATCCTCAAAATCACAACCCTTTCAATGAGTGTTCAGCACTAAGTACAGAGTGGTGAAATAAAAAGGTGTAGAAATATTAGGTGCACCCCTGAGATCTGAACCATTGAGGTTTTAATGTTAACCTGTTGCCCTGTCTACTGTGCCACCAGCTACATGGGCTACTCCTCAGAAACAGAGCTATTCAGTTTAGTTCTTCTAGCTCCCTGCTGCAGTTCCTGCTGGAGAAATAGTGTACTGGCACTGGAAGGAGGTATACAACTGGTGTTCCCATGGACGGAGTGGAACAAAGGGCTGGCTGTCATCCCATTGGTGGGTGAAAACCTAGGGGGATGTTTCTGCATTCAAAAACTCTTTCACAAAATCACCCAGGGACCAAAAAAATGAAAAAAAGTTGTGAAACAATTTTTAAATACTGCTAGGAAACTGTGAAGGAGGTAATGCAGAATTTTTTTAAAAAAATTCTGCTTGGAAAGTAAGGTCAAATTAAGGTGACCAGATTGTCCCACTTTTGGAGGGACATCTGGGGGTACCTGGCAAATTGTACTTATATTGAAATGTAAAAATATATATTACAATACTATTTTTACATTCTATACGTTCTATAAAACTTTTTGTTGCTCCATATAGACCAAATTTTTAATCAAGAACCCCCCCCCCCAGTCAATAAAGCGGTAAAGCGGTAAAGCTCCGCTTTACCAATGTTAAAATCTGGTCACCTTAGGTCAAATGTAGAAACAAAACAAAACCCAAGGGGACTTCAGAGTGGAAATAGAGGAAACTTCTCATGCATAATCAACCCTGACTGTTTTTCATGCTCTCTGCAGCTGAACATTGTGCTAGGAAGAGATTTGTCACCCTTTGATCCTGTTTAGCCAGGACTCAATGTGCCTGGAAATCCAAGATCTTTCCAGAGCAAATCTAATTCTTTACCCTGTAAATGATACAAATAGAGCAATTTTGTGTAGCATATTATAAACTGACTAATATATTTGAGCCCTGACCGTGATGTCCCAGGCTAACCTGATTAGATCTCAGAAGCTGAGTAAAGTGAGTGCTGGGTAGTACTTGGCTGGGAGTCTACCAAAGGCATACATGGTTGCTATGCAGAGGTGGGTAATTGTAAACCACCCTGTCTATTGCGTTGAACAACCTGTGGGTTTTGCTACTGAATATTAGTTCAGGGTAGCCAAAGTTTTCAGTCCAAGTACTAAAAATTGTTACCGAGATGTTGCCATGCAAGCACATAAAAAGTGGGACAGCACTGTACTTTGTCAGATTATGTTAGAACATGTGGCACCACTAGTACCTCAGGATTTGGCTAGTGGGTGTGCAGGTGTGGGAAGCATGAACCTTGTCTGAGTTCGTTGTTTCTGTACTTCTCACCATAGTAGAGCTGCCAGTGTCCTAGTTGCATGGGTGATCATCTTGTCCCGACTGCCCAGCAAAGGAGTATGGTATATTGCTGTTGGTCCACTTACCAGGGATTGCCTACCCCCTGAATAGATAATATTTTTCTGAAATTGTCAGGCTTTCTATTTTGTAAATTAATTCTGTGAAAATGAATAATGTATATTATGTTATTCTGTAATGGGTGGCTCCCAAGTGGATTGGAATATCCACACAGTGGAACCCAGTCACAGATATGGCTGAGGAGTCTAAAACCTCAAATAAGGGATAGATGAAGATGGGAGAGAGGCAGGTAAAGGTGCATTGGCTATTGGGTGGGAAGTAGTGAAAGATGCAGGAAAGGGGGAGCAGCTATGGGGATCTTCAGAAAAAGAGAAGAGCAAACAGGGGAGGGAGGGGAAAAAGAGATCTCCCCAAAAAGTCCTTTTTGGTCTCAGTGTCGGGGGAAATTAGGGAAGTATGGTCATTGTTTTGTTTCTTTTTGCTTTCTGCATTTCTCTGTTAGTGTTTGAAGATTAATTTGTAATTGGAGAAGAATTTGTTATTTATTTAGCTATTCCTACTCTGCTTTTCTCCCCAAGACAGCTTCCATCATTCACTTCTCCCATTTGACCTGTAAAGTAGCCCAACTAGCAACTAGCCCAACATCATCCACTGAACTTCCTTGGAGATTCCAACTTGAGTCTTCCAGATCTTCATCTGGCACTTTAACCATTATGCCATGGTGGCTTATATTATAAATTTATGTTAAGTAAAAATGCTACTTTATTTTTCAGCTGAGGAAGCCAAAATTGCAAAACCAATATTTATACTGATATATCGGTTCTGGAAATCATTGAGCTGTATATATCAATCAATTAAGAAAAGGAATATAGCAAGAAGATGTGGCCAAAAAATTTCATTGACCTTACATGGGTTATTTTCCCTTCAATATATTGTTACCATCTACTCCTTTTTCTTCTTTCTTTTTGGCTTCTCTGAAAGGCCACAGAATCTATGCACATTTCATGTGAGAGTAAGATCTTTTCTGCCCTAGAGATTAAAAGACTGCTCTTTTAATCTGCATTTTCAGTTCCCATTTATAGCTTGAATTTGTGCCTGGCATTCTGCAATACAGCTTTCCACCTAACTCTACCCATAAAGTAACCCACTGAATATCTTCCACATCTCACTCACTATGAGACTACCTCCTGCCATGACCCTTTTCCTCCTTCTCCGCCTTTCCTTTTTGTTTTTTTGCTTTGCACATACTTACTAACACAATTACATAATTCTACTGTCACTCCATTTAAATGGTCCCCAGTGTCTCCTTGTTTTCTGTGTTGCACTTCCTGGTTTTCATCCTGTCCACCAACTTCCTTTTCCCCATGTAAACATAGCAGCCCCTTAAAAAAAAAAACATTTTTACTGCAATACTATGCAGTTACAAAATACTCAGTAAGACATCATGTTTGTTTTTCATAGGTACAACTGCAACTGCAAAAGCACCTTCCCATATGTGAGTCGTTAGTGCGGAAGTGTTTATTTGCAGCTTTGATTCATTCTGATAATTACAGACTGAGAACACATATGCCTCCATTTATACACAGTACTTCAAAGTCTCATGACGCTGTTCCATTTGCACAAAGGTTCAGCTGCATGCACACAACAGCTGATGGTGTGAAATTCATTACAGGTTGTAAGATCAGTGATACACAGTTACTCAAATTGAGCACTTCCGGAACCATATTGCTTCAAATTACTGTAAATTCAAATGCACATTCAGGAGATTTTTTTCAAGCAGTCATGTACTTGAAGATCAAGTAGGCAGCCATTGTCTCTGCACTTGTTTTGCATTGTGAATCCACGCTTCCCTTTGTTTTCATCTTGGAGCATGTGTTGCTGAGTTTAACTGTAACTACCTGCCCCACTTTCTATTTACAGTAGCTTGTGTGTGTGTGAAAGATGAGCACCGGAAAACGTAAGAAAACTTAAGAAAATTTAAGCAGGGGCCATTGGAGTGGGTGTGGACACCCACTGCAACTTACAATAACATGACAGTTACATCCCTACAATTTGACATAACAAGTGTAAAAAAATCAAAAGCAACAATTCTGCACTTGAAAATGGTAAGTTTCAACCCAGAATGGGAGAAAGATTGCTGTATTGGAACTTTTGGAAACTGTGGGGTAAATTAGCCTGAAATTTGGGTCTTCTGGAAAAGCAAAATCTGGTGCAGAAATTATTGCATTTTTTGAGACTTTAAGAATGTGGGAGTTTAATCTATTGCAGAAATGGTCTTAGTTCCAATGAATTTGAGTGGAAATTACTCCTAAATCAGGAGTGGTTTAAGGATGAGTGGGACCTGTAGCACTAGTGCTAGTTTAAAGATTTGTGGGGCCCTAGTAGAGTACAATTGTGGTGGGAGCTGCCAGATTGGGGCAGAGGGGCCTTCCCCCTAGTGGAAGGGGGTATCACTCCAAATGTTCTTAAAGAGGGAAAAGGGAGGAGGAGAGAGGATGCAGCCTTGATCCATGGGGGGAAGTCACTGCGCAGGGCTATTGGAAGTACGGGTCTAGAAGCATGTGCTACATGTGCTATATGGATAAACTAACCCTGTCCTAAATAAATATACATCAAACATATAAGGTTATAGGCAACTTACAGTACAATCAGAAATAAGACCCATTATCTTCAGCATTCTAGTGTGTATAGGATTGAAACCTTCACATTTTTGGTTTTTCTTTTCTTTACTTTGATGGGATAAAACTGAAGTTACTGGCCTTTCAACAAAGGAAAGAAATGTTCCATTTCACCCCCTGCTATGTACTACCTGAAGTCAACACAAAGCTGAAAAGTACTAAGTGATCACAGGTGTGCTGTTATATTCTTTCCAATAGCTTTTTGCTCCCAAATGGTAATCTTGTTTTTGTTTTGTTTTTAAAAAAGCTTTGAAGTTAGGATTCTTGCATGTAATATATACATATCCACATTGAGATTATGGATAACAATGTAAGCTTGATTTTAAAGAATCCCAGATGACTATCCAAAGTACATTAGTGGCATCACCCCTGCATGTCATATGGAAGCACTGGGTCAGGCATGTGTGCCTATCTCAAAAACTATGTCACTTGCACATGACTTTATGCAGTGAATTAAAACATCTGTCTGGTATTTCTGAGGTTCTGGAAACCAAATGGAAATAAGATACAGTGCGCCAAGCTTTTGATCTTCCTTTTATTAATTGCAGATCAGAAAGCAAAGTCAAAATCCAGGTGGGTTGTCACTTCCTGCTTTTCACAGCACACATTTCGAACCACAGCAAAGGCACTTTGTGAACAAAAAAGAAATTCCAGGATGTAAAGCACATCCCTGGAGAATTTAGAATGTAGACCACATTTGACTGTGGAGACAGGAAAATGAACTGAGAACCAGGATTCAATCCACAGATTCATATCCTGGTTTGCCTGACCTTCTGTTTGTTACTGGGGAAGTAGTTTTGGGGAAACAATCAGGACTATATCGACCAATAGCTATATCCATAGGAATAGTATAATTGCATTTTAAAATAGACTTTTGTTGTGGTTGTTGAATCAGAAACACACAAAGCTGGAAGAAACCACAACGTACCATCCAGCCCAGCCCTCCCACCTTCTTGGGGACAAGAATCATGCACTCCTGACAGGTGCGTATCTGATCTGGCTGTGAGCTGCTGCCCAAAACTACCTTAAACTGCCTGGCCGGGGGCCAGGGGAGGGGACCCTTTCAAGGCCCATTTTTAGGAATGGGCTTTGAAGCTAGCTTGGAATAATTTGAAATTCTTATAGAATCCTGGTCATCATTGTAGCTTAAGGGCCTCAGAAATTCATGCTAAGACACTTTCAAGTTTCCTTTCAGCTACTTAAGCAGATGACCAAGGTCACCCCTATTTGTTCAGGCTGAAAGTGAGATCCAAGCAGATCAGCCAATGACATCAATATAAGCTTGAGGCCAGTTAGAGAAGGCTGAGGTAGGAGAGGACAAGAAGGACAAGGAAGAGATTCTCAGTGGGAATGAAAATAGTCTATTGTACAGCTAGGCTTTTTGCAAGAATTTAACAAAACCCTTATTCATCAGGCTTAGGGGAAGTTTTCACTGAAGGCTCCTCTCAACTTCTGCCAAGACTCAATGCTTCAGTGTAAGATCACTATCATAGAACAGTCCAAAAACAGGGTCATGCCACATCAGAGTTGAAACTGGGATCTTAGAGGTCATATCAGGACATGAAAAAGAAGTGATTACCCTAGAGTGTAGGTGTGAGTTCAGCCATTAAGCAAAGTTTGATTACCAAACTCTGTGAAAAAATGGTATAGCTAGGTTTCTTACTACATCTCCAGATTATCAGCTTTATCTTTCTTTGTACTAGAAACGGATTGCTTTATAAACATCTGCAAACCACTAGAGATCATTCTAATCACCCATGTCAGCATTGTGTTTAGTAGCTCAAATGCCAACATTATTTCAACACATATGATTGTTCTGTGAAGAGATAAGACATTGACTCTATTGATCTGATCTGATCAATGTTTATTTCATACATCATTGCAAATCCCACAAATTGGGTTGTTTCATCTCAATAGGATTGTGCCACCAATGAAAGTTTAAAACTGATGGCTTGCCAACTCTTATTTATTTTGTTATTGTTATTGTTGTTGTTGTTGTTATTGTTATTGTTATTGTTTAATTTATTGCCTGCCACTCCCAGAATGGCTTGTGTCAGATCACAAATATGTCCAGTAAGTATTGCCACAAGGGCAAGCTCTCTGTCTCTGTCCCACACCAACCCACAAGCTGTGAGTAATTACAGATACAATTTGAACAATCAACCTCCAAAAATAATTTAAAAAAACCACATGTAACCAAATATGGCCAGAAAACACACCCAGCCAACCCCTATACCACCTTCACCCATAGGGAGGGCAGGTGGGAAGCTTCCCCGTCCTCAATGCCCAGCAAAGAAGCCAAGCGCCGCACATGGCACCCTTAAATAGGGGGCAGCTGCTTGCTCTGCCCCCTGACCAATCCTGGGATGCCACACTTGCGATGGTGATCTGTCGCACGTGCGTCCACCCTGGGGCTCCTCTCTGGCACATTCTTCTCCCCCTACACCCTTGCTGCATCAATGGAGGCCTTGGATGAGTCCATGCTACTTTTTATCATTTTCTTGCAAGAAGTCTGGCCATATGGCTTTCTTTAACTGTGAAGCAGCATGCCTCTGTTCCAGTGAGGCACTACAAAAGCTTTGTTCTCTATGAATTTTATGATTGTTATACAGGACAAGGAAGGACATGTGGTTTACAGTGAGAATTGGAAGCTGACATTACAGCCTTGAGAGGTGGATGAAGAAATGGCTTGCAAGATCAACAGGAGCCTAGATGATATACAGAAACACACACCATATTTGTGATGAAGACTGGAAACCAAATAGATGCAAGGTATGGACATCTGCATTTGTGGAGGCTAATCAAGATTTCCTAAGGAAAAGGACATAAAGTGGGATTTTTCTTGGCATGTATCCCTCTACTCCAATGAGACCTTCCTCCCAAATGAGAAGCCTTTCTCCAATATGAGTGGAGAACTTCCTCCAGTTTAAAAAGAGTAGTTTTCTGCAATGCACTTTAGATGGGGCTGCCCTTGAAAAGTATCAAGAAACTTCAGTTGGTACAGAATGCTGCAGCCAGAATTTTAACTGAAGTGGGTCGTAGGGACTATATCTCTTCGGGCTTGGCCCACCTCCACTGGTTTCCAATTGTTTATGGACACAGTTCAGTCTTGACCTACAAAACCCTATATGGTTTGGGACTAACACACCTGAAGGAATGCTTAAACCCTTATGATCCTGTTCAGTTGTTACGGTCATCTTCAGAGATCCTCCTTTGAATGCCCCCACCTTCTGAGATTAGATAGGTGGCAACCCAAGACAGGGCCTTCTTGTGTATTACATGGAAGCATGACATGAAAACCCATCTGTCCCCTTCTGCTGCCATCTTCTGCCAGTGGGTGAAGATTTTTTGTTTTGTTTGACATTCCCTCAATGATCCATCCTTTCTAACCAATGTTTTTTAAATGTTTTGTATGCATTTTAACTCTGTAACTCTTGCTTGTTCTAGTTCAAGTCATTTCACGACAGTTACATGATGAAGAATACCTATTACAAGACAAGTTCAAAAGAGGCTATAGCAGAAAACCACTAGTAGCCACATACAGCTCTCACCTCAAAACAGTTCAACACAGACAGCCCCCCCCCAATTTTAAACAACTCTTCACCCACAATAGTACAACAACATCATACTTGAACAGGGACATTGGCACCAGAACAATGGCTTATCTAGACTTTTTGGCTCCTGGGGAAGGTGGATGAGTGGGGCTTGGTGACATGGGGGTGGGCAGTAAGGGGGGAACTAAACCCTCTTGAAAAGACAGGTGGTGACTGGATTAAGTTTGCCTCATGCCATCTTCTCCACTGTGGAGCTGTTGTCTGTTTTCCACCACAAAGGCTGCAGCAGCCAGGCTTAAAGGGCAGCCAAGCTCTGCCTGCTTAATGTCCAAAGGAGATGCTCAACTGGGAATGCCTCATAGGGCTGGCACTTTCTACCTCCCTTGGGGAAATCATGGTCACCACAGATTCCCCCAGCTATGGCCCAGGACTAGGCAGGCTGCTAAATGGGAGTGAAGCCACAGAACACCTGGGCCGGGCTTGGCTCAGCTTGCTTGGTGGAGGTATTTAAAAAAAACAACTCTTCTTCTTCTTCCATAATAATGTGATGTGCTTTAAAATATTTCACTGCTCTACTGCTTGTAAGATATTATTTTAATAAATTATTATTGTCACCAGATTTCATCATAATTTTTTTTGTTGCTGCTGTTAAAGGACACTGTAACTTTAATTTAAAATTATATCATTTTGAGAACATTACTGTTTTTAAGTATTCAAAGAACCTTTGGGTGGTCTTTTATAATTAACTTTTGCATTTCTTAGTTTTATTGACCTACTGTGCTGTTTCAGTCCATTGCCTCAACAGCCATAAATGACTGAGAAGGAAGGATGTGAAGGCTTGAATCCAGTGCTAATTTGCTTGGCCAGAAGAGATTTCTTAATACCTACTCCTTCATGCTGATACCCTAAAATACCCACAAAAACTCCCCCCAAAATAGCATGTTTGATGTCTGTAGAGGGGGAATCTGCAAAATTAACTCCTTATATCTATGATAATCTTTTGTTAGATTCAAGCCAATATTTTAATAATAATTTTAAAAAATGAACCCCCTTGTATAGCTGGTCTGGGGATATGGGCTAGGGAGCCACCCTGACACTCATCTCTATCTGTTCATGGGTGACCAGCCAGATATCCCCACAGATTTGTTGGTCAGATGTCTGGAGGTCATGGCAAGATGGCTTCAGCAGAGCCACTAGAAACTTAAGCCCTCAAAGATGGAAGTTCTGTAGCTAGAGAAGAAGGGGTCAAAAGAGGAAGTGTGCCTCCCGTGAATTGGTGGAGTGCAATTAATAGTTCTGCACATTGTCAAGTGTCTGGAGGTGACTTTCAACACCTCCCTATCAATGGAGGTGCAGGTCACAAATGTAGCTTTCCAGGCTCTTTACCATCTGCACCAGACAAAGCTATAAATACCCTTCTCAGCCTTGGCTCCAACCAGGTGGAATGAGTAGCCAGTTGATGCAAACATTCCACAGGATCTTAAAAATGGCATTGTTCCACCCATTTTACAGTTGAAGCCATGTCTGGCTCGCTGGCTGGCACCTATAAGGACCTACCTCCTTGTCCTTGGCTCTCTCACCTATTTTAGAAACAATTATTTTTCCAAAGAACCTAACCCATTTATGGTTATGTTGGAATTTGCACTATAGGTATCCGGGCTCATTTACTGAACTTTTTAAAACTTCATAGTTTTCAACAGCTTCCCAATAAATAAACCATCTCCTCAATTTGAATACCTGTTTTCAGCATACACCCACCCCTGATTCACCTTCAAACAGGGGTCAATATTTTATCATCATGAAGTTCTGATCAGCCTTTATCTATGGGTTTCAGATAAAACCTCAAATACTTTTTAAAAATCTGGAAGTAGGCCTTGCGTTTTCATGCCAAACGATTCAAGTCCAAAGCACTAAACACACATCAACATTTTTATATATTGGTTTGCCAGATAATACGTATTATAACTAAGAACACCTGTTCTTCATGTCATGGTAGTTTCCTAGAAAGACATATAATATAATCAATCAGTTTATTATATCAGTTTCCTGAACTCATTGGTGTTTCCAGCTTCAGTTCTTACATCAATTAGGCCATTCATGATGTTGAAAGTTAGATCCCGTATTGCTTAAGGACGTTGGTTTCTCAATAGGTTATTGGAGGCAAACAGGACATAGTTCACACTTAATGGTATACATGGAGTTTGTTTCCTGCACAGCTAACATCATCATGTGTAATAAAACCATAGCATCATAGTTCAGTAGGTATTCCACAATTGCATCTGTATTAACTGCACCTACAGAACTCTCTGGTGTGTCACAGTTAGAAACTGAGAAGAAGAGTTGATTCTTTTCTCTATCAGGAGATTAAAAACAGCTTACAGTCACCTTCCCTTTCCTCTCCCCACAACAGACACCCCATGAGGTAGGTGAGGCTGAGACAGCACTGATATTGCTGCTTGGTCAGAATAGCTTTATCAGTGCTGTGGTGAGTCCAAGGTCACCCAGCTGGCTGCATGTGGGGGAGCGAGGAATCAAACCCCACTTGCCAGATTAGATTAGAAGTCCATGCTCCTAACCACTATACCAATGGCTCTGGAGCAGCTCCCACCATGTCCCTGGTGAAGAAGGTGAAACCCACACACAATGGGTCCCACCCTGCCCTTAACACTGCATGCTGCATTCTGGCAGCATGCACACTGGAGGGCCTCTGGGTGGGTGCCTCTACCTCCCAGCAAGCCCTCCGCCACATCAATGTTCAGCCGAGGTAAGTCTCGGCCAGGTTTTTGTTATTGCTTTTGAAGACTTGATTCATATTCTGTGGCTTTTTAGGATTAAAGTAAGACTGGATTATCACACAAAGTGGAACAACTTCTGCTTGCATTAGTGGAACAACTTCTGCTTGCAAATTATGCAGTTGGGCCAGGGAATTATCAGCCTCCAGCCTGAATTTCCCACCCTTGAGGAAGTAAAGGAGAAAAGAAAATGGCTTCTTCATAGTGAAAGAACATATCATCAAGTAGCAACAACCCGTTACAAGTGCATCCACAGAGAATTCCAGGCAACAGACAAGCAGAGGTGGTTTGTGCCTTCCTTTCCATAACAACCTTTGTGGTGCCCCACACAGATATGGAGCTGGACCAACCCTGCTTTTAGTCTTCAAGCTCTAACAAGCTAAGTCTGCAGTTCTAGGATTTTCCTCTGGTCTCCATGGTAAATACCAAAGAGACTAAAAGACAGCCCAAAGCAAACCCCAGGCATAATAAAACATCTCCTCTCACTCTCCCCAATGTGTGTGTGATTCCTAGATCACTGAGCAATTTTCCATGACAGAACAGGAACTTGAACCTGAGTCTCTCAGATCCTGGTCTGACAGGATTATATCATACTGGCCCTCAAACTGGTGAGTGCTTGTAGGACAAAAGTAGAAGGGTTTACCTTGAAACAAATGATCTGGCCATAATTGTGCACATTCTGAGGTACAGTGGCAGCCTATGCAAGAAGAAACCAAAGTGTAACACAGGCCATTGGCAGATCTAGGCCACAAAACAATTTCCTTCAGGGCTTAAGGTCGCCAGCACTGCCTCTGCAAATGTCAGATTTTGAGGGAAATACCCTGGAAGGGTGAACTTTGGGGGAGATGTGATGACATTTCCAAGTGATGCTCTAGAAATTTCCCCAAATCTCAGTGGTACACCTTAGAGACATGGGAAGATTTCTTATGTGTCACTATTTTCTAGGCCATTTGTTTTGTCCTGCTCCTCAATTTTCTAGAGGGCAGGAGATTGGAGCCAAGAGATGGGATTTAACTACCACAAGTAGAGAAATGTGAAAAAAATAGCTTCAGATGTGATTCTGGGGTCAAATTAGGATGCCTTTTGTGACAATTTCTGAATGTGAACTGATCCCGAATGTGTTAAAAGGTCTTTCTTACACAAGGATAAAAGATATTTTAGAAAGAATGATAGGAATCAGAACTAAAACTATCAGTTGTTAGGGATCAGATACTGCTCTATGTGCTTGAAGAAAGATATGGAGGATTGAAAGCCCTGCTTCAGCATAAACCACTCACACAAAACAATGATCTTGTTGATAGCCAGCAAGAAATGCCAAACAAATGAATAGGCATTTTGTGGGGAAAACCTTGAAAGCTTTGCATTTTGTTGGCTGGCATGCAGATTGCAAAACAGGGATGGTCTGTCCAGTGAGAGCTGAAGCAAAAATAGTGTGGTTGTTGCTTTGTATAGGTAAAAAACATTAATACCACCCACAACGACTTCATAAGAAAAACAGAATCACAGAGGAAAACCTTTAAATCCTTGTCTTGCTACCACCTGAACATATACATTCTCTTCAGTGTCCCACCAACACCTAAGTGAATGGGCTGCCTGAGAAGATCAGGAAGGCTCCATCCTACTGTCATTCAACAAACTAATATAGAATTGTTCAGTTGGGTATTTTTTGCTTGCAGGAGGGCAGTTGTATAACATAAGATGTGTATACATTCCTTTTTACTTAGCAAATCAAGGCCACAGTTTTATTTAACCTTTAGTGGGAGTATTAGCATGGCAGGGGATATAGAAATATAGTCCCTATGACCCACTTCAGTTAAAATTCTGGCTGCAGCATTCTGTACCAACTGTGATTTCTTAAAGCTTTTCAAGGGCAGCCCCATCTACAGTGCACTGCAGAAATCTACTCTTGTTATGTATGCTATTTTAAACTGGAGGAAGTTTAAAGTCTTCTCAGTTTGGAGGAAAATCTCAAACTTAGTTCAGTGGAGTAGAAGGATGCATGCCAAGACAAGTCCCACTTTATGTCCTGTTCCTTAGGTTAGAAAACCTTGATTAGCCTCCACAAATGCAGATGTCCACAGGCAGCCTCAGTGTGTCCAAGATGCACTTGACATGCGTGCCCCGGGCCCCCACATCTTTGTCCCCACTTGCTCCCCCACTTTGTCATTGGTGGCTCTGGGTAAGTCTGAGCCGCTTTTATAAATGAAATGGTGCTATTCTTTAACAAAATGGACAATGAAGATACTTCTATAAAGGAAACAGAACTCTGGACTATACCACTAAGTATTATCTGTTTGTTGTGCTCATTAGGGATAGACATGAACCACCTTTTTGCAGTTTGGTTGGGTTTGACGTTCATGGCTGAATATTCCTTTGAGGGGTCAATGTTTCATCAATGCCTTTTTCTGCACTAGCAATATTGTTCATATTTGAATTTTTAAAGGGTTGGCTTTTCCTTTCGTTTCCTGATTAAAATTTGCCTGTCCTGGCACAGTCTTAAATTTCCATCTGATATACCACACATTTTGTGAATTCCCAGTTACAGCAATTTCACCAGTGAAAGCAGAATCGAATTGGGGGCTGCCTTGGGGGCTGTGTATATTTGGGTTTTTTCCTGTGCCTGCCATTTTGAGTTATTTGGGCACATCCTTTTCCTCTTTGCCATCCTCCCCCCCCCCCTCACCCCATTCTGAAAAATCTTCCTTAAAAAAAAGGAGTCATCACATTACAATGTTGTTTCTAAGTTTTAAGAAAGCAGTCTTGTACAGCTGGGTTGTTGTTTTTCATTACATTCGGGACAGTTTGGTGAGAAAGTGGGGAGGTGATCATGGGTGCATAATGGTGGGGAACAAAAACAAAGGTGCAAGTAGGCACCATTTTGCAAAAAAAAAAATTAAGGTGAAGGGAGCAAAGCATGATGGGAGGCTGTCTGTGCAGAAACCATTTAATGAAATATGGTATGTCTCCTAATTAATAAATGGTCAATGTGTGCATTCTCATCAATAAAATGCATGGGAAACATGAATTCAAAGAAATGAAAGCTATGGCCATCTTGCCTTTAGAAAATCCAGATTAAAAAATAGACCAGTGGCCAATTCTAAATACACTGGTTCTTCTTAAGAAACAAGACTAAATAGTTTACAACTAGATTTGGAGAGAAGTTCAGACCCAGCATACTTCAAAGTATCTCTGCCTGAAGGTTGTTTAAAACCACTGGACAAGATAAAATGTATACCACAGATTAGGAAAGATATGACAATATGGTTAGTAAGTAGAATCTAAGAAGTAATGACAGGCAAGAACACATTATTTTATAAACAGAAGTCTTGCTCAAAGAAGGAACATTTAAAAAAAGAAATACAAGGTTTGGCATGGAAGCAGTAAAGGTCCACAAAAAGTGAAGAAGAAGAAGAAGAAGAAGAAGAAGAAGAAGAAGAAGAAAAGTTGGTTTTAAAGGAATCTCAAAGCAGTTTACAATTTTCTTCCCTTCCTCTCCCCACAACAGACTCCCTGCATGATAGATGAGGCTGAGAGAGTTCTGAGAGAAATTGCTCTTTGAGAATAGCTTTTAACAGGACTGTGACTAGTTGGCTGCATGTGGAAGGATGGGAAATCAAATCCACAGCTCACCGGATTAGAAGCTTTCGCTTTTTATCACTACACCACCAAACTGGCTTTGCAACTCTATATTCCGTCCTTCCGCAGTACTGCAAACATAGTTCTCACTTCTACATTTTATCCTCACAATAATTCCATGAGACATTGGGGGGGGGGGAAGAGGAAGAGAGAGAGAGAGAGCGCAGCTGGCCCAAGGCGAGTTTCATGGTGGAGGGATAAATCTCAAAATGAACAAGGGATTAACACAACCACCACATAAGAAAAAGTGAAAGTGAGGCCTTTAAATTGAGATATATAAATGAAAGGAGATGCAGTAAAGGTTTCTACCATCAACCATGGTACAGTGAAAGCAGATGCAGAGAAATATTTATCTCTATTATAAAACTGGAAGGACCACCCAATGAAACTGACTGGCAAACATGCAATAAACCCAAAGAGGACACTTCGACTAATGCAGTCACTGTACAGGATTTGTTCCACAGCCTTTGGTGATGATAGAAGTTTAGAGGGTTTTAAAATGGCATCATGAACCTTCATGGATGTTAGATGTATTTCTATTCTAGCTTGGTGAATTCTTATAGATTGGAGGTAGAATGGTGGAGTTTGGGGAGGGGAGGGAGCTCAGCAGGGATTTAATACCACACAGCCCCCACTCCAAAGCTGCCCTTTCCTCCAGAGGAACTGTTCTCTGTAGTCTGGACATCAATTGTATCTCCAGGAGATCTTCATGCTCCCCTTGGGCAAGTCTATCAATGCCCAGTAATCAGGATAACTGATTTTTGTATCTTTAGACCTTCCCATAGATAAAATGTGGTCAATTAGTATGTTCCGGGGGGAGGGGGGGATTTCTCCAGGATTTTTTAAAAGAACACTCTCCATCTCAGATATGCAATTTATATTATGATGGTAGCTTCTATAATCACTTATGTGACAAAAATGCATGGGCAGAGAATTTTCAGGCTCCCAGAAGAAGAGTTTTGCAAGAATAAATTTATATGAGCTGGCATGAACCATGGTTTACTCATTTGGATTAATTTTTAAATAGTTGCTATGCTAACTCAAAATTGCCAATTAATTTGACGTGTGAGCAAAGGAAGGAGGGGGATCAGACAAGTGAGCCTCAGGGTCCAGCAAGTCTCCTTCAACCTTTGCCACTGCATCTTAACTGAGCCAATATGTGGCAATTCTTACATTTCTTGTGAGAGCACTGAGGTGTAATTTCAGTTTCTCAGATCTCAGACTAGCTCAACTTCACAGGCAGGTGTTATATAGTGATCAAACATACAATCATCAAAATATAGTGTATTTGATTTAGGAGTCTATTATTTGAGGCTTACAGTTCAACACAATAATCCATGCTTGTACAATTTGGGACCTATCAAGGCCAAATGCAGGCTGTCAGCCATGGGCCACAACCTGCCTGCCTCCCCCCCTCCTGTTTTTCAGCCCTGGGCAGTCAGCATAAACACAAGCTTTACTGAATCCCCAGTGAGCCTCTATGCATGATTGGTGGCCTGCATTCATTTTCACAGAGACCAGCCTATGCCAGCCTGCTTGGATCCAAGAAATAAAGCCAAGTGGAATTTTCTCTGAAGCTGTTTATTTCAGGTGGGGGTTTGGGGTGTTTGGTGTATTAAGTACCATACTTCAACCAGATAAAATTTATTGATAAATACAAGTGCAAAATATTTCACAGTAGAATAAAATACATTTCACTGTATGCTAGGAATGAACAGCAGAGAATAAACTTAACAATGTTAACACTTTATAACAATAGATATACAAGACAGAAATCTGACAATGTGTGTGCAAAATTAAAAGTTGACATTTAAAGAATATATTATTTATTCTCCTTTTGTAGATCCTGAACTGAGTATACACGTATGCTTGGGTGCAATATTTGGCAATTTGTGTAATAGATGAGATTTTGCCTTTCCATAGGGAGGAGTTTAATTTTGGCCTCTTCCATACACCTGAGGGTATTTTCAAGTAGGGGGAAGATTAGCCTACTTCTGGTAGCTATATAGAGGAGGCGTCTGAGGATCGCATGGGCAGGAGACTCTACCTCCCTGTACTTGCAAGGGCACCGTCTTTCTGTTCTTGGGGGAAGGGGACGTGTTTTTTGCTTCCAGAGAGATTGATTTATTGAAATGTCGCTACAGTTGTTTCCATTGCCAAAGAAGCAAACCAACTATTCCAAAATACATCTCTGGACACTGAAGTGGCTGCAATAGCGGTGCTGTTGTTGTTGTTTTTAAGCCCTATCTGTCAACATGTTCTTAAGTAGCTTCTGTAGATCAAAAGGCAAGTATCTGCTCTATCGTTGGCACTTTTCAGAAGGAATTTTTCAAAAAGAATACTATTAACTTTCATCTGCTTTTTAAATGTTTTTACACTAGGTAATATGTGTTTTGAGCGTATCAAAATTGGATGTGCTTTAAGATTTCTATGGGATACAGTGTACCAAACAGATTTCAGTCCATCAATATATTTTTATTTCTTTTCTTGCTTTGTTTACACCCCACCTTTCTCCCCAATGGACCATCAAATCGACTTATATAGTTCTCCTCTCCCCATTTTATCCTCATACCAGCCCTGTGAGGTAGCTTAGGCCAAGAGTGTACGACTGGCCCAAGGTCAGACTTCAAGCTTCAGTGGTAGACTAGGGATTCAAACCCTGGTCTTCAGGAGTGGTTTAAGTATTTGAGGGTCCTATAGCACCAGACCCATTTTAAGGATTTGTGGTGCCCTAGCAGAGTATAGTTGTGGCGGGAACAGCCACACTGAGGACAGAGGGGCCCCCAAAGTGGGAAAGGGTGTCACTCTGAGTATCCTTTAAGACAGAAAAGGCAAGAGGAGAGAGGCTATGGTCATGATCCATGGGGGGAGGCACCGCAATGGGCCCCTGGAAGTGTGGGGCCCATAGCAGGATAAACCAGTTCTGCTCAGCTTCTTCCAATACTCTGAGGACGGTTTTTAGGCTAAGAATGTTTAGAACTACTGTTTTAAGTGCTTTATATTTACTTTGTATATATGCCCTTATTGATTTGAGTGAGGGGTGGCCATTACATCAAATAAATAAAATAAAATAACCATTACACAACACTGCCAGGGAAAGAAAGCCAATATATGCACCATTCATTTGAACTACATAATTCATCTAAAGGGAGACTCTTAGCCAGATAACCCAGGGGTCCCCATTGTGGGGCTGATGGGCACCAGGGTGACCACTGACAGTTTTCTTGGAGGCCACCAAGTGTTTTCAGAAGGTGAATGAGGCAAGGTAGGGCTTCTGGATGGTCCAGTGAAAATCCAATTGGGTATTCAGATTAAAATAAAATTATTTTGGTGGGGGCTGCCACCATATTATTTGTTTTATTCTGTCTCACTCTCGTCAGACAAAGATCCTTATATCTTCACTAGAGAGGCACCTTTTGCACTGACTGCCAGGAAAACTAGGGCCAATTGATGCAAATAGCACTTTTAAGGTTTGATGGTTTTATCTTAAAATGCCAGTCTTATTTCTGTATTTTATTGATCAAATTATTTTAGATTTGATCATTTTAGGCATACATACCACTTTTGGGTCATATCTTTTTTGTACAACCTGGTTTTAATATGATTGTGATCGCCAATGACTAATACAATGAACTTTCAACTACTACTGTCTCATTCCTCTTTCCCAGTTTAATTTAAAAAGTGTTGGCCACTGTCCTCTGTATTATTTGGGCTTGCTTTGTTTGGTTCTGCCTCCTGTAGCAGCCATGTTGGGGTTGCACCCACCACCTGTCAGAATTCCAAAGATCCCTGCAGGCTTATAAAGGTCAGAAACCCATGAGATAAGCGGAATTTGAATTGTCTTTTATAGCTGTCTCAACTGTATCTGGGTAGTCAGTAGTAAAATGCTGAATCTTAAGAGTGGACTGTGCCATTCAGACTGCAGGTGAGGATACCATTTTTTAAAATGACTTACTTGCATGCTACTTTTTCTAATTTCACAGATAAGTTTTTAAATGACAAGAAGAATTCAAAGACATTCAATCCCTTCCACATCTCAAGCTGTATTCATTCTCCACTCAACTGTACTCCCTCAGAGTTCTGACACTCTATTCTGCCACATATGTAGAGAGACGAAGCCTCAATGGAAGATTCCTCCACTTCTGCTTTTCTTCAGGACTCAAATATATAGCAGGGATCGATGCTTCGTGTCAGACTCTAGAAATACAAGGAGGCTCAGAAAGGTTTGTTGCTATGAGATCATCTGACTTCAAAAAGAAAATTAACATTTTAGACAGGCGGACGTATGTACGTACGTACGTACGTACGAACAGACGGACGGACGGACGGATGGACGGACAGACAGACAGATAGGCACGTAGGCAGGCATACAAACACAGGAAGAGTAGGAGGGGAGAGAACTAGAATAAACTTTATTACACTAGGCCATAGAGAGGGAACTATAGAGAGGACCCATGCTACTATTTTCTACCAAAACCTGGGAAAAGATGGTTGGATTCTGTTTTTATCTATAAAGGTAAAGGTATCCCCTGTGCAAGCACCGAGTCATGTCTGACCCTTGGGGGTGATATTCTCTAGCATTTTCTTGGCAGACTCAATACGGGGTGGTTTGCCATTTCCTTCCCCAGTCATTACCGTTTTGCCCCCCAGCAGCAAGCTGGGTACTCATTTTACCAACCTCGGAAGGATGGAAGGCTGAGTCAACCTTGAGCTGGCTGCTGGTATTGAACTCCCAACCTCATGGTCAGAGCTTCAGACAGCATGTTGGCTGCCTTAGCAACCTGCGCCACAAGAGGCTTTTGTTTCTATCTATACAGACTTTTAAAAAATCTGTACAGACACTCTTGTAAAGCTGAGGTGCATCCTAGCTGTTAACACAATTTTGACTTCCTCTTGAAAAGAATTGAAACATTAGCACAAATAGAGGATTTACGCAGTTTTTAAAATACCTGCCATTTGGTTTATATTACTTTCCCATTCAGATGACTCTACCTATGAGCCAGTAAATTTGATTTAATTAATTTTTCCCAAATACCACATGGCTATTCTTAGACTGTGTATACCCTTGGGTGGCCAGAGAATTTATAAACTCAAACATTTAAAAAGAAATAGGAAAATGGGCATGAGATAGATTGTATAAGGATACCAAAAGAATAATTCCTCTGATTGTCTTAGAGTAAATAGTGAGGTTTTAACAATTCTAGAGCTTACTTAAGAGTTTCATTAAATATTTTCTCATTACAACATTCTCTTCTAAAAAAATACATTCTACTTCACCAGATATTTCACCCTGTTAACCCTAACTGTTGCTACTTTATCCCTACATTGTTTACTTTCTTTTCCTGAATGAGAGTCTCATTTGTTCACACAGCCATTTAGTCCACTTGGCTGCTATGACCTATTTGATTTTTGCTTATAAGTGCCCTTGACATCTTCTAATCAATCATCACATCATGACATCATAGACAAAAATTACATAAATGAGCACAGCCAGTAGAATTTAATAGAAGTATGGGGAAAGGAAGCCAAGAGCTGTGAGGGCAAAAAAGCAGAAGGCAAATGCTGCAAATAACAATAGCACTGAATTATTACAAATGTATTTGCAACAAATGTTACCTTTCATGAAAAATGGATGCTGCTGTTGAGAGTAGGGATTCCAAGACCATTTCCGCACAAGGAATTTGCCCCTGCCCAGCCTCTCCTTGTTCGTATGTTTTAATGCGGCTTCCTCATGATTTTGGCAGCAACCCATAGCTCTCCAGTGGGTGGCGTGAGTGTTCATCCCTGTTGCTCTGCGATGAGGGAAAATGATAGAATCTGCTTCCCCTTTCTTGTCGCGGTGCACAAAAAAGTGCAAACAGGGGCAAGCCTGTCTAAAAGAAGAAACGTGCAACAGTCTCACTAGCATTTTTCTGCCTATGCACCTGCCCTCCCCTCTCCATTTCTGCATCACTAAAAAAAAAAATTAATGGCACGGTCCATGTTGCTATGGGACCGCAAAGTGATGTGTGTCAGTGGAAATAAAATGTATTGCTATGTTCAGTGTGCACAGTAATATTGGGAGTGGGCAGCAACCCTATCTAAAACACATTCATGTTTTTGTTTTCTGGCGGTAAGGCATGAACGTGGAAAGAGGGGGGCCATGTGATGAAGCAGACCTCTCCCAATTAGCATGGCATCAGTGTTCTGTATTTTAAATCTTTATTGTGAACACACAATCATTGGGGTCCAATTACCATGGCCAGCCTATCAGAAATGTACCCGAACATAAATCGAGACCATTATACAAAGATTCCCAAAAAGAAATCTTGCAAAATGTTTTACTGTTGTGTCACGATCCCGTAGCAATGCAAAAGTGTATTTTTTTAAAATTGGGATTTGGTGGAAGAAAGTTTGAGTCCTCAAAACCACCGCTGTGAGGGTGGTTGCATTGATTGAGGAGCAGGGGGGGGAACCTGCAGGTTATTCATGATTCTGTCTTCTCCGCTGCCTTGTTAGGAAGAGAAAAGCCATGATCAGATGGTGGGATAACATGGGAGCGATCTCCCATCAGGAAGTGGCCAAACACACAGTTTACAATCATACCTTTGCAAGCAGGAGGCAGCATGCATTGTCCTCTTCTATGCAGAAATGGTCCAAGAGAGCTCCTCAGGGGTTCCCTGACCTTTCTCGTATTTCCTGCCTTAATGGACTTGACCACAAGCTATGCCCTGCACTGCCATGAAAGCAGGGAACTGGCCACTTCCATTTGCCTAGTTGCCTCACCTGGGAAAGGGGGCAGAGCCTGAATGAGAGTCTCACTTGTCCACACAGTCATTGTCCACACAGTCTTTATATCTGCCTCAAAATACCACTCTATCCTCCCCAGTCCTCCTTGGGTGTGGCAGGGAGACTTGGCCAGTTTACATCATTTCTGGCCCAGTTTCAGGGCTCTTCAAACCCTGAACCAAATTACTCAGGGGATCCTCCTTGGTCAAAAGTCTGGGAAAGGATGGTTTAGAGGAATGATGGTAAATTTATTTTGGCTCTACTCTCTTCATAAGCAACCCTTGAGTTCCAATCCTAGGAAAAGGCAAAGTTAATGATTTTATCCAAGCAGACACTCAAATTTTTCCAAACACTTTGTTCACCAAGTACAATTGAAGGATGAGCAAAGAGGTGGTGGTGACTATTGAAACCTTTAGATCTGGTGCAGAGGTGAAAGGAATGAATGTTCCATTAAGTTCTAGCCTCAAAGAAAATTGGTAAAACCATACGTAGAATTTGACAGAACCATGGTCTGATTCAGTAGAATCTAGCTTTTATTTGTTTGAGTTCACAAGAGAGTCATCCAGCCCAGAGAATATATGGTGAAATGGCTTTGAATGTGAAGCACTTCATAATATCAAATGGAACACTCTTTCTTTGCTATAAACTGTCCCATAGTGTTACTCCTTTGCAGGCATGGCTGTGATTGCTATGCTACATAGGGTTGCCAGCTCAAGATTGTGAAATTCCTGGAAAATACTGAGTTTGAGAAGGTAAGAAACCTTAGTGGTGTATAATGCCATAGAGTTTATTCTCTGAAACTGCCATTTTCTCTGAGGGAAATGGTCCTTGTAGTCTGGAGATCAGTTGTAATTCTAGAAGACCACCAGGCCATATCTGGAGATTGGAAACCCACTGTCAAGGCTCTTTCAGCTGAAAAGGAAGACAGGTCTGTTAAAAGCTTTGTAAAGCAGATGCAGGTTTGATGGCTCTTCTGATGATGGTCAGGAGATGAAATCTCTACACTAAGAATCATTCCCAGTCTTGCCTCTGGGCTTGGCCCTCTTCCCTTCTGTGATCATAATTGTGTTTGTCATTTTAGATGAATACCAAATATTATCTTCCTCAAAGGGAACAACAATTTCAGATTCTGACCTGGTGGTTTTTTAATGTGATATCCAGTCAGCTATGCTCTTTACTGGCATATTCACTCAATTCTGTTATAGCTGAACTGAATGTCATCTACCCATTTCCAGATGCTGCTTGTGCTTCCTTGCCCGAGGCCTACATGTCTCAAAGAACCTTCCTCCCTCACTTCACCCAGTGCCACTGACAGTTTCCCAGCTGCCACTTGCTGAGACTTCCTTCATTAAAAGCAATGAGAAGAACATCTGCAGTTCAGGTTGCCAACCTCAAGGCAGGGCTGGAAATTTTCCTGGAATTACAACTATCGAGATCAATTACCGTGGAAGAAATGGTATCTTCAAGGGTAGACATCCCCACAAAGCTCCCTTCCTTACTCATCCTCCACCCTTTCCAGGCACTGCCCCAATTCTCCTAGAATTTCCCAAGACGGAGCTGGCATCCCTGTCTACAGTATGATAAATAGCAAGTACAGTGGTTTTACCAAAACAATGGGATGATTTCATAGATTATGTTCTTTCATGGCTCTCCTCCAAAGTATTCACAGTGCTTAGCAATAAAATGACGGGATACAATATAATCACTAACAAAATGTAACTCTCCAAAACTGTTATTAAGAAAAATGCAACATATTTTTCAGGCAGATCTTTAAAACAAGCACAATATTAATAAAGCTGAAAACAGCAACAGACTAAAAACTATATAATCAATAAAACAATGGGGGACAGAGTTAAAAACAACACTAAATTAAAATCCTACTTGGCTAGGTGCTGAAAGATGCCCAATGATTATATCAGATGCAGGAAAACTGAAGACATTTCAGAATGTTGAGGTATTGTCAGTGAAAAGTGTATATCCCTCCTGCCCCCCTGTCCCCCTGCCTTTCCCTCTCAAGAGGGGCCTGGAATGAAGAATATAGGGTCTAGGAAGGATTTATGGGGACAGTTAGTCCTTTAAGTTTCCAACCGTATAGCCACATTGGCTCAATAGGTCAAAATTAGCACTTTGAATCACCCTTCTACAAAGACTAAATTGAGTTTCTTCTGGAACAGCCAGTTTGGTGCAGTGGCCAGGACTGTGGACCTCTAATTTGGCATGCTGGGTTCGATTCTGCACTCCCCCACATGCAGCCAGCTGGGTGACCTTGGGCTCACCAGGTTGCTGATAAAGCAATGATATCAGGGTTTTCTTAGCCTCACCCACCTCACAGGGTGTCTGTTGTGGGGAGAGGAAAGGGAAGGTGAATGTAAGCCACTTTGAGACTCCTTCAGGTAGAGAAAAGCAGCATATAAGAACCAACTCTTCTTCTTCTTCTCATATAGCACATTACAGTAATGAGGTCTGGAGATGATGAGAGCAATAGATGGTTAGTTCGCCATGTAAATCTTATTCGGGTTGGCATTTGCAACCCAGGCAAATAAGACTAATTGGTTCGGACCCATGAATGTGTTCTGCTATGATCTAACTAATCTACATTTGATAGTAAGGCTTATGTCCTTGCTTTTCCGTATTTAGTTCAAGTTCATAATTGCTGAGTGACCCAGAGCAATTTGACATTTTATTTCCATACTGCAGTTGCCACTCACATCAATTTGTGATTCAAGAAAAATGAATTTTTGAATGTATTCAGTCTCTTCCCCATCTTGGATCTTATTGGGCATTTTATGACCTTGAGGCCAAGGGGGGATTATGTATGTAAGCTGCCGTGAATCTTTGGAAAGTAGCGGGATATAAATCAAATAAACAATAATAATAAATTGTTATTGTGACATGTCTCCTTTTTGCAGTAATCATTATTTTTGTCTTTTAGCGTTTAAGAAAAGGCCATATTTTGTACTTATTTCATTGACCTTTATAATCAGCTGATAGGAAACTAAGCCTACCGAAGATTATTTATATTCCTTCCTCCAATCTTAATTTCAGCGCTTGATTCTTTGATTTCAATCTCTCTCATAATACAAGTTAAACAGCATACACGCTGAACAGGAAAAGAGAAAGAATACAACCTTGGCACACTCCTTTCTCTAGTTTGAACCAATCAGTGTCACCACATGGTGTGCGTACAATGGCTTCTTGGTTTCCATAGACTGACTGCATCAGTTTTATCAAATGCACTGGCACCTCCAAATTTTGTAGGGCTTCCCACAATTTGTTGTGATCCACACAATAAAAAGTTTTCTCGTAGACAATAAAGCAGATGTAGACATCCTTCTGATATTCCCATGACTTTTCCAAAATCCAGTGCAGGTTTTTTATGTGATCACAAGTGCCATATCCCCGTTCAAAGCCAGCTTGAATATCTGGTATTTCCCTTTCAGTGGTTGTTGCTATGTACTGTAGTATGATATCATCAAAAGTCGGACTCAACTGAATGGTTGACAACAACAGAAATGTTAATACCATCCTCTGGCACAAGACACTTATTCCTAACACAAGATGGTCTTCTGCTAGGGAAAGCACCACCATTAATGGAATAGATCCTTGAGATTAGGATGCTCTATAGGTATTCATCAAGGCACAGGCATTTGACAGGGTGGTCTATACATTTATATAATCGCAACAATAACTATACATTGATGATGAATATATCAAAATTTATATCCATTATAAAAGCTCCCTTTTAATCAGGTTTGGTCCATATTACAAGCTATTTGTATAAGATCATTTGTATTGTTTTTGAAGCATTCTGATATATTTTATCTATTGTCCTTCTGGAGATACCACTTCTGGGGTTTCTTGAAGCCTGAAGAATGTTTAATGGGGTTCTAAATAATAAATAACTTGAAAATAGCTGGCATAGAGGCAGTAACCGAGAAACCCACTTTAAGTTCTTTTCCAACCAATGTTTTCATGTTTGATTGTAACATACACGTGTTTTGGATTTACTCTGATAATGAACTGAAGTGAAGAACTTACTGACTGAAGGGTTTTCAGTTCTTTAAGCAAAGGTTGCTATCAGTTAAATTTTTTCATTAAAGGAAGAAATTTTTACAAGTTTCTGAATTATTTGATGTTTATTATTATTAGCAATTACTGCCACTCAGCATTTCTTTGTTTCCCATGTGGAGTCTGGCATCCCTGCACCTCCATGGGATCTAAAGCCAGGACTTTTCTCTGTAGCCTAGAAGTGACCTGCAATTCCAGCAAATCCCCAGGTCACAAACTCTCCCATTTTGCAACCTCTCTGCCAGAGTTCCCCCCTCCTAAGTAAGCCCTTTCTTCTCCTGGCGATGAGTTGTTGCTGTAGATTCCTGAAATTTTTTCCTCATATCTAGCCTATATCGTTGTACTTGGAGTAATGGGTTTAAACTACAAGTACAACGATATAGGCTAGATATCAGTCAGAGTAGTTCAGCAGTGGAACAGGCTGCCTAAGGAGGTGGTGAGCTCCCCCTCACTGGCAGTCTTCAAGCAAAGGTTGGATACACATTTTTCTTGGATGCTTTGGGCTGATCCTACGTTGAGCAGGGAGTTGGACTTGTTGGCCTCTATGGCCCCTTCCAACCCTATGATTCTATGATTCCCACCTCCTTAAACAGCCATGTTTCCCTGGGGAGCTGATCTGTATAGTCCAATTCCAGGAGATTTCCAGGCTGCAGCTTGGAGGTTGTTAACACCTGGGTGAGGAATATTTCTTGTGATTTGGAAGCCTCAAGAGTCCAAGGGTGGGCAGGAGCTTTTGCCATGTAGCCAGCCCCTAGGAAGGCCACAGTGCAGGTGCGTATGCTAGCACCTGTTGTATTCCTGGATACCACGGGCTTTGTCTTTAGCTGAATATAAGAGCAGAACTAAGCAAACATGTAAGGGATGCCCATAAATTGTGGTGAGATCTATAAGGTTTTCTTCAGAGTTCAGGAAGAAACTTTTCAGATTTCTGCCTTTGTTCATCATGAGTTATGTAAGAGTTGGTACACAGCTTAGATTTTTTTAAAAGAAAAAATTGATTTAACTTTTCTGGACAAACCTATTTTGCACATTCCCCCCCCCCCACTTCTAACTGTTGCAAATAAGTACCAAAAGAGCAAAATCAATATCCATCATTAATTTAGGAGCCTTGTAATAACATCCAAGCAGCAGCATTTGTTTTGCTGGACAATGCCAGCATTCTTGGGTATCTGATCCCATCTCACTGCCTGACACAACCCCTAGTCAGATTGCACAAAAACGTGCTGTCTTCTTTTCAGAATGCTATCCTTCAGAGGCACCCATCGAAGTGAGGAGTTACTGATGAATGGAAGACTCTCTTGGCTTATTTGTGGGTTGAAGGGAAGTATTTCAGAAATTAACAGAGTAATCATTGTTTGGGGGGAAGATTCATTGGATCTATTATAAATGTGAGGAAATGGTCCACATTTGAAATATTGATCTGTTTCGATGGGATTTCTAATAACATTTCACATTTCTGGTAGCTTGTTGCTAATTTATATCAAGGAACTCTGAGACCTGCCTATTAGGGAAGCCCAATAGACTTAGAGAGTTTTTGCAGGTTGAGCCTTGGAAAGTAACAGCAGAAATTTCATCTGCATCAAAACTATTGAGAATCACTGAAGATAGGATAGGATATAGTGTGTATTCTGTTGATATGCAATCCCCAATTCTCCAATTGATGTGGAGTTCCATAGTCAAGGATTCATTTCCTTTGGATTTCTTTGTTATCTTTGTTTTATTTAGAGATGTACAAGTACAGCAAATTGGAGGCAAATGCTCAGAAAATGGCATTAAGTCTCCAAAGAGAGCAAATATTCACAAAGGATACAAGTTCAACTGGCTCACAGTTCATACATTCATTCATATTGTCTCCCTCTCCCTCTCCACTTCCCCTTTCCCCTCTCCTTCCCCTTTTCTTCAATCAAATTGCAAAAGGCTTCAAATTGTTGCTTTTCTCCCTTCCAACTACTAACTCACAGATTGCCTTCAATCAATGAAGGCAAATTATGTTTGCAAGTGATACAGTTCAGTAAAAGAGATGAAATTCCATTAGCTATGCCTAAGGTTGTTTAATTTGCATGCTTTATTCTGATCCCAAGCTTTGAATTTTCGCTGAATCTGAGATTCCTTCCAAGGGACAGTTCCAGTACAAATAAGCAAGGTAAATTAACACTTCATGCAACTAGTTCTCAGTGCTTTCATCTGTCACAGTGCTTTGTAATCTTGTTATGGATCCCTGATCTATAAGGAAGAAGGTTACTGCCATTCCCTATATACATGGGGCACTGGAGGCGCGGCTACTGAAGCTGGCTGCAACCTGACTGGGCTGTCTCCTGGAGGAACCACCCTCCCTAGCTGGCTGTTAGCCTCTCCTCAGCCATTGCCCCACACAAGCCTTGCTACTATGGCCGATATGCCTGCAGCACCCCGCTGCTCCACCTGGCCAGTGGCGGCAGGCAGGAGGATCTGGGGGTGCCAGTGCCAGTGAGGAGGTAGTGGTGGTGGAGGCGCTGCTGAGGAGGCATCCATGCCAGAGACCACCAAGATGTGGCTGAGAGCACAGTGGAGTCTGTGACAGCAGCAACAAAGGGTCGGCAACGGTGGTGGCCAGACCTGTGAGGAGCCGCTGGTGGGGAGGAGGTCACAGCCATCGCTGCGCTGCCTCACAAGTTGGGGACTAGGCAGCAGCATAAGCTGCTGACAGCCCCATGGGCGATGTGCACTCACCCCTCCACCTTGGGAGGGGGAGGTGGGCAAGGGTAAGATCGGCTCCTCTGCACCTTGCCAGAGCTGCCTCCCTCCACCTTTTTCCCACTAGCGCCTGCTGCATTTAGGGCTGCAGTGGGCTTTCTCGCTTGTGTGTGTGTATATGAATTTTATTGGAAGAATTTTAGAAATATTATTGCAGCAAATATATTAGGTACAGGACAAAACTCTAAAACAAGCAACACAAAAATAATAACTGTTAGCCTACCTAACACCTTGAGAATAGGATTAGGCCACAGTTAAGCATCCTTCCTACATAGCTGCAGCAGTCCTCTGAAAATCCAAGCTAGCCAGTCTCTCTGGGTTTGTAAGGCTAATTATAATTTTTGGTCTTCTGAATCAGGGAATGCCAATGAACCAACAAGAAAATTACCTCATCTCTCTGTCTTTCCCTCTCATCCTGAAACACTCTGGTTCTCAGGTAACCACTTATCCCATACCATGCATTGGTGTTCAAAGTAAGAAATCCATAGGCAGCCAGGCCCCAGTAGGCACCCCTGCAAGATGGAACCAGCTTGACTTAGCACACATTAACCCTTGAGAGAAGGGACTGGGGCTGCTCTGTCTGACATGTCATCTGCTTTCACTCCATAGAGATGTAATGTGGCAGGTAGGGTGGTAGAGGAAAGAGCTAATGGTCACGGGTAACAACCTCAGACTGCAACCTTTTGTTGAACTACCACTGAGAAAAACTACACACTCTTTTCTTTCCCCCTTATGTCCAACAGAAACCAAAGCAGGCCTATACATACTATGTGATTTGACAAGCTGAACATAGGCAGTAAATGGAAATGAGATATGCAGAAACATGATAACCAGAGAACTTCACTTGACCTTCACCTATACATGAGGTGGGGTGTTGATCAGATCATTTTGGTAGGTTTTATCAGCATTTGTCTCATGTCAAGCAGTTTTGTGCCTGCATACTAGTTACTTGTGGTACAGGGCCAGGCTGTACTGTGGTTATGCTGCCTCTATTGCATTCGTAAGCTCTTACCCAGCCCAATTATATGGAGTAGTTTGATCCTTGACTATCTTTGAGGAAGGACACCAAAATAGTAGACAATTGACTCTTGGTTGTGAGGCATTAGCGAGCTTTTTGGCAGATAAGGTCTTGTCGCTCCACTGGGACCTTCCTGCCACCCTTAATACAGAAAGGAAACTGGAGGCCCCTTGGCCATTTTGACGGGATACATTTGATGGCTTCAGGAACCTCTCAGAAAGTGAAGTAGATGAGTTGCTATTTTGATTTTCAAAATGAGGGACCAGCAGATAGGAGGGAGTTCCCAGATATGCTGAAGGAGGCAGTGGTTTGCCCTCTCCTAAAAAACCCATTGCAGGACGTGGCCAGCTATCTCCAAGTATTGCATCTTGTGTTTTTGGGCAAGATGGTTGAAAGGACCGTGGTGGACCAGTTCCTGGCGTACTTGGAGGTCATTTCAGTGCTCAGCCCATACCAGACAGCCTGGCCACAGGTTGGAGACAGTGTTGGTTGCCTCGCAGGATGATTGGGGCAGTTTGACCATACTTATGATGCTTAATCTATTGGCCATGTTTGACGTGGTTGTCCATGAGTTATTGGCCCTCCACCTTGCCAGGGCTGGAATTCAGGGGATTGCCCCTCAGTGGCTGTGATCCTTTCTCTGGAACTGGATGCAAGGTGACTCTAGGGCAGGAATTATCATGCCCATATTGATTCCCTTGCAGGGTACCCTGGGGGCATTACTCTCCCCCATGTTGCTTAACAACTTCATGAACCTTCTGGCACAGCTGGTCCAGAGCTATGGGCTGAGTTGTCACCAATATGTGAATGACACCCAGCTCTAGCTCCTCATTGACAGCCACCCAGACTCCCCTTGGATACATTTGCCAGATGTTTGGAAGCCATCACTGAATGGTTAGAGCAGAGTCACCTGAAACTCAAACCCTCCAAGATGGAGGTCCTGTGGCTTGACAGTTAGGTGGCAGGCCAGGAAGTGCATTTACCCATCTTTGCTGAGATACAGCTTAACACCTCATTCTCGGCAAGGAACTTGGGGGTGATTCTGGATGCTTCCCTTTCAGTGGAGACCCAGGTCACAGGAGTAGCACAGCATTTCTCATCTTTGCCAGACATGGCTACTAGAGCCTTACCTGCCCCCTGGAATGTCTGGCCACAGTAATCCATACAACAGTCACTTCTATATTGGACTTTTGTAACTCATTCTATGCTAGCTTACCCTTGGCCTTGATCCAGAAACTCCAGCTGGTGCAATATGCTCCTCTTGGAGGGAGTGGTAGGCAAAGGCTTCTTGTGGGACTAATAAGGATTAATAATTAGGATTAATAATCCTTATTAGTCCCACAAGGACACTTGTGAGTGTCCTGCATAGTGCAGGGGGTTGGACTAGATGACCCAAGGATCCCTTCCAACTCTATTATTCTATGATTCTATGAATCCACATTTCAATTAACAGTAATTGTATATTTTCAGTTACACAGCTGCACTTTCTTATGCTGGCTTTTTGTTGATGTCTTGCTCTTCAGCTCTGTGTAAGAAATTGCCAACCCACATCTAATCCCCCCCCCACACACACACACACAAAAAGCCTCTTAAATTTTACAGAGTGCATTTCAGGAATCCAAAGCATGACCACAGTAATTCTTGTGGCAGTTCTGTCAGAAAGCAGCATTATCCTCCAGTTGTTGCTGATGGGGTGCAGAGGCTAGGGAGTAGTGGCTTTTCAGAGGCTATCTCTCTGTTAATGACTGAGATTTGAACCAGGGATTTCACAGCCCACAACTCGTGCTTCAAGCCACTAAACACAGAGGCTCCTTCTGTCATCTAGTTTTCATTTCTGTCTTGATAATATTTTGCTGAAAATGGAGGAAGCCAGAGGACAGCCACAAAAATTATTGGAGGAGTTGGCTAATGACCAGCCCTAGACGAAGTTTGCTTAACTGATAATTAAGGAAGGTGTAGAGGCACGTCTCTATACAATTAGAGGGTGTCACCCTTGAGAAGGGCATTAACATTGCAAAATGAAAAAGCGAAAGTTTCAGTTCAGTATCAGGGAAGGGGGAGGAGAGTAATCTGCCCAATGATGTGCGTGTGGGAGAGTGTCAGTTTGGATTAGACAGTTGTAGGAATGCTGTGGGAATTTTAAAGGCTGTTGAAAAAAGCTTCTGGAAAACAAGCTTTAGGGAACAATTGTAGGCTGGTAGATAAATATTCTGTGAGGTAATAAAGTACCCTGTCTTACATGCTCTCATGACTACCAGGGAATTCAGGAATGTCATACTTGATCCAGACCTGATTTCACTTGCCACTCCATGTGTGAGACTGGTTTTTCTCTCCAATTTAAACTCATAATTAGAAGAATAATGTGCACATACACATGCCGTTTCACTGTTCCAGAGTTGCAACATCAAGTGACAATATAAATATATGAAGCAATCCTCATGGAACAGACATCACACACAGTGCTGCTCATTTCATTTCATTCTATGTATACACATGTTTTCTGGAGGTTGCTCACATGTCCAACCATTTTGAGTGATGAGCAATAGGGGTTGTAGGCCTGAAGGGAGGGGGGAGGAGCACACTCACTAGCCACCTGCCAGCTCTGTCAGTGGTTTGAGGCAAAGTGAGGGAAGTTGTTGGACATGATAGGACAGCCCTGGGGTGAAAAGGGCTGGTGCGGCCTGTCCAAACCTCCATTCTCACTCCCCTCAGCAGCCCTATCGACCCCTCTCTGTGCGGTGGTCAGGGGCAGACTGGTGGCGATGTTACCAGATTCCCTCTGGCTGGGCTGGGAGGACAGGCTGTGTTCCCTTCCTATTGGGCCCAAGTCTGGGGGGAATAGAGCTAGTCCAATCTTTGGACCAATCAGAAGGTGCACACTCTCCACCCACTTAGGCTTTTTATTTTATACAGCGAAGCTGTTGCAGATTGCTTGGTTAATATGGAGGACCAGTAACTAATGTTGGATGAGGTACACTGAAGACAGTTATTCTGGTTCAATATCAGTTTAATGCATCACAATATATACATGGAAAATTGATTAGACATTATGAGTCTTCTCCGTTGTGTATTGATAAATATGGCCACCATTTTAAAAGCGACCATAGATTGTAGGCAGTGAGAGGCAGTAGAGCAAGGAAGAGCTCCACATGGCCAGGATGGTGGCACTGTTTCACACCATTCCTGGTAATTGGTGGGCACCTGATCCAGCAGGCAATCCCACTGCTCCAGCAACTGGTGGGGGTGGTCTCAGAGGCCAGCCGGTGGTCCCTTTAAGTGCAGACCCATACCACTATTCGGCCTTTTTTTTCCCCCTCATGGCAGCAATCACAGAATCACAGAATCATAGAGTTGGAAGGGGTCATACAGGCCATCTAGTCCAACCCCCTGCTCAACGCAGGATCAGCCCAAGGCATCCTAAAGCATCCAAGAAAAGTATGTATCCAACCTTTGCTTGAAGACTGCCAGTGAGGGGGAGCTCACCACCTCCTTAGGCAGCCTATTCCACTGCTGAACTACTCTGACTGTGAATTTTTTTTTCCTGATATCTAGCATATATCTTTGTACTTGTAGTTTAATCCTACCCAACCCATCCATATATCTATTTCATTTCATGGCTCTGTATTTATTTGTTCATTATTTTTTCTGTATTAAGCAGTTTTTCCTCAGTTTTGACTGTCATCCCTCCATGTGCCCAACATGTCTCACAAACCAGACCAGGCATGGTATGGAGCATATTAGGACTGTTTGGCTGCTGGTGCAAGGACTTCCTTGTGGCTTCCTACTACATAAACATTCTTCATCTCTGGGAAGCAATGTATTGAGGTCACTTTGCTCATTCAATGCACATAAATAAGATCAATGTTTAATATGGGTTTGTTTAACCCATATTAGGTACAATTTATACATCTAATCACTAATATCTCATTATACAGTTTTAGCCTATCTTTACTTCAAGGTCTTTAGAGCAGTATACATGTTTATGCCTCCATTTTGTACCCATATCATCCCTGGCTGGCTAAAGATTACCTTGTGAGCATCCATGGCTGAATGGAGATTATCCCAATCTGAAACTCTAACCACGACACCATGCCAATTTCATATGCAAAACAGGGATATGAAAAAGTTTATTTTTATGTTTAAGTATATTTTTGTTTTCAATTCTTTATACAAAAAGCACAAAAAAGGTCAAGGGAGAAGTAAAATGACAGTGATTGTTTTGTTGTTGAAAAAGCAGCAATGGAAAAAAATGGGAATCAACCTGGACTTAAAGGATCATCCCCAAATGTCACGCCCTTTTAATGTTATGTCTGTGAAGTTTCACAATAAGGTGTTAGTGAATAAGAGGTACAAAAGACATTCTTTCCTCCTTAAATGTATGTCTTAGAGGCTTGAATGTTCAGTGTCAGTTCTAAAATGATTTTGGAATGTGGAAGCCAGATGAAGAAGTTATTTTTGTCTGTATTCATACTTCAGAGCACAGAAATAGGCCTTGATGGACAGTCATCCAATGTGAGGAGACAACCTTTTACCTGCCTGGAAAAAAATAATCTCTTTCAAAGAGGGGCAAATCAGGATAAGAAAAGAACGTAGTTGGGTGTTTTTCCCACTAATCACACTGGTTAAGTTCAAGATTCCATTTGTAGAGGTGACTTCAGAACACTGATAGCTCCAGTACCTAGTATGCAGTTCTTGCTATCTATCCTGGTTTGATTTTACAGGTAAACAAACTACATACCTGGTTTCATGTGCGCAATGCCTCCTTTTGTACCAACAATCATCAGGTAGTCAAAATGGTCACTGTTCGGTGGATATCTATAGTACATGACAGCAGCCCTTTATGCAACTAGGCAGCTGTCACCCGTGATAGTACATTACAAAGCACAACCAAACCAATAAAAACATTCATATATTTAGATTATAAGAAATAAGTGACCCCTGCAATTACCTGCCCTTTCCCTCAGACCATGAGTAATCTAAATATCAGGTAAAGAAATCTTATTTTCGTAGGAATGTGAAAGTTTCATCCCAAGAATGATCTATATTCAAGTGCCACAAAAAAGCCTTTCTAAAGCTAGCATTTAAAACTGTACCATATTCTATATTGCAAGACTGGAGAGGGTTTACATTTCATCCTCCTGCTAATAGCCTGTTTTAGATTCTCATTGCCTTTCAGGACCTGCAGATAGAGGATCACAATTTTGATGTAAGTGTGCAGAATTGTGGAAACACTGTTGGACAGCTCAAAATTGAATCCCTTGTCACAAGCAATTTGCAAAAAGAATATATTTGTGTAGCAAGCAAGCCTACATTTTAAAAACTGTCACTTTTAGTCTAAAAAGATCTTCCAAGAACAAAGTAGCACATTTCTGTCTGCATCAACCTCAAGTAATATAAAATTATTGAAACTGCAGTCCTATGGAAAGGATTGTATCAACACAGAGAGGCAGTGTCTGCAGTCTATTTTGAACCCCAAGGGCCAGACTATATGTTGTTGTTTTTTTAATCTTCTCTCATGAGCATTTTTTTTTAGTTGGTCAAATCTGGATTGAAGGAGGAACAGTGTGCTGTGGCCAAAGCAATGGACCAGAAGAAAGAACCCTCCAGCTGCAGACCAGCTGAGCTGGGTACATCTGCCTTCATATACATCACCAGCATTGACTTCTTTGCTTGAGACATATGTATCGCCAGCTTGGCCACGCAACTGAAATGAATGAGCTTTATGTCCACTTGAGCAGTCAGAGTTCACAATCCTTCTGGTGGTTTGCTTCTGACCTTCAGCTGCCAAGTCAAGCTTCACAGCCCAACTCAGCCTCAAGATTCAGGGGATAGAGGGTTGCTCCTTCTCACAAAGAGCATGCCCACATGCAACTGCTCAGATCATGTCTCTAGGAAAGGTAGGTCACTATTCCCAGAGGCACCAGATACTGGTATCTTGCTTGCACCACACTGAGCTTGAATGACCACCCTTTATCTCTCAATGGTTTTGATAAACAACACAGAGATGAGAAAGGGATATGGGCTAAAGCACCCCATTAACTGTTAAAAATAACCACAACAGATGTGCTAAATGCCTTCTATCTCACAGGCATACCAGTGTGATATAGAGGGTTTTTTAAGACATGACTGGAAAGAACTGAATTCAAACCCCTACTCCATACATAAAGTTCAGTAATTTTGAACCAGTCCTCTCCCACAGTCTAATTTATCTCATAACATTAGTGTAAGGATACAACAGGAAGGAGAACTATGCAGGTATTTTAATATATAGGGAGAAAGAAGAGTCCACTCCTGTGTCGTAGCACATGTAAATGCCAATTCATTAAAACTCTTGAACAAAATTATGCATCAATCCATTATGCCAGAGCTGCTCTATTAACAACATCTAAAACTGAAGTTATAAAGGCCTTCAATGTAAGATAATTGAAATTAAAGAACTATTCCTAAGTAGCAATTATATTATCTTTTGCAAGGGCAAATGTTTCTTTCTTCTGCCTTGAACTTGAGTCATTTTTAAATTTAAGTATGGGATTTATATAAAATATATACTATTATAAACCCAATCAGCTTTTGCTTCCAGTTGCAATTATAGAACAGCATGAACATCATAATTCTCAAAATGGAAGCTCTGGCAAATGTACAGGAGAAACACGATTCAACTATAAGTAGAATTTAATCCACCTTTTGACACCAGCAATATATTTCAAGCTTTGCAATTATGTGAATAGGAGAGTAATGCGTTCTGGCATTTCATAGCTTTATTTATTTTATTTTTTCCCCATAGGGTAGAGACTGAAATACTTTTGTATGAATCATATTCTCACAATGTTATGTTTTTATTTTTAGAAAATGAACCATTAAATCTTGACTATGAGTATAAAGTTGTGTCAAAAGGGGAGTCTGCTTTATGCTTTTTCAGTGTTTACAAACTTGTCAGACCACGTCTTTAATGAATGGTTTCTTATTGTGCGCAAAAGTCTCTTGCTATGTCTTTCTTGAAATAACTATGGCAGTTTGAGCAGGCAACCATTTTGGAACTGATTCCACTTTCCCTGGCAACCATTCTGTGGCAGCTATTTTGTGGCTGTGCCACCAAGCTGTGTTAAAATTCCTAAGGCTAAAAAACATCCCTGTCTATATTGTAGTGGAAATAATTCCTTGCTATGAATGTTTGCATAATTGAGACAATGGCCATTTTCAAACTGCCATTGTATTCCATTTTAGTCACTAGTTGCTAATGGATTTTTTAATGTCATTTCAGACAGATTCATTTAGTAACTGGCTGCTAGTGGAATTTATTTATCTGTTCATACAAACCTGCTAGTGTCAGGTTAGCACAGTGTGGTTGAGCTATTTTTTAGCGAAGAAGAATTGGTTTTATAACCTGCTTTTCATGACCCGAAAGAGTCTCAGAGAAGCTTATAATTGCCTTCCCTTCTCTCCCCACAACAGACATGAAGGCCGATTCTGCATGGGCAGAAAAGGCCAAGAGGGCGGTACTATGGAAGTAGGGCTAATCGCTGCTTCCACATGACACAGCTGTTGGGCAGGCCCCCTCCTGGACTTGCTGTGGATCGAATCCTCAGTTGCTCTGGGCTATGGGAATGTGGGAGAATCCACGTTCCCTTAGCCACTGCAGAGCCCAACAGGGTCTGTCGTGAGGCAGGCCTGTGTGGACAGGGAAGAGCCAGTCCTGCCCTACAGTCATTTTGGGGGAACATTCTAACTTGAGCGCTATAGCACTAAACCAATATAGCACTTCAGTATCACTGAGATGCCTTGACTTCATTGAGTCAATGAAGTCAAGGCATCGCAATCGTCTCAACTTAGAACATCAAAAAAAAAACCTCAGAGGAAGATTGCATGGTGAAAAGGGGTGGGGGAGTGGCACTGCTTGAAATGACCATAGCACTTCAGAGATGGTTTATTAATGGAAGGAAATTTGCTCTGTGAAACCTCCATCCCTCAACCACTTAACCTGAGATCAGGACAACAGTGAATAACACCAAGTTTAGAATGGCAATGTGAAAAACTTTAACCTTTTTTGAAAATTTTTGTTTGCCTTCCTATGGGCAGAAAATTGTTTTTCCTCAGATTTTCCCCCCTTTGAGCGTTAAACAAACAGTTGGCGACAGCTGCTAGAAAGTATATACAGTATATAAAAGTATATTTATTATATGAAACCAGAACACACATGCATACAAAGTGCATGTGATTACATTCCAGTGATTTTCAAATTTTTGAAGGTAATGATCACATTTTGCAAACAAACTGAAATATGAGTGAAGATAACTTTCTCTGATCTAGTTTTAAAACGTTTCTTTATCATGGATTCTATATTTATGCTCCACACTTGAGTTCCATAGCCACTCAGTACTAGAATCCTCAACGTACCTAAACTTCATATTTTCAATATTTTCAAAGACTTACGTTCCTTAATCTTTGTGGACCAAGCTATTTTCTTTCTTATAATGGAAAATATGCATATGAGAGCCAATGATTTGCATTTTTACGTTGTCATACTTTCCCTGAGCAAACCATATTCATTCTAATGTGTGAAACATACCCATGACCTAAGGGCAACAGGTTATGGCATCTTAAAACTCCAGAACTCATGATGCAATGCAACTGTAGGTGAATAACGTATGCAAAAACATTTAGGGCCTCTTATAAAGTGATGAATAACATTGCTTTCTCTTTTATAATCCCACTACCCCTCAAATTTAAACTAGATAGTAAAACATGTTACTCATAAATAGTACAAATGAAATTTCTTCTATGGAATTCTTTCAGTTGGGATTTTATACTTGCGCGCCTCCCTATTGGCCACTTGGCCCGCCCCGGACTCCGCACCCACACTCCCACGCGTCGAAGACCCACGCGTCGAAGACACGGCCGCCCTGCTCCTTTCCCGCCGACGAACCATCACCCTTCCCTCCCCATTTCGACTCTCCGCCGCCGCGACGAACAAAGACTCCCCTCGCTGCCTCGGTGAACGCTGCCCCCTCCAGGAACATGCCGAGCCGCTTCCCCCCATCTCGTGGCCTTACCCGCAACCGCTCAGGCCACGCCTCGACCCGACAAGACTGCCGCGTCTGAAGGCCTCGGCCCCGAGCTCTGCGCCTGCACCCCCCTGGCCGCGCCGCGCTAAATCGACGGCCGCCGACACACATGGATGCCTCCACCACTGAACCACTCCACCGCCGACCCGATCCGCCACGCCTGGCACACGAACGGACCGCTCCCCGCCCAGCCTCTACCATGCCGAGCTGCTCCACCGCCCAGACGATCTGCCGCAACGATCTGCCCACACAACTTTGCAAAATGGCGATGCGCTCTCGGAGCCACGCTGCCACCACCGCCGCCGCAGTTCTTCCTGCGCGGCCCGCAACATGGCCGCCTGGCTCAGGCCCGCCTGCGTGACAACGTAGACGAACCTCCTGGCCGCTGAGGAGTCGCTGCCGCCACAGACGCCCGACGGTAGGCCGCTTCCCCGCCATGCGACCCCGGCCCCACTCACACCTTCTGTGCTCCGTGGGGGGGAAGGGGGAGGGAGGCTTCTGCGGCACCACCGACGCCGAGGCCGCCCTCGCTCGCCCGTGCCACGCCATCCATCCCTACCCTTAGGGACTCCACGCGGCCAGGCCGCTGCCAGCTAGGGCCCATTTTATGCTGAGTAAAATGGGCTTTCAATCTACTCCTTCTATAATATAAGTTGGTCACCCTGAGCAGCCAGGCCAGAGGTGGAAAGGCAAGATGGGATATTATTGGCTCCTTAGGTCAATTGATCCTGCCGGACTGCAATATCATTGCTGGGCAATGTTACAAAGGAATGGATATCAGGCAGTCTGGCAGTTCCCTCTGTCTGCAAACCATCCTTGAGTAGCTCAAGGTCAGAGTGGTGACTTATAAAGAAAAGAACAGTTTGCAAATCTGTACAGGCAATGCAGATTGTGCATGTCTCAGAGTTGACAACTAATATAGCTAATTTGTTTCATAACAACCCAAAGAATGTATTTACTATATAATCAACAATTCCTGCACAGAAGATTGAAAACAACACTAGCTCTTGGCATTTGCCGTGCTCTTCTAAATACTCTCTTTTGATCCTGGCACGCTGAACACTGCGTTTCAGGGCTAACTCCTCTCTCCTGGATGCTGGCAGTTGGTTCCTTCTTGCTTTGCTTACAGTTTCAGCATTCCAGTTACAGCCTCACCACTGCCAGATTTTATCCAAGAAGCTGGAGAGAATGATAAATCTAAATCTGGAAATGTGTGTGTCCTTAAGATGGTAAGGTGACTCAGTGCTCTGATAACAAAATGGAGGGGGGACTGAAGACACACCTAATTAGTGCTCATTAGTGTTCAGTTGTGCTGAAGAAGCAAGAATTCCTCACGTGTGCACAAAAATTGGACATTTGTGAACTGTAGACAAACTTAGGGTTTGCCAAAAAGGCAGAAAAGTGACAGCACACCAATAAACATGTGTGCTTTCTACTAAATCTGAACCATTGACCTACTATTGGTATTGTAAAGTCTTGTAAAGAGCCAGTTTGGTGTAGTGGTTAGGAGTGCGGACGTCTAATCTGGCATGCCAGGTTCGATTCTGCGCTCCCCCACATGCAGCCAGCTGGGTGACCTTGGGCTCGCCATGGCACTGATAAAACTGTTCTGACCAAGCAGTGATATCAGGGCTCTCTCAGCCTCACCCACCCCACAGGGTGTCTGTTGTGGGGAGAGGAAAAGGAAGGCAACTGTAAGCCGCTTTGAGCCTCCTTTGAGTAGGGAAAAGCGACATATAAGAACCAACTCTTCTTCTTCTTCTTCTTCTTCTTCTTCTTCTTCTTCTTCATAGGCAACAGGTCAGATGGAGACCATATTACTAATTGTGATCCTATTGTTGGTCATGTCAGGGATTGAACCTGGGACTTTCTGCATAAAAAGGAAATGTTTTACAATAAGGTGACCAGATTGTCCCACTTTTGGAGGGACATCTGGGGGTACCTGGCAAATTGTACTTATGTTAAAATTTAAAAATATATATTTTTGCGTTCTATGCATTCTATGAAACTTTTTGTTGTTCCATATAGACCAAATTTTTAATCAAGAACCCCCTGGGGTTCCCGCTTTACCAATGTTAAAATCTGGTCACCTTACTCTACAAATAAGCCATATTTACATCCCAAGTTGTAGTATAATATTCTTGATTTTATTGCAGTAACACTATTTGCATGTGCAAATGAACATGAGTGCTCTCAGGTAGTGTGAGCAACATTGGTTTACCAAAATTCATTTTACATTAAGGTGAGTAGCCATGTTGGTCTGATGCCGCAAAACAGAGTTTTGAGGCCAGGTGCACCTTTAAGAACAACCAAGGTTGTACCTGAAATGGTATGCATGCAAATAAAAACTTATCTGTAACATAAAGAAAACAGGACTGGGGTTGCAGGAGGAGTTGGTACTCACTGACTACCTGATTGGCTGAATGAATGGCCAGTCAGGTAGGCTGTCCTGCTCCAAGCCAGATCCCCCTCCAACGTCTTTCAACTGGAAGAAGTGTCAGCCACTCTACTGGACTGATGACAAAAGGTTAGCCAGCCAGTGAGCGTGAGCTGGGAGGGGGGCCTTGAGACCATGGTTGTGGGGGGGGCAGTCACCCAGCTAGAGACTGGGGCCTGGGAGGGAGTGGGGCCAGCCCTGGCCTTGCTGCCTCATGGGGTGGGTAGGAGTCCTGCAACTTGGGGTGTTCCCTCCCACAATGAGGTGCCAGTGGATGGGAGCTGGGAGGGAGGGGGAGCGAGCCACAGATTTGGTGCTATGGAGGGGCAGCCACCTTGGGAAGGCAGGGAGGAGGGACTGGAAGGGAGGGGGATGCCGTGATGTGAGGTTTAGCCACCACCTGCCCGTCCACCCAAATGTGGCCTGCACCTGCCTACAAGCTGTGTGCTCTGGCAGGTGCATGGGCAGCTGGGATCTTGCCTCCCACCATGTGGTCAGGTGGCCAATGGACAGGCAGGAGTTGGAAGGGGGAAATGAGCCCCAGCCTCAATGCCATAGAGGGGAGGCTAGAATGCCCCACTGGCACTCCCCTTGTGGTCCCAAAGCAGCCCTGTCTGGCCTCAGCAGAGCTGGCTCAGAGCAGGGCTGGGGTAGATAGACCCCATTGTATTTCTATGCAGCAGCTTTTCTGCTAGCACCCAGAATAAATCCTTGTTGGTCTTAAAGGTGGCAACAAACTCAAAACATTGCTTTGCATTGCATGGAGTTATTGGAAGTTTCCTGTGAAGCAGGAAGTATTTAAAAAAGGTCTCTACAGTGTGAACAATAATGTAGCCCTTAAGCAAAAAACTAGCCTAGCAATTTTAGCTTGCAGCAAGCTGCAAAACCTATTCATTAACACATGACAGACATTCCTCTCTTGGATGGAATTGCTCCTTGAAGTGTTAAACTGATGTCACAATAAAACAAAATTGAATTCTATATGAACTTTTATGAGTCACAGCTCACTTCCTCAGAAATGTGGAAGGAAAATGAACTAGGAATCCTGCCGAAAGGGAAGATTACCAAAGGTAGGAAGAGAGGCTGAGACAGCGAGGTCAAGTATAGGTCTTTCATGTGTACATTATCTGTGTAAATGAGTAGGACATGATTAGCAGCTACAAACTGATAAGCCAGGTGATGAAGTCAACAGGGAGCAGCAGCATGTAGCAGTTATAAACAGATAGGCAAGGTGATAGAATTTCACAGGGAGAAGTTGTAAGATGCTTTAGTGAAAATGAAGCAATATGCTAACAGAGGATGATCTGATAAAGTACAGATACCCATTGCACAGCACCAGCTGCACCAAGCCACTGCTAGTTTCTTGTGGTGGGGGCAGCATGCCCCACTGCTTCCTGTATACTGACAGGGGAAGATGTTCTTTGCCAGACATGGTCCACCCCGGATCTGTGTGCATGCATACAAAGCTAGGGCAGAAAGGTTCCACCATGCCTTGATTCACCACAGTGGTGGTGAGGGGTGGGTGTTTTTTTCCCCCACTTCACAAAGGTGGGATACCATCACAATGTTATCCCATCATTGTGAGAGTGAAAAAAAATTCCCTGTTCGGCTCCACAGCACCACGAAGCACCATGGAGCCAAATGTGGCATTTTGTGTCACTGCTGGGACACTGTAGGCAGGAGAGGAGCCAGGTCTGGAATGCCTGGCTCTTCCCTGTATGCATGGTCCCAGCCCAGCGTGGCTGCATATGGTGCCCACATTACAAAAGAGAATGCTGAAAAATCAGCTCCTTGAAGTGCTGAACTCCTTGAAAAATCAGCATTCCCTTAATGCAAGTTATCAGAGGGCCTGAAGTGGTCCAGGACCGGAAGGGGGCCAGACTGTCGGCAACTTCATCCATCAGTGGCATTTGCCCTGCTGCCATGTGAGCACTGGCCCAATAGATCCCTCCTGTGCATAATCAGTCTAAGAATAGCCAACTAAAATTTCTAACCATGGTTCTAGAAGAGCTATTAGATATTGTAATGAGCATTTTATGTATTTATTTATTTTGGGCTGTTTATACTCTATCTTTCTTGCTGAAACCCATGGTGTGATACCTAGGGCCATTTCGCACAGGAAAAAATGAAAAGATTCACACCAGTGCAATGGCACAAGGGTTAAAAAAAAAAAAAGCAATTCCTAACCAGCTGGCTCCTCTGCTGCCGTCTAGCACTTCCTTCCATTTCACACGCCTGCTTGGAATGGTGGAAGAGGGGAACGCACAAGACATGCTCCTCTCTTCTGCCTGTCAATCAAGACAGGTGGCCAATCACCTTTCTTGCTCTTTTAAAAGGGACCACGATGCCCGCTTGTTGTTTTTTTTAATGAGACTTATGATTTTAAACACATAGATGTTTATTCATAGATGCATAGGACTCCTTTCACTGCAATCCCTCTTGCAATCCGGAGCCTTGAAGCTTGAAAAAAATTGTGATTTGTTTTGTTTTTGGTTTTTTTGTAGGGAAGAGGCATGCTTTATGGGCAAATTGGTGGGGAAAAGTTTATTTTGTGCTCTGCCTGGGCAATTGTGTTTCTGTTCTTTGCTCCAGCCAGTTTTTTAAAAAAGAAAGCCCCATTCCGGGTTAAGAGAGAGGAAGGCAGGCTCGAGGGCAGGCACTGGATCTGGAGATCTCGTTACTTCAACCACTTTGGTAACGCACATGTCTTGTGCGAGTTTCTTCCTGGCTGCTCTCCTTGAATTGAGCCTAGTACTTTTTAGGTACCCAATAGTGTGACTGCAGAATGGGAGTGATATCCATGCTCTGTCTAGCTCTGTGGGGTTCTTCAAATTGGCTTTGACAGAGACCTATGTAGTCGAGTCTTGCAGTTACTATATCATGAATTCAGATCTCCAGATTGGCCATGTTTTATGAGCTAGATTGTGTTTGAAGAAAGTGGGAATTTTGCAGCTGCATGAACGTGCTTCCCCAGCAGTAACGCTGGATCCAATGTAATACTAAGGTTATTAAACTAGTCAGCAAGTATTAATGGAACCCTAATGAAAGTGAAAGATATCATGTGCTTCAAGACAGCCACCTCCCCAATCATCATCACACCTGTCTCATTGGGGATTAAGGAAATTCAAGTCTGTTTAAACTAGGATGACATGCATGGTTTAAACTTTGATGAGATCTAATTCAGCACTTTCACATTATATATTCCCTATGAAGATTTTAAATAGAACAGCACTGTTTACTTGGAAGGAAGCTCCATTTTATTCATTGGAGTTTACTTCTAGGAAAGTGTGCTGAGGTCTAAAGACTGCAATTTTTGTAACTCACAGAACTGCAAAGAAAGCCATCAGTAAGTGAAAATTAATCCCTCGGGCTTGTTTTTATCTGATTGTGACATTCTTTCATTCAGAGAAATGGCAAAGAAGCTTCAGTATCTTTTTAATTTATGAAGAAAATTTCCTGTAAGAAAGCTGTGAGTCAATAAATATTAAATTTACTTTCGTATTAGAGTAAATGGCTCAGATTAGGGTGATTTTTTCAAGTATTTGTTTGTGCCAACAGAACACAGTTTGGTATAGGCTAGCTGTCACAAAAATTGCTTTACGCAAGGCTGGCTTGATTTGGAAATTGAAAGCAGTAGTGGAAACCATTTGAGAACATGACAGCAGATACAGAATTACATTTGTTCTCAAAAAGTCATTTTAAGCACCAATTCAACAGATATATATGTGTGTGTGTGTGTGTGTGTGTGCGTGCGTGCGTGCATATATATATATATATATATATATATATATATATATGTATGTATGTATGTATGTATGTATGTATGTATGTATGTATATATATATGTATATATATGTGTGTATATATATGTGTGTGTATATATATATATGTGTGTGTGTGTGTGTGTATGTGTATATATATTTGTAGCTCCAATATTTCAGAAGAGCCACTGTGGGAAGAGCGGTGTCCAGACCCTGTCTGGGCCATGTCTGGGCGTCCGGACACTGCTTCCAGCTCAACTGGCCAATCAGGCATGCTGCATGGCACCGGCTGCAAGGCGCACATGCAGTCTTGCAGCCAGATGCTCTCTCGCCCCTGAGGAGGGTGGTCCCATGGCACCATGTGCGTATGTAGGTATATATATGTATGTATATACACATATACATATATACATATATACATATATACATATATACATACATACATACATACATACATACAGGGAGAGAGAGAGAGAGAGAGAGAGAGAATCTTTCTAGAAGCCAAGGCCTCACTGAAGCATTCATGGGAATGACCAGAAAAGCGGACAGTAACACTGTAGATAATGAGAATTAGACATCTATACATTTCTCTCTCAAAATAAGGAACTCAAAATCTCTTCTCACAGGCTACAGTGAGTGCATCTATACCAGCCTATATATGCATATATCTGTTTGTAAGAAATTCACTTTATAAATGGCACATTCACTTTGTAAATGAAACGTGATCAGTACATGGATAAATATGGGATTTCAATCACACATCCACCTGAACCTGCAATATTATTCAATGGATGTATAAAAAACAATCATATGTACATCGTATTTGGATTGTACATATATTCACTGTAACTAGTGAACACAGCTACAGTGTACCCCAAGGAGGTCTGGCAACCTACATATTAATGCATGAAATGAAGGCTGCAATTCTATGAATGTTTTTTCTAAGAGTAGGCCCTATTGAATAAACTGGCTTACCTCCAAGCAGACTTGCTGAGAATTGCTTCTGGAATTTGATACATATATGGTCCAAGACTCTCAGGCTATAAGGGAAGTAGGCAGTTGTACATCTGTTCCTTAGAACAGGGGGTGGGAAGGCTACATCCCAGTGGTTAAAACACTATTATGATAACTAAGGGAGTGATGTACATATATAGTCCAAACTATGAACCAGGGAAATGCAGTCCAGTTCATATATATTTGGTGTGCAAACCGTGAACCATCACCAATTTTTTTTTTTTGGGGGGGGGGGGGGCTAAATGAACAAATTCAGTTTGGTTCATGCTGCAGGAGAACAAATCCCCCCAATGTGCTAGGGACATTAAACTACAGGAATCTCCAACTGACTCTTCTCTACCTGGCCTCCAAGTTTCATGAGGACTGGATTTATGGGGTTCAAGATATAGCCCCCAAAAGAAGGTAGCCACATCCTCCATGGTTTACAATGGACTAAGGTCACACCAGAGCATCTCTCAGTAGAAACTGAAGAAACATAGAGCCAAATGGAAACTGTTATTGGCAGCCAGCAGTTATGTTTGTTTATTTATTTTTCAATTTATTTGATTCCCCTCCTCTCCCATCTTGCTGGCTTAGATCAGTTTATATGTACTAAACTACATCTAGTTTATAAAACATACATATACATAATAAATACATATAAATAAATATAAATATTACAACTTTAAAACTAGTCTTTAAAAATCATATCTGCTGTTTAGCCAATTGGTTCATTAGGAGCATTTAATTCTCTGTTTCAGGAGGGATAGCCATGTAGAGGGAGCCCAGGTGATGTTTAGTCAGATTCATCTTGATGTTCATTGGCCCCAAGGAAATGCCTGGCAGAAGAGCTCTTTCTTACAGGCCCTGTGGAACTGACTCTGTTCCATCAGGGCCCTTAGGAAACATCAAAGATCACACCCAGATTCCTAGCAGAGCCATAAGCTTCATGCCATCTAGGAAGGACAATCAGTTTCCTCACCCAATCCTTTCCTGCCCATCCACAAGACCTCCATCTTGGAGGAGTTTAATTTCAGACAGCTCTGCTAAGCCTGACATCACATCTTCTGAACATCGTGCAAATGTTTCTGAAAGGTGAGTCAGGCTGGATGTCCACTAGGAAGTATAGCAGTTTTGTCATCTTCATATTGATGACATGACAGTCCAAACCCTAAGCCCTAAGAATGAGGGTGACTTGGACAATATATGTAGCAGATTTCTAGCTGTTAATGGAAGATATGTCTAAGAACCTCAGAAATGGGAGTCATGAAGAAGAAGAAGAGGAAGAAGAAGAGGAAGAAGAGGAGTTGGTTCTCATATGCCGCTTTTCTGTACCCGAAGGAATCTCAAAGTGGCTTATAGTCGCCTTCCCTTTCCTCTCCCCACAACAGACACCCTGTGAAGTGGGTGAGGCTGAGAGAGCCCTGATATCACTGCTCAGTCAGAACAGTTTTATCAGTGTCGTGGCGAGCCCAAGGTCACCCAGCTAGCTGCAGGTGGGGGAGTGTAGAATCAAACCTGGCATGCCAGATTAGAAGTCCGCACTCCTAACACTGCACCAAACTGGCTCTCTTGAATTGAGCCTCCAAATGACTGTGCTACTTCCAAACTATCCCAAAAAAATGATACCCTTATTATTTACTAGAAAGGTCAGAAAATATTTTACACAATTTGAATTTGATACATGAAGGTCACTTATAACAGTGGTTAGAGTGTCAGACCAGGATCTGGGAGGCCCAGTTTCACATCCTTCTTCTGCCATGGAAAATTGCTGAGCCGGTCACTTTCTTCCAGTCTCAATTGTTGTTATATGGATAAAATAATGGATTATAGAATTTGATAACATGTAATACAAAGGGATAATAGAAAACTAGAATATAAATATTTAAATAAAAATAATAGAGGCAAGTCACACGTGATAATTTTCTTTGCTTTTCAGACTTGGTTTTTAATACAAGGGTATTTTAAGTGGTAACATATATTAATGTTTGAAGAATTTCTGAAAATGTATATTATATATTTTATTGAGATCAATGACACATGATCTCTGAATCATACAGTGATTGCTCTATAAGTGATTTTACTAGTATTACATTTACACTTTAGCATTTTAAATTTAGACTATGCAAGGACATTAAAAAAAAAACACCCGAAATTTCTGTTCTTATATAACTGGCAAGTTTGTCAGCAATATGTCACCAAGGAATATGCTCATTACAAAAGAAGTCCAATTTACAAAACAGGAGAAACTACATGGTTTAGGATGGCCAGGTTCTGCTTCTGTGGCAGATCCTTCCCCCCACCCATGTTCACTGGCTCTCACTATCACAGTTCATTTGGGAAACAGGGGAAATATTCTAGAGGAAATAGGAGGCAATTGGCACCACCTACAGTATAGTAACTAGGGTTGTGTGCTTTGGTGCAGTTTGGCCGCCTTGGCGATCACCGAAGCCCGAGGCGGCCAGCGCCACAGCATGGAGCGGAGGGGTGGTAGTGGCACGCCAGCCAGTGGCCTTCTCTCCTTACTGCAGTGCTGGCCTCCTATGTGCCGCTTCGGGCTTCGGTGATCACCAAGGTGGCCGAACCATGCCAAAGCGCACAGCCCTAATAGTAACTTCACTTCTAGGGTCATTTGGTAGTGATGTCATCATGTTGGGAAACACTTTAACATTTGCCCAAAACTCTAAACCATAGAGTTTTGAGCAAATGCTAGAGCAGTTCTTCCCCCCACATAATGATATCATTAATGCATCACACCAGAAGTGACATTATCCCATTACCAGAGATGTCACAATATTGCCAGCTGCTCCCACCCCTGGAAGTCTTTCACTGGTTGACATCCCTAGGCAAAAGCTAATCTGAGAAAGTTTACAAGGCCCTGGTAAGAAACATTTTATCAAACAGGAGACCAAGAAAATTGTCAATCGAGGGAGAAAAACTGATTCTAGCAGTGCAGCGTTTTGTCAAACTACAGCACATTCTTCCCACAGCCACCAAGTAGAGAGGCCAGACAAGCGAGATGCATCTTATTAACTCTTTCACTGCTACTCATGTGGGAGCTCTGAAAAGCTGCCAGATATTCAGCATAATTTGAGTAAAGCCACTCTGCTACCTACCTAGCTGGGCATCTCTTTTTGTGATATAGACCCCAGAAAATACTAGACTTTTGATCTCTTGCCTAGGCTAAGTGGACAGAAAACAATGGAAAATTTAAAATGAGTTTTAAATTTGTATTTTAGTGAAGAGATTTTTGCTCTCTACCTATGGCATGTTGTGCTATTCTGGATTATAGTAGTTTGATAGCAGTGGCCTCATATTGTTCATATCCAGAAGAGCATCTTGAGCTGGAATTCTGCCCTTGATCATACTTGTATACATGGTATAAGCAGCCATCTGTGTGTCCAAAGCAAGTCACATGAGGTCCTCACTTTCTGCCTCAGTCAGCTGGAAATGTCACATTCCTAACCTCTGTACAACTACTAACCAAGCATGCAGACAAGCCCATACATCAAAAGCATTATGTTAGGACTCTATTACATCTTCACTAGATTTCTGGTTGTAAATTATTATCACTGAATTTCATGTCATCAAGAAGAAGAAGAAGAAGAAGCTTACATCCGCCTTCTCTTTCCTCTTCCCACAACAGGTGGGTGAGGCTGAAAGAGCTCTGGTATTACTTCCCAGTCAGAACAGCTTCACTGGGTGATGAGCCCAAGGTCACCAGGCTGGTTGCATGTGGGGGAGCATAGAATCAAATCCAGCTCACCAGATTAGAAGTCTGCATTCCTAACCACTACACCAAGAGATCTGTGAAAGATGTAATAGAGTGGTTTCATTGGCTCTGAACCATTTAAAATCTGCTTTCTGTTCCTAAAAAGAGCTGATGAGACCTGAAAACAGGGCTTCAATGGCTCTGAGCCATTTAAGCTGAACTGCCAAATGGCAGAGAGCTCTCAAATTCTCAGCTGTTTCTTGTGAAAAGCAAGATGGCTCTTCATGAACCATCATCAGACTCCACAAATTGCATCAAAATCTGTGGTAGTTCATCTCGGTTCTTCAGTTTGTGAACTTCACAAACAGACCAATCAGCGGAAGATTTTGAGGTCTTTAAAATGAGCATGTTTTCACTCCAGCAGAACAGAACCACATTTTCCCAGTTGATGCCCATCCCTAAGTTCCATCCTAAATATAGGTGTATCCTTTAGATCCATGCAGTCCGTGCAGAGTTAGTTTTTTAAAGATGTCACAAAAAGATTCATGTTTGTTTTTTTGTAATTTGACATTGCCACCTGCTATAAAATATAAAATCTAAATGAGGTATTGGCAAAGCCTCTTGTAAGTCCTTTTGGGCAATAAAACTCATTGCTTCTTGTATTAAGAATAAAAGTACTTGGGGCCAGGATACTTGAACAGCCACTACTTCTTGTACTGACCAGCCTGCTAGTTAAGATCCTCTTCTGAATTCTTGTTCGCTGTCCTACACTTCTGTAGAGGTAAGGCAGGTGTTGGTCAGAGACAAGGCTTTTTCAGGGGTGGCATCTCACTTTTGGAATGCCCTCCTCCATGAAGGTACCTGCTTTGTTATGCTTTAGACGCAAGGTCCAAACTTCCTTTTTACCTATGCTTTTGACAAAAGGATTTAATCTATTTTTTTCTGTTGTTTGATCTGCTTTTCACCTGGATGGTCCAGGTTAGCCTGATCTAGTCAGATCTCAGAAACTAAGCAGGGCTCAGTTAGAGATTACCAAGGAACACCAGAGTCACTACTAAGAGGCAGGATTTTATGCCTATAAAGGTACTCAGACTCAGGCAAGCAATAGCAAACCACCTCTGTTCATCTCCAGCCTTGAAAACCCTACAGGGTCACCATAAGTCAGCTGCAACTTGATGGCACTTTACACACAGAGATAATGTTTGTAGTCTGCTTTATCAACACTTAATTTGTGCTATTTTTATGGCCTGGCCTGACTTAGTTCTGAATACCTTGGGTGTGAGTCTAATGGCTTGTTTTGATACTGACTGATCTTATGTAGCTGTTCTTATGATTTTATTGTCTCATTTGTACTTCATGAGCCACCTCTAATGACAGACAGACGGATGGACAGATAGACAGACAGAGCGAGCACTGGAAACCAACAACATCAGAAGCTATGTTCAGTTGAAGCACTGTAAGCTTTTATTGTGCATCTCTGATTTCAGGACCCCTTGGTATACCAGCAAAGAATGACACTCCAAATATTATCTTTCCATCCATTCATATTTAAGAGAAAGAATAATGGATTGTCATCATCTGACACATTTATCTTCTCAAGTCTGTGTGTGTGTATAACTTTGGGAAGTCATTGATCATCACCACAGCTTATGAAAATTCTTTGGAATGTGATATAAATCAAAAGACAAAAAGGAGTCAGATTCTTTCTATATAGAAAGGAAGTGTTTGGTTGGGCTGTGGCTCATTACTTTGTGTTGCAGGAAAATTCTGTATGCTGCTGTGTGCAACCGTAAGTGAAATATTTCTTTCATGCCACCCTTTAACATCCATTTGATCAATGGCTCTTAGCCTCAGAACTCCAAGACATTGTTTTCCCCCTCCTATTTCTGTCTGTCATCTTCTCATTCCCTTTGCTCTGAATGTGAGCAAGCCGTAAGTATCTGTTTATTTCCTAAAATAGTAAGGTGCTTCTTGAGGGCATGAACCCATTGGCATGACGAAAACACAAAAAATTATTGTCCATCATGTTTATTGTTATATTTGTATTCAAATATTTTTTGAAAAATTTATCTCAAACAGCAAAACATTCCAACACTGAATGGATTTATTTTGAATCCATTTTCTTCCTTTATTTTTTAAATACAATACAGAGTCACAAATGCCTCAAACAATACAGCATAGATTTGAAGTACACAAATTTACACTATGCATTTTTGACAAAAATCTTCATTCACCCTACTTTATTTTCTTGGACTTGTGGCAGTAACAAATTGCAGAGTCACAGAGCATAAACATCTATCCCTGTTACCCTTCAGATGGGCCTGGAGTCTTCTCAGAATTATAGTTGAACTCTAGACCAGTGGTCCCCAACCTTTCTGAGGCTGGGGACCGGCAGGGCATCGGCCGCGCCCGCGCGGACCGCGGCCGCTCATTGGGCCGCGCCCCCACGGGCCACGCCCGCGCATCGGGCCACGCCCACACGGCCGCGCGGCCCGTCCCTGATTCCCTCTCCCCGCCCTCCCGCAGTAAGAAGCTTCCCGGGCCGCAAGCTTGCGGCCTGGGAAGTTTTTTACTGCGGGGGGGCGGGGAGAGGGAGCCGCGGCCCGGCGCCATGGCCTTCGCAGCCCGGCACCGGGCCGCGGCCCGCAGGTTGGTGACCACTGCTCTAGACTACATAAATGGGCTGGAGGATGTGGCACATTCAGAGTGTAGACTCTATCATCACATCCACATGGAGTTCCCTCCTCTCCCTAAGCTATGCCCTCCCAGGCAATCAATCAATATTTTATTCACGGTCATTCAGACCAAAACCCAAATACATGCAGTTAAAACTAAGACAATACAAAAAGCAGGAAAACTGCCAATACTATAAAAATGTTAAAAATCTGACATCATAGTCAGTATTTAAAACATACTTTAAGTTACCAGTTTATAAGGTTGGATCAGAGAGAATTTTTTGATCCATATACCGAGTACGCAATTTCATGGCGGCGGTGCAAAATTTAGCTGTGCAGAGAGTTATTTGCTTATCTTCGTCTTGAAGCAGTACCTTGATTTTCTCCTTTGTGGAAGATCTCAGGTAAGTGTTCAAAATTGGCTGGATAAAGGTGCGTCTGATAGTATCATAAATGGGGCAGAACAGAAGCACATGTTCATCTGACTCTATCCATCCGCTGGCACAAGGACAGAGTCTCTGAGCAAGGGGTTTCTTTTGGTAACGCCCCTCCAGCACGGCAGTGGGTAGAGCTGAGCATCTTGCTTGGGCGAAGGCCCTTCTATGGGTGATAAGTTCTAGGTCTGACAGGTATGGAGCTGGAACAAGCGTGTATCGGATCCTATCTGGACACAGAAATTCTGGTGTTTTGGCTAGATCCCTTTGCCGACTGATGTCCTTGACCCTTTGTTTAATTATGGATTTAGCTTGATCTTGCTGTATGAAGGCTAGCTGTTGTTCCATAAAGCCAAGCTGTGATAATTTGCATTTCACAGTTTTTAGCCAGATTGGCTGAAAGTTGTCTCTTAAGATCAAAGCAGACAATCGCTTTGGGTCATAGGTTAGCTTCAGCCAATATAGGATCGATGACACATAGATCTTATCTTCCACACTTTGCATACCTGTTTCCAATCTCACTCTAGCATTTGATACGCACTTAGGGAGCTGGATGATCTTCCTTAGAAATACTGACTGCACCCTTTCCAGTAACATAACACTAGATGTTGGGGTTCCTGAAAAGGAGCCATAAAGCAGCTGAGAAAGTGTCTTGGCTTTGTAGAGCTCTAGGGCAGCTGGTACAAAGTATTTCCCCTTGGTTCGATAGAATTTGAGAATGTTGTTAGCCGATCTTTGGGCTTGCTCAGCAGCATATTGACAGTGTGCAGTCCTAGCACATGAAGATTGTAATACAATTCCCAGGTACTTGAATCTGTGGACTTCTTCAATTTTATAGTTGTCTAGTTTCCAAATTTTTGGTTTGGTCCTCTTGCCGAAAATCATGACCTTTGTTTTTTTGTAGTTTACTTGTAGTTGTTCTTCTTTACAGTAACTGCTAAGCCTCCTTAGCATTTTTTTGAGTCCTACTGCAGTTCTGGAAAGTAAAACTACATCATCAGCATAAAGGAGAATTGGAATTGGACGATGGGCTAAACTAGGAGGATGAAATTCCTTGTCCTGGAATGAGTTAATTATACCATTAATGTAAATATTAAACAAAGTAGGAGCTAAGATGCAGCCTTGTCTAACTCCTTTAGTAACATTAATGGGATTGGTAAGGTGGCCTTGGTTACTGCATCTGACCCTTATTGTTGTACCCTGGTATAATAATTTAATAAGGGCAAGAAGCCGTCGGTCAATAGAGGAGTTCTCCAATTTCTTCCAGAGGCGAGATCTAGAGATGGAATCAAAGGCCGCTTTAAAATCAACAAATACAGCGTAGAGAGCAGATTTTGCAGAGGTGTATTTTTCTGCTAGGTGTTGGATAGTCAAGCAGTGATCGATAGTGGAGGCACCTTCTCTGAAGCCAGCTTGTTCGGACCCTATCAACCCTTCCTGCTCGCTCCAACTCGAGAGTTTCTCTAGTAGGTGTTTGGCATATAATTTGCTGGGAATACTCAATAAGCTGATAGGGCGATAGTTTGCTGGGTCACTTCGTTTGCCAGTCTTATATAAAGGTACAACCACTGCTGTCAGCCAACTACTGGGAATATGACCTGAGGAATTAATAGATGTAAAAAGAGTTGCTAATATTGGGCTCCACCATTCCTCATTATTCTTTAGAAGTTCAGGGGGGATCCCATCCAGCCCCGGGGCCTTGCCTCCCTTTAACTGATTAATAAGTGATTTTACTTCATTTTGAGTGACTGGAGGCCACTCAGGAAGCCCCTCCAATGTGCCTGGTTGGTTCATTTCTGAAGAATCGTTTTAATGGTTTTGAAAGTAAGTGACCCACTTTTGTGGGGGGATGCATAGGTCAGTAGTCATTCTGCCACTTGAATTCACCCCTGAGGTCAGTTTCCAAAAGAGAGTGGTGTTCTTATTTTTTACAGACTGTATTAAGGACTGCCAGAGCTCAAGACTGTATTTTTTCTTCTTACGAGCTATTAGATTTTTATACTTTTTCTTTTATACTTTTTCCCAGGCATAATCTTCAAGGACTTGCCAAGCTACTGCTGGCAATCCTATAAGTGACTATTAGCATAATTAAAATGCATAATTAAAAACCACAGCAAAACCTGCTGAAAGAGTGTGCCCTCCACTGAATACCCCTGACAGTGCCTTATATGCTTTCCTAAATATAGCAAATGAAGGCAGGTACCCTCCAACCCCTTCTGGTTTCAGAGTCAATTGATCAATCTTTTTATAACTTGCCCTTCCCTCAATAGCTCAGGGCAGGTCACAATACATTTTAAAAACAGTAAATACATTCTTTTAAGTCATAGAAAATATTCAACTTTAAATTTAGGTTTTAGAAATGTCTTAAAAGTCACTTACTCTTCGAATAAAATTGTTTGGTCTGTCATCCACATTTGAAGTTGTTTGATCATGACTTATTGGTTGAACTGCCCTGACCCAGCTGGTGCCGGATATCAACTGTCAGGGCGACCAATACCACCTCCACCCCATGGCCAAGGCGGAAGCCTTACTGGTATGGGTCAAGCACCAAAGTTTCACCAAGTATGCTAGGAGGTGGTCCATTTTGGCCCTTTCAATTACCTTGCCCAGAAAAGCAAGTTGTGAGACCAAGTGGTAGCTGGCTGGGTCCCACAGATCCAGCAACATTTTTTCTCAGTAAATGATGGACCACCATTTCAGCACCTCTGAGAACTCCCCAGAAAACAGTGAGAGATTAACAATCCCCCTCAGAGGGTCTCCTATCCATTGGTCACTTGATTTGAGAAGCCAAGACGGACAAGAATCAAGGGGACAAGTGGTAGCCCTCACCGACCCCAGCAACTTGTCCACTGCAGTTTCCAAGAGCCACCTGAAGCCATCAAATTTATACCTCTGAGATGGCCAAGGGCCTTTGTGTATCAAATGTAGGTCCTGGCAGAGAAACAGGACTTTATTCACAATGCCTCACAGCTGAATTGCTAATGTCTCATAGCTGAATTCCAATTGACTAATGTTTTGTGCTCTTCCTCAAAAGTGATAAGGGACCTAACTACCCTAAATAATTGTGCTGGAAGAGCTGATCATCCCTGGCTCTAGAGATCAGAGGCAGGGCCTTTGCAGCCCTAGCTCCAGCCTGAGAGCCAGTTTGGTGTAGTGGTTAGGAGTGCGGACTTCTAATCTGGCATGCCAGGTTTGATTCTGCGCTCCCCCACATGCAGCCAGCTGGGTGACCTTGGGCTCGCCACGGCACTGATTAAACTGTTCTGACCAAGCAGTATCAGGGTTCTCTCAGCCTCACCCACCTCACAGGGTGTCTGTTGTGGGGAGAGGAATGGGAAGGCGACTGTAAGCCGCTTTGAGCCTCCTTCGGGTAGGGAAAAGCAGCATATAAGAACCAACTCTTCTTCTTCTTCTGATGGAATGAGTTGCCAATTGAGATCTGAGCCTTGATGGAGCTGTAAAAGTTCTGCAGAGCCTGCAAAATGACACTCTTCTGCCAGGCCTGTTTGAGGCCATGATCAGATAGGCTTCCTCCTTTTCTTTCTCTTTCCTTTTCTCTTTCATCCTGTGCTCTCTCCCCCTAACTAGATAACTCTATCAACCAAGCAAACAAGCCTGGTGGGGAATGGAGGCAGGGGTGGGAGGTGGATTATTTATTAACCATCGTTTTATTAGTTTTATAACTGTTTTATTGTTTTTATTTTATGATGTAAACTGCCCTGGGCTCATCTAGTGGAGGAACAGTATACAAACCTAATAAATAAAAAATAAGTAAATACAGTCCCCTCTTTGCTTAAGACCTCTGCTTTCTGCTTCCTTTGCAAACACATGGCTAATTCCCCAAGTCAGTCTGAACATACGTTTGCAGGGCATGGTAACAATATTCTACAAAGGGTTTATATTTCCAGTAGGAAAAGAAAAGCTTTCTTGTATAAAGGCCATATACCCAATACTGTTAACTGGGTTTTCTGGGGGAGAAAGATACATCAAAGCAGACTGCTGTCTGCCTGTGCCTTGGTGTAAGGAGAATCACATGCTGCTCCTTTCAAAAGTAACAGCAGGGGTTGCACTCCTTCAGGCTGGCCACTAGCATAGCCTGCAGCTCTTCTTGGGCTACCACCTCACAGGATTCATCTCTCCTTGACCTATTGGCCTCTGTGGCTTAAGGCATCAAAATGTTGCTTAACTCCAAAGCTACACAGCAGAAATGGATCTCATGCACAAGTGCTCTGAACTCCCATGGTCCACTCATCAGGCAGTGTTGTTGCCTGGTATCTCAAACAACGCTGTGTCCTGGATAATGCCAGTGTTTGTAAAAAACGAGCGTCATGCTCCCACTAGCACAATCGTTATCTTTTTGAACACTAATCGACTTGCAAATTGCCATAAAGAGGGCATTTTGAAAGAGGTCCATGACAGGCCACATACTTTTTGCCCTATTATTTTTTCCCAAAGAAGCAACAGAAATCCGTTCATCTGTCATTCAAGCCTTGCTGGCAATATGATCATTTAACTTAATGGATCTCTATTACTTCAAACTACCTCTTCACCATCTGTTCAGCTCTATAATTATGAATGTAAAAAAGGGACCATCTTTCACAAATTCATTACTCTGCCATCTAATACGAAGTGACTTGAAATGCTATGTGCATTCTTTGACTCAAACGGTAGCAGTCTCTGATGTTTTGCCTCACGTTTCATACATAATTTCAATGGAGGGAAATGCTCTCAGTGTGCTCAATGCTCAGTTTGCTCCAATGTATTTGTATGGTTTGGGACTTAATTATAGTGAGACTTTGGGCCCATTATGTTTTTTTAGGAAAAATAAACATCAATGCAGATAAAAATGGGAATACCTCAATCCCAATCACTTTTGCTTATTAGTTTCTGCCTGAAAACAAGCTTATCAAAACACATTAACATTTCCTTAACCGTATGTTTCCTGTTATTTAATGGGAAGCGGTGAGGTTCTACTTTGATCTCCTGGGATTAATCTGAATGGAGAGACTGAAGTAATCATTTTGCTAGTTTTAGTCATACAATATATTCTAGAATAATGCAAACATCCCATCCTGGGGGCAGAGGTGGAGAGATTCATTAGCACAGTTTTCTGTGTTATATTTAACCAATTTCCCCTTCAAAACCATTAAATGTGACCATTTGGCCCTCAGAACCATCACATATTTGGGTATGTGATATTATATTAAAAATAGAATAGAAGGTAAACAGATGGTTTGCTCATCCAGCTGAGATGGGCTGAATTTAAAGTAGGTGCTATTGCATAATAAAGCAATGTTCTTTCACGTCAAAGTAGCTCATAATACTCAGTAGGTCTACTTCGGAGTAAATATACTTAGACTCAGGGTAGTAAAGATAGCTTGAATTTATTTTTCAAATAACGACAGCTGGCAGCAAATGCTCCCTAGATGGACAATGCAGCCAAAATGTATTGGGACTTTTTATAACAGTCTTGGATTAACCAATTGGATTAACCAATTGTCAGGACAGCTTTTGGTTTCCTTTCCATCAGGTTGTGATGGCATTTATCGTGCTTGTTAACATAATATAATGTCCGGACGAACGGATTCCCCCCTGAAAACATTTGCCAGTTATTTGGAAGCAGTGGCTGGATGGCTCAGGCAGAGTCACCTGTAACTCAACCCCTCCAAGAAGGAAGTCCTGTGGCTGGGGAGAAGAGGGCAGGACCAGGAAACATGCCCCCCCCATGCCTAGATGGGGTGCAACTAACACCTGCACCGACCACTAGGAATTTGGATGTGACCTTAGATGCCTCCTTTTCTATGCAGGGTCAGGTCACAAAAGTAGCCCGGGTGGCATTTTTCCATCTTCGCCAAGCTAGGCTACTAGCGCCCTACCTGTCCTCGGACCACTTGGCCACAGTGATCCATGCAATGGTCACTTCCAGACTAGACTACTGTAACTCGCTCTATGCAGGCCTGCCCTTGTCTTTGATCTGGAAGTTACAGCTGGTACAAAATGCGGCTGCCATGATCCTCACTGAAACATCATGGAGGGCCCGTATTCAGCCAGTGCTTCGACATCCAAGCTGAACTGCCCATACCTAGTCTTTATGTCAAATTCATGACTACTATGAGAACTTTCAATCACATGCATTGAGAATTGAGTCCCCAGCAGGATAAACCGAAAAGTACCTGAATCAATGTTGAATTGGTTACCTTTTCAGCTCATTAAAGCCAAACCACCCATTCCCTGCATTCAAATGGTCTGAATTTAGTTTCTGACTGGGCCATGATTCAGATGTTTTAATACTGTCAGTGTCTGGGAGATGATCTGAGCCTGGAGCAGCTCCCAGCATCAGCCTCCAGTGTAGCCAAGCCCAGAGCAACTAGCATCAGCTGCAACTAGACTCAGAGAGGCTCCCAGTGTCACCCTTTACAGCAGCCAGGCCTGGAATGGCTCCCAGTGTCTGCCATTACCAGCTTTAAAGAAGCAAGGTAAATGTGTTGCCTGTTTATGTGAATACAATGCTTTTTTAGTTTGGGGAGAACTGAACACACACACACACTAATGTGTATTTTTTTGCCCTGAAAACCTGGAAGGAGCCCCAAATTGGCAGGAAAATTTGGTTACTGTCAATGTGTCCCCAATCTGTGGATTTAACTGATCAAATTGCCTGAATATTGAACATCATAGATAAATAGAGTTAGTGTTTAACTTCCCTTCATTATGTCCAATATGGAGGGCAAACTAGACAAAACATCTGACAAGAATTGAGCTGGGGTTCCCTGATGACACTTGCAGTTATATGTGCTATCAGGGAACTAATGTTCCCAAGTGTGTGAAGCCCACTTTGGCTCAAGAGCATGGTATGGAGGAGGGGCTTCAGCCTTCCCTCCTGTGCCATTTTTCCAAGCTAAGATAACTGCAGGGCAGTTTGCCTTATTCTGAGACTGCATAGGTACTGACTGCAGACCTGTCATCCTTTCAGCCAAGAAACAGTGGCACGGGAGGGAAGTCTGAAGGCCCCGCATGTCCTCCCAAACTGAATTGGACTAACTGTAAGTTTGACACAGTAAAAGGTATCACCTAGTTTGCCCCTGAGAAGAGTGGGGGAGAGAGTGAAGGAGGGAGACATTGTTGTTAAAGACACTGTTAAAGAGTGGGTGGGGCCTGCATTCAGTTCTCACCTTGAAAAGTGGGCACCAGTAGCATGTTTCTCAGAGGTGAGATGAAGGCGTAAGAGTCTGCAGTGTGCAAGTTGATTGGAATATTTATTTCAGTCACTGTTTAGGTGGATGCCACCAGTCATGGCAGCTAAATGTTCTTGCAACAGACAGACGAGGAGGACATGTGCCATCTAAAATAATTGATCTCCAGCAGACAGAGACAGTTATTCTTCACTGATGCCACATGGCTCTTCAAAAAAAAACAAATCAGCTTTGGCAGACAGAAGCATCAAAGAGTACCGTTTTGATGCTGTGCTGAGAACAGTACAATCTCTGGTAGCTAAGCTACATTTAGCTTAGCACAAACTCCTACCATGTGGCACGGTCACATTGTTCTCATTTCCATTTTCAACATTTTGATTAGAGCTGGTCTGAAATTTGTAACTACATAAAAGGAAAGCATCTAATGGATACAAAAGTTTGTTTTGGAAAGGTTTCTTTCACTGATACGTCTCATTGTAACTTTTTTTTAAAAATCAGCAAGCAACGTAATGTGTGTTTTCTAGCAGGATTAAGACATTGCTTGGAAATTCAGTAAACTTGTGTTGCCCTTGTGTTATTTAATTGTTTTGATATTTGTGCTGTCACCCTTCTCTCCAGCAAGATCACAGAGACTTATGACATTGTTCTCCCACCCTCCCTTTCCCCATTTTATCTTCACCATAACTACTTTGTGAGTTAGGTCAGGTTGAGAGAATTTCTACTTGAGTTGAGCCATGGCAGAATGAGGATTTTAACTTGGAACTTGTAGCTCCTAATCCCATCTCTAACCACTACACCACACTGGCTTTCATCTTTAGATACAGCAGGTGATGCAGCAGCATCTAGTACATTTTTAGCCCACCATTTCCGCTAAAGTCTAAATGTTACAGTTTTCTATTTTTATACTTACAACAACCCTGTGAGGTTGTTTAGCATGAAAGAAACTTGCTCTACACAGGCCTTCTGTTGACCTGGAAATTGCAGCTGGTACAGAATGCAACTGCTAGGGTCCTCACAGGAACATCTTGGAGGGCCCATATTCAGCCAGTGCTGAGTCAGCTGCATGGGCTACTGGTTGCAGCCTGGATCAAGTTCACGGCTTTGGTCTTAATCTTCAAGGCAATTTGCGGTCAGGGCCCCATATATCTGCAGTGACACCTACCTCCTTATACCCCCCCCCCCACAAACACAGAGAGAGAGCTCTGTGTGAATAAATCTGTTGGCGATTCCCAGCCCAAAGAAGGTTTGCCTGGCCTCAACCAGGGCCAGTGCCTTTTTTGTCCTGGCTTTGGCCTGGTAGAATAAGCTCCCAGGAGGCCTTTGGGCCCAAGACGGAGCTCTTCCACCAGGTCATTGGTTAATGCCAGGGCAATTAAGATCGATGGGCCACTCCCCTAGTTAGACAGCACATCAGGCTACCTTCTATCAGACCCCCTGAGGCATAGCCTATAGGGTGGATTAGGTGGGCGACCTACATCTATTTTTTGCTGCTGGAAATTTATTATTTTACAAGAAATTAAGCCCGCTGTATCCGGAATACAGCGGGCGCTAGTAGGCAGCGGGTGGTTGCAGGTAAAGGTAAAGGTAAAGGTTTTCCCTGTGCAAGCACCGAGTCATGTCTGACCCTTGGGGTGACGCCCTCCAGTGTTTTCATGGCAGACTCAATATGGGGTGGTTTTGCCAGTGCCTTCCCCAGTCATTACCGTTTACCCCCCAGCAAGCTGGGTACTCATTTTACCGACCTCGGAAGGATGGAAGGCTGAGTCAACCTTGAGCCAGCTGCTGGGATTGAACTCCCAGCCTCATGGGCAAAGCTTACAGACAGCTGCCTTACCACTCTGCACCACAAGAGGCTCTATGGTTGCAGGAGGCCCCCCAAAATGGCGGCCCCCCTCCCCACTCCCTGGCCCCAACTCTTCCCCCACTCATCTGCCCCCACCCTCTCCCACCTTCAGTGCTGGGTTCCAAGCCCCATGCTGAAGGCAGCCCCACCCCCTCCCACATTCAGCACTGGGCTCCGACCCCTACACTGAAGGCAGCCCCATCCTACCTCCTCTCACCTTCAGTGCGGGGCTCTGAGCCCCGCGCTGAAGGCAGCCCTGCCCCCCCACCTTCAGCGCTGGACTCCGAGCCCCATGCTGAAGGCAGCCCCTCCCCCACCCCCCCTCGGGCTGCAGCCTTTCCCTGGTGGCCAGACAGCGTGATCGCCTGCTCTTTGAGCCACCGGCCACACTGCACAAGCAGTGCATGGTAGGGAGTGGGCGGGTCTGACTCATCAGTTCTAGGGCCAGCAGCCCTAGATTGGTCACTTGTCGCTGGACTGACACGCGGAGGGCCCAATCAGCAGGTGAGAAGCACCCTGCTTGTCAGTCTGGGGGAAGAGGTCAATGGGTACCCTTCCACATCCCGGACAGGGCTCTCCTTGAGGGCCCTTACAGTTTTACTTATACCACTCCCGTGGAGCAGTTATAGATACTGTGACTTCTATCAAAGCCCATTTTAAAAATTGGCTTTGAAAGGCTTCCCTTTGGGCAGCAAAGCTATGCAGCCCAAAGGGAAGGAAATCCTTCCCCCCTGCCCACCCCACGGCCGCTTCCCTTCGGCCCCCAGAACCCTCTCACCGCCTCTGATTGATTGATTGTAGAAAAGCCTGTGTACTACGTTTTTTGTCTGGGGAAGCTCTACAAAGGTTTTTAAACAACCCTGGGGAAGCTGTATGCAATAATTTGTAAACAAACTATCAAATAAAATAAAATTACACCATTAATTGGTTCAGAGTTGAATAATAATGGGTTGTTAAAAGTGATTAATCATTGATTACTTTGAACTTTGTAGTTCTATCTATTAAGCTCTGTGCCGTACTATTTTGTTGTTTTTTATAAAGGCTTACACATATTTAAATGGCACGGTGCTATCAAGAATCAGGATCTGACTTAAGTCCACAATTACAGGGACATTCGGGGAACTTGTCCTCAAAGAACTTGTTCTGAATGAGTGACTTACTGGCAAACATGTGGACTTTGATCTGGGAAGAGGCTTTCTTCAGTACTACACCTAGAGTGGTACCTCAGTCTTAAGTAGTAGAATCTTAAGTGCAGAAGCATGCAGCCACGATGATTCAGAATGTGGAGTACCTTTCCTTTCCAGACCAACTTAGCTATGCAGTGCCTGCCCCGCTGCTTTTTTTTTTACAAAAAACAAAGCTTGAAGTCTGGCACTACTGTTGTGATTAACTATGGCTTGAGAGCATTAATTTCTTAAAGCAACAGGTTCTGCTTCTAGTATTTGGGAAAGTTAACTCCCCTCCACCTTTTTTTTTTAAGATTTCAGATTTTTCTGTGAACCTGCGGTGTTTTCAGATTTCTTATCTATTCATGACTCCAGTTCCTAGATATCAACAGACTTGGCCATGTTGAGAATTGGATATATTGATAATGCTGTTTGGGATTGCACTGCAGGTGTCAGAACCATCAAAATAAACTACTCATATCTCAAGGAAAGGAAATTGGAATTTTGTCAGGTTGACCCGCAGTCTAATGTAAATACCTCTATGTACAAAATCTGGACTTAGACTCTAACCTAAAACAAATCTATGTAAAACATGAATGTATGTTTTATACCCATATTGATATTGTATCCATGATATTCTACATACATGGTCTTTTTTTTCCTTTGCTGTATTCACTTCCTACCTCACAGTCACTCATATATTGGTAATGTAATTGATAAAATCTTTCCCTCTCCCTTTTCTTTCTAGGCCAAACAGATTTAAGTCTTTGATCCTCAGTGCTTAGGCTTGCCACTGACTCACAGGATGGTTTTTGGCAAGTCATTTAAATCTTTCTTCTTTCATTTCCTCTGCTGGAGAGCATAGATAACAATATCAACAATTTACTCCAGAGGGATCATAAATTCATGTTTGAGTGGTGCTTTATGAATCTTTGATATGCCATGTAAGTATTTCTCCCCCTATGTCAGTTGGTTGGGTTCTCCCCCCACCCCCTCAAGCATTCAGGCTGCCCTCAGCATAGGAAATGTGCCCAAGGTTTTTGTTAGGCAGATAAAATGTACACAGTGATGCTGTTATTTTTCATGCAAACAAAACTCTGACCATTTTGTCAGGAAGTGTCAGATGGTTTACAGGGTTTGCTTCATATAATAAAGGTATTAAAATGCTGTCTCAATCTCTGGCAACCTGTACATTATTTCTTCATGCTGCCACAATAAGTCAGATTAAAATAGAGAAAAACATGGAGTGATTCATAATCTACAGGTGAGAAATCACACTCATTTAACTGGCAGGTGCCTTTACAAACATATTTTCAGTAGCAACCTGTGGCTAGGTGGTTGATGCACCTGGTTCTACAAACAGCAGTGGGAGGGGCTAGGAACCATCCTGAAAACCATCCTGATCATTTCAGAACTCAGTGGAGCCTGATAAATCAACCCCCCAACCTTGTATAGCTCCCTTTCAGTTGGGTCTCCCCAGTGGAGAAGTGATGAGGATAACATGCCCAATAGCATGATATGTTTGGAGCCATTAAAAATACTTCCATTCAAGTTACCATCTTCTTCACCAACTTCTCCAAAAGTCCACAAGGGATTGCTAATAGGATTCTGAGCAAAAGAGTTAACCCTGCCTTGGCAATAATGTATAACAGTATTGCTCACAGATATCATGGTTATCACCCTGCGAGTCCTAGCAGCCACTGGGACAGTGGTGCAAGGTCATGGAAAGTCGCCTTAATTTATGAAGCAAGTTTTCTTATAGATTATGGCCATGGCATAATTATTCAACAAAAGTAAAGTTACAGAGGGACTGTCTACTTACAATCAAATTCTACTGAAGTCAGTTAGATTGTGGTCTGATTTGCATGCAAAAAGGCACAAAAGAGAAGTCTCAGGAAAATGACAACTTTCATTTGAGTAGCCATTTTACAAAGTCCTGCTGTCATTCAGAAACCGCATCTCAATAGTTTTGTAAAAGAGCCTTTTAGTGACTTCAAAGGCAGCAGTCAGAAATACTTCACTTGAAGAACACAGTATTCCCTACATCAGCATATTTTAGCTGTAATAGCACTTGTTGTATGATTCCGAATGTACATGAGTCCTAAAGCAGTCTTCTCCAACATGGTGATGTGGTGCCCACAGATATGTTTCCTTGTATTCATTTCCTTCTTTCCTGAAGCAAAGAGTCAATTTTGGCTTTTCTGCACTGCATCAGAGTAGGAGATGCTTCTGAAGAGTCCAGGGGTCATGCAGCGATCACACATTTGCAGACAGTTACCACCATCAAAAGAGCATGTTTGGGTGGGAACTGGCCTCAGCCCCCATGGCCATCAGTTTAAGTTAGTAAGGCAGGTGCAGCCATTTTGGGTTAGTCTATTACCTGTTTCCAAAATGCTGCCAAAGGTTTAACAAGGTTGAGGACCCCCATTCTGGAGGCTTAGATGGCTTTAAATAGGTATGAGACAAAATCAAGGAGGATAGACCAATTTGCGGCTTTTTTACGCCTGACCCCTAAATTGTATATATATATTCAGAGAAAGTACTCTTCTGAATGCAGTAGGAGATGTGCAATAGATACTTTGACTTCTGGGCAATTGCTGAGGTCACTTTGGGAAACAGGGTATAGGACTTGAAGGACCATTGGTCTGATCCTGTAGAATTCTTCTCATGCTCCCATGGCTAGTTGACAATTACCCGGACTGTTTTTTGTTGATTTGTTTGTATTTTGCATTCACAGGAGCTGCCCTTTCTCATGACCAAAGTCATACATGAACATCCTACTATTGGAAATCTTGCTGGTCAAGATAGTTCTAGAATCTCTAGATGCTTTGAATATTTGCTGAAGATCCCAGGAAGCTGCTGCAATGGAAACCCATGAGCACATGGTAAGGCTGGCTGAACATGAAAGTCCACACACTTACAATGCACTTTAGAAATCGATATTCCTGTTTCGCACAGGAAAATCCAGCTGCAAAAGCACACTGAAAGTGCATTTTTCAATGTAAGTGGAATGGGAATATTCAACACCCATGAGTTCAAAACCTGTGAGTGATGCAACCATGCTATGTGTAAACCTGCTCTAAGAAATCTTGCTCATTTGGAAACTTAATCCATCTCCTTCCCCATTCTTAAAACTAGACCAGTCAGCAGTGACACAAAAGGACAAGGATACCAAAATAAACCTGTTGGAAGACAGACTCAAAAGAGACAGTAACAGAATACCACTAGTGGTTTCAGCTCTCAACTCCAAACAGTTTAGGGCATCATCAGTGACTTACAACCTCTACTGGATAATGACAGTTATTTTTCCCAAGTACTGATGGCAGGGAGAGAAGCTTTTCTTGTGTACAGACAACCCCCCCCCCAATCTCAAACAACTCCTCACCCACAACAATGTAACATCTAATTTGAACACGGACAATGGTACCAGATGCCAACTTTGCTGCTAGATACATTCCAATAACACAATCACTGGACCTAACAACATCACCTACACAATCAAAGGCTTATTCACTTGTTCATCATCTAACATTGTAAAAAAGTAAAGGTAAAGGTATCCCCTGTGCAAGCACCGGGTCATGTCTGACCCTTGGGGTGACGCCCTCTAGCGGTTTCATGGCAGACTCAATACGGGGTGGTTTGCCAGTGCCTTCCCCAGTCATTACCGTTTACCCTCCAGCAAGCTGGGTACTCATTTTACCAACCTCGGAAGGATGGAAGGCTGAGTCAACCTTGACCCGGCTGCTGGGATTGAACTCCCAGCCTCATGGGCAGAGCTTTCAGACGGCTGCCTTACCACTCTGCGCCACAAGAGGCTCTTACATCTAACATTGTATATGCCATTAAATGTCAACAATGCCCCTCTGTTCTCTACATAGGGCAAATAGATCAAACCCTCCACCAAAGAATTAATGGACGTCAAAAATCACAGGACTGAAAAACCTATATGTGAACATTTCAACCTTTCAAGACATTCAATAAGGGACCCCAAGTAGCTATTTTATTGCAAAGGAACTTCAAGAACAGACTAGAAAGGGAGATTGCATAAATCCAAGTTATTACAACACTCAAAACAATGGTATACCCTGGACTCAACAAGGACATAGGGTTTTTTTTTAAATCTCACTATGCATGTTAACCACATTAAATTTTTATATCCAATTCCTTACAATCCCCTCTTCTTTTTATTTTATTTTATTTAATTTTATTTGGGGCAATGTGACTGTAATGTGATGTTAATATGTAATGAAATTTTGAATCTAACTCTCTGGTCTCAGGACAAGATGACTTGCCAGCAAAGCTTGTCACTTGCAGGAATGTTTCCACACTTGGGTGGAGATGGATGGGACAAGCAACTAGCCTCTTTTAATTCTTTTCACAACTGGGAAAGTGTCTGCTATTAGTTACTAACATGGACAGTTTAATTTCTTCAATGTTTTGTGAATTACAACTGAACTCAAAAGGACTGATTAGCTGTTTTAGTAAAGAATTATCATATGGCATAATATGGCATAATTTGGATACAATGACACAGTTTACTAATTTTCCACTAATTTACCTTTTCTATATATCTGTACTCTCATGATCCTTGTTCCATTTTGTCTGAGGAAGTGTGCCTGCACACGAAAACTCATGCCTTGAATGAATCTTTGTTGGTCTTAAAGGTCCTATTGGACTCAATTTTTGTTGTGCTACTTCAGACCAACATGGCTACCTACCTGAACCTATCAAAGGACAAGGCTAAATTATGGAAAAGGCACAGACAGTTTGACAAATGCAACACATTCTTTCCTTCTCTTGGGACTGCCAATTTGACCACCGTAGCATTGCTGGCACTCCACACATTCAAAAAACAAATAAACATAATTATCCTCATTGTTGACATATAGCCTAAATATATACATAGAGTTATATAATTATTACTTTAATGTAAGCCTAGTTTATAAAGGCAAAACAAGATGTGTTTGAACAATGATGAACATAGTTTTTTCACCCCGATTTTTATTTCTTTAAAAGCCACTGTTCTCCACCAGCCTCACACATCGAGTAAGTATGATTGCATGCTGAATCATATCCATGACAGATTGGAAGGCTGCCCTTTGTATCAATGGACAGACTCTATGTTCACATAGGCAGAGACTGAGATTGCAATCTGGTCCCAGGAGGTGAGAACCTCCCCTAGTTTCAGTCTGAAATAGTTTGCAAACCAGGGAAACAACCTGTCAAAACTTGCAGTGCAAGGGCAGCTTGTGGGAAATAACTCAGGGAAAAGCGACCTGACAAATCCATCCTTTTGACCTGCAGTGTCTTTGCCAATTGTCTTGAGACAGGGATGCAATGCTGATTTCAAAGGCTACTAGTATACAGAAAGATGCTTCCCTTTCTGAAAAAAGTCCCAGGATGCTGTAAGGCTTTACCCTTTTTTGATCATTCATTATCCACCATGATATAATCATCCAAACTCTATTTTATTAGTCCTCTAGGCTAGGGGAACTTTTTGGGAACCTTGTGAAACAGAATGCTGGACTAGATGGACCACTCTTTAAGATTCCATTTAAGACAATATTTAAATTACTTGATAGTCAAGAACCAGCATAAAAGAATAAGAAACATCGGTCTTTATTTCAGTCAGGAAAATGGTGTCTGTATTGTGGGCTACTTTGGGAGCCACCTATCCGGAAGGCACAGAGCAGACAAAAACAACATATTAAATGTTATATTAAAAATGAAAACCCTTTCAACCATCCATTGACTCAATTACAATCAGTACAATACACCCCCTGCCTCAGGATTCACACCAACCTCTAATTTACAACCCTGTGGCATCTTAGGGTCAGACACTGGCTCCAACTTGGTGTGTAGCTATACCAGAAAAATGCAGCTCTTGCCCTGGAGAAAATAATACTTTCTCCTCTCCTTGGAAATAATTGCTTTTAAATGGGACAGCTGTATAATGCCTCTCAGTCCCATGGACCATGCTAAGTTTGTGGCATATATTCAGCCTAATCCAGAATTCCACATCAGTATGTGCACAGAGATCCTGCCTGAGCAATATCCATGTATGCCAATCTGAGTGCATGTCCAGTATATAAGTAAACGGAAAGCCCTTGAGTGTGTATGTGCCCTCAAGATGCTGTGCCTCCAAGAAATCATTAGCTTTGAAATGATGATGTTGTTCAAAAGGCATTCTTGCTGATTCAAGTGCCAGCAGCAAGAGAGGAAGTCATCTTTTAGGTCTCCTGGATTCAAGGTATTGACTGCCAAACATACCGATGTCATCAACTAAGTATGGGGATGGCTTTGGACAGTTATCTTTTCTGTCTCCTAACTGATTTGTTTTTGCTTGAGCTTTTTTTTTTTTACTGTTTTGCAATGATATTATGTAAAGGTTTACTGGGACAATTCAACAAGACTGAAGGACAGTCTACCCAGTACATATGTTTTGCTTTCTTAATAACTGCTATGTCCATGTCACTGCTACTGACTCTTTTATTCAAAAATAACAATGAGCTCAAGAAGTATCTGAGGATGAAAAAAGAGAACAAAGGGTGAAAAAAAGAACAAACACTTGTTTCTATTTATAAGCAAGCACTATTCAGATCACAGTTTGTTAAATAAAATGTATTTGCTATGAATCTGTTACAGTGCTGGTAAATGCCATGCAAATTATGCTTTCTACCTAAAACTAAATATTGCATTCAAAATAGAATAATGTAATAAGAGCACCCAGGGTACATTAACATGATTTAAAGAGAAAATAAAATTGCTTGGATTCTAAGAACAGTGAAAACATCTTGGAGGGTTCTTTGCTGTCTTTATCTTCCCAATAGACCCCTGGAATGAAAGATGTTCATGAGTTGGGGAGCCTTGGGAAGAAGCAGAGGTGCAACAGCTAGGGGGAGGACATTAATGGAAATAGCTCTCCTCCCTTTCGCAGGGGCTTTATCCTCAAAAAGTTCTAGAGAACTGTTGAGCATGGCTCTTCAGGGGGTATAGGGAGCTGGAGGAGATGGCTCCAGTCTCTTCTGTGAATTCACAGTTCTCATCATTTGTAGGACCAGTAATTAAACTCCCAACAATGGTCCCAGTGCTGGGTGACTTCTGGACTCTGTCTAAAGTATCATAGAGGAGACACAGGCCAGATTCATTTTTACTTCCTATGTTGTGTCAGGAACCCCAGAAGATAAACCAATCAGGTTTGATTTGCTGTAGATAACTAACACTGAAGTGTTGTCAGTTCTAAACAAGTTCAGAATTTCAGGCAGCTTCACTAAAATTCACAATACTTTCAGCATATCCAACGTAGATTCATCTATGATGCATTCAGACTGTGCAGATGTATGCTAGAGTCTATTGTTGCAATATTTAAGACACTCTGTACAATGACCTTTGGCTACCATCTGTGATACAACAGCCAGACTCAAGAAGGGGTGCCCAATCAGATAGTCGAGTGAGGGCCACCAAAAGCATATATTTAGTGGAACAGAAATTATGCTATGGAAAACATTGGAGAACCTTGCACATTTCTGGCCAGGGGTGGTGGTGGCAAATGGGGGAGGAGATCAAGCACATGACAATTTGCAAATCAAAGAATGGCTGACCCTCTTTCTTCTTGAATGGACAGAAAGGAAGATGGGAAAATAATAAGGATATTGTCCGTCTGAGATCCTTACTATCTTCTTGTCATCCATATTCTAGTTGTATTATTATTTATTTACTTCATTTATACCCCACATTTCTCCCCTGTGGAAACCCAAGGTAGCTTGGGTTGTTTTCTTCTCCCACATTATCCTCATCTCAGCCCTGGGAGATTGGTTATGCTGAGGAAATGCGACTGGCACAAGGTCACTCAACAAACCTTTGTGGCAGCAATAAGGATTCAAACCATATTCTGGGCTAACATTCTAAACACTACACCCTCCAGCTAGTAAGGCAAAATGGCTCTGGCTAGCAACATATAGGATGTGTAGGCAAATCTAAGACATGGTTGCATCCCTCCTATATCTACCTTACTGTCAACACATGCCAACTGGGTGATCAGGAGTATGCAAGACCAGTGACCTGCAGGATATCTCAGAACATGCCAGGATATGTTTGGAGAACACAGATGAATAATAATCTTACTAAAGCTAAGCAAGTCTAGGTCTGGCCAATGGCTAGAATCCTATGTCTACCACGTTACATTCCATAATAGGGCAAAGCTAGAATAGCTGTTATATATATGTCCATACTGTGATCCATACTTACCAGTGGGGATATGACAACATTTCAGAAATGAAACTTGGACCAATCTGGGACTAACTAAAAGATGTGTTTACAAAATTAAATATTCAGCTGGGCCCTGAAGTTTCTGCTGACAGAAGGGAGGACAATTCTTTGCCAAATCTCCCCTTTCTCTATGGATCTCCAAGTTTCCTTCCATGCCATTCCTGTGGGTTTCTAGTCACCTAGAAGCAGCATGGTGTGTTTGTGGGGGTGTTATTTGGCCAGCAGTGAAAGAGGGACAACAGGAAGTCTTTTTCTGCTGATAGAAGTGTCTGCTATGGAGATTTGCTGTAGGACCCAAACCAGTATTTACACTATGATTCTAGAATACATTTATATGCAAGTAAATCTTCCTGATCCTGACCTGGATGGCCCAGGCTAGCCAATGTCCTTCAGTTCTCAGAATCTAAGCAGGGTTGGCTTTGAGTCCAGGAAGAACGTTCAGGGTTGCTATGAAATGGCAGGCAATGGCAAACCACCTGTGTACATTTCTTGACTTAAAATATTTATATGGTTACTGAAAGTCAGCTATGACTTGATGGCACTTTCCAGCACCAAACCTTCCCAATTTTAGTGGGAAATATTTTGATGTATGCTGGGATGCTGTGTTACTAAGAGCACAGAATTCTCTTTAGGTTTTTTATTGGATAATGGTATAGCTATCATAAAATACAAGTCCCCCCTTGGGGGAAAAAAACATTACATGAAAAGAATCGGCAAATTCAAGTAGGCCTGCAAATCCCACAATCCATGGTTCATACAGAGAGCAGATTTGCCCAGCCCTAATTATTTATTGTTATATAAGAAAAGTGCTCCTCCCTGACCTTGCTGATAAATTCAATGTTCTTTTCACTTTTCGAGAATTGCATGTTTACTGCTTAAGATGCTGTACCAAGTCCAGGGGTCACTGTGTGCTGAGTGAAACCAGAAAATGTTGCTGGCTCGAGTGCGGGGGGGGGGGGGGTGGTCCTTGAAATGTTTTGTAATCAACACTGAAAGGTGGTTGTGCCACAAATAGCTAATTATTTTGAGTGGTGAAGTCACAAGTGCATTTTTGCTTGAATTATAAAATTATTGAATTATTCTATTATTTATACTTGAGTTGTTGAACAAAAGGCTCTTTTCAGCCAATCACAACATAAAATAATTTGGTTTTATATCCTGAAAAATCCTTCCTTCCTTCCTTCCTTCCTTCATCCAAAGAGATGGTTTACAAAATAAAACAAAATGAAACTCATAAAAAAACTAAACCTAACCATTAAAAATCAGATCATAAAATATCAAATGACCTTTAAGAAATCTTCCTAACAGTTTTCAGGCAGATTGTACAAACTATTTAATAGATTAAAAATCTAGTTAAACGCCCAGAGATAAGGACATGTTTTGGCCCTGAAAACATTAAAAGGATGTACATTATGAGCAGATAGAAGGGGCAGGTTCATACCCTCTGGATTTGAATCTGTCCTCAAACTACAGTGAACAGATGCAGAATTTGTGTACAGTGTACACCTGATTCTTCTTTATGCACTGAGAAATTATCATGTTACGTTCAGCATCCGTACACCTGAACATGTGACATAGTCCTGACAATTATCCAGGTACTGGGCCCCAGTTTGATTACTAAAGGGAACACACATTGACTCTTTCTCACAAACAGATATTCCCACATACAGGCAGGATGCACATGCAATGACTAGAACATATGAACAAGGCTTTTCTGTCTGCACGTATAGCAGAATACCTGTATGTGTATAAATGGAAAATATATTAGATTTTACACATAGCCAGATTTTGGCTTTTTGAAGCATCCTTGATGGCATGTACAAAACTTACAGGTGAGCGAGTAATTTAAAGGTCAGAGTCTTGCTTCAAGGGAGTAAAGATAGTCAACTGCCCTTGTGAAGATCATCTTGAGAACCTAAGCCATTCTTCATAAAATTGCTAGTCATTTTAAAAGCAATATTAAAAAAGGCAAACGATACTTACATGCCCTTTCTCAGAAACTATTATTTTGGGCGGGGGCAGGGGGGGAGAGGTGGTGAATGTCCTGCTGAGTCAGGTCAGGAAAAGGGCAGAGCTGCTACCCATTATTTGAACAATACTTCAGCTCAAAACCATGACAAAGAGATGCCTAGAAGAAAACACCCTGCTTTCACCTTTATCTGATCCAAGGGCGGGAATACAAGTTTCGCCTCTGTATGCACACACGTTCTCTCTCTCTCTCTCTCTCTCTCTCTCCCTTTCTCTCTCCCAGATGCCAAGAGATTTTTCTTCATTATATAGAGAGATAAATGAACTAATTATCATACTGGAGCATCTTGAGAATATCTAACAGGCAAACAAAACTGCCTCCACACCCTAGAAAGGGATTTAAGGAATGAAACCTTAATTCTCTGTTACTCTGCTCCTTACTGTCAGACAGCTGAAGGCAAAACTGAAGATTGTGGGGAAATCACTGAAGCTCAATCAGGACAGGACTGAGCAGCCAGATTTGCTGGCGGGCTTGAGACTGAGCATGCTCTGGACAGGGCCACACGCTGTGAAAGAGCAGGAATGTAGCTTAGGGGTACTGCTGGGTCCTGGCTTCCAGTTGGGGATCCAGGTCTCGTTGATGGTGCCTAGCGCCCTTCATTAGCTTTGGATGGTGTGCCAGCTATGGCCTTCCTTAGAAACCGTCATCCGGCCCCAGGGACCCATGCTTTGAGCACAAGCAGGTTCAGTTGCTGTAATGTACTCTTCATGAGCCTGCCTTTGAAACTTGTCTGGAAACTAGGGTTGCCAGGTCTGGGTTGGGAAATACCTGGGGATTTGAGGAAGTAGGAGGGTGGGATTTTGGGAGGGAAAGGACTTCAATGCCATAGTATCCACTATCCATTTTCTCCAGGTGAATTGATCTCTGTTGCCTGGTGATGTAATAGAGGAAGATCTCCAGCCACCAGCTAAAGGTTGGCAGCCCTAATGGAAACTTCAGTTCATCCGCAATGCAGCAGACTAGCAATTGTTAGGAACAGGATACATAGATCTGTCTTCTCTGTGATGAAAGATCTATATTGATGGATATCTATTTTCAAGCACCATTCAAAGGTACCAAGCAGTACAGCTTGGGGCCAGGATACTTAAAAGGTATCCTGCCTCTTAAAATCCCACTTCTAAGCCCTGCTCTCTCTGCCACTGGCTGCCAGAGGCAAGCAATGTTCGGGCTGCTTTCTCAGTGGTGGCACTTGGCCTTTGGAATGCCATGCCCCTTAAAGGCTTCCCTCGTTCGTTCGTTCTTTCTTTCACTGGAGGGTTTGCGATAAACTGGAGGGTTTAACTGGAGGGTTTGCGATAAACATGGAAGAAATTGTACTGCATGTAGCTGATATCCATTCAGCTACAGTTTCCATTTATTTATTTATTTATGTTTCAGTTTATAACCTACCACTCCTACACAGTGGCCCATGGTGGATAACCATAATAAAATCCACATAAAATCCCCTAAAAGCAGTATAAACCCCTATAATCCTCTCTGGTGGCAAAATTCCTACCTCCTCCTGGCTCAACAGACCTTTTCGATAAAACAGTGCTCCAGGGGTTGGGGGATAGATGATGGACTGGCTAGCCCTTGGGGAGCCAAGATCTTACTAGCCGTGGCCTCAACCAAAGACCTGATAGAAGAGCTCTGTTTTGCGGGTCCTGCAAAAATAGAAAGTTCCCTCAGCTCTTCTGGGATTCATTCCACCAGGTAGGGCTCATTCCACTGAAAAAACCCTGGCTCTAGTGGAGGCCAGGTAAACCACTAGAGGACTGGGGACCTCCAACAAATTCATACCCTCAGAGGGCAGCATCCTGCGGGGGCACAAGGAGATAGGCGGTCTCACAAATATGAGGGGCCCAGACCTCAAAGGTAAACACCAAAACCTTGAACTTGATCTGGACCATGATGGGCAACCAATTCAGCTGTCTCAGCACAGGCTGGACATGGGTCCTCCAAGATGTTTGGCTAGAGTCCAGATAGCATAATTAACTAGGCAATTATAGTTGAGATAGGCAGTTATCAGAATCTTGCGAATGGCCATCAACCAGCATACAAATACAGAAGCTTGATTTCTGTGGTAGCCTCACAGTCAACAAGTTCAATTCTAGATACAAACAAGAATTGAGAGACCAGTCTGTGCTGTTCCAACCTTAGCTGTAGTTATTGCCTGGTCTCTCAATTCCTGTTTACACCCAGAGCTGAACTTATTGACCACAGGGCTACCACCACTGAACTCAGATGTCTGTATTTGTATGCTGATCGATGGCCATTCACAAGACTCTGGTGCTGCCTCAGTCCTATCAGCTATAATTGCCCAGTTAATTATGTATCTGGACTTTAGCTAAACGGTCCTGGCAATGAACACCCACCCACCCTGTCATCCTCTCTCTACCTATAGGTATGGTTGATGAAATTCTGTTTCACTGTATCTGAAAAAGTGTGCTCGCACATTTTCTTGAATACAATTTTGTTGGGTTTAAAGGTGCCACTGGACTCAACCTTTATTTTTCTCCAATCTGTCTGTCTCCCTCTCATGATATGCTGGTCAATTCCTTTCTTTCACAATGACGACTCTATGATCATTTGCATCCACTGACATAATTTTTTATTTGTTTGTAACTTTCATTTTGGTTTGTTGTTTGTGCATTTGTGCATTTCTTGGACTATAAGGTGGGCGGGGGCTGACATACTGTGAACACCAGTACTTCCCTACCAAATGTTTCTTTCCCATTAAATAACTTGAACACTGTTTATATGTTGAGGGCTGAGTGAGGTTGCAGACAACTCTTTGTTAGCAATCATCCCTAGCCCATCTCACAAAACCTCTGTTCACAGGGCTCTTTGGAATTGGTCATCAAGCCAGCTTAAATATAGCCCTTTTCATGTGTTAAAGCTGGGATCCGGCTTGAAGGGAATAGAGCTTACATGCAGAGGCGTCCTACCCAGGTCAGGACACTCCTGATCACTATGTTGTTTGAAAGGGCAATGTGTGAGTTTTGCTTGCACTTACAGCCCCTGGACACGCTCCACAAAACCCTGGCTTTTCAGGGTTCTTATTTGTGAGAACTGCAGCTGGAAAAAAAATTGCCTTTTCAGGTCACATGGCAACTGCATCAATTGTCAGGATCTGTGTGTGGCTACCAACCTGCCAATACATGCAGAGTGTGATGCCTGAAAAGAGCTGGGCGGTACTACTTTTAGGTAAAGCTAAAACAGCTAGGACAGCGAAATGCTTTGACATGTGTTACATCTGCTCCCAGTGCTTCCCCATTAAATCTTACTCAGATGCTTAGCTAACAGTCAGTACTCTGAGACAGTGGTCCCCAACCTTTTTTAGGCTGGGGACCGGCAGGGCATCGGGCCGCGGCCGCAGGGACCGCGCCCGCGCGGGCCGCGCCCACGCTTCGGGCCGCGCCCGCCGGCCGCGCCCGCCGGCCGCACCCGCGAGCCGCGCCCGGCCGCGCCCGCAGATCACGCCGCACCCGCGGGCCGCGCCCGGCCGCGCCCACCGGCCGCACCCGCGAGCTGCGCCCGGCCGCGCCCGCAGATCACGCCGCACCCGCGAGCCGCGCCCGGCCGCGCCCACCGGCCGCACCCGCGAGCTGCGCCCGGCCGCGCCCGCAGATCACGCCGCACCCGCGGGCCGCGCCCGGCCGCGCCCACCGGCCGCACCCGCGAGCTGCGCCCGGCCGCGCCCGCAGATCACGCCGCACCCGCGGGCCGCGCCCGCGGATCGGGCCGCGCGGGCGCGGCCTGCACGGGCGCGGCCCGGCCCTGATTTCCTCTCCCCGCCCTCCCGCAGTAAGTAGCTTCCCGGGCCGCAAGCTTGCGGCCGGGGAATTTTTTTACTGCGGGGGGGGGGCGGGGAGAGGGAGCCGCGGCCCGGCGCCACGGCCTTTGCGGCCCGGCGCCGGGCCGCGGCCCGCAGGTTGGGGACCACTGCTCTGAGAGACACAGTAGAAGATAGCTGTAACAATGGTTGTTGCAATGGTTTTTCCGTGCAAAATGACTATGCAAGTCAAGAACACAAACGTGATCCTGCTGTCCCTTGTGCATCAACCATGTGCTGTTTTGTATGGAAAAGCAACATGTCACAGTTATCTGTGGATAAAACATTAAGCAAGTGTGGTCATAGGACCTGAAAATGTGGGATAAGGTTGAAGTGCACTCAGGTGACCCTTCGTCTGAGATCACTAAGTAATTGCTTCTGACACTTTTCTGGGAGGAAAAAAACTCTGCAATGATGTTTATAAAACCCAGCAGCATTCGGGTTCATGTGAACAGAATAAAAGTTATTAAACTCTGACATCCTTTAGGGCCCAAAATGTTTCATTCGAGGTATAAGATTTCGTATTTATTCAAGATATAAGATCCGAAGAAGTGTGCTGGCACACAAAAGCTTTTATCTTTAATAAAGCTTTGTGGGTCTTAATGGTGCCACTGGACTCAAACATCATTCTGCTGCTTCAGACCAACATAGCTAACCACCTGGATCTTATTGAGCGAGTGTGAAAGCTGAAGTATGCATTTGTTCCTCTCTGGGTCATGCTTTTGTTTCTGCTGCAATTTAAAGCAGCTCATGGGGCATTAAAAACAATGAGGTAACAGTAGAGATGCAAGCATTTGGGGTTTCAGCACAGGAGGAACACCCCCGCAATGGCCTTGGCTCATCCATCCCCCAGCAGCTGCTCTGAGCAGCAAAACGATATATTGGGGCAATAGTTCCCCAATGTCACATGTAGAAGCAAACAGGAATAGAACAAGCAAATAAATCCTCAGCTCCTTCCCCCTGTCCACTTGATACCATTTTTTTACATAAGGAGATGCTATCCAAGTGTTCTCCTGCAGACTCTGATGACAGGGTCAATGATCAGCAATGTAACTGATGGCTGAGTCATTACAGGCTGGAGGCTGCAGTGGCCTCTCCACCACTGGCAAAGTCCACCAGGGGATCAGGGCCAGCTCAGCCAGTTAATCATTTATGCTCAATTCCTAGCACTGAGCAAGGACATGGTCTCTCTATCACAGCAGGCCCAGGTCATCGTGCAAGATGATTTGGTTGCCCTTTACTGTACTTGGCTCCAGATTCCTGTGAAAAGTTGGCACTTCACTTCCTGTCACCTTTCTTATGATGGCATCGGTGACTGGAAAATCCTCCTGCATGACCTTGATCGTTCACAAAGTGTATCTCAAACTGTCCAGAACATCCATTTATTTCATTTGTCTCTCTCATTACAGAATGCCCCAGCTTTGCATATGTCCCGCCTTACAAGAAGCGTACAACCAATAAAATTTGTTCACAGCTCCACACCTTATCCACATCAATCTAGTGTGCCATGCATATGGCTGGGGGAGAGAGAACTGTTCTCATTTTAGAAACTTTCTGCTTGCTAATCTGGATGTAAGTCAGAAAATGGTTATGTATTCCTGGTAAAACATATTTATTTATTTATTTTTTATTTATTTAGATTTATATACCGCCCTCCCCGAAGGCTCAGTTTAAACAATTCTAAAAAAAACCTAAAGAATTTGAAAAAAATTGGCATATTGTGAATTTTGGTAACACAAAATGTATTTCATTTTTTAAAACCTTTGAAAAGATCCTTTTAAACTTCCCATTAGGGACCTAAAGAAGCTTCCGCAATTACAATCTAAATAAGCAGAAAGAAATCTCCCAATGAGTACCATACAGTAGGCACGTACATACCCCCATTTTGTGCCTGGGGTAAGTGGGTGTGTGGATGGGGCTTAGTGACATGGGGAGTGGAAGCAAAGCCTCCTCATAGAAATGCCTACCCACAACCTGGCCATCCTCCCTGGCATCTGACATCCCATCTTGAGCCATGCATCTCTCAGCTTGCCCCCATCATTAGGAAAGTGGGACAGGGAACCAATGGCCATTGGGGGCAACCCATACCGACACCTGCACCAGGCAAAAGGCCACAGTTCGCACCAGGTGTCTGTCAGGTGTCTCTCCGTCCATAGCCAGTCTTAGAACCATGACATGAGGGGAGCCAGCAAATGTGCCATTGAGCTGTCATCTGCCCATTCGGGCAGGTGTCACTGGGCTCAGGTTGGTTGAAGCACATGGTTCCCACCATCTACAGGAGCCCCATTCACCAAATATGGCACTCAGGGCATGAGCCCCAATCTCCATACCCTAAATATCCCATTGCCATATATCACGTCCTGGGATGGTGTTAAATCCATTGGATGGGCTTGCGCAAGTCCATCGGCTAGCCCTGAAGAGTAGCTTAGTCTGAGAGAGAGAGAGAGACTGATCAAAGCTCACTTTACAAGCCTCTTTGGCAGAGTGGGGATTCTAAACTTGGTCTCCCAAATTCTAATCTGACACTCATAACACTATACCATGTTTCCCGTCCTGCCTCTGAAGCTTGCTGGGTGACCTTGAGCTAATCACTCACTCTCTGCCTAACCTACCTCACAAGCTTGGTTTTGGTTGTGCTTTGAATCCTTCCACTATTTACTGTTTTACTCCTGGTACCATTTATATTTATGCTCCTAAAGAGTGTCCCAAGAATGAATTATTTTGCTTGTTTATTACGTTCCCTCTGTTTCAGCATTGGTTCAAATCCAAGAGACAGCTCCTCAGAGACATGGACGCTTAAAAAGTGATGTTTGGGGGGAAGGAGAAATTGTGCCTCATTGCCCACCAATGCCCAAGCCATTAGCTGCCAGCAGGGGCATCACCATCTTACATGTGAGCAGCTTTGAAGATAATATAACCTTAACTCTGCCCAGATTGTCTGAAATCTGTTCCTGTTGCATGTGTGAACACCTGTGGCATACTGGTGCATTCATCAGCTAATACGCAGAGTGGAAAAAATCTTTTAAAAAAGAGACAAGGAAAGTTGCAGGTCCTATTGAGGCCAATTTAGCCTTAGGAAATACACGCTCAGTTGCACTCTTGCTTAGAAATATTGGAAGGAAACACAGCTGCCAAAATTTGACAGGCAAAGACAGAACTTTATTCTCTTGGCCAATTGCCAGAGATGGAGCATGTAATGCCAGGGGGGGAAATGCAGAAGAGCCATTTGGATTGTATATGGCAGCATTTCGAAGGGGGCAGAGGTGTATTGTGCCGTGAATACCAGAAACTGGATAGCTTCTGAATAAATCAGAAGTTAGAGAGACAGAAAGTCTAGGGAACATAGCCTTCAAGGTGGCTAGAAGGTAAAGAGTGAAAAGCATGGACCATTTTTGGAAGGATGCCACTTGGGATTAAAAGGAAAAACTCCAACATCTCAGAGTCGATTCCCACAAGATGCAACCTGTGAACAGTTTTAGAGTTACATGTGCCTTGAGTAGTGTTCTCAGTTCCCCTGTACACAGTTATCCATTCTGGTGCAAGACTGCAACATGAATTATTAGGCCTGTTGCAAAAGATCATGCGGTGCCCTCAATGGGCCAGATTGTCCTTTCTCAGACCTCAGGCCAATGGCATATGCACCATATTCCTAATATGGAATGGGAACCCCACACATGTGAACTGAGGGTAACACACACTGAACTGATGACTCTGAATCAGTGTACAGTTTGGATCTGTGATCCCCGCACTGTGAATGCCATCTCTGGAAACAGACCCTTAAAGGTTTGTGAGGAGGCATAGCCTCCCCTCCCCCCAGTACTTGCCTGGAGATTTCAAGAAATACCAGCTGTGGACCAGACCCAGGATGTAAGTCCAGCCTAGCACCATTCACACCCTTACACTAATGATAAAGATAGTAATTGTAGCCTGGGAGCCAATTGGTCAAATTGCTATAGAAAACCATGCATTAAAATCAGTTCCTTGGCTTCTCATGGCTGCCATTTTCCATTAGTGTATTTGACTGTTCCTTTCCACCCCCATAACTTCCCACTTCTAAAATTCTGAATGAACTGGACAAACATAAAAGTACAGATTTAAGACAAATCAATCAAAATCATTCTATGTAGAAGGCAGACCATTTTTGCATACCAGTCCCCCATATTCCAATACTTCTGATGCAAATAAATTCAGGGGAACTTCAACAGTATGTGTTGACAAACCAAAACAAAGCTTTAGCATTAGAGAAAATCGAGGAAACAATCCCGTCTTTCCAAGGGAAAGCGCTAATCCCTTCAATTTAGCTGTCCACTGACACCATGGCCAGCCCCCTCAACAGAGTATCTGCAGGAGAATCAATTAAAGGAGGGGGTTAAAGCATCAGCTCCAAAGAGCATGACAGTTGCAGACATGTGAAATCAGCTGTTCACCTAGGGTGAGTAGCGACAGCTCCCAGATGGCAGATAACATGCTATTCCTTCTTCTGTTTTGAACCGAGCATAGGTCTGAGACAGTGGCATGCACAGTGAGAAAGAATGAGAGAGCAAGAGTCTCTAACGGCATGTCCACATGTGCATGTGACTCTTTGCTTCTGTTCTATCTTGAGAGTTAGTGACTCTTTAAAGCAAGCTGATGACAACAGCCTGACATGGTGGCTTTGTCGGTCAGGAGATGTCAGCAAGGATTCAGCCCCTGTGATCACTCACTGCATAAAGGAGAAGCAGGCTGAGCACAGGCATCGCTTTCTGCTGCTGTTTCCAAACTGCCAGTTTATGTACCATTTGAAGTCACATGCTTTGGGCATGGAAAAAAGCACAGGACGTAGCAACCTTGCTGAATCCAAGAGGCCCTAGGTTTGGTCAGTATTCTACCCTTCTCTAGTAATTGGGTGATGGAAACCACCATTTTTGCTTTAAGTTTCAAGAATGATTTACGGACACATTCTCTTACCAAGGAGTTCATGTCTGACTTCCTCAAGCAAGTGTCCCAATGGCTTGAGTCAGGTTGGGGGATCCCCAGACTCAGTCTTCCACCCGCAGAAACCGAGGAGCAAGAGAACATAATCTAGTGATACTAATCCCTAATGTTGCCCTGAATTCATCATCCACAAAAATGCTTATAACAGCTTGGAAAATCCTGACTCATCTTTCGGAGGGAATTCCCAATGGAAACTTTTAGGATGTCCCAAACTGCTGTTTATAAACCCCTGGACAAGCAAACTAACCGGGCAGCTGGTTTACTCAGGAAGGGCCTGTGCCTTTCACAGGATTGAGACCACCAGGAAGTCAATGAGTGAAGCTTTTTCCATCACTCTCTTTCTATCCCAAGGCAGACTCCCGATGCTGAATTTCTCACACTGCTGGCTAGAGTGGGGGGTGGGGAGAGCCCACATATCCTTTCACTGTATTGTTTTGTTTTGTGTAATCATTCGGAATGTGTAAAGCGCTTTCCAAAAGGTGCGAGGCTAAGCAAGTCTAAATCTGCGAGAGCAGGCGATGTAGTTTTAGGAAGGGAGGGGGTGCTCCTTTCTTGTCGCCTTGGCGCCCTCTGTGGACGCAGAGGAGAAACGCGCCGGCTCAGCCCCAGACGTCAATGAGACGCCTATTAAGTACAAACAAGAATTCAAACGTGAGACTCAGCGGCGCGTGCATGTTTCTGGCTATCTGTGAGCCTCTTTGTTGGTGGGTGGCTGGCTGCAGTTCCCCGGCCTGCACTGCCAGACAAAATAAGAAATGGCTTTCTTTCCCTCCCCCCCCCTTTGGGGTGGGTGGGTGGGTGTGATCATTAATGGGGGATCTGTTCGGGAAAGGGGGCAATGGCAGACCCTCGGGGGATAGACCCACCGCCCGAAGCTGCAGCCCTCGCAGCTGCTGATTGGTTTCGTTTCAGGGACTGAGCTCCATTTTGGGGAGCCGCGTCGCAAAGCACGTTCCGAGCGCGCTGCCCCTCCTTTCCCCCTCCCGGGGCGCGATCTTCCGCAGCGTCCTTTTCGCGACAAAGTTGCCGCTCGCTTTGGCGGCGGCGGGAAGGCGCATCCCCGCTGGGCACGGGCCGAGAAATGCGGCATCCGCCCATCAGCCGCGAATGAGTTCTTAGCAGAGCAATCCTATGCAGTTGCCCCCCACCCTTAGACTAGCCACTCTGCATCGGTTCCAGCCGGTGTCCGCGGGGGGGGGGGGTTGCAGTTGCCCTGACCAGGTGTGCGCGTTTTCATTAGCGCCCCCGCCTTTTTGTGAAGCGTGTACTGGGGCAAGTTGCACGTGACTTGCCGTTTCACACGAGGCGTTTGCAGACAGGGATGAGCGGACTTGCAAAGCCTGGGACCGGAGGATGGGGGCCATCGATCGGATCGCGTCCTGCCAGGGGACGGTGATCATGGCGGCGGGCTGGCTGGCGCTCTCCCGCCCGCGACATCCAGCCCAGCCCCGACTCCAGCTTCAGACGCAGCGTCTCAACACTGCGAAGAATGACCTTTTTCTTCCCGCCGCCCAGGATAGCGGCGAGCGAGACGCGCCTCGGAATTCCCGCCCTGCGCCCGTAAAGGCCCCCCTCCCCACCCCCACCCCGCGTTCGGCTTATGCATATACAAATCAGCCTCCTCTTGACTGGTTGGAACGAGATATTCCTTTTGAAAAGCCGCCCCTCTCATTGGAACATGCAAATGAGAGAACCTTCCTCTCTCGTTCCCCCCCCCCTTCCGCATGTAATACAGTGATGAGAATTTTTCAGACATGTAACTTTGCGCGTCTCTTACTATAAGCAAAATAGTTCCGAGCCGCCCCCGCCTCCCCTTGTCTTGACAAACGGGGCGAGGTTCCGCAGTCCCCCAGTGTGGAGTCTTCCCGGCTGTCTTTAGGGCGGGGAGGAGGGGGAGAGAGAAAAGAAGCGCGCAAAGACTTGTGTCCCCGCCGCCACCTAAACTCCCCCCGCGGAGGGATATCTGTGGGCGAGTGCTTGTGCGCTTTTCCCCTCTTCCCGCACCAAAATATTGAGAGTTAAGAGGCAGCTCCGCTGTGTAATTGAGCTCAGAAGAGAGCGGTGCCGAACGGAGGCTCTGCTGCCGCTCCGGGGCTCCCGCCTTACTGCGGCGCTGGATTGCATTTACACTGACCCCTCTGGCAGCTTCCAAGAGGAGTGGATTTTATCCGGCAGGCTCCAGCCTTGACTTGGGAAAGACGGGACTTCGGGCGCCCCTTTGAAAGCAGGACCTTTGCCCCTCCTGAAAGGACCGCTTTCCCCAACACGTTCTGGGATTTTTCCGTTCGGCTGCGTGATCCTGGGAGTCCGTTTCTATCTTTGGAGGCGAGCGGGGGAATTGATACCTCTTCAACGCAGGGCGGGAGGGACAGAGCGGGGGAGCGCCTGCTTCCCGGAGCGCCCTCCTCCTCGCCGGGCTTGGGCTGGATCCTGCGCCTCGCGTTTGGGCCCCGCTGCTGCTCGTCGGCAGGTTCCTATTCTCCTCCGCCTTTGAACACACTCGCTTCGCTGTGAATTGACCGATCGGAGCCCCAGGGATTCCCAGCGCGATAGTCGGACTTTGGGGGTTGGGGTGGCGGATTGCTCCTTGGAAGATGTTACTCTCCAAGTTCGGCTCCCTCGCTCACCTTTGCAACCCAACCAGCATGGATCACTTGCCGGTGAAGATCCTCCAGCCAGGTAAACAAGTCGTGACATTTCTGCGGGCGGGGGGGGGGGGGGTAGAAAGACAGGAGGAGGATGCGGGGGGGGATGTACGTGAAGGCGCGGGTGGGTCTGGTGTCCACCGCAGCCCGAAGGGGAGGTGGGTCGTTTGGGGAAGCGGTTGCCACGGGCGGCGGCGCTGGTGGGGCGGGGGGGGGGTGCGTTTCCCGGAACACGGCTCGGGGCGGCGGGGACGGGACTGGCATCGCGCGCATTGTGGCGTTTCAAAGATTTTCGCCGAGGAGAAAGGGAAATCGGAAGGAGAATCCCCCTTTAATTGTCATCGCTAAGGCTTATTTTATATTCTCCCGCCGCCGCCGCCAATTTTTCACAGACTGTCAGTATTCAGATTGGGGTTTTCTCAAATAATTCCTGTCGATCAAAACAGATGTTTGGGCCCCGCTCCCCCCATTGCTGCTTGCGTGTTGTGCGAGAGGCCGGTCCCGACGCTTTTCTTTTCTTGCCTTCCTTCCTAGTGAAAGTGGAGAAGGAGCCGTTCGATAAAATCTATCAAGTGGGCTCCGTGCTCGGCAGCGGGGGATTTGGCACGGTCTATGCCGGGAACAGGATCGCAGATGGCTTGCCGGTAAGGGGAGGCTCCTGGCCCGCCTGCGCCCTCCCCTCTCCCGCCACGAGGCTATTGTTGCTTCCCACACCTCCTCCTATGGGGCTGGAGAGTCCACAGTCCCGACCTCTGCCTCCAGCCCCTCCCCACCCCCAAGTCTGCCCCCAGGCAGCCTTCTTCACCCCCTCTTTCTCCTTCCTTCCAGGTGGCAGTGAAGCATGTGGTCAAGGAGAGAGTCACAGAGTGGGGCACAATCGTAAGTATCCCACCCCCCTCCCACCGCGTAGAAATAATGCTGAGGCAACTATTGTTTGGGTGGGTTTCTCCTCCTCCCCCGCCCTCCATGCTGCTGTCTCCAGCCTCTGTTATTGTTTACATGGGGTGGGGGAGGATTTGGCAGGGCTTCTTCTTCTCCCCGCCTGCCCGCCCTCCCCCTTTGACTGCGGCAGCGGCGGAGACACCCAGTGGAGTGGCTGTGGACTTCCCCGGCACTCCAGCGCCCCCCACCCCCCCATCTCCCACACTGCTGCTGGAGATTCCATTTGCAATGGAGGTGTGATTTGTTTTCAAATGGCTGAGAAGGGGGGGGGATCCCTGCCTGTGCTGGCGTTCCCAAGGCTTCATTGCGTCTTCCTTTCCTCTCCCCTCTTGGCAGGGTGGAGTAATGGTGCCCTTGGAGATAGTCCTGTTGAAGAAAGTGGGCTCTGGCTTCCGAGGGGTAATCAAGCTGCTGGACTGGTACGAGAGACCAGACGGCTACCTGATCATCATGGAGCGGCCAGACCTGGTGAAAGACCTCTTTGATTTCATCACCGAGAAGGGTGCCCTGGACGAGGAGACGGCCCGGGGCTTTTTCCGCCAAGTGCTGGAGGCAGTGCGCCATTGCTACAACTGTGGTGTGGTGCACAGGGACATCAAAGATGAAAACCTCCTGGTGGATCTCCGGACAGGCGAGCTGAAGCTGATTGATTTTGGGTCAGGGGCTATCCTGAAGGACACCGTTTACACTGATTTTGATGGTGAGTACCCCTCCCGTACCCAAAGCGTGTGCGTGTTGATGAGTGGCGACAAGCACTTTGCTATGAAAGTGCTTCCACTGACGCATCCCCCGCCCCTGCGTCACATTTATGACACCTACTACTAACAAAAGATATTTCTGCTGCCACAGCCAGTAGCGGATCTGCTGGTAATTAAATCCTTTGCACTGGAGGAGGTTCGGGGGCGTCACAGCGATTCCAGGCAGTGACGCAGCAGTTTATATTTTCCCTGCCTTGGAAAAAAAAGGCATTTTTTCCTAGAGGGCGATGTGTTTACAGTTGACTCAAGCTTTACCAGGGTTCCCATCTGTTCTTCTCCGTGTATTTTTTTTTTTCTGTATTCTGATTTTTCTCCTTTTCCAATTTCCTTTTTTTTTTCCTTTCGGGAAACCCTGCACTGCAGTTTGGGGCGGAGGGTAGGAGAAATAACCCCTTCTGATTTGGAAAGGCTTGATTCAGAACATCAGGGCTGAAAACATCTCTTTTTTTTTTGTTGTGAGAAATCTATGATGTGCATTTTGCGGGGGGAGGGGTAGGATTTTCTTCCTTCCAAGGTGAATGTGATGTAAACATACCTTCTCCCCCCCCCCCCTTCCCTAGTCTGCTGCAACATTTAACATCTGTTTGTTGTGAAACCAGAGCCTCCTAGCCATGTGACCTTCCACATCACAAATTCCAGTTTTTATTTGGTATCCAAGTAACAGCTTGGTGCAGAGGGAGGGCAGTTGCTAACCGCTTCTGTTGTACGAGAGGCAGATTTCACTGGCTATGATTGTACATTATTCGGGGGGGGGGGAGTGGTGGATTTAACATGCTTCTGGAATCAGCGAAAGCTGATTAGTCCAAGATAGTAACTAAGACCTGAGTTTCACCTTCTCTGCCACCCCCTTCCTCGTCCTTCTCTCTTTGTCCTTTTGTGTCTATTTTTGGTGTGGTGCTGCAGACGCCACGTGGTCAGGGAGAAGGGAGCTTTATGTTAGTAAACAGTCAGCTGACAGGAGCTGTGCGTTTCATTGCAACAGAATAGCATGGCATCAGGGGCCAAATTACAGCATGAGATAATCTTAGAGGTGACTTTAGGTTTTAGAATTTTGCTAGATAGATTTTGTGTGGGGTTTTTTTTGGGGGGGGGTGTTAAATATTTTTTAAAACTCACCCAGTAATTCTATTATAACCTTGATGCAAAGTTCCACTGGGCTAATATCAGGGCTCCTCTGTTTCAGGGACACGTGTATACAGTCCTCCAGAATGGATTCGCTATCACAGATACCATGGCCGATCGGCAACCGTGTGGTCTTTGGGCGTCCTCTTGTATGACATGGTCTGTGGAGACATCCCTTTTGAACAGGATGAGGAGATTCTGAGGGGACGGTTATACTTCCGAAGACGAATTTCACCTGGTAAGCTGAGGCGCTCAAGTTTCCATGTCTTGTTAGGCTCACCTATCTCTTCTTTACCTTCCCCCCCCCCCAACCTCTTTCTAACCTGCTTTCTCCATATATTTCAGAATGCCAACAACTGATCAAATGGTGCCTTTCCCTGAGGCCTTCAGACCGACCAACACTCGAGCAGATTTTTGACCACCCCTGGATGCACAAATCAGAAATAGTGAAGTCAGAAGACTGTGACATAAGGCTACGGACCATTGACACAGATGTGTCTAGCACAAGTTCAAGCAATGAGAGCCTGTGAAATATTGAGGACCATGCAACAGGAGGGGAGATACAAGCAGGAAAAAAAAAACATTACAAGACCACAGTGCTGCTGCTGCTGCCAATATGTAGGAGGGGCTAGGAAAAATGCATTCATTATTCTGTAGTTTGAATCTTTATCCGAGGGACTTGATTTTCTAAAAAACAAAAAATTATTTCCCCCCCTTTTGGCTGGTTTCTGCTTTGAAATGAGAGATTTCCTTTGGAAATGCATACATTTGGGAGTTTGCAGGCCAGTACTTAGTCAAAGACTGACCTCTTTTTTCTTCCTTCCTTCCCTTTTTTTTCTTTTCTAGATTAAGACAAAGCAGTGACCTCTTTAACATGGTAACCCTTTTTGCTCTCATAGAGCCTGGACTACATTTTAATTTGCTTTTTTGAGTGCCTTTTTGAAAGCTGCTTCAGTGGGACTTTCTTTTTTGAGCTGTGTATGTCCAAAGAGAATCCAGGACATGATAGGAATTTTTTTTTCCCTAAAAAGAATTGCACTCCCTTTCCATGCTAAAATGTGCTGGGGTGGGATAGCGGGTTCCTATGATGTCCTGGAGAACATGTTCAGTAATTGAATGAAGTAGTCCCATCCACTGGTGATGGAATACTTGAACACAGACATTTCAGCCCTTCCTGTTTTCTCCCTAGCCCTCCTTCCCTACCCTCTGAGACCACCTCTGCTGCTCCACACATTATATTTCCAGTAGGCTGCACAGGTCTTTCAGCTGTATATCAGGAACACTTAACTCATATTTCCTTTCATCATCTCTACCACTGGGCACAAAAAAAGCCCTTTTCTCAACTCCCTCCCAACCTGCAAGTCTTAAAAGTATGTATGGGCACAATCAATGCAATATTCAAGGACTTCGTGTGTGTGTGTGTGCGCGTTTTCCATACCTGTATAATGTGTTTATGTAAATTTTGTTTTCCCCTTCCCCTCTCCCATGTATTATATGATTTTATTTATTGTCTGAAGTTTAGAAGATCTCTCACAGTCTCATCTGTGGCTATTTATTTTGGCTAATTTATTTGGTTAGAATGATTCAAACATTGCTTCCCCCACCCTTGTAAGCCTCTTATAAGAATTATTACAGTTGGTCCACATTTTTCCCTTTGTATTCCTATCTGTCTTTCTGTTGGTTGAAAAAGAAAAAAAAGTCTGACCATACCTGTTTTGTTTTTCCATTTTTGGTTGGAAGATGGAAAATTATTGTACAAAGTCTAATTTAAGGGAATTAGAATGACTTTAAAAGTTAGTTCAGTATGCCTTTTTTGTCTGGTATTATTTACATACCAGAAATGTAAAGTAATGCTGTTTGGAAGGGTTTTAAATTATTGACACTGTACAGTCTTTGTGCATTGGCTCTGGAAGGAAGAGGGGACAGAGTCATAAACCTTAATTTATTTTAATAGCTGTGTGTTCTGTGATCTGGTTGCATTTATGCAGCTTGGATTTTGGATTTTTTTCCTTCTGTTTAACAGTGTGAAATGTATGAAGATCATATTTTTTATACAGGTATTTCAATTAAACTTTTTTGTAGATAATCCCTGTGATGTATGCCTTTTGATTCAACAGTTCATGTGGTTGATTTGCAAATGCTGAAGATTATGTTAAATGTTCTAATCAGCAGCCACAGGATGATGGGAGTTGGCTAGAGGCCAGCCTGCAAAAGTCCTAGTCATCTGTTTGGTCCACCACACTGATTGCCATGGGTATTGGTGTCCTATCCCTTCATTTGTAACATGGCTTCTGACAACTTTATGGGAGTCCTGAACACATATATATAAGAAGCTGCCTTTCAATGATTCAGAGCATTCAGTATTGTCAACTCTGACTGGCAGTGACTCTCCAGGATCTCGGTTGGTTGAAAGACATCTACCTGATCATGTTAAGTGGAGACACTGAGGACTAGAGCTTGGCTACAGGAAGAATCATAGACTACATACATACTTCCTAATTGTTACTGTTTGCCAGCAGGCTATAGTACTATTCTCTAGTATTTTCCAAAAAGCACTAGATATATTGGGACAAATGAACATTTCCCTGTAGTCCTGCCTGTCCAAACACTACTAAAGTACAGCACCAATGGTATTCACACACACCACACACACACCCATTTGGGATTCCCAATGAACAAATAAATGGACTTACAATAATGGTAATAGATTGCTTCTCTTAGTTACATCACTGTTAAACTAGTTTTGGATAATCTCAATGCTGATGTGTACTAGAAGCTCTTGATCAGTACCGACACATTGGATGGCTGAATGCTTAATTGCTCAGACAGTCAAGCATCAAGTCACAGATGACATGACAAATCCATAGAACTTTAATGGCAGAAAGACTTCTAATTGTCTGCCTCTGCCTGGGGACCCAAGATCTTGTGGTTTCCCATCCAGGCTAGCATCTTCCATGTTTAAAAAGTGTCACTGTGAATTCACAGCCACCAGACTATATCATTGAGACTTTTTAAGGCTAAACATATGCGTGCTTTACGTTTGTGAGATTAGTAAAACCAGATCGAGGCATCATTTACATAAAAGAAGTTGACTGAAATGCTGCCCTAAGTACTTTTGGCTGTTCTTCTAAATACACTTACTAGGGAGAAAGCCCTACTGAGCTCAGTGGGACTTGCTCCTGAGTAAGATACTTAGGATTGCAATGTAATTGGTGACATCAATGTCAAATTCACTGTTTGCACTTCAAGAGAGAGGAAAATAAAAAGTGCAATATTTTACCCTATAATGGCTCTTAATATCATGGGATCAAGATGACTAGCACCTTGATGCCCCTTCCAAAATGATCAGATATTAGGAACATAGGAGGCATTCTTTTCCTTTATTAAATTTTCAACTGACATCCAGGGCTAGGCGAAAAGAGTTATCAAATGTTCTTTGCAAATGTGTCTCTCTTGAGTAAGGGTAAGTGTATAGCAGATAATAACCAAGATAGGCAGAAAATTGCCTCCAAGCAGTTTCTCCATTCTCCCAGTTAGTTCTGTTGAATGGAAAGCCAGAGTCATACATGCATCAAATTTTTCTAGGTCAATATTATTGATGCATGCATGCACACACCACTCTCTGTAAGTGTCTGCTAATCCACTAGTGTTTCCTCACTATTTTGAACTTGGATGTCCCTTCTAAACTTAATCCCTTCCCCAAGCCTTGGTTAAAACATTTATTTAGTGGAGGAAGCTGTACATTAAATTCTGGAGGTATATACACAGTGACAATTATTTCAGCAAAAGACCCTAATTTTTTTACCTGGCAGAATTGGTCATCTTTGCTGCCCTTAGGCATTGACCGGAAAGCTAGAATCTTTCAGCCACTGCTTGTAACTCTTGCTTCAATTTCTGGGAATCATTTCCAGAATACTAGCATTATTATTAACCTACTTGTAAGGATGATAAAGTTTTAAGAAGCTAGATGAGGGGTGGGTAAACTGGCTTTCCAGATGTCCATAGACTACAATTCCCATGAGCTCATGCTGGGAGGGGCTCATGGGAATTGTAGTCCATGGACATTTGGAAAGCCACATTGGCCCTTGAGCTTGATGTTATGGAAGAAAGCCCCCTTCCTGAAACTATGATCGCTTACATGTCTTATTTGGTCCAGCATCAGTGTCTTCTTCTCTACAATATCATAGTACTTCTGGGGCCCCCTTTCCTTAGACTTGCTTTGCTGCAATGTTTTGGGAAAGGTCACAGCAAAGTCAGACACGTTGCTGTGTGAGAATGTCCTTTTTTATTAATCCTGATTGTATGACAGCCATTTCATCTTCTCAGACTCCACAGTAACTCCCCCCACCTCCACATACTTGGGGGAGGTTGATGACTTCTTTTAAAAAGCAATATTTGGCACAGTGATATAATGGTACATTGGTGTGTCAATTAGTGGCTTAGAAAAAAAAAATCAGGAAAATTCTCTAGAAGTGTGAGATGGCTGCCAGAAGAAGAAGAAGAAGAAGAAGAAGAAGAAGAAGAAGAAGAAGAAGAAGAAGAAGAAGAAAGTTGGTTCTTATATGTTGCTTTTCTCTTTCTGAAGGAGGCTCAAAGCGGCTTACAGTCGCCTTCCCTTTCCTCTCCCCGCAACAGACACCCTGTGAGGTGGGTGAGGCTGAGAGAGCCCTGATATCACTGCTTGGTCAGAACAGCTTTATCAGTGCCGTGGCGAGCCCAAGGTCACCCAGCTGGCTGCATGTGGGGAAGTGCAGAATCGAACCCGGCATGCCAGACTAGAAGTCCGCACTCCTAACTACTACACCAAACTGGCTCTCAACACCAAACTGGAAGGGACATGCTGACTGGAACAACCACAGCAACACCAGGGTCTCCCCAGGAAAGTGTTGCCATGAGGGAAAAGTTCATTTCTCCTGTTTCTTCAGAACAAGTCACAGCCACAAACATTTTATGGAGGACACAGAGGGAAACCGGCATTTATATTGCAAATGGGAAGACCAAATAATAGCACACTGTTCCTCACATCTTATTTTAATCCTGACAACAAATGATCCTGGCCTCTATGAACACAGGGGAAAATTTTCATGGCATAATGGAGGAGAGGAGGAGGAGAAAGGGAAGCAGCAGCAGCAGCAGAAGAAGAAGAAGAGCTCTAAAAATGAAGCAAATGAAGAATATAGAGTCACTACAGACTCTGTTTAGACTCATTTTAGACTTAGCCAGTTTTGTGTAGTGGTTAGGAGTGTGGACTTCTAATCTGGCATACTGGGTTCGATTCTGCACTCCCCCACATGCAGCTAATTGGGTGACCTAGGGCTCGCCAGAGCACTGATAAAACTGTTCTGACTGAGCAGTAATATTGGGGCTCTCTCAGTCTCACCCACTACACTGGGTGTCTGTTGTGGGGAGAGGAATGGGAAGGCGACTGTAAGCCGCTTTGAGCCTCCTTCGGGTAGAGAAAAGCGGCATATAAGAACCAACTCCTCTTCTTCTTCTTTCCAATATCAAGAGATTACTCATGTTTATTAGTCCTGTTTTACAGACTAAGAAGCCTGAGGTTAAACCATTCACCTCACATTCTCAGGAAGAGAATTCCTCAGATGCAACAACCTCACTTCTTGACGCTGTGACCCCCGTTAGTCCCACCAGTCATGTATTTCAACTACACCATCATTGTATTCTAAGGCTACATAATTATCCATGCCAACTGCATACCCATCAGAACTCTTCATTCCCCATAACTACCTATCGTAATCGCACACAATCGACAGGCACTCAGGCTATCAATGCTAGACATACACAAAGCAGTGAATTTCACACAAAGGAATGTATTATTCCTTCAAGCCAGAAAAATGGTTCACCTGCTATATCACTGTATGCTGGGCCTGCTAATAAATACCCAGGCTAAGTAGAGACCATAGAAAGTTGGCACCTTTAGTCAGAATGTGAAGTTTAAAATAGTTATCATTTGATGGAGGGTTATCCTCATGCACTGGACTTTTATGTGTACAAATCAATAGGTGAAGCGTTTTCTGGCATGGAAATGCACTGAGTGGGCAAAGTTACACCTGTGAGAATTTTTGATTGTTATGAATCTCTTAAAGATACAAGTCCCTGTCCATAAAGAAAAAGGCAAGCTTAAATTATAAGGTACGTGATGCTCCCAAATGACATTTATACTCACAAGCATTCCCTAGGGGGAAAATGCCAGTAGTTATTTATTTATTTACTTAGTATATAAGTAGTTGCATTATTTTATGTTGTAAAGTTGTATTTTGTAAATATTATAGTGCCATGGGACCATGTGCCAATATTTTACAATGAAATCTGAAGGACATTTTCCTGGGAGTAAGCACCACTGAATAAGACTTGACAAGGGTTTTGAGCAGACTACTTTAGGATTGCTTTCTTAATCTTTTATTTCAGTTTAGCAAGGGGGCAACGGAAACAGGTTCTGCAAGTCCTGGTGTAGAAGAGTAACAATACTTTGAAAAATTAATGACTAGCATGAGGACTAGCATGTTGCCTGGAAACATACCCAAAGAACAGTTAATATTGTCATGAGCTAGAACTCCTATTACAAGCACTGGTACAACTGATGCCAATTGTGTTATGAGAGAGGAAGGTATCAGCTAGTATGGTAGCTGAGAAAAGTTGCAACTCAGAAAGACAGAGTAAGGGAGTGGCAGCCTGGAGGACGATGGGGAGAGTGAGACTGAAGACTCCAGCAGCTTTGCAGACAGCATAATTGAGTGTCCAGTCTCCCCTCCCCCATTGGCTTCTGTAAACCCAGCAAGCTCTATAATAAAAGAGGAAGTCCCTCTAGCATTGCAGAGTCAAGCTGACCTTGTCAGTGCCATCCTTCAATACTCCTGGGGAGACCACAGGCTAGTAGAGGACACCCAGCAGCTTACTCCCCGCCCTTGTCCACCCACCTGGGGGCACTCTCGTCCTTTCACAGTTGCTTAATTAGGGTAAGTGGGTGCAGGGAAATGAAGCTGGAGGTTGGTGAGATTAGTCCAAGATGAGTCAATAGGTACTTGGGAGACCCACTGTCCTCAATTGTGCATCTCTCTATGGTGGAAAAGAGGCTGTTAGCTGACCAGCCATTCTTATTTATACTTCTAAATTATGTGTCCAGGCTTTTCTCTGACTAACATCCATTTTGTGCTATTTTGGACCAGGCAATGGCCCATTATGCACAGCCGCTGAAACGGCGATTTCGGGTCACATGGAAAACGCGGAGGGGGAAGACACGAAGTACACTGGTTATGCACGGGAGGGGGCGTGACGGCGGCAAAACCCAGAGTAACCGATTATGCACGCGACGATCCCGGCGCCACTTCTGGTTGCGCCCTGATCACCCGGAAGCTGCGCTTTCTTCCGCGTTTCGCTGATGCGGCTTTTTCAGCGGCATGCACCGAAGTGCAGCCGGTTGCAGCTGGCTCCGTGCGTTATCGGTATTTTTAGTTGCCACCATTCCACCCCGAATGTGCATTATTCCCTCCGTGCATACTGGGTCAATGTGTTGCATTTATAATATTTGTTATGATATTGCATGAAGTGTGTTTATGGTTTTCTTTCCATAAACTGAGCTTCAATGAGAGGAGGAGCCTGGCTGCTAACAGGTATTAATATCCCTATAGTGCAAACAGGATCCAAGGCTAAGGGAGGGTGGCAGGTATAGGCCTAGCACATAATTTTGTAGAAGTAAAATTCTAATTGAGGACATTGTGGGTCACTACTGATTTTCTTAGCTAATATATTGCTGACTACAAAGTGTAATATGCCGGATGGGAGCTCCAAGGAAGGAGTAGGAGGTACCATCTCTAAAACAAAAGTTTGTATAACACAGTCCATTTCTCCTGGGAACTCATGAAATCCTATGTGTATTTCTTCTTTCCTTGGTGAATATGTTGTTACAGGAGGTACTGTAACCTCCCCCCCCCCCTGCTTTAGACTAAGTGTGGTGATCCTCCTTTTTCCTTTTTAGCCCATTTTGGAAATTTCAGGTCTCCCAGTTTGAATCCCAGTACTGCAAACCAGATGTTATCCATTTTAATCCATAATACTGTAAAGTTTAAAAATATCTGACTACAAATTTGAATCCCCATGTTCCTGCATCATCATGTGTAGGTGCTTTTACGTCTAGTATTCTGCCACATATTTGTGAAAAGAAAGCTGTTTGCAGAGAATAATTGTGCCTTACCATTCTTCTTCCCCTTATTTTTTATTTAATCAAAATAATACAGTATGAATCCATGAAAAGAGCCTTGAGCAAGTTCACACAAAAGCCTAATGGAATTTCTTCTTTCCACGTGGTGGTTTAGCGACCTCTGTTGGCAGAAATGAAGCAGGTTGTCTTAGAAAGTGAAGGCTAAGAGACATTGCAGATGCTGTTGACAAGTGCCTTTACGAATGGAAACAGGAGCGCAGATAGGCTTCTGAAATGTTCTGTTGGATAAGAAAGGATTCCATTATAAATAAATCATGGAAGGATGATGCTAGAATGCTGCTGCTAGAATTATGCAGGTGGACACTGTATACAAGCTCCATTTGTGTGTTACAGATCCGTCTGCAGAGGGAGAGAAATAGAAACAGAGAGAAAGAGACAAAGAGAAAGAAAGGTGTGAATATGTTGCTCTAATTTTCATAATCAGTACATCTTGTTTGCTGGACAATTTTGAAATAATTCAGTACTTCCTGTACATACTTGCCATGGTCTTGAGTACAGCCTGGAAACTTAAACCCAAAGCCTGAAGTTCAAAATAGTTCATTTTTCCCTTACACAGATTTTCCCCCTGTTGGTTCTGGCCCCACACCATGGAGGCCCTGCCACCTTGGCCTACCTCCCTGCCTCTGCCGGGGTGGGGAATGCCTCCTTCCTCCACTGCAGGGGCCCACCTGGCACTGGTCTTTAGGATGAGGAGCAGCCAGTAGGCAAGCCCAAGAACTGGGAGTGGCTGACCAGCCATGTTCTGCCTCCCAAGCCTCCTGGCTAAAGGGAAACTTCACACTTGGCCACCATCTGATGGGTGCAAGGAGGTCGGTGTGAGGTGCAGGACCCCAGCGGAGGACAGGACCATCCCTCCAATGACATGCCGACCTTCTGGTTGGCCATCAGTGAGGAAGAGCTCTTCCACTGAGGGCCAATCAAAGGCCTAGGGGAGAGCAAGTGAGAGGGCCCCTTCCCTTGAGAGCCAGAGGGCTCGCACATTGTTGGAAGTATGTTCACAACTTTATATAGCATGATCATGCATGTGGCAATGCCAGACACCAAATCAGAGTGTTAGTCCATTCATTTCAGTATTTTGTCTTCTAGCCATCTGGAGTCTCAGGCAGGAGGTCCTTTGTGACACCTGCTGCCTCAGACTCTCTAGTTGGTGAAGGCCAAGATAGAACTAGGACATTTTTGCATACAGTGCATGTCCTTTCACTCTTGCTGCCTCCCCATCACAGTTTCTGGAGTGGGGCACTGTTTGCTTCCATGCAGTATTGAAAATGGGGAAATCAAAATGTGTGAATGGTGGTTAAGTGTATGAACTAAATGATAAATAAAGCACTTTTAAAATGCACATATTACTTTGGCATTTAGATTAGACTGCTCTGGGAGAAAGTGCTATGTAGTTAATGGCAATGGGAGTATGGACCACACCCAGCATAAATACCATTAAAAGCCAACATTGCTTGATCTCAGAATTCCTCACAGTTTCCCGACTGTATAATCTCAAATCAATACAGGCAATTGATAGCAGATTTATAATTTCCCATCAAAAATCTTTCTTAAATCCTTATTCAGCACTTGTCCATATTAAAATTAACCAGATTAAATAAAATTAATTGATTTTTCAAATGGATTTCGCTAAATCAGTGTAAACTGATTGAAGCTCTTAATTTAACCAAGAGTGAAATCAATTGACATTTTTGCATGAGTAAGGGCATACCTTTTATAGACTAAAAGCACTTGCAGAGTCATCTCTATTAGCAAAGAGAAAAACGTATTTAGCAAACTCTAAGTACCCAACAGAGGTAAAATTAAAAGTAATTTTGATCATATTGAGGTTTTGAATTCTGCCCAATCTGCAATTAGGTCCATTCTTAGGGTTAAAAGGGCCCAGGCTGAGGTCCACTGTGGAGAAAACACAAGTTGTTTTACCATTGCAGTAAATGGAGAGGGTTTTTTTCCCTTTTCTAATCATATATAACAAAGTCATTGTGTCCTACATGTGACCACAGTGGGCCCTGTTGAGAGATATGTTCTGAGAGTTTTATGCTCAGAATTTTTCCCAGTTACCTGTGGGCAGAGCTCACATCAAGTTCATGGCATAAGAGGGGAAGGTCTTATGTCTTTCTACCCATGCACCATTTTCCTGACCTGAAATTTCCTAGGGGAGTTGATATTAACCCCACTGGGGATTATTATTATTATTATTATTATTATTATTATTATTATTATTATTATTATTATTATTATTATTATTATTATTATTGTCAGTCATATATTGGACTGGTAGATGATGTTCTGCAATTTCAGATATATCCAATTTCTTGGGAACTACAGATGTCCCTTCACAAGATTTTTACTGTTCCAAGCTACATTGTCTTCAGGAACTGGCCTGGTATTATTTGTTCATTGCTCAGAATGTCCAGGTATTTCTTGAAACTTCCAGTTACTGCTTCAAGGTCTCCAGTGATAATAGGCACAATGGTAACCTTTACAGGCATTCTAATTCTATTCATAAATTTTGGTATTTATCTTTTCCTGTTCTTTCTTTTCTGTTCTTATGTCTCCTGGGACTGCATTGTCAATGAGCCAAACTATTTCTCATTTTTCTGCAATTGTAATATCAAGAGTGTTATGCTCCAGGTATTTATCTGTTTGTAATTGGAAGGCCCAAAGAATCTTTATTTCAGCATTCTCTATGATTGTGTCTGGCTTGTGCTCCCATTAAATTCTTGCTGATGGTAAGCCTTACTTCTTGTAGAGATTCCATTACAACATAGCTGCAACTCTATCATGACATTCTTTATAGTCAATCTGAGTAATTTTACTGGCCATGAGGATGATCGTTTCATCCTTTGTCTTGCAAAGCCGACATTTGCTGTCATCATTGGTCTTCTGAATTTTGGCTTTTATACTATACATTTTAAGTTCCTGTTCTTGTGCATCTAGAATGGACCCTTCCCATTTCTTTCTTCATGCCCATTTTGGACCCACATCCAGGTGCTTTAATTGTCAGCTTTGTTCTCCCATGTAAGTGCTTTTCTTTCCAGTTGTCAAAGTGAATTTTGATTTCAATCATTTTGTAATTTACTTTGATTTCTATAACTTTAAACAAGTCTGCCTAATATACTTCAACAAAGCTTCTCTTGGCTTTTTTTTGGTGTAGCCATTCAGTGCTTGCTTTTCTTCTTCAATTGCTTGCTTAACTTTTAGGAGACCTCTTCCACCTCATTTTATTGGTAAGTAAAAATGACCAAAGATCATCAACATCACTTCTAGGGTTTCATAAGCGATGTACCTTGTGAGTTTTGCAAACTATTGCTTCTAATTCTGCTTGTTCCTAGTCAATGATTCCTGCTGTGTGTTAATTGCCTTTACCAAGTTGACTCCATTTAATTTTAATTACAATATCTTCTTAATTGTTTGGTATTATTCCTTGGTTGTATTTTTTTTGGTTGTATGTTGATGCCAACTTCCACAATTGCAAGATATTTGTAGTTTTTCAAGAGCCCTGTGATTTGATGTTGTTGCTTGGCATGTTGACTTCTTTTTGTTCAAATATCTTTCTTTTATTCAATACTAATACTGCACATTTGTCAAGGCCAGATTCCATTGCTATATCTTTGCTGAATCTTCAAACTGCATTTCATAAGCAGTCAGTCTCTGATGATAACCTTCCATACATTTTCACATCATCCATATACAATAAGAGAGAATTTGCTGAGCCTTTCTTTGAAAGCTGGTATCCTAAGCCTATACTGTTGAGAATGATTGTGAGTGATATTAGTGCAATGACATAGTAGTGGTGATAATAAGTCTGCTTGGAAATTTTTTTCATTTTTATATTAATGGTTCTAATTTCTTCTCCATTCACTATCAGTTTGGTGTTCCATGTATTCATGGCTTTTTGGATAAATGCTATTACAGTTTTGCTATCATTTCTAGTGTTTTCAGGATCCATTAATGAGGGAGAGAATCAAATGCCTTTTTGTAATCAATCCATGCAACATTCAGGTGTGTTTTCCCCCATCGACAATTTGGTGAGACCATTTTATCAATTTGTAGCTGAACTTAAGTGCCCCAGGATTTTTGGAAAATACTTTTTGGTTCATGTGGTTACATTTGAATTCAGATGGAGATATTAGTGAATGAAATTGGCCATAATTCCTGTGAGTAAAAATTGTTGGGAGGCAGATAATGGGGTGGAAATCACTTGGCACTATTCCTTTTTATTATTATTATTATTATTATTATTATTATTATTATTATTATTATTATTATTATTATTATTATTATTATTATTATTATTATTGATGATGATGATGGTGGTGGTGGTGGTGGTGGTGGTGGTGGTGGTGGTGGTGGTGGTGGTGACAATAATAATTGTTACAGTCAGATATTGGATTGGTAGATGGTGTTCGGCAATTTGAGACCTAGCCAAGTTTCTGGGAACTGCTGATGTATCTGTAGGAGTTTTGCTGTTCCAAGCAACACTATCTTCTAGAGTTGAACTGATATTATTTGCTCAGAGCCCAGAATGTACAGATGTTTCCTGAGACTTTTAGGCATTGCTCCCAGAACTCCAGAATTCAAAGCTCAGTTATCCTCTGATCATCATTATTTTAACAAATCCTGAATTTCATGTAAATCTTTACATCTACTGTAGAACTTTTAAAACAAGTCTACAGAAGCTTTAAAAGGTCTGACCTTTGCATTTGCACTACTTGAAAGCTCATTTCAATATACTAAAACTCATGCTTCTATGTTCCTATATAGGGTAATATGTTTAGGATTGATAAATATTATAAGGCATCCATTAAAATCTCTTAACGAGTGTCCTTTATTTCCCTGCCTGCAAAAATCTTCTAGAAAAAAATATGGAATGATTTTTTTAGATTTTTAAAAAATCAGGGTCGATAAAAATCTATCCTTTTTTCTGAATAACTCACAACTTAAGGTCCACAGAAAATCCAGATATAAAATTTAGGCCCATAACCTCAGCTTTCTGGCAAAATACAACAATTTTTTAAAAAACAGAATGTTGAACTATGGCCCCATGTACGAAACTTGTGATAGTGAAGGGAATGAGTATCCTTCATCTCCTTCTAGAGACAAACCCACCTATGGGACTTGTAATGGATTTTCCTTTGAATCTGTACTGTGCATAAGGATCTACGTTGCTGGGAGGCCAGTGACACTTCCTTTTACATTTAGAAAAGGAATCATAATGCTTTTTTTTCTTTTTAAAAAAGGTACAATTACCAAAGGCTTTTTGTTAATTGTCAAGCCTGAAATGCCATCAGCTCCAGACTCCTCTAGGCCCAGGAGGTTGGCTCAGAACTCTGATTTGCACAGATTGAAAATACTTCTTGATTGATTCATAAACATAACATTTAAGAGGTTGGGGATGGTTTCTTCCTTATGCTACCATGCCCTTTATCCCGAATTAGGGTAAATGATAGCCTGGCGAGGCAATGTACTTTCCAAAGACATAAGCAGAACATCAAGCAGCTGAGCTCAGTAATTAGAAACCTGAAACCAGGAAAAATTACAAATGATTACATGTTGTTCATGCAAAAACTGCAGATGCATACACGACTTGTAGAGATTTCATTAAAAAATTAAATTAGTCCTTGGCATATGTCACATATGCATGCCAGTTACATTCCTTCATGTATAATTATGCTGAACAACCCCAGAAATGAAAATGTATTGTGCTTGTGGCACTGTAGTTTTTTGCAATGATTGGCTGAGCTGGCATGATGGCATGGAATGTTCCACAAGAACAACAAGGAACAAATTTGCAGACTGTCTACTGTTCAGGTTGTGAAAATGAAGGCAAAGTTGTCAGTTTGGCTAGGATTATAACTTCACCCAGGCCCTAAGGATAGGAGTAGCTTTGTAAGGGAAATTGTACCAATGGGTTGGAGAAAGCTAGGGCAATTCCCCCCTGGGGAAGCCAGCAAGCAGAAGGCAAGGCAGTGGGTGAACATCAGGAGACAGCCAGTTATAGGGCTGCCCATTTGCTGGTTGAGGTTTGGGAGGGGGTCCATACCTGTGGAAGGTGAAGCAGATGGTTGGTCCCAGCACTGTCAGCAGTACTAGAAACAGGCATAGCCGCTGCATGGCAGGATTCCTGCTGAGGGGCCCTGCAGCCTGCAGATTGTCCAGAACAGCTAGCTGTGGCCTGGCTGAAAGGGTGGTGCCACCATCACAGTTGAGCTCCTTGATGTGGCAGCAGTAGCTCCAATGGGAGGTCAGCCTCTCCCTTTGGCCCCCAAAAGGAGGCCAGCCATAGCACCAGTGCCATCTCTGGTGGACCATGGCCAGCTGCTTTGAGGGACAGGCAGTGGCCAACTGGGCTGCTTTGGGCCACCACCACCCTGACGACCCCCTTGATGCAGCAGCAGTGGTTGAGGGGGTGGGCAGCCTCTGCCTCAGGCCCTGAAAATGAGGCCAGGCACAGCACCACTGCCATTCCAGATGGACTATGGCCAGCCACTCCACCCTGCAGCCAATCAGGGTGCTTTGAGCCACTGCCAGCCTGGCTAGCCTCCTTCAGTGGTCCCTCAGGAGACGGAGAAATCCAAAAGTACCACTTGGGGAATTGCATAAAGTGGATCCCCCAAAATATGTAGCATGAGCAAATAAGAGCAACCAGCAAGCCACACACAAAGGAAATGTGGGGAGCCTAAGTAGTGCTATCTCTGCCTCCAGTGCCTGCCCTCACACCTGCCTCTCTCTCTCTTCAACCAGGGATGGGTCATTTTTTAAAAAACCAAACTGCCTGGAGCAACAAATAGGCGTTAAAGGGTCCAGGAAGAACAAAAAAAAATTACCCACAAGTTAACACACAAAGCATGCCTCCCTATCTCCCCCACCCCACATAAATTGGGGACAAGATTACTTTATTAAAGCTTCAAGGCTCATAAATCCAAAGGGGGTTGCAGTAAAATAAGCACTATGCATCTCTTATTAGATGCATAGGCATAGCAATGGAGAACTTTTACTTAAAAAAAAATCCTTGCATTGCATGCCCTTTAAACTATGGAGAAAGGGCTGCCTGGTTTGACTGACAGGAAGAGGAGAGTTGAGTGTACAGTGTGTTCTTCTCCTCTGCCATTTCAAGAAGGCATGCTGAGTGAGTAGAAGTGTGAGAAGGCAGCAGAGGGAAGCAAGCGAGAAACCCAGGAGGTGTAAAATGGCCAGAGGCGCAATTTTTAATAGCATTATACCATGGCGTTAGCATAATGCTATTTTTTCAATGTGCGGAATGGCGCTAGGAATTGCAGGGAACTCTGTAGTAAAATCATGGTTGCTTCCAGTGGTTCTGAGAAACTGAAGACAATGCCAGATTTTACCCAGAAGCAATGTTGGCAATGTCACTTAAAGGTTTATTCATGGAAGCCTTTGCTGTTAGTTCGGTTCCTGTTTTCACCGAGTTACCCAAATGCACCACTGAGCCCAGGCCATCAAGCACCAAATCAAGAACCATCAAGGACCTTAACAAGTGTCTCCTTTTGTGACAGGCCCTGCTTCCCAGATTTCTCTGCCTGGGTCTTAAGGTATTGAGAGACATGGCAATCCTCCTAGGCTACAGGTACAGTGTATACTCTCCTGGAAGTCTCCCTCATCATCATACAGCAAATCTTCCTGCAAGTATCGCCTGGTCTTCAAATTCAAGGAGAAAGCTTTGTTCCATTGCAGGAATTTTATTACAAGGAAGCTCTGTTAAGTGTCATATTATAGCTTTCTTCAGCTGACTGGCATACTGACAGCCTGTCACTTGGTGTTCTAGCTGCCAAGGCAAAATATTACCAAATATTCATACACAAAATCTACTTTAAGACACCCCTGAGGAAAGAAACCGTATTTCTCATTCCTCTTTAATTCTTCTGAAATTTGGTAAGCAGAGGAAATATACTGCCCTGAAATTTAAATCAATAGTTCTAAATTATTTAGAGAGACATTTCCCCCTCAGGAGTAATTGAGTTTGGAAAACTACTGTGACTGCTTTCCCCCCTTTCCTCCTGCCCTGATGGAATCACTATGGCCCATTGTGTGATCTTTGCAAATTTGATGATGCATAGTGTCTAGACACAACCCAACCCAACACTGCTACAGCTATCTTTATATCCTCATAATCATTTATATTCCAAAGGCACTGTCAGCCAGACCTCACTGAAAGTCAGACCAACTTCAAACCAGAAATTAACTCTGTTGTGTCAAGAATGCTCTTGGATGTCTGGCTTTCAGGTCACGATTTCATGGGCTTCTATTAGTTGCTGAAACTTGGATCTCCCCTCTGTGGATCATGAAGGAAATATCCTATCACAATATCACACCCCTCACCAGGTGTGTGTGCATGTGGAGGGGGGGGATCACTTCTTGGGAGAATTGTTATTACTGGACCTGGGAAAGCCAGGTGTTTTCCTACTCAAACTACTCCCGCACCCCATGGAGAGAATAATAATTTCCAACTCCTGCTTCATCGGCAACGGATTCTATCCTTACTAAATGGATCTGAAAATACCAGCTTTTATTTCACCCTTCTGTAAATAATACCTGTAGACTGGATCCAGCCTATTTTTTTCCACTGAAACTTACCGAATTTCCATCCTTACTACTGCCCTTCTTCCTTACAGCTTCTATTCATAAAGGACCCACAGTCCTTTGAATGGGAAAACCCTTTCTCATCTTTCCAACAGCAAAAAGTGAGTTGAATCCACCCCATTGATATTTTAAAATGTTCATGTCATCTTCATGTGAATTTTTCCTGTAAAAAGTACTCATTTTCTAATATTATATGTGAGCCAATAAATTAGCAACGTACATATAGTAGAATGTATCCAACCATTCATGGTGTGTCACTTTCCTGCTTTCTACCCCCATGGGTATCTCACTTTCCCCACACACTACAGTCCACTGAGCCTCCCCAAATTTTGTTCCTGGGGTGAACAGACCTCCCAGGAATAGCACAAAGGGACATGGGGAAGATCTGTGGTAGAAGGGGGGAATCAACAAAAATTACTGCCCCCATTTCCACAAATAGAAATGCCTTTCCGTTGGAGGAGCTGCATGGTTGTGTGTATGCCAATATGCATATAAATATATCTGTTTGATTATGTAACCCCATGGCCTATTTTATTATTTTGTTGAAATTTTTATATGTCTTAAACATATCTTATGCCAATAAAAGGTTACTGACTGACTGACTGAATATAAATGGCATAAGTTATATATTTATAGACTGCATCCAAATGAATACATAAAGGATTTGTACACAGTATGAATGAATTTAGAGAACCAACAGCAAAACTCCAAAAAAAAAGTGTTGACAAAAATGTTAATGATCATAATATGAACTACATAGGGAGGATGTATCCTTTTTTCCCTTTTGGTGAAGTGTGTTTGTTACTTATTCATTTAGGGATTTATATCCCACCACTCCCAAATGGCTCATGGCAGGTCACAATAACATAATAAAATCCCCAATAAAACCTATAATTAAAACCCAGTATAGGCAAACAGTGACAATAAAAACCTCTATCTCCGCCCTCCACCCAGCCCAAAGATATTGATTGCTTGGGAATATAGGGGTGGACTAGATGTTAAAGTTCGGCCTGGAGGGACGGACACTGAGATCTTCCCAGCCAAAGACCTGGAGGAAGAGCACCACTGTATAGGCCCTGAGGAACTGCAAACGTTCTGTCAGGGCCCACAGCTCTCTTGGGAGCTCATTCCACCAGGTCGGGGCCAGGATCAAAAAGACCTGGTCAAGCCTAGGGGCACTTTTCTTAGGTTGGGGACGTCCTGCAAATGTGCATCTGCAGAGTACTAAACCCTTCAGGGGGCACAAGAAGGCAAGGGGTCTCTCAGGTATGTGGGATCCAGGTTGCATATAGCATTAAAGGTTAATACCCAGACTTTGAAACTGATCTGGGCTGGACTGGTAACCAATGCAGCTGCCTCAGCACCGGCTAGATGTGGGCCCTCCAAGATGTACCTGTGAGGACCCTAGCTGCTGCATTTTGCACCAGCTGCAGTTTCTAGATGAGGGACAAGGGTAGGTCCATGTAGAGCAAGTTTTTTGGGTGATCAGAAGGGAAACTCTCCTTTTTGCAACAGTGGAAAGCTAGCTGGCTCCAACCCAATATGAATAGTTAGCTAGGTAGGTTGTTTGAACATGGGCCATCTAGAATGGATCCCAAACACTAACTAACTTACTAGATTCTTTTTAAAGGTTCTAGTTAGATGTTTAATATGTCCCAGAGGGGAAACATACACTTTTTGGGGAGAATTGTATTACATAGCCGCTAGATTAAAAAGTAATGTGAGCCAATTGTACAAAGCACTGCTGGAAAGGAATCAAAAAATGCCAGTTTCTTTCCCATTTGATGGAGTTGTAGGGAAATTAAAGCATTTTAAAGAATTATTAAATAAATAATAGTGTATGAGATCCTGTTGAGTCCATTGGCTGTTTTGCTGTGTTATATAAAAGGCACTATGAAAAGGAAACATTACATTAGTTGGTAATGTATTATTGACAGCTAAGTCTTATTAGCAAAATATTAGAAGAGCATTTTGTTTCCTAATTCAGACAAAAGTCAGAGGAAAAAACATGACCGAATGTTTAAACGAATAACTCATTTTAGGCACCTATAGGATGGTAAAAATGCATTAGATCAATTTTTCAAAAAAACTATGTTCTTATATTGACTACAGAAAAGTGTTAAAAAGGTAAAGGTAACCCCTGTACAAGCACCGGGTCATGTCTGACCCTTGGGGTGACACCCTCTAGCGTTTTCATGGCAGACTCAATACGGGGTGGTTTGCCAGTGCCTTCCCCAGTCATTACCGTTTACCCCCCAACAAGCTGGGTACTCATTTTACCGACCTCAGAAGGATGGAAGGCTGAGTCAACCTTGAGCTGGCTGCTGGGATTGAACTCCCAGCCTCATGGGCAGAGCTTTCAGACTGAATGTCTGTTGCCTTACCACTCTGCGCTACAAGAGGCTCTAGAAAGTGTTAGCTATGATTAAATATTATTCTGGGTATATTTTAATTTTAATTGAAAAATATGTCATGCAGAATTATTCTTGCTATCAGCTGTGTTTAATTTCATTTGACTTACTTTGTTTTTTTCTTTTTTTATCTCCACCCCCCAAGTGTAAAGTGAAAATAAAAGGGGGGGATTCATTCCTGTCTATGCTATCCCCAACACTCTTCTGGTCTACCCACTGTGATCCTCAAAACAGTATTGAAGTTACAATACTGGTGGGTTTTTTTGTGTAAGGTGTATGTATTTTAAAAGGTATGTTTATGCTTATGTTCTCTGAAACCTTAAATATATCTTAAAAGGTAGACAGCTCGTCAGAAGCACAAAAGGACTGTAAGTCTGTAAACTGGAAGAGCATTTACATAGAAGCACATGTGGGGCATGTACAGGTGTAGAGAGGAGTAGCAAACATTCCAGAAGATAGAGTTTAACAAGATCTGAACATGCTGGAAAAGGGGGCAAATGAGAACAAGATGCAATTCAATAATGATAAGTGCAGAGTTCTACATCTGGGGGGCACAAAAATGAGAAGCATACATACTGATGGGAGATACAATTCTGAGTAGCAATGTGAGTGAACAAGATATTTTGGTACGTGTGGACTATAAACTAAATATGAGCAGGCAGTATGATGCAGTAGTAAAGAAGAAAAATGCAGTCTGCGCTGTATTAACAGACACATCACATTACAATTGTAAGATGTCATAGTCCTGCTGTATATTGCATTGGTCAGACCACAACTGTAGTACTGTGTGCAGTTCCAGAGGCCTCACTTCAAAAATGACATGGACAAAATTGAGGGGAGCAGAGGAGAGTGATGAGGATGATCCGGGACCTGGGGACCAAGCCTTATGAAGAAAAGCTGAGGGACTTGGGAGTGTTCAGCCTGGAGAAGAGGAGGTTGAGAGGAGACATGATTATTCTCTTTAAGTATTTGAAAGGCTGTCACTTAGAATAGCGATCCCCGACCTGTGGTCTGCGGACCACATGTGGTCCATCAACTAACTGGAGGTGGGCCTTCTCCCCCCCCCCCCGGCCCTTTACTTCATCCACGATTGGCAGGCGCACATGGGACTATCTTGTTGCAGAGAAACAAGCTCAGGGTTCCCATTGATTTGTCATTGTCATGAGTTTAAATTTCCATAAAAATAAAATGTTCCTTATGTTCATTGTTGTGGCATGTCTGTATCTTATTTGAAGGGATGTTTAAACATTACCATAGCGACCAGAGTCAGAGAGCGTTAGAGCAGTTGAGTTTTCAAGCGTTGAGTGGTCCCCGGTGATAAAAAGGTTGGGGACCACTGACTTAGAGGACAGCACTGAGCAGTTCCTGTTGGCAACAGAGACTAGGACCCACAATTAAACTGGGTCTGATAAAGGAAACTTTGACTCTCAAAAAAGTTTCTTGATGGTCCTGGATTTCCCAAATGGGTAGAAGTTAATTAATTTCAATATATTTCTTAAATTTGTTAAATTTTCATCAGATGATATAACCATATGTGGTTTTGTCAACTTGCCCCCCCCCAAAGGCAATTAATGGGGAGGGGAGAGGCCCCAGGTAGGTCTATACACAGCTATGTTTCCCGGCCATATTCTAGATGTGCCGTTTCTGGGGTTTCTTGAAGCCTAAAGAATATTCTAGGGGTTTCTCAATGGTAAAAAAAAAAAATGAGAAAGGCTATCACACGCTATGTTGGCACACTTCAGTCACTCAAAAAAAAAATCTTCATAGAGGGGATTTTCCCCCCAGTGCTCCCCCAAATTTCCCCATTTTTTAAATTAAGAAACCGAATAGTGGGGTAATAGATGGAAAAAAATGGAGAAAAGGTCTTTGAAAAAAAAAACTCTCCTCTTTCCCTCAAATTTCCCTCCCCATCTCTGGCCTTCACATCTCTACTTGAGAAAGCTGTTGCCAATCAGAGGAAATAATACAGACCTTGAAAGACCAATGGTCTGACTCACTATAAGATAGCTTCATGTATTTGCTGTGATCTATTCCTAATTGCAATTAGTTTGCCATTCTGCTTAGGAGGCTGGCAAGTGGGCCATCTTCTTTTGATTTAATATCATACTTGGAAATGAAGCCTATTGATTTAATGGATTGTGTAGCCCAGCCCTGAGCACCTTTACTTGGATGTAATTCCTAGTAGACTTAATGGGGTTTACTATCAGGTTGTGTGCATTGGACTTTGTGTGTGGCCATTGCTTAGTAGCAAACAGGTGTTCGCTCTCCAAAACATGTGCCTGATTCTTCTGAAAGCCTTTCCTATTGAGAAACATCTTTTCATTCTCCCAATTCAAACTGCTATTTAAAGATTTTCACTGAATTAAAAAATACATGTGATTATTATAGGAGATGTTTTTATAATTGATTTGAAGGAGCAGTAGATCTAGGCAAAATAAAGTACTTTCACACAATGCAGAACTGATCCTGCTGCTAGATGCGGCCAGTAGTCTAAATAGCTTTATAAACAATTAGACACATTCAGGGAAATTGTATCCATCAATGGCTAACCTTTAATGGCTATACAAAACATCCATATTCAAAGGCAGTATAACTTAGACAACCGCAGACAAAACAATAGAGCTAATTGTGCTGCTTTACTGAAACTTCTGTAAGCATTTGGTTATTCACTGCAGAAACAGGATACCGGACCACTGATGTGCTCCAGCAGGAACTGTCTCATAATCAGTGTGGTTTTAAGTTTCTGTTTTTGTTTTGTTTTTTACAGCACAATTATATGCAAAATTACTCCTTTCTAAGCCTATTGAAGAATGTTTGAGGATCAACATTTAAATCAACTGGAGAGAGGGGATGAAGCCCATTTCTTTCTTGGTGATTCTAAATACATTTATCCACAAGTCAGTAGCCCTGACATTCCCATGAAAAATGCTCAATATTGCACAGGCACTTCCCAATTCCTTTTTTGTTATTGTTTTTCCCAATTAACAGAGAATTAACCTTACAATGGGGTTTTAGAACAGCTTTCCCTTTTAGTAGCTTTCTTCACCAGCCATAAGAAAGTGCATCTAAACCAATAAAACTGATTCTGAGCTGTTATGTACATTTGCATCCTAGTCAGAGCATCAATCAATAGCTTTCATTTTGTTTAAAGGCCAAGGGCCAAATTAAATTTGAAAAGTCCTTGTAAAATCTTTGGGTAATTTTGAGATTGAATCTAATGAAAGATTAATGAACACAGCCCACCCATTTGCATGTGACTTCCAAATTCACTCCTGCTGAGTGACAATCAAACAAAACTATCTGTTTCAGAAGGTAGCACCAACTGAGCAGATGTTCTGTTATGGTAACCATCCTATCCAACCAGCCCTGAATTAACCATTTAGAAAAATGAGCATGTGCTTAGGGCACCATGGGAAAGGGGGGCACCACAGAGTTTTCCCCTCTGGCTATCATGCCCTTAACTCTTTCACTCTAACACTCAATTTTAATTAACAATAGTAGTGGAGTTGGGTCTACAGGATGGTCTGGAAGAAAAAAATTTAATCCCTTTACTGTCAACCCTTGTCAGTTCAGTAATGGAAGGGTTCAGGAGCACCATCATTGGGCTGGGCTTAGGGCATCTGTTGGCCTTAAGTCAGTACTGTATGCAATAATGGCGCAAACTATATGTTAACATGAGAGTTCTGAACTTATATAGTATTTCACAACCCACTTCTCCAGATTGAAACAGAGACCAATACAACTCCTAAAGTCCTGACAGAGAAAAGTTTACTACATCAAAAATGGGGATTGGAATACTTTCTGTGACCTCACTCTTGCCAATCAGCATCATCTCTGAATGGAACTGATTAATTTTTAGTTTGTTTACCTGCATGCACTTGATTATGGACTGTCAGATACCAATGTTTTCCATGTTGTGAAGGTTTATATAGTTTCCTTGTTGTGGCTGCTGGCCTAGCTACAGTACATCATGAGATGATATCATCCAGCATGTATCTGCTTGACATATACATTTAAGATAGATATTGATTCAGGAGCAGGATATTAAAAAAATGCTTCTCCCTCTCTATCTACAATATTGCCATAATAACAAAGGAAAAATTAAATAATCTTGCTTATTCTTCTCCTTTAACAGCTGATGGATCTGTAGAAATAACTGTTATTTCCATGACATCAACAGTGTATCACCAGCTTAACGTTGCTGAAACAATTGGAAGAAGCAAAACAGCTAAGATTTAATGAGCCCTAACTGGATTCCCTCCATATTGTCACGGTGTCAATTTGCAGAAATCAGTGATTGAAGCATTTTATAGCAACAAATGGGCACGATCACCTGTTAATATCTAAAGACCAAACTTCTAACAAGATGTATAATAATGGGAAGGCATTGCTTAGTGATACAACATTTGCTTTATCATAGAATCATAGAATAGGAAGGGGCCATACAAGCCCCTGTTCAATGCAGGATCCTTGATATGTATCTGTCTGGCTGCTGCTTGAAAAATGCTAGTGAGAGGGAGTCATTGCCTCCTTAGGTAGTCTATTCCACTGTTGAACCATTCTGTGAAATTTTCTTTCCTGATATCTAGCTAGTACCACTCTAGTTTAAACTTTGCATTCAGAAGGTCCATTTCAACCCCCATCCTCTCCACTTAAAAGGATCAGATAGTAGGTGATATATAAAACCTTAACTTTGATCTGAGACCCAAGCCACTTGACATTCCAATTGATCCAGCTCAACATGATTTACAAGAATAGAGCTTTAACCACTGTCCAATATACTTCATTTCTTGCTGCTTGTCCATAGACTTGTGTAATTAATTAGAAGGCAGCTGTTTGGATGAGAACATACCAAACAGCAAAGCTACATTGTTTGATTACTTTTTCTCTGCCACTACCTTCAATTCCCAAGAGAGAGATCTGGAATGTTTTCTTAAAGAGAAACCTGAGAGCTGATTCAATACATCCATATCTACATACTGAAGAACATAACAGGAGCTATCAAATAGCTCAACAGACCTGTACGATCCTCTAATGTCAAACATCCATGAATGGTTAAGCTTCTGCACCAACCATATCAACCTCAAGTACTAATTTCCAGATGTTTCCTAATTTCTTCTCATTGCAACATCTCTTCAAACACTGGAATTCTCAGTTAGCTGGTCATGCTTCCAAATTTAAGGCAGTACATTAGAGATGTTTAATAGTTTTGCTTCCAAAATTTGGCATGAACACTGCACATGGCATACCTTTGATCTACTTCATATAGGTATATCTTTCTCCTTTCATTGTGTTGCCAGTAGACAGACATGCCCATTGATGAAGTACTGCAAAATAGTAATCAGGATTGTATACATCATCTTTCACTTAAAAGTGGTTTGCAACATACTCAGATCCATTTTTTTCAGGGTACATTGCTGAGTCAGCCATGGAAACAGCATGGGCTTGATTTCCAGGCATGTGTGGGCCTGATTCAAAGGTGAGTGCCAGAATAAGGGAGAGAAGCAGCATAAGCCTTAAACTCATCCTTTTATCCTGACCTGAAACGGCCCTAGAGCGCCATTATTTGCCTTCCTGGAGAGGCAGCATATAAAATATCCAAATAAATAAAAGGAAGTCTCTATGAAGCCTTTATCTCTTAAAGAAAAAGAATGCTGAATTCAGGATGCTCTGGACAGCATCTCTGTGTGTGCCAAAATTACAAAAATTCATTAATGTATGCATTTGCATTGAATTGACTATATTTCAATGGTTGTCAAGATCTGTTGTTCTTCAAGGTTAATATTGACCTCCAGCATTGCCTTCCATCAATATTTGTGTCTTTGGTCAATCAATCCAAATTATCACCGGAAAGAATCAGATATCCAATTACTATTTATTGGTAGGGGGAAAGAGGACATCTATGTAAGAAATATGTAAGTATTGTTCAGGGTACACCAATGCTCACTCATAACAGATCATAAATGAAAACAAATCTCATAAAAAATATCCAAGTCATTTTTCCCATTCAATGGGATGCTAAATACCAGCATTGTCCACCAAAAGCTGTATGTTATTTTCAAACATTTGACACTCAAAGGATGGAGAACATGTTATTATCTTGCAAACAGGGCAAGCCACATCTGATCATATTAAAGCAGGATGCTGTTAACTAGTCACGGAGGAACAATGCATCAATGGGCTGCAACCATCTTTTCAAAAGCTGAGTCACATTGTATTATCTTCAGTTCTTCACAAAAACGTCAAAGCAGTTTTGGCAAGTTAGGCTCAATGGAGCTCTTTGAAAATCTGTGGAAACCCAATAACGGTGTCAAGTAGACTGATCCCTATAGTGATTCCTCTATGGCAGTGCATGGGTAGGCTACTTGTGGTGTGCAAGCTGAACAATGACACCCCAGACCATGTGTCTCAATGAGCTAGGCCCTATGAGGAACTAATTAAGATGAGATGATATTTATTTATTTATTTATTTATTTTATTTATTTAGATTTATATACCGCCCTCCCCGAAGGCTCAGGGCAGTTTACATTAAAACTAGTCAACGATACATGAAACAGTCTTCGTTAAAACATACAGTAATTAATAACAGCGGTTGTAACCATATAACAGAATAATGTAACAGTATAACAATATAATAAAATAATATAACGATGGAACTGTGCAATACCACAACAGGTCCAGAGCGCTCTGGTGGAGTTCTGGGAGGAAGGGGGGGGAGGGGGAGGAGCGGGGGGGGAGCGGGGGCCCTTCATTTGCTGTTGGTTGTGCCTGGTCTCAACCAAATGCCTGGCGGAGGAGCTCCTTTTTGCAGGCCCTGCGGAACTGTTTAAGCTCCGTCAGGGCCCTGATCTCCTCCGGGAGCTCATTCCACCAGGTGGGGGCAAGGACAGAGAATGCTCTGGCCCTGGTCGAGACCAGGCGGACTTCTTTAGGGCCAGGGACCATTAGCCGGTTGGTGGCGGTGGAGCGCAGAGCTCTTTTAGGGGTATAGGCAGGGAGGCAGTCCCTCAGGTATTCAGCATTCTAATCAATGAGAGCCCATCAAACAACTAAAATGCAGATGCAGGGTAGTGAGCCTAGAACCTTCTGCATGCTGAGCAGATGCTCTACCACTGAGCACTGACTCCCTTATGCTGTTGCTAGGGGTCCTCTATCCCCTAGAAGCAGCACGAGGTTACATTTTGGATTACAGCTGGAGGAAGGAAGTGTGGAAGTCATACTTGCCAGAAATCCCTTTCATTCATGGAAAATGTTTCATAGGTCTGACTAAGCCTCTGTGATCTTTTTATTTGAAATTTAAAGCCTCTTAAATATAATTTTAAAAATATCTATTATTTTTTCAACAATACAAGGGAAATACTAAGTGCTAAGAAATGAACATAAGCAAAAAAGTTAAACAAAACTCAAAGAGAAGAACAACTAAGGAAGCTATGCCTGCCTAGTTCTGGAGAAGTAGCCCTGCTATTTTGTTGCAGCAAAACCAAACAGAAACCCAGTGATACCTGAAAGACTAACATTTATTCCACCATGAGCACTCTGAGTCAAAGCTTGCTTCTTCAGATGGTATTATGCATGCTGAATGATTTACACAACCCCCACAACCGCACCCCACATTTTAGAATTACAGTACAGTACAGTGTTAGAACAAAGGCTGAGCCCACCTTTAAGACCAACACAGTTTTTTTCAAGTGTGCATAATGTGCATGCACACTTTGTCAGATACAGTGAAACAGAATATCCTCAGCCCTTACATATAGGTAGGGAGGGGAGGGGCTTAATTGTCAGGAATGGCTGGCTAGAGTCAAGATGCATAAGAAACTGGGTGATAATAGTTGAGATCGGATTAAGGCTTTCATCAAGATCTGTGAATAGCCATAAATAAGCATACACATGCAAGAGTTAACCAACAGATGCAAGAAGTTTGAGTCCAGCTGCAAAGGAATCCAGATTCTCTCAAAGGAGAAATGCAGCACAGTTCACTAATGCACAACATAAATAACAGATCAGTATTGATTTGTTCCTTGCAACAGAGCTGTGCTTGGCATGCCCTCTCATCTTTCAGACTCGCTCAAGGGGAGTGCCAGCATTTGTGTGCTCTTGTGTGAAGGCTGCAAGCGGTACAGACCTCCAAAGCCAAAGATGGGAAAATAGGAACACCAAATGTAAGTCCCCATTCACCCTTGTCAAATCAAGGAGGAAGTGCAACAAACCAAAATTCCTTTCATTTTGCATCTTTCCAAATCATTGCACATTCCACAATTTGTTGTATATTTATTTTGTCTGCCCCTTTCCCCTGCCTCACTGCACACACACTGTCATCACATGCATGCACATAGATAGCCATTGCTCAAAATCAATCGGGTTGCAATCAAATTTTGTTTGCATGATCTTATGGTGTTTTCCTCATTTTATGCAAGGGTTTATTGGTGCTACACTCAAGTTCTCCAGGAATCACAAGGTGACAACAGAGATGAGTTTCTCTGTGAAAATGTCAGTTTTGGAGACTAGCCTATATGGATTCACATACTTGCTGAACTTCTTCTACTTTTCAAACTCTGCTCTCCCCGGGTTTCATCCCCAAATATCTAGGAATTTCCTAACTTGGAGCTGGCAACCCCCTTCCACTCAGAAGTCGGCACCACTACGCTCAGTGGCAATTACTTCCATAAATATAGACTTGGAGCCCTTGTTTCCAAACTGCAGTTGTCCAAGCAACATCAAGTCAAAGGCAGGTCAACAGAGTTCAATGCGGAGCAAGAGGCCAGAGTTGACAGACTACAGTTGCATAAAGTTGTGTCAGTTGGGCTTCTTTGCACTCTGTCCCCTTGCTAAATGTGCTATAATTAGCTGTGTTTGAGGTTAACTGCCACAAGAATAGATTTGGCTCATGGTATGCCAGAAATAAATCAGTTGTATTGAAATGTTACAATCTGATGCATGATACTATTCTCAACAAACTGGGTGAAAGTTTTGTTTAAGGGGTAAAAGTCTGAAAATAATGTAATAGACTTGGGAATACTTTCTCCCTCTTGTTTGTCTGAATTTTAGGACAGTAGGAAAATTAAACTGGGAATTATTTAGTAGCAGTGAGACATAATGTAAAATATTGGGCAAACAAAAATGTGTGTCACTTTTATGATGATTTCCATGTGTAGTTATCCACCACAAGATGATATGCATTGTACCTTGCAAGCTTATTAGCGTGTTCTTTATGGACTTACAGTGCCGAAGGAAATAGCATTTTCTGTCTTTTTTATTCTTTTTCTTGAAATTCATTGTAAAACACCTGCCAAAAGAAGTCTTGGGAGGCTCTGCAGCACTGTCATATTAAATTATTTCTTCCATCTGTACACTATCAATTTATAGAAAAGTTAGACTAAATAATACTCACATTTCAAATATTGGCATCTTTGATAAACTGCAATTCAGAATAACTCATCATATCCAAGCAAAGGTGAAACAAATGTGCTGTGCAGTGTTTGAGGAAGGGCTTTCTATATCTTCAGAATTAGTGGCTCAAACCTATATTCTTTGCTTCACTTAGGAACAACGTGCTTTCACAGTTCCAAAACATTGCTTTGGGCTCATAACAAGGCCTAGGATAAGAGTGCAGCTACAAGACTGAATCCCCTCCTTCTATTCCTGAGGTTTATATTATGTGATATTATTACTACGGTTTTTATTAGAGATGGACAAATATGCTCCTTGGTGAAGTAGATACAGTTCTAAGAGATCTACTAGATTCAAATCCTAGGCTGAATCTGCACTTATTTTGTTTATTCTGTTGTGGATTCTGCTGAATCCAGATTGATTTGAACTCAGGTCCCTCTCCCCCCACCCCCATTGAAACAGAAAAGTGTTCTGCACATGGTTAGGGGAGTTCAGAAGGGGAGGGGGGAGCCAAGCGCAACAGGAGCCTCTTTCTTTCTTTTCTTGAAGGGGGGGAGAGGGGATTGGAGACAGCAGAGAAGGGAGAAAAAAAATCCAAGAGGCAAATCTCTACCGACAGAAGTTAGGGCCTCTGGGAGCTTCTGCTGAGAGAAACTAGGTCTTCCCCTTTAAGGCAAGCTTGTCACCTGGGTAGCCTTGGTCAATCAGGGCTTCTCTACTGGGAGTCAGCAACAAATTTGAAGCAGCCAGAGCTCCACATGCTTTCTCATGCTTTCTCAATCCAATTCTTCAAATATTGAGGGTTAAAACCACTCTAGGATATTGCAGAATAAAAGTAGGGTCACTCTGGATCAATCATGCTTGTTGCAGAGGGAAAATTTTAAATTGGACAAAATCAAAATGGAAATCGCATTCAGTGAAGATGGCAGGGACTGAATTGACCTGGGATTGGAATAAAAGCTTTGTGCAGACTCCACCCAGGTCTATCATTGGGGTGACAGTTGGGCAGACATACTTTTAAGATCAATCTGGCAGATAAGTTTTATATACACAGTAAAGTGTCTATATAAGCAAAGAGCCAGTGTGGTGTAGTTAGAAAGTTGGACTAGGACCTGAGTTCAAGTCCCCATTCTGCCATGGAATCTTGCCAGGTGACCTTTTGCCAGTCATTCTTTCCCAGTCTTACCTACTTCACAGACATGATGTTAGGATTGCCACTTACTCCTTGGTGGCAGCCAGCCTCTCACTTCAGTACCCAACCTTCCTGCTGGGCAGTGTATAGAACAGTGGAAAGCTGTGATATCACTTCTGGGGTTTCACTGGAAGTAACATTGTGATACATATTATATTGCTTTTTCATGGGTCCTGACTGCCCCAAACTCTAGTTGTTATGAAGATATAATTAAAAGACGGGTAGGTCAGGCTGAATTCAGAGTTTTTTTGGTAGAAGGATCACTTGGGCATGGCATTGGAGTCACCATGGGTTGGCAGGTAGTTGTGAGTTCTTACATTGTGCAGAGGGTTGGACCAGATGACCCTGGAGGTTCCTTCCAAGTCTATGATTCTATGAACTTTGTATGCTAATCTGGGCTTCTTGGAGAAAGGCCAGGATAAAATTGATGGACAGACAGAAGGGTCTGTTGTTGTGTTATTGTTATAATAGATACCTTGACTTGTCTGATTTGAGGTTACATATTAAAACATTATCAATGAAAACCTGAACCTGCCTTATACTGACTAAGCAAGTCTGGCTCTTAATCCATCAGGGTCAGTATTGTCTACTCTGTCAAGCAGTAGTTCTACAGAGTCTTGGGCAGAGTACTTTCATGTCACCTACTTATCTGATCCTTTAGCTGGAAAGCGTGGTGATTGAACCAGTGACTTTCCACATAAAACATGTTGGCAGAGTTTAAATTTGCAAAGACAGGCAAAGCACCAGGATACTTAAAATAATAACATTGTTTTATTTATTAGAGAAACAATTTTATATAGAAAGAGAGAAGAGAGAGAATCCAGACTGTTTGCATCTGTTCTATTGTGGAGACAAACAGGAACAAAGTATGCTCAAAAGAGCAGGAGATCTCCAGATGAGCCAATCAGGGCACAGGAAGAGTAATTGTGGGGGGGGAGTCAGGGAATTTCTATCCTAACTTTGCTAAAAACACATCTCCTCTCCTCTTATATTGTTGATTCATGCACACTACAGATCTTGCATATTCCAACAAGACAGATAGTCATTGAACCATGGCCCCTTCGTAATTCGAGAGATGTAACATGTGAAAGTGCCCTTAGATTACTTTTAAAGTATAGACCCTGCCTTCCCTTTGTCCTCTGTGGTATTATTCTCCTGAGCACCAGTCAAATGGAAGTGGGAATGCACAACCTTCAAACCTACAGTTTGACAAGTAAAGAAATTCTTAACGAAGCCTACTGACTATGTCAAAGAATACAGTTTACTTGGTTATTTCAGCAATTTTGGGCAATATTAGGCTGTTCCTTGCATATTTTATACTGAGTGACCTGCCAAATGTCATGAGTTGAACAAGGGACAGAGAAATCATTCAAAGTGATGGATGAGCTGCAGACTTGATTATTTATTCAAATTATTCCCACAACGACCGAGCCCTTCTGATTGCAGACAGCGTTTTGTCAAAATCATTAGAAAAGGGCAAAGATGGCGAGAATTTAATGACCAAATTAGAGTTATTGAACAGCTTGTAGTATGACATTTTTTGAAGAAGTGGATCACACTACCTGAGCCAATAAACATCAATACCAAGAGTTGCTTTCACACAATATGAAGCCCCTTTATGGCCTTGAAATCAAGGTCAGTGGTTCAAAAATAATTCCTTGGGTCTATGTCTGCAAACTGGTATAGTTGTGAAAAACATCTTCCTCTTGTAGGAGCTATACATGTCTCTAGGATAATACACATGGCATTAATGGGTTTAAAAAGGATATCATACAGACTCACAGAAGTCCATCAGTGGCTACTAGCCAAGACAACTAAAGGGAACCTTGTTATCCAGAGGTAGTAAATCTCTGAATACCAGGGCTAGGAGGCATCATCAGGGGAAAGACTGTCCTTTTTTTTTTGTCACCCAGGGCAACTGGTTGGCTGTTGTGTGAACTAGGATGCTGGACTGATGGACCACTGGTCTAATCCAGGTTGGCTCTTCTTACATTTTTATGGTCACTTTTCACAAGGCTTTATGTTTTATATAGTATGTATGTATGTATGTATGTATGTATGTATGTATGTATGTATGTATGTATGTATACATGCATGCATACAGAAACACTGTCATATTTAGCTGATAATATAAATTAGTAATATCAATCCAGGAAATATAAAGTCTTGAAGTTGTACAATTCATTTTGTTGCTCTTTTTTTCAGTCTGGATTACTAAATTGCCTGTCTTCATTCTCCAGCTCTGCATGAGTTGATACTCAGGTCTGTCTTCCTTCAATACAGAGATACACTGGAGACCCTCCTCTGAGGTTAGACAATTGTCCCTTTTATGCATGCTCTGAATAAATCTGTCCTTTATATCCTGTCATTTATAAGAGAGAAGTGTCCCTCCTCAATTTAGAAAAGAAAAGGATGCTAGTGGTATCAAAAACGTGGGACTGGCAGTATGACTGGCTATGGATGGTTTAATACAACTCCAAACAGCGTCTCAGGAAACTGTCCCTGACAAATAACTCTCAATACCCAATTCTAGAAGTCAGTAAAAAAGTCAAAGCCAACCAACAAATGGAATTATAGCTGCAATAAAAGCGACAGGTGCTATTTTAAAATAATGATTATGTAGCTTCCCATAGGGAACAGGTTTCCAGTATAAACTACAAAGCAAAATCACAAAGAAAGTAAGATGGAGGGAACCCTTAAATACCATGAAGTGTATTAATAACCTGTGCTTTCTTACAAAGAAAATCAGTTGCTTGCACAAAGGTTGCAACTAGATTTTTCAAGGATAAAAAGTGACAGGAACTGGCAGCTGGACCGGCTCAACAACAGGGATCAGAATACCCTGGGCCTCAAAGGCCAACTAGCCAAAAGTAAGTTAAACCTGACAAGGTCAAGAGATGGAGGAAAGTATATTGCTGGCAGAAACTGCAGAGACAAGGTACAGGCAACAAAGCCTTGGCTCCATTGATATTTCAGAAAGATGATACCTAACAGAGCTATGTTTTAAGCAGGGTGTCAGAAGGACTGTCTAAATGTTATTGCCTATTGATCTTCATGTTTTGGTGTTGAGAGAGGACAAAAATTATTTGGTGGGCCTAAGGGTATAAACCTAAACAAACATCAAGACTATTTTCAGGAGCTCTTTTTATACAATTTTGCCGGGGGGGGGGGGGGGGTCCTACCACAACTAGGGTTGAGAATCTCCAGGTGGAGCCTGAAGTCCTCTCAGAATTGCAAAGGCTCTCCAGACTTCAGAGATCAGTTCCCCTGGAGAAGGTGGAAGCTTTGGATGGTGGGTTGTATGGCATCTCATCCCTTCTTTGGCCACTCAGTTCCCAAATTTCCCAAATTCTACCTTTTGTTGGCAGGGTTTAAATCTGCCAAGAGGAGCCAAATGCCAGGCTCTGAAAGGCATTAAATAGTTCTATTGTGGAGAGAGAAAGAGTCCTGTCTAAGTGCTCAATTCTGTACATTCAGCCTGTTCTGTTGTTCTGGAGGCAAGCAGGGAGGACGTGTGCTCAAAGGAGCAGCAAGTCTCCAATAAACCAATCAAGAGGAGATTATTTGAAAAATATCAGGAAATTGCTAATCTAAATATGTTAGCAACATCTCTTCTGATGCCTCCTATAGGATATTCTTCATGTTCATGTTCACTCTGCAGATCTTGCATATTCCAAAACCATCCTCAGTTTCCACCCTCAAATCTCCAAGAATTTTCCAACCCAGAACTGGCAACACTAGGACCCATTATGCACAGAGGTTTTAGCGCGCATTTGCGGTGAAATGGCAGCGACTAAAATCACCAGTAACGCATGTTGCCGGCCGCAACTGGCAGCAAATTCGATGCACGCCACCGAAAAAGCCGCATTAGCGGAACGCGGAAGAAAGTGCAGCTTCCGGGTGACCGGGGCGCAACCAGAAGCGGCGCCGGGGTCGCCGTGTGCATAATCAGTTACTCTGGGGTTTGCCGCCGTTACATCCCATCCCGTGCATAAGCGGTTTGCTTTGCTTCCCTCCGCATTTTCTATGTAACCCGAAATCGCCGTTTCGGCGGCTGTGCATAATGGGCCTAGTAGAGCACTGATTATAATGCAGGTTCAGTCCTTCAGGTTTCCTGTAAGTCAAGGAGCTCCAATATTATTGCACCTGTGTGCACCTACAGGAGAAAGATTGAGAAAGGGTGGTGGGTGTCACCACAAAATGTCTGCTGTCTAGGCTTGCTAGACCTCTAGCTAGGCAACACATTGGTATGCTATGTTAAAGCATCAGTGGTAGGTGATGTAAGAAATCCTTTCTTGAATCGCTTGGTGTAGGGCTTAAGAGTGACAGACTCTAATCTGAAGAAACAGGTTTGATTTCTCCACTCCACCACATGACCTTGAGTCATTCACAGTTCCCTCAGAGATCTCCCAGCCTCCCCTACTTCACAGAGTATCTGGTCAGAGAAGACAATATTAGGTTACACTGGAGTCTGACTCAGCATATTGTAACTTCATGGATATGAGGAAACAAATGAAAGGAGCAAACTCTTGCTTCCTGGCGCTGTTGTCAGCTTCCACACATTTCTCTGAAACTGAACATGGCCTATGTGTGCATAAATTGGCTTTCTCTGCTGAACCTGGATGCATTCTGCGTAGCTCCCGATCTACAAACATGTAGAGGTTGTTAACAGTGTTGGTTGTCAGGAGCAAAGAGGCATAAGAGAGGAACATTAATCAAGGAACATGTTTAGAGATTTGGGGAATGGAGAGCGGGTATTACAAGCAGTGCCATTTTCCCTGGCAGTGGAGGAGAACCTTGTGGTTCTAATTCAGTCAGTCTGGAATAACATGGTGTCAACTTGTGTAAGAGAAGCAAGCTAGGTTATTTTTCCAGTTCTCTAATTATGTGGGTAATAAATATGTATATAGTATATTAACAAATAGTGTTGGAGAGGGAAAAGATGCAGAGAATGTTATGTATTAATCCCAAATTCTCCTCCTTCAAATGATCTTCTTTCTGATGCGTGCGAGGGAAGTGAATTAGGCTAAGAAAGAATTATCAGGGTATTTCTGCACATCAGTAAAAATAGTGTTACGCCAGCTAAATCTTATTGCATCTCCTGGCCCCTTCTCACCTTTTCTGCTGTCTGGTTTTTGTCTGCCAGCTTTTCATGCTTCTCATCTTCCACATCTGCTGCTGGAAATGGTGGAAGAGAGCAACGAGTTTTATACGCGGCTCTCATCTGCCTGTCAATCAATCCAAGCAACCAATCCCCTTTCTCCATGTTTCAAATGTCCCGCAATGTCCGCTAATTTTTTTAAAATTTTTACTTCTCCACTGAAACACTTATGCATAGAATCATAGATGCATAGTGCTTTTTAAATGGAATCATGAGTCTTTTGATACATTTAAACATTAAAGCTTTAGGATGCTTAAACATGGAAGCTTAAGGATGGTTAAGGATGCTTATGGCTGATCCAGCATTGAGCAGGGGGTTGGACTAGATGGCCTGTATGGCCCCTTTCAACTCTATGATTCTATGATTCTATGATTAATCTCATTCCTGTTTTTTTGGGGGGGATTTAGAGAGGCATGCTTTATGTTAGAACTTCAGAAAATAATTCTTTTATTTCTGGCATTGCCTGCATGCTTATCCACCTATTCGTTGCTCCAGGCTGTTCTCAATTTTTAAAAAGCACTTCCCATCTCCCGTAAGAAGGGAGAGAGAGGCGGGTGCGAGGGCAGGACATTGGAGGTGGAGGTAGCACTTCTTCGCTTCCATACATTTCTTTGTCTGCTAGCCTGTTGGTTGTCCACTGGAGGGATAGTGATTTTTAGGTTGGTGAATCCATTTTTGGGGATTCACCAACTCACGCTTTAAAATGGCGGATATAACGAGCAGTTTGCTGGCCAGATGCGGAAGGTTGGCAACATCATGTGGAGCAGTGGGAATATAGCGTCTTCACCAGGTAAGCATGACACTAACTTTATGGCATGCAGAAAAGCCCTCAGAGATCCTAATCTCAGGCTGGAGCTTGGAGATCTCTCATGATTACAATTAATCTCCAGACTACAGGTATCCTTTTAGAAGAAAATGGCAGTTCTGGTGGATGGGCTATATAGTATGTTATGAAAAATAGGAGAAGCAGAAGTCTTAGAGTGATATTACATCCCTGCTGAGTTCCCTCTTGCTGTCAAGCACTGTACTCCTCAAGCACAGCCCCCAAATCTCTAAGAATGTCATCAGCTGGAGAGGGCAATCCTTATTTATAACTCACTTCCCTTAGCAGGCTGATACCAACTTGAAGCCCTGTTCTCCCACCATTCCTAGTTCTATATTCAAGTGGTCTGATTGTAGTGGGTAGAGGAACACAGAGGCATATTCTAAAAATTGATCTCAGAAAGAACTTGCAGAGATTCACTACTTGAATTGGATTCTTCTGTGGTTCTAGTTGTAGAAGAATCTAGTTGGCAGGTGCAGAGGACTAAAGTTTCTGCCAAGAAATAACCAGCCTCTTCTCCACAGATAGGCCTGCCATTATAGATCTCAGGATATTTTGTCTGTTTATTTATGGATGAATTCATTCTTTTATCAAAATAACTATGTACCAAAGCTGGACACAGATGTATCCATGCTCATCACACGAATTGGAAAGCATGTGTGTGGGTACTGCACAACCCTAAAAGTGAGTTCCTGGTATGTGCAGCTGTAATATCTGAAAGGGTTATAAGTTCATTCCCCAACAATATGTGAATACAGCCTAATTGTTATCACAGCCATTACTGCTCTGTATCTTTGTGTATGCCCTATTTTTTGCCAACCTATCCATCCAATGATAGGAGACTTGGGGACAGGGGGGGAGGGGAGGGCAGAGGAGCAGACACATGGTGCAGAGGTTTCGTACCCAGCATAATTAATATCAGATGGTACAAAGAAGAGACAGGAAAGAGAGACAGAGTGGCGGCAGCTCCGTGTCTCTTATAACATCCAGTTGCTTTTAGTGAAATCTCACAATAGAGAAACAAATTGTTTTCTGTTCCAAAACAGTTGAGTGTACAAATTTTAGCTCACAGCAGTTTAGCAGTATACTGCCCAGGATATGTTATGACCTGCCACCATCCAATAATTTCAAAGATTTAGAGAAACAAAGGATTTATTGTCTTGAATGTTAATTTTGGTCCATGTTAGCCAAACACCAATCAAAGCTTTCTTTGTTGAGTAGGTCAAACCTCTTCATCTACTACCCAAGCCAACAATGCCATAGAAACAGAGGAGTGAGGTCCAAAAACAATTTACTGTGTGTCAAACAGTCTCAGTGCAAATGCAGTAAATAATAGAGCAGATTTTCTGCTAGCTTGGCCTCCAAGTGGGCAATGCTAACTGGATCTTCATTAGTTAGAATCAGGTCCACATTAAGACCATCAAAATAAACTGTGAGTACTGAAGATGAATTGCTAGAATGGAATTACAGGTAAATAATCAGACACAAGTAGTTACATTGCAGCCAAATAACTCTAAACTGGGAAGAACAAGAAGAAAATTTGGAGGAATATGTGGAAGATTCATTTCTTTTTGTTGTATACTTCGGATTATAGACACACACACACACACACAGCATCTCAACATATATGAAAGCACACAAGCAGGGAGGAGGGTTGAAAAGAGTTAGCGCAGGAATACCAAACAAAAAAGTATTCAGTTGCTAATCAGGAGACAATGATAGAAGATGGACCTCCCTAGGTAGGAATTTCCAAAGTAAATTGTGGTTTCTTCTACTCCAAACCTATCTGTGGCATGTAACCCTCCCCCCCGGCAAAAAAAAGGCTCAGGATCAATCAACAAAGATGGATAATGTCCACACTACCCATTATCAGAGCAGTCAGTAAATTATGTTGATTCCACATGCATTTACCCAGAAGAAGAGCTGCTTTTTCTACCCTGCTTTTTACTACCCACAAGAGTCTCAGAGTAGTTTACAATCACCATTCCCTTCCTCCCCCCAGAACAGACACCCTGTGAGGTAACTGAGACTGAGAGAGCTCTGAGAGAACTGTGACTAGCCCAAGGTCACCCAGCAGGATGCATGTGGAAGAGTGAGAAATCAATCCTGGTTCTCCAGATTAGAGGCTGTTCCTTTTAATCACTGTACCAGGCTGGCTCTCATAGAAGCACTATGCTCCAGGTGCCTAGAATGAACCAGAGCGCAGAGGGAGCAGGACTCTATTCACTTGCCCTGTTCCTAACATCCATGAGTTCATCTAAAACAGAAATAGAACCTATGAAGAAACATGGCACAGAACTTTATCAGAAGGTTCTATTACCCAGATCATTACTCCTGTCATGAAACGCATGTTGTGGGGTTCCCATGTGATACAGTAACCTATTTGAAATGAAAGGATTAGAAGATAGAGAAGTGCATTGTAAGTCACTTCAGGCAGGTTTCTTGGAGGCATGGCATATACATTTTTCATATAAATAAAATGCTTAAAGAACAAGTATGTTTTATTGCCCTACTCAAGACAGAGAGTTAGGATGTGAAATACTGGAAGTGAATCATACAAGAGTTTCTATCTATAGTCGCAATAAAGTGAGAAAGTTTGGATGACCTCACACCTACTTGGGCGTGGCTATGGAAAAACCAGCTGGGAAGACTGGCCCTGAATCAGGAAAGGTGAAACAAAGTCTCAGTGAAAAACAAATATAAAATAAATCATACATCGCCTGTCTTCAAGAGAAAGATCCATGGCGATCAGGTTTGATAGCACTGGAAGATAGTCCAGGAGCAGAAACAGTGACCAGGAAGGGTTCCCATGATACTAGCATTGAAAGAAATTCAAGAGCAGATCCTGCCACATAGGAGAGGGCTCTGGATATTGTATATATGCACCTCTATTTGGTTACATATGGGGGAAGCACCTGTATTGGACAAATATGGTCCAAAATGAAGATCTTTGGTAGAACTGAATTGGACCTTCCAAACCTGAATTTCCATTGGTGAACACTGAGTTATTAGGATCCAGATCCCTATCAGCTTTGGGGAACAAATTGGAGCTCTCATAAGATAGTTGGAACTCATGTAGTGAAGAGACTGTTGGAAAATGTACTAAATGTGTATTGGAACATGTGTCAAGAAGACAGGTTATCGGTGATTGGATTATGAGGGACTGCAGACATGACACATTCCTTGCTGATAATGTCTAAATCTGATATCAACCTGGATATTTTTTCCAGGCCTTTAGAGCTTTACAGTCACAGAGCTATGGGGTACACAAACACAGGGGTTCCTGTGGGGAGGGAGATCATTCAGGTATTTGCTCTGTTCCACTTTTTGAAAGGGCTTTTTTATTATAAAGTGAATATGTTATTAGGAGTTCAGAATGAGGGTGGTGCTCTGAACAAAGTTCAGGAGCAGAACCTGCCACATAGGGTAGGGATTTGGGTATGCTCGATATGCACACAGACAATCAAATTTCTCTCTGTAACAAAGATATACATTGTATTTAAGTTATGTGGCACAGGTAGCACTGCCTGAAGGAGTCTGAGTTCTTCACTGGGTAGCAGACTTCATTCTCGGGGAATTTCTGCGCATTGGTAAAAATAGTGTCACACCTGCAAAATAGCAAAGCGCTAAATAATATCATGCCTCCCAGGCCCTCCTCATCTTTTCGAAGAAAAATAGTTGGTTCTTATATGCCGCTTTTCTCTACCCAAGGGAGTCTCAAAGTGACTTACAGTCGCCTTCCCTTTCCTCTCCCCACAACAGACACCCTGTGAGGTGAGTGAGGCTGAGAGAGCCCTGATATCACTGCTCAGTCAGAACAGCTTTATCAGTACCGTGGCAAGCCCAAGGTCACCCAGCTGGCTGCATGTGGGGGAGCACAGAATCAAACCTGGTTCACCAGATTAGAAGTCCACACTCCTAACCACTACACCAAACTGGCTCTCTTTTGCTGTCTCATCTTTGTCTGCCTTCTCTTTGTGCATCTTACCCTCCTCATCTGCTGTTGGAAGTGGCAGAAGAAAGCAATGCACATTATACGCATCACACTTCTGCCTGTCAATCAATTCAGGCAACCAATCCTCTTCAACAGTTTAAGGGTCCTGCGATGCCCACTAATTTTTTAAAAAAATCATACTTTTCCATTGCAATGCCTATGCATAGAATGATAGATGCATAGTGCTTTTTGTATACCACACCTTATGGGATCACGAGTTCTTTGATTGGAAAATGAATATCATTTCTGGTTGTTGTTTTTTTGGGGGGGGAGAAAACTTTCAAGAGGCATGTTTGTTGAATAAAATTTTTCTTTTATTTCTGGCATTGCCTACATACATGTCCACCTATTAGTTGCTCCAGGCACATCAACATTTTAAAAAAGAAATTCCTGTCCCTGGAACAAGGGAGAGGGAGGCGGGTGCAAGGGCGGGACGAAGCAGGCGACTTTAGCACATTTGAGCCTCCATACCTTCTTTCTGCTGGTTGCATTCAGGTAGCTTGCGCTTTTTAGGTTGGTGAATCCACTTTATGCGATTTCCTAAAGAAGTGCTTTAAAATGGAGGATGTAGCGAGCTGTCAGCTGGATGTGGATGACATCATGTGCAGGGGCCAGAATATTCAGCTTGCAATCGACTGGCAGAAATGCCCTAGATATACCACAGCAATTCCTACTACTAGAACAATCAAAGGACATGGTACTAGTTATGTTAGTTATGTTATCAGCCTGAGTAAGAAGTCTATAATATGGTGTCTGAAAGCTTGCATATTAAAAAGAGGATGCTTAGAAAACTGATTTGTGGTTTACTCATTCATTTGTTCATTCATTCATTCGTTCGTTCGTTCGTTCGTTCGTTCGTTCATCCATTCATCCATTCAAAAACTTCTAGCCTTCAGGGATGTAAGAAAACAAAACAATATTCAAATGAAGCTTTAAGCCCCAGTTTTTTTTTATGCATATGAGATATATGCATACTTTAGCCCCATAAATATTTGTACTTTAGCCCCATAAACATTTTAGAATAGGTTGTTATACATTAGTGATGCAGTTCTATTAGGCACAAAATTATAGTTTTCACAAGAGACCCCATTAAATAAAAAAACAAGCACACCGTTTACTTAAAGAAGCTCTACAGTGCTCTGCCATTGTTTCCGCCAAGCTTCTGCCAAAATGTTTCCGGTTTTGTATTTGGATCCTTAAGTAGCTCAGCCGTTTTCAGGCACAAAGACATTGGTCCTGCCTGCTAATGAGGAAGCAAACAAATACAGGGCACAGAAACAAAAGCCAGGCTTCTTCCGGAAGAAGAAAAACTTGTGATTTGTGAAAGAAAAGCCAGGAAGTTTTAAAAGTGAAACAGAAGGAAATTAAACCCGTCTAGCTTTTGAAAGCATTGTAGGGAAACTAGCTGGTTCCCAGTTATATTCAGTAGAGAGGATATTGTCTTAACTCTTTCCTTGTCACACAGCCCTGATTCTGGCCTGAGAGAAATTTGCAGTAGTACTGGGGGGGGGGGGAGATATCATGCATTTGGTTCAGAATAACCATTACATTGAGCAAGATATGATGGGGTCAAATTATCTGAAAGCCTCCCAGTGCTGAGAGTACTTAAAATTCCACAGAATTCAGAACATGGCAGCTGCTTCCTTAGCACATTGTAAAGGATTAGTAGTCATCATGTTCTCAGGCACAGTGAAATATAAAGTGCCAGTAGCTTTTCCAGCTTAAGAAGCAAGTTTGCCATGTGCTTTTGTGGGGGAATGTCCCGGTAGCCAGTGAAAGCTCAGTATTTTATAAACATTTATAATATAAAGTTCCACATCACGAATAGGTTCAGTTTCCATTAGATGAAACAGCACAGGAAACAAAGAGAATTTGTTTTCAGGTACTTGAGAACTGAAAATCACATTCAACAGCTCATGGAAATGTTCAGAGTTTATGCAGTAATACTGTATATAGTGGGACGGGAAGAAGTTACAAGGCAAATTTCTGAATCTGTATTCTAGTAAGTAAAGGGTCTGTAAGCATTTCTGTAATTTTGGGAACTGGCAGTTGGAGGCACTAAACATTGGAAGGTTCCATGAAGTGGTGGGAGATTCCGAACCAATCATCTGTCTGTGGGGGAACCAGATGTTTCCAAGGTTGTTGTTGTTGGCATATACATGATCCTCCAAACTCTGCATTGCGCCAATATACATAAGCGTTTGCATGCAGTCAGATTAGAATCCGGAAGACGTACATTTGACTGTTTACTCGGCAATGGATGCTGTCTGGGTGACCTTGAGCAGGTCAGTTTCTGTCAACATAGCCCAACCTAACCTAATCCATAGCTTTTTGCTGTGAAGATATAATGGAGGAGGGGAGAATACCTTAAGCCACTTGTGATCCCCAAGGACCGTTTATGCACTGGGAACTTCACTGCCCTAGCTCTTGTGCAGGAGCACAAATCGGGGGTGGATGAGACACACCAAGCCAAATGCTCCCCCATGAGGATGCAGGAAGAGGTGGGGCAACCTGCTATGATGAAAACTCCAGCCTGTAGCCCACCATGAAACCTCCAGTGCATAAACGGTCAAGAAGGAGAAAAGAAGGATATAAACAGAAGTGTACCAAAACAAGAGGTGAGGTCTACTATCTTCATGCTGTGCTTCTGGGCACCCTGCAAGGAGCTGTGGCTGTGTGGGAAACAGAATTCTAGAGTAGATGAATCTTTGGTCCAATTTATCAGGGCTCTTCTGATGAAGAAGAACCCAGTTGCTATGTCACATTTAAGAACCTGACATATCAAGTAATTATGTGACACAGAACCATAGTGTTGGAAGGGACCTCCAAGGTCATCTATTCTAGCCCCCTGCACAATGCAGGAACACACAACTACCTGCCTACCTACAGTGACCCCAATTTCATGCCCAAGAGATCCCTCCCCCACCAAAAATCTCCAGAATTCAGCTTAGCCTGGAGGAAATTCATCTACCATCCCCACAATGGCGACCAATTTCCTGGGTATGCAAGGAATGTCCACAAGAGACAAACACTGGCACATCCCTTCCTGCCACCCACTCACAATCTGCCTAAGTTCATGTAATCAGCATTTCTATCAGATAACTATCTAGCCTCTGCTTTAAAACTTCCAAAGGAGACCCCCCTCCCCAAACCTCCTGAGCAAGCCTATTCCACTGAGGAACTGCTCTCTTTTGAATTAATTTCAACCCATTGGTTCTGGTTCACCCCTCTGAGGCAACAGAAAACAATTCTGCTCAATCTTCTATATGACAGCCCTTCAAGTATTTGAAGATGGTTGTCATATTACCTTTTAGTTACCTTCTCTCCAGGCTAAACAGATGAAGCTCCCTCAACTTTTCCTCATATGACTTGGTCTCCAAGCCCTTCCCTGGCCTTTCATAATACAACACAATATTTTTCTAGTTCAGCGTCTTGCAACAATAGCCATCAAAATGTTCCCAAGTTCACAGGCAAAGACTTGAAGAAGATAGCCATCTCCAGGGGGTTGTTCACTACATCTGTTATTTAGAGGCACAGTGACTCTGAACAAGGAAATTAGTTATATCCATTCCTTATCCCAGCAAGGAGCTGTGACACTACACATGCATTTGTTGAGTCCCTTCTAAAGCCAGCTAGTGAACATCACCCTATCTCAGTCAGCTTTTATATATGCATGACAACATGCAATAGATCTTAACTTTAAAACACACACTGAGAGATCTGAACAATAAGATCTGCCTTACCTAGATGAGTCTTCATGAATGTTGATTAGGGTCTGGGCTTCCCCTGTCCCAAACCAGCCCTCTAGTCTTTGTTGTATACTTTCACCACACATGAACCATCGCTGAAGACTGCTGAAGTATATATTTCTATGGAGGAAAAACAAACACATTCAAGGTGAACAACAATTTATTCTTGCATAAGCTTCTGTGGACAAGAGCCCACATATTTGGATGCAATGTTTCCTGTGCTCTTGTGAAATGTATATTTGTTTCCAGTGAAATGAAAAAGAGGCCTTGTTTGTTTCATTCATTTGTACAAGGAAAACAAATATAAGGTGACCTTTGACTGCCAGCCGAAGATTATATAGAGCAGATTCACTATGTACATTTTCCATCCACATCAGGAGACTTGGCTGTTCCCAAATACACACTCATGCTAACATACATAACACATTAAACAAGTGAAAATAATACCACTGCAATCATGGGATTGGCTGTTGAATATGGGTTGGAGGAAGGCTCTGACCTGGATAGCCCAGGCTATCCCTATCTCATCAGATTTTGGAAACCAAGCATAGTGAGTCCTGGTTAGTATTTAGATGGGAGAGCACTATGGAAGGAAGAGGCAGACAAGGGCAAATCATTTAACCATCTCTTGCCTCCAAAGCCTTGGATCACTATAAGTTGGATCCAGCTAGCATTTTCACTCTTTGTCTCCCAATTCCTTTTATCCCACAAGACTTTTGCCCATGAAGTTTCCATAAACCCATAAGCCTTTTAGTGGACAAAAGACACATATCCTTTTTCAACAGCTGAAAACCAGGCTAGATCCCACTTTCACAAAATGTTGTTGTATGAACCTGCCCCTTTTTGGTACTTTTTAAAAACAATTCATCCAGTAGCATTTCCCCAATGCTGACTCTGCAAAATTGTAAGATAAAGTAAAGTGGTATTAGTTGCTGGTCTTCTGCAATTCCATATGCATGTAATCCAAGGGAGAATCGCGTGTCCCAAACAGTGTAGCTGACAGCCACAGCTTTCCTTAATTTTTTAAAAGCAAGTGTGGTAGGAAGTCAGGTGTAAAAGTATGGCTTACATCTGCAGAAGGTTCTCCACAGCCTTTCAGGGTTAGACATTTTCTGTGTGTACATGAAAGATTGGAACTCTTACAGGAGAAATGAAGGCTACGCTGGTAGCAAAATGTTATGATTCATGGCACATTGGGTGCTAGTGGTGTGGCTTTAAAAATATCAGTTGCTGAATACACTATAGCTAAGTCCATTTCATTAGCCTTTGGGATTACATTTAAGTATCTCTTGTTCAGTCCTATATGGTTCACACGTCTTATAAGCAGGTTTATATTGCTATACAAATACCAAGAATTGCCTATTAGGCACAAAGCCGTAAGATGAAAATTGACTCCATCAACCACATTTGCCAAGTGAAGAGATTCAGACCTTGGCAAGAAGCAAAATGTTCATCTAAAATTAACACCTCAGTATGGGAGCTACAAGATTACTCAAAGCATTTAACAAAAGTACTAGACAAAACTCTATACAAATACAAATTACAGTGTGTAGGCATGTGTGCATTCACTTTATTCTAAAGTTTAAGGATTCCTAAGATGACATGAGTAATAATGAGAAATAATTATGCTGGATCACTCATTCATTTGGCTCATGTTTGTCTTCGTGATCAAAAAAGTTAGTTTGCTGAATAATTTTTATAAGGTTTGAGTGAATTCAGATGTTTCTATATGGACAACTACACTGCATTCTCACAACTGCCCTTCTCTCCCCAATCTGCCACTGCCTCCAATTCTTAAAAGGGAGAGAGGATCTGTTTACAAGTTTTGAATTGAGACTTACTACATTGCTGTCAGTGTACCTTTAGTGTCCATCCATGCATCTAATTAATTTTGTGAATCAGATACGCATGACCTGGACCATGGATGGCCTTATGGACAAGTACCAATTCCTTAAACTTGACCTGGAATTGAACTGGGAGCCATTGCAACTGTTGGAGCACAGGTCAAATATGTGTTCACCAGGGTGTACCCGTAAGGACCCTGGCCACTGCATTCTGGACCAGTTGTCATTTCTGAAGCAAGGATAAGAGCAGGCCCGCAGTTTGGCTTGGCATAGATGGAAAAATGCCAGCTGTGCTAGTCTCAAAACTTGTGCCTCCATAGATAAGGAGTCAAGAATCACACCCATGTTCTGTCTGAGCATCATTATTTGCTGCATTTTTCTAAAAACAGAATAATGCTAGTCATGCTTAGAAAATGTAGTTTGAAGATTGCTTTTTGAGCAATGGAAGTGTTGACAGAGTGTTACAGTTTCTGCACTTGATCTATCTGGATGAGTCTCATTCCAAGGTAACAGCTTCCTTAGCATTCAAATTGCCACTTAGAGGTTGATATAAAATGTAAAATAAATGCAGAATATGAGAAAATGAGCCTTATGCTGATGATCCCATTTTTATTGCTCCCTAGGTCTGTATTTTTTGCCCAAACCATAAACACTTCTCCTGTTCAAAAAAATTATGACTTTCAATTTTGTTTGTGGCATCGCTTTCAAAGAGAAAAATCATCACCTTTAGTCCAAATTCACATGAGAGTAATATGACCATCCATCACTTTGTCTTGGAGCAAGCTAGTAAGATTTCAGTGCTAAGGACAGAGATAAAAGAAATCCAATTAAGTAATTGTAGAATGAAAGCAATTGAGATTAAATGTGCTCTACACTGCTGAGTTCGCCAATTTCGGCCTTAAAAAAATCTAACAAAAAGTTTTTTTTTTAAGAAACTAAATGACTTTGCCACAATTTATTTCCATTTAATGTCTTTTAAACTGGAGAATTCAGGATTTGATTTTCTTCTGTCCCTTTATTTCTTAACAAAAGGAACATCATCATTTCTACTTAATGGCTCTCCAGAAAGTTAATTTAACACTTGTGATGATCATGTACTTAACAGGCTTTCTGATTTAATTAGAACTATGAAGGTTTGAAAAATCCTGCAGTGTTAAGCAAAATTGGCCCTTAAAAAATATAACCTACCAAAAACAAAAACTCAGTTTGGCTGAGTTCATAAAATTCATAGAACATTGACACCAAATTGACAAAAGGTTTTTCAAAAGTGTGGGAGAAATCTCTCTGTTTTGGACATTGTCCAAAATATTTTTTTTACTCTATAGGTATTTGTTAACTATTTGTTAACAATATTTGCCTTATAGAGTCAAAAGGAAGATATCTCTGTGTTTAAGATGATCACTTAAAATATTTTACACACATGCATACATACCAAGTGATTACTGGATATATGTAATTTGTTTGTAAATGTAAGTTCAAAGATGGAGGTCCTGTTGCTGGGCACAAAAGGTCCAAGCGAGGAAGCATGCCTACCCAATCTGGATGGAGTACAGTTAACAATAGCCCACTCCGCCAGAAACCTCGGAGTGATACTTGATTCCTCACTCTCTATGGAGGTTCAGATCACAATGGGAGCGCAGCTGGCATTTTGCCACCTTTGCCAAGCCAAACTACTAGCACCCTACTTGGCCCTGGAACACCTCACCATAGTGTCACCACACGACGGTCACCTCTAGGCTGGACTTCTGTAACTTGCTCTACGCTGGCCTACCCTTATCCTTGATCCGGAAACTGCAATTGGTCCAGAACACGGCTGCCAGGGTCCTCACAGCAACACCTCGGAGGTCCCACATCCAGCCCATCCTTCAGCAGCTGCACTGGCTCCCGGTTGAATTCCGGATCAGGCTTAAAGTTTTGGTTATCACCTTTAAGGCCATACGCGGTCTGGGCCCAGTATACCTGAGGGATCGCCTCTCCGCCTACACCCCTCAAAGAGCATTGCGCTCGACTACCTCCAACCTCCTGGTGGTTCCTGGCCCCAAGGAAGCCCGCTTAACCTCAACCAGGGCCAGAGCTTTCTCCATTCTGGCCCCCACCTGGTGGAATGAGTTTCCAGAGGAGATCAGGGCCCTGAAGGAACCTAAACAGTTCCGCAGGGCCTGCAAAAAGGAGCTCCTCCATCAGTCATTTGGTTGAGGTTGACCCGGACCATTGCTTCCAATTGGCCCTCGCCCCCCCCCACTCCTATTATAACTGCCACTAGTCTGCCTGGCACACTGGGTCCCGGTGGGAGTTGAGCTGACGCTCCTTTGCAGTTCATGTTATTACTGTTATCATGTTGGGGTTATTGTTGCTGTACTGTTGCTGTTGTCACATGTGTTCCTCATGTTATATGTATCTGTTTCCTGTTCCCTGTAAACCACCCCGAGCCTTCGGGGGAGGGCGGCATATAAATATATATATATATATATATATATAAATGAATGAATGAATGAATGAATGAATGAATGAATAAATAAATAAATAAATAAATAAATAAAATAAGTTCCTCTTTATTTTGTTAGCCAAAAACATTTTGTTGCCTGTCCCAAAAACATCTAGTTCTTTTCTGTATTGGATTTTATTTATTTATATTTCGATTTATATTCTGCCCTTCCACGAAGGCTCAGGGTTGATCACATCAGTCAGGAAATACAATTAATGGCCTGAACCTGGTACAATCCATGGTGGTAGTAGGGCTCATTCTCTATCGTCCCCTTCTTCTTTTGCCCTCGATCGCTCCTAGCATTAGGCTCTTCTCCAAGGAGTCCTTCCTTCTCATGAGGTGGCCAAAGTATTTGAGTTTCATCTTCAGGATCTGGCCTTCTAAAGAGCAGTTAGGGCTGATCTCCTCTAGGACTGACGGGTTTGTTTGCCTTGCAGTCCAAGGGACTCGCAAGAGTCTTTTCCAGCACCAGAGTTCAAAAGCCTCAATTCTTTGATGCTCGGCCTTCCTTATGGTCCAACTTTCAGAGCCATACATTGCAACTGGGAATACCAAAGCTTTGACTAGACACACTTTTATTGGCAGGGTGATGTCTCTGCTTTTTAGGATGCTGTCTAGATTTGCCATAGCTTTCCTCCCCAGGAGCAAGCATCTTTTACTTTCTTTGCTGCAGTCCCCATCTGCAGTGATCTTGGAGCCTAGGAAAATAAAATCTGTCACTATCTCCATTTCTTCCCCATCTATTTGCCAGGAATTAAGAGGGCCGGATCCACTTGAGCCAATCCACCACGGCTTCCAGACACTTGGCCAAATTCTCTAAATGGCTTGAAGCCAGGACACATGAAAGGCTGTTTCCACCTGTATTGTCCAGCTTGCCAGTTAGGATCTTCTTAAGATGCAGTCCTCTCTGTACCCTGCCTTCAAGTGAATTGAGAGGCAGGGGACAGAGAAGAAGGTGAGTTGGGAGGGAACAATAAACAGGTGTTTTTCATTGTGGCACTTGACCTGTGAAATGCCCTTTCCTATTTTTCAGGTGCCAGGCCAAACCGTTTCTTCTTTCCAAGTTTAAAGTGTTGATCTTTTTCATAGTTTTTGCAGGCAGCTTCTAGCCTGGGAGCTGTAATGAGGATCAATTAGGCTGTCAAAAGTTTTATGCTCTGGGTTTTACTGGCTGCTTTTTAAAGGTTGCTAATTTCAGTGACTGTATGTTTGTATGATTTTATCTTGTTTCATTTTATAAGCTACCTAGACAGGTCTCTGAAAAGGAAGCAATTTTTAAATAAACAAGTAAATGCAAAAGATAAAAATACTTAACAGTGAACAAGAATAACTTTTGCCTAATCTACTGTGTAAAAACGTTTTTGCTCCTTGTGTTGTTTCTAAGCAATTGCCTGTACCAAGACCAAGTGAACAACTGCTTCTTTGTAGACTACAGTCTTCATTATACATTATTTAATGCCTTGTATCTCCAAATCCCACAGTTGAAATACACTTCAAACACTCACTAATCCTGTCCTCTTTCCTAACTTTATCTTCCATTCAGTAAACTGCTCTGAGAACTTTTACAGTTGAAAAGCTATTAACATATGTAAATCACTAACAACAACAATAATATATATAATTTCTTTACTCATGACCCACAGAGATGAATTGTATCTCACCACCTGAGCATCTTAAAATGCACAAGCTTTACTGCAAATACAACTCACACATTATAAAGCAGCATTCTACTAATTATTATTATTTTAAAATGAGTAGAGATATTTTCAGTCACAGTCACATGAAAAATGATGTCTCTTACAAGAGCAACAATAGGTGAAAACTGACATTTATAAAAGACTGCAGGTGTTATTCCTCTAATGGGAAAAATATTGACTTGGTGAAATATTTTGGTGTCACACCAGGACTCCCCAATATTACCAAAGGTCTTGGAGACAAAAGTACAGACTTATTTTCCTGTAAAGAAAAATAATTTGGCTCTTGCTTTCATTCTGCCTGAAGCCTTTTGAGAAAAGGCTGTCATCTGTGACACATGTCAAAACAATTCCACCTGTATGCTAGGTTTATATTGTTCTTATGGATAAAACTCAGGGAAAAGCATAGAAAACATTTACTGAACACGGTTAGGGTTTTTTTTTTCAGTGCTGAAGAATGTCCCAAAACAGATTGCAATTTCCTCTCCCACAGTTATTATTGGAATAGTATCTTTCTGACTTGCTGGCCCTCAGATCTGCTAACTGATACTTGAAATTTAAGAACTGTTGTTATTAGACAGGTGAGCTGCACATCATTGATGCTGGAAGGTGCAATGATCAGGACAGGCCACTCCTACCATTTATGTTGTACAGGCCTGTTTTTTAAAATGTGCAACTAGGTGCAAAGCATGCACTTTCAAAAGGGCATTTGTGCTGTTCACATATTCAAGTCATGCAAAAGTTGTTTTATGATAACTTGCATATATTACTCTTTTGCATTAGAATTGCTGAGTTCCCAACCATTAGGGTTTTCTCCCATTTTCTCCCATCTTCTAAATATCATGGAATGCAACTCTATGTAACAAAGTATGTGTGCACACAAAGGAAAATACAGATGCTTTGAAGCAGTACATCTATGTATGTAAAATCACACATGAATTCTGAAGAAGTGTGCATGCACATGAAAACTTATACCCAGAACTAGAGACAAAGCACGTTAAATCCAGGAATACAACAGGCGCTAGCACATACACCGGCACTGTGACTGTACTGGGTTCAAGCTCTCTTTCCCCCTGCTTCCAGCTCAAGAGTTTAAGAGTAGTAGTTTAAGAGTAGCAGACTCTTGAGATTAAAGAGCTGGGTTTGATTCCTGACTCCTTCTCCATATGCAGCCAGCTGGGTTGCCAACTTCCAGGTGGGAGCCTGGAAACCTTCAGGAAGATGGAAGTGAGAAAGATAGGATAAAAAAGAGACAAAGAAAGAATGAAAGACGGGGAAATCCAGCGAAGGCAAAACAGAATAATAATTAGTATTATTGTATTCTAACTTTCCTGTTAGAATAAAACAAAATACTCAGAATAGCAACCCCATTCTGACAAACAGCTTGGCCTGAAAGATTCCATTTCTTCTAGCTCCACACCACTGTCTGTCTCACAATTTTGCTGGCTCTCGTTTTTTGTTTTTTTTTTGGCTGGTGAAAAAGAGAGGATGTTGTTTCATTTGTGTAACAAAGGGCCCATGTTGGGCATCATGGGCAAAAAAACAGGTGGGACAGGGGCTGTAGTAAGAGGGGAATTAGTTTAAATTGAGTGACCAAGCCAGTGAATCCAATCTGATGTCATAGAGGAAAAGATATTTAATGCTTCCACTCCTGTATTCTCCCCCAGTTGTTTGTCCTGTCGGAGAAATAACAGTGAAATCATGGTAATGAATGCCTTCCCAATCCATCCTACAGCTCTTCCCCATCTCATCTGAAATGGGGTTCCATGTTGCTACTGATCTTTTTGCAAAGGACACTGGGACAATTTGACCATGGATGTTCCAAAATTTCATCTACTACAATATTTTCCTAATTTGCCTGTTACTGCGGAGCTGGAAAAGTTATATACTTTCTCTAAAATAGATTCTTAGTTTGTCCAATGACCTTGTCTATATTTCTTATTCTTCAGGCAATTTATGGTAGCAGCTGTGTCTACAAAACTCCAGTTTACCAGTTGGTCAGCACAAGCCATGCATTTCTGAAAGAAACTTTTGATCTTTGTTATACAAATATGCCAGGCTTTTGAAGTACTGAAAATTCCGCTCATTCTTTTTCATAGAGATGCTGTTGTTGTGTGGTTGATCTCATGCTTGGAATATTATTTATCTAAATTTTCTTAATGCATATCTGCCAAACCAACCCAAAGAGAATAATCTTTCTTTGGGACTGCCTTTAAAATTAATAGCAGACAAACTGTATATTTCTTAGATCAGCAAACAGTAGAGAGATTGATCTATCTTGACAAGAGATCTAGCAGAGTGGAGCTATAACATCATCCCCCCAATGGATTTTCTTCTTTGTCCCTTCAAGATCAAGTGAACGTAGTGATGGCCACTAACAGAGATAGCTTTAGAAGGTGTATGGACAGATTCCATAGAGGTCCATCAATGGCTACTAGCAACATCAGAAGAATGCATTATGCATTGGTTCTCCAAGGCAACTGTTTTGGCCACTGTATGAAACAGGGTGGATCACTGGTCTGATCCAGCAAGGTTCTGTTTGTGTTCTCTGTATGACATTTTGGGACATAGTCTCTAATTAGATTATACCTTTTGACAATTTGGAGCCTTGATTTCAAGAAATATGTCTGCTATATGAATCACTTCATTGAGCTTAAAAACATATTTTGTACAGTTTATTTTGCCTTCCTAGAATTTAAATTACACAGCAGTAATGGAATTTGATTCAAAGGCAGACCAGCTATGCAATTACAATTGTCTAGCTACTCCAGAGTGGTTATAATATTCCAGAGAGACGGTGGGGGAAACTAGCTAACTTCAAATGTCATAAGCAGCAGCTTCCACTGACTGACATTCACCAACAGCCAAATTTTACAATGTGCTATGCCAGCAAAAGAAACTGGCATAGTTATCTTGATGGCTTGCAGCAGCAGATAGTTTGATTCCTCCATCAAAAACCGCATTACAAATTGTAAGGGTGCATCACAGTTGCAAACATACATTGCAGGGCAAACAAGTTGGAATGGTGATTCATTTGTTTTGCCATTATCTGAAAGAAAGAGCTACCTTTCCTATAGCTCTTTCAGTTTGAACTCATGTTCCAAGCTTTGCTTCAATGTCCAGCTCCTGTTCTTGTTTCTCTCACTTACTATGGTACATTTGGCCATGGGTTGTGCATAATCCTGGTGGTCCGTGAGATATGGAACAGCTTTCTGGAAAACAAAAGGACATTTTAATACTTGTTATTCCAGATAGTGTAAATCTCTCTCTCTCTCTCTCTCTCTCTCTCTCTCTCTCTCTCTCATTCTCTCTCTGCAAGAACATCTCCTGCCCCCAAAGGGTTTCTGGAAATTGTTGTTTGTTTCATCAGGGGAGGGGGAGAAATAGTATTTATTATTGTGGTACCTTGTGGGTTTTCTTGGCTTTTCTCGTCATTTCCTTAGTTTGTTTGGAGTATTGTTTTTAATTCATGTTTTTATGTCTTAGGTCCTACTTTTGCGTTAGGAGGGCTAAACATCTTTAAACTGCCCGTAGCGCCGCGGGCGCCATCTTTAAACTGCCCGTGGCGCCGCGGGCGCCACGGACTAAATAAATGGTTAAGCCATTCTGAGGCGGGATGTGTCCGTGATGAGGAAGGGTCCGAATTGGACCTTTCCTCAGGACTGACAATCGGAGGGACCAATCGGCAGGCGCGATTGGTCCCTCTGTTTCCCAGGCCCAGCAACTGCGAGCCGCGCACAGCACGGCTCGCAGTTGCTCCCAGCCTGATGCGGCGAGAGGCGCTTTGCACCTCTCGCCGTGTCAGGCCGCCGCCCGAGGGAGCAAGGGGCAGGGAGTCCCCGGCAGGGAGTCCCTGGCAGGGAGTCCCACAGTCTCTCGCCGCGTCAGGGCGCCGCCCGAGGGAGCCTCCGGCAGTCGCGCGGAGCGCGGCTGCCAGGGACTCCCTGCCCCTTGCGAGCCCCTTGCCCCCGAACTGATGAATCGGGAGTCGCGAAGCGCCTCCCGATCCGCCCACCTCCCACTTCGCTTGGACCCTGCAGCCCGCTGCCATTACCGCGCTTCCACTCAACGCCGCAGGTCGGCGCCTGCCCGCGGGGAAAGGAGGACCCAGCCGCCGCGCCTGTGCCGCCCGTGCCCATGCAGCCGCTGCCACCAACGTCACGCCTGCTCACCGGCCCCCGCACACAAGAGCAGCTCGCACCAGCACCTGCCTCCTGCTCTCCACACCGCCCGCCTCCACTGGCAGCTGCCACTCCACCGCCCCAGCTCCAGAGATCCAGGTAGGCCGCAGCGCACGGGTCCCCGGCCACCATGCTCGCCGCTTCACGGGTCGCCCCGTGCTCACTCTTTGGTCCGGCCCCTGGCCCCAAAGAGCTGCGCCGCAGAACTCCCCTGGCCCGCTAGCGCCCGCTGCATTTTGGGGGCAGCGGGCTTATTTACTAGTATTTAAATAATTAAATAACAAAACGTATTCTGAGTACGTTCATATCTTTAGCTCACACTGGGGAAACTGATATTGTAAGTAACCAGGACTTACTTATGCATTTATGTGAAGCTTTTATCTTTCCGTAAAACACAGTGTTGGCTCCTGTCAGTCCCAAGTATGATCAAGAAATATAACACAGGACAGAGCTTTGCAGGCTAGGGGCGTACATTTGGATGTTTCTGATCCAAAACAGTGGCCAGCATTTCCTGTTTAGTTTCATTTTGTGTATTCCCAATTCAAAATTGACCTGGGAATTTCAGGTGCTATTTCAGATCAGATGTACACCACTAACGTATATGAAGAGGGAAGACTTACCAGAGTATGATTGGCTCTTGCTACTATACATTCCTTTCTGTAAAACAGAGCATATAATGCTGATGTGATCACTTTTGAAGGTTACACAAAGTCAGCAATGAAAGGAAATCTATGAAGTGAGTATGTGATTTGCTTCTAGGTATTTTGATTGAAAGAAATTAGGTTTCTTTCTAAACAGGTCTTTAAAATGTTCATATAATTCCTTATACTATTTCAGACCATCTAACTCAAAATGTTCTGGCTATTATCAGACAGGTATCTCTGGGATGTCCTCAAGAATTCATGAGAGCCATCCCTTGTTGCCTGGTCCCAGAATCTGGCAATCAGAGATACACTGCCTCTGAACGGTAAAGTTCCATTACAACTCATAATTTGGATTATCTGCCCCCAAAATGGTATAATACTTATAATACTTATAAAAACACACACACAACTATTAGATAAATGTATAGAGGACAACCGCTCTGTTTAACCAAATATCATTTGTCTATTATTTGTGTCATTATCATCTTAATTTCTGATCATACTTCAAGTTTTAAAGCAATAATGAACATTGTTTAACAGAATGAGGAAGTAGCCTGAGGTAGCTGGATTTTGGATTGTATCATATTTTAGACTGCAGGTGAAACATTTCATTTTTTTGTAATGTTCATGCATTTTTTAAAAGGGCTGTGCATATATGATCAGGCACATTACAGAGGAAGGCATTGCAGGTTTTCTATATGCTGTGTACTACATAGAAGTTTTTTGCACTAGGAGAATCTTTATGTACTACTCAATATCTGTACAGTCTTTTTAACAGTTCACAAGAATTAAAACATGGCACCTGAAGTCTAAACGCTAATGAAGAGAGGGTAAAAGATAATGTATAAAGCCACTTGGCAAAAGGTTGTGGACAAACATTACTAAAGAGGGGTGGAACTTTCCTTTTGCTTGCACTTTGTAATTTGATCTCCCCTTCTCCTGTTTGCCATATGACATGGTAGAGTCCAGAATCATCATCTCAGACTGGTATGAAACATTTTGTTGTGCCACCAGGGCTCCCTGAGAAGCTCCAAGCTGCTCAGTTGGAGTCCTGTGCTCGCGGCTTCCCATAACTTAATTTCCTCAGGTTCCAGATGGCCGACACTAATACAGGGAGGAGCTGCAATGTGAGCTCCTCCCATGCAAGCTTCTCTCATTATTCCAGAGCTTCAGGAATGGGGGTGACTCTACTGTGGCTCCCATGCTGAGTGGGTAACATAAGAACCTGCTCTCAGATGTCAGTCACAAAACTGCTCTGGAGCACAGAAAATACAACATTTCTCACTTTTAAAACGGAGGAGGAGCTGATAATGAAAGGTAAACTACCAGTTATTAGGATTAATTCCTTTCTCACACTGTTCAGTTTTGCCACACACACTAATAAACTAGTTATTAGAGGCCAGGAGCTGCAAAACAGTGAAGGAATTCTAAATGGCTGAGGCACTGCTGGGCAAATTCCTCTCGAAAAGCCAGCATCTTTTATGCATAGATCAAGTGAACTTGGCAAAGGCAATGTCATTGATGCTAACAGTGTGTGACAGGAAACAAGCCCATGTGACTCCTGTGTTTTGTAAGCCTAGCCCTTGTGTAAGATTACGGTACATTCTTTTCCAGCTACTCTCTCAGAAATTTGAACTTTTAATTAAAAGGCAACATTGAAGCATGTCCAACTCTTGCAGCCCTAAAAGCGGCTCTTTCCTTCTCTGATTAAAATGCAAGCCATTTTGAGTCAGAATGTGATGTGAATGCTTGTATAATTAGCTTCATTGTCCATTATATACATCATCTATATACTAAAAGTGAAGTTGGCTAAATCTGAGGATACTTAAATCCAGTAACTGGAGCTGTGAACAGGCAAGAGATATCTTTCTACAGACCTGAAAAGGGCCATGAGTTTGCATAAAAATGTGACACCTAAAACAAACAACAACAACAAAAAAAAAACACAGGGGGGGTTTTAAGAAAACCAAAAATTATAAAAAGATTGCCTGTAGCTTTAAAAATTATACTCCCTCAGTGGCTGTAGCTAAGCAATTACAGCATTCCAGGCTTCAGTTTATGTGAGTAACAGGCAGAGGAAAGGGGGCAGGGCATTTTCCAGGCCTATTTTGGTCTTCAAGAAAGGACTCATTAGTGCAAGACCTGGCAAAGATTGCCAGGCCCAGGCTGGGGAATTCATGGATATTTTGTGGTGAAGTCTAGAGGAGTGTGAGATTCAGGAGGTGAGAGGCCTCAGCATGGCCTCCATCCTCCAAAGCAGTCATTTTCTCTATGGAAAGTTCTCTGTTTAGAATTCAGTTGTAATTCTGGAGGATCCCACCAGGAGATTGGCAAACTTAAGTCTGGCAGCAACCTCTGTTTGACTTGATACCATTCTGACTTGAATGACTCAACTGCTGCTTGCGATGTTCAACAGCAGCTACCCTGTGAAAACCAGTGTGGTACAGTTAGAACTTCAGAACTTCAGAAAAGATCCATATTTGAATCTTGCTGTGGTAGCTCACTAGGTGATTTTAGACAAGTCACATACTTTCAGCCTAAGCAAACTCACAGGTTGTTATGCAAATTAAAAGAGAGGAGAATAATGTGGCCAACACTGTGAAGAAAGATCCTAAGTTGGGAATGCACAGGGGGAAAGCTGGAGACAGAGGGGAAGATAAAGGTAGGTTGTCTGTTGGGTGGGAAGCAGATAGGGTTAAACAGTTTGGGAAATTCTTGAAGGGACTTCAGACAGGTGCAACATCATAGACACCACCCTCCAAAGCAGACATTAACTCTAGGGCAGGTAGCACTACCAACCTCCAAGTGAGGGCTGGAGATCACCCAGGATTATGACTGATCTCCAGGTGACAGATCAGTTCCCCTGGAGGAAATGGCTAACATGGAGGGTGACCAGGGCATCATACCCTGCTGAGGTTGTTTCTAGGCATGGGTGATTCAAGTCAGATAAGACAAAATGTACTTTTTGGATTTATCTGAGCTGACTCAAATGTCCCATGAGTTTAGACCAATGGAATCAGAGAAGACGAAATTAATTTTGGCTTGATTTGTCTGATCTTTTTATTTATTACTTAATTTATATATTGCCACTCTCGGCTAGGCAGGCTTGTGGTGGTTTACATTAAAACATTTTAAAAAATTTAAAATCCCCAACAATTTGCTTAAAAACTACTTACAATACAATCACAGCAACTTAATGGTGGCAATCAGTTACCCCAGTACCTCAACTCCCCCATTCCCAGTTTTAGTGCTCAACTGCTGACCTCTGGTGATAATCATCTGGGGGGGCAATAAAAAAGGGGTGACAATCTTAATTACCCCAGTCTCAGCCCAGCTTCAACCAAATGTCTGTCAGAAGAGCGCCATCTTACAGGCCCTGTGGAACTCAAAGAACTCCGACAGGGCCTTCAGTTCTTCCACCAGATGGGGGCCAGGACCAAAAAGGCCCTGGCCCTGGTTGAGGCCAGGCATACCTCCTGAGGCCCAGGGATGACCAGCAGATTCATACCCACAGAGCGAAGAGCCCTGTGGGGGGCACAAGGAGATGAGTGGTCCCATAGGTAGGACCCAGGCCATGTATATTTGTGGGTTACGCCTTCCAAACAGCTGATCTTGAGTATCAGCTGTTTGGTGGCCCTTTTTAAATGCTTCCCCACTTCTTTCCCAAACCTCCCAACCAACTCTCCTTAGCCTAGGAAAGAGGGGGGAAGAGAGAGCCTCTTTGTTTGGCACCCCTTTAAGTGGCTCCCTGATCCTTCCAGGCTGAGGAGAGCCAACTTTCCATAGCCTGGAAAGCAGGGGGGAGACAGAGAGTGTACTAAACATCTGACCCTTAGATTCAGGTGCTTGATGTGCCTTTTGAATTCCTCTCCCCTTCTCAGATGTTCTCCGCTGTCTAGGAAGCTGGGTAAGGGGGAGAAAGAGGTATGTTCATAGGAAAAGAACAGAAAAAGATTTGACCAAAACCAAACCAGTGATTCAGATTTGGTGATAACCAAAGTGATAACCCAGAAGGTATGTCCAGAACCTAGACAGCTAAAAGGCATCTGTTCCACTCAATATTTCTGCTAAGGCCTTGGAGGAGGAGCATGTCTCATGGGTTAAGTGCCACTCAGCACAACACCCACTCAGGGCAGCTATCCCACCCCTGAGTACCTCCTCCTCCAACCAGCTTGCCTGTCTGTCCAGCAGCCAGCCAATTGCCTTCCATGCCCCACCCCTGACCACCCCCTCCTCCTTCCACTTCCCTCTGAAGCTTGGAGACTGCAGATCCCTGCCACATGAGAATTGCCCCTGCTGGTGAGTTCCATAATAGCTGCCTGCAGCCTTTCCAGATCCTGGGGGGAGGGGAGGCCATCTGCAGAGTTCTTCACCCCCCTAATCTGGCACCCGTTTTATTCCCGAATGCAACAGGCTTGGCCCCTAGTTACAACCATAAATGGGGCTCTGTTGCTGCATATGGAGGATCATGTACACACACAGCCTTGCTGTGGCTGGCATGAAGTAGGTGCTGGTGAACTGCATTGGAGTAGGGATATGGGAAAAGGCCAATCACATGGTAGTGGTGGAAGAAGTGGGTTTTGCGAAGTGCCAGCAACAGAGGAGGCACAGTGCCCGTGCTGAACAGCAACAGGCAAGAGAGAGATTTAAGTGGCAACAGATCCTACCCTGTGCCTCCTCCATACTCCACAGCTACCACTGCTTGGCAAGACCCCTGCAACTCTTCATCATGGCAGGGAGTTTGTGGGTGAGGGAAGGCATAGAACCCTGCTGAGGGCAGTCTTGTTCACTAGGCTGTTCCTCATGTAGGGCATAGGGGGTCCGCCAAGGGGTCAGTTCCCTGCTTATGATAGTCAAGTACGGAGTGAGCTGAGTCAATGCATGGTTGAACACATAGGAATATTGTGTTGGAAGGCTTTTGGAAGCTCAGATCTTCAAGGAGGCTCAGTGCCACCACATGTGAAACTAGTATTAGGAAAGTAGGGAGGAGCAAAAAAGAACACGGACACTGCAACCATTCCCTGCCCATCTCACTTCTCAAGGGAAGAATACATTCCAGACAGGATCAGGGCCAAACTTTGGTGGCTTCAGAATCTCCTCTTCATGGGATCTGAGAAAACAGTTGCTGGGAGGCTGTTTATGATACTATTCCCCAGTTAAAACTTTAGTACTATCACAAGGCTCAGGTTACTCTAGACCAGTCCTACACACTTTTAACTCATTTCCAAATTCTACAAGAGCTCCCATATTGCATTGAGACAGCTCACCTGGAAAGTATCTTCATCTGAAATAGTTGGGCCCCACTTTGAGCTACATGACGATTACCTACTGTGTGTATGCTGCAATTGATTAATTTTGTTTCTTTTGAAAACACTGACATATTGAGACCTTTCTGCCCTGTTCTGAGAGTGTCCAGCTAGTGGAAGACATCTGCCTTGATGATCACAGCAGGGTGTCAGAAGAAACTTTGAGAGAGAACCAATTTTAGAGTAGTTGCGTGCAAGAAAGAGGCCTGCCAACAGGTCTCTGAAAGACTCCCAACAAGCCATTCTGCTGCAGGGAAACCATGACAATAATGCAATCTGAAATTTGCTGAGAGGCCTTCAGCCAAGTCTTTAAAGACAAAAACATATCACCACACTGGGGTACTTAAGATCTACCCCCTAACCCAATGTTCCCAGCAGGAGTGTGAAAAACACAATACTGTCAGCATGACTAAAACAGGCATGCTGTTATCCTGTTGGGACCAGGCACAGCTATCACCTGATTCAAGCAAAATTCTGCCCAAGATCCAGATGTGCTTCTTTAGTGTCTTTTTCAGAACATCCTTCTTTTGAAGATTCAAAATATTCTGTTGTTTTGAAGTCACAAACCTCGGAGTGTATAGGCTGTTACTTGCACTTTTAGGCCCTGCTCAGAAGTAACACAGCCACCATTCAGATGCTTCACTATTTAGGCTTATACCAAAATCAGGATGGATCCTGGTAGTTCTCCTGGAATTACTTTTTTTCAGTTTTGGCTTGGTAAATTAAAAAAAACAGTATTTGCCAAGAAGGTCCTATGAACTCAAAGGCATAAGCGGCCCAGAATTTCAAGTGGAGTTAGCTTTACAAGAAAGTAGACAGTGAGACTTTGGGGAAAACTAGGTGATCCACTTTTATTAGGCTATGACTTTGCCTTGTGGAAAACAACAAGGACTGCAGTTGCCAGCAGTAGGCCTCAGGCTTCAGAAGGGCAGACATCACCAGCCAAGCAACCAAGGGGTGCCTGGGGCCACATGCATTGCTTTTGAAGGGATGCATGTGAGGGGAAAGAGCTTTCCCTTCAGCCTAACTTCCTGGAGATGAGCTGTACTTCCATGAAATTCTCAGACCCCACCTGAAGGCTGGACCCCACCTAAACCTCAGTGGGATACAATGTTACAAAGTCACCCACAAATACAAAGACGCTGGTTTTTTGGCGTACAGCTAAATCGGCCCGCCAGTACCTCTGTAGGCATTGTTCTACTTTACTGTTTGTAAATTTGTATTTTATATTTTGTAAAGGCCTATGGCTATATACAAATAAATGTACTTACTTACTTACAAAGTCACCCCTCCAAAGCAGCCATTTTTGCCTGGTGATCTGATCTTTAAAGTCTGGAGATGAGCAGCAATTCCAGGAGATCTCCATGCCCCACCTGGAGGTTGGTTGTCCCTGGTCTGAACATTTTATCAACCGTAAAAAAATTGAGACAGAAGGAACAGGGCAGACACCTGTGTACTGTGACTACACCATGTGTATTAGGGCAGGGGGACATTTTGGTGTCTGTGGCCTAATTCACACCTGAAGGGAAATGATGTTGAACACAGAACTGGGAGGAATTGGTTGCCATTTAATCTCCCTCTAAGAAGATTCTCCAGTCTGATTTTCCCTTCACATATCTGAAGACATGGCTCTTGGAAGCTCTTGGAAGCTCATCTGTAATCACTATGCCACAATTCCCAAAGGTCAGTCCTCTCCCACACTCAATGAACATTCTAAACTACAGGTTCTTGACACCCATCTCTCCACACCCATGCCCTCATTTGCCACCACAACCTCCCACACAACACACATATTCAACCCCATGCCCTTACAGACTGGACAACTCCTCCCCTTCCTCTTCCCACTGCCAAGCTCTAGCGCCCGTTGTATTCCTGGATACAACAGGCTTTCCCACTAGTTGTTCCATAACTGTGCAACTGCTACTGAAAAAAACTGTGCAACATGACCCCCCCCCCTCCCCATGAGCTTTGGCAGTTGGAATAGTCAAGAGGGCTCTCTCTGTGCTGTTAGGTCTCCATCAGGAATGTATGGGAGAAGATGGTCCTTCGGATACCTTAGTCCCAAGCCATGTTGGGCTTTATAGGCCATAATCAACACCTTGAATTGGACTTGGGAGTTGATTGTAAACCAGTCTACAGAACGTACTGCCTCTAAACACTCTTCAAGGGTAGCCCTAAATAGAGAACATTGCAAAACTCCAGTTTTGTTGTAATTAAGACGTGGCTTACTGTGGTTAGATTAGACTGAGACATGAATGGGGCACAGCTGGTGTACCAGCTAAAGCTGGGCAAAAGCATTCCAAACCACAGCAGCCACCCGATTTTCTAAGGTGACTGCTGTGTTGAACTGCACTCCCAAACTACATCCCTAGCTTTTCAAAAGGAGTATAACCTTTGGAATTCTGACACAGGTAAACGAAAGAGATAGAAAACAAGATGTCAGAAAGCAAGGTTATGCATTAACTCTCATAGTAATTCTTCAACATGTAAGGCATAAGCCCTTTTGAATAGGATCTCTTTTAATCTGCTCAGCCAATCAGACCTCCAGAGGTCAATCAGTAGCCCGGCTGGACTCTAGCTTCACCTAGACCTACTCACTTTCTTTTTTTAAAAACCTCTTGATGTGCACTAGGAAAGGTAAAGACCCATATTTTAGAGTACTTGATGATGGTTCCTGAAGAAGACAGAATTTTGGAAGAAGTTGGTTGAAAGAATTAAAGGGAAAGAGGAAAGTCCTTTTAAGAGAGAGTGCTACATTTGCCACTTAACAGAGTGAATCAATGTACTGGAACTTCAAATTAATTTATCAGGAGAAATGTCCAACAGAGAATAAACCTCACTCTAATATAGTTCTCGCGTATTCCTTTTTTCATTTAGTACTTGCTCTATGATACCGAAATAAAATGTGCATGGTTTGGTTTCAACATGTGGCACTTGTTTCTTATTTGTATGGGCCAGTAAATCCAGCTCCGCTCCTGATGTTGATTGCTAGGTTAGAATAGGCATCTGAGGAGTATATAATTAGGGCCAAATATTTTGTGGTCCCATACAAGGAATATTTACTACTTCCTAAGCTCATGTTTCCACCATCTGAGCCCAAGCGTAGTCACGGAGGAAATGCTGGAGAGCACTGACTTGGATGCATCCAATGGCAGCACAGGCCCAAGAAGTGATACCTGTCACTTTCTATGTTGCTGTTGTTGCAAGCGAAGCCCTTGAATAGTTATCAGCATGCTCATTGTGCCATCCTAAGCAGTTAGTTGGGTGGCTTGGCCAGAGAACTGGCCCCCCTATATAAATTCAGTGGCACATGGGATGCCTTATAGTGCTTTGATGATGACAGCCATGTTACCTCTAAGTAACAGCCATTGTCACCTCATATTAACAGGTTGCTTGACTAGTTAGCAAATACAACTTGCTTCTTATTTTTTCCCCTTCTTTATCTTTTACCCATTTCATTCTGTCTCACATTGACTTATGCACATAGACAGCAATTGAAAATTCAAGACTATGAATTCACATAAAGCAATAGCAAACACTCCCTCATAATTTAATTTTAAGATTCTTTTCTTCTTCATAGCTTTATATAGCCCAAATAATATATTTGTTTTTCTGAATTTCAGAATTGTTATTCTCTGCTTCTTACTGTTATTATGAAAGACACACAATTTCAACAAACTAGTTAAGGGTGAAGTGTAGCCAAATATCATCCAAAGACTTCATTCAATAAGAAAAAAAGTGTATGTGATATCTATGTTTCACCATTGTATTGGCTTAGATCTTGCTGTAAATCTCAGCTGGCAAAAGTAATTCCTGTCAATGGGAATGGGACTCTATCAGCTCCTCCTTTCAACTGCAGCCTTATTTCTATCATATAAATAACATTGGGGAGGGAATCAGAGAAATTTGCAGCTGGAGAAGAAAACTGGCAAAAATCAAATCCCTTTCTATGTGTAGATTTTTTCTCCACAGGATTTAAACTATACTTTCTGAACTCAAGAGCCATTGTGTTTTTTTACCCTTCCCTTATTACTGGAATTGTATTTTTTCACAATCCAAAATGGAATATCTGTGAGACTGTGATTATTAATTATTCAAATGAATATAGGTTTTGTGTCTTGCAGTCTGTTTTTATAAGACATTTCCCTCATATAAACTTCCGACACATACATTTGGTGGCATATATAATTTTCTTGTAACTTGTATATTGTACAATCTTTCCATTTATAGTTTCTTTGATAAACAGGTGAATGCAATTTAACAAATGGTACTTTTTGACAAGGGAAGAGTCCCTGTGAAAACTAATTCCTGGCAAAGCTCTGAAACTTCCACTGTCTCTTGAAATGTACCCACTGACCTTTGGGGTTTTGTTGTTCTATAGAACACAATAACAAGGTTTCATATCACACATTTGAACACCGCCCGTGGCGCCGCGGGTGCCACAGACTAAATAAAGCGATAAGGGCTTCTGGGGCGGGATGTGTCCGGGATGAGGAAGGGTCCGGATTGGACCCTTCCTCCGGACAGACAATCGGGGGGACCAATCGGCAGGCGCAAAGCGCCTGCCGATTGGTCTCTCCGATTCCCAGCCCCAGCAACTGCGAACCGCGCGCAGCGCGGCTCGCAGTTGCTCCCGGCCTGATGCGGCGAGAGGCGCTTCGCACCTCTCACCGCGTCAGGCCGCCACCTCAGAGAGCCGCCGCCCAAGAGAGCCGCCGTCGCCGTGAGCAACGCCGCCCGACACTGTACGTTTCCCCTCCTCCGCTTCCTCGTCCTCCTCCCCTCCACAAAATCCCCTCGCACGAGGAGCCGACGCTTCAGCGGCAGCAGCTCTCCTTCCTGCCTGCCTGCTCCATGGAAAGGCAGCAGCTCCTCGCCAATCAGCTCCACGAGCAGGTTATAACGTGCCCCGCCGTGTCTGTCTGTGTTATTGCGGCCGCCAGGCTCCTGGGGTGTGTGGCTCCAGTCCCAGATGGGGGGGGGGAGGAAAAAAGCTCTCCCGGCCCTGGGGAAGGCGATCCGCGGCTCTGTGAGCCGCGGATCGCCTTCCCCGGGGCCTGGATAGCTTTTTTCCATATGGGGGGGGGGAGGAAAAAAGCTCCCCAGGCCCCTAGCGCCTGCTGAATTTTGGTTTCAGCGGGCTCTACTACTAGTAGGTATATAATCTAGTACAGGGGTAGTCAACCTGTGGTCCTCCAGATGTTCATGGACTACAATTCCCATGAGCCCCTGCCAGCAAACGGTGATCTAGTACACACCAATCCCAATATGTACGTTTCTTTAAGCCACTTCCAATGCTATTACTGTAAACTAGACTATCATAAATCAGTTGGGACAATCAGATCTCTAATTCTGAATCACACCCAAGTGAGACCTGAGCGTGGACTGAAAAACCAGGTACATATAAGAGACATTTTAAAAAGTTAATCCAGGGAAAGACCCAGGTTTCTAGAAAAATTGCAAATGTCTTTTTTAAAAAAAGGGTAGTGAGGTTGTAAGAATCCCCCAAACCCAGACAATGGCCAGTGTGAAAACTGATGACAGTGAGACAAGGCAGAGAAGAAACTGCATAAACAAGTAGAATAAAGGACAAGTGAGGGCATGCTGAGAGGGAAGATAATGTATGACAATAGCAGCTACCACAAGGTAAACGAGAAATGAGGTAAGCAACAAGGTGGCGGCAATCGAAAGGAGAAAGTGGCGATACTATTCTTTCTTCCACAGGCACTACTCCTATAGGGGTGAGCAAACAGTGACTGGCAGGTGGAGATGGAGTAGCTGTTGTCTCTTTATCTTTTCTCAGCAGAGAGAAGAGGCGTGGCAGATGTAGTGTCTGAAACTGCTGCTGCTATTTGTTCCTTTTTTCTCCCTCACCTCCACTCACACCTACCCATCCCTCCTACCAGGCACAGAAGGTGGGAAGCCATGTGGGAAAAGGGGGAAGTTTTCACCCCTGTCATGGGATTGTAAAACTCTGTATCCTTTGGCTTGTATTCCTGCAATACCTGAAACTCTTCAAAATGAATAATTCTAGGATCCTCAAAAGCTGTAGTCCTGTAATTGGAAGATCAAGATGCCTAATTCTGAACAGAAAATGTTAGTACTAGATCCCATCCCCCCCTTTTTTTAAGCATGTGGTTGGCTATATGTTTTAAAAAAAGAAAGAAACATGAATGGCAGGGTATGCATCCTCAAGAAGATCTAACGGTGATTCAGGTATATTCCGTTTATGAATGTATATCATAGTTTAAAGAACTATTTGTAAATGGATTCCTAAGGGATCTTTGGAACTGAGATTCTAAACTACATCACAAAATACCTGTCAGACCACAGTCTATATATTGTTGTTGCATTCATACAAGATTTTGTCATTTTCCTTTATATTTTGAACAAAGGAGATTTAGGATTAAAAAAAAATCAAACTCAAATTGGATTGTTTTTGGCTAACCAAGATTCATTGGTTTCAGATAGAACAGCCAGATGTTTCATGGCTGCTCAAATGCTGAGATAAATGTTTGCTGAGGTATAATTTTGTGAATTGTTAAGATGTTACACAGCACATGCTTTATTGATTCTAGTCCACTCTTGTAGATCTGCAGGACAGCATATTGATTTTAATTTTGTGGATTCCAAATAGGTTAATACAGTATTGTTGTTATTTTTTTAACAGGTCTGATAACATGCTATCTATTATGTCCTAGTCACACCGTATTAAGGCTCAAATTACTGTTATGGCAGAAATATTATACCAGGGAGATTGCTGTCATTCAGCTTTCTAACTCCAAGAACAGTTTTACAATGTGATCTATTAATTACATAGATCAGACTTCTAAGGTATCAAAAACATTGGGTAGAATTTTTCTCCCAATTTTTAAAAATATTTTCAGGATGAAGGCTAGTGAGATTCCAGAAGAAGGAGGAGTTGGTTTCTATACCCTGCTTTTCACTACCCAAAGGTGTCTCAAAGTGACTTACAATTGCCTTCCTTTCTTCTCCCCACAACAGACACATTGTGAGGTATATGGGTCTGAGAGAGCTCTGACAGGACTGTTCTGTGAAAACACGCTATCAGGACTGTGACTAGCCCAAGCTCACCCAGCTGGCTGCATGAGGAAGAGCAGGGAACTGAACCTGGCTCACCAGCTTAGAAGCTGCCGCTCTTAAGCATTACACAAAACCTCATGTAGATCTTTTTTTGGTGAAAATATTCTGAATGTTTGTGAAAATATTTTGAGATTAAAGATACAATTGACTGATCACACAGTAGAGTTATCATTTCTAGATCCATTTTAAGTTCATAATGGGTTCATAAACTCTCTGTTTGACTTGCAGGAGGGCATTTTGGGCTGGAATAAGATGTAACACACCAATGTTGGGTATGAACAAGGCCAACCTTTATTACCTCCCCATGGGAGGGTTGGCACAGCATGGGAGAGGGAGCCTGACCTAGCAGTCAGCAGACTGCATGAGCACCACCAGAGTCCAGAGGTGCCCTGGGGATCCGCACTGTTCCCCACTGGGAGAGATGATCCCCTTGCCTACTGGAGTCTGCCACCAAGGGAAGTGACCTATGTGGGGGAGCCAAAGGGCACCAACCTTAGCTGGCTGCCCTCAGACCACCAGGCAAACAAGCCCCTGGCCTCCCAGCCAGGTCAGCAGCACTCATTTACGTGCCACCTCTTATGGAGGCCCTGACCCCAGGGAGTCTGATCGCACACTGTATCCTCTGCCAACACGCTCCATCCCAAGCAAACCTGCAGCTGAGACAAAATATTCACCAAGAAAACTTCCAAGAAAATGCTGTAACAAGGCTATTTCCACAATGACATAGGACATGTGGGAGGGAAGCTGCTCCCATGGTGCCTGGGTGAAGAGGCCAGAACCCACGCTGTGGTGCCTTTATACGTCCTATGGATCCCAGCTGCCTCTTTGATGCTGTGCACGCTGTGCCCCCACAGCACACACAGTGAACAGGCTACTGGTGTGGTTGTATCTGCCTCCAGCCAGTCCTCCATGGCATCGACCATTGGCTGCAGGTAAATCTTCATTACACATTAGCATCAGAGGGATAAATGTGTTCCTTCTGTCCCAAACTGAATGCCACAGAAGTTGCATTTTACACTCAACTGAACTGGCTGCTAAAATCTTTTGATGTAAGCTGCTAGAGGAATGCTGAAACCATTATCTACTGATGTTGTTTAGGAACCTTGTTTAATTGTCCTAACTGTTAATTTTCCCTGTGGCTGGGAAATTAACATATGTATTAAGGACTATCTGGCCTTAATGAGTTTCCCAGACAACGCATCAAAGTCCTTGCGGGGGGGGGGGGGGAGATTATACCTGGGGATCAAAGCTATCACTCTGATGTGTATTTGAAGAAGTGGCTTAATTGACCATAAGAAACATTTTCTCTTTTTCACTAATCTGAATTTCCTTGAGCTGCCAGAATTGTAGATGAAACTGAAAAGCATCCTTGACCTTCTCTGACAGGCAAAATGTTTTTTCCTCTCTCTTGTGTAGAAATGAGGATATTTTTGGAGTGATTTACAAGGTCTGGGAGCTGCAAAGAAAAGGTGTCAAAAATCCCTCTACTTTCCGACTTTTTCATACTGTTCTGTGTCTTGACCCATAAAGAGATGTTAAAGAACATTTCAGTGCTTGTCAGTTTGTATACTATCTTGTGTCAGCTACGTCTCTTGATGTAAAATTAAGAGCAAGAGTGGGTCTCAAAAACTCTTACTGGTCATTGCAGCCTAAAACCAGACCAGATCGGGCAAATTTGCTCATTACTTGCCATAACTGTGGGTCTGGGGTGATGTACTCACACAATCATTTTTGCAGCAGAGGCGCAACCATCCAGCAAGTCTCTAGGAGGGCCCTAATTTCAAGGATGGCAGCATCCCAGGTGACTTTTACAGTGTTCTCAAGCCCCAGGATATTCTTCACCCCTAGGTGCATCATGTGTATCACTCAGATGTTCTTGGGGCAGCCTAATGTGTGTGTGTGTGTATCATCTCATTGAGATCTAGGGCAGAAACATCACCCCAGTCTCAAAGTCAGTAGCAATCCATCAAGGCACAACAGAAAGGAGGAAAAAGCAGCCCAGTGAGTGTGTGTGTGTGTGTTTAGGGAGGGATATAAAATGGTGCAGAGGACACTAACATCACCCAAGTCCTCAAGGCTGGAGCAATTCCCCAAAGGTTTAACAACAACAACCAACTGTAGCCCAGAAAAGCTGATCAAGTGGATGGGGGTCTTGGCAGAAAGGGAAACAGCAAGGCAGGCAAAGAAGCCCTAATCAAAAACAGCCTGGTGGAGAGGCTATAACAAAGTCCCTAAGGAGCAATCCCTGAAGGCTTAACAATACCCTATAGCAGCCCAAAGGGTTGATCAATGAAATATTTGGGGGTATGAAATAAAATGACAGAAAAGGAAACCAACAAGGAAGACAGCAGGAAAAGCTCCCTAAACAAAAAGCAGCCCAGTGGTGGGTCGTAAGCTGGTGGAGAGAACAATTCTGAGGGCCATTCTGCACCCGATTAAAAAAGTAAAATACTCACCTTATGCAAACGCCATATTTTTGGCATTTTGCACAATGTCGCTAACATCCAGCATTCTAGCAGCAAATCAGCAGCTACATCCTCAATTTTAAAGCGATAGCTGGGGAATACCAAAAAGTGGATTCCCCCAGCCATGTTGTGTGAGCGGGGGGAGAGCAACCAGCAAGCCACACACCAAGGACATGTGCATTATCAGAGTGGGCAAAGTAGTGTGATCTCCATCTCCAGTGCCTGCCCTTGAGCCCACCTCCCTCTCCCTTCTACCCAGAATGGGGCTTTTTTTTTTTTTTGGAGCAATCTGCCTAGAGCAATGAATACTCATTGATTAACCTAGTCAAATTAAAAAATCCCCCACCAGTTGACACACAAAGCATGCCTCCCAGACCCCCCCCCCAAAAAAAATATTGTGAAAAAATGTTTCTTGAGCTTCAAAGCTGTGGTGGTGGCATTAAAATGAGCACTAGGAATCTATGAATAAATGCATACGCGTCCCAACAGAAAAGTTTCACTTAAAAAAAAAACACTTGCATCACTATCTCTTTAAAACAGGGAGAAACGAGATTGGTTGACTGCCATGAGTGACAGGCGGGGGGAGAGTCAAGTGTATAGCGCTTCCCTCTCCTCCGCCATTTCAGGCAGCCGAGCAGAGTGCCAGGAAGCAGCAAAAAGTGGCAGAAGAAAGTGGGAGCGCATGAAGATGAGAAATGGCAGGGGGCCCGATTTTTAATAGTGTCACGCAATTTTGCTGGCGTGACGCTATTTTTTAAGATATGCGGAAAAGCCCTGATTCTCCCTCTTCACAGCAATAAAAGAAGAAAAAAGAAGAATGGACAACAATGTGTTGAACGAAATAGAAGAGGAACCTAGGGCAGGGCAAAGCTCCCTAGTCCCTGACTGAGTCAATAGAAAGCAAGGAGCAGCAAGCAATCCTCTCCATGCCTAGCAAAGCTTCCCAACTTCATCATCTCTCTCCACTCTCCTTCCTCTCTGTCTCTAATGCTGACCAAAAGCCAATGGAGGAAGCATTTGCTCCACTTGGGCTTATATAATATCTGAATCCCTTTGTAATGAATGGGAGAGCTCTTATTGGCAGGTAGCAGTGCCTGCAAAGCTTTTGAGGATTCCCACTGGTGTTTCCAAGGTTAGAAAATATTACCTGCATTGTTGTCTACCAATTCTGCACTAGGTTTTCTGGGATTGTTTCCATTTACTGAGCTGTACCAAGTCACTTCTGATGTCTGGTAAATGTTTAGCGACCAGATATTCTCCCAAACATTGTTTCCTTACTCCCATCATGCCAAATTTTGTCTCATCAGCCAGTTTGTGCCCATCGCTAATTATATTTAGTTTAACATGATCTCTCATGTTTATGACATAACCCTTCAGATCTGTGTGATTTTAACAACTTGTAGCCAGTGATGAATAACCCCTATGATGCAAGATAGGGTTATCAGACCTCCTTGTGGAGGCAGGGGTCCCCCATTGCCAGTCCCCACCCCCTGCTATCAAACAGCTGACTGACAGGGGGACATACCAGAATATAGTGAGGCCCAGGCTGCATTACCAGCAACATGGCAACACCTCTTCTAGAGTGCTCTGGTAGTGATGTCATCACACCTGTGATGTCCAGGTGACACTAGTATTTGGGCAAAAACTCTATGGTAGAAGCCATTTGTACCAGAGAGTTTTTGCCCAACATGGTGACTTCACCTCTGGTGATTGCATAGGACCAGGCTTACCTAGGCAAGATGAATTTTCTAGAACAATTTTGGTTAAGCTTTAGGCCTAGTTTTGGTATGCAAGCCACCTTGGTCACCCTGATAACTTTTGGCAGAAGACAGTGCAAATAAGATCTTATTGATTTTTCTGGGAATTCAGTAATCATCAGTGTCATCAACCATAGTATCTTCCTGGTTCATCCATTTCCAAAACAGCCCATTGGGGCTGCATATGCAAGTCTATCAGTACATAATCAATTTACTAACAGGGCAAATACCACCCCCAAGAAGCTGCTTTGAGTCAGGAAAATGGTAAGAAGACACCCTGAAGCCCTTCTTCTCCCTGTGGCGCTGATCTGAATCAGGCCCCTCTGGTGCTCTGAAAACCAGCTCCTAGAAGCTGCTGTGTGGCTGAGGAGAATCAGTCCTGAGGACCCATACCTAAATTACAAGGGAGCAGCAAGTGATTCATTCATCCTCATGGCACACTTTTTGCTATTACCCATCTCATCAGTGAGCTCCTGGCTTGCAATTTAACAACACTACAGGGGACAATTTCCACCCCAGCAAAAACATGCCCAGTTATGTTCCAGGAAAGCTGCATCTCTTCTAATAAATCAGTTCCCTCAAGTGTGTATTGAGAGCTGCTTTACCTGGGATAATTAAAAAGCCATTTCAGGGGGACATTCAGATAACCAGTTTGCAAGTACTGGAGATGTGTTTGCATTTATAGATTTTAATTCCAAGTGTTCAAGGCATTTATATAGGGTAAGGATTTTTTTTTCAAAGATATACATCTCATAACCAGTAAAAATATGCAATGTAAAAATTTTTTCCTATACAACTTTGTTACGTAGAACAACCTAAATTTAGCTACACGACATAGTTGGCTACATACATACACCAATCGTATCACAACAATTTCTTAGCTTATTTCCTTTTACAGGAAAATGACAGCAGGTACAGAGTACAAGTAAGAAGCAAAGAAAATTGGGTCATGAATGCACTTTCCAGAATAGGGATATCTGCAGAAGAAGGGCACTTGGCTCTGTGGGTATGAATCTGTTGGTGGTCCTGGGTCCTCGGGAAGTACGCCTGGCCTCAGCCAGGGACAGGGCTTTTTTGGTTCTGGCCCCCACCTGGTGGAATGAGCTCCTGGACTAGCTGAGGGCCCTGCAAATGCTCTTTGGGTTTCACAGGGCCTGCAAGACCGGAGCTCTTCCGCCAGGCTTTTGGTTGAGGCTGGACCGAATACTGGGTCAATATGAGCAGGTCCTCCCCCATCCTTGTGAAATCTTGACCCCTCTGGGCCAATAATTGCCCCCTGATTTAAATCTGCTTAGTTACACAATTGGGAATAGAAGAGCTGAGGAGTAAGAGTCTATAAAAGTTAATTACTATTGCTGTCTATGCTAATTTTTATCTTTTTTCTGTATTTTGCTTTTGTAGTTGTCGGTAAACTGTTATAGTTTAACATCTTACAGGGTTTTAGTGTTTTTTATTATTATATTTGCAAACCACCACGAGCTGGCTGGCCCGGGAATGGCAGTATAAATAAATTAATGAATGAATAAATAAATAAATATGGGGGGGGCAGGGACATGGGGAACACCAGCATTATGCACAGCATGATGTTACATCTGGGGGAAACCAGAAATAATATCACATCACTCAAGGACCATTTCCTCAAAAGGGCAAATCCCCACATTCACATTCTTAAAAACTGAACAATGCAAAACTTTCTGCACAAAATTGGTGCTTTGTTGATGCTTCTAATTTATTAATTGGTTTTAATTATTAATGTGCTGACAATATTTAATGTTTTTACTGTTTTAATTCTATGGATTATTATGAGTATACACCGCTCTGAGCCAATGCTGGAAGGGTGGTCTGGAAATCATAGGAGTCAGTGATACATTTATTTGTATATAGCCATAGGCCTTTACAAAATATAAAATACAAATTTATAAACAGTAAAATAGAATAAAAAGAACAATATAAAAATATACAATTTAATACCAAAGAACTGAAACAGCATACATGAGTACAAAGTGCAAGAGTATTAAGAGCCTGCTCTAAAAATGTTGGCCCTTATTTTCCTTGCAGCCAAAGCAAAAAGAGCGGTTTTATATATTACTTTTCCAACCTGGTCAGATAGAAGATAGATTGTCTTTTCAGCAACAGAGGGAAGGTTAGAGCCCCTTAAGATCTCATTGAGGAATTTGGCCCGGAGTTGAGTGTAAAGTAAGCAGTCAAATATGTAATGGGGTAAATCCTCCAGAGCTTGTGCACCACAGATACAAAAACAGTGTTTTTTTGGTGTACAGCTAAAACAGCCAGCTAAAACCTCTGTGGGCATCATTTCAAATCGGAGTGATGTAAAAGTTGCTCTGTGGAAATAGTAGTAGTAGTAGTAGTAGTAGTAGTAGTAGTAGTAGTAGTAGTAGTAGTAGTAGTAGTAGTAGTAGTAGAAGCATGTTCACCCTGCCTTTCGCCCTCCCCCACAAATTGTCCCTGAGATATCCACCATTACAATGCAGTTTTTCCCATTAATATATAGCAACATTGCAACATTGGGTCAAAACAGGCATTGATGTTTCTTGTAGCTTTCCCCATGCAATTATTCACCCATGAAATTCCATTTATCTGTAATCCCCACAAACTCTTCAAATCAAATAGGTGCACATACAGCAACTGGTCTCCCATTTTTCCTGCACAGGTCACAGGGGCTGCCAGAATAAAGTGCCCACCATTCATATAGAGGAATCTTGAAATAATCACTGCTGAATGAGTTGCCAGTCTTAAAAAAGTAAGATATGAGGGTGCCAAGCTATGTGAGCATGAAATTGGACTCCCAGATAATGATACTGAGAGAACTGTTCTATTGATCTGCTGCCTATGTGAAGCAAAGTACTCTAATTTCATCCAAGGGTTAATAGTAGATTAATAGTAGGTCTGCTCCAGCTTGCAGGTGTCCATAATTGGGCCTTCTCATAGACACTATTCTTCTCTCTTTCAGGGCCAGATTGAAGAATGTGGTAATTGGCTGTGTGGAAATCTGCAGAGGTCCTTCACATCACCTGCTGTCTAAACCTGTAGACTGGAAATGCTGAATTTTGAACCAGGATACTTCTGCAGGCCCAACAAATGCTCTACTACTTAGCCACAGAGTGAAAACCCTCAGCATCCTATTGATATTTTAACACACATAACTTACCTTTTTGCCAACTGAAGTAATGAAAACAAACACACTGAAGGTAGGGGGGAAAGTGTATTATTTGGACAGAAACACTTTCATATTGTCACAGTATGTAAGACTATCAGCATATTTGGGGAGCGAGTTATTTATAACCTTGAAAACACTGAACACATTAATGATGTATCTCCATTAAATGCATTATTGCATATTGTTGCCAAAAATATTCACATTAAAACAATAATATTCTTGAAAATATGGTGTATATCCACAATATGCATAGGAATTATAATTATCTAATGAGGAAGATATATATCGGGGCTTTCCGCACTCCTTCAAAATCGCACAATGGTTGCCAATTGAAAACGCTACTGATTTGCCGTTATGCACAACGTCGTTGACGATCTGCCACACACCTGAAACCGATCCGCAAAAAGCGCTTCCTTGTAGCGCTTTCAGGGAAATCCCCAAAAGTGGATTCACCCTCCGGAAAGCGCTACACTCCTGCAACCAATCTGCAACACTAGCGGGAAAGTTCTGTGCGTTACCATTGTTGTGGTTTCTACAAAGTCCCTCCCCCTGGCTCTCTCCTCTGATCTTCCGGTAAAGCGATCGCCATTTTTTTTTCTCCAAGCGAGCGGAGATCAACGCGCCGGCGAGCCTCTGTTTAGCCAGTGAGGCTTCCCCGGCTGCAGTCCCTCCCCAGAGCTGTTTACAGTCACTAAGCACAAACAACAGAGAAGCCCGTTTGCTGATTTATTTTCCCTTTATTTTTCACACTGTTTTTGGCCGAAAATTGTGCCCATGAGCGGGGGGTGTTTTCACTCGGGGGAGCGTGGCAATGATGAAACGGCAGCTCAAACACACCTGCCAGCTGGATGGGTCTCTCCGTTGCAACGAAGAAACGCATATTCGTTGCAACAGGTGTGTTTAACAAAAAAAAAAACCCTTTCTTAAAGGGAAAGGGGCTGTTTGGGAGCGTGCTAACGGCCGCCCATTGGCTGCTTGACGGCCAGGGGCGGGACGAGCTCGGCAATAGCGCTTCCCTTCTAGCGATTTTTGCCGAGACCGGAAGCCTGTGGGAAACGATGGAAACGCAACTGGATTCCACTACAAAGGCAGGTATGCATAACGACGAATTCCACTATTTTAAATGGCTATTTTTCGTTCAGCAAACAATTTGCTACAAGGATCCCGGTGCGGAAAGCCCCATCATATATTCTAATAGCAAATTCTAACAAACAGCTAAATCTAAGGATTCTTAAATCTGGTGACTGGAGCTGTGAATGGGCAAGACAAATCTTTCTACAAATCTGAACAATGCCACAGATTTGCAGAAGTCACTGGGTAACTTGATATCACTGGACCTGCATGACTCAACTAGTCCTGGTGCTTGCTAGTCTTCAATAGGAGACAGTCTGTGAAAGCCAGTGTGGTATAGCAGAGCTTCAGGGTGAGGTATGGGAGATCCAGGTTTGAATCCCCATCTTCTATGGAAGTTCACTGCATGATTTGAGACTAATCACACACTTTCAACCTAGCTTACCTCACAGGATTGCTGTAAGGAGAAGAGAACATTGTAAGCTACCTTCATCCCCACTATGGAGAAAGCTTGGGTATAAATGAAGTAAATTAATAAAAATATAGCTGAAGATGGGAGACAGATAAAAGGTAGGTTGGTGAATGTCTGAGAGGGTGAGAATTTGGCAGGGAAGGGGGAAAGAATATGGAAGTTGCCAGGAGGAGGAAAAGAGGAAATAGTGTGGTGAGCAGGATACAGGAGAAAGTAAGATACCCTCCACAAGTCCTTGTGGTTTCCTTGCAAAGCAAGTGGGTCAGGCCCAGTGGCCAGCACCCAGTTTTCCTGGGTAGATGCTACTAGCAGGGAGAAGGAAACTTTAAGATAAGGTAAAGGTAAAGGTATCCCCTGTGCAAGCACCGAGTCATGTCTGACCCTTGGGGTGACGCCCTCTAGCGTTTTCATGGCAGACTCAGTACGGGGTGGTTTGCCAGTGCCTTCCCCAGTCATTACCGTTTACCCCCCAGCAAGCTGGGTACTCATTTTACCGACCTCGGAAGGATGGAAGGCTGAGTCAACCTTGAGCCGGCTGCTGGGATTGAACTCCCAGCCTCATGGGCAGAGCTTCCAGACGGCTGCCTTACCACTCTGCACCACAAGAGGCTCATTTTAAGATAAAGTGGCAGATAAATGTAGGTTGGCTGTTGGGTGAAAAGGGGGGGGGGAAGGAAGCAGGAAAGGGAGAGAGGTTGTAGAGAAATGCATTTTGGGGTGGAGGTTTGAACTGAGTAAAACTATCACAAGTTTTTAAAAGTTTTTCACTCTGGGAAGAGAACAGGCAAGGAAAGCAGAAGCCAGTTCAATGGTTTTCCAGCCTCACCTCAGCTACTACTTAAGAAATGCTAATTGGTGTAGCTAGGGATAATGGGATGGTCCAGTCTCCCTCACCAACACCAAGCAAGGAACAGAGATTTTGAGAAATTAAGACTAGAAGGACTTCTGGAAGAAACTCCAGAAACTTCAGAAAAAAGCTTCTTTGATCCAGGTTGACCTGGGCTGAATCTGCACTTTGTTTATTCTGTTGTGGATCTTGCTGAATCCAGATCAATTTGGATTTGGGTCTTCCTCTATTCCCACCTCCCCATTGAAACAGAAAAAATGTTCTGCATGTAGTTAGGGAAGCTCAGAAGGGGAGGGGTGAGCCAAATTCTTGAAAGGGGGGGGGAGAATTGGAGACAGCACAGGAGGGAGAAAAAAAACAAGAGGCAAATCTCTACCGAGAGATGTTAGGGCTTCTGGAGCTTCTGCCAAGAGAAGATAGGGCTTCCCCTTTAAGGCAAACTTGCAGCCTGGGAATGAGGAAGCCTTTGAACTGAAGCCTTGGCCAATCAAGGCTTCTCTACTATGAAGGCTCAGCAGCAAGTTTGAAACCAGCAGAGAGCTGCATGTTTTCTCATGCCGATTTTACTATTGTTATTGTTATTGTTTTTGTTTAGAATTTTAGCCAGGCTCATGGTGGGTTACAACAATATAAAACCCCAGTAAAAACCCCAATAAAAATACAACATACAATTAAAACAAATTCCTAAGATGCCCAGAACAGCGGACTAATATACCAACTCACACACTCTCTGCCAAGGGGGCAGGGGATGTTGACCAATAACCAACCACAGATTGACCCAGGAGGGTCCAATTCTCCCTGGTGCGCCGGCCTCAACCATAAACCTGGCGGAAGAGCTCCATCTTACAGGCCCTGCGGAATGCTGAAGGCTCCCACAGTATCCGTAGCCTGGTTCTAAAAGTGAAAATAATTCACATGGGATTTTTTTTCCTGAGCTCTCCAAAATATCCCATATTTTCCACTGGAAAAAATTGAAAACAAAAGTCCTTGGGTACAAATTCCTTCTCCTCCTTTTCATTCCCCCCCCCCCCGGCATCTTCACATCTCTAGACCCCAGGATCTAAGCTAATTTACATATGTGAAGGTATTTTTAGCCAGTGTTCCAGCCAAGTCAAGCCAAACCAAGCTAAGCCAAGGTAAAGCAGAAATCTAATGGGAGCAATGTATTTAGGAAGCATTAATTATATGAAGTATTACTGACCTAAACTCAACATCTAAGCATCAATCCTTTTAAAATTTATGATTAGCAACTGTTCTAACAGCTGCGGTTTTCATTCCGTGTAAGCCTATCAGACCAGCAGATATCCCTTTGCCATACGGCAGGGATATAAAAGAGGGGAAGAATCACAACTACAAATACTTACTACCACACTGAAGTCTTGTAGACTTGCTGTCGATCATTCCTCAGTTGTTAAAGAATATTAAGAAAAGCAAGTGGATACTGCTGAAGGCAATTTGGCAAAAAAAAAACCCTGCTGTAAGCATCCTGCCTCACATTGGGTAACTTTTCTTCTCTAAGGAGAAGAAATGTGCTTTATATTGTGTAAGCAACCCTAGCCCTTTAGCATAAGGTGGCAATTAAAAAAAAACCACCCTGTAATAACTTGTGTACGTGGATCTGCCGAGGACTGAGCTTGAGGTCTGAGGCAGGATTCAAACAAAGACAAGATCCAAACAGATGCAGAAGCAGCCAATCCATTTAAATCAGAAACAGCCAATCCTTTTAAATCAATCAAGCGCAACTGAGCCAATCAGGCTCAACTGTGGGAGATCATTTTGGGTACAAATCCTTATCCATTGTTCCTCTTAATATTTGTGAAACAGCCCTGGGGCTGGAGAGTGTCCTGGCTGTCCGAGATGGAATAGGGCCAATCAGGATGCGGCCAGCTTCACTGGCCACACCCTGATTAGCCCTCCCTCTCCAGCTCCCGCGCTCCTTCCCTGGATGCTAGCCACTTTGCTCTCAGATGCCTGAGAGAGACACAGAGAGCCCTGCTAAACTGCAAACACCCCCTAATTAGCTGCTATGGATCCTGCTGCCAGGGACAGACAGACAGACAGACAGAGAAAAACTGCAAATGAGCCCCAAATTGCAAATGACCTTTGCTTCCTGCTGAGAGAGAGAGAGAGAGAGAGAGAGAGAGAGAGAGAGAGAGAGAGATCTGCACTTGTCAGTGTCCCCTGGGCCCTAGCGCCCATTGCATTCCTGGTTGCAATGGGCTTTCTTACTAGTTATATATACGTTGGGGGTTTCGTGGGGGTTTTCAGTCTTTTTGTTGTTTCCTTCAACATGTACTCACTGCTGAGGTTGCCATTAAATAGCTTGCCCAGCAGCCTGATGTTCTTCCTTGTTGTTGTTATGTGCGAAGTCGTGTCCAACCCATCGCGACCCCATGGACAATGATCCTCCAGGCCTTCCTGTCCTCTACCATTCCCCGGAGTCCATTTAAGTTTGCACCTACTGCTTCAGTGACTCCATCCAGCCACCTCATTCTCTGTCGTCCCCTTCTTCTTTTGCCCTCGATAGCTCCCAGCATTAGGCTCTTCTCCAGGGAGTCCTTCCTTCTCATGAGGTGGCCAAAGTATTTGAGTTTCATCTTCAGGATCTGGCCTTCTAAAGAGCAGTCAGGGTTGATCTCCTCTAGGACTGACCGGTTTGTTCACCTTGCAGTCCAAGGGACTCGCAAGATTCTTTTCCAGCACCAGAGTTCAAAAGCCTCAATTCTTTGACGCTCAGCCTTCCTTATGGTCCAACTTTCGCAGCCATACATTGCAACTGGGAGGACCATAGCCTTGACTAAACGCACTTTTGTTGGCAGGGTGATGTCTCTGCTTTTTAGGATGCTGTCTAGATTTGCCATAGCTTTCCTCCCCAGGAGCAAGCGTCTTTTAATTTCTTTGCTGCAGTCCCCATCTGCAGTGATCTTGGAGCCCAGGAAAATAAAATCTGTCACTATCTCCATTTCTTCCCCATCTATTTGCCAGGAATTGAGAGGGCCGGATACCATGATCTTTGTTTTCTTGATGTTGAGTTTCAAGCCAACTTTTGCACTCTCCTCCTTCACCCGCATCAACAGGCTCTTTAGTTCCTCTTCACTTTCTGCCATTAGAGTGGTATCATCTGCATATCTGAGATTGTTGATATTTCTCCCTGCAATCTTGATCCCAATTTGTGAGTCCTCTAATCCCGCATTTCTCATGATGTGCTCTGCATACAAGTTAAATAGGCAAGGCGACAGAATACAGCCTTGCCGAACTCCTTTCTCAATTTTGAACCAGTCAGTGATTCCATGTTCAGTTCTAACTGTTGCTTCTTGACCTGCATATAAATTTCTCAAGAGACAAATAAGATGCTCTGGTATTCCCATCTCTTTAAGAACTTGCCACAATTTGTTGTGCTCCACACAATCAAAGGCTTTAGCATAGTCAATGAAGCAGAAGTAGACGTTCTTCTGATACTCCCTAGCTTTTTCCATGATCCAGCGTATGTTGGCAATTTGATCTTTAGTTCCTCTGCCTCTTCGAAATCCTGCCTGTACTTCTGGAAGTTTTCGGTCCACATATTGCTGGAGCCTAGCTTGTAGGATTTTGAGCATAACTTTGCTAGCATGAGAAATTAGTGCAATGGTGCGGTAGTTTGAACATTCTTTGGCATTGCCCTTCTTTGGGATTGGAATGTAAACTGACCTTTTCCAATCCTGTGGCCATTGTTGAGTTTTCCAAATTTGCTGGCATATTGAGTGTAGCACTTTTACTGCATCGTCCTTTAAGATTTTGAATAGTTCAACTGTTCACCACCACTAGCTTTATTGTTGTTCAGACTTCCTAAAGCCCATTTGACTTCACATTTCAGGATGTCTGGCTCCAGGTCAGTAACTACCCCACTGTGGTCATCAGGGATGTTAAGCTCGCTCTTGTATAGTTGTTCTGTATAATTTTGCTACCTTTGTTTAATCTCTTCTGCTTCTATGAGGTCCCTACCATTTTGGTCCCTTATCATACCCAACTTTGCATGAAACGTTCTTTTCATATCTCCAATTTTCTTGAAAAGATCTCTGGTCCTTCCCATTCTATTGTTTTCTTCTATTTGTTTGCACTGTTCATTTAAGAAGGCATTCTTATCTCTTCTAGCTTTTCTCTGGAATTCTGCATTCAATTGGGTGTATCTTTCTCTTTCTTAGAGCCTCTTGTGGCGCAGAGTGGTAAGGCAGCCGCCTGAAAGCTTTGCCCATGAGTTTGGGAGTTCAATCCCAGCAGCTGGCTCAAGGTTGACTCAGCCTTCCATCCTTCTGAGGTCGGTAAAATGGGTACCCAGCTTGCTGGGGGGTAAACGGTAATGACTGGGGAAGGCACTGGCAAACCACCCCGTATTGAGTCTGCCATGAAAACTCTAGAGGGCATCACCCCAAGGGTCAGACATGACTCGGTGCTTGCACAGGGGATACCTTTACCTTCTCTTTCTCCCTTGCCTTTCACTTCCCTTCTCTCCTTAGCTATTTGTAAAGCTTCCTCAGACAGCCATTTTGATTTCTTGCATTTCTTTTTCTTTGGGATGGTTTTAATTGCTACCTCTTGTACAATGTTGCGAACCTCCGTCCATAGTTCTTCAGGCACTCTGTCTATCGGATCTAATTCCTTAAATCTATTTGTCACCTCTACTGTGTATTCATCGGGGATATGATTTAGTTCATACCTGAGTGGCCTAGTGCTTTTCCCTACTTTCTTCAATTTAAGCCTAAATTTTGCAACAAGAAGTTCATGATCTGAACCACAATCAGCTCCTGGTCTTGTTTTTATTGACTGGATAGATCTTTTCCATCTTTGGCTGCAGAGCACATAGTCAATCTGATTTCTGTGTTGAACGTCTGGTGATGTCCATGTGTAGAGTCGTCTCTTGGGTTGTTGGAAAAGAGTGTTTGCTATGACCATTGTATTCTCTTGACAAAATTCTACCAGCCTGTGCCCTGCTTCATTTTGTACTCCAAGGCCAAACTTGCCTGTTATCCCGGTTATCTTTTGGCTTCCTACTTTAGCATTCCAATCCCCCATGATGATAAGCACATCATTTTTTGGCGTTGCTTCTAGGTGTTGTAAGGCTTCATAGAACTGATCAACTTCATCCTCTTCAGCAGCAGTGGTTGGGGCATAGACCTGGATCACTGTGATGTTGAATGGTTTGCCTTGGATTCGGACTGAGATCATTCTGTCATTTTGGGGATTGTATCCCAAGACTGCTTTTCCTACTCTCTTATTGATTACGAAGGCTACTCCATTTCTTCTGCGAGATTCTTGTCCACAGTAGTATACCTGATGGTCATCTGAATTAAATTCACCCATTCCTGTCCATTTTAGTTCACTGATTCCTAAAATGTCGATGTTCAGTCTTGTCATTTCTTGTTTGACCACGTCCAGCTTGCCTTGATTCATGGATCTGACGTTCCAGGTTCCTATGGAATAAAAATCTTTACAGCATCGGACTGTCTTTTCTCCACCAGTTACTTCCACAACTGAGCGTCCTTTCGGCTTTGGCCCAGTCGCTTCATTCATTCTGGCGCTACTCGTACTAGCCGTCTGCTCATCCCCAGTAGCATATTGGACACCTTCCGACCTGAGGGGCTCATCTTCCAGCGTCATATCGTTATGCCTATTGGAACTGTCCATAGAGTTTTCATGGCAAAGATACTGGAGTGGTTTGCCATTTCCTTCTCCAGTGGATCACCTTTTGTCAGAGCTCTCAGCTATGACCTGTCGGTCTTGGGTGGCCCTCTACGGCATAGCTCATAGCTTCACTGAACTACGCAAGCCCCCTTGCCACAACAAGGCAGCGATCCTTGAAGGGGGGATGTTCTTCCTACAAACCCACATATTTTACAGTACCTATATGCCATTTATGCACCAAAATTAGGGCAAAAATTAGGTCTGCCAGTTACCCTCTGTGATAAGCACTATATGAGCAGGATCCTCTTGTTACATCCACATACCATCTTCTCATTGAGACATGGTGAACTTCTAGAGGTAGGAGTGTTTACTATGGATGGGCAAGTGATGGTATAGGGCAGGAGGAGCCTCACAGATTCCAAGACAAGAGCATATGTGGTATGCATGATCCACAGAACCTTGTTCTCATAACTTGTAAGCAATTTGACTATTCAGGACCAGCACACAAATCACAGCTGTGTAGTAGATTAAGTCAATCCACAAGGCAGTTATGTTCTTGGAGAAATGCCCTTTTGCCTGGAAAATTTCAGGGTGACTGTTTAAACAATTTTTTTTGTTCTCTTCTCTAGGAGAGGGGAAGTTAGCCCAACTGCTTATCTTCATTCAAATGCTAATTAACCTGGTTTTGAGAGGTGTTCTCTCTTCCTCCTAGCAGGTATTAGGAAATTGGAGAGACCCCCAGGAAGAAGATTACTGAACCTTTCCAGGATATGCTTTTTGACCCAGATGGGTAGCCAAGTGTTGGGTTGTGGGAAACATAGAAGCAAGGCCTCAGAATTGTAATGGAAAGCTTGGAGTTCTGACCCCCTTAGAAGGCAATACTATACCAAGGGCAGCAGTGATGGTGATACAAGAGAGAGAGAGAGAGAGAGAGAGAGAGAGAGAGAGAGAGAGAGAGAGCGTTCTCCAGAGTTGGCAAGACTGAATAGGCCTTGCAGGACTGAAGCAGACTGTTCCATCACAGCTTTCATAGGCAGAGGGGTTCTCATTGTTTGAGCACATGCCACATCTGACCTCCAAATGGACCCAAATGGCTCACCATGCAGAAATAGCTGTGACACAGCACATTTTAAAGATGCCTTTCCATGGCAACCATAGCATGACCACTATCTCACAACGGAACTGGAGGGTTGGAGCTGTGGAATGTAGAGTTACTCTTAAGTCTCAGAACTGCAATGAAACGTGAGGAGAGCTGCAGTTGGATAGTGGAAGTCTCTTGAGAGGCAAGTAAGAACAAGAAATACTCCCTTCTGTGACACGAGAGAGGGTATTACTGCTATCTCCCATTAACATATCTGGGTGGTATTCAGATGATAGATATGGAGGATGTAATTACCTAGATTATATATGGCTACCATCATGTGATCTTTGATACTCCTTTTTCATTTAGCGATAACTACAAAGCAAAGAGAACTTAGGCAGAAATGGGAATATTTACTTACATGTGAAGGAAGATTAAAAAAAATTCTTAGGGACAAAGTTTATATGAAACCTATTCAAAGATACTTGGACTCAGTTCCTAACAAACAAATCATCAGGGACCTCCTATCCATTAAATGTCTTGGACTGGGATAAAAGCAAAAATGTTAACTTGAGATGAAAAATAAAACCTTGATGATAAATAAGTGGAATTTTGGCCCTTACCTAGCTTACTCAAAAGTAAAACTGTATGGACCTCAAAATATATAATCATGATGCACAAATTCCCTTTAGGGTTGTGAGTAGTTTTGCAATTGTACTGTTTCAGCTTGCATAATCCGTTTTATCAGTCTTGTGAATAACAAACACAGAACTGAATCCTACTACTCCACTAAACAAAGCTTGAAGCTCTCCTCTAGCCTGAGGAGTCTTTCTCCAACTTCAGTGGCTATTCCTAAAATGATGAATAATTTAAGTTGGAAAAAGTCTCTTTAGCTTAAGAGCACTTAATATTGTTCTAAGAGCAATATCTGCCAGTTCCCTCACCTTTTGCAGACTCCCGTTTTCCGCCATGCTGTTTCTGGGGATCTGTAGGACCCACACAATTTTGTTATGTTCTTGAGAAAATGTAGGGATAAATCTGGAGGAATAAAGGGCGTCACAGAGGTTTTTCATTGTGGTAAGGCCACAATTACCTTCTCTGAAACGATTCTTACAAATTTTAGTTATTCCTCATGTGAGTGAGAAGGGAACATGCACTAATTCATTAACGATAGTTGTTCAATGGCAAAAGGCAAACTGCATGTACATGTTGTTTTAATTTTGCAGAGAAAGAGCAGATTCCTTGCATTTCTAAAGAATCAGATATTAGCTGGTGTGCAAGACCTCAATCTGAGGCCCTGGACAGCTGCTACCAGTCAGAATAGAACACACCAACCAAGTTATCCCAATGGAATACATCAGCTTCAGACATTCATTTAATTGTTTGGCTCTCACTCACTTTTGTTCATCAGAATTTGCTCTCCTTTCTGTTGTTTGCAATTGAAAGTGTTTGAAACTCCAATTTGTTGTTGTTAGGTGCGAAGTCATGTCCGACCCATCGCGACCCCATGGACGATGATCCTCCAGGCCTTCCTGTCTTCTTCCATTCCCCGGAGTCCATTTAAGTTTGCACCTACTGCTTCAGTGACTCCATCCAGCCACCTCATTCTCTGTCGCCCCCTTTTTCTTTTGCCCTCAATCGCTCCCAGCATTAGGCTCTTCTCCAGAGAGTCCTTCCTTCTCATGAGGTGGCCAAAGTATTTGAGTTTCATCTTCAGGATCTGGCCTTCTAAGGAGCAGTCAGGGCTGATTTCCTCTAGGACTGACTGGTTTGTTCGCCTTGCAGTCCAAGGGACTCGCAAGAGTCTTCTCCAGCACCAGAGTTCAAAAGCCTCAATTCTTTGACGCTCGGCCTTCCTTATGGTCCAACTTTCACAGCCATATATTGCAACTGGGAAGACTATAGCCTTGACTAAACACACTTTTGTTGGCAGGGTGATGTCTCTGCTTTTTAGGATGCTGTCTAGATTTGCCATAGCTTTCCTCCCCAGCAGCAAGCGTCTTTTAATTTCCTTGCTGCATTCCCCAGCTGCAGTGATCTTGGAGCCCAGGAAACTAAAATCTGTCACTATCTCCATTTCTTCCCCGTCTATTTGCCAGGAATTGAGAGGGCCAGATGCCATGATCTTCGTTTTCTTGATGTTGAGTTTCAAGCCAACTTTTGCACTCTCCTCCTTCACCCGCATCAACAGGCTCTTTAGTTCCTCTTCACTTTCTGCCATTAGAGTGGTATCATCTGCATATCTGAGGTTGTTGATAATTCTCCCTGCAATCTTGATCCCAATTTGTGACTAATCCCGCCTTTCTCATGATGTGCTCCGCATACAAGTTAAATAGGCAAGGCGACAGAATACAGCCTTGCCAAACTCCTTTCTCAATTTTGAACCAATCAGAGATTCCATGTTCAGTTCTCACTGTTGCTTCTTGACCTGCATATAAGTTTCTCAAGAGACAAATAAGATGCTCTGGTATTCCCATCTCTTTAAGAACTTGCCACAATTTGTTGTGCTCTACACAATCAAAGGCTTTAGCATAGTCAATGAAGCAGAAGTAGATGCTCTTCTGGAACTCCCTAGCTTTCTCCATGATCCAGCATATGTTGGCAATTTGATCTGACCTTTTCCAATCCTGTGGCCATTGCTGAGTTTTCCAAATTTGCTGGCATATTGAGTGTAGCACTTTTACTGCATCGTCCTTTAAGATTTTGAATAGTTCAACTGGAATGCTATCACCACCACTAGCTTTATTGTTGCTCTGACTTCCTAAGGCCCATTTGACTTCACATTCCAGGATGTCTGGCTCCAGGTCAGTAACTACCCCATTGTGGTTATCAGGGATGTTAAGCTCGCTCTTGTATAGTTCTTCTGTATAATTTTGCCACCTTTTTTTAATCTCATCTGCTTCTGTGAGGTCCCTACCATTTTGGTCCCTTATCATAGCCATCTTTGCATGAAATATTCCCTTAATATCTCCAATTTTCTTGAAAAGATCTCTGGTCCTTCCCATTCTATTATTTTCTTCTATTTGTTTGCACTGTTCATTTAAGAAGGCATTCTTATCTCTTCGTGCTTTTCTCTGGACTTCTGCATTCAATTGGGTGTATCTTTCTCTTTCTCCCTTGCCTTTCAGTTCCCTTCTCTCCTTAGCTATTTGTAAAGCTTCCTCAGACAGCCATTTTGATTTCTTGCATTTCTTTTTCTTTGGGATGGTTTTAGTTGCTACCTATTGTACAAGAAACTCCAATAACAGCACACAAAGCCTAGTTTCCTTTCTAACAAAACAGAGTAGAGTTAAAAGAGTTAAACCCAATGTCTTCTCTATGCAAACTAGTTCTGTATTAGAGCTTCACACATTTTGCTTTTACATGCAAATAGAGATATGTGATTTTATCATATCTGTTTCATCATCTCACATAAGCACTCTGACATAAAGAAACACACATAGACACAGTTCACAAATTTTGAACAGGCTTGGTAAAGAGATATTTTGGCTACCAACTTAAATTGTAACTATTTTACTACCTGCTTCTGAGTGCCCCCAGACAATGGCTAGTGGCTCAGCTATGGGAGACACAGGTACATTTTACTGGGCCCTTAAAACCCAAAGGGATCTGGTGTGGAACTCACGTCTATTTCCACAGTACAATAACATTTCATGAGTAAAATATAAGTGTTCCTTTCATTGCTCATAAGATTGTATATAAGTCTGGCAAGGCTACAGTCCTCTAGGCAGTGGTCCAATTGTCTTGGCAACGAGTCATGCAAAGTCAAATTTACATTGCCAGGTATATGGCCAAGCAGATCTCCATTTGGGGACAGATTCCAGATCCAGTTAAAAGGGCAACAAAATTATTTTCAGGCTTGGAACAAGAAAAAAGGAGAGGTTGCCATTCAGGTACAAAAGTGGTGAGGAAGCATGGAATATTTTCAGGTAAAGAAATAGACCAGAGGTCTCCAGGTATGTCAATCATACAGCTGCTGTATTGTACATGACAACAACCAGAAAGTAACGTACTTAAGTCCCATCAAGATATGGTGTGACAAAAGATAGTGAGTAAATCTCATGTTGCTTATGACCACTCCCAAAACCAGATTCAAACTATAGCGTCTTCAGTTTAAAAGGACCAGGTAGATGGTGATTAGCTGCTTCCAGACAAAGTCAACAGTACTGATCTTGACACACCAAGGGGATGTTCTTTCTGTGACAGAATTCAAGAAAATTATTACTTCCCCAGAATCAGCTCATAAAGCAGAAAAGGCAAGCTTGTAAAACTTATGATTCATTAAGCGAAACACTGTTCACCTGTCATGGACCAATTCCGCATGGAGGCATAAAACTTGCACTGCAAACTCATGGTTAAGGCCACATGTTTGCAAGATTCCTGATGGGAGATCCCTCCCATGTTTGCCTGCCACCTTGTTGTAGCTTTTTGTCCCACAAGCAAGAACAACCCAAACATCCCTCCCCTGCTCCTCAGCTTGTCAATCACCGCAAGCCACCAATCCTTGCACAGTGATTGTTTGAGGACTCAAACTTCCATCCCCCCGAGCCCCAAAATTATGGGCAAAACACTATAGAGATTATTGTGCATTTCTCCCTCCACACAGGTTTGTCCCTGTTTGCTCCCCAGATTGCAGTGTGGCAAGAAATAAACAGAGAAAAACAGAACCTTTCCAAGGCAATTGATACAATAAATTTTATCTGTCAATTTTTTAAGGACCAACCAAAATGGTTTCTAGCTATACTCCGTTTTCACAATTTTTCTTCAGTGGTTGATTCCTTATACTCTTATCAAGCAATTTATATATATACTAGAAATTAAGCCCGCTGTGGGACAAATACAGCGGGTGCTAGGTGCGTGAGTGAGTGGTGGTGGGTGCCTGGGCAGGCGGGCATAGTTGGGGGGGTGGTGGGTGTAGGTCTCGGGGTACCCCATGCTCGGGGCAACTCACCGGTGGCTGGGTGCGGCGAAGGGCAGCATCAGCGGGGAGAAGGCGAGGCTGAGTTGTGGGAGTGGCGAGGTGAGGCTGGGGAAGGCAAGACTTAGCGCTGGCATCGTGGAGCATGCGCGGCAAGGCCGTTGTGGCGGCGGCAGTGGCGGCGGGGAGAAGGCGAGGATCAGGCGTGGGAGCGGCGAGGCACGGCTGGGGAAGGCAGCACTGTGCGCTGGCGGCAACGGCAGCAGGCCCATTGTGGTGGCGGCCATTTTGGGGCCATCTAGCGAGGAGGCGGAAGGGTGTTGGCGGCTGAGCGCGTGGGTGGTGGTGCGTCTATCGTTGGTGGCGTTGTGGAGTGGCGGCCCGGCCGCAGCAGCAAAGGTCGTCTCAACGCGTGTCAGCCGGGAAGCGGGCCCAGGAGGTCGGGCGTGGACGCAGCGGCGATGGGGAAGTCCGTCGAGAGGTGGAGAAGTGGCGAGTGGGAAGTGGGGGGGTGGGAAGGTGGCAGGCGCTCGCGGGTGGTGATGGACATTTGGGGTGGGGGTGGGAAGGGTGGGGACCGGCACGGTCGTCGTTGCCGGAGTCAGTCGTTGCCGCATCGGAGGGGAAGGGCAGTCGCAGTTTCTCCCGACTCCAGCGGCGTGGGGCAAGCCTTCTCCCTGGCGGCCATCCGGGCAGGATAGCCGCTCGGGAGGACTGCAGAGTTGGAGGCACGGCGTTCGGGAGACGGGCCAAGTGTCCAATTGGCTCCTGATTCGCTCCTCCGAGTTTTTATCTTGGACAGAGCCTGCCCTAACTCCTCCCCACCAGCCCTTACTGCTTTATTTAGTCCGTGGCGCCCTGCGCCGCGGGACGTTTAAAGATAAATAGGCCACCCGCTCTGTAAAGTGTTGTGGGGAATTTCAATCAAAAAACATTCCCAGTTATATATATAAATATATTATATATATAAAAATTGCTTGATAAAAGTATAAGGAATCAACCACTGAAGAAAAATTGTGAAAACGGAGTATATCTAGAAACCATTTTGGTTGGTCCTTAAAAAATTATTGACATATAAAATTTATTGTACCAATTGCCTTGGAAAGGTTCTGTTTTTCTCTGGTTATGTTTTGAACCTTTCTTTATTTTTTGTATTGTTATCTCAGTGTGGCAAGAAATGGCAAATCGTGATTTTGTGATTTTCCTCATCATGGAGCAAATCTGGAAAAAAACTCGCACCTGCCACTTGAGAGTGCCAAGTTGCTTCCGACATCATGTGGAAGCAGCACTAAAATCCACGAGCAATGAGAGGCTGTCCTGGGGGCAAATTCCTTGTGTGGAATTTATCATGTACTATAACCTACGGATACCTGAAAACTCCTTCTCTTATTTTGTTATCCCAAGACAACAGTTTCTTCAACTGTTGAAGAGTTGTCACAAATCTGGGTGCCTATTTGTGGCTTGGTAATGTTGAATAGGGATAGGCACAAACCAAACCGCAAGTGCTCTGTTCATGGTCCAGGAATCAAAGGTCACATTATATGATGTTACTTTACATTACTTCCGCATACTTTTAAGGCATTTCATTAGGTTTGTGTAAATGCCTGGCCAGAGCAGAAAACAGAGATTTAAAGGGACTGAGTCTCTTGAAACCCAGATTCCTGTTCCAGCAGAAAGCTGCCAAAACAACTGAGCTGTGGCTGTTTTGAGCCCTTCTGCTGCTGAGCAGTTCACTGCGGCCCTCTTCTCAGTTTTCTCAGCTGGCTGTCCTTTCTCCACCACTGGCCTCCTCCTTCACCAGCTTCCTGCGTGAGTTCCTTATGAGAGGACCAGAAAGCTTTCTCAGGTAATGTGGGGAGGGTGGATGAGTGCCTGGACTCTCTCAAATTGCTGTGGTTGTCAGGGGTTTCCCCTGTTGAAGCAGTGCTCAATGCTGGACAGGCAGCTCCCTGTTTCCAAGTTTTCTTGTGTGGTCTCTTTAAACCTTAAACAGACTACACAAGAAAGCCTGAAGCAGGTGAGTGGCTGGGATCTCTCCCATCGTTCAGACGTTTCTGATGCTTTCTGAAAACTCCTTTTATAAGGACTACAGTTCCTTTAAACAGGGTTTACTAGGTGAACTAAACCATGAACTGAACACTTCAGAGAGTTAACTGGTTTGGTTTGGTTCATGTCTCGATTTGTGGTTTCAAGCCACATTTTTTAGGTTTGTGTCCATCCCTTGCTGAACACACCTGAAATGAAGAAACCAAAGCAGAATAAAGTATTGATACTTCTCTGCGTGCTTCAGTTTAACTAAGAAAAGGACAAATCACAGGATATAGCTACGTTTCAACTTTATATCCTGCAGCTAAAGACCTCTGTAAGAACAAAATATACCAGAGATTCCTGACTTGTTATGGCTCCAAATAGTCCTTGTTCCAGCATCATTTGCAATTCAACTCATAGTACCGAGCTGTTAATTATAATTATAAGAAAATTCCTAATACTATACTTCATTTCAGATGGAATTCTCAGTATTTTCAAAATGAACACAGGATGTATAGTACACCCCCTTTTAGGCACTAAACCTTTGTTTCCCTGTTAGCATTCTTTGTGTGTGTGTGTGTGTGTGTGTGTGTGTGTGTGTTTGTGTGTGTGTGTGTGTGTCGTGGGGGTGTTCATTCTATTTGTGCTTTTGTTTCAATATATTTTTTCTCCCTTGCCAGATGGTCTTTCAATATCATGTGACTTGTGAGTCACATTTACAGGTGCAGATTATAGATGTATCCAGGTAGCGGGCATTTCTATCCATTAAAGCTCAGTATGTGATTAGCAACTTTAATTAATGGCTAGTGAGTCATACACTTAGTATGCCATCTAGTTATAACCAGTTTTCAGCAGCCCTTTGCTGTGCTAAAAGCAAATCAAATCTGGGATGCTTAATATATTACACTAATACATTTTTAAGCTGTGATAGAACCAAGTTTATAATTTAAGTAGTCATAATATACATAGACTATATTAGCAAATAGTAAGTAAACTAAATCTGAAACATGGTACTATTCAGGGACAGGGACATTTGAAATAGCAGCCATGTAGCATTAGTCTGAAACTTGCCTTAACATCAGGATTTTTGAGGGTACGAATGTCACCAAAATATTAGCCACTTGGGATCCAAGAGGGATATTTTAACTGCAAATTGATGGAATCATTAGAGCATATTACCAGGCTTGCTAATTATCTCCAAGAACAAATATTTCTTCTTTTTAAAGAGATATATTCTTCACATTACCAGGTACCACATAAACAAAGATCACAGTTGCAATCCTTCTTTTTCTTGACAGCATATGTGAAGAAAACCCTATTCTTTCTCCCTTCAAATAGCTTTTAAAAACATAATGCCAGTTTAGAGTACATCTGATCCTGTAGTGGAACTCTTCAGATGAAGGTAGGTACTGAAGCAGAGCAGGGGAAAACAATCATGGAATAGCCTAGAATTGCAACCTGGGCATGCAATTTCAACTTAAAGTAGAAGACAGATACTACTTTTCCTTCTTTCCTGTTTTGATTTCACTTCTCCCTTGTATAACTCTAACCTGTAATCCTTTCTCTTTGTGCCATTTGCTGGTTTTCGACTGCATTAATAAATCTGTCTTTCTATCTCTTTGTGCCACTTTCTGTTTCCTTGCACTGAATCTTTCTCATAAAAATGAATGGATTTTTCAAGATGGGCTCATCAATAAATTAACTGGGCACCATATAAATATATAATAGGTATAAATGATGTACATGGAGAAGGGTACCTTTTGTACACAATACAATGAATCTATAAAACTGACAATAAAAACATAAATATAAAAATATAAATATAAAAAGTGGTGAAACACTGAACATTCACTCATATAAATATAAAAAAGGGTGAAACACTGAACATTCTCTCAACCTCGATGATCAACCAAACAAAAGAAGTAAAATCCTTTGGACCAGTGTTACACCAGGTTTCTTTTTCTTTCTTTCTTTCTTTTTTTTTTTGGGGGGGGGGATTAAATTGTTTAATGCATTTTAAAGACTTTTAAAAGAACCCAGGGTGGTTTTCACCTTCTTTGGGCAAGTCCTGGAGGGAGTTGAAAGGGGAAGGGCCCTGACCATGCAAACATTTGATGGCCTAGGCTCCTTTATCATGGTTGACCTGTTGCTGGTGGCTGGAGTCCAGCATGGTGAGTGATATTGGGGCTGATTGGGGGGTTATTTCAGGTTTTTTATTCCGGGTGGGTGGGCGAGTGGGTGGAAGGGAGAGGGGGGGTTATCCCAGTCTCGGGCTTTGAAGTTTGTTGGTAAGTGGGGATCAGAGCTTATGGGTGGGGGGGGCTGCAACTGGCATTTGGGTGCCAGTGGTAGGTGGAGCCAGTCACTGCTTTCCAGCCAGGTGAGTCCTCGGGGTTGGTTGGGTGAGAGGAGTTGTTTTGTTTTATTTTTACTCCAAGTGGGTGGGAGGGAAAGAGAAGGGCCTGGTGACATCATTTTCTATAATGTGGCCTGGTCCCATCTGGTGGGAGTGTCTTGATGATATCAAATATAGTAACATGTCACTTCCAGGGCATGCTGATATCACTTCTGAGTTACCTAAAGCCTACAAAATTTTTCACGGGTCACGCCATAATCAGAAGGTTGAAAAAGGCCGCTTTACATTGTAAGTAACATGATTTCCCCCCCATTGTTGCTATATGGTAAATTTAGATCATTCCATTATAAAGGATACTGATGAAGGGAAAGTTTTATTCATAAAAGAATGAAACCTTTGGTTCTCTTAAAAGATTTATTCAAACAATGGGTCTGGTATATTGTGAGCACAACTCTTCATCTGAGGCAAAATCCAGATTACTTTTCAATATTATAGTGGGAGAAATATTTTTTAGTAAGTCTTTTTGTGACTTCACTGGAAGATTATACAGATTTTGTCTGATGCAGAGTTGTCCTATATTCCTCACCAAGTACCAGGAAAAAAATATGGGTCATGTCAAGACACACAATCTGCTACTATCACTGTGCAAATAAAACATTAATTCTGGAACTCTTACAGAAAACAAAATGGTGCTCTCACCTTTCCAAGTTGACGTCATAACCCACGAGTAGTACATACATAAGAGAAACCGTTCAGGAACAACAAACTGGCTGACGTCTGTGCGCTGAAGACATTTCCTGATCAACATCAAACAATGAGCCATCCTTTTAAATAATAAAACAAGTGGCACACGCTAATCACAACCTTTTCACATGCCAAATACGTTGCTAGTAAATTATTGTTCAGCTTTTGAGACCACACAGCCTGACCTCAATATCAGATGCTGGCTGCTCTTTTGCTCTGTTCCAAAATAGCACAAATGGAACCAATAAATGTGGATGATTTTAATATCTTTTTTTTAAAGCTCTGACACTGTAAGCACCACATTTGCCAGGTCCTCTCTTACAATGGTGGCCGGGTTTTTTTCTCCACCAGGGCTCCAATGTCACAGTGACTACATGACATAACAAAATTCAATTAATGACTTATTTCCCCTTTCCATGAGGAAGACTGTCATCAGTTGAACCTTGGTCACTCATTCTGTGCTTAGAAGTACAGGAGCCCTGCTAGAAGTAAAGAAAAGAAAAAACAGTGACAAACAGGCTGAATAGCAAAACTTGTCTTCAAAACAAGATACCAGATCAGCAATCAGATTTAAATTCTAGCTCAGAAGCCAGGAATCCTTCTTTTTCAATCACCTCTTCCATATTTAGAGCAGATCTCAACTGTAAGCCAGTATAAAGGCTTGCAGACTTCTTGACTTCCCATTGCCATGTGTCATGCCCATACTCCTTGCAGCACGAGAGCTGCCACCAGCAGGTTCTCCAGAACAGGGGTAGTCAACCTGTGGTCCTCCAGATGTCCATGGACTATAATTCCCATGAGCCCCTGCCAGCAAATGCTGGCAGGGGCTCATGGGAATTGTAGTCCATGGACATCTGGAGGACCACAGGTTGACTACCCCTGCTCTAAGCCCTATTGTTGGCTGTCCAGAGGAAATGGTTGACCACTGTATGAATCAGGATGCTAGACTAGATGGACCATTGGTCAGATCTGGTAGGGCTTTTATTACTTTCTTATGCTATCATGCCAAGGCTTTCCTACAATTAGGACAGTGTTCTTGTCACTCTCAACTAGCTAGCAGTGGGAAAGGCAGGACAGGAGGAATTGTAGCAGCCACTTCTGGAACCCAGTAAGGATTTCACTGCACCAACATGATGGCAGGGGCTCATGGGAATTGTAGTCCATGGACATCTGGAGGACAACAGGTTGACTACCCCTGGCTTAGAGTACCTGAGAAAGAACTGCAGTAAATACTATGATGCCATACTGTTGGGCTTGCCAGGTCCAGTTTGGGAAGTATTTGGAGATTTGAGGTGAAGGCTGAAGATGGAGTTTGGAGAGGAGATGAATTTCAATGGTGTATAATGCTTAGAGTCTACCTTTTAAAGCAGCCATTGTCTCCAAGTGAGTTGATCTCTGTCACCCGAAGATCAGTTGTAATCCCAAGAGATCTCCAGCCACCACCTGGTTGTTTATTTTTGTTTGTTTGATGTATAACCCACCACTCCCATTTCCAGCTCATGGCAGGTAACAAAATTCCAAACCCCTCAATAAAACCCCATTGTCAGAACCCCAAGGTTTCTGCCATGATTTAATGCTGATTTAATGTAATTTAATGTAACCATTTTGAAATGCTGTACTCATATTTCACTGTCTGTATCACTTGTAGACTTAGACGCTACTCTCCAAGGTCATTGCTGCTGCTTGTTATCTTGTCTGGCTGGCATCCCGGGCCTTGTGCCTGCATCTCTAACTATTGTGTCTGGATGTAATGTGAATCTTAACGGGTCTGGGAAAGGCGGGAAACTGGGGGGGATAAGAGCAGGGAGCAGAGAGCCAGTTTGGTGTAGTGGTTAGGAGTGCGGACTTCTAATCTGGCATGCCGGGTTCGATTCTGCACTCCCCCACATGCAACCAGCTGGGTGACCTTGGGCTCGTCACGGCACTTATAAAACTGTTCTGACCGAGCAGTGATATCAGGGCTCTCTCAGCCTCACCCACCCCACAGGGTGTCTGTTGTGGGGAGAGGAATGGGAAGGCGACTGTAAGCCACTTTGAGCCTCCTTCGGGTAGGGAAAAGCGGCATATAAGAACCAACTCTTCTTCTTCTTCTTTTTCTTCTTCTTCTTCTTCTTCTTCTTCTTCTTCTTCTTCTTCTTCTTCTTCTTCTTCTTCAGGGGTTTGTCTTGTGACACTTAGATTCGTCTATGTATGTCCAGGGAGTTCTGCTTGAATAAACTACCATCTTCAAACAAGTGGAGTTTTATTTACAAGTCAGCAATCCTGACACCCATAAAACCATTAAAAACTCATACACACAAGCAGGCAGCAGAATAAAATACCCTTCCCAACACTACACACTGGCAACACTATACACTGTGGCAGTCAGCAGGATGTCAGCATACAAGCAGCCTCTAGGAAGACACTTCTCATAAACAGGTCTCAAAAGGGACCGAACCATTCAGCAGATGGCGACAGCATGAGGGAGGGAGATAGTGAACTAAAGGAGACACTGAGCAGGCCTGAGCAGACATTCTGCTTAGGGGAACAGATGAGAAGCCAGAGAGACCAGGGCTGATTCCACAATTACTTTGTTTTTTTCCATTGTGGGTACTGCAGAATTCAGATCAATTTAAACTCGGGTCTTCTTCTATTCCCCCCCCCCCAAATTGAAACAGAAAGCATTCTGCACTTGATTGGGAAAGCTCAGAATGGGGGGGGGGGGGAGCCAAGCACAGCAGGAGGCTCTTTCTTTCTTTTCTTGAATTGGGGGGGGGGAGGATTGGAGACAGCAGAGGAGGGTGGAATAAATCCAAGAGGCAAATGTCTGCTGAGAGAAGTTAGGGCTTCTGGAGCGCAGTCACTTTAAGACAAGCCTTGCAGCTGGGAACCAGAAAGTCTATGAACTGACACCTGGCAAATCAGGGAAGACTGCTTTGCTGTGAAGCATGGAGAAGGGAGTTAATTTGAAAAAAGCAAAAATATGCACATTTACTGATGCCAGGTTTTCAAATATCAAGGGTTATATTCACTTTGGGATATTGTGGGGGAAAGATAGGGTCACTCCGGATCAATCATGCATGTTTCAGAGGAAAAATGTAAAGCGCCCAAAATCAAAATGGAAATTGAATTCAGCATAGATGGGAGGGAATCATTCAAACGGACTGGGTAAAAAGTCCCATGGAACTCCACCCAGCTTGGCCAGAAGTAACTGGTTGAATGTCATCCCTTCCCTGAAACAACTTCATTCCACCTGTGGGAAATCAGATAACCCATACTGCCTTGAAGGCAAGCTGGTACCTTTTCCCTTTCATTCCTAGAGGCCACAGTAAAGTTTACACTTCGTATCTTTAACACATCCTAGCACCATCCTTAGAAAAGGAAGGCACTCCTCCCATTCCCCTCCCATCAGCTTGTCAAGCATATAAGAAAATATAAATGATTCTTTGTGTCAATCTTTGCTTTTAGGATCCTGGCCAAGTACCATTGGGGGGGAAATAAAATTCCAGTAGAAACACCCTTTTCTATTTCCCAAATATCTAATATAGATTGCATTGTTCTTCCTTGCCCACTAGCCATTGTGCTTCTATGTTCTCCTTTTCAATTTTCCATGCCCAGCAATTCTACTTCCTCCTGTGTTTTCATCTCCCTTCCCTCTCCCCCCCCCCTTTTTTTTCCAGTGGCAGCTTGCCATATCATCCAGTCTTGTTAAATGATGAATGGAGAACTAAGATAAATAATGGCCACTCAGCCCTTAAAAGGCACAAGAGCTACAATGGCATTTGACTGCCTCAGGCTGTTAAACTAGGTAGAGCTGCACGGATGTACACTGAACATCATGCTACAAAAGCAATGCCAAGTGTGCACTCAAGAAAGCTATCAGTCAGAAGGGAGCATTAAAAATACTAAATAATTTATAGCAGCCGTTAGGGTTGCCATTTCAGGATTTGGAAATTCCTGGAGATTTGGGGGGGGGGTGGAGCTTAGAAAGGGTGGGGTTTAGGGAGGGAAAGACCCTCTCTCAGGGTCTTTCCCCAGAGCCCACTTCCCAAAGTAATCATTTTCTCCAAGGAGACTAATCTATATAGTCTGAAAATCAGTTGTAATTCTGGGAGATCTCCATGCCCCACTTAGAAGCTGGAAAACCTAGTAGTAATGCTATCATATAGCTGGTGCTAGATTTAGGAAAACTGGGGGTGGGGGCAGGGAATTTCCAACCATGGTTGATATTAAACTTATTATACTGAATTCATATCATTAATTGGATCCTACCACTAATGAAAGCTGGAGTGATTTTGGCAGTACCCACCTCTCATTACATTACCGTTTACGCACTGGAGGTTTCATGCCAGGCTGCAGGCTGGTGTTTTAGTCATGGCAGGTTGCCCCACCTTTTCCTGCACCCACAGGGGGAAGCATTTGGCCTGGTGCATCTCATCCACCCCCAATTTGTGCTCCTGCATGGGAGCTGGGGCAGTGAAGTTCCCAGTGCATGAACGGTCCATTGGAGAGCTCCCGTCACATGAATGTAGGAAGCTACCTTATACTGAGTCAGACCATTGATTTATTATGGTCTACAATATGAAAATAGGTTGAGGGACTTGGGAATGTTCAGCCTAGAGAAAAGGAGGTTGAGAGGGGACATGATAGCCCTCTTTAAATATTTGAAAGGTTGTCACTTGGAGGAGGGCAGGATGCTGTTTCTGTTGGCTGCAGAGGAGAGGACACGCAGTAATGGGTTTAAATTTCAAGTACAACGATACAGGCTAGATATCAGGAAAAAAAATTCACAGTCAGAGTAGTTCAGCAGTGGAATAGGCTGCCTAAGGAGGTGGTGAACTCCCCCTCACTGGCAGTCTTCAAGCAAAGGTTGGATACACACTTTTCTTGGCTACTTTAGGATGCTCTGGGCTGATCCTGTGTAGAGCAGGGGGTTGGACTAGATGACCGGTATGGCCCCTTCCAACTCTATGATTCTATGATTCTATGATTTCTACTCTGACTGGCAGCAGCTCTTCGGGATCTCAGGTTGAAGTCTTTCAAATCAGCTACTGTTTGGTCCTTCTAACTAGAGAAGTGAAAGGTTGAACTTGAGCTCTTCTGCATGCAAAACAGATGCCATAGCCCTGAGCCACAGGCCCATTCTCTCCCCCAGGAGCAACAGAATTTTGGGGGAATCTGTGGGAATCAGTGAGCAGAAGTAGGGAGGTAGGGAAAGTCCATTCTGATAACAGCAGTTCCTTCTTTTAGTAGAGATTATCATGAAGGGAATACACTGTCTATATTGTCTAGTATGACTGGCAATGGCTCATTGGCACTTTCTTGGCACTTGGGTAACTGGAAATGCCAGGAATTTGAATCAGACATATTCTGCATCAAAAATGAGTGCTAGATCAGTGAATAAAACCCTCTTCTCATTGATCAGCATCATTTATAGCCACGGATAAAGGACAAAGGCAGCTCTATGCTATTTTATCACACCGACCAAATACTCCTAATCTGCAGTGATTTTTAGATAGGAGATGGATTCTTTGTATGTTTGATGCCTGGTTACTACAAAGGACATATTAGTGATTCTAGGCCTCTGGACAAAAATCCAGGATAAGACCCTGTGACTCCCTGATGGACCCCAAACCAAGCCTACCTTTCACTGCCAGGCACCCAGGGGCAGCCATTGCCAGAAGCCAGTTACTCAAGCCCCACATGAGACAGATGTGTGTGTGTCCATTGCAACTGAGCCAGCTCACCTGTCCATTGGTGTGGAGCTGTGTTTAGTCACTGTCCCCTAGTATGGGGCCCATGACCATGCCCCTGTTGCCCAGAGTTTAAAATCACTCCTGGTTCTATGGTCTGGTCTGAAGAGTCATGCCTTTGGGAGTCAGATGAAAAAAGTATGGTAAAAATTGTAGATGTTCTCTTCATGGGCTATAGATATTAGGACATGCTCTATCCAAACTCTTATCAGAATTTAGAGAAGTTAGATTCCCAACTGTCTCAGTTCCATGGGGCCCACAAAATGGAGCTCTTCCACCAGGTCTTTGGGTGAGGCCAAGGTGTGTAAGATCTGGGCCCCTCCCTTAGTCAGAACACCAATCTGCTTAGGCAGCCCTCTGGGGAGGGGGAAGTGTACAAATGATGTGAACTATGGGGTGGGAACTTGCTCACCTCTTGGGCAATGGTTTCATTGAGTTCTAATGGGGTTTGGGATTTTTAGACTTTTACGGGGCTTTTCATGAGGATTTTAGATTGTGACCCACCACGAGCCCCTCAGTGATAGTGGTGGGATATAAATCAAAACATAAAATAAAAATAAACATAAATAATAAATCTGAGAGAAGAAGACAAATCTATGTCTGTGCCAGCCCATCTTGGGGTACACATAAAATCAATGAACACTGATTCCCCAATGCCATGGGACCAATTTCTGTGGTGAGACAGTAAGAGAGACTTCAGCCTTCTCTCTCATACTGAAGTGATCTTGGGCCAAATGTGTCTGCCTATGGCCATTTCACCTTGAGAAAACAATGCAGAGGGGGAAGGCTGAAACTCTTCCATTCTAAGCAGCACAGTGGCAAGCAGAAACCTGCCCGGTGGTGGTGGGGGGAAAAAAGAGTTCCTCGATGTTGCATGTAATACAAACCAGGCTGGAAGACCCCTGACCCAAACTGGGTCACATGTAATGTTTTGTTGCGTCTTCAAACTATTCCAGGAGGGAGGAAAGCATTTTGGGAGGCTGCCTGCTTCTGACAGTGCAGAAAACATACACTGAATTTCAGACTGAGAAATGAGGCAAGGAAGGTCAAGTGCAGAAACCAAAGTTCACAACATCCAATTGAAATCCAAAGTGAGGCTTAAACAGTCAGGGAATTAGCTCTGAAGAATGCAGAGATCCCTTGTCAGGTGTGATTAGAAACTCTTTGGAGGTCTTACAAGTCAGTTAAAGACTCAGGATGAATACCGGTGTTTCAAGAGGAGCAGTTTGGGCACTGAGAAGAGTTTACAAGCTTTCTGAAAACCAAAAGAGTAAGAACTACTCAAAGAAAGTATTCTAGAGTGTTTGGGAAAACACTGGGGGGAAAGCCCCTCAACATAAAGATTTTAAGTAACTATGACTAGCTTAAGAGACTCTCATTAGCCTGAAATATAAGAACTAAAGTCTGTGCGTGTACTTATTTAACCTTAGAGTTATCTGTATTACCTCAAGAATTTTACCCTTGATTTTACCTGACCTTTACCTTCTATGTTGAATAAAGTATTTTGTTAATTTAGAATATAAAAAAACTTCTCAAGTGCCATTTGTCATAGAAATTTAATGGGGCTCCCATTCCTTCCCTCAGGATCCCGGGCTGAGCAAACGGACAAAATATACTGTGACAGGGTGGGGCAGTGATAATTCTTCAGGAAAGGAGAAAATGGATAACTAGGGTAGCTCAGTCACAGAAAGGAAAGAAAAATGGAGGGGAAATCTTGCCTCTGGGGGAGGGAAGTAGATAAGGGCAGTCACATCATGTTTTCAGGTTTGATATATACCTCCCAGAATCCTGAAAAATAAGAGTTTTGTTTAACATGTAAAGAAGCTCCAAACATGCAGTATGTATGTGTTGTCCCTTTCAGTACGGCAACCAGATATATCAGCAGAAGCACAGCAGATTGAACCCACTTCCAGTCTTTTCCCAGCAAGTGCTTGTGGGGAAAGGTATAAAAATCTAACAATAATAATAATTAGAGCCAAAAAAGGATCTTGAGGGTGGAAAAATCTTCCTTTCCAGGAATTGATGTGAAGTAGTCAATTTAATTACAGCTTCCACTTATTATCTCTTTATTTGAAAAAAAAAAGACAAAAATGTGTAAAAAAATTCTCCAATGCTTGTTCCACTTTTTAGAAGATTCATGCCAAGGTAATCATCTCATTTGTCTGGAACTTCATGCCACTTCTGCATGATGAGGAACTCATAACAACTGAAAATATAGCTTGTTGCATTGCCGCTCTGGGGAACTGCCAGGATGCTGAAGCTGGCCTTGGTTATCCAATCTGCTTGGTACAATTGATGTTAGTGCCAGTTCCCTATTAGCAGAGAGGACAAGCTTGCCAGTGATCATCAAAGTCCTGGGTGAATTCTGATGTTCAGTTAACCTGATAACAGTAGGCAATGAAGTTGCCTTGTCTTTATCTGTAGGGAAATGGGGGTCTATAAACATTTGTGTTGAAATGAAAGAACATTATAGGTTGTGTGTGTGTGTGCATGCACATTTTCTAGTTCTCAGACATCTGAGAATGCTCTGGACTTTCTTATAAACTGATGGAGTAAATATCACTATGCCATTTTCTGAACATTTGAGATGTTAAAGTTTGAGTTGCCTTCATGGTGATGAATGTAAGAGAATGGAGGTGTAGGATGAAGTTACCTTCAGTTTTCACTAAGTTCCTTCCACTCCTCAATTTTGTTCTGTTTTATTTTGAGGGGGGGGAATGTAGGGTCCTGTGAAGGCAGAACACCAGTGAGTATGGAAACTCAGGGCCCTGGCCGCTGTGATATACAGTTGACCTAACAGCCTGAAAGTGCAGTAGATAATTCAAAACAAATTCCATAAGTATTGCAAACAGTTCCATGAAGGAAACCCCAAACACAGGAATAAACTAAGATTCCTGTGTGATTTTGATACAACTAAATGTTCTTTTATTATCTGCTTTGGTCTAAAGACAATGTATACCAAGGAGAGGACACCAAACATACAATTTATGGTAATCAGTGCCAGACTATTCACAGAACTCATTCTTTGAGAGCCAGTGTTTTGTTATTATTATTGTTGCTTTGTTTTTAATCTGAATTTAGCCCTTCAAAGATTTGAATTCCAGGCATGTCTGCACTATTCATTCATTCATTCATTCATTCATTCATTCATTCATTCATTCATTCATTCATTCAATAACTATAACATTAATATTATTAACTGATAATAACAAAGTAACAGTATAACATTAAACAATAGTAATACAAACAGGTCCAGGAGTCTTGGTGGATTTCTAGGGGGGGGGCAGGGATCCTGCAAATGTTGCTGATTGTGCCTGGCCTCAGCCAAATGCCTGGTAGAACTGTTTTAGTTTTGTCAGGGCCCAGGTCTCCTCTGGGAGCTCATTCCACCAGGTGGGGTCCAGGACAGGGAAAGCGCTGGCCCTGGTCAAGGCCAAGCAGACTTCTTTAGGGCCAGGGACCATTAGCCCTATTAGGGACTATTAACAAACTATATACAAATGATACTTATAAATAGCAAAATACCTTATCAAGTGATGAGAGGATTCATAAATAAAGATGACATGTGTACTGCTTAAGCACTCTTGAGCATGTATTGAGTATTTTTTATGAAAAGTATGGTTTGTAAGTGTCAGCATCAAAGAACCAGCTGGTCTGCTAATCAGCTGTCAGCCATTTAACCCTTGATGGAGGGGAGCAAACTGAAGTGTTAAATGGCTGCTCTGAACAGCTGACCTGACCACGTCCAGTAAATATTTAGGGAAGACACCTTTCTAAACATCAGTTTACATTTCAAACTAGTCCAAGTTCAGGCCAAATTTTGGTTTGTGAATCGGTTTGTGCCCATCCCTAATTGGCAACCATCAATCAAGAAACACAAGCCTAAATCACCTTGTTTGGGCAGCACTAATTGCATAGTTCTTTAAGTCCTAATTGATGTCCCCATGGTAATTCACACATGGCACAATGGATTTATCTACTCAAGATGGAAAGTTTTGTATGTGGATGTCACACTAGTGGGGGGGGGGGTGAAGAATGTCTTGCTGGCAGCAAGTTAGCAGCATCTGAGTCCCATCTGGCCTAGATCTGTCTTCTTCCCCTTGTACAGGGTCAGTAAAGCAAGCTGAAGGGGCCTACAGCCAAATGGCTCTTATCCTGTGGCTTGCAGCCTTGAGCTTGTATTACACAGCCTCATCAATTATAATCAGCCCTGGCCATGCTTCTGTTGTTATTTGTGTTTTTTATTTGTTTGTTGTTTAATTATAGTGCTTGGAACACTGTATTTTGGTATTTCTCTGAATCACTTTGTATTGAAATGTCATCAGTCAATCAATGCTTGCCCGTTTTGGTACTGCAAAGGTGTATCTGTCCAACATATTAATTGGTAATTATCTGTTCTCATTTTCTGTTCTGTAGTGTTCCAGAAGCACTATTCCAGAAGCACTGTTGCTGCTTTTCTTCTTTTCTTTATCTCTATCCTGAGAGGGAGAATAACAGTTATTCTGTATGGAAACTCCTCTCATGTTTTTATACTCACAAGCATAGAAATTCTATGCTCTACTCATCCACACTAATTCAAGTACCATAATAAAGGCAGAGGAAAATTATTGATAAATTTTCCAGAAGATGCTACCTGCAAACCATCCATAGACAAGGGAACTATTGTCATACTTTCAAAAATATCTACCTAACGTTTAAACTCAAGTTTCATTCAGAGACATGTGATGAACAAGTAGTCTAATTGTGAGGGTAAACTGTGTTATATAGTGCTTAGGGAGTCAGCTTAGGATCTGGGAAACTGCCAGGTTTAACTCCCTTCTCTGCCATAAACCTCACTGGGTGACCAATCGCAGCCTAAGCAATCTCACAGGGATTTTGTGAAATGATGATAAAAGGGATGAAGGGGAGAAGCTCCGTGGGAGGAAAGAGCAATAAAAATGAATTGAATACATTAAAAGGTAACAAACCCACCTTGTTTGTTTGTTTGTTTTTAACTCAGGCAAGATCAAACCAAAGGTCAATATAAGTTTATATTTTGTTTCACACCATGGCCAAACAGACACCCTCAGAAGACCTACAGGCCAAAGCTTCCCCCGCCTTCTCTGCATTGGTTACTGCCTCTGCTCATGGAGGCATTGCATAAGCATCTTGGCTAACTGGTCTTGATGAACCTTTCCTCCACAAACGTACTTTTACAAGGATAATTTGACTGGGTAAGGGTCTTGAGCAAAACATGGTAAAATCCACAAAGAGCCTACAGAGTTTCAGTGTCTAAAGTACAAAATACAAATGGAGTTCCCCCTGAACCAAAATTACAGTAATATATCAAATGACAATTGGCTGTCTTTTAATGGTACTCCACCCAAAATCTGCCATATGTTCAGATTTATAATGGACTGGATCTAGCTGAAGACCTGGGTGGGCAGCTATTAGCAATGTTGAAACATGGTATCTGGGAAAATCTATAACAATATGCCTCTCTAGGAGTCACAACAAACTCTATGGTGATTCCAGTAATACCTAGAGAGGTATAATAGGTTTGCCTCTAGGAGATAAAAAAATACTGGGGTAACTGCTGAGCAGTATCAGGAAATGTTCTTAGCAGTGGTAGGAAAACATGCCGAGTGGATTCCCTGCCTCCATTGTGAGTGGGTTGTCAAGCCTACCTTTAGTTTTTATTGGATCCAACCCTGGTTGTAATTAAGCCTTCTAGCCAACAGTCTAATTTGCACTGGCTGAGAACAAGCAAAAACTATTTCCATGAGCTATGGTTCACATTACAGCTTGCATTAGATCTTCTTGAGCTCTGTGGAGAACTGAGGCTGGGCAGACACTGAATGACATCTGTATTTAACTTCATTTTTTTAAATAAAGTGTTGCCACAGTCAGTTAAATTTCTCCTCTATAAAATATTTGGTAATGGTGATCCATCTTCATGTGAGAATCTGCCAGTTTTGCAGTTTTAGAATCTCAAGCAATTAAAAATCAGTAACCCGTGTTATGTATTTACTTTGCTGTTTTAACCCTGCCTTTCTTCCCAGTAGAAAAATTCAAAACATAAAAATAAATCAAGAGTCCAATAAATTACATCCTGGGCTTCTCTTGAATGCACTGGGCCAGCTCACTCAATGCCACCACTGTAAATCACAACAAAAGAACCATTCTTTTAGCCCTTATCCTTTGGCCTGTGCCAAAAGGTTCATGTCTATGGCCATTTCCAGGCTTGAATACCTACAACAGGAGTTCAGGCCAGATGAAGAAGAAGAAGAGTTGGTTCTTATACGCCGCTTTTGCCTTCCCTTTACTCTCCCCACAACAGACACCCTGTGAGGTAGGTGAGGCTGAGAGAGCCCTGATATTACTTCTCAGTTAAAGCAGTTTTCTCAGTGCTGTCCAAGGTCACCCAGCTGGTTGCACGTGGGGGAGCGCGGGATCAAGCCCGGCTCACCAGATTAAAAGTCCGCACTCCTAACCACTACACCAAGCTGGCTTTCAATATGTTATATAGCTTGTACCATTTTGTTCCTTGCAATGCTCCTTAAAAGATATCTATCTTCTTTAGTGAGAGGGTTGTGAGTCAGAACTTGGGGAAGGGGTACAGTGCTGGCACAAGAAGACAGCCTGTACCCTGCAGCCATCTGGCTGCCTGTATATGCAAGCGTCTAGCGACACACAAGGACCTGCATCTTTCCCAGCTGGGAAAGCAGACCCTTTGCCAGCTGGAACTCCTACCCCGGGAGACGGCCTGCCAATGGGCACCCACCTCATTCAGCTCTCTCATCTGCCTGGCTCCGAGCCCCTGGCTACCCAGCCGGGTCAGTCACGCTTGTTCCCAAGCCAGTTCCTTAATGGGACCCCCACCCATGGGGGCCAATATGCAAACCGGCCCCCTGCCAAAAGGCTCCTTCTTGTGCCCCCTAAACTGCAGCTGTGACAATATGTAAAATCAAACTTGTTAACAGTCAAATCTTAAAACACTGAACCTTTTAATGGATGGGTGGTAGGGAAGCTGTCCTGGCTACAGACTGAAGCAAAGAGGACAGGCCTTCTGCACATAGTGCCTTACATAGGCGTCCAGCAGCCCTGCTCCTCACGTCTCCCCTGCATGGGTATCATGTGTATGTGTTTGTTTAGAAGAAGAGCTGGTTTTTATACCCCACTTTTCACTATCCAAAGGAGTTACAACATTGCTTACAATCACCTTCCCTTTCCTCTCCTCAAAACAGAGACCCTGTAAGGTAGTTGGGGGCTGTGCGAGCTCTAATGTTACTGCTCTGTAAGAACAGCTCTAACAGGACTGATTAGCCCAAGGTCACCCAGATAGCTGCATGTAGAGGAGTGGGGAATCAAACCCAAGTCTCCAGATTAGAAGCTGACATCTTAACCACTACATCAAGCTGGTTTATCCTTTGAAATTCAATTTTTATCTGAAAAGTTGGGTTATTTTTCTCCATTAACACTACAATGGCTCCCTCTGCTTTTTTCCCCCCTTCATTTTATCCAAAGGGACAGTTTGTATTTGGATTTGTAAAATATTGGCAGGAATATAAACCAAATTTGGAGGTGAAAATTAATACAAGATAATCTGACACCTAGAACCAGTGCTGGCTTTTCTTTTCTTTTCTTTTCTTTTCTTTTCTTTTCTTTTCTTTTCTTTTCTTTTCTTTTCTTTTCTTTTCTTTTCTTTTCTTTTCTTTTCTTTTCTTTTCTTTTCTTTTCTTTTCTTTTGCTAAAACCCTCCAGTAGCATTTGCCGTGCAAGTTCTGCACTGTGTCTTGTAAAGACATAAAGTAGTCCTTGTGTTTTTCTCCCTAAAAGGAAATGTAACGTTTTTGACAAAGCCATTCAGGTTTGCAGCAGTAGTATGAATGAAAATGTCTTGAAATGGAGGTATTAAATACTGGAAATATTGCCAAGTAGCACCAGATCAGTGGTCAACAAGGGGGGAAATGACAAGAGAAAGTTTACTATGCTATATGACCACATAGAACAAAGTCTTGCAAAATGATGTGGTTTCCTTTGGGTTTATTACAGGTCAGAGAACAACTTCTGTTCATTAACACAGCTACGAAAGAATGGCCGCATTCAGTCATTCTTCCTGTTTCTTCCGGGAATTGTTAACAGCTATTTTTCTTTTTAATTTCCTGCCTCATTTGTACTTCCTCAAAAGATGCCTGCTTTCTAATTTATTTGCTTTTACTGTTCAATATACCCCATTTAAAAAAGAGAGAAGTTTATCTGATATTTAATCCAATCTGGTCTTTTCACTTTGACTCTGAAAAACAAACTCTGGAAAGCAAGAGGTTTAAATATATAATAATAATAATAATAATAATAATAATAATAATAATAATAATAATAATAATAGTTCCAGTTACAAACATGCATCACTGAAGAATAATGTCGTTACAGCTGAAGCTGGAAAACCTCACAAAGTCCATGTCTGCACTAGTACAGGAACAGGGGAAGGGAGAAGTTGCTTAGGAATCTGCGATTGCTCCCTTCCACCCTTACTGGAAGAGAGCACTTGCAATGATAAAAACAATTAGCCACCAGATTAAAATAAGCAATTATGGATTCCTGGAGATATTACTGGCTGCTCCTGTTCTCTTGCATGTCAGGAAAACTGTCAGGTGCGGGGAATTTGTACCCTTAGTCCCACAGTTATCCCTCTAGCCCAGTCCACATGTTACAGCAACTAAATATACATCCTGTATATACATGTATCCTAAGGGCCTGGAGATACCCAGGAACTACATTTGATCCCAAAGTGGTTGCTTTGGGGGAAATGACTCTATGGCTTTCTTCACCCCAGTCTCCATCCCCAAAATCTCCAGGAGTTTCCCAACCCAGAGTTGGGTAACTCTAATGCATACATTTGTTTGTAAGAAACACTATTCCCTAATAGGCAAAGCCATCCCTATTAAAATTATGTGCAGATATTCAGCTGTTGGCTCAGTTTGAATGCAAAATTGCAAACTAGAATTTAGCTCACAGATGGTCGATTTACCTTGCTAAATGTTGATTTATTTAGCTTAGCTGTGGCCAGTCATCTCTTTAAGTGGGGAGCAAACCAAGTTTAAGCCAGATTGTCTGTGCTTATACATGCCACAAAACCTTAGTTAAGACCATGGTTAATACCAGATCATGGTATGATGGACAAAAATTAATGTGATCACACAAGCCATAGTTAATTCAATTGAACAATGATTTCACACGATGCTGTATAAAGGATTGTAGTGTGCCCAGTCCTAAGCATAGTCCCTGTAATTACAACACTCCTGGGAGCTCCTTGCGGGCTCAGACTTCCTGTTACAAACACATACAATTTGACAGCCTGTCACACACGGAAGGAAGCAGAGCAGTTCATTTGACCAAAGGGGAAATCCCTGAGCTTGCCCAGGTTGCAAAAGCAGCATAAAGGCCAGAGGATCAGCTTTTTTTTCAGCATGAGGCTGATGCCTGTGACTGGAAGCCAGGTCTCCTATTTAAGGAACACCTCACTGACTTCTCATAGGCTAGAAGATCTAGACAGCCATGCCATGTGTTTGATTTGAAAATGATGGTACAAGAGCAACTATAATTCTAATGGCCATAACTGATCTTGTAGATAAGAGTGGGATGAAGGTGTGGGGACTTGGGAAAGGGGGGCTCTTACTTACAAAAAACTATGGAAGTCAGGTGATGGCTGGGAGGAGGGGATTCAGGTGAGATTGCTCCTTTCCCCTCTTCCATAATGAGAACAAACATATGCGACCCACATCACATTAATTTACTGATATGGGGTAAGTATTTTGGTGTGTATCAAAGAATGAGTTTATATTTCATATTCTATGTACATTCTTCAATAAAGCAAAATCCACTACTGGCTTCCTGAGTCAAGTATTCAGAATGACATAGACTGCCACAACACTGTTGAAAAATCCAGAAATAATACTGATCATGCTCTTAAAACATGACTAGAAAGATTTGTGTTCCAAAAAGAATGGATGAAGCAATCCTGAAAACCATTGTTTTCAAATTATGTGCAGCATTGCTTCAGTGAGTAATGGATCTTGTAATAATGGAAACACTCATGTGGAGTAAAAGGAGAGTCTCTGGATGACAAACAGAATTGGAGCAAGTGTTCTAGGCAGGGCCAAACTGTAACAAGACTGTGAAATAGAAAGCTTGCAAAAACATGGATACAATTCAGGGCATACCGATGCCATTTCATGTTTCACAGTGGGGCAAAGGAAAGACGGAACACTGGGTGAGATTCACAACAAGGTTCAAAGGTCTGTTTTTGATGGACTGGTAGACTTCCACTGGTGGGGCATGATGGTTCTTCCCTTCTGCCCCAGACCTCTGACTCACCTTATGCTGCTCCTTGTGAATCGCTTGAACCCAAGGAACACTATTCAGGAAACATTTCAGGCTGCAGAGGAGTAGAGGGAGCAAGGAAGTTGTGCTGGGTCCACATCAGGCCAATATACATTCACTATAACATCATCTCAGATGTACGAATGCACACACAGGTTCTAAGGCAGGAATCTGAAAACATTAATTTTGCACATGCGGAGGCTCTGAAAGCATGTAGGCAAGAATGGAGACCACTGGGTATAATCCAACATCTCCTTCCCCTTTATTGTTGCTCTTGTACATACTTATGTTATGTGTAGTAATCTACTGTGCATTGGGGGAAGGGGGGAGGTGAGATTTCCCATTTTATATGGGAGCATTTTACTCAAAGTTGCCAATACTTCTTTATCTTTAACTTTCAGACTTAAAATGCTAACCTGTTTCAGAATTCAGTAATCACAAGATTTAGCTTCCAATTTAGGCTAGGCTGACAAGAAATTTTCTACCAGCCCTATATCAATGCTGTGTAAGCACACTAAAATTTTAAACCACTGTGGAAACATACACACAAATACAGAAAATAATAATGCACTTTACAGAAAGGACAATTATATCACACACTGAAAGTGCAAGGTAGGCTATCTGCACACTCTTCAAAAACAGGAGTAGTATTTTAAGGGGAAATGGGGGTGGGGCATATTTTTTTTCAGCAGAATATTTTCACCATTTGCTCACAGTCCTTAAGGTCGGACAGATTCAAAGGTAAAAGAAGTGACAGGCAGTGATTGTGGCTTCCCTCCAAGATGTATCACGTCATTTAAGTTCAGAAAAGGAAGGCCAAAAGGGGGGGGGGCTCCCCTTTCTATGTGGACAGGAGCCAAAACAATGTTCAGATGGACAACATAGACAAAACATACGGATTTTCAGAGCTTTAGCGATTACTGATATTTTGCCTATGCACTAGGTAATATCATGCAACTTTTGTTTTCAGAACGTGTTCTGTGCTGTCTGGAAGCCTTTGATTTTCAGCCATCTTTTTGTTTTTCCTCTCAAGATGTCCCATTTAATCTTTCCTCTGCAGACGCCAGCAGCACGGTGGGCAAAACATTAGGGAATTGCTACTTCAAATATGGCACTTGCCTCAATTGAAAACAGACACCTGTTACCAATGTAACATGCTGGTGTTGTGACGATTGGATGGTCTATGCTTATTATTTATTTTTAAAATAACAGGAAAGTTTGTTCAGCTGAGTTCAAATACCAGGCCATTGATATTTATTTTTTGCAATCCATTTAACTTTCCCTACAATTGGAACAAAAGAAGGAAGAAGAATGTTGTCTTTGTGGTTAAACTATCAATTCATAAACATCAAGAAAGGAGGACTGTAGAAGCTTCCTCCATTTGTGGCTTGACTTCTCAAAAGGGCTCCTCTTTGTACAGTGGGGGGAAAAAATCAACCTCCGCTCAAGTGTTTTAAAAGTCGCACAAAAGAAAGGACACATGTCACATCCAAAATTGCCTGTAGCTTTCCTGGCACTGAATTGAGAAATATTTCTTCACTGCATGTTACATAATCATTTTTGACGCATTATTTGTTCCAGCTCAGTGCTGTTTTCATCAGGCCACAAGTTTAGTGGTATAGGAGAAATGTTCTTTATACATATACAAGTTGGGGGACTCATGAACACTTGTGTGGGATAAGGAATCCTGTCACCCTGCAGGCTCCCAATACCTGTAAATCTCAACACACAATACTTCAGATCAAGAATGGTTATATTTTTCATTCTACATGCTTGATACCTCCTTCATTTCCCCTTCTGTATATATCTCCTTTATAATAAATTCTTAGACCATTTCCACCTGAGGAATCTACTCCTGGACATCCTTCAAATGGTGGTGGGTTTTAGAGCCCCCTCCACATGACATTGCCTGCATCTCAAGTCTATCTAGTAGCTCGGTTGAGTTTTGGCCATTTTTACTCATGATTTTGGGAAAACTGGATTTGCATCCCTAAATTGTGTGCCCCATCAGTGAACAACCAGTGAGCAACCAGGGATAAGCCTGTATGTTGAGGAAATGTGCAATAGTCTCAGCAGCTTTGTCCCGCCCTCATATCTGCCCTCACCTCTTCACTTCCTGCTCTAAGTAATTTTTTTAATGGCGCAGTCCACAAACCTACATTGCCAAAGGTAAAATAAAATCTACAGTCTTTTGGGGATCAGGCAGGCAAAACACAGCCCCTTTCCTGTTTTCTGGAGGTGGGGAATGAACTGGGAAAGAGGGGGGCAGGTGATCAGGCAGCCTTCTCCTGATCATACAGGGGTCTGAGTACCTTGTCTTTAAGCCAACCATTACACAAAATGTCTTTTTGGGCTCCAGGAACCATGTTCAGCATCTCAAAAATCCACCCAGACAGAAATAAAGTGCAAAAGAACTTGAATCCCCAAAGGGGAGGGGATGCTGGCATTTCTTCATAGCAATGGAGCAGTGTTGATTTTTTTAAAATGCATCTGTGTTGTGCAATGTGGATGTGCCTTTAAAAAAATAATAATAAATTTTGGGGCTCAGGGGGGGGAGGAGAGAAAGTTTCAGTCCATGGGAAAACTGCTGTACTGTGGTTGGTGGCTTGCTATAATTGACAAGGCAAGGAGCAGGGGGAAATTTTGTTTTGCTTTCCCTTGCGGCCTCATCGGAAGGCAAAAAGCTATGATGGGGCAGAGGGAAAACAGGAGGGATTTCCCTGTCAAGAGGGCTGCAAACACAAGATTTACCATCCCACATTTGCAAGCAGGAAGCCACTCACATTTTATCCCTGTGTGTGGAAATAATATACACATAGAGCATCTTTAGCACCCACAGATTAAGCTAATACTGTTGTCATTGGACATCAGTAGTTTGGAAGTTTTTGAGCTTCCGGAGCCTGTTTGTCGTGTTACTTCCTGTGAGTTTCAACATTACAATACAATACAACTGGTGGCATTCTACATACATGCCTTCAATCACAGCCCAATAGGATTTCTCATACTCTTCAACCTGTCTCAATACATCAAACATGAAATAAAGTTTATGCAGGGAAACTTGTGGAAAGTCTCTTCTTTTATTCTGATAAACCTTGTAAAAAAGCAAGGACAGAGTTTCAGGCGTAATTCTCTCTTTCTAGGTCTTCATCAGACAAGGTCTTATATGGTAAAGTATTCCACAAAGGGGGTCTTTTCCACTAATACACAAGCATACAGACAGCAGTTGTTGAAGTTGGAGAGCAATGGAGAGCAATGTGGCAAGGAAATCCAAAACTTGGCTCACAAATGGCCACAGCTGTTGAAAATGGTATGCTAACAAGCCAAACATGTTTGCTACAAAGTTTTCCCACTTTTATGCACCTCTCCCCTTTGAATGCAGACAGAGAGCTGTATGAAAGCCTGTGAAAATTAGAAACATCAAGAATGAAATTTCAATGATTGCAAATATTTCTATTACTCTTGAGTGCCACAGCATGCTCTTAAACTAAATTTAGGAGCTGTATTCTTCTTATTTTCAATCTTACAGAAAATTACTACTAAAACTGGCAACCATTCCAGTTTTTTTTTCCCTTTGGGTCTCTTGCTATTTTCACAACTATATGCAGAGGGTCAGATGAGACTAACCATGAAGCAATATGAAGTCTACAGTTCAGATGGAAATTTCCAGAAGGAGGGCTATTTCCTGCCTCCAGTCTTCTCTGAGTATTATCCCAAACAAATGCCTGCCAAGTGAGGAGGTGTGCTTGTGTAATGTCGATATCTTTTCCACATCAGAATGAAAGGCTAGCACTGTATAATTCTATAGGTTTTCACCACATTCCTTATGAAACCCTCCCCCCCCCCTCCCCTGTCCCTGTCTCCTGCCCTATTGGAGACAGTCAGCTTAATTATTTCCTGAACTCGGTGTTTGGATTGCCAAGTCTTTTCTGGCGCAACCAGGCTTTTGACATATATGGCACCCTTCCCTATGTGACATTTTTATTATGCCTCTCTCTAATCCTTAAGGACATTAGTTCGCACATGGCACTTATCTACCGTTCTACAATTACTGGCCATATTTTCTGCCACCGAAACATAAGCCACTGTTGTCATCTAGTGGCATGAAGGCATTTCTGAAATCTGTCTTTCTTCTCCATCTGCATGATGGTGCTGAACAATTATCTCCTTCCATATAGCCTGTTCATGTCATGTTATAAGAATTTGCACACACCAAAATACACTTGGAAAGCCAGTTCTGAAAAGAAAAATAATGAAAAATGACAGCCAATTATGTCTAGATACAATTTTTCAGCAAGAAATCTTCTGTATAATAATTTATGTTGTTTTATGCAGTGCTGAACATCTTACTGTCATGTGACTATATAATGGATATCCATAGAAGTAATCTTTATAGTCCTAGACCCTAATTAGGGCTGGCTTGACTGTCATAGTGAGATCTTCACACAATGGTTATAGTTATCATGTGCTTATTTCAATAGCATCAACATGTCATTGTGGCTTTTCCTTTTATCTCCTCACAAAATACCTAGAAAGAGGGCACAACTGGGAACTGATAAGCAGGTTGCCTATCATTTGCATTGATTATTAGACCTTGCCCTCATTAGGCATGCTGAGAACTTCATGGTGAACATGATCACTAGTCAAACAGATCCCACCACTGTGCCCTACATTTGTGTCAAATTTTGGAACTGTTCATCCTTATCTTTCTGTTTACCTGACTTAAACACTGGGTCAAGCAGCTTGGTTAGATAACTTTCATTTGCCACTTTTGCACATGTACAGTAGAGAAATCGATATCTTTCCAGGGTCATGATCAGGTCAGTAATTAAAATGAATATAATACTCACTTTGCTCATCTTTTATTACACTGGATACATTACCGGCCACTGGTGGCTACGCAGCTGACAACATCTATAGAACACAAGATTGTCAACACCTTTCTTAAGTTTTTTTTTCTCAATATGAGCATGTAGCATGTGAAAGCAGCCAATGAGACTAACTCTTAATTATGACACACTAACGCTTCCCCAAAAAACTACAGAGAAAGAAGTCACCGTTGAGGAATATGTCCTTGATTAGAGCAGCTATGTTTGTTATATTTGCATTGTCAGTGTGGACTGCAGTTGGAATCATATCAATAAGTATGAGACTAGGCACAAGGTTGGTATATTGTCACTCAGTTCAGTATCCAATTAGCTTGGTGTGATGGTTAGGAATGCAGACATCTAATCTGGTGAGCCGGGTTTCATTCCACGCTCCTCCACATGCAACCAGCTGGGTGACCTTGGGCTCGCCATGGCACTGATAAAACTGTTCTGACAGATCAGTGATATCAGGGCTCTCTCAGCCTCAACCACCTCACAGGGTGTCTGTTGTGGGGAGAGGAAAGGGAAGGCAAATGTAATGAGACTCTTTTGGGTAGAGAAGAGTGGCATATAAGAACCAACTCTTCTTCTTCTCTTCTTATGGCTCTCTTTGTGATTTCAAGCACAGAATAGAAACAAGACTGTATACTAGGTGTCAGGTCTCAGATTGACTCAACCCATATTGTAGATCCAGTCAACAGGGCCAGGTAATGAAGAAGAAGCCCCAAATTATAGAAGCAATATTTGCAACACTAAAAAATACTGTGGCATAAGATCTGAAAAAGGTAGGAGATTGGAGGATTGGTAAAGAAGAGAAGATAGACAGGAATTAAGATTGGAAGTGAAGAACAGAAAGTGCAGGTTGGTGGGTAGGAAAGAGAAAAGGCAGAAATAGTATGGGGAAGGGATTAAAAATCTCATCCTGTGCAAGTTCTTCTGCATGTATGGCCTCTATTCTCTAATTTCAGCATTCCCATAAAAAGTGGTCTATTCCATGCAGCTAAACAGAGATTATTAACATTTTACTCATCTCCCAGCACTGTTCGAATGCAGATTGTCCTCCTTTCCCTCTGTTTTCTTCTAAGTGTAATTTTCTTCTTCTGTAGTTTCACAGACTGCCGTGATATTGATGATGAAGTTATGAAGCTGCAATTGACATTATGCAGTACAGATGCTCATAAATGCCATGGCATGGCTCATCACAACCAATCAGAACAAAGGGCACTGCTAGCAAATGAAGCTAAGAGCAAAGGAGATTACCATCCAAAGTGTACATTTTTTGCAATGAATGCTGAGACTGGCTAGAAGTCTTTTTACAGATGGACAAACTGAGGATGAAAACATTAGACAGCATTTGGGGTTTCTGACAGAGCTGACATATTTTTAAAACCAATCTTCAGCACTACATTCCAATTTTAAATTCCTAATTTTTATTTCACATCAGTTGACATTTAGACACACAAACACATAAGCAAAGAAACACAGAAGCAGTGTTCAAATACCTATCCTGCTAGACACATTACTGTTCCACTGATGTAGCTGAAAATGACTTTTAAAATACTGTTTCTTGTCTTTCATTGAGTGAAGTTGGACTGGATACAATACAGAATTAATGAGCCATATTCAGATAAGGTTAATCGCTTCCTATGCAATTGCATAGGAATAGCTTAGGACTGCAATATTTCTTATTTGAAAGTCACTGAATTGCTTAAGAAAAAAGACAATCTCATTAAAGTAGACAAGAACCCTAAGTAGCATTGGAGAGGATCTGTGAAGGTCATTTCATTACAGCACTTTCAAGTTAGGGTGGGGCCTCATCACCTCTTGAAATGATAACAAACATCTGATAATCTTATTATTTCCTAGTAGATTTACTAATTTGCTTCTTTTTGCAAGCTTATTGCCTAGCTTGATAAGAAAATATGACCTACCATAGCATTCTCACAAAGTAATCAAAGGACAGCTGCAACTGTAGATTAAAGTGCAATAAGAAAATCCCCCTTTTAGAACCTGAACTGAGACACAAAAAAGCTGATTTTGAAAGTCCCTCAGAGGAATGGAGTCCTCTGCCAGGATCTGCATCCTCCTTTCTATCCTGACAGTCACAAAGGGCCTCAGCACAAGCAGGTAGGAAGCTGATTGCTGCCATCTTCCTACTTCTCTCATTAACCTTCCTTATGTACAACCTGGAACAAGGTCTCATTGTTTCCTCCCTGCCCTTTTTAAAGATGGGTGAAGCAAGATAAGCATGCCCACTTATTGGTTCAAATTTGTCACGCAGATCTCTCCTCTTGCAGGAAGTCAGGCCCTACTCCAGACTCTGCAGTGGCCCCATTCCACCTTTGCCTCCTGCCAAAGCCATTATGACCTGCTGTTGAGAAGCTGTTGTGGCAATCTTTTATCTCTGTGGTATTATTTCTGTCTCTTCAGACTTCATCTCAAACTTCAGTTCCTACATGCTTCCCCCTCCCATACACACAGAGACACACACAGATTTTTGCCTTCTATCAAAGGATCATGCTATATTTGGAGAAAAATGTTATATCAGACAGAGGGGACAGTTAATTGTGCCATCAGGACACAAGGTGCATCAGGATTTATATGCTCTTGAGACTTGTATGCAGAAAACAAATTTTACCAAACATTGTGATCACAAGAATTGCTCTTGGCTAGGACACAGATGGTTGGGACACACAGACAGTTATGCAATTAGCCAACTTAAAGGCCAGAATTTAACTAAAGGGATACATATGAGCAAATGTTGAAGGAAAATGTATTTATTGCATTCAATTGAAGGGGGGTCAGACTTAGCTTTTAAAAAATCCATGAGACAAGACACATGCAGCAGTCCCTAAAACAGATACACAAAAATGTTTGTGGATCAATGAAAACTAAAGCCCTTGATGGGAATAAATACATGCTGACTTTTATTGATGACTTTTCAAGATATACTCTAACCTACCTAATTAACGAGAAAAGTCAAGTGCTGAAAAAAAATTAAAGAATATGTGCAATGGTCAACAACACATTTTAAAAAATGCCACTAGCAATCTGCTCTGATAATGGAGGAGAATATGTGGGGCATGAAATGAAGAATTATTTGACTGAACAATACATCAGTTTCCAGTCCCAATAGACTCCAGAACAGAATGGCATAACTGAAATATGCAGATGTATGCTCCTTGCGGCAGAGTGACCTGACAAGTTCTGGGGAGAAGAAATCAACACTGCTACCTACTTGCAAAACATATTACCTACTAAAGGTGCCAGCAATAAATTTGAACTGTGGTATGGGCACAAACCCACCCTGAATCATCTAAAGGTATTTGGATCAAATGCCCAGACATTTTTAAAGACAAGATGACCAAGATGGATTTTAAAGCAGAAGAAGGCATTTTTATTGGCTATGCCCTGGGATACAAAGGGTCAAGATTTCTGAACTCAGAAACAGAAAGAGTCATGATCTGCAATGTGATCTTCACTGATGAAAGGGAAAAATCAAGAAATATGGGTATCAGTGAATACAGAAAAATGAAACAGCAAACAGAAACAGTGCATCTGACAAACACATGGAACACCTGCAGAACTTAGAGAACCAGCATGAGCAGCTGTGCAGGGCCAGTGCAGTCAGGTGACCGCTGTCATGTCAGTCTGTCTTCTCTGGAGCCCAGTGTGACTGGAGATGCCATGAGGAAGCCATATTGCCTTGTTAGGTAAGGCTTTTCGGTGTACCAAGCGCTACTGGTTTGTTCACTTGCCAGGTTTGCCAGGCCCCAATGTGAAGCAGTCAAGCGAGGGGCAAGAAGAAGTGGGCCACATTTTACAAAACCCATCCCTGCAGGGCCATCTGCTGCTCTTTGGCAGTGAAGATCTTGCAAGATCATGCATGCGGCTGGCCACTCAGCCGCTGCATGTCTTGACTGTACTGTGAGATGAGTAGCGGAGCATCAGACTGGAATTTCTGTTCTGGCTTGGAAAAACATCTTTCAAGTTGCTTAAGTTATGCTCTGCTGTGAATGGGCAGGAGCTGTTCTCTGGTAGGGAGGCTAACACCCAATTTATTATTATTTTATTATTATATTTATATACCGCCCTCCCTGAAGGCTCAGGGCAGTTTACAGGGAACAGGAAAAGATACAGATAACATATGGTAACAGGTGATAACTGGATACAGACAAGACAGAAAAGATGATTGTCAGGAAGTTTGTTGTTTTATAGGTCTTAGATCCACTTGTAGTGGATTTGACATTTGCAGAGAAGCTTGAGGGTACCCATAAACCCAGCCTTGCTGTTCAATAATTAGGTCAGTGTGGTGGCCAACAATGTCTTTTATCAACTTCACCTGGTTTATCAACTGTTTCCTATCTTAGAGTAAGATAAGAACATAAGAAGAACATAAGAAGAGCCCTACTGGATCAGATCAATGGTCCACCTAGTCCAACATCCTGTCTCACAATGTGGCCAACCAGTTCCTCTGGAGGGCAAACAATAGGGCATATAGGCTACGCCTTCCTTCATGTTGCCTCATGGCTTCAGGATTCAGAGGTTTAGTACCTCTAAATGTAGAAATTCCCTTAGTTACTATGGCTAGTAGCCACATAGACATCCTCCATGAATCTATCTAATTCCTGTAGTCATCACAATATCCTCTGGGGATAAATTCCACATTTTAATCCCTCTCTGTGCAAAGTAGTAATGATCTGTCCATGCTGATCTATGCTTATTTGTAAACTTATTGTTGAATTATTGTATTAGGCACTACATTAGGCTGCCCTTAAAACAGCCCAGAAACTACATTTGGTCCAGAATACAGCAGTCAGATTACTGTCAGGGGTTAGCAGTTGCAAACATATCTTCCCTAGCCTAAAACAACTACACAGGTTGGTAGTCTGGTTCTTTGTTTCTAAGATAAATTCAAAGTGCTAGTTATGACATTTAAAGCATTGAACAGCCTAGAACCCACATATCCAAAGGACTGTCTCTTTCCTTATGTCACCATACACCAACTATGATATTTGGCCTGCCATTTAATGGCTGTTTCCCCACTTATGTTGATCCACTTGGTATCAACCAGAGCTTATTCCTTGTGTTTTGTACAAAATGGCAGCCATGAGAGGATCAGCACTTTGTCTTAGGAAAGAGGTGCTATTTGGTTTCTCTTTCCAAAGAACAGGTGCACCTTGCCAAGCCATGGTATACTGCTGTATCAGCTGAGTGCTTTGCTAGTTAGTCAGCTTGTAACTATTCGTTTCATTCAAGAGTTGTGAATTTTATCCCCAAGAATGAAGAAGCAAAACATACTGATGTCTGCTATGGCACCTATAGCTGGCATGTCAGGAAGGAGGGATGTTGCAAGACTTGGTGTAATTTCCTCATAAGGTGTGTTCCATAAGATTGGTGGGGCCAATCATGAAAACATTATGGAAGAGTAGTTTCCGAGGAGTAACCCTGTTGGTCTGTAGTGGAACAGCTAGATGCAGCAGCTCTTTAGACACCAACAAGATCTTAAGGGTATAAGCTTTCAAGGATCAAAGCTCCATTTGATGTGGTGGATACTGCCTCTGCCAACAGCTGTCCTTGAATGATACAACACACATATGTTGAGATCTTCTTCTGAAGGTCAGAGAAATGGGCTTATTTGGTCTGCACCTCTTTCTGTATACCATATTCTCACGCAGCAGCAAAGCTTTGCTTCATTTCAATAGAGTGGCAGAGTTCCTGCCTTCCATTGGATGCATTTTGTAGATGTTCTGACACTAATTGGGAGTAGCAAGGCTCTGACACTGCAGTACATTTTCTTAGAGCCACTGCAGATTGGGCTGCCAGCCAAGAGAGTTAATGCTTCTCTTTGCATTCTTTTCTTTTCCCAAGGGAAAAGCTATTTTACAGACACCTGGCATTTACAGAGCCATGGAAGTTATTGCTGCTGAGGCTGTTAAAACATCATTCTGAAAGAAATTTGCTGCCACAGCAAAATCCTATCTCCAAACTACTAAATCATTAAGGGAATTATGTATTTTAAAAAAACAGTGGGTGGGGGGAAGAAAAGGCTTTGGCAATAACATTTGTCAATAAATTGTCACATTAATTTAATTAAAACCATCATTGTTCATTTAACAAGTTACATCGAATATCATACTTCTTAGTTGAAGGAGACTTATGGGTAGGCTGCTAGCAACATGGATTAAATATGCTGTCATGGACAGCCACTCCTTATAATTATCAGTTGAATGTATGGCAAATGTTTTGTCTTTGAGATTTGGTTTCCAGCAGAGAATATGTAAAGCCAGAAGAAGATTCTGAATCACAGCTGTACAGCAAGAACATGATGTGCTCCAATGTGTCTTTCGTATCAGCAGTTGTTAGCATGCTGTCCCAAAAAATGGCATCTGATCAGTATGGGACCTTCTTGATATAGGAATACGTATAGAACTAGGAAAAGGGGTATGCCAAGACAAGCTGGAAAATTTAGCCAGTATACTGGGAAGAGATACATACTGAGAATTTAGAAATTTAAAGGATGGTAGACTGGTTTTTCAGAGGGCAAATGAAAGTCCACTCAGGGTGGGGGGGGATTGATTTTCATTAAGCAGAAGGAGCAATTGCATAAAACATGATCCATTATTGGATCTCATGACATTTTTTGTTTAAACATAGCTGTTGTGAAGAAGGCATACTGAACTGAAGCTATGACATCATCACAGTGTTTAACTATTTCTCCTGCATTGTTTCCCCTGGTCTAAGGTGCCCCATTGAAACTGCAGTTTCTCCTGCACGGAAAAAGTGCCAGTTGGGCATCTATATATACTTTCTCCACGGTACATCTTTAGCCTTGTTCAGATGTTTGGTTTTGGCATTCTAACCACATGGAACTTGAACAGGTGCTACTTGTAATTCTCCTGAGTTACACAGCTGCCATTTTGCATGAATAGGGCAACATTCATATATTCCATGCGTGTACAATTTCAGTATATTTAAAGAAAACTTTAGAAAGAAATGTGTTCACATGTACTGAAATGGTATGCATATGGAAAATTTGTGATTTGGTCCTGTACACTGAAAATTGGACAATTGTAAGTAATGCACATTCCTGTAGTATGTGGATGAAACACCAGAATTGGAGTCTTGAACAATGCTTTCTCATTGAGAACAATCCAGAACACAAAAACAGATCTCCTCATGTTTTTTAAAAAGCCTACAGAAGTTATGATCATGGATCTCCTTCACCTCATATAGGTTTGTCCTTAGGAGGACAGTCTCATATATGTTGAAAGTGCAAAGGTTCACTGCATAGCTATATAGTAACTGAATTTGTTTCAGTTATGGAAAATCACTGCAAGGGGTCTGGATACATTTCCACTTTACACCATGCTTTTCTCCATTCATTGCATGGAGAATGGCTGTAGATGACTATATGACCACAAGATACCCAGTACAATATGAATTACTATTAGGGTTGCCAAGTTCCTGCTTGGGGTGAGGGATCTCCTATTTCTAGTGGACCCTTCCAGTTCCTGCTCAGCTGGCAGGGTGGGAGAAGAATGAGATGGAAATGGAAAAGGAGGGCCAGAGTCCAGACACACTACCATAGAGATTTTGGCTGAATGCTGGTGGATCACTAGCAACAGAGTGTTGGACTAATATATGTGAGACTCAAGTTCAAATCCCCACATGTGCCATGGATGCTCACTGGGGGCCTTGGGCTAGTCACACTCTCTCATTCTAACCTACCTCACAGGGTTGTTGCAAGGATAAAATGGAAGAGAGGAAAACCATGTAACCTGCTTTCCGAGGAGTAACCCTGTTGGTCTGTAGTGGAACAGCTAGATGCAGCAGCTTTGGATCCTCACTGGAGAGAGAGAGAGAGAGAGAGAGAGAGAGAGAGAGAGAGAGAGAGAGAAAGAAAGAAAGAAAGAAAGAAAGAAAGAAAGAAAGAAAGAAAGAAAGAAAGAAAGAAAGAATTACTCCCATCCTCCATTTTATGCTCATGTGAAATTAGACTGTGAGATATTGATACAAAATCACTACAGGATTTTGTATGGCAGAGTGGTAGTTCAAGGCAGGCTGTTCCGAATCCTACTTGGATACTCTATCTCTATGATATTCAGTGGCTTGTGAGCAACATGTTGCTCTTTGACATTTCCTTTGTGACTCTTCTAGCATTTTTCACCAATATAGCACCCATCTCATGTTTCACAAAAGTGATCAAGGTCCTCACACAGTGGCAAGTGCTTTCTACAACTGTCATAAGAAGAGATAATCTTTGAACTTTCCCAAGGTGTAGGCCTCATGCCACGGATGGAAATAAATGTGGCTATTTTGTTCGCTGGTTTGCAGAGAGCAACATTGACAATTACTGAGTATTGCTGCTCTATTTATGACACCACCTTGGCTAGTAAAAGCCAGTGATGATTTTCTACATTTAGTATTACATTAGCACATGGTTATGCCAAAAAATGCCAAAACAGCATTCCTAAAGCAGTAATTCCCATCCCGACTAACATTCCAAAGAACTTAACTTTATTGCAAGGATAAACAAATGGAAGATACAATATATTTTGTTCTGGTATCCTTGGAGAAATGGTTGGATACAAACAAAGTAACTGTATTGTCAAAAGATATTCTTGGTTGATGATGGGATGAAAACAGAGGAATTGAGGGAAATCAATCACATTACAAAATGTGCATTGATTGTCAATACCCTGTCTCTAATTCTAAGAGTATTCTTGCTTTCCTTACTTAATCAAAGCTATTAATTCAACAGAAAGACTCTTCCTGCTTGGGCAGCAGAAACGAGATTGCGACCTAACATTTTTGGCTAGAGAATTCAAATTCCTATGTAGCAAGAAAAGCTGCAAGGAAGAATTTGGCAATGGCAGTGGAATCTTGGGAGAGTGAGCAACCACTGTGAATGACACCAAGGCACACCTGCAATCACTACAGGAGAAATGATAAAAGCAATTGCCATAGTCCTGCATTCTACAGAACCTTGCCAGGAAAAGTATCCAGCATACTGAGACCATGCACAGGGACAGAAGAGCCAGCTGCAAGGAGTATAAAAGAAGAAAACAAAGAGTGTCTATAGAAACAAGATGGACTTCGAGCAGTGGACCAAAGAAGAAGTAAATATAGTGTGAGATACATAGTGCTTATTTTAATGCCAACCCCCAGCCTTGAAGCTTAAGAAAAGTAATTTTTTCACAATTTTTTTTTTTGGGGGGGGGTCTGAGAGGCATGCTTTGTGTGTCAACTGGTGGGGGATATTTTTTTTTTTGCTCTGCCTGGATGAAGCAATGCGTATTAATTGCTCCAGACAGTTTGCTACAAAAAAATTAAAAGCCCCATTCCTGTTAGAAGGGAGAGGGAGGTGGGTTTGAGGGAGGGCACTGGAGATGGAGATCATGCTACTTTGGCTACTTTGATTATGCATGTTTATTTCACTTGTGGTTGCTGGTTGCTCTCCTCCCACTAGTGGTATAAAGTTGGGGGAATCCTGTTTTGTGGATTCAACTAGCGCTTTAAAATCGATGATGTAGCTGCCAGTTTTCTGCTGGACACTGAATGTTGATGACATCATTTGAAATGCCAAAAACAAAAAAAAAGTGTCTGCAAAAAGTAAGCCTTTCACTTTATTTCCTGGGTACGGAACAGCTTTCCCCTAGGAATGAGCAAACTGGCTAGCAGATTAGTCATTCTCTTTTGCCCCATGAACATTCTTTCTTTTTATGTAGTGGTGTGGTAGTGGTTGCAAATTCAGCACTTATTTCTCTAATACACCGAGGCATCTTGAAATTTAAAAATGCTGCAGATGCAAGGAACTCTAGAAAATGTTCTGCAAACTTCCCGAGAATGGATACATGGGCTTTTTTCTGAATTGCTTTGTGAATGCTTGAAAAAAAAACCACCTTTTCTTGAGCACTCACAAAGTACTCTCATAAAAAGTTTCTACCAAGATACTGTGTAGAGCAGGGGTATTCAAACTGCGGCCCTCCGGATGTCCATGGACTACAATTCCCAGGAGCCCCTGCCAGCATTTGCTGGCAGGGGCTCCTGGGAATTGTAGTCCATGGACATCCGGAGGGCCACAGTTTGACTACCCCTGGTGTAGAGAGTTCATCCACCACTCACATAATGAAAAAAAATGTGGTTCTAATTGGCTCAGACTGTACATCAAGAGTTTCTTCACTGTCTTGTTGGATTGGCTGACACAGTTTATTTTGGTTATTGAAAACCAGTATGATTACAAGAAAGACAGATTTTTTTAAAAAAATTACCCCCAAAAGTAATAAAGATGCATTTTAAAAATAGAGCAAGTACAGAAATATCACTTCAAGCTTCTAAGAAATGTCACCTGGAACTGATGTGTTAGGGGTGTCTATAGGGAGAGCCTTGTAAACAGTCTCTCAAGAGACGGCTCTCATTCCAGATCCCTGTGACAATTATCTTCTTGAGATTTCTAAAGACATCAGGTTACACACTGAAGTTTTCAACATAAGTCTTGTGTTAGCACAGCTGCTGACTCAGGCCTGGCTGCGATAAGCTTTCCCTTTATAGAGAAAATCTAAAGTTGAAAGAGGCAAACCAATGGCATCTGAGTTCATGTATGGTAGTGGGGAGCGTGCTGTGCGTTTCAAAATGTCTTACGGAGGCACTTCAGTTAGAAGTGCTGTGTAGCTGCTGGCATGATGTTGTCTTCCTTTTTTGGTAGGCACAACTGTCAAGTCACTTATAGCTATACCAAACAGTTTATATCCTCGGATATCTGAAAGAGATACATTGGTGGTATGCTAAGTGTGCAGTGGGTTCATACCACAGCCAAAAGTGTTTGGGGACCTCACTGAAGTGAATCACTCATGGGAGAAGCTAGATGGTTGTCATTTCTAAGTCACTGACGATTTGAAGGAATTCCACAAAATCTGTGCAGAAGTAGATATTAAAACATACTCAAACATTTTACACTGGTTTGGATAATTTTTATTCACTAATAATTTGTTTGGATTCTTCCACATCAAAACAACAGGAAGTCCAACTGGTTTATCAACCCACTTGTTTCTGTCTGTCTGTCTGTCTGTCTGTCTGTCTGTCTGTCTGTCTGTCTTAGTGGCAAAGATTTCTGTAATTTTTTCCACTCAACTGGGACCAGTGTATTGGAGGCTGTATGCATCATCCAAGGAATCCTCTGTCCGAAATTGTATCTAACTGGAAGGACATAGAAAAGTTTCAAAGTTCCTCCACAATAATATTATATGTTTTGCACTCTTTGCATGACTTAATACTGTAGGGCAGCGTTTGTGAGCATTAAAAAATTGTTTGAAAAAGCCCATTTTTTAAGCAAATGGAAGAGAATCAGCTTCCAGCCTTGAAGGGTTTCCTTACACGTGCCATGTAATTTAATGTGAATTTAATATAAACACATGGAACAATGTCAGCCTAGGAGCAAGTGAAGCCCTGAACTTTTGAACCTTCCATGAGTATATAACTTCTAACCACTATGCAATTTATTTAGGGCTCCATTACTATTCATTCTAGGATCACCATGTAAATAGAACCTGTTATGCATTCTATGGTATATGTTGATGATTAATTGTACAGATCTTGGCATTGTGGGTTAACACAGTGTCTGACCAAAGACAGAATATAGGGAGCTATGTCCTTGCAAGAAATTGCAAGAGAGATGGCAGAGCATTCTCCTCTTCGCTCCCTGGTGGTATGCATTTTTGTTGTAAACAATGTACTGTTGGCAATCTTGATTACCAATTATATTTGAAGTTTTTCTGGTATATGCAAAATTTGTAACACTACAATCAGATTAATTCAATTCCAACCATTCCATTCTAGTCATTAACAATACAGTTGAAGTTGCCTAAGTGATATAAAAATATCTCATGTTTCAGCCAGTTGCTAGACGAGTGATTAATTTTGCTCAACCAGAAGCACTCACAGGTGTAAGCAGTGCCTTCTGGGAAAGTGATGACTTCATAATCTATTTAGAGAAGGCCCACTGTGGTTGAAATTGAATCCCTCACCTGTTAGGTCCAAAATAGATCCAATTCACCATTACTACACCATGTCGAGAAGGCATCTCAAATACTTTCCAGCCAAGCAATGTTTGGCTTGTCCCTTTACGGACTTAGACACAATCCCATTTTGCCCTTCTAGGTTCTCTATCTGAGGTTTTGGTTACATGAGATTTCTTCCAAGCAAAAGAGTGACTGCAGACAAAACTTTGTCCCATGGATTTGTATCTTATATATGCTAAACCAATATATTATTCAGAGGGAACCCTTTCCTGTCTAAGCACAAGTTGCAGCAATAGTATCTGAGACAGTTTATTACCATCCTTACAAAAACTGGCATAGCAAGATATGGTTTCTAGTCAGAAAACAAGCTCAGGTTGTTGGCAAGGAAAACAGGTGTGCACAGTTAATCAGAGAAAAGCCCAAGTTTATCTATATAGTTTCATAGTGGAAGCTTTGCACTCCAGAGACAGTTTCATCTGCATCTGCATAATCTATCTATTAGGACTGAAGGAAGTTCCTGGCAGAACACATGCATGCGTTACTAGCAGACACTGAAGCTCATTAACCCTCTATACACACATATATGCACATACACATTCTTGCTATATGTCCATACTTATGAGATACTATTCACAAGGTGCCTCATTGTCTGTGACAATTCTTGGTCTGCAGATGAAAACCATACAAGACCTTATATTATTAATTATTATTATTATTTATTAGATTTCTTACCTGCTTTGTAATATTGGAGTCTTCAGTTTTATCTTTGGCAGCTGCAGCAATGAGCGAAAGACAAATGTTCATCCAATGGCACCCCAAGCCAATTTATTATGGTTAAAAAACAAAACAAAAAACCTCCTCTCATTCCACACAGAACTGAACAGTTCACATTGTCAGTAAAAGGTCTGTCCAGGTTGCTCTGTCTCAATCAAACTGGGGGTAGAATTCAAATGTTCCACCCAGTCCTTAATATGACCCTGGATTCCCTGCAGTAGGCCCACAAAATGGACAATGAATGTCAGACATATGATTGCATAGGATGATTGAGGTAGATTTGTGGGTGTAAGGTGAGAACTTAAGCTAGTGGGACACCAAACTTTCTGCAACACTATGGCTCAAAAGTAAAACAAACAAGGTTAGATGTTCCTTAGGAGGGGGAACTGGTGCCTACACTTGGATATAACCAGTGAGAAAAAGAGAGTATACAATGAGCATAGAGGGAAATACTAGAGTCAACCCCTCCGCATTTCCAGTTTGATTTGGAAGTCCATTGATTAGGGATGGGTATGAACAAAACCACAAAGCAAAATTCATCATGAATTCTGCCTTGTTCATGGTTCACAAAGTCAAGTTTGTGGCATGGTGCCCAGCATGGATGTCCCATAAACGTTGAAATTGTTCATGGAAGTTCATACCTGTTTATGAGTAGATACATTCCCAGACAGACTGTCTATGCTCAATCAAAATGTTTACTAAACTCTGAACCAACAACTTGGAGGGTATGTAGAGAAGCATCCTGGGGACATCCCCGGGGACTCTAGCTTGTACAGGATCCTTTCTAAACATTCCTGAACCTTGGTCATTCTGACAGGCACAGGTTAAGGGGTTCAGGAGTGTACAGAGCAGATCCTGTGTAAGCTAGAGACAGCAAACTCACAGTGACCTTCTGCTGCATGCCTTCTGAGTTCAGTGTCTCTAGCTTAATAAAATCAGAGTCCAGTAGCACCTTTAAGACCAACAAAGATTTAATCAAGGCGTGAGCTTTCAAGTGCAAGCACTCTTCATCAGACTAAGATCACACCTTTGTTTGTCTTAAAGGTGCTACTGAACTCTGATTTTATTGTGCTACTTCAGACCAACACGGCTACTCATTTGAATCTGTCTCTAGCTTGTACAACATCTGTCCTATGCATTCCTGAACCTCCATCTAGCAACATGATTACATGTCAACAGTTAATTTTGACAAGTCCAGGATCAAAAGGTTCAGGAATGTATAGAATGGAATCCGTGCATGTTAGAGTCACCAAATTAACAGTGGATCTCTATCTGACTCTCTTCTACCTGCCCTACAGGCTTGGGCAGAATTAGATTTATGGGGTCCAAGTTTTGGCTTCCTGAAGAAGATGCCCACAGTGCTTTCTGGAGAAATTGCAAGCAATCATTTCCTCTAAAAGCACTTTCTTTGAGCACCTTCTTTGGAAGGTCATAACTCAGGGCCTTTTCGCACAGGGATCTTTGTTGCAAATTGTTTGCGGAATGAAAAATCGCCATTTAAAATAGTGGAATTCGTCGTTATGCATACCTGCCTTTGTAGTGGAATCAGTTGCGTTTTTTAGCGTTTCCCACAGGCTTCCGGTCTCGGCAGAAATCGCTAGAAAGGAAGCGCTATTGCCAAGCTCGTCCCGCCCCTGGCCGTCAAGCAGCCAATGGGCAGCCGTTAGCATGCTCCCAAACAGCCCCTTTCCCTTTAAGAAAGGTTTTTAAAAAAAAAAACGACCCATAGCAACGAATCTAGGTAGATTCGTTGCTACGGAGAGACCCATCCAGCTGCCTAATGTGAGCTGTCGTTTGATTGTATGATCGTTTGCACGCTGCCTCGAGTGATAAAAAAAAAATCCCCCCCCCCCCTCACGGGCCCGATTTTCGGCTGAATTTATTTGTAAAAAATAAAGGGACTTTATTTCAGCAAACGGGCTTTTCAGTGGTTTGTGCTTAGTGACTAAAGGTGAAGGACTGAAGCCAGGGAAGCCTCTAAACAGAAAGAGGCTCGCCGGTGCGTTTATCCCCGCTCGCTCGGAGAAAAAAAAATGGCGATCGCTTCGCCGGAAGTTTGGAGGAGAGAGCCAGGGGGAGGGACTTTGAAGAACCAGCAACAATGGTAACGCACAGGTCTTTAGCACTACTGTTGCAGATTGGTTGCAGGAGTGTATCGCTATCCGGAGGGTGAATCCACTTTTCTGGATTCCCCTGAAAGCGCCACAACGAAGCGCTTTTTGCTGATTGGTTTCAGGATTGTTGCAGATTGTCTACGACGTCGTGGGTTATGGCAAATTAGTAGCGTTTCCAAATAGCAACCATTGTGCTACTTTGAAGCCGTGCGAAATGGCCCTCAGATCCTATAAATCCAATCCCCACCAAACTTGGAGAGATGGGAGAGGAGAGTCAGTAAGAGCAAGTTTGGTTCCTTTTGCATACTGGGGGGGATTCTACCATGCCATGAACCTCACATACTAAATTAGTTTGTAAGGTGGTTAGAAATTTGTGATGGTGCATTGTTTGTGAACTGGGCATGTAATGAGCAACAAACTGAATTCATTTTCCTCATTCCTCCCAATCCCTACTATTGAGCTCCTGCCTGCCAGCAACAGCAGCAAACACAGAAAGTACAAATACTGAGTATATCTGGCCATTATTGGTGGTACACATTGTAAGCTTGGTAGTACAAGGACACTGCTATCCACTATTGAAACTATCCCTATGCATAGAATTCAGGTCCCATATTTGTCAATGAGTATGGGGAAAGCTTTTTGGATGGCTATGTAATCTGCTAGAAATACTCATCAATGTCACACTTTAGAAGTTGGAGGCTTATTTAGGAGGGGAGGACAAAGATACTGACATTTTGGCATTTTGTTGATATTTTGTATTTGTTTTTTTTAATTGTAAGACTTAAATCTTTAATCTTTAAATAGGACAGGGTCCTATTAAATAAAAGAGTAAGGCCACCTGGGGAGGAGTTAGGGCGGGCCCTGTCCAGGATAAAAACTCAGAGGGCCCAATCAGGAGCCGCGAAGCGGCTCCTGATTGGGCCCTCCGAGTGTCCATCCAGGGCCAAGCAGCCAATGGGGAGGCGCGCAAAGTGCCTTCCTATTGGCCCCTCACCAGGACAGACCAAAATTCCATTCACCCAGCCCAGTCTGGCTGCCAGTCTGCTCCTGACCACCAAAGGGAGAGGAGGTCAGTAGGGCTGCCAAGGGGGATGAGAACAGAGGCTGCGCCAGCCCTTTTCGCCCCAAGGCTGTCCTAACTGCCATGTCCAACTGCAAACTGCCTCAGAACCCTGACAGAGCTGGCAGGAGGCTGCAGAGTGCTCCCCCTCCCCCCCTTCAGGCCTGCTGCGAAGGAGCCTCTGACAGCCCCTGACTGAGGGGAGGAGGCCTTTCCAAGAGCAACACAGGGGAGACCGAGGGCCTTCCTTTTGAGGGGGGGTGGACTTTCCCCTTCTGCCAAACAGTTGGCTGACAGGGAGGCCACAGAAAAGCCCCTTCTCACTTAAAATACTGCTCTGGCCGGGGGTTAGACACAGCCAAGCCATGTGTCTTTCTTCTCTGCAACTTTCTGCAGATTTGAGGCCACTGCACAGCGTTATTCTGCAAAGGAAGCTGACTCTTTTGTCTCCTGTTTCATCTGCACAACAACCCTGTGCAGTAGGCCTCAAGTCTGAAAGAGGAGGGGCCCCAGGTGGTCTTGTATACAGCTATGCTTCCCAACCATATTCTATATGATTATGCCCCTACTGGGGTTTCTTGGAGCCTGTGGGGGACATAAGGAGATAAGCAGTCCCTCAGGCTGTGTATAACCTTGAAGGTTAAAACCAAAACCTTGAACTTGATCCAGAAACTGACTGGTAACCAATGCAGCTGCTGCAGCATCGGCTAGATATGGGCCCTCCAAGATGACCTAGTGAAGACCCCTGTAGCCACATTTTGTACCAGCTGCAATTTCTGGGAAAGGGAAGGCCCATGTACAGTGAGTTACAAAAGACTAGTCTGGAAGTGACTGTTATGTTATGCATCACCACAGCCAAGTGTTCTGACAACAGGTATAGCACAAGTAGCCTTGCCTGGCATAGAAGGAAAAAAATCCATTTGCCCTACCTTCAAGATCTGAGCCTCCCTAGACAGAGAGGCATCAAAGATCACCACCAGATTCCTGGCTGCTGGCACAGGTGTAAGTTGTACCCCGTCTAGGCAGTGGAGATGCACTTCCTGGTCCTGTCCTCTCCTACCCAGCCACAGGACCTCTGTCTTGGTGGGTTTGAGTTTCAGACGACTCTGTCTGAGCCATACAGCCACTCCTTCCAAACAACTGGCAAAAGTTTCTAGGGGGAGAGTCTGGATGGCCGTCTATCAGGAGATAGAGCTGGGTGTTATTCGCATATTGGTGATACCCTAGCCCGCACCCCTAGATAATCTGGGCCAGAGGGCACATGTAGATGTTAAAAGGTATAGGGGAAAGTATTGCCCCTTGCGATATTCCTCACAGGGGCACAAAGGCGGTCAGATAACTCCTCCCCCACAGCAACCCTCTGTGTCTAGTTCCTGAGGAAGGACACCCATCACTGTAAGGCTATCCCCCTAATCCCAGTCCGGGCAAGATGGTGGGCCAACAACTCATGATCGACCACAACAAATGCAGCCAACAGATCTAAAAGCATGAGGATAGCTGAACCACCCTGATCCAGCTGGTGCTGGAGATCATCCATCAGAGCAACCAGAATGATCTCCACCCCATGGCCAGGATGGAAGCCTCACTGATATGGGTCCAGGGCCTAAGTTTCCTCCAAAATGCTAGGAGCTAGTCCGCAGTGGCCCTCTCATCTACCTTATCCAGGAATGCAAGATGCAAAACCATCCTCCCTTGTGGCTCAGGATGGTTTACATCAAAATATGCAGAAGATCTAATTAATGCAGAGAGTGTAGGGGAGAAGTCATCCCTGAAGTCCTGATCTACTTGATTGCACTCATTTTAGAGAGTCTATGCCAGAGGTTGCCAAACTGTGGATCTCCAGATGACTATGGACTACACTTACAATGGATGCAGACAGGGGCTTATGGTAACTGTAGTCCATGGACATCTGGAGAGCCACAGCTTGGACATTCCTGGCATAAGCAATGGCAGACACTGGAAAAGTTTTAGAATAAATATAGGGAGACTGGCTTTCTGTCACTGCCCACTCAGCAGTGTTTTACCCTTTTCATTTACAGTTATGTTAAATCTGCACCCGGAAAATCTAGTGAAAGGCTTACCTTTTGCTGATTCCATATTTTTGGCATTTTACATGATATCGTCAGCATCCAACGTCCCAGCAGCAAACCGGCAGCTACATCATTTTAAAGCGAGCAAGTGAGAGGACAGCAACCAGCAAACACATGCTAAGGAACATTGCGGAGGCAAAGGAGTTGGAGTGTACTCTACTCCCCTATCCTTTCCTCTTCACCTCTTTGATAATTGGGGGAGGGATGGGATTTTTAGCCGTCATGTTAGTAGATTGATGTTTTAATGGGAATTTTAATGGGATTAGTTGTTGTGACCCGCCTCGAGCCTCTCGGGAGAGGCGGGAAATAAATCTAATAATAATAATAATAATAATAATAATAATAATAATAATAATAATAATAATAATAAAAAGTAGCACTATCTCCACCTCCAGAGCCTGCCCTCGCATCTGCCTCCCTCTCCTTTCTCCTGGGGACAGGGTGTTTGTTTGTTTTTAAGCAAACTGCCTGGAGCAACAAATATGTGTTAAATCATCCAGGCAGAGCAAAAAAAAAGAATTTTCCCCACCAGTTAACACACAAAGCATGCTTCTGTACCCCCCCCCAAAAAAAAAATCGGGAACAAGGTTACTTCAAGGTTCATAATTCCAAAATGGGTGGCAGTAAAGTAAGCACTATGCATCTATGATTAGATGCATAGGCATAGCAATAGAGAAGTTTTACTTTTAAAAAATTAGCTGGCATCACGGTCCCATTAAACCAGGGAGAAAGGTGATTGTCTGCCTGGCTTGATTACAGGCAGAGGAGAGTCATGTGTATAACACGTTTCTCTCCTCCGTCATTTCAAACAGGGGTGCGGAGTGCCAAGAAATGCGAGAAGGCAGCAGAGGTGAGCAAGAGAGCCAAGAGGTGAGAAATGGTTAGAGGTGCGATTTTTTATAGTGTTATGCCATTGCGCTGGCATAATGCTGTTTTTTTCGATGTGTGGAATGGCCCTTAGAGTCACCAGGCATGGTTTCTGTGGAGTTCTGTGCTGCATGCAAGAGCATCACCCCTGACATGCTGTTATCTCTTCTAAGTCATGCAAGAATTTGCATCATACAAGGGGGTGACTGTTATACCCTCTTGCCCTTTGGCTGGCCAGTTTCCTTACCTACTGACCAGGCAAGCATTGGGGTGCAATGGTCACAATTATCCGGAGGCCTCCTGGTGTAAGCAAGCAAACAGCAATCCTACTTCAAGTACTTGCTTCTTCAGCTTCCAGTTTAATCCCCCCAGCTTCAGCTGCTGCCCTCAGGAACCCTCAGCAAAACAATACATCCTCCAAGCCTTGATTTGTGTAGGCAGGTCCTAACCCAAACAACTCTTTACATTGTTTCTGAGTGCAAAATCTACAGCCAGTTGGGAGAGGGGAGTCCCTGTTTTATATCTTGTTTTCTGGAGCAAACACCTCAATAACACAAGTAATTATGTTAGAGCATGCAAAAGATCCATTTTTATCAAGTTTCAGTACAAGTGAATGTTACCATTCCTAGTAATCTGACTGTAGCCTCTTGTTTGCCTAGTTAGGACCTGTTATGGATACTATTCATGGCAACTTCAGTTTGATGTGAGAAGCAAAACTGGAACCTTCAGAAGGAACAGCCGTGTGATAAGGTACTGCAGTCTGCAAGCAAAGTACCACATCACTGGCACTCATCGCAAAAGCGTACGGTTGTAAATGAGTTCTCCCTGAAATGGACCCACTAAAATAAGATTCTGAAGACAGGTTATCATTAGTCACTTACACTCACTTAATGTTCTTGGGCTGTCACACACTTAACCATGCAGTCACACGTACCAGGCTCTGGAAAGAATGTTTAATGCCTCAGATGGAGAAAAGGTCATTGTGTGCAGTTCACTCACATGTGATGCCTGATGCTGGCTGTGGGACAAAGTGTCCCCAGATGACCTTGCTGGCACATTGTCTGAAGATTCATTCACAGTTCTTTAGTATGCTTGCAGGTACAGCATCAATAGTACACAACCTGGCAGTGCTTTTGAAATGCCAACATTACAATGGGTACCAATACTACTTGCTAAGAAACAAAGTGTCCTTTAAAAAATGCACAATACAACAGAAAATCTGATGGCAAATCACCCACTTAAACAGTCACCTTCTACCCATGAGCATGGTAAGAACCTCAGACCTATGGGTTATTCTTCTGAAGACTGGAGCCAAGGCAAATGAGAAATTCATCCTCATCAATGTGAAGACTTACAGCCACCACTGACATTGGTCTTATTGAAGCTTCCAGACCTGATGCCTCATTTTGGCTCACCCAGCTTGCTTCTGTGTTTCTTCACTGAAGCTGCATTCTTTGTAGCTGGACCACTTGCTCAGTCTTCACTGCCTTGTATCACACTGCAGAAGAGCTGGGGGGGGGGGGTTGTACTCTGCTTTTCACGGCCTAAAGGAGTCTCAAAGTAGCTTACCTTTCCTCTCCCCACAACAGACACTCTGTGAGGGAGGTGAGGCTGAGAGAGCTCCAAGAGCTGTGACTGGCCCAAGGTTACTCGGCTGCCTGTGGAGGTGTGGGGAATCTCCAGATTAGAGGCCACTGGTCTTAACCCCTATGCCAAGCTGGCTGTCTCTGTACCTTAGGTACTAATTTATGGCCCCTGCAGACTTTCTCAGTAGAGGTCTTGTGAAACCCTGGGGTTTCATTGATTGGGTGGGAACCCTACCCCAACCAAAGTTAAAATTCAGAAATGACCCTAGTATGCCAGGCCTACATATTTGTTTGAAAGGATGGCTTCAGCCCACCAAGTCATTCTTATTTTGGGATTAAAATAGTTAGAACATTCGATTTCTGTTCTTTTTCATCACAAAATCAGCAGATTATACTGGTCTGGATTGTGGTAGATTGATAGCAGCGGCCTCATATAATCTTTGAAGGCCTGTTTGAGCTAGAATTTTGCCCCAAGTGGTTAAAATGCTAATCTTCTTTTGCTACAAAGGAATAGAATGATTTGAGGACAGTTAGCTTAAAGGAGGAAATTGGCAAGGTTGGCTGAGAGAAGTTGGAATTGGAGTAGCTGTTCTGGGAAGTTTTAAAAAACCCTCTAATAATTAAAAAGTCTTTTTGTTTCTGAATTCCTCCTTCTATTCTCATAATACAACAATAAATCAAGCCAGTTTTACTTATTGCAACAACTCTCCAAAGACAGTTTGTGACATATTTATGTATTCTCTCAGCATCAGGTTTTTACAGTGATAATTTTAACCATTTAGGGTATGTGTCTGCACTGCCAGTGAAGATCTTTAGCATGCTTATGTGTTGCTATTCATTTTCAAACCTTAGTTCCTGCCAAGATGAAGTAACTAATGGAATAAGCTGCAAATGTTTGGGAAGGTAGGTGTGCGTGCATTCCAAGTTTCAGTTTTAGAAGTATAGTTCAGACATTGCATTAACATATGGTTTCTTTTTCATTATGGTCAGGCTGTGAAACCAGGAGAGTTTTGTGAATCACAGCCCACTTTGTCAGATAAGATATATGGAGGAAAACTGTTCTGGGAAATCTTATGTGGAAGGTTTGGAGGGAGGAGGGGAGTCAAGGTTTGGTATGAATTACATCATGAGCATAAATGGCAATGTAAAGAGGAAAGGAAGGAGTTGATATAGTAAGGCTAAATGTGAGTCTCATCATAAATCCATAGAATTAGCAGTTACACATACAAGATAGTGATGGAAGTCAGAGGTTCAAAACAGATTAGCTTATAGTTTAAATGGAAACTGAATGATACTGGTACAAGCCTGTTTTATTTTACTATGACAAACTAACAGAAGCTACCCCTTCTTTTGCTTTTTTATTTTATTATTTATCTATCTATCTATCTTTCTATCTATTTATTTATTTATTTGACTTATAGCCCGCCACTCCCAGAAGGCTCCTGGCGGGTCACATACAATAAAATCACATAAAACCTCAATACAGTAAAATCATCCTAAAAAAAAACTGACATACCCCATCTAACCCAACTAATCCAAGTGGCGGCGGCACATCCAACTCAACCCATATCCTGAGGGAGGGAATAGACAAACTTTGCACTTCTCCCTGTAGCTTGGGGAGGGCATCACCAGGATTAAGCAAAGACTGAATCTGCATTTGTAAATCACTTGAAGCCATAGTTATGAGCAGACCCTATCCTGAAACTCTAACCTCTATGCCACACTGGCTTCATAGGGTGGTTGCTATTAAACAGTAGCAAGCAGCCCGGTATAGTTGAGTTATGTAAGTCAAGTGGTACCAAGTCACACAGAAGGTGCTGCCAGGCCTATAGTTGCCAGCCTTCAGGTGGGAAATGTAAATCCTTCAGAATTCCAACTGAACTCCAGCCAATAGAGATCTGTCTCTCTGGAGAAAATGGCTGCTTTGGTGGGTGGATCTATGGTATTGCACAATGCTGGGCCCTGTCCTCTACCCAAACCATGCATTCCTCAGACTTCACCACAAAATCTCTAGGAATTTCCCAACTTGGATCTGGTAACCCTGGCCAGAAATGACCCCAATTATACCTTACTCAAAAACCAAAATAGGCCTGGGAAAGGCACTGCCTCCTTCTCCTGTCTTTTAAACTCACAAACTCCCCACCTGGAAAACTATGGTTGTCTAGCAACAGCCACTGAGAGTGTTGGGTATGTAGACCTGCCAAAGACAGAGCTTGAGGTCAGAGGCAGGAACGTAATCCTGAGGATGCAATTGGCCAGTGCATGGTTGGATCATATCTGCCACATCCAGTCAGTTTAAAGTGAAACTGGTCAACAGCTCATGCTGGTGGGAAGATCCTTTGGTTTATTTGTGTATATAAATTGTGGGTCCTCTGTACCTTAGAGTTGGAATCAATAAAGAGATGACATGAACTCCCAGTATCCTGTTCTCTGAACCCATTAATCTAACAGATAATTCATTTTTTAAAGCTACAGGTAATTCTTTTATCATCTTGGGTTTTTTAAATTCCCCAATTTTTTGCAGGGAAGGATTTATAATTTTTCTGCAAGCCTGGGTCCCTTTTCAGGTTTGTAGAAAGATTTCCCTTGCCCATTCACAGCTCCAGTCACTGGATTTAAGTATCCAAAAATTTGCCTGACTTCATTATTTGACCAGTAGAAAAATTGGTATAAGAAATATCTACATTGGCCTAGAAGCATAGAATCATAGAATAATAGAGTTAGAAGGTACCTCATGGGTCATCTAGTCAAACCCCCTGCACTATGCAGGACATTCACATCCCTATCGCTCATCCACTGTAACCTGACACCCCCTTGAGCCTTTACAGAATCAGCCTGTCCGTCAGATGGCTATCTAGACTCTGTTTTAAAATTTCCAAAGATGGAGAACCCACCACCTCCCGAGGAAGCCTGTTCTACTGAGAAACTGCTCCAACTGTCAGGAACTTCTTCCTAATGTTTAAATGGAATTTCTTTTGGATTAATTTCATCGCATTTGTTCTGGTCCATCCCTCTGGGGCAAGAGAGAGCAACTATGCTCCATCCTCTATATGGTACCCCTTTAAATACTTGATGGTTATCAGATCCCCCCTAAGTCATCTCCTCTCCAGGCTAAACAGACCAAACTCCCCCAACCTTTCTTCATATGTCTGGGGTGCCCAAAACTGAACACAGTACTCCAAGTGAGGCCGAACCCGAGCAGAGTAATTCGGCACCATCATCTCCCATGATCTGGACATAATACTCCGTTTGATACAGCCCAAAATCCCATTTGCCTTTTTAGCCACCGAGTCACACTGCTGACTCATGTTCAATGTATGGTCTACTAAGACTCCTAGATCCTTTTCACACATGCTACTGCCAAGACAAGTCTCCCCCATCTTATATTGGTGTATTTGATTTTTCCTAACTAAATGCAGAACTTTACATTTTTCCCTATTGAACTTCATTTTATTCAGTTTAGTCCACCTCAAACCTAAACCAGAGTAATATATATAAGGGCAGAAGTCTAGGTGAGTTGATTCAAAATGCTTCTGAAAATTTTTAGCTGTGGTATTTGAACCACCCATTGTAGAGTGTTAGAGAAAATTCCTCCCATTCCTTCCTTAACTCTGTTTTTCTATTGTCTCCAGCAAGCTACTTTGTGACCTAATGTTATGGCCTTTCATAACTTCTGGACATGAATGTGTTTGTACAGCACAGAATGTGCCTGAATAATTGCTTTCCAAATTAGTTCATCTAGTATAGTCTAAATATTCATAACTGAAATCACATTTTACACATAAAGAAATATGGCTGTTTTTATCTGTAGTTTTATTGCAGTGTATAGCATTGTCCTCTGAAAGTACTTTAATGTCCAATAAAAAACACCACTTCTTTCTTGATGTATCGTATTCCAAGAAGGGTAAAAAAATGATTGGAGTAATTTTTACGGTCATTTTTTATTGTAAATCTTCATACATTTGCCTGTCACAATTCTTGACTAGTATTTTATAAACCTTTTGTTTGCTTTTATTGTGATTATGTTTATCAATCATTAACATATTTAGAAAAATAAGTCTGGTGAAAATATAACATATGCACAGGCCAGGGTGGGTGGGAAACACAGCTAAAGTACATGTATATACCATAATTCCCATCAGGCTTCTCTCTGTTTCATACACAAGCATGCATACGCAGACACACACAAATGCTCTGTCAGCTCTGGGCAAACTATGTAATTGGTTGCCAAGTACCATGTGATGCAGACAGTTCACATGACTTATCTGTTACTAATGTATTGCTGTGGTTGATGAGGAAACCACAAATAAGATTTTGTGGATAATGAGCCTCCAGGAAGCAAGCTAGGAACTTCTCTAGCTGCCACAGAGTAAGCTGGGCTATACACATCACATGTTGGCTTCTAGTTGGAAAGGGCCTTATAGGCTATTGAGCCCAAATCCTTGCTCAGTGCAGAATACTCAGAGCCCGAATTTCCACAGAGGGAAAACCTTCAGCAAGGTGCAACCCTCAGAAAATGGTTCCATTCCATTTGCTTGCCCTGCCTACCCAGCTAATTGTTACAAGATAAACAATTCCAGCCAAAGAAGCTCTCTTTACCCTTCACATCTTTTTAGAGAGCCAGTTTGGTGTAGTGGTTAGGAGTGTGGACTTCTGATCTGGCATGCCGGGTTCGATTCTGCACTCCCCCACATGCAGCCAGCTGGGTGACCTTGGGCTCGCCATGGCACTGATAAAACTGTTCTGACCGGGCAGTGATATCAGGGCTCTCTCAGCCTCACCCACCCCACAGGGTGTCTGTTGTGGGGAGAGGAATGGGAAGGTGACTGTAAGCCGCTTTGAGCCTCCTTTGGGTAGGGAAAAGCGGCATATAAGAACTAACTCTTCTTCTTCTTCTTCTAGACTCTTGGAGAATGACTAAATATCAACTAAATTAAATAGGCTTTATTTCAGATAGAGCAGATTCTTTCTTAATACTCTTATCCACAATCTGGTTTCACCAGTGGGCCAGCTTTTCAACCACAACTGTATGCTTATTTTTCATACTAAAATTGTACAAGGCTCCCATATAAACAAACAACCCATCCCACTGAATTTGCATTTGAATGTTCTCTGACATAAATTCCTTTCCCTTTCCTTCAAGGAAATGCAGTTAAACTTAATTGTGTAACTTGCATCCATTCCTGAATGCAAGGAGTGGGTGGGTGGGAAGTCCCTTTTTCTTATGTGGTTACCTTGTAATACAGAAACCAGTGACTTATATTCAAGCTCCCGTATGATTCATGCTGTAATATGGGAACACTGAAATTCCAAATAAAGGTTTAGTGCAGAAACAAAATGTTCTCACTTCCCTGTTATTATAAGCAAAATTTACAGGCATTTCAGAAAGTTAATACATAATTTGGTAGAAACCTGCTGATAGATTGTTTTCATTTTCCACCTAACACTTTAGTGCTAAGTTAACAGAGTAAATGACATTATTTATTTATACATACATACAAACTAAGATAGTTGTCAAACACATTATTATTATTATTATTATTATTATTATTATTACACATTTGGTGGAACAGTATCCTGAGGATGGGCTAAGTATGCAAGGCTGTATGTTATTTATTAACTGGAAATTTGAAGACACTTTTGCTTTAAAATCCTATTTCAGAAATTGTCTGACATTATTAAAGAAAATTATTATGTCCAGTGTTACAGACCACCTAGATATTTGATTCAAATCCACAATCAGCAAGTCAAATGTTTAGCTGCCAATCAGACCATTCCCTTTTACTTTCATTCTAAAAATTTACACAGATATGAAAGAGAACAACGTTCAGACATTTCAGCCTTGAAAGGACCTTTCCAGCTCTGATCCTGTTTTCACTGGTATTCCTCTGACACAGAACCATTGTCAAAGGGGAGTGTTACCCTCTGATGTGTAAGGTTTTTTTTTTCATATAAACTTCAAGCATGCTTCAGTTTATGATGCCACTGGCCCTACAAAGACATATCCTCTGGCTTTTCACCATGTTTTGAACGTGAACACAACTTTAATACAAATGGCAAGAGACAGTTATAGAGGAAATTTAAGCAGTATCCTAGACTGAAAAAGATAATCTCATACCTTGCTTACCTAGCCTAACACCTTTTGTGTGCTGCCCCCAGGTGTCTTCAAGCCCCGTGTTTCAGAGCAGAGCAAAGAAAAGTCAAGTGACTGAAGCAGGTAGAGGTCATTCCAACTTGGCCTAGCTCATTCTCACTCTGTCTATGTCCATATTCACAGTTGGTCCGGGTGAGTCCCAAAACAAACAGCACAAGAGCAACTGGTAGGCTGGGATAGGGTATGACTTGCATGCAATAAGGCAAACAGTGATAGAGGCAGAGAGGTAGAATTCTGACCTGCTATCAAGGCAGCTCTGGTGCCTTCACCCTGCAAACACCACCCTTCCTTCCAGGAGAGTGTCAATGGAATGGGATCAACACTGACATTGCTACCACTGCCAGCCTCCTTCTACGAAAGTGAAAATTGCAAGCAAGTATAAGTACCCCAAAGGCAGAAGCTGCAGCAAGAGCTGTTTATGCACTGGGGACGTCACTGCCCCAGCTCCCGTGCAGGAGCACAAATCAGGGGGTGGATGAGGCACATCTGGCCAAATGCTCCCCTGTGTGGTACAGGAAGAGGTGGGGCAACCTGCCACGACTTAAACTCCAGCCTGCAGCCCAGCATGAAACCTCCAGTGCATAAACAGTCAAGAAGATGTATTTAGCCTACTGGCTTTGCTGATGTGGCACAGTGCTGCCATAAGGAGCTTCACTAATTTGTTAAGACCTGATTATGTCCCTGAATGCTGCACATAACTATGCCAAAAGCTATGGAATTGAACAATTCTACCAAAAAAGAAGAGGAGGAGGAAGACAGGGTAGATGATAACAGCTGGTTTCCATTGAAAACCCAGGAGAGCCTTGTCTGTCTTCCTCTGACTGATCAAGTCCTCAGGAATTTTGTCCTTCATTCCCATAACACTATGACCAAAAGACAAAATAAAAACTCATGTACAATCTTGAAGGCAATTATAAGTAGATGTTACAAAGTTGGACAAAGTGATTTATTATGTATATTGGTGTATTTTTATCCCACCATTACTCGAAGAATTTGGTGATCCAAGGAAGTCAGCATGGATTTGTCTCCAACAGGTCCTGCCAGACCAACCTAGTTTCCTTTTTTGACCAAGTAACAGGTATGCTGGATCGGGGAAATTCGGTTGATGTCATTTACTTGGATTTTAGTAAAGCTTTTGACAAAGTTCCCCATGATGTTCTGATGGATAAGTTGAAGGACTGCAATCTGGATTTTTAGATAGTTAGATGGATAGGGAATTGGTTAGAGAACCGCACTCAAAGAGTTGTTGTCAATGGTGTTTCATCAGACTGGAGAGAGGTGAGTAGTGGGGTACCTCAGGGCTCGGTGCTCGGCCCGGTACTTTTTAACATATTTATTAATGATCTAGGTGAGGGGGTGGAGGGACTACTCATCAAGTTTGCAGATGACACCAAATTTGGAGGTCTGGCAAATATTCTGGAAGATAGAGACAGAGTTCAACGAGATCTGAACACAATGGAAAAATGGGCAAATGAGAACAAGATGCAATTTAATAAAGATAAGTGTAAAGTTCTGCATCTGGGTCAGAAAAATGAAAAGCATGCCTACTGGATGGGGGATACGCTTCTAGGTAGCACTGTGTGTGAACGAGACCTTGGGGTACTTGTGGATTGTAAACTAAACATGAGCAGGCAGTGTGATGCAGCGGTAAAAAAGGCAAATGCCATTTTGGGCTGTATCAACAGAGGCATCACATCAAAATCACAAGATGTCATAGTCCCATTGTATACGGCACTGGTCAGACCACACTTGGAGTACTGTGTGCAGTTCTGGAGGCCTCACTTCAAGAAGGACGTAGATAAAATTGAAAGGGTACAGAGGAGAGCGACGAGGATGATCTGGGGCCAAGGGACCAAGCCCTATGAAGATAGGTTGAGGGACTTGGGAATGTTCAGCCTGGAGAAAAGGAGGTTGAGAGGGGACATGATAGCCCTCTTTAAGTATTTGAAAGGTTGTCACTTGGAGGAGGGCAGGATGCTGTTTCTGCTGGCTGCAGAGGAGAGGACACGCAGTAATGGGTTTAAACTTCAAGTACAACGATATAGGCTAGATATCAGGAAAAGGTTTTTCACAGTCAGAGTAGTTCAGCAGTGGAATAGGCTGCCTAAGGAGGTGGTGAACTCCCCCTCACTGGCAGTCTTCAAGCAAAGGTTGGTTACACACTTTTCTTAGATGCTTTAGGATGCTTACGGCTAATCCTGCGTTGAGCAGGGGGTTGGACTAGATGGCCTGTATGGCCCCTTCCAACTCTATGATTCTATGATTCTATGAAGAAGGTGTAGGGAGGTGTACACTGTTTTTGCCACCATTTTAGCTTGACATCAACCCTGAGAGAAGGTTAGGCAAGGTCATCCAGCTTCATGATAAAGTGGGGACCTGAACCTGGCCTCTCAAATTCCTTTCTGACATTCTAGCCACTATACAGTGCTGGCTCTAGTCATGGGTCTCATATGTCCTTCAACATGTTGGGCAAGACCATTTGTATCAATAAAATACTGCAATGAACTAAGTTAGATGACAAACAAAAAGGAAAGGAAACAGTTTGGTGTGGTGGTTAGGAATGCGGACTTCTGATCTGCATGCCGGGTTCGATTCTGCACTCCCGCACATGAAGCCAGCTTTGTGACCTTGGGCTCGCCACGGCACTGATAAAACTGTTCTGACAGAGTAGTAATCTCAGGGCTCTCTCAGCCTCACCCACCTCACAGGGAGCCTCCTTCGGGTAGAGAAAAGCGGCATATAAGAATCAACTGTTCTTCTTCTAAAATATGTTACATAATCTTTAAATAGGACAGGGTCCTATTAAATAAAAGAGTAAGGCCACCTGGGGAGGAGTTAGGGCGGGCCCTGTCCAGGATAAAAACTCAGAGGGCCCAATCAGGAGCCACGAAGCGGCTCCTGATTGGGCCCTCCGAGTGTCCCCAGCCAATGGGGAGGCGTGCAAAGTGCCTTCCTATTGGCCCCTCACCAGGACAGACCAAAATTCCATTCACCCAGCCCAGTCTGGCTGCCAGTCTGCTCCTGACCACCACAGGGAGAGGAGGTCAGTAGGGCTGCCAAGGGGGATGAGAACAGAGGCTTGGACAGGTTGAGCCAGCCCTTTTCGCCCCAAGGCTGTCCTAACTGTCATGTCCAACTGCAAATTGCCTCAGAACCCTGACAGAGCTGGCAGAGTGCTCCCCCTCCCCCCCCCTTTAGGCCTGCTGCGAAGGAACCTCTGACAGGCCCTGACTGAGGGAAGGAAGCCTTTCCAAGAGCAATGCAGGGGAGGCTGAGGGCCTTCCTTTTGAGGGGGGGGACTATCCCCTTCTGCCAGACAGTTGCCTGACAGGGAGGCCACAGAAAAGCCCCTTCTCACTTAAAATACTGCTCTGGCCGGGGGTTAGACACAGCCAAGCCATGTGTCTTTCTTCTTTGCAACTCTCTGCAGGTTTGAGGCCACTGCACAGTGTTATTCTGCAGAGGAAGCTGGCTCTTTTGTCTCCTGTTTCATCTGCACAACAACCCTGTGCAGTAGGCCTCAAGTCTTTCAATTCAACAACAACCTGTGTGGGAGGCCATAAATGTTTCTTCTCTACCACAACCCTGTCCAAAGTAGCCCTTTCTGCCTGGGGAGCTGACCTTTATACTCTGCAGGTGAGCTGTAATTCCAGGAGCTCTCCAGGCCACACCTGTAGGCTGGCTACCCCTGGGTTGGAAATATTCCTGGAGGTTTGGAGGTGGGACTTCAAAATCGTACAATGCCTCAGAGTCCAGCCTTCAAATGAGCCATTTTTGCCTGCAGTTGGTAGGGAGTGGTGCAGGAGTGTCCCTCCTGGCGTATGGGTTATGGCCAGCCCTTATCAGCAACTGTTTGTATTCTGGGGCGCAGACAGGCAGACCAGCATCAGTCCTGTGAGTCTGGAAAGTGCAGGAAGATCTAAATAAATATTTACAGCCTGAAACTAAATAGAGAACAAGTAAATGTCTGGAGACACATCGTAACTGAAATAGTAACTGGCAAATAACCTTGGCCTGGCAAATAAAAAAAACAGTATTAAAAACCTTACTAAGGTCAAGACTGCTGTGCACAGACAGTCTTCCTCTTAGGGTTGCCAGCTTCCCTGTGAGGCTCACTACCCCACCTCCCTCATGGGGAGTCTGCTATGGGGAGAGAAGGGGAAGACGATTGGAAAATGCTTTGAGACACCTGAGGCCTGCTGGGTCACTGCGGCCCATTCCCAGTTCTCTCAGATCTCTCACAACCCTACATACCTCACAGGTTGACTATTGTGGAGAGACAAATGGAAAAGGTGTTTGTAAGCCGCTTTGAGACTCCTTTGGGTAGCAAGCAATAGGGTACAAAAATCCATTCTTCTAAGGAGCAACCATGAAAGAAGCATGTGGGCACATAACATTGTACCAACAGTGAAAATATGGGAGACAGAAGGAACAGGGTGGACACCTGTGTACTGCGACTACCCTATGTGTATTCGGGCAGACGGGCATTTCGGTGAATGTGGCCTAATTCACACAAGAAGGGAAATGACGCAGAACTGGGGGGAATTGGTTGCCATGTAATCTTCTAAGAAGAGTCTCCAGTCTGATTTTCCCTTCACATATCTGAGGACATGGCTAGTTACAAATAATAGAAGAATGTAGATCAGAGCAGATGCAGATCAGAATCAATTTAATCAAAGGTACAGGAAGGGGGAATTAAGAAAAAGCAAATTCTAAGAAAAAACGTTAGCCAAAAGCCACATGAAATAAAAACATAGCCCATTTTATAGTCCTCCAAGTGTATATATGTGCATATGTTTTCAAGTATATATATTTGTTTGTTGATTATATATATTTGTTTATTGATTACTTACCTGAAGCTTACAAGTCACATTCAAAATTTCCAAAATAATGTTCCTTCCCCAAAATTTGAACTCAATACAGAGACAATGCTCCTGACACTACTTTGTGCCTTTAAACACTGTTGCCTTTTCAAGATTGCAGCTTTTTTGATGAAGTGCTGTAATTAGGTACACAGCTCTAAATCCCTGCTTATCACAGTCCATTTGTTTCTATAATTGTGATCCAATGGGAAATTCGGTGTTCAATTGCCCCTGAAACTCATAGTCTTATCCCTTGGTAGCAGCCAAGTAATTCCTGGCCTTTGCTAGTGACATATAACATTTTAAACCTAGATTTCCATATTAACCTTGTAATGCTTTTATACTTTTTCAGAAGAAAGGACCACATGGCATGCAAGGTTAATAAGGTTGGGCAGGGGGGAAGATTCTCTATGTGACTGAGAGCCACATAGAAAGGAAGGTGAAATGTAAATTAACTCTCTGCCGCACACTTCTCTCACTATTAGTCTGAGCACCATCAGAAACATGGGTCACATACCTGCCAAGACTAATTACAAGGTAAAAGTTATATGTGGTGTGGTGCTGGTTGCAAGGTACTTTACAAGTGCTGCCTTTGTTCCTTTCTTACAAATTGCTAATCCAAATATTCAGCTCCTTGAATCTCATAAATAATAATTGTGATTTTTTTTTAAAAAAAACACACACAACTTGGAAATGTCAGCTTTTTTGCTAGTGAACTTTCCTGTGTCAAGGGATATGGGGAAGGACATGTACTCTGTCCTGAGTTCCTTGGAGGAAGGGCAAGACAAAAATGTGATAGACAAGGAATGGAAAAACAGAGAGTCCGATACACCACAAGGTATCCTCTACAGCTTATGAAAGTCCATGGCAAATGCCTATGATGGATGTGCTATTCTATATATACTTTCTCTGGCATTTTCAAATAGTCTAGCTGCAGTGTAAGCCACTGGATCTGGAACCCCACTAAATAGTTTTAGTATAGGATTGCCAGTTTAGACTCTGGCACCTTCACATTTTCCTGACATACAGCTGTTTAGAATCCTAACTTTTCTGGGCATGGAGATAAAGTTGAAGCAAGGGATGGAGTCACTGACAAAATGTCTATGTATGTTATTGAATTGTGACTAGGAAGACACAGGTTCAAAGCCTACCAAACCATTCAGTACATTGGTTGATCCTCAGTTCTCTATTCCCTCTTAGTCTAGCACATTTATTATTATTATTATTATTATTATTATTATTATTATTATTATTATTATCCTTTAATTTATATCCCACCTCCCCCCCCCGGCTCGAGGTGGTTCACATAAAAACAATCCCCTAAAAACAGTAATAAAAACAATAAAACTTAGTACATTAATCACAACAAGGCAAGACAAGAATGGCGGCCAGGTTCATGCAAACTAACCCATTTTCCATAACCCCACTAAAGGAAGAAAGAAAAGGAGGGCTGATGGCACATGCAACCGCCACATTTGTGAGGGGGGGGGCGGATCTCCCTTGCTGCCCGGCCTCAACCAAAAGCCTGGTGGAAGAGCTCCATCTTGCAGGCCCTGTGGAATGTTGAAAGTTCCCGCAGGGCTCGCAGCTCTTCCAGGAGCTCATTCCACCAGGTCGGGGCCAGGACTGAAAAGGCCCTGGACCTGGTCAAGGCCAAGGGAGCTTCCTTGGGGCCGGGAATGACCAATAGGTTAGCCCCCGCAGAGCGCAAGACCCTGCGGGGGGTATAGGGCGATAGGTGGTCCCTCATATACGCTGGGCCTAGACTACAGATGGCCTTGAAGGTCAAAACCAAACCCTTGAACCTGATCTGGAATATAACCGGTAACCAGTGCAGCTTCCTCAGCACTGGCTGGATATGGGTCCTCCAAGGTGTAGCTGTGAGGACCCTAGCAGCCACATTTTGGACCAGTTGCAGTTTCCAAGCCCAATTGTTGTGAGTATAAACAGGAAAGAGGTGGACCAATTGTTGTGAGTATTAACAGGAAAGAGGTGGACCATATAGGCTGTCTTTTAAAAAATTCATTTGCTTACACATGGGTAGCAATCTTTTCCCCAAAGGTATGTTTTAATATAGACTCAAGGTGGTTATGCAAATGACAACAAAAGAAGTTCACAAGGAACTGGATAAATGTTTTAAAGGGTCAGAATAGGGGGAATCAAAGTAGGCAAGCATTTTAAAATAGCAAAAGATATTTGCTTTCAAAGTGTTGCTAATTCTTCCTTTTCAAAAAGATTTCTCATACTGAGAAGGATTTGTGTAACATTTTGCCTGATCTTTCATTATAAATTTACTACCAATCACATGCACACAATGCTGATCTCATGTTATTCATCGCTTTCTGGTTCCCAAAACTGATATGTAATTTAAGCCTGCATGTAACCGATTAACTTAATTCTGTCCCTAGGCATCTTTACAATATGTACATTGCTGGGGCATTGGGCTGTGCTGACAAGGTGGAAGTGCATATGCTTCATCACTTAAGGCACGTATGTCTATGGTGTTATACCTTCAGTTCATATTTGCTGTGCACGCTAGCATAATTATGTCCAGAGCAGGCCTTACGGGGAGAAGTTCAATAGCACCTCCCCCCCCCACCCTCTGCTTTGAAATGCTGAATAAATTTGGAATATGGCTACCGAGAATTCCCAGTGATACATACTTCTCCTCTAAGGTAGCCTTTTGTCACAAAGCTTTGGATACAATCCTATGGACAGTTATTTGGAAATATGTACATTTACCTCAGTGGAATTTCAAAGTAAAAATGAGTTGTTAGGGTACTAAATCCTGCATCTCCCAGCTGTGGATGAAGGATGACTGCTTCATCTGGTGACATACCCAGAAAGCTTTCTACTCTATAGTAGTTCAAGACGAAAAACAAAACAACATGGGTGTGTTGTTACTTAGGAGGAAATTCCAGTGTCCATATCTAGCAACCTGGCTACCACCAAGGAGAGGCAGTTTTGAGTTCTGGAGCAGAATGGGGAAAATAGCATAGAGACATGCAATGACACATACCCTCTGATTTCCAATTTGGCAGAAAGACTATTCCAGAGGTAGAAGATATTCTGAGTGTGTTGTGTCAGGATATATCTCCTTTGACAAAAAGTAGGTACCTCTGCTAACAAACGTGGGATCCATCCCAATGTGAATTTCTCCCTTTCACTGTCCTCTTCTAGTGGGCATACTACAAATTTTGTGGTATAAAGAGGGCTGGTAGGATTTATCACAGAATGTTGGGAACTCCTAAGACTGAGGCAGCTGTTTCCAAACCTGTGTTCCCAGCAGACAAAATAAGGTGATGATGACTCCTGGGCTTTTCTGAGGCACCCTTTACTCCAGGGGGCATCAACCTTTTTTTCATTCTATAAGTATCTTTGAAATTCTGACACAAGGTGGTAGAGTCAATCACGAAATGGCTGCTGCAGGAGGTGGAGCCAATCACAAAGTTTCAGCTAGCCATGAAATGTCAGAGAATGAAGTCTAAGAATAACAAAATCTTTCAGGCAGAAGCTGTGCTTAACAGGGTAACTCTTAAAATCAATGTACTATTCTAAAATATTTTTCTTGCATTAACACAGTTTACCTTCAGTTATGTAGTAAAGATACTTGTACTGTAATGGTAGTTGGTGCCAAAGCAATTAAAAAAAATCTTCTCAGCCAATAAGTTCTCTAATGGCCAACCAGAAGTCTTGCTAGCAAACAAACAAACAAACATCTGGCCAGCCCACTTTTTCTAAACATTGGGTAGCCATTAGGAAAGTGTTGGTTGGCACCATGGTGCACACAGGCACCATGTTGTGGACTGCATCCTACTCTATCAGAGTGGGGGGACTGCCAGGGATGGCTCTTTGCTTTGAGGGAATAACCTATTGTGCACCATGAAATACACTAGCTGATGCCATAGTACTCACTGTACCATGTTAGACTTGATTTATGGAACAGCCTAGGGAGACTAACGTGAAATCAGAGAGCATTTTAGCTAGCATTGTATGCTAGATTACAAACACAAACCTATTTGATTTTATTTCTTCCTTGAGATCTGTCATCATGTCTGCTTACCTTCATACAATGTGACAACATGATTCTATTTCACTAAACAGCTGTTCACAGTAGTGCAAGACCCAACTCAAAATGGTCTACACAAATACCTACAACCTGTGATCATTTTATTGTTTTTCATAAGCAAGAAAAGTTATTTCATTCATCACAATGATGATCATGGCTTTAATTAAGTAAAGCCAAGAAGCAGCAGCAGCTGCCTACATATTGCCTTGGAACAGCTTCCAGAAATTGCTATAAACTCCAGCAGTGAACTTCAGCTGTTTAGTTCTTCCTTATTGTTTCCAACAGTTATGTACAACAAGCACTTCCTCTACTGATACATAACCTCCTTTCCATCTACATTTATAGAGTGCTATGCATAACACTGTCTTCCAAATCTGATGGAGTGTCTAGATACACTATGTGTACTATTTAAGGCTTAATTATATAAGACGCAGGCAATTATTCCTCCCAGAAACTACTGATAATATTAATCTTTTCTTCAAGTCTTTCTTCCAAACCATGCAATGTTCTTCCTGTAAACTGCACAAAGCGTTCTTATTGAACATTTCATTAACCTGACCATTTGCTTTTTTTTTTAGTCTATTTCCTAAGTTCTTCATGTACTTCTAAAGTAGGTAGAGGCTGACTTGAAATTGTGTGTATGCCTGACCTGAATATGAATATATATTTCCAGCTTCTTCCATAGACCAGACTTCTGGACACAAAAAATATCTCTCTCCCTGTCCCTCCATTGTTTGGGTTCATACAGAGTTGGCCAGGCTTCCAGTAATAACAGTAATTAGCATTAGAGTTTTTAACACACTTGATGCATTTTATCTCACTAATCATTGCAAACAGCCTTATAAAGTAGTATACTTTTCCTGTACTGTACACTGGAGGGAAAATAACTAGTAAAGTTACCAACTACATTCATGTCAGAAACAATGGGTTAGATTCAGCAGGAAAGTTGCTTTGACAATTACTTTCCCCAGGCAACTTTCCTTTCCTCTGGGAGATAGGAGAGCCTTACAGTGCAGTGTGAATGAGGTAAAATTGCCTCTTCATTCTTGCTTGCTAGTGGCTTGCATCAAGAGAAGTAGTGGTGTGACATAATTCTCAATTTTTTTCTGGCCGTAGGAGAGCATCTGCAATCTGCTTGAGGTAGGCTAATCCTAATACATAAATGGTCTTATCAGCAAGGCCTTTTCTTTCTGAACCTAGGCAGACCAAAGGAAAGGGGCACAAAATGGCACCTGAAATCTCATGAGGTAAGGAGATCTTATCAGAATTTTGTGATATCCATTAAGTATGTGAAGTGGCTGTCCCCAAACTCTGGTAAGATCTCCTCAGCTTGAGGGAGTTCAGGTGTCTTTTTCTGCATTCTCCCTTTGGATGTCCCAGGCTCAGGAAGAAAAAGTCCTCCAGCTAGCTAGTATTGAAGAAAGAGATAGAAGGCAATTGAGAAGGACTGATTCTAGTTGTGATTCAAAAGATGAAGAATGACATAGACATGAAAAAGAAGGAAGCATTTACGGAAGAATTCAAAGTGATAAAATTGTTTGAAAATGGCCTTGCTCGGAATCTAAAACTTATGACCCACCAGGCTGAGCACAGCTCCCATTAATGTATTGCTAGCTGCTGGCTGGCAAACACCCTCGTTCTTGTATTGTAGGCAAGCAAAAGGGGGACAGTTTTTTGATCCACGGACAGGTGGTCATTAGCAGCTAGCAAGCTGCCCTTTGTTGGGTCACAATCTGAGCAGGACTAGAAACCATCATTTAGCAGCCCTTTATTTGCCCATATTTACTTCACATGAATAAGTCTGAAATATGGGGCAAGGGTAACTCCCAGCAGAACAACAAAGTTACAAGGTCAGCCTGTCTGATCAGTTGAAAAACATGTGGGCAGAAGTCACCACCAGTGATTGGATGTTAGATCTTTTTGTAGATCTGAAGAATCAGCAAAAAGACAAACAACTGGTCAACTATCTGATAACTACCACAGTAACAACAAGAGTTAATTTTTAACTATAGGGAGAAAAGCTATGGCAAATCATTAAAGCCCTTTTCTTCTGACATTAGTGTCTCCTTATTTCATCAATTGCTCACCCATAACTAATCAGCTCTCTTCAAATTATGTCCATAGTTCAGCCTCTAAAATAAAATGACCTATGTTAAATTCTTACTTATGTAGATTTATACTCCACTTTCAAAAGTTTAAAAATGGTCTATTTTTATGTTGAAAAAACATGAGCTTTTCAAAAGGAAAAGGAAAAAAACTTGTATTTGGGGGGAAATTAACACCCCAACTAGGCTTGAACACTTAACATTGTGATTTTTAGGCAAATACCTTACTAAGCTACCTCTGCTATGTTTTAGCTTATAACCCATAAGCCCTTATATACCAAGTTTTACTGCATCTAGATTATCAGAAAGCAAAATAGTTAAACAGGAGCTCTAGGATCATGCAGCTAGAGCACAGATACAGAAATATTCCAGTTATTCTGCAATATTTCAAATGTTTTCAACTAGCAGATTATCATAGTTCCCTTGAGATCTCCAAATTTTGGGAGAATCTTTACCCTGGCATGCTTTAATGCTCTAACTGCAGCCCTACTGGAAGATCATGTCACACTCCCTCAACAGTTTTGCTCATATAGAGAAAGTAGTTTATTGAATATGTTTTGCTGCACTACCGATCTGTATATAAATAAAGCCAGACAGGGATGGAGGGAGAAGTTGAGACTCATCACGTACTTGATTGGCTGTCTGTCCAACAAACAGCCAATCAGGTAGGCTGTCCTAACCCTGATTCGCCATCCAACAAACGACCAATCAGTCACCTCCAGATTAGATTTCTGTAACTCGCTCTACACGGGCCTACCCTTGTCTCTGATCCGGAAACTCCAGCTAATACAAAATGCAGCTGCTAGGGTCCTCACCGGCACACCTTGGAAGGCCCACTTCCAGCCTGTGCTGAGGCAGCTGCACTGGTTACCAATTGCTGTCCAGATCCGGTTCAAGGTTCTGGTTCTAACCTTTAAGGCTTTACGCGGGCTGGGACCCACATACCTAAGGGACTGCCTAGCGCCCTATACAGGGCTCTGCGCTCTGCGAGTGAGAATCTTCTGGTCGTTTCCGGCCCTAGGGAAGCACGCCTAGCCTCGACCAGGGCCAGGGCCTTTTTGGTCCTGGCCCCCACCTGTTGGAATGAGCTCCCGGGAGAGCTGCGGGCCCTGCAAGACGGAGCTCTTCCACCAGGTCTATGGTTGAGTCTGGGGCTGCTATGGTACATCGACTGCTCTCCCCCGGGCTTCTTCTTGAACATCGTTGACCTCCTTCTCCTCCTCCCCCCTTTTTTTAGGAAGGGGGGGTAGGGAAGGGGATCTTATTATTGTGCCGCCATGCTGTGACATTTTTAAGTCTTTTAATGGGAATTTTAATGGGGTTTTAAGACACTGTAACCTGCCACGAGCCATTTGGGAGTGGCGGGAAATAAATCGAAATAATAATAATAGTAGTAGTAGTAGTAGGCTGTCCCACCCTTGGCCACATCCTCCTCCACTGCCAGCCCCCTCCACTCAACTCCCTGCCAGAGGTAAAGCAGCCAGTAAGAGTGAGCTGGGAGGAGTGGGGAGGGCCTGGGACCACAAATGGGACTGGGGACTGGGGACTGGGAAGGAAGTCAAGCCCTGGCCTCTCCAGCACATGGGGGGGGTAGGGATGGCCGTGACCCCCGCCAGTGTGCCCCCCTGCCCCAAAAATGCCCACTGCAGCCTCTCACGGCCTCAGCAGGCCTGTCTGGTGTGAGATGAAGACTTGAATCTTCACTCTTCCATGGAAAGTCTCTGAGTAACCTACAGCCAGTCACATAGTTTCAGCCTAAACTAATTTATGGGGTAATTGTGATGTTAAGATGGAGAGGAGAAGTGAGCTGCTTTGGGTTCCCCATTGTGGATAAAGGTAGGGTATAAAGGTAAAGGTAAAGGTATCCCCTGTGCAAGCACCGAGTCATGTCTGACCCTTGGGGTGACGCCCTCTAGCGTTTTCTTGGCAGACTCAATACGGGGTGGTTTGCCAGTGCCTTCCCCAGTCATTACCATTTACCCCCCAGCAAGCTGGGTACTCATTTTACCGACCTCAGAAGGATGGAAGGCTGAGTCAACCTTGAGCCGGCTGCTGGGATTGAACTCCCAGCCTCATGGGCAAAGCTGTCAGACGGCTGCCTTACCACTCTGCGCCACAAGAGGCTCTTAAGGTAGGGTATAAGTGAAGCAAATAAATAATAAATATATAGCAAAGATGGGATAAGATAAAAGTTAGGTTAGTTGGAGAGAAAGAACCAGAGAAAGATGCGGATATGGAGGTTTCCAGAATTAGGGAAAGAGGGAGTAGTGTGGGTAAAGGGATACTGGGGGAAAATGGGGAGCCACCCCACAAGTTCTTGTTTGTACCTCATTGTACAGATGGGCCTGCCCTGGAATCTCACACTGTACCACTGGGTCACAGTGTCCTCAGAGAGACATGCTGGAGGAAAGGAAGGAGGGATGGCTGTAGATGAGAGGTGGTGAAAAGGAAGCAGGAAAGGGGGATTTCAGAGGCAGTAGTGGGGAAGAGAAAAATGAAATGCCCCTCCACAAGTCCTTTAAGGTGTCCTGTTTGTAAAATACTATTAAATAGCATGATTTTGTTCTGCTTTGTTATACTAGAATTGGATGACATGTGTTTAATCAAAAACACACATGCAACCTGAGAAAAAAAAGAAATACCTATTACGTCAAATGAAATTGTCTTAAGTAGCATTGGTATTCAGAATCCCATCACTTTCTCACTCTCAGAGGAGAGTGAACAAAGCCCTTTCTGCAAAAGCAAAATAGTCATTTAATATACCTCAAATCGCAATGGCAAATAGCTTGGTCAGGCACTGGATTTAAGTCAAAAGAATTAGCTTTGGATCTTTATTTTGTGGGTTCTTTGGAGTGGTGGGAACAAACACATTCCATTCAATTGCATTGTGTGTTTGCAATTATTGTTGATCTGCATATTTTATTCAGAACTCTACTGGCATTTCACATGGGAACCAGGTAATATAATCACAGGAAGGAATAGAGAGTTCAACACTGCCTCTTATAGTTTGCTTCACTGCATATTGATGAATCATAAGAATGTAAGCAAAGCCATGTTGGATTAGGCTGATGGCCCATCCAGTCCAATACTCTGTGTCACACAGTGGTCAAAAGTCAGGCACCATCAGGAGGTTCACCAGCAGGCCATCCCACTGTTGCCTCCAAGCACCAAGAATACAGAGCATCACTACTCTAGCCATAGTGGTAGCTAATAGCCACTGATGGACCTCTGCTCCATATGTTTATCTAATCTCCTAATGAAGCTGTCTATGCCTTTAGCTACCACTACTTCCCATGGCAGTGAACTCCACATGTTAATTACTCTCTGGGTGAAGAAATATTTCCTTTTAGCTGTTCTAAACCTATTGCTAATCAATTTCCTTAAGTGCCCATAAGTTCTTGAGAGAAAGGGAGAAAAGTACTTCTTTCTCTACCCTTACATAATTTTGTAAACCTCTGTCATGTCACTCCTTAATCATCTTTCTCCAAGCTCAACAGCCCTAACCTCTTTGACTTTTCTTCCCAGGGAAGGTGTTCCATCCCCTTCATCATTTTAGTTGTCCAGGGCTTCTGGGGCCTAATCTGTACCAGGTCCAAGAGGGCAGTAGCCTTGTGGTGATGTCATATGGACACAGGGATTAGCTCCGGGTCCATACTGATCCCACCCCAGCCTTTTCTGCCCACACTGAATCGGCCTCAGTGATTAACTGCCAAGATAATTTTCATACTACCTAATTACAAAGCAAACACCCAATACTTTTTTTATCCCATCACGTTCCCAAAGACTGTGTTGTCCAACATTTTATTACACCTAGTCTGTGACAAAATAATCAGAAGTTTATTCCTCCTGGGACACATTCCTCCTGGGACACATTAGAACAACAAAAGCATGATTTAGATCCAACTAACTTTTGAGCTGGTGAAAAAAAGAATGAAGGATCTTCAATAACCACCAAAAATGCTAATGTAGTACTAGATATTGTGGTATCTTCATGGGCAAAAGTTGCAAGCAAAGGATGGGCATGAAATGGCTCATGAACTAAAATTCATGATGAATTTCGGTTTGTTTGTTGTTTGCAAAGTCAAGGTCATGGCTGGTCAACCAGCATAAACTTTCACTGTGGAGGTTTCATGAGCAGATATATTTCCAAAAATGATTGCCTCCTCTCAGTCAGAATATATACAAGATGTCAAAGCAACAACTTGGAAGGCATTGAGAGGAATTATCAAGAAAGGTTCCCTGCAGCTTTGATGTCTCTAGCTTACTCAGGATCCATTCTGAAAACTCCTGAACATGCACCTGTCAAAATGACCACAAGCCGTCATTTTGAAAATGACGCCCTATGAAAATACTTTCTGGGAACTGACAAGCAGGTAGGTGAGATTCAGCTGGAGATCCCTTGTGAGTTGGTGTCTCTAGCACACCAGGGGACCATTCTACCACCTCACAAACTGAAACAATTTGTAAGGTGGCTAAAAGTTAAGGATGCTTTGAGGTTCATGAATGGGACACACTACAACCCTAACCGCATTTTCCAAGTTCGTGCTCATCCCTATTCACATGGGAGTGGGGTTGTGGTAAAGAGGATAACTGAGCAGGAGTGATTAAAAAAGCAGGCTGAATTCAACCCTGTATGATTCCCAATCATGACTAATAGTTAACCAGTGCACTCCCCTCCTTGATTCTAACTTACATAGATTAACCTTAAACTTTCAAGTTACCTTGGGATTACTAGTGCAACCACTTTCATTTATCTTTTACCTAAAGAATTTTCTTCTGCAAATGCACAGCTATATTATCCAAAGGTCAACCAAAGAATGTAGAATTCTATCATCTCAGCTATTTGATGCTGCTGCTAAAATTTGAGAAAAAGCCATGGAGCATCCTGCAGCTTCGCCATGGCGGATTTTCCAGGCTTCTACACCCAGCCATTTCTGGAACAGTTATAGATGCTATAAGAACTGGTAGTTTTTCACTGGACTAAGGAAAAAAGTAAGAGGAAAGAAAGTCAATAGGAAACCAATAGGCCATTTACACATCTCCCACTCATACATTGACCAGGCTTAGACATGCTAACTTCTTGTGATGGTCAGATATCAGCACTATGCAGAGAAGCAACAGAATACACTAGTAGCTGAATATGGTCACTTTATTAAGTTTTGAAGCCAGCCAACAGCCTTGGCAGCTACTTGGCGCTCTGACCTGCTTAATTTTTGTTAATGAATGTCTGAAAAGGGCTGTATCTGAAAAACTGCTAGAACTGGTGGTTTTTTAATGCTAAAATGTGTGTATTTTCTAGCCATTGTTGGTTGTTGGGAGGAAACAATTATATTTGTATTGCTTAAACTAAGGCTGTTTTTTAAGATTTGTAATTTTTGTCATGGCCTATCAGTACATGCTTACATGGTAACATCTCATGGGTTAAGCATGGCTGATGCATTGGGATCTTTAACTGAGGACTTGTCATTGGTTTCAGTAATCATCATGTAAATACATCAAGGAGATCATGAAGGATTTGTCATCCCCTAGTTTTTATAAACTAAGCAGGGTTTATTCTAGTTTGTATTTGGATGGGAAACCACCAAGAAAGGTTAGGGTTGCTATGCAAAAGCAAGAAACATATCTTGGTTTGAAAACCCTGGGGGAGGCCATAAGTTGCCCGTGTCTTGAAGGCAAATATATATTTACAAATCATATATATTTTACTGAAGATATTTTTTTTAAAGTGATGCTTTGTTTCAGTGGGAAAGGCATGGTTCTTGAAGCACCACAGTCTCCACAGAAGGTCATTCATCCAAAGGAGCTTCCCATAATTACCTTCCACTCTTCTTAATACATTATAAATATATATATATAGCGCATGAGTAATGAGAGGCTTAGCAGCAAAGGGAGATGAGCTGGTTTTACTTGCAGAGAGTTTTAACAATGCAGTTCTTATTATAAGTTTCATTATCTTGGATGCATACCCAAATTTAATTTATAACCAATTCCAATAATACTTTATTAAAGGGACTCTGAATCACACTTAATTACAAGGGTCAGAAACAAAGTGTCTGTCTTAGTGGTTTGTCTAGACATAGGGATGATTTACATAGAACATTAGAAAAAGCCTGGAGACTGAGTCAAAAATACATGTGTTTAAGCTCAGACATCATCAGGCAATGTATATTCCATAACACCCTTTTCCAAAAATAGTAACACAGGAAATGAAAAAGAATCCTCTGTTGTGTGTGTATTGTTTTACTTTTCATTTGATGGCTATTATTCTAGTGAGCACTAACGTTTCAACAGCTTTGGTTTGCTACTGACCCCATTAGATGGATCTAGAGTTGCCAATTCCAGGAGATTTTGAGGTGGAGCCTGGAGAGGACAGGGCCTAATGAGGGAAGGGATTTCAACAGGGTATAGTGTCATAAAGTTCACCCTCCAAAGCAGCCATTTTTTCCAAGCTGGTCAGAATATAAGCTGGGCACACCTGGTTTCTTAACTGCAGCAGAATAACTAACCTGAATGAAGTTTTATCGGACTTTTGGATTCTAAGCAACTTCACCAGTACTGGCCATTTTTCTGATGGCACCTTCTTGTCTACAGCTTTACTCCACCTCCCATTATCTCACATCTATCACAGTGTACATTTATTGGCATAAACTAACACAGTGTATTATTATTGTTATTATTATTATTATTAGATTTATTATTATTATTAGATTTATTTCCCACCACTCCCTGTAGGCTCATGGCGGGTCACAAATACCCACTAAAAGACTTTAAAACAATCACAACATGGCGGAAGCTCTCATTATTCCCACCCCTGCTATCAGAGTGGAAGGGAGGATGGGGGGATGATCTAACTTACTAGGTCCGGGGGGGGGGGAATGCTGGCTCTCATTCGCTGACCCTGGCCTCAACCAAAAACCTGGCGAAAGAGCTCCATCTGGTAAAGCTGGTAAATCCCGCAGGGCCCGCAGCTCACCCAGGTGCTCGTTCCATCAGGTAGGGGCCAGGACCAAAAAGGCCCTGGCCCTGGTCGAGGCCAGGTACACTTCTCTAGGGCCAGGAACGACCAGGAGATTCTCCCCCGCCGAGCGTAAAGCCCTGCGGGGGTCAAAAACAGAAACTTGAACCTGATCCGGGTGGCAATTGGCAACCAATGCAGCTGCCTCAGCACAGGCTGGATATGGGCCCTCCAAGGTGTGCCAATGAGGACCCGAGCAGCTGCATTCTGCACTAGCTGGAGTTTCTGGATCAGGGACAAGGGTAGGCTGGCGTAGCACGAGTTACAGAAATCTATTCTGTAGGTGACTGTCGCATGGATCACTGTAGCCAAGTGGTCAGGGGACAGTAGTCGGGCCTGGTAGTCGGGCCTGGCGGGGATAGAAAAATGCCTGGCCCGCTACTCTCTTGACCTGAGCCTCCATGGTCAGGAAACCATCGATGGTCACCCCCAGATTTCTGGCCTGGGGCACGATGGTAAGTTGCGCTCCTGCCAGGGTGGGTAAGTGCACTGCCTGGTCCTGTCCTTTGCCTCCCAGCCACAGGACCTCCGTCTTGGAGAGGTTGAGTTTCAGGCGACTCTGCTCAAACCATTCAGTCACTGCTTCCAAACATCTGGCGAATGGTTCTGGGGGGGAGTCTGGGCGACCATCCATGAGGAGATAGAGCTGGGTGTCATCAGCATACTGGTGGCAACCAAGCCCAAAGCTCCGTACCAGTTGGGCCAGAGGGCGCTTAAAGATGTTGAATAATGTGGGGGAGAGGACTACGCCCTGTGGTACCCCACAAGGGAGTCCATAGGGTCATGAGAACTCTTCCCCCACCGCAACCCTCTGGGTCTGGTTCTGGATAAAGGAGCGTATCCAGCGCAAGGTTGTACTCTGTATCCCTGTGCTGGCGAGGCGGTGGATCAGAAGGTCAAAGGTGTCAAAGGCCGCCGCCAGGTCCAAAAGTACCAGCACAGCTGACCCGCCTCTGTCCAGCTGGCGACGGAGATCATCCAAAAGGGCGACCAAGACTGTCTCCACCCCATGGCCAGGACAGAAGCCCGACTGATATGGATCGAGTGCCGAAGTTTCCTCCAAGAACACCAAGAGCTGGTCAGCCGCAGCCCTCTCCACCACCTTGCCCAGGAACGCCAAATGCGATACTGGGTGGTAGTTGGCAGGGTCCTGTGGGCCCAGCGTTGATTTTTTAAGGAGAGGGCGGACCACTACCTCCTTTAGCCGCTCAGGAAACTCCCCCAAACTTAGGGAGGAGTTGATGATGTCTGTGAGCTGACCTCCTATCCCCTGGCCACCTCCCTTGAGGAGCCAGGAAGGGCAGGGGCCAAGGGGGCAAGTGGTTGCCCTGACCAATCCCAGCAACTTGTCCACTTCAGGAAGAGAGAGCTGCCTGAAGCCATCAAACCTCACTACCAAAGACGGCCAACAGGACTCCAGTTCATTTACTGTATTAATTGTGGCGGGAAGGTCACAACGGAGTGACAAGACTTTATCCGCAAAATGGCTCGCGAATGCCTCGCAGCTGAGTGCCAATTGCCTAGTACTTTGGCGCCCCTCAAGGGCGGTGAGTGATCAAACTACCCTGAATAATTGGGCCAGGCGAGAGCTTGCAGACGCGATTTCCATGGCAAAAAACTCTTGTTTTGGACAAGTGTTGGACAAGACACACTAAAATAAATTTATCCAATACATGGTTCTTGTGTATCTGCAGTTCTACTTAGAACTTCACCATATGCTGACACAAGATAGTCTTCATTCCATGACCTGAAGAATCTGCTTAAAACCTACATTTTTATGCTGGAACATCTGGTGTTTTGAAGAGTTTGAGGGAGCTCATGAGCTTGCAGAATGCTGTGTCACTGGGCTGGTCCTAATAAAGGTATTACATGGAGGTGTGTACATGTTTTTTTACCCTTACCACAGCCTGGATGGTGGGAAAGAGTCCACAAGAGAAATATGGAGTCTTACTCCTCCAAGGTACTTGCTCTGCAGCGGCTCAAAACCAAATACCCATTCTCCTCACTGCAATTTGGTGATGAGGGTTCTTTGGGTGAGGACTACAGTCCTGAAGAACTCCATCTCAACTGGGGGTGTTTCAGGTGAGAATTTGTGTCCCATTGAAATCAGCCTCAGCATCACCCAAAGACAATTACAATCCCAAACACACAGCAAAATAATTTTGACACTTGAGTCTAAACCTGTACACAACAAAGGTGCCCCTACTCTTTTATCCAGTGCTCCAGAATGATAGCCTTGGGACTGTGAGATTCATGTTTCAGACCACATTCTCCCATCACAAATCTTTCTAAGACCAGCATCAAGCAGAGGAGACCGGAAGTAAAGGCTGCTCAAATATTCTACGAGGCTTTTGAGTTTGCAATGCAGGGTGACCCAAGAGCCAGAGCAAGCAGCAAATATAACAGCTCTTTCAAAACAGTTGGTACTCTCGTGCCTGTCATTTTTCTTTCAGAAGCAGCAAGACAGCTGCACTTTGCAGTACAGCAAGCAGGTTCTGGCTGGCTGCCAATAATAGTTTGCAAGCTTCCACTGAAGCATCAAAGTAAGTCTTCCCTTGCAAAAAACAACAACAACAACAAAACCTTTCTTTTGGCCATGGACTTTGCCAGGAGAAAGGTAACCACTACCAAAAGTGAAAGGGCAGATTCCAATTTGCTCTATTGGCTGATGAAACCGCAATTGGCAGCAATTAGACCAATGAAGGAAGATGCATAAAAATGGGGGAGGGGAGAGAAAACCCTCGGAAAGCACTTCTGAACTTAGGATACAATCACCTGCAAGATGCACAAGACCTTAAGAGAAGACAACATAGGACATCACTTCTATAATTAGCAGAACAAAATGGGAATGCAGGGATTACCCTGATCTATATTGTTTGGGCAACAAGTAGGGGTCAGCCACCTCTGAAGAATTTCCCATAGAGGAAGTTCCTCGGGTAGGCAAAGCCAGCATGCCAGTCTAGAACAGCAGCCCACCAGTGGCCTCAGGCAACTTAATCCAAGAAGAGCTTTATCACACAGTTCTGCTGATTGTGTACCATTCCCTCACACATCATCATGCACAGTGAAAGCTAAATGTTCCTGTATAGATCACGGGCACATGGATGGCGAACTACAAGGTCATCAGACAAGAACCATAAGGCTGTTTGTAAACTGCTGCACCAAATTTCTTTGTGAGTGTCTGTCATACTTGGGAGAAGCAGGCTTGGAGGGGAAACATTATTTGTCAGATACATCTGCAGGCATTATGAAGACAGAAAGGAGGTGATAGATAAGGACAACTGGTAGGGGTGATAAGAGACAGGCATTTAAAAGAAAAAAAATTACAAGCATGTGAAATTCCCATGTGTTCTTCAACAATCAATCATACCAGAGTATGAGCATGATAATCCATGCTTTAAGGAGGACCTGGGTGACTGTACCACCTCTGGCAGTGTATCCAGGGTATGGTGGCTGGCACTGTATCCAGGGTAGGGTGCTCTGGGCACCACTCGTCGGTGCAGGAGAACTGCTTCTTCCTACACACTGTGTAGGTACAGTGCCCGGTGAGAAGGGCTGTGAGAGGATCCCTTCCTTGCAGGAGCTTGAAAGGTAAGTCCCCCTGGCACCCACACACCCAGGGAAAACGTTTTCAGTGGGCATCTCATTAAAAGGCAGTGGGGGAGACTGGAATCATAGAATCATAGAGTTGGAAGGGACCTCATGGGTCATCTAGTCCAAACCCCTGCACTATGCAGGATACTCACATCCCAATAGCTCATCTACTGTAACCTGCCACCCCTTTGCCTTCACAGAATCAGCCTCTCAGTCAGATGGCTATCTAGCCTCTGTTTAAAAATTTCCAAAGATGGAGAACCCACCACCTCCCGAGGAAGCCTGTTCCACTGAGAAACCGCTCTAACTGTCAGGAACTTCTTCCGGAACATTGGAGCCTCTGAGATTCAGAGGGGATATATTCAAAGACTTGTCCCGGGGGGGGGGGGGAAGGATATGTGTTTTACTTCACCCTACCCCAAATGAGATGCCCCAGCCCGGCCCTCGCTTCTCCTCTCCCTGCCTGGGCTGGCCCCCTCACTTGCTGACTGCTCAAGCAGCATAACTAACCTTTTCCTTCCCCCTACAGGGTGGACATGAGGCATAGCCTGGTGCCTTCAAGCAAGGTAGGCTGGACTGCCAGCAGTGGTGGGGCCACTTTGCTGTCCCTGGCTAAGCAATCCCATCTGCCGGGAGCGCAGTGGTCTGAGGAGGTGCTCTCCAGGCCATTGATGCCCTACAGGCTGGCTGTCCCTTCCCTCCCTTTCCTATGAGGTCACCCCAATTGTTGGCTGTCTGCTTGTGGGAGACCCACACAGACATCTTAGTAGGAGCAGCTCTCCTGCCCTGCCATGTGCTCAGTAGTCAACAGGACAGAGGGCCACAGCACATGGAGGAGGCCAGAGCCCTGACTCCTGAACTTCAGAATTTGCTTGGGCATGCTCCCTCCCCTGCATCACCAAGCCCCACCTGCCCCTGATGCCAAATAGGCTAGGTGCACTACTGACCAGCTCATCTATTAAACTCGGGTTCTAAGTCAGGAGTGAGATGGAAATCCTATCTATAGAGTTTGAGGCAAGTTCCAATCCTCTACTTCATTACTTTCCAGGCTTTTCTCACAACCTAGTTACAAACATTAGAAGAATGTCTGGAGGAAGGAAGGAAGGAGAGAGAGAGAGAAAGAAAGAGAGAAAGAGAGAAAGAAAGAAAGAGAGAGAGAGAGAGAGAGAGAGAGAGAGAGAGAGAGAGAGAGAGAGAGAGAGAGAAAGAAAGAAAGAAAGAAAGAAAGAAAGAAAGAAAGAAAGAAAGAAAGAAAGTCCTCTTTCCTTACTATCCAAATTGTACTGCTTAAAAGATGCCTGGCTTTGCATCAGTTGCATATAAATTGTTTAAACATGGTTGAAATCTATCATTCAGAGTATAAATCATGTCAGATGTCATTTAAAGTGGGGAGAAATACCAAAAGAATGCAGATAGAGAGGAAGACAGTTGAATGGGTATGACACAGAATAGTGGAATGACTGAAGGTGCTCCGAAAGGTCAATTTGGCCAAAAAAAAACCAGCAGCTCATACATTGTCTATACATGTGTGCATAGGTCTAAGCTCTTTGTGACCTAAAGTTTAAACTTTTCTTCAACATAAAATCAATGTTCTTAAACCATATGGGTCTTATAGGGAAATAACAAAAAGTCACAGCAGAAATTCCTATAGGTGTGGTACAAGTGGAAACAGCCACATGACTGATCTATAAAGGTATCAAAAACCAGCCAGGTAGTTTTCTGGACTATGTTGCAGGCTGCCAACAGGTCACAAAGAATCCAGGCCAAACATGTTCCAGCATAAATGAATAAGCGAATGCATGAACGAATGAGTAAATCATTACACAAGCTCCAAGGGGCAGTCTCAGACCCATAATCTACCTTGAAGCAAGATGGAAATTCTTAGATAACTAGCCATCCACAGGATTTCTAAAAAGCCACACAGAAATGTCCACTATAAAAACTTGGTGGGAAACACAGACATTACAAGTAGATTCGCTGTATCAACCAGTGATTATTTCTATGTTATTCAATGAGTCTTCACAGAGGATATGTATGAAATATGCTTTTGATCTGAGAACTGACCCAGAATTTTGATCTGAGAACTGACTCAGAATCTGACCAGGATAGCTCAGGATAGTGCTGGATAGCTCAGGAAATCCTACCTGGGTAGCTCAGGATAACTCATTCTCATCAGATTTCAGAAGCTAATTAATGTAGGCCCTGGTTAGTGCTTAGATAAGAGGCCAACAAAGAAGTCCAGGGTTGCTGTGCAGAGACAGGCAATGGCAAACCATCTCAGTTCACTTCCTGCTGGGAAAATCACCATAAGTCATCTGATTAGACAGCACTTGCTACCATTACTCTTTCTGTCTAATAAAGACCCACTCAGAATAAAGAGTTGGGTCCTCCACAGTCTTCCTCTTTCCTCACCAAGATCCATGAAGTGATGTTTGATGCTCAAAAGCTTATATCCCAGAAATTTTCAGTGATATTGATATTGATTTTAGACTCAATTATTAAGGTGTTATTGGACCAAAACTCAAGAACCTTGAAAAAATGATGGTGTGGGACAAGGGACACATGGACAAAATGCCATCTAGTCCTTGTGAGAGGCTGCAATAAGGCAGGAAAGCTTAATGGAAATTATTCCATTTTCCCTCTAGTGTAAGAAACATGATGGAGCATTCACACATGGGGGAGATTCCACCCACACATCATGGTACTTTGTTGATGAGACTAGCATTGAGTTTTCAGGGACAATCACCTGACTAACATTCTGCAGTACCGTTTTTACATTGACTTTCAGGAGGACATTTTTGGATTGGAATAAGACATGACACATTGATATTGGGAATAAATAAGGCCACACCTTTATTACCTCCCCATGGTAGGATTGGCACAGAATGGGAGAGGCAGGCTGACCTAGCTGTCAGCACAATGCACCGACACCACAAGGAGTCCAGAGGCACCCTGGGGATCCGCACTATTCCCCACTGGGAAAGCAGATCCCTTGCTGCTGGAGTCCGCCACTAAGTGAAGTGACCTGTGTGGGGCAGCCATATGCTGCCAACCTCACTTGGTTTCCTCCAGGCTGCTGGGCCAATGAGCCCCTGACCTCCCAGCTGGGTCAGCCACACTCATCTTCATGCCACCTCTTAGGAGGCCAAAAACCCAAACCCCAGGGAGTCTGATCATACTCCGGACTCCTTGCCAACAAGCTCAGGCAGCTGTAACAAAATGTTAACCAATGAAACTTACAACTCAAACTCTGCATAAGGCTGCATCTGTATAACAAAGGGTGCATGGGTGGGAGGGAAGCTGCACCTGCAGCATCCAAAGAGAAGATGCTGGGACCCATGCACATGGTGCATTTTAAGGTGCTGCAGATCCTGCCTTGCCCCGTGATGCCACATGAGCTGCGAGCTCGCAGCTCCCATCACGAAGTGGCCACTGGGGCAGTTAGGTCTGCTTCCAGCCTCCACAGCGTCAACTGGCAGCCTCAGGTAAGTCTCAGCCACACATTATTAGTTGTGCAGCAATTTTAAAAACGGGATGCTGTACAAGATGCATCCTGAAATATAACCCATCTATAACACATCTGGGGGGAGCTATAAAATAAGACTGCTGGAATTAAACCCCCTACCAACTGTCACAGGCCAGCTGAAAAAGATGCTTAAGGAAACCAAGAGAACCAACAGACTGTGGATGAATGTGCAGATTTTTTTTTTAAAAAGGAGCTAAGGGATGGGTACATTAAAAATGAAATAACAGAAACCTAAGTGAAATGGAAAGAGTAACCAATGCCAAGAAATCAAAAATGGGGAAATAATTTCCATATAGGAAAAAAATAAGATGGAAGAATTAAAGATAGAAACTAACAGTATAGAGATACAAATAAAAGCCCATTACTGAGATCTGAATATCTAAATAGACAAAATGAAAGAATACAGTACATATGGGCAGAATTGACATGGGTGGTAGTTCCTTTGTTCATTAATAACTTTGTTCATATGCTTTGGTTGTATATCATCATTACAAAGGGGAATGTAAATGGCTTGTAAAACAAGGCCCCGTTTCTCATGCTGTCTGCAATGTGGCAGGATGGAGCACTTTTGTAAAGAATGTCATTATGCAAAACATCATGACAGTATGGAAAGTCTGATCTAGAAATGTGTTGTACTTTTCATGGCTCTAGAACTGATGAGAATTACCAGGAATGGCATGGCAACCATTGGGAATCCTGAGATGGGGAGGGGAGGGACATGGAGCGGCTGGCAGCAACAGTGTGACATCACTGCAGTGACATCATGTCTGTCTAGGAATCACTGGAAACCCTATGATAACACCATAGTTTCTGGTAATTGTAAGAGCAGACTGATGTCACTTCTGGCAAAACAGAGCTCTTCCGCCAGGTCTATGGTTGAGGCCAGGTTAGTGCAGGAAGAGCAATTGGGGTTCCCCTGTTGCCAACAACAGACACCATCTGATTTGTCTTTCCCCTCTCCTCCCTCTAGTCGATGAATGGGGGGGGGGGTTGAGGGTTCCACCATCTTTACTTGCTGTTGATTGTTGCTGTTAGTGTCCTTTAAATGGGATTTTAATTAGTTTTAATGGGGTTTTTAGTGGGACATATGTAAACCGCCACAAGCCTTTGGGAGTGGCGGTAAATAAATAAACAAGCAAACAAACAAACAAATAAATGTGTCTTGATCCAGTGATACTCACTTCGTGTCTCGTGAGCCACCAGTGATCTTTGACAAGCCACCTCTGGCTCTTCAGAACACTTCTCCCTTGCAGGTTCTGCCCCATGTTTCAGGAAAGGACAAGGCTCGTGCCTGGTGAGGCTTGTGGCTACGAGGCAGTTTCTACCTTGAAACAGCTGAGGGTGGGACCTGTTTTAAAACAGAAATGGCAAGGGATGCTAAATTCTACATGCACACACACTTAATCAGACCCTGAGCCAGGTTAATTTTTTCAGCAGTTTTTGTCTTACCTATGCTTAACTTAATTTACTTCCTCATAAAGAAGCCCAGGAGCCTCTCACACATTGACACAAAATGCAATATATAAATAAATAGCCATGGGCATGGAGTAGGCTTGCTAGGCCTTCTTCTAAAGCACAGAGCAGCAACAGGAGAGAATAAAACAGCAGTGCCACCAACATTGCTACAAGTAGGGATGCCAATCCCCAGATGGGAGTTGGGGATCTCCTGGAATTATAGTTCATTTCCAGACTCAAGAGATCAGTTCCCCTGGAGCAAGCGGATGCTTTGGAGGGCAGATTTCATAGCATTATCCAACACTGAGGTCTCTCCCCCACCCCAAATCACACCTCCTCCGAAGAAATGGGGTTGCCAAGGGGAAGTGGGCTAGCAGCATGGAGGGGGCATTGTTGGAAGCTCCCCGAAGTGCTGACATTACAGACAAATGACAGTATGTCGAGGCAACACTTTTGTTTTGGGGCAAAACTCAGAGTAGGTGCCATGCCTCACACCCACTTCCCCCCACTCCAAACACACAGAGCTGGGGTTTGCAGCTCTGCCACAGACACTGCCCACTGCCATTATGCACATCTTCTCCCCCTCACACATCAGAACATTGTGGAATCATAGCTGGATGCACAGGTTTTGGGTTGAGAGGAGCCAGGACGTGTGATGACAGCGGACAGCATATGCAACAGAGCAGCAAACACCAGCCCTGCAAGTTTCAGTTGGGGGCAGCAGGTGGTGTGCATCTATGGCAGAGCAGCAAACACCAGCTCCATGAGTTTCAGGGGGAGTGGGCACACACAGTGGTAGCAGGTAACATCTGCAGTGAAGCCACAGATCCCCTGTACGTTTGGGGGAGAGGATTGGGAAGATTCCCCTCTTCATTAAACCCCTAAAATGTGCCAAAGCAAAGGTTTCCCCAGCCCCAGCAGGGGTCTGGCATCCCTACCCAGAAATAAAGTGGCACCTGCACATCATTTCCCTGTTCTCAGCCCCTGTAGCAACTTGCTAGGTTTGACCTTATAACCCTATATGTAGGTAACTGAGTCAGGTGATATAATCCAACCCTCAGTCAAACCTAAGCTACACAAAATGAAAATGAAAAAATCATCATAAATGTTGTATTGCTAACTACCAACCCAATTGTAATATAGTGCAAGAGGATATAAATAGATGAATACAAAGCAAAAATGTGCCACGGCTTCATAGGACTAAAGCTCAGAAGCAATGCCTACTGACAAGAAGTGAGGAACATTATCAGTTGCATCTGCTGAAATGCAAATGCAGACTGCTAATCAGAATGACAAAATTATTCAATATCTTCATGCACCCTCTATAACAGCTGTTCTTGGGTATGGCTGTAGGCCAACCACACCCAGCTCTATCTGTTGATGAGCGTCTGGTTGAATATACCACCCAAATCCTTGGCCAGGTGCTTGGGAGCCATGATGGAATGGTTCCAGCAAAGCCACCTGAAGCTTAACCCCATAAAACAGAGGTCCTGTGGCTGGGGAGGAAGGGAACAGAAGAGGCAGTGTGCCTCCCCTGTCTTGATAGTGTGCAACTGAACATTTCATATATGATCAGGAATTTGGGATTGATCTTCGAGGCCTCCCTCACAACAGAGACACAGGTCACAAAGGAAGCTCAGCAGGCATTTTCCCATCTACACCAAGTGAAATTACTAGCACCCTATCTGGCCCTGAAGTACCTAACCACAGTGACCCATGTGACTGGCACCTCTAGGCCAGATTATTGTAATTTGCTGTAGATGGGCCTTCATTTGGCCTGGATCCAGAAGTTTCAGCTGCTGTAGCATACAATACTTTGGGTTCTCACGAGGACCCCCTGGAAGGTTCATATTCAACCTGCCCTCCAGCTACTTTGAGTTTTGGGACTCAAGGTGCTAGTGTTAATCTTTAAGGCTGTACGGGGTCTGGGCCCTACATACCTGAAGGATTGCCTCTCCAAGTATGTACCCTGAAGATCATTGTGCTTAGCCAGTTCCAACTTGTTGGTGGTCCCTGGCCCCAAAGAGGTATGATTAGCCTCAAACACAGCGAGATCCTTTTGAGTCCTGGCACCAGACTGGTGGAATTAGCTGCCAGAAGAGATCCGGGTCCTATTGGAACTAACAAATTTCCAAAAGACCTGCAAAATGGTGCTCTTCCTTCAGGCATATAGTCGAGGCCAAAATAATCAACAGTGATATCAAGGTGAGCCTTCTTCCTCCCCTCTTTTCCCTTACCACAGGAAAACAGAATTTGGATAAGACCCTACCAATTAACTTGCTGGATCACTTTACATTGTTTTATCTGTCTTAACTATATATGTATGGATTTTTTTACGCTGTTAGCCACCCCATCTGCTAGCAGAGAGGGGCAGCCTACAAATCATATTCAATTAATGAACATATATTAATAAGGGCAATGGACTGGGGTATCTGGAGTACTTCCAACTTGGTAACCATTTCTTCCATATTTTTAGTGAATATATGTGGCCTAACACTTAAGCAATTTCATATTAACTTTTTGGTCGTACGAAAGAACTTTTGGTGCACTATGACATCATTCAAAGGATAATGGTTGAGCATTTGATCATCAACAATTTGATTGTATCATTGTTTTTCCTCATCAGCAGTAATGCTTTCAGCTGGCTACATGTCTAGATCTGTCTACTCAGGGTAGACAGTACACATTAATGGTCTGATTAAGTATTAGGAAGCCTCATATACAAGTCCATGTGTCAACCTTGATAGCCGTTTTTGCTTTTCTTGTCTCCTCCACCACCACCATCCTGAGCTGCTCTTCTACTGTTTCCACGTTGGTTTTTATTCTGAACACAGCCCTGCATTGTTTCTCATCTGAATACACTACTGCAGATGCTGCCACACCCCTTAAACCATGTAATGTCAAAAGAATGATAGGTCTCCATACAACACAGAAATTGGTGAAAGGTGTCCATTAAAATGCTACCCTGGCTTCTGAGACACCATTTCACTGAATTCAGGACCAGGAATCCCGCACTTAGACTGAGTGAATACAGTTATATAAATGTGATCTTTCTGGACGAAGTAAATATTTTCAACTGTGACTCCATGGGGGGGGGGGACAGAGCCACAGTTTGGGGAGAGCCTCCAAATGAGACGTTTTGATCTGCCAAGAGGACAACAGATAAAATGATCATAGATTTGGAGAAAAATCTCTCTCTGGTGTTCAGGTCACCCTCCCATCTAGTGGCTAACAGGATGAACTGCCAACCATAACAGACGTTTTATTGAGAAGCCAAATCTGAACTCTAGTAACCTTGTGGGATGGCAGATCCCTGGGTTTCTTTCAAAATGGCTTTAAGAACTCCTGGTGTATTTACTACAAATGCAGCTCCAGTGTTGAGAGAGAGAGAGAGAGAGCAAGCGAGCAGTCCCCACTGATACTAATTTCTTATAAATTTAAAAATGAGAACTTATATTTGCATGATACTTCATACTGCTTTCCTCTGGATTTTCTACTCTACAAACACAATAAAATCTAACTGTGGAAAAGGTCAACCTGTTCCTAAGAATTTATCATCTAACAACATCAAGTGATACTCTCCTGATCATAAGATTAAAACTGAGTCACAGGATGTATGCCCTCCGGACGTTTCTTAAGCTATTCTAGAGCTGAGCGGATTAGACTGGCACCCTGTGCTTCACTTAGAGAGTACAAAGCCCAAGAGGTCAGTGATGTTTCAGGGAAGTTAACTGAAAATCAACCAAATGAGACAACTCAGTTCCGGAAAACTTACTCTAGCTCTAACTGTGATTGTGCAAACGCAGCAGCAGAAGTAATACTTACATGACTTATACAGGTGACTACCTTTTGACTTGAGTTAACTTGTATTGTCAGCCAGAAAATATTGTAACTTCTTAGGAAAATGTTATGCTAGGAGAGGAAATGGGACAGTATCACGTAAGTAGCCAATTACCAATGTATACTTTACTTCGAATGGTATTAAAGCCTGTAAGGGAATGTGTCCAACAATACTGTTTCTCATAATTATATTGAGCAGTTTTGCTATCGTAACAAAGATATAAACTTTGGAGGTGTATTCATAGGGCCACTCTGCACCCGATTAAAGAAGTGAGAGTCTTACCCTTTGCAAATGCCATATTTTTTGGCATTTTGTAAACATCCAGCATTACATCTGCAAACCTGTTAATGCATCCTCCATTTTCGGTATAATTTTGCTTTGGGATGCTTTGAGCTGATCCTGCATTGAACAGGGGGTTGGACTAGATGGCCTGTATAGCCCCTTCTAACTCTATGATTCTATGATTTTAAAGCACTATCAGAAGAATCCACAAAACTGGCTTACCCCTGCCATGTAGCGCTAGCAGGATGAAAGCAGCCAGCAAGACACTTGCACAAGATACGTGTGTTACCAAAGTGGCTGAAGTTGTGAGATTTCCAGCTCCCGTGCCTGCCCTCGAGCCCACCTCCCTCTCTCTTGACCCGCAATGGGGCTTGCCTTTAAAAAAAGAAAGAAAACCAGCCAGGAGCTACGAATAAACAAACAATTGCCCAGGCAGATCACAAAATAAACTTTTCCCCACCAGTTTGCCCATGAAGCATTCCTCTTCCCCACCATAAATAAATAAATAACACCCATCCTTTTTTTTTTAAAAGCTTCAAGGCTCCAGGTTGCAAGAGGGCTAGCAGTAAAAGGAGCCCTATAGATGCATATGTGTTTAAGTGCAGAAGTCTTTTTTTTAATTAGCTCACAGTCCTTTTAAAAGAGGGAGAAAGGTGATTGGCTGCCTGTATTGATTGATAGAGGGAGCATGAATAGCACATTCCCCTCTTCTGCCATTTCAAGCAGCTGTGCAAAATGCCAGGAGGCATGAAACAGCAGCAGAGGAGCCAGCAGGTGAGGAATTCCGGGAGGTGCATTTTTTTTTTAGCATTATGCCATGGCACTGGCCTAACACTGCTTTTTTCTGTGTGGAATGGCCCACAAACAATAAGATGTTAAAGTGTTTGATCTTACAGACAAAGTTTCAAAGACTGTGATGATGGCAGTAATATAAGCAAGAGCTAGGGCCATTCCACACCAGGATCTATGTAGCAAATTGGTTGCGGAACGAAAAAACGCCATTTTAAATAGTGGAATTCGTTGTTATGCATACCTGCCTTTGTAGTGGAATCCAGTTGCGTTTCTATCGTTTCCCACAGATTTCCGGTTTCGGCAAAAATCGCTAGCCAGGAAGCGATATTGCCAAGCTTTGTCCCGCCCCTGGCCGTCAACCAAACGAGCAGCCAATGGGTGGCTGTTATCATGCTACCAAAAAGCCCCTTTCCCTTTAAGGAAGGTTTAACACACACACACACACACACACACACACACACGTTGCAACGAATCTGCATTGATTCGTTGCAATGGAGAGACCCATCTAGGTAGCAGGTGGTGTTTGAGCTGCCGTTTCATCATTGCCACGCTCCCCCTGAGTGAAATAAAATACCCCCCACTACACGGGCGCAATTTTCGGCCGAAAATAGAGTGAAAAATAAAGGGAAAATAAACCAGCAAACGGGGCTGTGTGTTGCTTGGTGCTTGGTTACTTTAAACAGCTCTGAGGAGGGACTGCAGCTGGGGAAGCCTTGCTGGGTAAACGAAGGCTCGCCGGTGCATTGATCTCTGCTCTCTCCGAGAAAAAAAAAACAGCGATCGCTTCGTCGGAAGATCAGAGGAGTGAGCCAGGGGGAGGGACTTTGCAGAAACCGCAACAATGGTAACGCACAGAACTTTCCTGCTAGTGTTGCAGATTGGTTGCAAGAGTGTAGCGCTTTCCGGAGGGTGAATCCACTTTTTGGGATTTCCCTGAAAGCGCTACAATGAAGCGCTTTTTGCGGATCAGTTTCAGGAGTGTTGCAGATTGTCAACGACGTTGTGCATAACAGCAAATCAGTAGCGATTTCAATTTGCAACCATTGTGAATGAGTGCGGAATGGCCCCTAGGGTTACAAACCTCCAGGTGGGGTCTAGAGATCTCCTGGAATTTCAGCTGATCTCGGGTGACAGAGATGAGCATTCTTGGAGAAAATGGCTGCTCAAGGGCGGACATTATACACTGTAGTGAGCCTTCTCCTCCTGAAACCACACCCTCTCCAGAATCCACCTCCGACATCTCCAGGAATGTTCAGACCTGGAGTTTGCAACCCTAACAAAAATACCCCAAAGATGCAATTGGCTGATGTTTTTTTACATTTAAAAAAAACACACCTCCCCTCATTCTCTTAACATTACTGCTATTCCTTTGGAAATGTTCCATTTACACTAAAAAAATGAAAATTTTAGAGGGATAAAACATATGAAGCACCGTACAAAATGAAAAATAGGTTGGCAGCCAACCTTACATAGGAACATGGGACAAAAACATGGCTAACCCAGCATTCAACTTGATAGAATGCATGTCTCTCACAAGCTGGGAAGAAGCAGGCAAAGAATGAGGTGCAACTTCCTTTTTATTTTTTTTGATCTGTATGCCACGGAGGTCTTGAACAGCTAGTAAAGTTCTAGATTATCAAAACAGTTACTATTCCATTGGCTTTAGGACTATTCTCCTTATCAGGCACTGTGAGAGAGACTGGCTAGAGAGGACACTCACTTACCAAAGGTCAGGAAGTGCTCCTTGCAAGGTAAGCCCTAAGGTATGGCTGGAAGCAAAATGGTACTTTGCTCAGCAAAGGCAAGACAAATGCAGGTGGGGCTGGAGAAGGCTAATGACCCTGGAGACCAGCCACTGGCAGCTACTGGTAATAGGTGGGGGCACCAGGTAAGCCAAGCCAGGGTACTTGTTCAGGCAAGGCTTAAAAGCCTCAGGGAGCAGCTTGCTGGGGTGAATGGCAGATGGAGTAACTGAACCACAAAGAGTGTTGACAATTACTGCCTTGTACTGTATAACAGAAGGACTGAATAAACAACTGCATGTGATTGGGGGAATGGGGCCAATGGACTTCAGACCTTTACCCAACTGGCTACAGTGCTACAGGTCACCTGGGAGATACCCAGGCCTGCCGCAAGAACCAAGCAAGCTGTGATGGTGGTAGGTGTCTGTGGGCAACCTCAATTCATCACAATCACTTAGAAAGCAGAGGGGGGCTGATTAGGAGAAAATGTGCTATTTAGACCGTTTATGCACTGGGAACTTCACTGCCCCAGCTCTCGTACAGGAACACAAATCGGGGGTGGATGAGGTGTACCAGGCCAAATGCTCCCCCGTGTGGGTACAGGAAGAGGTGGAGCAACCTGCCATGACTAAAAATCCAGCCTGCACTCCAGCATGAAACCTCCAGTGCATAAACGGTCTTAGTGAGGGGTGAACAGGCTCAAATTAGAAAAATATAAGTTTAGAAAATTACAAGCAGCACTGGAGAACTCTGTCCATTAAAAGTATCACAGCCCCATTTTGAAAGGATTTCTAAAGACATTTTTAATCAAGTTGCCTCTTCCTAGCTACCAGGAAGTCCCTTTGTACTTAAGACAAGCATTGTGACCCACATGAATTTGTTCCTGAAGTACAGAAAAGAAGAGCTAGGGTTTTTTTGTACCCCACTTTTTATTACTCTCAGGAGTCTCAAAGTGGCTTACAATCACCTACCCTTCCTCTACCCCCAACAGATACCCTGTGAGTTAGGTGAGGCTGAGAGAGCTCTGGGAACTGTGACTAACCCGAGCTGCATGTGGATGAGTGGGAAGTCAAACCCAGTTCTCCAGATTAGAGGCTGCCACTTTTAACCACTACCCCCAAGCTTGCAATACAGATTTCAGCAGGATCTATAGGAGTGTGAATTCTTCTCCATCATTTACTTCTCAGCAGCAAGTGCTTTTCAGTGAGGTGAATTCTTTTACTCTGTGGAAGCATCTGTGGTATGGCAGACTCAGATTTCAACATGATGATATGTTGTTGTTGCTTCTACTTTGACCCCACCTTTATCATCAGCTATTAAGCATCATATCTCTACATGAGACTTGACATACTTTCAAAAATAAAAACATGTTCTCACCCCATGTAACATAAATACTTGGGCTGTCTATGTGCTTGAAAAATAAAGTAGACTTACTTTTTTCCCCTTTCCTCAGCCTACCAAGTAGCTGTACATATTGAAATCCAGTTTCTTCTGGCATCACTACCTATGGTAGGTCCACTAGTTTATTATCACCATGCAGTTGGGTAACACCAGTGTCAAATGTGATGGTACTCTGGGACGAGTAAAGCTTTTGCTTTTGTGACTTTGCCTGTCGCAAGAAGGAAGGGAGTAATGTCAACTGAAAAATGTTTTCAATTAAAACAAGAACACTGTGAGTCTAAACATGGCCTATGGTTTCTTTTGTAAGATTTAGAATGCGGAACAATGTTCAGTAGTTCGAGTGATTCACAGGGGGCTCTTTATCAGAGAGGAATGTGATTTAGCTGAAATATACTGAATATTGGTTTTTTTAAAAAAATAGTACACATGAGCGGCTGTTTTCATGATTCCTTCAGAAACTTGTGTATTCAAGTTACAGTAGAAGAAACATGGATTCAAGTTAATGTAGCTATTTATTAGCATTTTAGCTGATAAATTCCAGTGTACACAGTCCTTTTTGACATCCAACCAGTATTCCAGTAACCAGACCAGCAAGACATGTAGAGACTACAGCAGCTCATTCTCTGGCTGTTTTCCCACCCATTTTCCCACCGGGGTTGCAAACGCACACGCGCAACAGTTCTGTGCAAACGCGCATGCATGGAGCTGTCGCACAAATGCGTTTGCGGCCCCAGCTCCACGCACATGCGCTTGCACAGAACTGTTGCTCATGCACATTTGCACCCCGGTGGGTGCAAACACACATGTGCAACAGCTCCACGCATGCACATTTGTGCGGAGCAGCCACACATGTGCAACGGCCCGGGCCATGCTCTCCCCTCAACCCCTACTAGAGGTCCCCAGCCTTAAAAAGGTTGGGGGCTGCTGCTCTATTGCCTATGTCTGCTTTCTTGCAGGCCTCAGTTTTTTTTCTGCTTCTTTCCCTATCCACCCCCTGTTATGGTTTCACCACGAAAAATGCAGTACAATGTCAGACAGTCTTCTTCCATGAAAATCCAGCATTTTTATATCATTACTATCATGGAAACAAAAAAGAATATCTTGCTTATCAATGACAACAATATAAGTTTTGACTATGAACATCAAACATTGCTCATACCCAATCTCAATTTCATGTTTAGGTTTTAAAACAAATTTGGATTCAGAACAAAGTTTGAGTCCAGTGCCCCCTTTAAGATCCACAAAGTTTTATTCAAGTTATAAGCTTTCATGTGCATGCATATGTCTTCAGATATCTTGAATAAAACTTACACCTTCTACCTTGAAGAAAACCTTCTTGGTCTTAAAGGTGCCACTGAACTTTCTTCTGCTGCTTCAGACCCACATGGCTACCCACCTGAATCTAAATTCAGATTCAGTGTCTTATAACTTAATTTAAATGTTTATAACTCAATTTAAATGTCTTGAAATGTTTATTCAGATAATTTGCGTGTTGCAGATGACGCAACTCTGTGACCCATTTTGCATGGTGGCTGCTATGTCAGACGGCCACCATGCCATTGCAGTGGGGCAGGATTCCCCGCCATTCCCCGTGTATGCATGGTGGCAGGGCTCCCCCAGCATATGTGGATGCCCCGGCTTAGGGTGCGCACAAGCGCTGTGCACCAGGACCAGGAAGCCCGGACAGCGGCAGCGGCGGCAGCAGCGGCTGGGGAGGAGTAGGGAGGGGCCAGGCCCCCACCATATGCTACAACAGGAGCAGGGAGATGATCCTGCCAGCTCTGCAACTCCACAGAGCTCACATGGGTGAGCAGTGTCCCTACAGGGACAACCATAGGTTGAAGCTGAGTGGGCTGAAAGGCCCGGTGCTGGCAATTATGCACGGTGCTGGCCCGCCTCAGCCCCTGCCGGCACCCACAGCTTCCCTGGGACTGCGGAAGTTCCCGTGTTCGTATAATGCGGGCTTTCTATAGCCCTAAACCGGGCCATGCATGCATAATCGGGTATTTTCCCCGGTGCCCTGCCGCCGCCAGCACGGGCATTTTGGCCCGTGCATAATGTGTCTATGTGACACACACCAAAGCAGACCATATTTATATGCCTATTTTTTTATAATTTGTTGACATGATAGGGGGAGGACACCTTGGTTTATAGTGAATCCTTGCAGATAGGACTGCGATGAATTTCTACAACAAGTGTTTGGGGCATGAAAAAAATTATTTCAGATGCTTCCCAAAAGTTTTCCATAGGGCCTCTAGATCTTTATGTTCCATAGCAGCATAGTTTTGTTGTAAAGCCCCCATCTTCTATTTAGTAATGCTCACATCATCAAATCTGGCTGCATGATATAACTAAGCCTTTTTCAACATTTTTACCATTAAGAAACCTCTGGAATATTCTTCAGACTTCGAGAAACCCCAAATATAGTATGATCATGCAGAATATGGTTGGGAATATGGTTGGACCATCATTGGCCATGGGGGGAGGGGTCAACATGACCATATATGGTCACATCACCTGATAAATGTTTAACAATTTTTTAAAAATATATTAAAAATAATTAACTACCACCCATTCAGGAAACCCTTTCAGGGCCTCAAGAAACCCCAAGGTTTCATGAAACCCTGGTTGAGAAAGCCTGATATAACTAAAGACCATTCAGATAGATACAAATGGGTAGCCATGTTGGTCTGAAGTAGCACAATAAAATCAGAGACCACTAGCACCTTTAAGACCAACAAAGATTTATTCAGGGCGTGAGCTTTCGAGTGCAAGCACTCTTCGTCAGACTATGATCTGGTGTTATCTGAGATAACAGCATCCTAGATAACAGCATTTTGGTTTCTCTTTATAAAGTATACTGAATTCTAGGGGATTGATTGGCTGTTTTGATAAAGGATTATCATTGGCTGTATTTGGTTGTGACACAGTCTACTGATGTAACAGAATTGATTTTTGCTATATATTCCCTGTCATGTAAGGAGTTCATAGTCTGACAAAGGGTGCTTGCCCTCGAAAGCTCATACCCTGAATAAATCTTTGTCTTAAAGGTGCTATTGGACTCTGATTTTAAAGACCATTCAGAAAGCATTGTCTTCTTTCTGAATCAACCTAGTTTGACGTCAGTTGATAGAAAGCCAGTCTGATTGGCTACATGATGATGTCACTATTACTAAGATGAAGAATGGCATTTAGAGGGGGGGAAATAGTTCTCAAACTGCATCCAGTTGGCATTGTAGTTCACAATACAGTCTTCACCTAAATGCCAAGAAAAGGGTGAGAATTACCTGTCTGTATTTTACTTGCACTCTGCTTACAGAAAATTATTTCCACGAAAAGGAAAAATTCACTGTAAAGGCAGGGAGGATTGTCTGTCTGTCTTTGCAACTCCCAAAGGCTCACGGTGGTTTACAACTAAAATATACACCCCATAATACCCCCTCCCCCCTGATGACAACAACTCCCTCTCCTCCCAGCTCAACATACCATCTGAAAAATGAGCCTCTGTGGAGATCTTCCTAGGGGGAGCCTCATGACCTCAATGAGGAGTCCAGATCTTTCATACCCCCCAACCCAAAACCTGGTGAAAGAGCTTCATTTTTCAGGCCCTGCGGAACTTTGAAAATTCCGACAGGGCCTGCAGCTCTCCTGGGAGCTCATTTCAGCAGGAGGACGGGTCTGAAAAGTCCCTGGCCCTGGTTGAGACCTCCTGGCCAGGGACCTCCAACAGATTCCTACCCTCTCCTTGTAGGGGAGGCAAATATAATGGAAAGCACCTCCCACTTCATTTCAATCATACACATGAACAGTGCTCCAAATGATAACAACCATTATGAATAAATCGGGGAATAAATCGAATAATAATAATAATAATAAAAATAATAATGAGAGTCAAAGCAGCCTTACAGTGGAAGTTTCAGCATGGACACTAAGACTTAGTAATGCCCTGACATCACCATTTGGATGTGTATCACATTTCTTCTAATAAGTGTCAGTACTAAAAACAAATGCATGCAATTGCTCTGATCTGTGTAACTTTTTTAAAAAACTAAAAAAGCTTTCTGGAGCACAAAGTTACCAATGAAATACAGCAGGGATCTAGCTCTTTTCCAAAATTGTTGGGAGGGGGGATTTAATAGAATACCAGCATGCAGGCTTTTAATTGTAACAATAACTTTTTTCTTTATGCCTCAAGATCCTTTAGGTTCTCTAGTTTCAAGTGCATTGTTTCTTAAAACTACTTACAGCTCAATGAAACACCTTTATTGTAGGCCCAGCATGAGAGCACACCCTTCTAAATTGGCACTCTTTCAAAAATCTCTACGTATCTACATGTGACACTCTCTTCACTCACATGCACTTAAAAACACTTCTGCTTTAAACTGCTTCCAGGCATTCGTCGCTGGCTTTTGAACCGGGCCTCATTTGGCATCACATGGTGGTCACCACAAACATTTAGGTAATACTCTCTTCCTCCCCATCGTTCTCCTGAGCAGGAATTGGGACGCACAGCTCATGTGACTATGTCCTAGCCACTCTATGCTCCATTTACTTCAGCACAAACATACTGTACTTGCTGAAAATATTTTGTAAATACCACCAGCAACATCGCTGGGAAGTGCTCAAATGGTGGCTGAAGAATTTTTATATGTTGATGTTACTTTTTAATTGCTTTGCTTTAACTGGAAACAAGATTTCACTATCTAATTTCTCAGGAACACAATAATCCTCCCTGGGGGCAAAAAGGACAAGGAAGAAAGGAACAACCGCAACACACAAATGAAGGTTAAGGAACTGCAACACTGCCTTTCCGTCTGTTCAAAGAAGTACTTTAGCACCTGAAATTAACAACAAATGATGGGGTGGCAGGCAGTCCTCCCACATTTTAAAAATGTTTGTAGCTGATAATCATTGGGAGCATGTTACAAACAGAAATATTTATGCCCGCTTTTCTTTTCAGTACAGAAAAAAATGCCATTTTTAATAAACAACAGTAACCAGAAATTCCGTGGGGTGGTTCTGGATTCTGTGAGCCAAGCTGGAGATGCCAGTCCCCAGGTGAGACCTGGTTATCCCCCAGTTTTATAGCTCATCTCCAGGTGACAGAGATCAGTTCCCCGGGAGAAAATGTGGCTGCTTTGGAGGGTGGACTCCATAGTATTATACTCCACTGAGGTCCCCCCCCCGATACCAAGTCCCATACACTCCTGTCTCCACCTCCAAAGTCTCCAGGTCTTTTTCCAACCCAGAGATGGCAACCCTACAGTCAACTCATTCAAGGCTATGGGACACAAGCCGCAGGCTAAAGGCCAAGAATTCTTTGGCTCTTCTTGCCCTTCAGCTCATGCCAAAAGAGCCATGTCTCTGGCCACACATATGCTTTCTACCTGGAAACAGGAGGGGCTATGTTTAACTCAAGCTTTACAGTTGGACATATCTCCCCCCACATCTCCTCTTCTCAGGGCTAATATCCGAGCTTGCTAAATTGGTGAGAACTTCCCCCAACAACCTTTACAGCACAGTCTATGCCCAGTGATTTCAATGTAGCTCTGTATTAGATTGCACTGTTAGCCTCTAATCACCTACAGATCAAAACTTATCAAGTTCCAGCTATTATTTAAAAAAACCCATCTTTGCGCAAACGTGAGAGGTTTACACACAGACAAATACCACCACATCACAAAAGGTTGGACATAGCAGTATTATATTTTGTTTTCATTTGGATGAAAGCAAACCACAGTCATCATTCAAGACTGAATGTTCCTGCATATGCAAGACAATTCAGAAGGTGAATGATAGTAAGAGTACAATGAGAGAATAATTCACAGCTATGTGCAACTTGAAGTAAGCGATACATAGCTGTTTCCCAGTAGATCCATCTGGCATTGAATGGCATCATGCCTTCACAATCTGAAATTTTCCCCATCTTCTGGGTCAAGACTTCCCCTGGTTAAAGCTTTACTGCCCTGGCCCAGCCACTCTATTGGAATATGGGTATCCCTCCCTTGATTTCAGGTTGTTTGTGTTGTTATTCAGTTTTTGTTTTTTGCCACAATATTATGGAGGTTTCGGGCATCAGGCTAGATCTATTTGGGGGGGAGGCTACTAGTGATGGGCACAAACATGAATAAAAGTTTGTAATGAATTTTGGCCAGTTCATTATTTGAAAACTGAAGTTCATGACATGAAGAGCTGCCATGAACTTCCATGAATTTTACGAAAATTTGTGGTAGTTTGTGGCAGAAAGAAGGGGTTTAAATAGCTCAGAGCTGTTTAAGTGCCTTCTTTCTGCTCCCTTCAAAAAACAGCTGACTAGCATGGAGCAGAAAGCAGGGGTTTCAGTGGCTCCAAACCATTGAAACCCTTGCCCTCAGCTCCCTGCCACTTTTAAATAATTATTTTTAATTTTAAAAAATTATCCTGCACTTCCATAACACTCAAGGTGAATAACAGCATTAAAATGACATACAGGTTTAAAGAGTAAAACATATTTATTTGTTTATTTATTTACTCTTTACAATTTCATTAAAGCAACTAACTGCATCTTAAAATAAATTGACAGATGGAGGAGGGAGACTGGCACATAACCAGTCTTCGGTCCATTTCTTCTCCTCTCCTGTCTCCTAGCAGTGAGACCAGCTTTTCTTGGAGGGTCTTATTTTAGTCCTCAACCATAAGCCCAGTGAAACATCTCCACTTTGCAGGTCCTGTGGAACTGATTAAGGAGATCCTAGCTTTCTGCTCCCCACAAAAACTGGTAGGAAGCTTAAAGCAGGGGTCACAAACTGCTAAGAACCAGTTTGGCTCATGAATCAATCTCCTGGTTCATAATGGTTTATGGTTTGACCTGTGGTTTGACTAAAAACCATAAACTGAAATGAAACACAAAAATGTGCCCATTCCTAGAGGATGCACCTTAGTTGCCCACGTCCTCAGATGGGGAACCCCCTTAAGGGATCTTAGAGATTGAGCTCTGCAGTGGCATGCCCAGCTGGGGGGTGAATATCTGGTTCCAGACCCAGGTGGCAAGGATTCCACCCAGAGACCTGCGCCTATATGGACCACTGGCATGCATCTCCAGGTGATCTTTGAATGCAGGTTGGGGGTGGTTTTTAAGGGTCTCTCAGTGCCTGTACCCATGCCCTGAGCTGTGCCAGTACTTCATCTGCTGAACTCAATAAAGCTGTGGAAGTGCAAGGCTGGCACAAGTTTTGGCCTGATTTGCCTCATGATGCGGGAAACTGCCATAACTGGATTTGCCATTTCTTGTCTGCGCAGGGCAACGGACTCCCAAAGTTAAGTGGCCTCAGGAAGGTAGCATCAGCCTGAGCAGATCCCTCCTGGCTGAGACGGCTCGAGCAACTCACTGAGCTGGGTGATTTGGGGTGGGTTGAGGGGGGTTCACATCTCCTGAGACACCCCAGACATTCACCAGCATGAGAAGACCCTGTGGCAGGGAGAGCTGTGGGCGCAGTAGGATACCGGAACGGGACTCCAGGGCGCCACAAGGATAGTTTGGTATTAAGGATCTAAAGACCTGGGTATAGGCTTCCTCTCCCCTTGCTGACCAACACACCCAAAAGGATAACTGTTAATAAAGCTGTGGCCTATTTGCGTATGCAATAGTCTCCCACTAGCAAGTCAATATTCAGACTGATATATGTTAAGTGACCCAAGAAAAAGGTTCCTTCACAGATATGCCAATTTGTGTATCAAGTAATTGTGTGTACAGACCGTTTGAATTCTCCAGCCATTCCAGTAAAATGGCTGAAAGAACAGGGTTGCCACACCCTCTGATAACATTGTATAATCCTATGCAGTCCTTCCAGTCTAAGCCCAATGATATCAATGACCATAGACTGCAGTAACTCTATGTTGGACTGCTGTGTGAGCCACCTAAAATGAGCACACGCAAAGGGAAGCAGGGGAGTGGAGGAAGCATGGAATAGGCACTTGTCTTGAGTGATTATAACTTGTCAGAACTCAGAAGCTATGCAAGGTCAAGTAAGTGGATGTCGGACTACTAAAGAAGGAAGGCAATGGCAAACTGTCATTGCTTCTCACTGGCCTTGAAAGCCTCTTGTTGGGGTCGCCAGGCATTGGCTGCAACTTGATGGCACTTTACACACACAAAAGAACACAATATCTCATTTCATGGTGGGAAAGACCACTTCAGCAAAAAATGGAAAATTACAAGGACTTGCAAGTATTTTTGAAAGAACTCTTTATAGCTGCGGCAATCCTTGTTCATATGCTGAAACAACGGCTGCCAAAGTTGTGGTCACACGCAAAAATTTCCCCATGAACAACTTGGCACCATCCTGAATACTATTTGCCTTCCTCGGACATCCTGAGCCAGGAACCATCTGATAGGATCAGATGGTCATGTGCCACATGATTTGTATTTTATAATTTCACAACAGATTTGCTCTCTGTAATATGTGAACATTGCTGCCTTTTTTGCATTTTGAAATGAATGCAGGTTCAGATGTGGGGCAGTGAGAGAGCAAACCATTCCCCATCAAAACTGTACACATTTTAAACTAGACCTGTGTTCTTAGACAATCAGAGAAAAGACAAGAAAGGTTATATTTACTGAATTACTGTGGTTCATATGCTTAATTAAAGTATTGTGATGTTAGGGTTATAGAATAGTTGTGGAGAGCTTTCAAGCAAACCTGGAACATTCCAGGTGTGCTAGGCCTCTACAAAGTTTTGATCATCAATAAAGACAATATGCACATGATCTCTCTTTTTGCATCACAGGATTGGGGAAGAGGTCATCTTGAAGTGCCTAGTCCCATCAAACCAGATACTTCTTCAACACAGGCTACTGAAAACTGTTTCTGCTTAGGCTTTCTTGGTGGCCACTCCCATTCAATAGACCAAATTTCTAAAGGAAATAACACTACAACCTTGCAGACATTTAAGGGCTCTGCAAGGCAGAGTTTTTGGTGGCTTGTGCATGGAGGTCAGTTACGAGTAAGTCATTTTCTTTCTTCTTGTTATTTCTATTGTTTTGTAAAATAAAATGTTATCAGGTTTTAATGATTTGAGTCTCATTAGCCAGAAGAAGAGGGGGATAGAAATATTATGAGTAAAATAAATCGAGTTAACATTGAATCCCTGCTCTTCTTGCCCTACCAGCAAATAAGGTGAGTGACATCTGGATACTGCCCCACCTCCAAGGAAAACTATCTTTGGCATGTCTTTGATGACCATTTGACTCCTACTTAATAAACATTAGACATGATGACATTTGTTTGTCCAATTTTTTGACTGAAATTTTATCCCAACTTTTCATTGACAATTTTAGTATTTCTCTATTTTATGACTTTATAGGGTTCTGCCACACCTCCTGGAGGCAGTCAAGCTGAGCTAGACATATAAGATATTCTTCCAGTAGTTACGCTCAGAAACTTCAGGTATTACTTCCTGCCCTTGTATATCAAATGAAAAGGTAACCTGGTTACGTTCCATCTGGTGACAGAATCCTGGTCATCTTCAGGATGGTCTGTTCCTAGCCAGGCTGCCATCCCTAAAGGTGTGGCCCCTTGCCTCTGGTGATGTGGGCAGGTCATCCATTGGCACTGAGGATGTATTCCCTTCAAAGGGTAAGGCTAGCTGGGGCTCCACTTCTGGAAGGACTCTTAGGTTCATAGCTTTTAAACTCTAAGTCACCTCAAGCAGAACTCTGATGAGGCACAACAGACATCTCACAAATAAATTAACTCATTAAAAATCATTGCTGCCTGATTTTGCTTTAATTTGCCTCTGCAGAGTACACATTGGGAAACCTGGCTGTCTCCCTTTTCTTTGTCTTGCTCAGTCAAAAAAAAAACCATGTAATGTACACTGTGGGAGACTACAATCCACCTAGACATTTTTGAGTACACATGGAGCTGCCTTATATGCAATCAAACCACTGGTCTACGAAGGTCAGCATTCTCTTTTTTGATGGCAGTAGCTCTTCGGAGCTTCACACAGAGGTCTTCTACATTACCAGCTACCTGATCTTTAAGGAAAAACCCTGGAGATTAGTGTTGCTGGGTTCTTCCTGGCCACTGGCAAGGGATGGGGGTGATTGCCAGATCAAGGTTGGGAAACTCCTGGAGAGTTAGGGATGGAGTCTAGGGAGGGCAGAGACCTGAGTGAGGTACAATACCAAAGATTTTCCCCTCAAAAGCATCCATTTTCCCCATGGGAACTGATCTCTGTAGTCTGGAAATGAGCTGTAATTCCCAAGGATCCCAGGTCCCACCTGGAGGCTGGCACCCCTACTGGAGTTACCATAGATTGAACCTGATACTTCTTTCATATAAAGTTCACAAGGTATTGATTCTCCCTACTTATCTCGGAGTAAGCCCATGAAAAACACAATGAGGCTTACGTACAAGTAAAAATGAATGGGACTGTGACAAAAGAGGAGGTTGAGAAGAGGATGGGAGTGGTACGAGCACCTATTATCAGGACAATCTTGTTTCCAATTTATTTGTAAAGAGCTCAGATTGTGTGAACATGCTAAGGAAAGCTGGAAGAAGTTCACCCATTTCTCATGCTGTCATAGTCTGCTGCATTCTGAAAGGAAGCAGAGCCTATGAATGTTCCTTACTTCCAGTTCCATCTTCTAAAGCAGAGGAACAAAAGTGATGAAATCTTGAAAATACAGGTAACACATGCACATATAGTTGAGAACCCTGCCTCAGTCTATTGAAAGCACTCGTGTTCAGCAGCCTACAAAGCTCAGAGTGAAAGTTCAGAACAAGATGTCATGAATCTTTCAGATACCAGTCTTGATTACAGAAATAAATTTGAGTTATGCTATTACTTTCAAGGATATATTATTTGCAGAATTGGAATGGCACAGAAATCTAATAAATGTCAGGATGGATAAGGTGGTCTGTCTTCAGTGAATATGACAGGTGCTATATATGATGATGGAATAACATTCTGTTCTTTGATAGCATTATGAAGTGTAAATGAATATCCATATTTATTGCTAGTCCTTAACGGCATTAGGAGAGTCTTCTTTTCTGTGCTTTTTCTTTAAAATATTATTTTCTGCAAGATAATGATGAGATCTTTGTGCTATTTCAAAGCCCCAAGAAGAAAGCCTTTAAAGAGAATTTGAGAAATGATGGCCTGTTAGAGACTTTAGCTAAAATGGATCCTTAGAGGTCAGGCATTGTGGCTGTGGAGGAAAAAAATACTGTAGGAAAGCTATTGTGTGCAAGTGCTGATACGAACAGGAAGAACTTATAGGCAAATTATCTAAGTTCAAGGGAATAGTGTGCTACTGCTTTCAGACCAGGGCTGCTCGGCCTGACAGGTAGGTGGCACTTCCTCCATCTTCCTTCTCCTTGCCTCTGAGGTGAGCCAGTGTCTTTGGGTGGAACTGGCCCCCAAAGACCAAAGCTTCACTCTGCGTTCAGGTAGGGGAGCATGGGGGAGGGGAGCACAAGGATGCTTCTGTAGACTCCTGTTGCACTTCTATCCTGGCCCCCAATAGAGATGTCCCCGCCTAAAAAATAAGAGTATTCTGGGAATTTTTGAAGGTCCTCTTAAGGAATACATGTTGAATAATGGCCTTAGTCATTCCAGTTTTGTAGTATATCCAGAATTTTAATATTTATTTTATTTCTTGAATTTATATTACACCCTGTCTCAAGTGTTCTTAATCAACAGACAAGGCCCCTCTCCGGCATTTGCTAGGGATATAATAATATTAAAAATATTTTTCACCTGCCCTTCTCCAGGTAACAGAGTACTTATTATAATCATAACAATTAAAAAACATACATTAAAACCACTCATTCCTAAGCCATCCTATCATCTATCTTCAGTTTGGAGGGGCAATGTAAGTATAGATTCATAGTATGGTGATAATGTGGCTGATGTTTTGCACAGGGAGACCAGAATTTCAGTATTCTTCCTGGACTCAAACCATAGGTCTGGAGGAACAGCTTTGTTTTACAGGCCCTACAGAACTGTCCTAAGTCTCTTAGGGTCCTGATCTCATGAGGTAGACTGTTCCACTAGACCAGGGCCAGGCCTGAGAAGGCCATGGCCCTGATCAGGACCAGTTTGGCATCTTTGGGGTAGGCCAGTAGGGGATCTTAAGCGTGTTTTGCTTACTAGATTTTAGCCTCCTTTGGGCAACTAAGGGGAAGAGGCAATTCCACAGATGTGAAATACGTGCTCTCCCCAGGTTCCTGGTAAAGGCCTGTGCTACTGCAGTCTAAACCAGTTAAAGCTTCTAGAGTAGCTTCAAGAGCAGTCCTATGTAAAGCAAATTGCAGCGGTGCAGTCTGGAGGTAACCGTTGCATGTAACACTGTGGCTAGATTGGATGCTGACAAAAGGTGTGAGTTGTCGGGCTTGGCAAAGATGATAAAACACCTGGCAGATGACATTTGTGACCTCTGTTTCCATTGATGAACATGATTTGTCAAAGTATATCTTGGGCTTCCTGAAGAAGACTTACAGCATACCTTGCCTTCAAGGATAAATCTGGGGCCAACCCTGTCTGCTACTATGGCTTCCATTACTGTCAGTTCAAACCACTTCTGTAGAAAGGGATTATGGGACATTTTAGTAATTATAATGCTTTTCTAAGGGTCAGCCTCCAAATGGTGGCTGGAGACTTCCCATTATTACAACTGATCTCCAGGTGACAGAAATAGGTTCACCTGAAACCAATGGCCACTTTGGAAGGCGGTCTCTATGTCATGCCCCACTGAAGTCCTTTCTCTCCCCAAACTCCATCCTTCTCAGGCTCCTCCCCAAAATCTCCAGGAATTTCCTAAACCAGAACTGAAAACCCTGTTAACTGTTCATTTTGAGTCTGAGAAATGTGAAATGAACAAACCAATTCAACCTACTCAACATAACATTTCAAACATGGGTAGCTTTCTACAGCTCAATCCCAATTGGATGCTTTATTTGTTGGAAACAGCAGTCAATGGGGAGGGTTAATGGAAAATGGAGGCCTTTTCAGCCTTCGTTTTGCATTTTCCCATGATGCTTCAGTCAGCTGTTTTGAGGTAATGGGGCTTCTGTGAACAAACAGTGTTATTAAAGTTCATTAGGCTGCTTCTATACCCATGTCTTGTTTTGTTTCCAGGACATGGTGTAGCAGCAAAGGGATTTCAAGGCAGGAGGTCAACGTTCTAAGGAAAGAGAGATGTAGACTCACTCAGGGGAAACCAAGAATAATCCCGGGGTGTGTGGTTGTCTGTTTTTGTTCTGTTTTTTTTTAAACCATCATAGTAATCTTTATAAAACTCGAGCAGGAAGAGATATTACTAACACTAAAGAAAATGTTTTGAAATGAGAGTCCCGTGATTTATCCACAATGGGTGAAACATTCTCTGCTTCCTGGGGAAAATCCCTTTACTGTCATGGCTGCTATTCTTTTAGTTTTGTTTGCTTATTAATGATTTTTTTTCTTCAGGGAGGAGTTATTTGGCGCTTTACAAGTGTGGATCCTACCAGCCCTTATCATATTCTATTTTTTTGTCATGAGAGATTGTCTAATGGGACATGCCAATTAATTTACCCATATTGAACATGGACAGCCACTTCAAACTGATCAATGGCAAACCAATGCCATCACTAACTTGTGGTAACTAAATAACAGCCAGTTAATTGCCTCACTGAGCTGCATCCAATTTCATGCAAATGAGTGCTTCTGAGAGTCGCTCAGAAGGAGGATGGAACAGAGAACAGCGCACCCACCCTACCTGTAAACTGCCTTCCCCCGTGGGCACTGGTACGAGCACTTTCTCTGTGCCCTCACAAGATGCTGCTATGGCTGTTTTCCCACACTGGTTGGAACATGAACTTTTTATGCACTTTAACAATTGTTTACAATTGCATTTCCCTGTGTAGACAGGGAAGGTCATGGTCAAAATTGAGTGGGTGCAAAGGAGAGCAGTGAGAATGATCCAGAGCCTGCGGACCAGGCCCTATGAGAAAAGGCTGAGGGACTTGGGAATGTTCAGCCAAGAGAAGAGGAGACTGAGAGGAGACATGATTGTTGTTTTTAAGCATTTGAAAGGGAGTCACTTGGAGGAGGGCAGGGAATGGTTCCTGTTGGCATCAGAGGACAGGATCTGCAGTAATTGCTTTAAACTACATGTAGAATTGTATCAGCTAGATATCAGGAAAAACATTTTTACAATCAGAATAGTTCAACAGTGCAATCAGCTCCCTAAGGGGGTGTTGAGCTCCCTGTCACTGTCTTTGAGCAGCAGCTGGACAGATAGTTATCCTGGATCCTTCAGGTTGATCCGGTATTGAGCAGGGGATTGGAAAAGCTTGTGTGTATGGCCCTTTCCAACTCTATGATTGTAGGAAACTCCACTTGCAAATGACTGCCAAAGTACATTATCCAAGGTGTGTGAAGGCCACCTATCGCACAAGCCCCTTTCAAAAATTCTAAGAGCACTTAACTCTGACAACAACTGTGGTGTGTGTGTGTGTAAATTAAGCCACATGAAAGAATCACAACAACTTGCTGCACTCCAACAAATACATGTTCAACAGAATGTATTATGCAACCTTTTGTGGTATGTGCTCACAAGACTTTTCCCCCAATGAGCTGGGAGCCCTAAGTTCCTGATTTTCTGGCCAGAGCCTTGTATTTATATACATGGGGGCTCTTTGCATGCAAGTCTTTGAATAAACATAAGTTGGAAACTTCAGAGTGTTCTGGACACAGCGAGGGAAGACAATGAATCTTTTTCTGCTTCCAGCCCCCACTACATTTCTTATAAAGAGCATCCATATCCCCATTCTGGCATGTACATAACTCCCCCTGGCCTGCACATCTCCCAGTTGCAGTGTACAACCACTTCAAAAATGAATTTATGCCATCTTCAGGAACAAATCCAATTAAAGCAGCCTGGGCTGCTTTGTTGTGTTGTACCCAAACAGTGTTAGGGGATATGTAAAATTCTAATTAAAAAGGAGAACCTCAGGAGGAGATCCAGGTGAAGATCCAACAAGTTCTGTATGCACATCCCTCATAACCCAATGTTGTTATATTATATGTCTCGTTATCCAGCACCTGTAACTATCTCAGCTCACTTCCTTATCTGTAGTTGTCATGTCATTTTTTTAATCAAAAGGACACTGGAAATGCTGCTCTGCTCCTATCACAGCAGCTGTACATCATGCACCTGCTTAGCTAGGAAGCATTTAGGAAAGAGTGCTTTTTTTTTCTTATGAAGGGCAGCTACCTGGGTACACAAGAAATTACAAGGCAATTGTTTCCATGTGACTGGCTATTTGCTCCCATCAGATTGCTGTGTAGATCTTTGTGAAGCTGTGTAGAAAATCCCATAAGAAACATTAATAAAAGAAGGCAGCTGCCAGCAAAAATCCCCATAATTCTCTTGGCTGCTACACTCAGTTTATTACATGGTCCCAAGGGGTTGCAGAGAGATACTTAAGGAGGATTCCATGTCTACAATGCAAGAAAAACACTGAGACCATTTCCACATGAGGTATCTGCTCCTGGACAGCCTCCAGATGTTGGTGGCCTTTGAAGCCCCCTCCACATGACATTGCCTGCATCCCAAGCCTGTCCATATGAGCAACGCATTGACCCATGTGTGCACATGTAAAACGGCAAACTAATTTTTTTTTTAAATTACAGTGTTATACAAAGTGAAAATTAATACATTTTAGGGTAAATAAAATGAATGTACAGACATTTTATACTTTAAGATTACATACTTATAGTGGGAGCAAGTGACAGCAACCGCCTAGACATACCTATGTACTTCTATTTTGTTGGGAGACAATGAACAGTTATGGAGGGCGGGATTCATGTGGGAGACCTCTCACTCCTCACTGGGTACCTGTGTTATGAGGGTATTTCTTTCATGCATAGAACACACAATTTTTTCTCTTACTTTGCTGGCTGTCGCAACGTGTATGCATTGCTCCACCACTACACGAAATGGTGGCAGCCATGTTCTCCACAGAGGAGGGAAACATTGCCAGGGACAAAGAAAGCCAGCTCTTGATCCTTGTGGCCATTTTCTATTAAATATGTGATTTCTTTGGAATCACATCTTTGCTGAGCTCCCTTCTGAAACTCTCCCCAAGTCTCCAAGAAGGCTGGTAGCAGGAGGGGCCAGAAAGAAGACCCCAAGCCTATGTTTATATTTATGCTGCTCCTGAGGACTTGCTAACCAGAAGCAGCAATAAGCAGGAAGCCTCCGTGAGCTGTAGTGAGAACTGGTAGAAATCACTGTCCCTCTTAAGAAAAACTTGCTGTCCAATTGTTGGAATTGCACAGCTGTATGCAAGCCTATATTGTGTCTAGGACTCCTAAGTGATCTCTTTGCAGCCACATTGGTCTAGGTTACAAGAGGGTTCAAACAGTGAAAACTATACTGCCCCTGGCCCACCCTAGTGACTGGTGTTGTTCAGATGATTCAGCCACTGCACTTGCAAAAAAAAAAAATCCCCTTTCTGAATTCTTCTGGCTTAGTTTTTTTTCCAGTGCACACAACCCTGTCATGTTTAGCTCCAGCTGATGATTTAATATCAACATGGCAAAAGACTCATCCCTTGAATCACTTTAGTTTGACTCTGAGATGTTTCAAGAGCCTTTTACAAGGCTGTTATTCTTCATGTCAGTTCCCAGAGACCTAAAATGCATCCAGTCCATCAAATGCAAGCCTTTGGGTGAAGAATGTGGGACAAATAAAGGCCTAGGTGTTACAGGCTATGCTGGGCTCTGGAATGCTCTTTTTTTTCCAGTTCCCATGAACTGATGGTCTTGATCATGCTGACTTACAAACTGTTTTCTCAAGTGCTTGATCGTGTACCTTGGTTGACTTTTGACGTTACTCTGGAAACAGACTTAGAGATTGGAATTAAATAACAGGGGGGCCATTTTAGGTATTTAATGGCTGGGGAAAGTCATGAAATGTTGAGGGATGGGGACAAGATTCACAATAATATTTATATTAGAATACATTCAAAAATGGGTAGGACATCCCCCTGGGGACAGTGGAGGGATCCAGGGGGGCAGTGAATAATTTTGGGGCTGTGGGGGTGTGAAGAATTTGGGGGGAGTAAGGGGGCAGTAGTCTGACTCTTCATCCTTCAGCTGCATTTTCCTAGCAAGAGACATTCTCAAGTGGCTTGCCTTTGCCTGCCTCTGGGGAGTAGCAACCCTTGGTGGTCTCCCATTCTAGTGTTGACCGGGGTTAACCCTGCTTAGCTTCCCAAAGAAAACAACAACTTCAGAAGGTGGGCTGGATGGGATAATGTGCCTGCTGAGCTCCTTCCCATCCTCAGACACAGTCCTTTCCAGGCTCCACCCCAGTTCTCCAGGAATCTTTTAATCCAGGGTTGGCAACCCTTTCCCAAAAGGCTCCATCTGTGGGAGGCTAGAAAAGCCTTTTCCTGCTTGCTCCTGGCCATGGGATTTTCCATTGCCTGCCTGACTGCCTGCCTGTCTCTCTCCAGTCATTGCCTGGAGACTGGTGCTCTCTCTTTCTCCCTTCCCCCCCCCCACCAATGAGGACCTAAATTGGATTTTACAAATGATTTTTACAAAGAACTTAAATATTTTCCCAGCCTAAAATATGGTTACTGCAGGTCCTATTCACCGTCCCCAGGGGGATGTCATACCCACTTTGGGAACCCCAGGTTTAAATTATGTGCAGAATGGTACCAGCTAGATATCAGGAAAAAGAATTCTCACCCTCAGAGAGCCCGTTTGGTGTAGTGGTTAGGAGTGCAGACTTCTAATCTGGCATGCCGGGTTCGATTCTGCACTCCCCCACATGCAGCCAGCTGGGTGGCCTTGGGCTCACCATAGCACTGATAAAACTGTTCTAACCGAGCAGTGATATCAGGGCTCTCTCAGCCTCACTCACCTCACAGGGTGTCTGTTGTGGGGAGAGGAAAGGGAAGGTGACTGTAAGCCACTTTGAGCCTCCTTCAAGTAGAGAAAAGTGCTGCTGACAACAGAAACCACTCCCTGATCTCCTCCAAGTGACAACTTAAAGAGAGCAGTCATGTCCCCTCTCAACCTCCTCTTCTCCAGGCTGAACATTCCTGAGTTGTTCAAGCCTTTCCTCATAGGGTTTGGTCCCCATGCCCCAGATCAACCTAGTTGCTCTCCTCTGAACCCTCTCAATTCTGTCCACATCCTTTTGGAAGTGAGGCCTCCAGAACTTCATGCAATACTCCAGGTGTGGTCTGACATCTTGCAGTTTTGAAGTGATGCATCTGTTGATACAGCCCAAGACTGCATTCACCTTCTTTACCACTGCATCACACTGTCTGCTCATATTTAGCTTACAGTCTGGTCTTCTGATCCAAAGAAGGTCCTTAGTGCACTACACAGTTAACATATTCTATCACTGTATGTAAAGGAGCCAACTGTATATCTAACATACCTATGTGTTCCTGTATGCTGCTTTATTTATTTATGCCTGACCATTGATAAAGGCAGGGCTGTGAAAATGTGTCTGGTCAGTGGTGGCATCAGTATGAATGTACACTTGAATTTTAATGAGGCTATATTTTAATACTTGGGTGTTTAATTTTTATAAATATTAATATTTAATTATACAACATGTTTTACCCTACAGAATTTACCTTATTTTCGCCCTTTTTGTTGGGGGGGGGGAGTGTTCTTGACTTGGTCAAGATATTTTCTCCTTTTTGTTGTGGTCGCTTTTTATACAAAATTCAGATCAGCCTTATACCACTTATGGAAATCCAAGTCTGAGAAACTTGGAGATAAGTTAGGGGATGGCTTACTGAATTATTGTGTACAAGTGCTGGTTTTAGTTGCATACGCTCTGTGGGAAAGTGCTCCTGCACAAGATGCATTGAAACAGAAATAAGTCATGCAAAAACATAGTAAGTTAATTATAGTGAAGTGCTCGACACTCATGGAATAAAGATCAAAAGTAAATAATAATTTTCAATCAACTTGCAATGAAAAAGGAAAGGAAGCTTCACTGGTAGTCAGTACACATGTTCTACTGAACCCTCAGTGTTCAGCCCATCTTGATTTAATTACAGGTTTCTGCAAGGAATGTCATTGTTCAGCTAATTTGTGTGAAACTCTCTTCAAGTAAGGGATTATTAAATAGCAGCCAACCTGCTTTTATCATTTGCACTGATTAAGAATAGACAATGGCCTATTTCTTGTGCTCTCAAACATGCACACACATACATACACACACAGGAAAGTGGGAACCACTTCCCAAAGATGCAATTGCATGCCACCATAGAACAGGTGTGAATATTTCAAAACTGAGCAACTCTGAACATTTGGCCTTTTCCATTCTAGTGCCACACTGAGGGACAGTGCCAATCAAATGGGAATCACAAACTGATTCTGCACAGAGGCATTAAACTCGCGCCGCCTCCTGCTTGCAAACCTGTGGTTGGAAGCCATGCATTTGCAAGCTTACTGATGGGCAACCCTTCCTACATTTTCCCTCCACCTCATTGTGTCTTTTTGCTTCCCAACAATGAAGCAAGGGAAATCAAACTGACCTTCTCCCCCTACGCCTCAGCTTGAAAATCACCGCAAGGCACCAATCCCAGCAGAGCAGTTGTTTCAGGGACTCAAATTTCCATTCCACCTGAGCTTCTACATTATTTTTTTAAGGGCACTTCTGCATGACTACACAAAAGCTTTTATTCTTTTTTAATTAACACTTCTGTATTGCCATGGAGAAATGCTACAACAATAAAGCATTCCCTCCTCTTTTAGGGATTCTTGGTGTTATGGTATCTATGTTCAGGTAGATATGTGAGAGGCTGGACATGGTAACTGGACTCCAAGGAGTGATTGTGTATGACCAAGGGAAAGAGCATGGATGCCCAGCTGATTGGGAGAGGGCTGCTTCATCACACGTCCCCCCTTCCCCATTAAAACCCAAACACCAGAAAACACAAACAGGACTGTGTCTTGGCCACCCGATTGGCCACTGCTGAAGACAATTAACAGAGCATTTTATTTTAACTTAGCGAATGTTGCTTTATCTTATCTATGGATTGTTTGTAGCTCACAAATTAGGTACCCAAATGCCCAGTTACAATCAGGACATGGTAAGAATCTAGCCTCTGTTCAAGTATGATCCACTGAGAATAAGAATGTGTCCTTATTTCACAATCAACTCATGGTGATCCCAAGGATGTTCCAGGCATGAGATGACCAAATGTGGTTTGCCATTTTCTTTGCTTTCCTCTGCATAGCAGCCCCAGTCTTGCTGGTGAATTTCCATCCTAGAACTAACTGACCCTACTTAGCATTCAGGTTCTGATTAGCTTGGGCTAAATTGGGCAATGCAGGCTGTTGTGATTCATTAACCCCCTCCCCAAATAAATGTAGCACTCAAGTTCTTCATTCCAGGTCTATCTGAATCATGAGCTGGCATCATGCATTTTGGTCCCTGTTTTGCTATTCTCTGTCTATTAGAGACTGTAAAATCCCACGATAGATGCTGTGTCACCTGCACTAAATATTAATAAGGAAACAGCCACTGCAGGACACTTTTATGAGCACATCCGGAATACATCAGTGCCATCTAGTGGAACACATAATGATTTCTTTCAAAGGCGCAGGGGAAGGGGGGTTCAGTCTGCTTGAGAGGATATAAGCCAGAATTCTTAGCTGGAACTGATGTTTGAGTGTCTGTGCAAAGACCACAAAGAAACCACTCATGATTTATAAAATGAGATTGTAATTAAATGTTCAGTTTTGAAGTGCTTTGGGAAGCAACCTTATGCAGGTTTACTTGGAAGTAAGTCCAATTTTATTTAATGAGGTTTACTCGCAGCAAAATAAAATGAGAATCCAATAGCACCTTTAAGACCAACAAAGATTTATATAAACAAAGTTTTGCTTATATACTTATAACTTTTGCTTATATATTCCCACTGTCATGATAGTCAGTTCATAATCTGAGGAAGAGTGCTTGCACTCGAAAGCTCACACTTTGAATAAATCTCTGTTGGTCTTAAAGGTGCTATTGGACTCTGATTTTGTTTTGTTGTGCTGCTTCAGACCAACACTGTTACCCACTTGAATCAAATCTAGTTGTTTTCCTGCAAACCAATATGGTCCCTCTCTGAAGCTGACATACTTCATGGCTCCGGATACCCTTCCATGTTATTGTTAACAGTATAAATACACGGAAAAAAAATGGTACAGAAAAACAATGGCATTATATGCTAACAAAGAAGCACTTCTGTTGGTGGGGGCGGGGAACATTTTGCCAATTTTCTGCTTCTCACTATAGACCTGCACAAAATTTCAATTGTACCCATCGAGCAGTCTTGTTTATAAGGTCTACCCAGTGGTCCCTTGATACCATCAGTGCTTCCTTGAAGTTTCCATTCAGTTCTGAAGATTTATCAGCAGCCCCACACATTCCTCGATAAATGAATGTGAACTCACACTTTCTTCTTTTGGCCTGTGGTCATTATTTATTAGTGAGAGATGGCTGTCCCTCGTATACCTGGCTATTTGGTAATACCCACTGAAATGCCAGTAATTTATCCTTTCAATTAAGTTTTCATGAAATGTTTACATGACCAAACAGCACAACTGGTATTAGCAGCAGAAATTACTTCATCTGTTTTGCATGGTCTTGGTCTAGCATCATTTCCCATTCTGGAGGAATCTACTGTTGGGCATCATTTCCTAGATCTGTATCAGGTAGTCCAATATTAAGTAGGCTGACTGAACAGAAGGACAATCCCAAACCCTACACAGAAGACTACTGTAATAAGCTAAGGGAGTGTTATCATTATTTATCTTCACCCCTCAACCTTCACAAAGATCTGGCTGGTCTGAAATGTAGTAAAGATTTCCTATTTGGTCATGCTGTTATATTACATTGCTAGGACTAGGATAGCTGGACTGAGCAGGAGGTAGATTTACATACTGACCAACAGGCAACAGGCAAGAGTTGGTGGATGAGGTGAAGGAGGTGGGGACCCTAGGGGGAAGTGACCATGTCCTCATAGAATTCCTTTTGAGATGGGGAGCCAAGGAAGCTTGTAGCCAGACGCGGATGTTGGATTTTCGTAGGGCAAACTTTAATAAACTCAGAGACATGATGAGTGTCATACCATGGACGAGAATGCTGGAAGGGAAGGGAGCATGTGAAGGGTGGGCGCTACTCAAACAAGAGCTATTGCATGCTCAATCAATGACTATCCCAGAAAGACGAAAACACTGCAGGAGCTCTAAGAAGCCTATTTGGATGAACAGAGAACTTCAAGAGGAACTAAGAAAGAAAAGGAAAATGTTCAGGAAATGGAGGGAAGGACAGAGCTCTAAAGAAGAGTACCTACAGGTTACTAGGCACTGTAGATCAATCATCAGAAAGGCCAAAGCTGAGAGTGAGCTAAGATTGGCCAGGGAAGCCCATTGTAACAAGAAAAGATTTTTCAGTTATGTGAGAAGCAAATGTAAAGTAAAGGAGGCAATAGGCCCACTGTTGGGTGCAGATGGACAAACTCTAACGGAAGATGCAGAGAAAGCAGAAAGGCTTAGTGCCTATTTTACATCTGTTTTTTCCCACAGGTCAAAGTGTTTAGGCACATCTAGAGATGGCCGTAGCCAAAGGATAGTGTCTGGGTGGCAGGTTAACATGGATAGAGAGGTTGTCGAGAGGCATTTAGCTGCACTGGATGGGTTCAAATCCCCTGGTCCGGATGAAATGCACCCGAGAGTACTCAAAGAACTTTCCAGAGAACTTGCACAGCCCTTGTCCATCATCTTCGGTACATCTTTAAGGAATGGAGATGTCCCGGAGGACTGGAAAAGAGCAAACGTTATTCCGATCTTCAAAAAAGGGAGTAAGGATGACCCGGGAAACTACAGACCAGTGAGTCTGACCTCTGTTGTGGGGAAGATAATGGAGCAGATATTAAAGGGAGCGATCTGCAAACATCTGGAGGACAATTTGGTGATCCAAGGAAGTCAGCATGGCATTGTCTCCAACAGGTCCTGCCAGACCAACCTAGTTTCCTTTTTTGACCAAGTAACAGGTTTGCTGGATCGGGGAAATTCGGTTGATGTCATTTACTTGGATTTTAGTAAAGCTTTTGACAAGGTTCCCCATGATGTTCTGATGGATAAGTTGAAGGACTGCAATCTGGATTTTCAGATAGTTAGGTGGATAGGGAATTGGTTAGAGAACCGCACTCAAAGAGTTGTTGTCAATAGTGTTTCATCAGACTTGAGAGAGGTGAGTAGCGGGGTACCTCAGGGCTCGGTGCTCGGCCCGGTACTTTTTAACATATTTATTAATGATCTAGATGAGGGGGTGGAGGGACTATTCATCAACTTTGCAGATGACACCAAATTGGGAGGACTGGCAAATACTCCGGAAGACAGAGACAGAGTTCAACGAGATCTGAACACAATGGAAAAATGGGCAAATGAGAACAAGATGCAATTTAATAAAGATAAGTGTAAAGTAAACCCTTTGAGGTATGTAAGGAATAGCCCACTCATGTTGCTCCCAGAACGTGGTTGGCAAGTGGCTATCATGCTATAGTCCATTCAAATATACTTTCTAGTAGCACTAATCCTAATGTTCATGGTCAACATGGGTATGTTCCAGGTTAGCTGAGAAGCTACACATCATATTAGCAAATTCCTGTTTTGAGAGTCAGCTGTTAATTCTAACACTTAGACTAGGATAACATTCTTCCAGATTTTCTAATAAATAAAGTAGATGGATTAAAAGCTGATTTAATTACTTTAAAAGCTCCACGTGATACCAGCATTCCAAGTAAAATGTGGAAACTTCAAATGTATATTCATTTAATAGACACAGCTTCTTGTAACTTCTGCTGTGGAGAGCCAGGAAACCTGGGGTTTGGGCAGGGAAATCTACAGTGGGGGCAAATCTTATCTTATTGTATTATAAAAGGGCAGCCTTTCAAACAAGGATGCCCTTTTTATCAGCAGTTCTGCTGCATATGTCACTTTCAATGTGTAGACCCTGTTGTTGTTGTTGTTATGTGCGAAGTCGTGTCCGACCCATCGCGACCCCATGGACAATGATCCTCCAGGCCTTCCTGTCCTCTACCATTCCCCGGAGTCCATTTAAGTTTGCACCTACTGCTTCAGTGACTCCATCCATCCACCTCATTCTCTGTCGTCCCCTTCTTCTTTTGCCCTCGATCTCTCCCAGCATTAGGCTCTTCTCCAGGGAGTCCTTCCTTCTCATGAGGTGGCCAAAATATTTGAGTTTCATCTTCAGGATCTGGCCTTCTAGAGAGCAGTCAGGGCTGATCTCCTCTAGGACTGACTGGTTTGTTCGCCTTGCAGTCCAAGGGACTCGCAAGAGTCTTCTCCAGCACCAGAGTTCAAAAGCCTCAATTCTTTGACGCTCGGCCTTCCTTATGGTCCAACTTTCGCAGCCATACATTGCAACTGGGAAGACCATAGCCTTGACTAAACGCACTTTTGTTGGCAGGGTGATGTCTCTGCTTTTTAGGATGCTGTCTAGATTTGCCATAGCTTTCCTCCCCAGGAGCAAGCGTCTTTTAATTTCTTTGCTGCAGTCCCCATCTGCAGTGATCTTGGAGCCCAGGAAAATAAAATCTGTCACTATCTCCATTTCTTCCCCTTCTATTTGCCAGGAATTGAGAGGGCCGGATGCCATGATCTTTGTTTTCTTGATGTTGAGTTTCAAGCCAACTTTGGCACTCTCCTCCTTCACCCGCATCAACAGGCTCTTTAGTTCCTCTTCACTTTCTGCCATTAGAGTGGTATCATCTGCATATCTGAGGTTGTTGATATTTCTCCCTGCAATCTTGATCCCAATTTGTGACTCCTCTAATCCCGCATTTCTCATGATGTGCTCTGCATACAAATTAAATAGGCAAGGCGACAGTATACAGCCTTGCCGAACTCCTTTCTCAATTTTGAACCAGTCAGTGATTCCATGTTCAGTTCTCACTGTTGCTTCTTGACCTGCATATAAATTTCTCAAGAGACAAATAAGATGTTCTGGTATTCCCATCTCTTTAAGAACTTGCCACAATTTGTTGTGCTCCACACAATCAAAGGCTTTAGCATAGTCAATGAAGCAGAAGTAGACGTTCTTCTGGTACTCCCTAGCTTTCTCCATGATCCAGCGTATGTTGGCAATTTGATCTCTAGTTCCTCTGCCTCTTCGAAATCCTGCCTGTACTTCTGGAAGTTCTCGGTCCACGTATTGCTGGAGCCTAGCTTGTAGGATTTTGAGCATAACTTTGCTAGCATGAGAAATTAGTGCGATGGTGCGGTAGTTTGAACATTCTTTGGCATTGCCCTTCTTTGGGATTGGAATGTAAACTGACCTTTTCCAATCCTGTGGCCATTGTTGAGTTTTCCAAATTTGCTGGCATATTGAGTGTAGCACTTTTACTGCATCGTCCTTTAAGATTTTGAATAGTTCAACTGGAATGCTGTCACTACCACTAGCTTTATTGTTGCTCAGACTTCCTAAGGCCCATTTGACTTCACATTCCAGGATGTCTGGCTCCAGGTCAGTAACTACCCCATTGTGGTCATCAGGGATGTTAAGCTCGCTCTTGTATAGTTCTTCTGTATAATTTTGCCACCTTTGTTTGATCTCTTCTGCTTCTGTGAGGTCCCTACCATTTTGGTCCCTTATCATACCCATCTTTGCATGAAACATTCTCTTCATATCTCCAATTTTCTTGAAAAGATCTCTGGTCCTCCCCATTCTATTGTTTTCTTCTATTTGTTTGCACTGTTCATTTAAGAAGGCATTCTTATCTCTTCTAGCTTTTCTCTGGAATTCTGCATTCAATTGGGTGTATCTTTCTCTTTCTCCCTTGCCTTTCACTTCCCTTCTCTCCTTAGCTATTTGTAAAGCTTCCTCAGACAGCCATTTTGATTTCTTGCATTTCTTTTTCTTTGGGATGGTTTTAGTTGCTACCTCTTGTACAATGTTGCGAACCTCCGTCCATAGTTCTTCAGGCACTCTGTCTATCAGATCTAATTCCTTAAATCTATTTGTCACCTCCACTGTGTATTCGTCAGGGATAAGATTTAGTTCATACCTGAGTGGCCTAGTGCTTTTCCCTACTTTCTTCAATTTAAGCCTAAATTTTGCAACAAGAAGCTCATGATCTGAACCACAATCAGCTCCTGGTCTTGTTTTTATTGACTGGATAGAACTTTTCCATCTTTGGCTGCAGAGCACATAGTCAATCTGATTTCTGTGTTGACCGTCTGGTGATGTCCATGTGTAGAGTCGTCTCTTGGGTTGCTGGAAAAGAGTGTTTGCTATGACCATTGTATTCTCTTGACAAAATTCTACCAGCCTGTGCCCTGCTTCATTTTGTACTCCAAGGCCAAACTTGCCTGTTATCCCGGTTATCTTTTGGCTTCCTACTTTAGCATTCCAATCCCCCATGATGATAAGCACATCATTTTTGGGCGTTGCTTCTAGAAGGTGTTGTAGGGCTTCATAGAACTGATCAACTTCATCCTCTTCAGCAGCAGTGGTTGGGGCGTAGACCTGGATCACTGTGATGTTGAATGGTTTGCCTTGGATTCGAACTGAGATCATTCTGTCATTTTGGGGATTGTATCCCAAGACTGCTTTTCCTACTCTCTTATTGATTATGAAGGCTACTCCATTTCTTCTGCGAGATTCTTGTCCACAGTAGTATACCTGATGGTCATCTGAATTAAATTCACCCATTCCTGTCCATTTTAGTTCACTGATTCCTAAAATGTCGATGTTCAGTCTTCTCATTTCTTGTTTAACCACGTCCAGCTTGCCTTGATTCATGGATCTGACGTTCCAGGTTCCTATGGAATAAAAATCTTTACAGCATCGGACTGTCTTTTCGCCACCAGTTACTTCCACAACTGAGCGTCCTTTCGGCTTTGGCCCAGCCGCTTCATTCATTCTGGCGCTACTCGTACTAGCCGTCTGCTCATCCCCAGTAGCATATTGGACACCTTCCGACCTGAGGGGCTCATCTTCCAGCGTCATATCGTTATGCCTATTGGAACTGTCCATAGAGTTTTCATGGCAAAGATACTGGAGTGGTTTGCCATTTCCTTCTCCAGTGGATCACCTTTTGTCAGAGCTCTCAGCTATGACCTGTCCGTCTTGGGTGGCCCTGCACGGCATAGCTCATAGCTTCACTGAACTACGCAAGCCCCCTTGCCACAACAAGGCAGCGATCCTTGAAGGGGGGTGTAGACCCTACTTGATAGCAAACTCCTATGGGCATTTACTCAGAAGTAGTTTAGAGTTTAGTGAGACTCGATCCTAAGGATCACAGCCCATAAGCTAATGGATTCAGGACAGGATTCTTCTCCTTTAATGGTTTATTAATCAAATGCAAACAACTTTAAATTAATGCATTATTGTTTTAAGGTTTTGGGGATTTGATTGCTTGGCAGCTCGCAATATCTTCAAAACCAATTGGACAAAGACTACAAGTCAGCTTAAAAGACATTTTGTTGCTCTCAGTCATCACCTGCATTGTGGGTGATAAATCATATCTGTTTCAATTTAGAAAGTTCACAACAGTATTGTCCCAGGCCAAGGCATCTGAGTGACACTGTGAGTCCCAGAAAAAGGTTCTCTCTACTCTCTCCTGTGCAATACCCAGAAACAATACATACATACATCACATAAAATATAACTGCCAGTTTAAATCTAATAAATACATCCACAAATAAATACCTTTCCCATTATTAAAACATAATAGTTTTTCCAAATAGTTGGAAAACTTGGCTATGCTGGTATATGACAAGAAAAACAAAATGTATTTGAGATTGTTAGCATTCACATTTGAATGTCAACATGCGATACACTTTAACATGCACTGTTATATCCATGGCATGGGTTCATCTAGCATCATCAGTTCTTGCAGACAAATTCATGAAGTGTCACTCTGTCAATGGCTATGAGCCACAGGACATTAGCCCAGTGATCACCATCTCAGTACCTGGGGTGCAATGACATGTAGACAAGTGTTTCCTAGCACCCACTTGCTTTTTGAGTATTGGGAACAAAATTCAAAGGGTCTTGATTAGAAGAGTTAAAATCAGGGAGCTCAGGTTGTCCCCTACAAACTGCACGACAAGTAAAGCACTAAGCTTATCACGACAAGTCATGTCATACTTGCAAGACTTCTGACTAGCCATAGACACAGGCTTCCTTGTGTCTCTGGGCTTGGCAATATCTCCCTGTGACTGCACAGGAAGCAGACTCTCCTCTTCCTTTGGGAACTCAAACAAAATAGCATTATCCCTCCAAACCAAGTTATTTACTGAAGTGATTTAGAAACTTCTAATGAAATGTCATGCTTTGCACTGAAATAATTATAAAGCAGATAAACAGGGAATGTGCATTCCCCTCTGTCTTTCAGCAGGTTGGAACCAAGTGAGTAATCTGCAGACAGTCTGTTAAATTTGGAAGGTGCCATGTCATCTTGTTCTAAGCATTAGTTGCCTGAATCAGGTGTCTGAAAGCATCTGCAGGATGCACAAAGATGCAAAAATAATTTCTCCTGACAAAAAAGGATTAACCCCCCTTCTACAATGTATTTTGAGATCCTGAGCAAAGCCATCCAAGGGAGACACCAGCTTTACAAGTAATTGAGCAAATCACGCATATCAGTAGATTTTTGTATTTTTCTAGGGAAAGAATGGAATGAGGGAAAGTAGAGAGTTTTCTGGGATGATCCATGTAAAATAAATCTGGATTACCCAAGCTGTTGTATGATGCTAGCCATTCAGGCTTTGATGATCCTACGGCACAGCTGTCACCACATCTTTCAATCTTGCACCACTTCTTTTCATTGTCTGATGCTTTGGACAGTATTCATTTTGCTCATAACTAACCACCACACTCTTTGTCAGCCTGCTTTCCTTTTGCCACTGACCAAGCCTAGCATAATCGCTTGGGTTGGATCGCGAATGACATGGCCAAAGTAAGCGAGATGAAGTTCCATGATTTTGCCTTCCAGGCTTTATGAATTCTAGGATTTCCTTGTTTGTGACCTTTGCTGCCCATGGAACCCATAGAAGCCTTCTCTAAAGACACAGAAACATCATTTGGGAATTCAACTCAAAAACTTTTACTTTTTGAATATAATATTTTTGTAAGAAATTTTGTCCAATGTGTGTGGACTGATTTTACAGGGCTCTCCACCACAATGATTCCTGATCTATCGTGTAACCTCCAGGTAACTGATCTCCAAGTGACTGAGATAAGTTCACCTGGAGAAAATGGTGACTTTGGATTCTATGGGATTATAACACAAACCCTGTACTCTGAGGCTTTGCTCCCAAAATCTTCAAGTATTTCCCAATGCCAAGCATTCTAGTAAAGGTACTGTCTCCTGATTGCTGCCTGGAAACTTGTTTCAGGAGACAGGTGAGAAAACAATAATTAATCAGATAGATGTTTGTTTAAAATAAGCAGAAACAGCTGTCTTGGTTTATAAATTTCCTATGATGTGATGCAGAATATGTCATAAGTAATAGGGATGGATATGAACCAGCTCACAAACTAAAGTTCCTAATGAATTTTGGCCATGAGCTCAAGTTCATGGAAGGTCAACTGGCATTAACTTTGCACTCAGTTCATAAATGGATACAAAAGCACTTTCCTTGGGGTTTCTACTTTGGAGAGCCAAAACTTAGCCCCCCTAGCTACAATCTACCTATATCTTAGAGGACATATAGATGAGTATCAGGAGGAGGTATCCTGCAAGACTGATGCCTTCAGTTTTCACAGGGACTGTTCTATACACTTCTGAGCCTCCTGAACCTGCACCTGTCATTTTTCCAGAAATCACTTTCCTGAGGGCACTTTCTTTGGGGGGCTGTGACATGGACCCTGTAAATCCAATCCTGGCCAAACTTGGAGGACAAGTAGAGGAGAGTCTCTAGCACATGGTGGAATTCTACTTGTCAGAGTATCAAATTTTTATAAAGTAATTGACAAATAATTTCCAAACACACTAAATAACTTTTTGAAGAAGAAGAAGAAGAAGAAGAAGAAGAAGAAGAAGAAGAAGAAGAAGAAGAAGAAGAAGAAGAAGAGTTGGTTCTTAAAGTCCTTGCACATCTCCAGAAGGCTCAAAGTTAAACAAACTATGTGGGACAGGAAACTGTAAAACAATGTATAGCCCTGTTCCATGTATCCAGGAATCTCAGATCCATGAAAATGCCATGAATCAATCAATTGATTCATGGATGCATTAGAGATGTCAATCTCCAAACAGGGTCTGGAGATCCCCTGGAATTGCAGCTGATCTCCATATTACAGAGATCAGTTCTCCAGGAGAAAATAACAGCTTTGGTGGGTGGACTGTATGACATTATATCTCCCCAGGCTCCCAAACCTCCATGAATTTTCTAATTTGGATTTCATATCTCTGGAATAAACAACTGATGTGGGCAGTGAGGACATAAATCAGGATATTAGCAGCCTATCTCAAAACATGGGTAGGTTCCTATGAGTAGGAGGCAGTGTCAGGACCTCCTGCGTCAAAATATGGAGGAAGGGGATTGGTTGCCTGAATTGATTGACAGGCGGAAGTGTAATGCGTCTAAGGTGCATTGCTCTCTTCTGTAATTTCCAGCAGCAAATGTGGAGGATGAGATGCATGAAAAGGCAGCAGACAAGGGTGAGATAGCAAAAAGATGAGGAGGGTCTGGAATGTGCAATAAAATTTTGTGCTTTGCCAGTGGAATGTGCGGAAATGCCCCCACTATTCTCCCATCACGTATTCAGGAGACAAGTCTATTTTTGGTAACAGCAGGAGGAGCAGTATCCTGGCTATCACAAGGAATAGGCAGTCAGAACTTGGTGGCAGTTGCTCAGCGAGGAAGGAAGGTGACTTTATGGCAGTCACAAATGTTACCAGTGTCTTGTGCACAAAGAAAAAAGAAGGTGCTGCAGGGGGCTGAAAGCTCTAGCTAAACTGGACTGTAGCAGGAGAACCATTTGTTACAAGGGTCTTCTCATCTATCTGCCTAATGCTACTATTAGTCTTTTCTACCACAGCATTCTAAATTTCTCCTTCTTTCTCTTGGCTAATAATATACCTATGCTTATATCTTCTCTTTCCTATCCAGTTTATTAGTTCCTAAATAAAGTTTTGTTACTGTTTAATCAGATCAGTGTTATGACTGCAGTACAGGCATTCTGCAAGAAAGAGCCATTCAAGACTCAAGGGGGTGGCAGGTGACAGTAGATGAGCGATAGGGATGTGAGTGTCCTGCATAGTGCAAGAAATTGGACTAGATGACCCATTAGATCCCTTCCAACTCTATGATTCTATGATTCTAATCTGCACCTGTCTTCTTTCATAAATTGGAAGAGGGTAAAGATTGCTACTGAGTTCACTTCCCTTGGGAAGTTTGTACATCTTTTTTAAGGGGCCTGAACTGATGATCCACTGCAGACATAATACTCGGTTTGCCTGTATGTGTGCAGTCTTAATAGATGGTATTTTCTGTTTACCCACAACAAATACACAGAGAAGTTAAACAACTTTGCCACAAAATACTAACCATTTGTAAATTCCTGAGACAAGTCTACATCCTGCTATTGATGTTGTATACCCATTTCTAGTAAACAAAGAATTAACATTCCTTCAATTACTTATCTGTATAATAAGACAACATTCTTTCCGGGATCTATAGTTCTTAAGGCACTTTATCTCAGCAGGTTTCAGTTGTAAACATGCTTTTTCTTGCTAGGGCAACGCTAATTTCCAGAAACTATCAAATCAAATTATACTGAGATTTATAGTCCAGTCTGCCATAGATGTACAGAATTAGACCATCTATCACCACCCTTAAAATGCAGCATTATGCATGCATTTGCCAACTGCACAGCAGATGGGTTCGTTTTCCTAAACTATAGATACAATTTTCCATTATATACACACACACTGTGTGACATCTAATTAAGGAATAAAAATGACTTCAGATGTCTAAAAACACAAATCTAAGCAAGCAGGCTAGCATTAGCAAAAGAAAGCAAAGCACTTTCAAAGGTTAATGTCATAATGAAAACACAGCAGGAAAGCAGTTGAGTGATTTCTGCAGCTTTCATGGATGGTTTAATGCAGACTGGGTCCTCCTTACATAGCATAACACTTCCTTGTATACAGATGCAAATCGGTTAAAAGGAAAAGCAAACAAAAGGATCACACTTGATGTACTTCAAAGGCATACTGGTGTCTACTATGTCACATTTGTATCTCATTCAAGGAAATGAGGGCAGCTTATATCTCCTCCACTTTCTCCCCACAACAACTCGATGAAATTGGTAGGGCAGAGAGATTGAAACAGAGGCCGTTTCATAGATTAACAGGCATTTAAACAAATGCAGAGATAAACCAACATTGCCCAAATATATTAGTACATTATTAGCAAGAAGACAAAAAAAAACACATAAACAAACAAACCTCTGTTATTTGGGGTAGATAGAGAAGAACACAATTTTAAAACACTGTACAGCTTGAGATCAGCATTCCTAAAGGACCACCCACTCCAATATGAACCTACCCAACTAATAACTGATATCTAGCCAATATTGTTCTCCACTTACTTTAAACCCATTACTGAAAGTCCTATCCTCTGCTGCCAACAGGAACTGCTCCCTGCCCTCCCCTAAATGACAAACTTTCAAATACTTAGGGACAGCAATCATGTCCCATCTCAACCTCCTTTTCTCCAGGCTGAACATTCCCAAGTCCCTTGGCCTTTCCTCATAGGGCTTGGTTCCCAGGCTCTGGATCATTCTTCACTCTCCTCTGAAGTGAAGCTTACAGAACTGCACACAGTACTCCTGGTGCACTCTGACCAATGTGGTTTACAGCGGGACTATGACATCTTGTTATTTTTTATGTGATGCTCCTGTTGATATAGCCAGTATGCATACTTATGCATACTTCTCATTTTTGGGACCCAGATGTTTTTGGGACCCTCTACACTTCTTCTCCTTATTGAACTGCATCTTGTTCTCATTTGCCCACTTGTCCAGTGTGTTCAGATCTTATTGAACTCTATCTTCTGGAGTGTTCGCAACTCATCCCAATTTGGTGCCATCTGCAAATTTACTGAGTTCCCCTACATCCAGATCACTGATAAAAATGTTCAAAAGTGCCAGACCCAGTACCAAGCCCTGTGGTACATTGCTGCTCACCTCCTTCCACTCTGATAAAATATCGTTGACAGCCACTCTTTGGGTGCAGTTTTTTAGCGAGTTCCCTATCCACCTATCCACCTGAAAATCCAATTTGCAGTCCTCCAGTTTACCCATCAGAATATCATGGGGAACCTTATCAAAAGCCTTACTGAAATCTCAGCAAACAATATTTAATGAGTTTCCATGATCTAATAATCCTGTCACTCTGTCAAAGAAGGAAACCAGGTTGGTCGGGAAGGGGCTGTTGGGGTCAAATCTGTGCTTGCTTCCCTGGATCAACAATTTGTTCTCCAGTTGATTGCAGTTCACCTCCTTTCAATGTTGAATGCTGGAAAATGTGATGTGGTCTCAAGAGTATCACAAAGTCATCAGAAACCCTTATAAGTATCAGTGACACATACATTATATGTCATAATTAGTTGTTTTCCTTGTGAAAACTTCCTTGTGGAAGTTGGTATTATTGCCATTGTCAGCAAGGATAACTGGACCATTTACACTGTTAGGATTTCACAAACAGTTTCAAATAGCAACCAGTGTGGGAGGGTGGAGGAGGGGGATAGACAGTTGGTCTCTTTTCAAAATGTGGTCCTCAGCAAAATCTTGAAGCCTCTAAAGATTTCTTCAGTGCATCAATAAAGGAAGCAATGCAATGGAGAGCAACAGCAAAACAAAGTTATCATGAATTATTCATTTCATAAAATCTAATTGTACACAGACATTGGGGCATGCTGCAAAATGAGAAAGAAAGAAAGAAAGAAAGAAAGAAAGAAAGAAAGAAAGAAAGAAAGAAAGAAAGAAAGAAAGAAAGAAAGAAAGAAAGAAAGAAAGAAAGAAAGAAAGAAAGAAAGAAAGAAAGAAAGATCCACTGGGTCCGTTAACAAGAGCTTTAAGATGACCTGATGGCCTGTGCGATTGCTGTATGACCTGCTTTTGATTCTCAGAGTGTCAAACAATATCTGTAGTGGAATCAAATAATATATTTCTGGATTTACGTTTGTAGTCTGTCACATCAGTGAAGCATAGGAAGCATTACAGAACACTGCTGAAGCAACAATACAATAAAATCAGTTAATTTAATTGCCTTTTAACAATGACTACCTCCCACTCACTTAACCTTGCCATTCTGACAAGTAATGGAATTGAGACTGTACTGTTCAAATCAGAGTTTGTTCAGAAATTGATGTAGGATGTTTGAGAGCTAGAAAGATCATTCACTTGGATTTGATGGCACAAAACTATTTTCATTTGTGTCTCAAACATTTTGGGAACACTCATATTTCCCAGACTGCTTTCCAGTGTCTGTCCATCTCTCCCCATTCCTTTCATCTAGCATTACACAAGCCACACAACAAGGGGGGAGGGGGAAAATCAACTGAAGTAACCGCTTACTTTGGTTGACTTGAGCATGCCGAGGACCACTTTGCTTGCCTAAGTCCCAAGGGAAATATATTCATATTGACCAAATGTTCTAATTCGGGTTAATAATATATGCATTTTTACACATTGTTCTCAGAATTCAACCCAATGAGTTCTGAGCAAATATGAACATGATACCAACTTAGTAATGCTGTCAACAACACAAGCATATAAACAGCACATATTTTTGAAAACTATTTGATTTTACATGATACATGACTTGTCCATGAAGACCTTAGAATATAGATAAGCCCTGCAAGCCAGTAAATTGTGAGTGCGCATCAACAGTGAACACTAATGTGCCAGGCTGTAAATATACACAGATTGCAAAGTGAACTAGCTTTTTAGGTGTTTGTGGGAATTCTTTCATGGTAGCCCCTAGCTCTTCATGAAGTTTGTGTTCATTATTATCATGGATGTTTTGACTATATTATCTGATTAAACATACTTTCATTAAACATCATCAAGGCTAAACGTGGTCCAGGTCTAGCACACCCCAAGGACTATCTGCTTGCCTATGCTCCCCAAAGAGTGACATGCTCCATTTATTCCAACAGACTGATGATCCTTGGCCCAAAATAAGTTTTCCAGGCAATGATCAGAGCCAGGTCCCAACCTGGTGAAATGAGCTTCCCAACAAAATCAAGGCCCTATCAGAACAGCTCCATAGGTCCCACAAAATGGAGCTCTTCCACCAGGTTATTAGTTAAGGTCAGCGACAGGTGGTCTCCCAGCCATCTGGACCCATCCTGCCAGGCAATTCTGATGGTCTACATGTCCTCAAGCTTATGATCACTGTTGACTGATCATCCTCTCCTAAGTTATTATTGATGTTGACTGTTTATGACCGTCATTATTCATTGCCTTGCAGGGGGATATTGACTGCCTAATGAGGACACTGACAACCATAATTTGGCATAAAATATTTGGCCACAGCCTTTATTCAACATTGAGCATGGCAAGCGTGGGAAGAGAATCATGCCGTCATGTAGTTACCGTACCACAAGGAAGCCCACCACAGCCTGCCCTTCAACGGGTTGCCTTGGCTATCCATCCCCAAAACCCGGACATAATGGCAGGCTGAAACAGGGAGGGAGGCACCATGGAGTGACCCCTCTGGACACCAGCCTCTGTTGGGTTCTCCTGCCCCCCGGAAATGCTAGCCTTCAATCAGGCTCTGCATCCACACAGCCCCTTAAGGGCCCCCCCAAATCTAGGGGAGGACAGCGCGCAAGCTTGGCCCCCCCAAAATTGATCCTTCCCATGCTCCACTTCTGCAGGCTGTGACAATTAAATCAATAATATAACCCAACTTCTAACAAAAAGTCAAACAATTCATAAACAGGGACGAAGGGTGGGTTTTGCATCTTTGGGCGCCCTGAAGGGGGGAAAGAGGCCAAGCAATGTCAAGCCATCCATTTAACTGACGCCCAGTTTGGCCACACCCCCTGTTGCCATGCCAACACACACACTGCTCAGAGGATCCCAGGGCTGGGCAATCTCTCCAACCAGCCAGGTCCCTGTTGGCGTTCCTCCCCCACAGCGGCAATGGCCCCCTTAGATAAGTCTTGGGGGCTTTTTATCATTGCTAAAAATGTTTTTCAATGTACTCTCTCGTTCCTGCTGTTTCTATGTACACCACCCCGAGACATCACAGTGAAGGGTGGTTATATAAATGTTGTGGAGTAATAGTTGAGATAATTTGCCCATAGAGCATGAAAATGCTCACCAATTATTCATTCAATGAATAATAAATAATTGGTGAGTATTTTCACTCTCTATGGGCAAATTCTCTCAACTATTATTCCACAATATTTTAATGTCCATATCTGAAGCCTCCTCTGATGCATGGAAAGGGAAGGCAGATGAATTTCCAAGCAGCTTTCTGTGGCTCAAAGGAAGAAGAACAATTCAAAGCCAGGGGATACAGTAAACATTAGAACATGTCTGCCAACATTATGAGCTGAAGAGAGAACTCTGGGAAATAGATGAGCGGTTTTCCAAAGATTTGCCAAGAATGCTCATAAATGCCAAGAAGTTTCCAAGTCAAGCTGAGGAGAGTTCAAAGCCTGTGCTGTGATAAACATCAATAGCTATAATGACCATAGCATTATCCATGCCAGTTCCTTAGAGAGAAATAAATACCTGCATTACAACACCATTATCACTGAAGTTTCACATAACAGAGCGATAGCTGCCCAAGCTGTTCCCCGCATGTTTATGAGCAATACAAAAGGAGCTGTTTTATATCTTGACACTATATTTGTGGAAATTGTAAACTAGACGGGCATTTTTCTAACCCTACTTCTAAAAGCTTTAAATCAGGAATTGAGGAAGGACTTTTAAAAAATCACTCTTTCACACACAGCTTTTCCTAATAAATTAAGCAGTTAATTACCATTGGCACTCAGTCAGAAAACTGATAGAGTTTGGTCCATAGTTGCTTACAAATTCTTGACTCATGTTGCTAAAACAAATGAATCTCTCACTTGATTCTTGAAGTTTGAGAAGTTATAATCTATACCAGGCTTTCTCAATCACGGTTTCAGGAAAGCCTGGGGTTTCTTGATGACCCATGAAGAGTTTCCCAAATGAGTGGGAGTTAATTGATGTTTTAAATATATTTTTAAAATGTGTTAAGCATTTACCTGTGATATGACCATATATGGTCATGTCAACTCCCCCTCCCCAGTGGCCAATGAATGGCTTGGAGGGGGTATAAATAGAAATGATTTCAGGTGGGCATGTACACAGCTATGCTTCCCAACCATATTCTGCATGATCACACCACATCTGGGATTTCTTGTAGCCTGAATAATGTTTCAGGGGTTTCTCAATGGTAAAAAAGTTGAGAAATGGTGATCTACACTGTGAACCCTATAACAGTGGTCCCCAAGCCCCGGTCCGGAGACTGGTACCGGTCTATGGATCAGTCGGTACCGGGCCATGGCTCTTCCTCGTCCTCCTCCCTGGCTGCTGCCTCAGGGGCTGTCCTGCCACTCTGCCGCCGGCTCACCTTGGTGCTCTCCAGTGGCCGCCATGGCTGGGGCTCCCCCTCAGTGTGGCACTGCGCAGCTGCTTCTAGCAGCACCCCCCCCCCAGCGGGTGGTGGGAAGTCAGGGGCACTACCGGGAAAGCAAGCGGAGCAGGGGCTCAGGTGGCGGTGGTGATGACGTCCCTTGGCAAAAGACTAACCCCTCGGACCTCAGTAAAATTGCTGATAAAAAGGTTAGGGACCACTGCCCTATAACAAATGCATTCACCCATTCTTCATTTTAAAATTTGGAATCACTTGATCAAAGACGTTTTGTGTCTCTGACATTTGGGACTTACTACCAAGTAGTATGGCAGCTCTCACATTGAACTTCCCTAGTTCTGACATCACCAAATGATTACTTGACATCAAGCCGGGTTTATTAATTACATGGATATTTTTTCTCAATTATACATCTGTTTGAATATGCAGGTCTTTAGTGTACATGATTCTACATAATGTGAAGAATATCCTACAGGGGGTATTGGAGAAGAGGTGTGGTTAGTATATTTAGACTAGGAACTTTCTGGTATTTATCATGTTGAGTATGATACAACGATATAGGCTAGATATCAGGAAAAAAAATTTCACAGTCAAGAGTAGTTCAGCAGTGGAATAGGCTGCCTAAGGAGGTGGTGAGCTCCCCCTCACTGGCAGTCTTCAAGCAAAGGTTGGATTCACACTTTTCTTGGATGCTTTAGGATGCTTTGGGCTGATCCTGCGTTGAGCAGGGGGTTGAACTAGATGGCCTGTATGGCCCCTTCCAACTCTATGATTCTATGATTCCCCCCACAAGAGAAGACTGAGGAGAAGTAGGAATTGAGCAATTCACACCTCTCTTCATCACCTGTAAAAACTCGGTAGAAATGAGTTCTGGTACTATTTTTATAACAAAACAAAACTTACTGATATTTATAAAGCACTTGATTGTACACTAGTTAGTTGAGGGACATTCATGTGAACTGACCCACTGTGTACATAGCCAAGGGACAATAAGAATGCTCATATCCAAGTCAATATGAATGCTCATGCCATCTTAATGCAAAATTCATAGATTGCTTCTTTAAAAAAATAGAATGATGTGACACAGGAAAACCTGAAACCAGGCTCACATGTTTAACACTTGAAACTTTTCAATCATGCTGACATTGTAAATATTCACTGTTTATAGTGCAAACTTGCAAAAACTACACATTAAGGTGCTGAAGCCAACCAAGATGAATCCCGGATTGGGAGTCTCTGAAGTTCCTAGGATATGGCAGAGGACATGAAACAGGAAAAACTGACAGAAATTCTCTTCCCCTTTCTTGTGCAAGTTCTCTCTTTCGTCACACGATTGTGGGAGGCCTATTTCTGATTATTCACCCTTTCCACAGCATCTCTTGTGTTGTGTCCCACACGATACCCACGGGCCTTAAGAGAAACTTTTCACAATATGCATGTGGCCTGTACTTAGCAGGGGAAGCCACAAAGATCTCATTCATGAATCTGTTTTGTTTACAGTGGGGTAGCTCAGGTGTACAGCATCCCTCCCTATGTCCTTTGCCAATGTGATTTTTTAATAATATTATCTTGAGCCACAGTGATCAAAGCTTAACTCTAAAGACACTTATTGCTAGACATTGTTCAGAAATATAGTACCCTGTAAATGATTGCTTATTCTCTTGTTTGCTGGCACAAGGACCACTCTATAATATGTCTCAGAAGCAATTACATGGATAATAGTACATAATCAGAATGCTGTATGATCTTGTTTGATTGGCTACTATTAATTTCCTTTGTGAACATGCTATTAAGGAAATGACTTCTTGAAAGAACTGGATAGGAAGCCATAGGTTTTAATGATGCTATTTATTTCCAGAACCTGAATTAATGCCAGAAGAGTTCACCTAAACTGCACAGGAAATTGATTTGTATGTAGTTGTCTGACTCCAGTTTCATTATTTCCATCTCAGTCCCATTTTTGAGCACTGCACCTCTTAAGAGAGAAATGCAAGACAGTTCTTGCACCAAACTTGTTGCACTTTTCTATAGTTCTAAACTAAACAGGCCAAAAGAATCATGTCATGAAGCCCACCTGAGACCTTCTAACTGACTTATGATACCTCACCAGCCTGAAGGACCACAACCCAAGTATTGCTGTTATCTACAGTTTATTATTACATATAATTATATCCTACATGAAGATTCAAAGCATGGAATTTGGCTTGTTAGATTTGTCACAGTCTCTAAGATCTAGGAGAACCAAATCAATCCAAAGCTTTGATTGCCATACATTCCTTCTTCTGCATTTCATCTATTGGTCCATGTTTGGTGTGAATTTGTGAAGTACCATGAGGACAATTTCTAATAAGTGACCTGGCTGTGGATCATCTGGCACCAAACATATTAAGCCAAGATGGAGTTAGGATATGAAAAAGGAAAGCAGGAAGCAGAGGACAAGCACAGGTAAGGTAAATAAAAAAAATAGAAAGCATGTGTAGGAACAAGAAATACCTCGTAAAAACCTGTCCATTTTCTTCTTCCAGACCCTGTACCCTGAACAAGTTTTTTTGCTTGTACTTCTCTCAATGTGTACAGAAAACTAGCGCTAAACAGAGAAATAAGGAAAGAAACTGTGAAAAAAGAAAGGGGGACCAGTTCCTGGTGCTATATGAATGTTACTGACCCATTGCCTGCTTTATGGGAACCATCAGAAATCATTACAACAGACCAAGCCTATACCTTGAGAAACTGATTAATTATTGCATGTAAAAACACTAAAGATCAGAGTCCAGCTGGGGACCGAGAGGGATGGAACTGTTGTCTGCTGGCAGTATTCTTTGGGTATTCAGGAGGGGAAAAGTCTGAAGAGGATTTTAAGAGTGTTTTTATTGTTGTTGTTGTTTTAAAATTGAGTAGAACTTAACTGAATAGCAGACATTTATACCAACACAAATATTTAGGATTAAAGGGCTAGTGTGACATACAGAGAACATGCATAAAGAAGTTACTAACCTTGATATTATAAATAGACCAATACATAACGTTCTCCCCTGAGCTTTCCTCTCGGAAATTTTGAACCGCAGCATCTAAAAACAATTACTAAATAAACAAAGTTTATATTACCCCTTCTTGCTGTCTGTTAGTTCTGTTTGCCTTCAGCAACATATCATTACGCAGGCAGATATGATGCCCACTGGCAGTGATGGGCAGTGATGCTCTAAGAGCAATCTTCCTATCAATTTACTTTATTTGTCCTTAAAGATGTCACCTGATTGCCAGATCAGACTGGCTATAGAGCAGTGTGACATCTATCATATTTTCTATTACATGATCTTCAATTGGCTAGGATAACAATATGACTAATCCAGGAATAAGAAAGAAGCAGCAGTTGTGTTTATTTTAATGACACTGCAGATACTAAGGAAATGCCTGTGGACAGGGGGGGAAGGGGAGATCCTGGTGAGCTTCTACCTGGGAAGGCTGCCTACACCAGAGGCCCTTCCTCCTCATGGTGGGATCGATGAGGAAGAACTCTGTGGCACCTAGTCACCTTGAACATCATGGGGTCCATTAGGAGGAGCATAGCAGCATCTCTTTCCCACCCAGTTTGCTTTTCAGCCCTTTATCAAGTATTGGGGGGGGGCATAGTAGCACTGCTGGGAGAGGGCCTTTTCCAGACCCATTTTGGTCTCCCATTATGCCCCTGGCTGTGAAAGAGTCCAGAAGATAATGGGTTAGGTCTAAGCAGGTTTTTGTAGGGTTGCTTTGCAAACAGCAGCAGCACCCTGAGAGAAAAAATTAAAAGAAAAATATGGTCTTGGCTACTTAGTAGAAGTTCTGACTGTAGATTTCATTATTTATGGTTCTCCTGTGGGATCTGTTGGTTTCGTACAAGTCTTACCATCCTTCAGAAGGATACAAAATAGCTCTTCTTCCCATTTAATCTCCAATATACTTGGGAAATTTATTTACTACATTTAGTATCATGCTCCTATGACTGGACAAAACTCTGCTATATTAATAAAATATTGCAATAATTCCCATGGGAATTCACAGCAGTTGTACTTCTGCAAGTCTCCGAGCTTATCACATATTACACAAAATGTCAAATTTGGGGCACACTAGCCATCAAATAGAAACCTCTAAGATTTCAATACACCTAAAATGTAACTTATATATTTATTTTATTTAACATCACATTTCTATACCATCCCTTTTAGTAAGACGGACTCAGTGTGATCTACATCATTTAAAAACAAGATAAAACAAGCTAAAATTAATTGATTAAAATAATTAGAATAGTTTAAAATTACTCTCAGACTGCATTAACCAAAGAATAAACTTTCTGCACACCCATTAACTCCTTTGGGGTGGGTTGTTCTTAGGAAGGGCCCAATGGTGGTATCATTCAGTCATCTACTGGCTCCAACCAAAAGCCTGGCAGAAGATTTCTGTCCTGCAGGCCCTTAGGAACTGGGAACTCCTGTAGGGCCCACTGCTCTTCTGGGAGCTCCTTCCATCAAGTAGGGGCAGGACCAAAAAGGTCCTGACCCTGGTTGAGTCCAGATGTACTTCTCTAGGACCAGGGATTACCAGCTGCTTCAAATTAGCTGAGTAAAACACTCTTTGGGGCATGGGTAATCAACCTGTGGTCCTCCAGATGCTCACGGACTACAATTCCCGTGAACTCCTGCCAGAAAATACTGGATCAAAACCCTGGATTGGTCCTTGGCCCTGGACTTGGGAGCCGCATACGCAGGTGAGCCGGCCGTGCCAAAGCCGGGGCCTCGCAGGGGAGGGGGGCGGCCGGGGGAGGCTTTGGCAGGGACAGGGTGGCTGCTCTGTCTCCTTTTAAGCCCGTCGCTCCCGCCTCTCCATCAGCCTGCCTCCCGCACCCAGTCACCCACCTGCTAGCGTCCACTGTATTTGGGCTACAGTGGGCCTTAGACCTAGTAACATATATAAATAAATAAATGGTTTGATCTGGTGCCCCAAATCCTTTCACTTCCAATGTCAAAAGCCATGAACTATGACAGCAAAATTAAGTAGAATTAACAAGGATTTGCTACCATCAACTTACTTTGCTCTGACATAGCAGCATGCAATTCATACATTTCGGATCTCCTGCTAGCAATCCCCTCACCCCCCACTGTTCTGTCAATTGATGGCTATCAATGGTAGTTTAGAGGAGAATTTGGTCCATTTAAAACTGCCATTAGGGCCCAACCAAGATCAGGTTGGGCTCCTTCTATGCTTTTTAAAGTTCCAAAATAGTCCAATTTATGCACTTTAATAGGTATTTGGGGGGTCAACATATTGCTATTCTATGGGTCCAATCCGACCATCTCAGCCATTTAAAAATGGCTAGATCCTCCTCTAAAATGGCACCACTGACCACGGGTTGGCCCTGTAGTCACTGTCAAGTCTAGTTTGACCAGATGTTGACAATGTTATAGCTACTCTAATTGGGTAATGGATATTTATGGGAGAAAGGATAAATATGTGTAAAGGTCCTTCAGGATAGCTACCCTTTCTAGAAAGTAAGATGGATGATATAGATCATGCAATCAGTATCAGTATAATAATCACACCTCTGACTAGTAGGTTCTGCTCAACTCCCATGTGCATAGTGCCCAATTCAGATCATGATATGGTGTACATGGGGAACAGGCTTTAGCTCTCCCCCTGCAACTATTCAGGAGTGCTGTCTTCACTGTTGGGAGCCCACTAGTGTACACTTGCATTTTCCTTGCAGATCAAAGAGGCACTGCCAGGACCATTTCAGTCAGGAAAATGCCTATGGGCAGAAAACTGAAAAATAATTGATTTTTGCACCCCACTTTTCACTACTTGAGGTTGTCTCAACGTGGCTTACAATCACCTTTTCCTTCCTCTCCCCACAAAAGACATCCTGTGAGGTAAGTGGGGTTGAGAGAGCTCTGACAGAACAGCTCTAACAGACCTGTGACTAATACAGGGTCATCCAGCTGGCTGCATGTGCAGGAGTGGGGAATCAAACCCAGTTCTGCTGCTCTTAACCACTACATCATGCTGACTCTTGAAGCCCCTTATCCACAATACAAAGTGAGCATCATGCATACAGGAATTGCAACTTATGTGTGCCTGTCATACAAGAAGCAGGGTGGGTACCCATTTGTAGGCCATGCAAAATGTGGAAATTATTTGCGATAAAGAAAATATTCTTCTGCTATGAAAGCACCTATGAGCCTCTTGTAGCGCAGAGTGGTAAGGCAGCCGTCTGAAAGCTTTGCCCATAAGGCTGGGAGTTCAATCCCAGCAGCCGGCTCAAGGTTGACTCAGCCTTCCATCCTTCCGAGGTCGGTAAAATGAGTACACAGCTTGCTGGGGGGTAAACGGTCATGACTGGGGAAGGCACTGGCAAACCACCCCATATTGAGTCTGCCAAGAAAACGCTAGAGGGCGTCACCCCAAGGGTCAGACATGACTCGGTGCTTGCACAGGGGATACCTTTACCTTTATGAAAGCACCTGAAGGCTTCAATGGATTTGTTGAATGTGGGTGTCCTGCTGAAAGAGTTCCTGGCTGAGCTGCCCAGTAAAATTTATATCTGTCTAGGTATGCTTGCAGGAATTATGCTTGCTGATCTGTAATTTGTCTGAACAGCAGCTATCTTTCTGTGTGGCAACCGTTACTGACACTCGAAGACAAAAGCAAATGAAATGACATTACATAAAAATATCCATCATTTGTGCCCTGCCTGTCAGGGCTGTTTACTAAAATATGTCTAAATCACAGGGATGTTTTCTCAATGACACCTATGAGGAAAGGAAGGGAAAGAATTAACTACTTACAATTATCAATCACTTCTGTAATCCTGTCCAAGAAGACGGGAAGAATTTGTCATATGCCTACAATGAGTTTCACTATTCCTTCCCACTAATGTTCTTTGCAAATATAATTCTAGTACCTTTCCAGTAAAAGTTAAGTTACTGTAAAATATTGGCTTTGAAATAACCTCCCCCACATGTTTTCCAAAAAGAAAAACATTCTGAGGAAAGTGGAATGCCGTTACCGCTAAAAGGTATCTCCTTGAAGACACAAAGGTGAGGTCTCCAGGTTGCCTCTGATGTATCTCCAACCTGGAGAAAAACCAGGCCTGCCTCTGCACACTGGGGAAGAGATTTTTCAGAGAAGGACATACATCAGCAGATCCCGCAATATCCACTAGTGTATTCTTGTAGTGGCAGTGGTGGTTCTGATCCCAGAAATAATCACTTTAATTAAGTACAGATGGGTTACATGTTATGGCCATATTTTAGCAGCTGCTACAAATGTTCTGACAAAGAGCTGTTGATCTGTAGATCAGGAGTTCATGGCACTTGGTATATCAGTTCCCATACAATTACAACAATCTCTAAGACAGGGGTAAGTCAACTTGTGGTCCTCCAGATGTCCATGGACTACAATTCCCATGAGCCCCTGCCAGCATTTGCTGGCAGGGGCTCAGGGGAATTGTATTCCATGAACATCTGGAGGACCACAGGTTGACTACCCCTGCTCTAAGAAACATGCATGGAGTTAGGCTTGCCACTTGCCCATGTGTGGTGGTTAACCCCTGCCTTCAGCCCAAATTGCCAGCCCTTGAGAAACTGAGGAGAGAAAAAGTGGCTCCAAAATGTCCCCCAAAGTGACTGCCTGGGGATCACCATAGAGATTAAGAGAACATCACCTAACAGTGTTTCCTTTTCAAACTCCACCTTCCATAGTCACCACCCTCCAAATCTCCTCACATTTGCTGAGGCACTGCAGGCACCTTTATGTGGAGATGTCATAGAAATCACATTATCAGTGTTGCTTTACACTTCCACATAGTAGTCATTCATAGTATAGAGGAGCTTTTTCTTACTGGCCACACAGGAACTTCTAAGGAAATGCATTTTATTTCTCTGTGATAGAGGTTTCATCTAATCCATGTTTAATTCTGTGATCACGTTATATAGCAGCCCATTTGTGTATCTGAAAGATGCCCTTTTAATTCTTTTCTTTCACTTCTGTGATTCTATGAACTGAATTAAAGATGTGCAGTTATCGCTATAAAGTCTTGGAAGCAAGGATAAAGTTTTGATGAACTGCACCATTGGGAATTAAAGCAGTGACTCAGAGAAAGCATTCTTTCTTAGCACTGTAAATATTAGTCTCATTTGACATTACAGGATTCTAAAATGAAATGCAAGTAAGCACCTCACCTTCAAACAGTCTTGTCTGCTTAAAAATGGCTCCTTTGAAGGGGAGACTTCGTGGCATCCGGGATGGCAGGGAGAGCTCTCTCTACCATCGCAGCCCATTTAAAGGAGCTACACCAGGGAGCCAGAGGCCAGAATGAAGGGTGGGAGAAGAAGGTTCCCTCGTGCAGGCCATTTAAAGGGGCTATGCCAGGGAACCAGCAGCTGCCTCCAACTCCCTGGTGTAGCTCCTTTAAATGGGCTGCAGTGGTGGAGTCATTTGTCCATGTGTGGTGGATGAACCCCAAGTAGGAGCCCCAAACCCTCCAATTTACAGGTTGCCTGTCATGAAGCTGTTTTGTGCTGGTTCAGGGGACTGGACCATAAAGGTCAGTCAGAGTCTTTTAAAATGAAAAGTCAGGAACTGAACCTGGGGCCTTCTGTGTGCCAGATAGATGTTCTGCTGCTGATCCATGGCCCAACTTGATGAGGATAAAGAATAACACAGCCCAGCTTTTGGCTGCCCACCAATCAGGCCAGCAACCTGTCTTAATTTCCAGATCATACAAGCAAAGACTCTGCCTCTTTTCCTAAATACACCAAGAGTATGGCAGGTTTTTCAGAAGCAATGGCTGGCTTAGGCAAAAAGCCTCTCCTTCCGTTTCCCCCAGCCCATCCATGCTGCCATTGGGTTCAAATCCAACATCTGCCTACTCTTACCATAGCTGGACTGTTTCAAGGAAGCAATGCCTTGGTGTATTGAGAATGAGATCCCTCCTCAAGCCACTAAAATCAGCAATAGGATTGGGCAAAGATGGAGCAGCCAGCCAGGGTACACCCATGGAGACACAATGCTGCCTTAGATGGAGTCTGTTAAGGTCAGTTTCCTCTACCCTGACAGACAGCGACTCTTTCACATGACCTATTGCCTCCTCCTTTTAACTGGCCATGCCAGGGATTGACCCTGGGACCTCCTTCATGCAAAGCAGATCCTCCTTCTTTCAAGGGCGATGGTATGTGTCATTCTGTCTTGGTTTAACTGCAGTTCAGGCAGACACATATCTGCTGACTCACTGTTCCCTGCAATGCGTCTCCCCTACCCCTCAACACCCTGGGGAAAGGGAATTTTAAAAACTGTACAGGGAAACGGTAGAGTGCCACTACTCTTGTCAACACAGTGCTAAAAATGGTCAGAACCAGCCTAGATGGTTCGGATCAAAAAAGCCCAAGGAATTTTCGTTTAGATTAGCTGCCCTTAACAAGCAAGATATGCTTAGCTTTTGATTAGCGGCTCCATGAACACAGATCCCTAAAAGGGTTTTGCTAAGCAGAATATTTTCTTGAGTATGAGCCTAGCCTCCCCCCCCCCCCATGCACACACATACACAGCAACATTTGTGTGGCACTGTTGTAATTACTACAGTGCATCCCATTATGTTGTCTGCTTACTCAAGCCTTTAAAATATGTCCTGTCTTTTTAATCCGTTTCCAAGCCTTCCCACTTCCTTCCCTGGGGTGCTGTTCATTTTCATGCAGGTCTGCAACAACAAGCATTTTTTAAAGCTGTCAGTCAGCCTGACAATGAAATCTAGCCAGACATATCATGTGACCCAGGGGGACCTTTTTTTTTGGGGGGGGGGGGTTACAGGAAAAAGCAGATGTCACACTAACTTCTGTTCAACCCAAAGGTACTCACTGACCTGTGTTCAGCGGTTTTGGAAAGCCAGCTCATTTTTTCTCAGTGGGTGGGGGATGGTGGTAGTGGAATGTTAGGAGCAAGTCCTGACAGATTCTTTTGAAAATCACATAAAATAAATTAAAAGACAATGCTGCCACCTCATGGCAGACAGAGTACGATGCCCTGATATTTGAGTTCTGAAGGGTGACTGTAATGTGCAATACAGAAGCCCCTGCATTCCTGGAATAGCCAGCAGCTAGGGGGCCACTATGCATGTGTATGTATTTCTGCACATACTTTAGTGGTCAGAAAGCTTTTCTTGCTGGGTTTCTCAATTCTGAATGAGCAACCTTGCCGCTTCCAGAGGAAAATAATTATAGAGGTGAGAGAACAGTCCCACACAGGCCTTGTAATGCCAAACTAAAGTAGTCAGGACAAACTTGATGATCAGTGGGAGGTTTGGGGGGGTTACCAGTGTGAGGATATCACTTCTATGGACCATGTGGCAGTAGTAGCTCTAAGGATGATAAGAAATTGATGATTTCTAGAGCGACCTGTCACGTTGGCAATGCTGCCTTTAAAAATGTTTTGCCTATGTAACCACTTTGAGTGGTGGAAGGTAATGGCAGCTAAAAGCAGGGGTTCCCTGCCTCCACTGCGGGAAAGGCCTGACGAAACCTAAGCCAAACTATTGTTCAGTGGTAAACAACTGAGCTTCAAACTTGTGCTCTCTCATTTGCCCCTTACATTGTCATTCAAGGAAGGACATCCACATTAGCTTTTGCCCCCCCAAAGCAGAACTGGAAAACATAAAACTGTGGCTTTCAAGTAGACTTTGGAGCAGGGGTAGTCAACCTGTGGTCCTCCAGATGTTCATGGATTACAATTCCCATGAGAATGGGAGGACCACAGGTTGACTACCCCTGCTTTGGAGGACAAAAGCAAACCACATCTGGGAAATGTGGACCAAGGAGACTTGCAGCTCACAAGAGAAGAAGGAGGAGACAGAGGAAGTAGATGAAGCTGAATTTTGTTCATCTGACATCAGACAATGGTTTAGTTGATATGTGAGCCAGCCCTCAAAGGCTTCTATGTGAGTGCCTATATGGGGCAGCTGTGATGTTCCCTTTTGCTTGTAAATCAGGAATAGAGTATTCACTCAGGTTCCAGCTCTTAAGGTCACATAGTATAAACAGGTGTATTCAAAACAACATCCATTTGTTAGCAGGGTAATTCGGGATGGGAGCAACTGGTTTCAAGGCAAGGGCCGTCATGCCATCTAAATTCAGCAGGAGCTCCACCCCATGAGACTAAACCAACTCGCACAAATATGGGGGTGGATACTGTTCCTATCAAGGCAAAGCAGCAAGTTGGCCATGATCTCAGAGGGGGTTCTTGGAGACTTCAATTGTTTGAATTATCATGACCACATAAACATGCCAGCCTGATTTGATTTATTATGGGGGTGGCCCTCTTCAAGAAGATTAAGGGGAAAACGAGAGTGGCAGGTGTTTAAACACGGAAAGAACCTCCAAAAAATGGAAGGGACAACAATTATTCATTCTTTTCTGTCTAGTGTAGGACAATTATCATCTGCTTTCAGTCATGTTGGTTATTCATTCAGAATGAAAATAAATTACTGAAAGTAGCAGATATTCACCACCACCACCAGGTGTCTGAGAGTGTTGTTAAAGCTCTTTTACAGGGATTAAAAGGCAGGAGCACCTGTTACAATTGAAACAGCAGAGGTGGAGTAATTTGTCATGTAATCACAGCATGATACAAGGTAAGAGACCCAGCAGTTTACAGGGAACATAGAATGCAGTGCTGGTTTGCCACTTCAAGCACTACTCATTTTACACATTGATCTGGGAACCCATGGCAGCAAAGATCACAGATTTTCTTCAATGTTCCCTTCCTCCCTCTCCCAGTCCCATCCAACCCTAGGAAAGTAGACTGCCAGTGTTGCAGTACAGCCATGGACAAGGGCTGGCATCACCAGGTTGGGGCATCCCTGGAGATTTGGTGGTGGAGGGTGGGATTTGGGGAGGGGAATAACTTTAGTGGGATATAATGCCATAGAACATACCCACTAAGACTGCAATTTTCTCCAAGGAACGGATCTCTGTAGTCCAAGACTAAGGTGACCAGATTTCAACATTGGTAAAGCGGGACACCATTGACCGGGGGGGGGGGTTCTTGATTAAAAATTTGGTCTATGTGGAGCAACAAAAATTTTCATAGAACGCATAGAATGCAAAAATAGTATTGTAATATATATATATATTTTTTTCAACATAAGTACAATTTGCCAGGTACCCCCACATGTCCCTCCAAAAGTGGGACAATCTGGTCACCTTATCCAAGAATCAGTTGTAATTCAGTTTCATTGATAGTTGAATTTTGCCGTCTTTCACCTTCACACAGGAGTGCCTTGAACCATGTGACTTCTCATCCACACAGCTTCTGCACTCCTATGACTGGTTTGCTTCTTCTAGAATTGTTTCAGGATAGGGTTGCTGGTCCTTTCACTTATGGTGGCAACTCTAGTTGCCTGCTGCTGCTCCAAGCATAAGCAGGAGGAGGGAGAGAGATAGTAACATCTGGCACAGCACGATGAGCTTTTCAGGGAAAGTCTGGAAGTGACATTACATTGCTCTAAGAACCCCTGAGAAAATCTAGTTTTTCCATAGAGTTTTTAGTGATTCCTAGATCAGCATGGTGTCCCTTCCAGTTTTTCATAAAAATGACATAATGGCCCATGCAATGCTGGCACCCACACCCCCATATTATCTACCCTCCTAGCTGCCAGGCCTAGCAGGGCTAAGACTTATTTTTATAGACTTTTCTATGACACCATGACAATTCTTTATCTTGTGTGTGTGTGTTTTGTCAGGCTGACATTTTATATATTTATGATGTACACACACACAAATGTTTATCCTATTAGGTCACTTGTATTACATTGAATGTACTCGTCTCATCTGAATGTTTTTAAAGCTTAAAAGGGAATGGGCAAGATTCCAGGAGCAACCACTAAGAAGCTAAGATATAAAGAAGATCAATAGGAAACATTGCATTGGCTCTTTGAATCCAAACAGCTGACAAAGGCATCTACGGAAGAAATGGCAAAGACATTTTTCCTACAGTTAGTTAATGAATTTTCCAACTAAACATCCAAGTTTTATTTTATTGTGCTATTAAGCTGCTTTTTTCTGAATCTATCCATTTCATTTCCAGCACATGACTGGAAAGGTAATCCTTTGAATTCTTATCAATGAAATCATGAGGAAAATAAAGTATATCCCATAAAATGCAAGTTGACACAATATATGAATAATTTAAAAAGGTACATACAGTGCAATTCTATACAGAGTTAAAGCAATCTATGGCATGGATTTAGAAGGCTGTAACTGAGCACTAGTAGAGTCTATACCCAGTGGCTGAATGCCCCCAACATCTTTTTATGGTACTATTAGTAACAAAATGACTGATTTTCCATGCATTCCTAGTTTCTGGAACTCAGACTTCATCTGCTGAGTTTTAACTAGACCACACAGGCATCTAATATATGGAATGTGAATTATGTACATATACTTTATAGATAGATCAAATATATATTTTCATGTTGATAGCTTGTGTTGTTTTATGGTACTGTTTTAGGCAGCCCTCTGGAGAGGCAGCACTTAAATTCCCTGTATTAATAAATAATAAATAAATACCATTATGCAGATTTCCCAAGGTAGTGTGCAGACTAAAACAATAAAACAAAATAAAATGCAATAAAACCAATTAAACAAAACAGCAGCATAAAAAACATTTTTTTAAAAAAACAGAATGATAATATTCTACTTAATAAATACAACAGCACATTAAAAAAAAAAACCCACATCATCAGGAACAGTCCTACTCCAAAAGAAATCAAGCATGGATTTTTAAAAATCTAGTGCCAAACAATTCTCAAGTTTAGTTATGTAATAGAAATTTTATAAACAAGGTGCCATGACAATAGCAAAGGACCGCATCCAAGATCGTCCTTATTGTTTCCTGTACACAGAGGTGAAGCAAGGCTGTGTTCTTGAATGACTGCTATGATTGTCATGTGTTTACTGGTACTGTAGTGGCCAACAATACTTTTTTTCAAAAAAATTGTTTTCAGCAATACCTTGACATCATGCTATTCTAGGAATGGCTGGAAAATAAATGGTAAAACTGGGTTCCAGGTTTTCCCAAGAAGTGATGTCAGTCTTCTCTAAGAATTACCATAGTGTTTCTAGTGATTCCTAGATAGGTGTGATGTCACATCTAGGTTTTCCAAGAAATATCATATTATTGCTGATGGTGGCCCCCCATGCCCACCCCCCATACCAAGTCACCTTCAAGTTGCCAGGCCAGGCTTAGTAAGTCTATTCCAAAGTGGCCGTTTTCTCCAGGGGAACTGATCTCTGTCATCTGGAGATCAGTTGTATCTGGGAGATCTCCAGGCCCCACCTTGAAGGTGGTGACTGGTGGGTGGCCTATGGGCAAGCAGAGGCAAACTTTAAAAGAAAATAAGGCTTTGTTTACTTATATGAAGTCCTTGCAACAGAGTTCCTGGCATGTTCTTATCACAGAGTTTCCAATGATCCCTAAAGCTATCCTTTGTCACTTCAGTGTAGCTTTAGGAACAACTAGGAAGTAACTGAAGCATTACTTTCCTTTTAAATATTTCACCTGCCACTTCCCAGTAAACTTTTTTCTCCAAAGAAAACCACACCTTCTTAAGAGAATGCAATAGAGTTGGCAACTCCTGTTTGGGAAATTCTTGGAGGTTTGGGGGCAGTGATCTAGGAGGGATGGAATCTCAAGAAGAAGAAGAGTTGGTTCTTATATGCCGCTTTTCCCTATCCAAAGGAGGCTCAAAGCGGCTTACAGTCGCCTTCCCTTTCCTCTCCCCACAAAAATACCCTGTAAGGTAGGTGAGGCTGAGAGAGCCCTGATATCACTGCCCGGTCAGAACAGCCTTATGAGTGCTGTGGCAAGCCCAAGGTCACCCAGCTGGTTGCATGTCGAGGAGCACAGAATCGAACCCGGCATGCCAGATTAGAAGTCCGCACTCTTAACCACTACACCAAACTGGCTGGAGCTCAACAAGGAAGTGTTAGGTTTGCCAATTTCAGTTAGGGGGATTTATGGAGATTTGGGTGGTGGAGCATGGGAAAGGTACAGCAGGATATAGTACTGTTTAATCTATGCTCCAGCCATTTTCTCCAGGGGAATTGATCACTATGTCCGGAGATCAGTTATAATTCTGTGAGATCTCCAGGCCCCACTTGAAAGCTGGCAACCCTAGATGTGATGCCTAGAGTCTATTCTCCAAAGCAGAAATTTTCTCCAGGGGAGTTAATCTAGGTAGTAAGGATATACATTGTAATTCTAGGACAACCCCAAACCCTACCTGGAGGTTGGCCACCCTGGGCTGTAATCCTATAGGACAGAGATTCCAAAGGAAGTCCACAAGAGCTCTGAAGTGACATGGTATGGGAGTGTCTCAGCTGTCTCAGCACCTCCTCTTCTTTCTGGCCTACAAGAGGCAAAACCACCATAGTAGTAGTAAAGGCAGGGGGAGGTAGCAAAAGGAAGGCTAAGGGTATGGGCAGTGTTGTCACTTCTGGCAGTTAACAGCTTCTGTGACTCCTCTTACGTCTGAAAACTTATTATTGTTGTTGTTGTTGTTATTTCAATTTATTACCCTCCACTCCCAAACGGCTTATGGTGGGTTACAATTATCTGAATAAAATCTCAATAACCCCCCCCCATTAAAACCCCCAGACATAAAAACATAACACAGACACAACCAATCACAATAGCCAGTTTGGCATAGTGGTTAAGAGTGCAGACTTCTAATCTGGCATGCCGGGTTCGATTCTGCACTCCCCCACATCTAGCCAGCTGGATGACCTCGGGCTCGCCACAGCACTGATAAAGCTGTTCTGACTGAGCAGTAATATCAGGGCTCTCTCAGCCTCACCCACCTTACAGGGTGTCTGTTGTGGGGAGAGGAAAGGGAAGGTGACTATAAGCTGCTTTGAGACTCCTTCGGGTAGAGAGAAACGGCATATAAGAACAAACTCTTCTTCTTCAAAAAAAAGGAGATACGATGAGAAAAAACTAACTCAGCTTACTATCATTCCCCCAATAAAATTCTCCTAGAGGAGGGTGGGAAGAGGGGCACAAATAGAACCCACAAACAGCCACTCACATTGCTCAATCCTTGGAGGGGGGCCATACAGACCTTCCTTGCCATGGTGGCCTTAACCATAGATCTGGTGGAAGAGCTCTGTTTTGCAGGCTCTGCAAAATGGAAGAAGCTCCTGCAGGGCCCGCAGCTCCTCAGGGATCTTGTTCCACCAGGTAGGGGCCAGGACCGAAAAGGCCCTGGCCCTAATCAAGGCCAGGCATGCTTCCTTGGGGCCAGGAGTGTCCAACAGATTAGGCATAGGGCAACAGGTGGTCCCAGACCATGTAGGGCCTTAAAGGTTAAAACCAGAACCTTGAACCAGGTCCAGGCAGCAACCAGCAGCCAATGCAGCTGCCTCAGCACTGGCTGGGTATGGGCCCTCCAAGGTGTTCCCGTGAGGACCCTCACAGCTGCATTTTGAACCAGCTGCAATTTCTGGATCAAGCCCTAGGGCAGGCCCGTGGAGAGCAAATTACAGAAAACTATTCTGGAGGTGACCATTGCATGGATCACTGTGACCAGATGTTCAGAGGACAGGTAGGGCACCAGATGAGCCTGGCAAAAATGGACAAATTTCAGGGGATTCTCCATGGTTAAAAGGTTGAAAAAGGATGCTGTAGGCACTTGAAAACAAATCTGATTATAAGAACCTGCTAATTAAACATGCATAAGATTGTTATAATAGTGGTAAATTAAATTAATTTAAAGACACTCAGCACATGCTTTCAGTCAATGCATTATCAAAACTGCTGGAAAGAAGTAACTTCTGAAAGCAAAGATGCTGGGGCTCCTGAATGGATTGTTGATGAGAACAGTAGACAAGATATGCCTTCAATTTCTTCATATGACCAAGGGCAACCTTCCTTTATTTTCCATTGGAGCATGAAAAATTGACCTCTTGAGCTCCAGCCTGGGTGAACTGGACTAAATTGAGACCTACAGTGCTTGTTGCCTTCTTTGTCTTATAACTTCTGATATATATGGTCAGTTCTGGGATTTATTGAAGGCAGAGTAAGCAACAGGATTTCTGCCCTCCACTAAGTTCTCCTACAGTTGTTGTAAAAATACACTGGCAAACCAAGATGATCCATTAGACCAGCCTTTCTCAACTTTTTACAATTGAACCCCACCCCCCCTGAAACATTCTTCATGCTTTGATAAAACCCAGGAGTGGCACAATTGTGCAGAATATGGATGGAAAGCATACCTGTATACATGCCCACCCAGGACCCCTCCCCTTCCCACCATCACTAGCCCCATCATTTGGCCATAATGGGAGTGACGAGGTTGATATTGGTCATATTGTCCTATAAATGTTTAACAAATTATATGTGTGCGTGTGTATATATATATATACACACATGCCCCTGGAAGTGACATCACTAATGCACCCTTAGCCCTCCTTTTGCTCCCTCCCTCCACTTTTACTACTACTATTGCAGTTCTGCCTCATGCAGGCTGGGAAGAATAGTAGGAATGGAGAAAACAGCCCAGACCCCACCCCCCACCATAACATGCCAGTTCACAGCTTCCATGGACCCCCAGGGTCCACCGACCCGTTTGGGAATCCCTGCTTTAGGCTATGTTCTAGATCTGAAAGAATCACTTGAACCATGTAGCCCTGATGGGTATCTACAACATTTCCCTCCCATTACTTCCTGGATAGGCAGACAGTAGAGATAGAAATGTTCTCATGTATTTTGAGCATTCACGCATCCAACAAGATGCAGAAAACCTTACACTTCCAGAAATGAAGGGCTGAAAGTTGAAGAATTTGTGTGTGAATATTAACAAAATTTTGGATAGCTATCCATAACACCAAAAGCAGAGCCTCCACCCATGAGCACGACAGAACATGCTCCCAGTCTCCCTGTCCATTGCAAACTTGGCTACAGGTAATATCTTGCTATGCAGAGGTAATCAAGATGTACATTGTTTTAATACTACACAAGAATGTGCTAAAATATAAGTAGAGAGTCAGCTTTAAAAAAGGGGGGGAAGCATCTGTTAAATGTTTGACTCCATGACAGTTTCTGTATCTAATGTGCAGCCTTCTCACTACAGATGCTCACAGTGTATTGTGATTTGACTTGCACCCCTTTCAGAGGAAACATTTGTCCTATATTTTTCACCCTTCTGGACTAGTGACAGCTGGTTACAGGCTATAAGGGGCTGCCTTCTTTTGAAGTTTACCCTCATATCTTAATCAGATTCACTAGACCAGTGGTCCCCAAACTTTTTATCACCGGGGACCAATCAATGGTTGACAAATTTACTGAGGCCCGGGGAGGGTAGTCTTTTGCCGAGAGACAGCGCCCCTGACTTCCCGCCACCCACTGGGGGCACTGCCAGCAGCAGCTGCGCAGTGCCATGCCAAGTGGGAGCCCCAACCATAGAGACCACTGGAGAGCACCAAAGGTGAGCTGGCGGCAGAGTGGCAGGGCAGCCCCTCAGAGAGCAGCCGGGGAGGAGGACAAGGAGGAGTTGCGGCCCGGCACCGACTGATCCACAGACCGGTACTATTCCCTGGACCGGGGGTTGGAGACCGCTGTACTAGACCCCCCAAAAAGAAAGAAAAAAAACACCCAACAACTGCAATAACTACTTATGTGGCACTATTTATAACTGTATTTTTTACCTCTGAAAAGCAGTCAAATTACAAAAACTTTGGCTGCATTTGGATTTGTGGGGATTTAAAAATTTTTGAAATGAATAAATGTGTTTCCTATCTTCCAAAGAATCTTTGTCCTGCCTAAGAAGTCTTCCTCTAACTTAAGGAACTCTTCTGTGCCCAGTGGTATGGTGGGATCTGCCCTATTCAACCCAGATGGCAAAACATCTGGCCCTTTTCAATTCAGACAGCAAAACAATTGGTTCATGCTCTGGTCACTTCTCATCTTCACTCCTGCAACCTTCTTCTCTCTCCACTGTTGCACTGCACCGTCATTACATCAATCCAGCCTCACAATGCCACATAATAATTAACCTCTCGTCATTCTAAATATGTGACACACATCTGTAAATCCATACACTGGCTTCATACATGTTTCCAGATTCAACACAAACTCCTGAGTAGAGGCTGTGGATCAGTGTCAGAGCATTTGCAGGGCTGAAGAAAATTCCAGGTTAATTTTCTGGCATTTCCAGGTGAAAAGATTAAGTAGTAAGTTATGTGAAAGATCTCTTCTTAAGAGCTGGTAGAACTGCTGCCTTTCTGAGGAAAACTGAATAGACAATACAGATCTTGATGGACAAAGGATCTGATTTAGTAGAAGGCAACTTTTGTGTTCCTCATTCTTACTTCCAAAACCTTTAGGGATCTTTCTATCCTCCTACTGTTCCACACTAATATCCTAATGCTCCACACTCATAGACTTTGCTCTTCCAGTCCTACAGCCATCCAAAGACCATCTGCTCACTCTTTACTAGCTTCTCAAATCAGTCTCCTTGTTTTCTGATGATTCTGAATATCTCTTAGTGAACAGACATGCAAAAGAGTATAGTACATCTCACTTTATAATAGCCACTTACCTGGATTATATTGGACTCATAAACAGAGGGTATATAAGAATAAAATGGACTCCCCCAGCTGTGGCCATGGGACAACAAACTAAGGCCCTCTTTCCCTTCAGCCCACCCTTCCCTGAGAAGATCAGATACATATTTCTCACCTCCTTCTGTTTTATTCACACAACACTGTCATGAGGTAAGTTAACCATGTGACTAGTCCAATGTCACTCATTCAGCTCTGTGACAGAATGAGGACTCAAACCTAGGACTCTCCAGTCCTAAACTAGAGCTTTGGAGAAAGGTTTCTTTCTTACTTTTTTTTTAAAACCCTCTTTACATCAGGCAATACGGATTTACATTTACAACATTCAAAAGCCATAACAAATACTCTACCCAGACATTACATTATCAGCCAGAAATGTGGACCTCAGGCTAGTCACATATATTTTCGCACTGGCAGAAGAGGGACTTTTTTGCCAGTCCCCCCAGTCTTACAGCAGACCTCCCTCATGCAGTTTCTGGATAATTCCCACTTCCCAGGACTAGCATTGTAGAGGGAATGTGGTACTGGCAGCAGGAATGGGGAGATGATAGTCCCTTCCATCAGCATAGATTTACCTCAGGATCCAAGTCGTTCATACAATTCCATTTATCATATTTGGTTGGCCCTAATTCAGCTTTTTACTCAGTCAACTTAGTAGCTATCAGTAGTGACAAGCTTGAAACACTTTCATAAACAGCAGTTCCTCTAGATCTTTGGGTTTTCCATGATGATGATGAGGAAAATGCATATGCTAACATTAGGATGTAGGCAAATCCTAGAGAAACAAGCCTAGATGCTCAAAGACTTTGCTCACTCTTGCTTGCCTTCGTGCATATACCTAAGTGTTTATCCAGTTAAATGGGTAGGTTTGAAACACCAACACCATTTCTGCAAAAGTGCAAGCCTCTGTATCAGCAGTCTTAATTAATCAAAGTTTGTAAAACTTCCCACAAAATGGTTTGTCTTTGCAGGAGTATGTTCAAATTCAGTGCCCCATTACCCCTTGCTTTTGGAATTCTACTTTCCCTAGGAATTTTCCCCTCTTCAGCTCTGAACTCAGTTTTCCAGTGAGGAATTCTCAACTTTGAATTTTGTTTCCCACCACCCTTTGGTGTCATAAGAGTGACGTGTCGTGTGGCATTTTTGCCCCCCCCTCCCTCAGGTTGTCCCTGGAACAATCTGCTAATTTTTAAAAACCATAATGTTGATTGCGTTATGACACTATTTTTTAAATTATAATCTAGCAGTCTCATAATATTCGGACAAAGTGGGCAGCAAGGTTTCATTTAATGACCCATCCACGAAGTTCCTTTGTTTCATTGTGATAGATTTTGATGCCACACTTGTGTTGTTTCTTCATCATCATCCCCCCCACTACCTTTTTTTCTTATCCCCTTTAGCTCCTGGTGTGTTTTTTATTCTTTTTTTTGCAACGTTAATAATGTTATAACATTACTGCACATGCAAGAAGAACAAAAAAAGGAGCTTCTGTTGTTAACAAAGTACAAGGACACATTTTGTGTTCTTCATAAGTACTGAATGACACTGTTATGAATTGGAGCATATAGTCCTGACAATCGGCAGCCATTTTATTAGCTGTTTACTAAGGGGGAGCAGGGGATTTTTTAAATGGCAGCAACTATGCTGTTCCTCGCAATATATCTAGCCTTTTTAAAACAATGTTATCATGTTATACTATTGCATATGCACACACAAAAGGAGGTTCCGTTGCTGACAAAGTACATGACAACATGGCCACACAACCCCTTTTCAAAGGAAATATGGAACATATGGGGAGGTTGGAGCCAAACTAAAGAACAAATGGAAACCAATGCTGTTTGGTGCGAGGTGTGTCACCAAGTCGGAGCATCAGCTGGGGATTCAACTCTCCAAAAAATTGTGGCAACACTGAAGTGCAGAAAAGATTGGAGGTTGCTATCCTTTGAAAGATGGTAAATTGCTCAGGTAGTGATTTTTAGTAGAGGCCTGCAGAGTTTATTTTAAGTAATCCTCTGTGAATGATGACAGAAACATGCTATGAATAACTCTTCTCCTTGGAATTTCAAAACTGCTTTGAACTTGCAGGAAAAGCCTAAAGAATTCAGAGGCAGACTTCATCCATGTGCCAGGCCTGCACAGCAGATGATACATTAGTGTTTAAAGAGGAAATGTCACAGAGAGGAATGGTGAACATTGAGATCTCAAGCAGACAAACTATGCTGTTCCTCAGAACTGAAAATACCAAAATTTTGAGAAATTCAGAGTACTTTTTAGAGGTCTCTTTCAATATGTCATTGAAACCCAGAAATGCTTCATTTTATTTTGTGATTTCCAAAAAAGATTCAAATGCAATCTTTCCATTCTTCAACCCCATCTGTATAGCTGTTACACAGTTCTTATACTGGCTGCTTTATGATTACAAGGTCTGGCCGGAGCCTGGGGAGACCAGAGTTTGGGGAGGGGAGGGAGTTCAGTGGGGATGTCTACCTATATAGCCCATCCTCTTAAGCTGCCATTTTTCCTCCGAGGAGACAGATCTCAATAGTATGGAGACACCCCGGTGTCTTGAGTTGGTAGCCCTTCAGTCGATGGGCCTTATTTTTTCTAGTGAAGCAGCTAGGGATTGGAAGAAATGACTCCCCACAATTAAAGTGAGTGGGCAGTTGTATGTGTGTCTGAAAAGGCAGCATAATTTGAAGAGACAGAGAAGCCATCAGATACCTCTTGGAGTTGGCTGCAGCCCATGAAGGATGCAGATCTCTCTCTGAATCTGATGTAGAATAGCAGAACAGCTTCCCTGTTTCACATCTTCTTTGCTCTTATATATCTGTAAATGACGTAAATGCTATTTAAAGACTATATGTTTACAATACTCATCCCCCTGAAAGGAACCAACCAAGAGTAGGCACTTGCCTCTGCAACTTCTAAGCACTCAGAGAAGCAGACTGCAGGTAGTCATAATATACTTAAGTGCATTCAGTCATGCTTGAAAACATTTTAAAACTAAAATTCTAGAGCAAGATTAGGAATGGGGAAAGGAGCTGGAACTAGAGTTACTAGCTCCAGTTTGGGAAATACCTGGAGATTTGTGGGTAGAGTTGGGAGATGGCATGGCTTGGGGACAGAACTCAATGGGAATGTGACTCCATATAGTCTGCCTTCTGAGTCTGCCATTTCCTCCAGGATAATGGATCTCTGAAGACTGGAGATCAGTTGTGATTCCAGGAGAACTCCAGGCATCATTGGACGATACAATAGTAGCTGCAGTTTTACGGTCATTCAGAAAATGGTGGATCTGAGGGTACAGCCAAGCACAAAAGCAGCCTACATTGTTCTGCATACTTAACTAGGAGTGAGAACCATTCTGAGTAAACAGTCTATGGCAGAACAGCCCCACTGATCTGGAAGAATGGCTGTTTGCTGTTCTGAGACATGTAGGTGCCCAGTGACTGTACTGACTGTCTACCAGGCAATGTGCCATATCTGACACCCAGAGGGGTTTCTCTTGCATTTCTCCTTTGGTACACCACTGCTAATAGGTCATTTTGGGAATCACAACCCAAGAGGGCCAGTACTTCTAGTTTCCCTTCCGTGTTGCCATTCTAAGGCTACACCTAGTGCTTTAGTCTCCCTCTATCCAAGGTCTGTTTACCAAGGAGATGGATGGCAGCATTTGCACACTCCTGGGAAAGCCATGATTTAGCAACTGTCATGCTTTTCCTGGCACCCATTTTAAGTAGTGTTCTTGGATGGTCTACGTGGTTAGGAAATCAAATACCAGTATTTAAAATATAAAATAATTTATTAAAACTAAAAATCCAAGACACATGATCACTGCACAGCAACAAATTGGGCAAGGAATACAAAGGAAAGATGTAAGTCAAGTTTTCTCAGCCCGAGTGTTGTGAAATTCTGGAGATGGCACTAGTAGGATTTCCCAAATGGGAATTAATTTCTTAAATATTGGTCACATTTGTTAAACATTCATTTGCTGGGTGATATGACCATATATGGTCAGGATGACCTGCTCCCTCCTCCCTCCCAAAGTGGCCAATGATAGGCCTGGAGAGGTTGGACATGTATGCAGTTATGCTTCCCAACAATAGTCTGCATGATTACACCAGTTCTGGGGTTTCTCAAAGCCTGAACAATGTTTCAGGGGTTTCTCAATGGTAAAGATGTTGAGAAAGGCTGATATAAGTACCCAATGCTAATCTTTTTATATACCCTACCTGACCTTTTCTAAAGCAGGCTCTTTAACCTAGAAGTTACATTTTTCTAGAAGCTTGCCTATTACCTTGGGGTCTACATCTGGGCAGCCATCTCAGTGCCTGCTCCACATGGCAAAGGCTGCCATCCAAGATGGAGCTCAGTGTGAGAGCTCCTTCCTGCAAGGTAACCTCAAATGGAATAATAGTAAAAAAAAAAGAGGAGAGACCTCTGTAAGAAACCACAAAAGGTACTAAGTGTCAGAGGCCACACAAAAAAATCGGCAGTGGAGTCAAGGCATCTCAATGGTGCAGCTATAGCACTGAAGTGCTATATTTATGTATCTCTATAGCTCTCAAAAAACCTCCGAGGAAGACCACACAACGGAAAAGGATTGGGGGGGGGGGGAGTAACACTGTTTACAATTACCATTGTGCTTTAGAGACAGCTCATTAATGGAAGGAAATTTGTTGTATGAAACCGCCATCCCTGTATCATTTAACTCAAAATCTGAACAACAACAAACAACAGGTATCATATGACCAGGATTCTCTGGATCTATCAACCCACACAAGGCCTAGACTCACCATTAAATACAGGATTTTAAAAAACAATAATAATGAACATTTCTTTATACAACCATTTCATTATGGAAACAGCACCAAGTAATTCAGAACTCCCCAAACCTAGAAGAAAATTGGATGTAGAGAATACAGAAGTAGAGGATTAAGGTGCTCCTGATCCATCAGCTATGGTTATGGAAACGGGAACTATCATGTCTGGACTGAAATGTGCTGTCTGCACTAACAAGGGTTAAGCATTCTGTCTCCATCATGTCCCTATGATTCCATACACAGAAAACCATGCATAAAGACCTAAAACAGCTTGGTGCAGTGGTTAAGAGTGGTAGACTCTAAACAGATTAGCAGAGTTTGATTCCCTTCTCTTCCACATGCAGCCAGCATCATAGTGCTCAGACCGAGAAGGCCTATCAAAGGTCTCTCAGCCCCACCTACCTCACAGGGTGTCTGTTGTGAGAGGAAGGGAAGGTGATTGTAAGCTGCTTTGAGACTCCTTTGGGCAGTGAAAAGCAGAGTATAAAAACTAACTCTTCTCTTTCTTCTTTGTACTGAGCTAACAAAAGTCAATAACTTAGAGCCTGGCATGTAGTCATACCTCCCAGTTTGATTGCTATAATAAAAGCTGCAATGGCTTAGGTTTCAGAAATGTATTCTGCTCGGTCATGGAGCTTTTTGATGTCTCTCTGTCTCTTGAAAGCTGGAATCCCTTTAATCTTTCAAAAATAATCACTTTAAAATGTTTTTTAGGCTACGTACTCTTTACCACTTGATGAATCAAATCAGCTTCTTTTCTGATGATCACTTTTGGTTTGGGAATAAACAACAGGGTCATCAGATATCCTTACAGACAGAAAATAGCTGTTCACCACACAGGAATTAATCAGATGTTACCAGTTGAACCCATGGGATCAGAGGGAAAGCAGGAATGACAAACGCCACATGTAACAATGCATGAAATGGAGGACAACTCCTGATCCTCAGTCAACAAGTCACATCCTGATCTGGTTTGTTTTTGAATGGAAATATAGTTTGGCATAATATGATAAAATGGTCTACGCACTTGTGGGTGCATTACAGCTGGGTCAGTTGCGTTTGATGTTCTCCCTTTGATCTTGTGTGCAATCATTGCACTTTAAGCTTAGATCTAGAATACACATCTCTAGTAAACAAGACCGGTTCCAGGCCTTTTGATCTGCAAAATGACTCATTCATGTACAGTTCACACCAGGTTGGCACTTTAAAAAGAAAATGTCTCTACTATTTTGGGGGTTTGTCTGACACTCTTTAGCCAATTGCATTCTAACATTGGTGTACTCTGTAGTGCAGGATATCTGTGTATGGAAGTTTGTGGGAAGTTGTGTTGAGGCCTGCCTAGAACTTGTATCTGAGGATTTTATATTTAATCGTAAAAGATCAGAACACGGTAGCAGGTTTATAAAACTATGAATGGCTAAGCTAGAGTAAATAGACAAATTCCACCTCTTTCATAACACTAGAAAATGGAATCACCCACTTAAATTGAGTAGCAATAAGATGTGACTCCCCCATGAAAATTAATGTAGTAATGTCTGATTTAATAGGTGCCTAAAGGGGGATTTTATTCATGTCTGGAGAATAGGACTATCAGCATTATCAAGACCTTCCATGGTTATAGCCAATATACCTGTGAATGTTTGTTGCTGGGTCTAAATAGCAAGGGAGAGCTATTTCCTTCATGGCCTGCTTGAGGGTTTTTAACAGTCAGCTGGGCAGCCACTACAGGGAGTGCAAAACTGTAGCTAGACTTTTGATCTAATGCATCACAGCTGTTATATTCCTCCCTCTGAGCAAGAGGAATGTGTTGCTTCAGATAGCAAATTCTAGTGTGCCAACTTTTCCCTACTCTCAATCAATACCTCTGTGGGTACGTATGTTGAAAAGGCTTTCCCATTGACCCCCCCCCCAAGTAAGATCCTCTTACTGACATACAGCCCTGTTAGAAGGCTAGGGCAGAAATGAGTTGGATTTATCATGAGTTAGCAGGCTTACAACACAGCAGAACCCACCAGTTTTGTGGGTGCTAGCAAGAGACAAAAAAAAAAGGCAGAGACCTGGAACTACAAGAATCTTGACAGGATTAAGGGATCATCTGAGTTCTATTGACATTAATACAGTCTCTCTCTGGCAAGTTGCATTTGGGGGTAGGGTGTGGATCAGGGGTAGTCAAACTGTGGCCCTCCAGATGTCCATGGACTACAATTCGCTGGCAGGGGCTCATGGGAATTGTAGTCCATGGACATCTGGAGGGCCGCAGTTTGACTACCCCTGGTATAGAGGATGACCAGCTCTGAGTTTTATTTTTCAATATTCCCAACCTGCTCTTTGCTACGGTCTCCTGGCTTCCCCTGGAAGGGTGGCATCAGGCCATGAGAGGTACAATTGCAGGGTTTGGCTGGGTACTTCTCTAGCTTTGAAGCAGTTGCAGAGCTGCAAGACAGATGCTGGTTGGGAAGTTTGGAGAAAAGGCACCTATAATAGGGAAGGGTCCAATTGGCCTTCAGCAGGGTCACTATGCAGAGGCGGGCAAGTAGTCAGTTTAAAAAAATAGTGACTATTCTTAAATTGCCATGAACGTAAGCAGTGGCTTTCAACATCCCTTTCATGAAACACAGGCTCAAAAATGCAAGATTAAATCAAAAGACCTATGTCCTTTATTTCTCCATTCAAAGTTCTCTAAAGTTTAACACATGCTTAAATTAGACATATCGGATTTCATCAGGGCTCTACCTCACAGGGTGACTGTTGTGGGGAGAGGAAAGGGAAGGGAATTGTAAGCTGCTTTGAGACTCCTTCAGGTAGAGAAAAGGATCATATAAGAGCCAACTCTTCTTCTGCTTAAGTTCCTAGTGGCTGTTCTTTACAGGTTGATTTATACACTAAATTTTCTCCTAGAAGCAAACAGCCTCAATTGTAATTAGGTGCAGTTGTGTAGAGAAACTCAAGCACTTGTTTCCTTGGCAAGGAGAACCACCGTAACTAAAGAAAAAAATATGCATAGCCAGCGCTGTCTTGTCCCTCTCTTACCCTTACAGGTCCCTCCTTTGGATACCAAATAAAGAAGGGCATTCTCCTGAGATGGTCACTGGAATGATAAAAAAACTCTTGCCAATTGAAGGGCTCCCTCTACTGGCTCAAACTGAGAATGTTTCTAATGCTGCACTGCAGTCTATTAAAACACTGGAGGACGGAGTGCTTTTCAAAAGCCAATGATTATCCATCTGGATAACATCCCCTATGTAGTAACAGTTCCACTGGAAAAGGGGAATTTTGTTTATAACACTGTCCACATTTCTGACCTGAGCCAACCAAACCTACTACACTCATGCATGTAACTGCTGCTCTGTTGAGTACAGATGTTGATTTCTACTTTTCTATATCTGTAATTTCCTATTTTTTCTACAGACATGCTAATCATATACTATTAGCATGCCAAAAATTTGCTCATTACTGACCTTCGCTAGCCGATCATCTGAAGAAATAGTTTCCTTTGTGTAGACAAGTAACATTGGATCAAGATTATGTTAAGCAAGACAGATCCTACATCTGTTAAGACAGTTGCCTCAAACCTGTTAGCCATTCTATGGGACAACGTTTTGGGCATGAGTTCTGTAACTGCATAAAAATGTTAATGTCAATGTTAATGTTTTCTTTTTGTCAATTCTTTATACCAATAAAGGTATTTCTGATTCCAATTCCTACTTTTATCATCTCATTACAGCCTGCACTAGCTTTTACACTATCATAACAGATGGATGTTCCTCACATTTCTGCTGAGTGAACCAACTTCCTCTTGCAAGCCAGCTCCAGCCCTCTGCCTAGGTGTATCACTAAATAAGGCTTGCTATATTTATACTTCCATGCATCTGATGAAGTAAGCTCAGGCCCACAGAAGTTCTGCCAGAATAAGTTTTGTTGGGTGCCACTTGACTCCTGTTTTATGTTGTACACTTTGAGAAATCCTATCCCTGGTTCAAGGCTTATACTGTCTGCACATGCTGAATACACATGTTAAACTAAGGTCACTGCACAGCTCACTTAGAGCCACATTCGCATTTACCATCAACCAAAAAAGTGGCACAATTACTGTCTGCCAATATTCTATACATTCTATCCATTTGTTGTTGCTGTCAAGTCACAGCTGACTTATGGTAACCCCATAGGGTTTCCAAGGCAAGAGGCAATCGGAGGTGGCTTACCAATGCCTGCCTTTGCATGATGATCCTGGTATTCCTTGGTGAAGAAGAAGAAGAGTTGGTTCTTATATGCCGCTTTTCCCTACCCAAAGGAGGCTCAAAGCGGCCTTCCCATTTCTCTCCCCACAACAGACACCCTGTGGGGTGGGTGAGGCTGAGAGAGCGCTGATATCACTGCTCGGTCAGAACAGTTTTATCAGTGCCGTGGCGAGCCCAATGTCACCCGGCTGGTTGCATTTGGGGGAGTGCAGAATCGAACCTGGCATGCCAGATTAGAAGTCCGCACTCCTAACCACTACACCGCACTCCTAACCACTACACCAAACTGGCTCTCTTCCAAATACTAGCCAGAGCCGACTCTGCTTCATTTCTGAGATATGAGACTGGGCTAACCTGGATTACCCAGGTCAAACATATTCAAATGAGTACCCAAATATATGCACATGACCTCCTTAATTTCCAGAGTGCCTCTAAATATGTTGGGTTGTCTCTACCCTTCACTGTTAAGCCTTACCCAGCCTTTGACTACCTGAAGCAGTGGGAAGTGCTTCCTTCTCAGTATTCTCACTTTCTTTCAGATGCCAGACTCTCTGGTAGGGGCAGGGATTCCCTGTTGCAAGGCTCCACCTCTCCACCAACATTTCAGTGATGTGCTGGTTTTGTGACTTCAACAGGACCTGGAAGTGACAGAAATGTCTGGGAGATACTCTGGTTTGATGGGGGGGGGGGAACTCTACAGTAGAATAAGCAATAATATATTGGGGGAAAATGACTGAAAAACACAGAATGTATTCAAGCTTAAATTCCCAGTGGAAGCTAAGATCTATTAGGTGTTCTGCCTAACAAATTACCACAAATGTTATATAAGACAGTGGCTAGAAATATTTATTCAGCAGAATGGAAACTAGATGTCAATCCACATTTAGAAGAATGGAAAAATAAACTTGTTGAATATGTAGCAATGGCAAAATTAACAACCTATTTGAGAAATAGGTCTATTACAAAATTTGAAGGATGGTGTATTATGTATGTAATCAAAAAAGGCAAGTGTACTATGCTAGCAGCAGACAAACAGAATGAGAAGCAAACTAAAACATTACATACAAATGTATGGTAATAAAATAGAAGTAGATTTAAAATCTGTTTTAATTGTAACATCTCAAATACAAACTGGTTCTTGATATGAGATATAATAGATCTACCTTTGCACTTCAATTTATGAGTTAAAGGTTAAGTAAACTAATTTTTAGCAGTGGCAAAAATATGTGAAACTGAACACATAGTAATAATGAAACAAATAATATAATCAAAATAATTAGTTATAAAGTTTGAAACTCAAAATGTTGAACACAGTTGTATCCCAACAGAACTGCCATATTATGAATGTCTTAAAAATAACTATGGAGATGTAAGGGAAAATGTTTAGCTTTCTATATTTTGTACATGATTGTCCTTGACAAATGCAATTATGTTGTATAACATCCCCTTTTCTTTCATTTTCTGTATCCCCACTGTCTTCCTAAACAAAGAAAAAAATAACTGTTTGCTCCCAGAAACCCCCCCCCCCAACCCCTGCCAGCTGCTCAGAAGACTTAGTAGGTCAACTAAGGGAGAGATTGCCAAGATGCCCCAGTACTGTCTATGGAGAAAACAGAGTAAAACCACTACCACATAATTGTGGCTGCTGTACTCTTTTTCTAAGTAGCTACTGTGGTGTGGCATCTATGCATGTGGGGGCATAGCTGTACTGTTTTCCCTTTGTGAACATGTTACTCTCCTGGTAGCCACCTTGATGCCAAGATGAGAGTGCAAACACTGTGGAGATGGATAGTAGGTTTTTGAAGACTGACACTTTACTTTCATCTCTGGTCTGAGGCCTGAAGCTTGCAGCATACCTGTCCTCCAGTCCCTGCATGGCTGTTTCAAGGTGGAAACATACAGGTGTCTGTATTGGGCTACATTTTAGATGAGTCATAGGTCACTCCCAAGCCACTGAGCATCACTGATCAAAGATGACTTGTGATCACCCACAAAGGACTTACTCAGAACAGAAAATAAACAGCCAAGTTTGAATAACTTTGGCCTTTATAAACATTTATTATTAAAAGTAAATTACATAAATTTCCAACAAGTATCTTGTTTCACACAAAACACACTCATCTACCAGTGTCATAAAGTTGCAAAAAAGCTGACAAAATTGTCCTCATGTTTCTTGTATAAATCTCTTTTGGCTATTGCTGGTGCTTGTAGAATCCATACCTGGTTCCCCTTTCTAAGCAATAAATGTGTTGCCTACATATTGAAAGACATCTAAAACCACGTTCATCTTTGTCAGTTCCTGCCACAGTGTCAGTTGCTCTCTGGGGCCTATGCATAATAGATGACATGATGTAAAGTTGGAGCTGGGAACAACACCTGATCTTTGGGATGTGCTGGTAGAATTATTCCCTTTTTTTAAAAAAAGGAGGAAGTCTCTTTGCTCCCAAATCCAACACAGGAATATCATTATTAGCATACCAAAATTTGCTATTAACGTCTCCACCATGGTTCTTTCTATCCTCTTGAAGGATGCTTGAGATCTTTGCAGATGCAACATGCTGTATTTTGTCCCTGTAAAATTAGTTTCTAAAAATTTCTAGTTTTTAAAAAGTTGTACCCTACCCCCTTTGATATCAATGCACTGAAACAATTGTGCTCTTGCTAATTCTTGAACTGTGCAATTCATGAGGCCCTGATCTACAAAAACTATTAAATTCTACATGTGAGCTACAGATTCTTGTAGGAGATGCACTGTGCTTCAAGTTATCAGTTGAAGCACAAGGACCTACATTCAGTAAAATGTTCCTCTTTTAGGGATGGATGATAATGAAGGTAAAATGTCATCTGTGAGTTAAAAGTGCCGCTGGTCGCATAAAATCAATAAAGGAAACACTTTGCACAAAGTATACATAATGTAACAGCTAAAATAAAATCTTTATTGAATGCCCAGTTAGATGTTCTGTTTGCATGTACAAGAAGTCTCTTTCAAACAAAACTTCCATTTTAACAGTCTTGAAATATTCTAATTGTAAAAAAAGGTCTACGTGTCCAAAGTGACTTAAATTTGCCAATTCCCTTTACCAGATTGTCCCACAAAAGTTATTGGTCCCAGACTGCATTCAAGGTAATTGACTGTGGTGAAGTTTATTTACCTCCAGCTACCTCTAAGATAATTTAATGGCCATATATATATATAACCCAAATCCCCCCACAGAAACGCAGTTCTAAGGGCAATTTATCACCCACTATCCAAAAAGAATCATACTGGAAACCAGCACTTCTTTAATACCATGTATACACCCTAAAAATTGTTCTTTCCAATAATTTAAGGGTCAGGGTATCAGTGTCTCTCATCTTGGAATGAAGATCATAAGTCCTCATGGGTAGCACGTGAAGATGTGTTTTCTGATGCTGCCTCTTCTGTCAAAAGTAACATAATCCAGTTAAAAAAAACACACACGTCAACACTGTTACATTATCATCATCATCTAGAATATGGGAAAGAAAGTGTAAGAGCTGCAGGATCCTGATGTGTCCTTACCTGCTAGGGGCACTGTTTTCCCTCTCATGGATCTCAGACAGAGGACAGCAGACATTGTTCATCCTCATGCTCCTGATCCTGCTTGCGCTAGACCAAGGAGCGAGAGATGTCCTCTTGCTCAAGCAAGAACCCTATTTGACAGCTATTACTGTTTCCCTGGCTCAGGACTGCTTCCCAGGTGACTCTCTCATGATGGTTCATTGAAGGGCACATCACCACTAGCAGCATTAACATGAAGATGCAACTCTTACTACTGCCTTGGTGAGGCGACATAAAGGAGGGCTCCTTGGATCTCCCAATAAGATTTCTCTTGAAGGAAAAGCTCATACATTCTCTTGGCAACACTGGAAAGTGCAGGTGGGAGAACAGAATTTTCTTTGTCTTATCAAATCATCATTTTGAGCAACAGAGAGCACCAGGGCAATTTCCCGCTCCCCGCCCCGAATTTTGAATCCAAAGCAACGGCCAAGTTGACATGCTTATAAAGATCTTTGGGAGCCCCACGGATTCATAAATCTAAGAATCTGAGGGCAGAACACAAAGGCATCAGGTACAAGGAGCAGTCAGTGGGTCAGCCTGTCAGCCTGGGACTGCAAAGATGCCTTAGTCCAGCCCAGTCTTCACAGTTCCAAGCAGCTTTTCTATAAAATTGGATTTTCTATATTTCTCTATCTCAGTGGTTTGTAAGCACACTCACCTGTTTTTATAATTGGAGCACAGACACCATCCTGTTCTTCAAAGCCCTCTGAGCAGACACATTTGAAGCCCCCAGGAGTATTAACACAATCTTCATTTTCTCTCACACACACTTTTTCAGGCAGGGCACATTCATTCACATCTAAACAAAAGATATATGATCTAATATTAGGAATCCTGTAACATTTTCAAAAAAGGAATTATCAGCTTCTTGATTAGACAGGCCCTAATGAATTATTTTTAAAAATGTTTGAACAAGAAAATCATTGAAGTTCTGCATTCTATTTAAACAAAGTAACTGGGCCAACTGATAACTTAGAGCAGAGGATCTTAGCCTCTTTTAGCCTGTGGGCACCTTTGGACTTCTGACATCAGGTGGTAGGTACAACCACAAAATGGCTGCCACAAGAGGTGGAGCCAACCACAAAACATCATAGAGTGAGATTAAGCATAACTCTAATATTAACCCTTCAACATTTCAGAAAGAAATTTTATTTAACAGGATGAATATATTTTTCAAAATATATTCTTACATATTCACAACTTATCTTCAGTCACACAGTGAAGATCCTTGTGCTGTGGTGGTAGCTGCTTTTTAAAAGAATCTGTACAGCCAATCAAATCTCCAATGGTGAATCAGAAAAGCCCCATCTAGTTCTGCTCACTTTCTAGGCACCAGAAAAGTTGTTGGCAGACGCCATGGTGCCCATAGTCATGTTGGGGAACCATGACTTAGACAAACTCCTCCCAATAAACAATTACATTATTACAAGTGTAAAATCATGCTTAACCTTTTGTCCCCCCTTGTTCCCATTGTTCCTGTTTACAACTGAGAATGTCAGTCTTTTTAGGACTTCATACAACTTAATACAAATTGGTTGCACTGTGTCACTCCCCCCTCTCCCAAAGTATGGCTACTACCCGCTTGCCACTATGTGTGCTACCGAAGGAGATATGGGGCAACCTGAAATGCCCAGTTTTCCAGCTCAAAAATCTGTTTGCCAAAAGGCTGGCCAGTTATTCTCCTCCCCATCCCACACACATTATGGGAAGAAAACCAAGAGCTACGTTTTGAAGATTTTTAGGAATGCATTTCTTCAAACTCTTACTGTTGGGTTCGTGGCTTGCAAAAAAACAAAAAACAAAAAAACCAGAAAGCATATGGAACACGCAGATTTCATAGATTAATGAATCCCCTGAATGGCATAATATTTCAAAAAGATAACAGGATGGATCCAACCATCATTCAAGGACCTTCTCTTCAACTTAATTAGCTCATCTTCCAACAGAAGAGCCACAAGGTGGAGGAAGACTCCTTAGGCTGGAGGAATTGTTTCCAAGTTTGTTGAGCCAAGTGATAGAATGCAGGTAGCATCCACATCATTGTCTTGCATGCACTGTACTAGGCAGGGGGGAAAAACTCATGTGTAGCTTTAACTGCAGGAAGTATTACATTTTCGCAAAATTGAGAGGCTTGGATTAAAGAATAATTCTTGGTTTCCTTGAGAAAAGGCTCTTCTGCTTTTTTAAAAATTGTTTTACGTTTTATTAAAATCAATGAAGTTACAGACTTCCACATAAAGTGCAAAGCAATGAGACTCCTTTGCCACACATCTAGCTCACAAGTGCATGTGATCACAGAGCAGCCAAAACATGGGTTGAGAAATGAGTATGAACTTTTATTATAAGTTTATTACAAGTGCCTGAGAATCAATGGAACCCACCCCAAATTAAATGTCAACCTCAGTATACAGAAACAAACTAACCTGTGCATTTTTCATTGTCCATTTCATAGCCAGCTATGCATCTTTTACATTTGCCAGGACCTTCTCCTGTGCACTCCAAACAACTAATGTCACAAGCTGAAACACAAAATGCAAACTCAATAACGCACCACAACTAGAACACAAGGACAGTCAGGCAAAATCCCATGAAGGTAACACAGGCTGTGAGTACCAATAAGGAAAAGACGGTCAGTAACGGCTACTCTCATGCTTGAGATGTTACAGATGTTACTAAGAACAGACAAAATAAACCCTATAGAGCTTCTATCCAGATGTCTGCAAATTAATCCTTGCCATTTCAGCCTACATTGTTCCTTTGCCAAACATACCTTAAGTGATCAAAACAACCAGCTATGTAAAACACTTCAATTTTATATGAAAAATTGCAGAACAAAAATGCCACAATCAAAGCGTCATGTTAGATTCCTCCTCTTTTCATTCATTTTCTTAACTCCATCCTTTATTGCAGCCCATTTCAATTTCTTTTGCTCTTACTGAGCTTCACGCTAGGATTAGGGTTGTGCAAAGGGGTCCTGATTCGGTTCTATTTGGGTTCGGATAAACCCGATTCAGACAGATTCAGATCCGAATCGGCCCATTGGGATCGATCCGAATCGATTCAGATCAATTTGGAGCCATCTGAATTGATTAGGAGCCAATGCACGTCAATGGAGCCATTGACTTGCATTGGAAATCCTTTGCCCATCTTTCCCAGGGGCTGGGGGGAGGGAGGTGTAAGTTGCACCCCTGAAACATCTTGGGGAGCTCAGGGAGGGTCTTCCCTGACTCCTCTGCAAGTTTCAATAAGATTGGACCAAGGGATCCAATCCTAGGGGGTCCCAAAGAGGGTAGCCCTATCCGCTCCATTGGATATAATAGAGCATTAGATTCTTTGGTTTTAACTTGATTCCCCATAGACTTCTATGGGGAATAGTTTTGGGAGCCCCTAGGATGGGACCCCCTGGTGCAATCTTCCTGAAACTTGCAGGGGTTTCATGGAAGTCCATCCCTGAGCTCCCCCGCAAGTTTAAAGAAGATTGGACCAAGAGGAGCTCCCAAAGAGGGAATGTTGGCAGACCCTCTTTGGGAGCAGAACCCCCTGTTGCAATCTTCCTGAAACTTTCAGGGGACTCAGGGAAGACCCTCCCTGAGCTCCCCAAGATGTTTCAAGAAGATTGGACCAGGGGGTCCTGTTCCAAAAGAGAGTGACACCATTCCCCATAGACTTTAATGGTGGGGAAAAATAATTTCAGCAGGTTACTTAACTAGGAAATTGGTAATTAACCTGATGAAATTATGTTTTTCCAAACATTAAAGTCTATAGGAAATGGTGTCACCCTCTGTGGGAGCCCCTAGGATGGGACCCCTTGGTCCAATCTGCCTGAAACTTCGTGGGGAGCTCCGGGAGGGTCTTCCCTGAGTCCCCTGCAAGTTTCAGGAAGATTGCACCAGGGGGTCCCATCCTAGGGGCTCCCAAAGACCATTTCCCATAGAAGTCTATGGGGAATGAAGTGAAAACCAAAGAAACTAACGCTCATTATACCCAATGGCACGGATAGGGGTACCCTCTTTGGGAGAATGGAAAACTCCGTTGTATTGCTGTTTTCCTTATGATCTTATTCTCAAACTTCTAAAAGTCTATGCTGAAAGAAACCCAGAAGTCATCTTTGTTTTATCCAATAAAAAGCTAAACGTTGTACTGTTTGGTAAGGGTTAAGCATATGTTAAAAGGAAACCTTTGCAGGAGAAGGAGCCATCGGTGTTTAGACAGTACTGGTCACTGCTACAAGGAGAGTCTTCGACAGTACATTCATCCACATCTAAAAAGAAATGCAGAAGAAAAGAAATACTCAGACTAGGCAGATGAGCAGAAAAATCCTAGCACTTGGACTGAACACCAGACCACTTTGCTTGGTAGTTCTCTGGCTGAGGAGTGGAGGTACTTGCCTGGCCTCAGCATGTTGCCAGTACATTTAGCCTAACACTGTCTTTGACTTCCTGCCCTTCCTTGCTGGCACACCAACATCTTTACGTGTAGGCAGCCTAGCATGTTCTGATGTATGTCACCTACAAAGAGCATTGGAGTTGAGTGTAGAGTGCAGGACTAGGATCCGTGAGACTCAGGTTCAAATCCCCACTCTGCCATAGAAGCTTGCTGGTTGGCTTTAGGCCAGGTACACTTGCCCAGCTTAGCGCTGGTAGTACTCTGCAAGCATGTCTAGAAAAGTACAGTACATTTCGAATTGGGTCTTGAAAATTACAGCATGGTTAGAAGTTTCCCACTGTCAAAAGTTTGAGAACCTCTGCCGTAAAAAATGGTTAGTTGATAAGCGGGTTACAAGGTGGAAGATCAAATTCACCTGTGTTTGCATATTATCAAAAACTTTATTTTGAGATTCTGAAGTGTGACACTATAGACAACTCACACAGCTGAAAGCAAAGGCCATGTTTTTCTTTCCAATGCCCTATTATAAAACTGTATTTTTAAAAGTGTACCCAGTAAGTCATCGACACAACAGATGAACACTAAGAGGGGGAAGGTAAATACTGGGGGGGGGGGGAATGCAACACATGCTTCCACACATACAGAAACTCAACAAAAGCACAGCTGAAACACTGCCCAACACTAGCTTAAGAGGTGATTCTATCTAAAGATGGAAATGCTGTTTTATTTTTTGACTGCCTAGAGGTTGAAATGCAGAGCTAAAGCCGATTAGTTCCCAGTGACATACTTGATCAAAACACTCTCCTGCAATCCCAGAATTAGAAATATATCTTTAGTTGTGTCTTCATACAGGGGCTTTCCTGGTGGTGGGAATCCCCTTTATTCTGTCAGAATTCAATTTTTAAATTCAGCTCTTGTTATGGATTCATTCTCTTCCTGGCAGCCTTACTCACCCACACAGGCATTTTCGTTTTTGGTCCAGCCTTCCTTACAATCCTGGCAATCTGTATTTCCTGCGCCTGTGCAAGTTTTACATGAATCATGACAAGCTATGAAGAGAAAGCAACATTTTATATCCTTAGAACTTAATATTACATCATACAAGATTTTACGATTTTGCATGCTTCACATTTGGTTCACCAAAATATACAACTTGTAGACATAATTTACACACACGCTAAATACTCATACTTGGATTATAAAACAAGAATGTTTTCTCTCTTGATTTTCTCACACATTAGTATTTGGGGGGGGGGTTTACCACTCACACATGCACATATCATCAGTACACCACATAAAGATCCTCAGCAGTCATCTTGTAGATCGGTGGTCCCCAACCACAGGGCTGTGGCCCGGTGCCGGGCCGTGAAGGCCCTGGCACCGGGCTGCAGCTCCCTCTCCTCGCTCCCCCCCCCCCCCGCAGTAAGAAACATCCCAGGCCGCAAGCTTGCAGTCTGGCAAGCTTCTTACTGTGGGAGGGGGGGGGGAGAGGGAAGAAGGGCCGCGCACGCGCGCATTTTATGTAATTATTTATGTATTTGTTTATTTTGCGTGGCCAAAAACGCGCATGTGTGGCACTTTCGCGCAATCGCCCTCCCTGCTGCCACCGGTCCCCAGCCTGAAAAAGGTTGGGGACCACTGTTGTAGATCACGCTTCAAGCAATTCCTTGTGTCATGCACCCAGTTCCAATCACAACACCAGTAGTTTGTGTCTGAGGGACTAGTCCAGTGTCGTTCTAAACCCAGCAAAAGGCATGTGTCCAACCAGTTCAGTCTACATTTGATGAATGCCTACATCAGATTTCAACAGAGATGCCTTTTCTTTGGGGAGGGAGGAACCATTTGTGGATTTCAGATCCTGTGTTTGTAACATCCTCAGTTAGCAAAAAGCAACTATTGAACTTAGGACACTTACATATGGAATGGAAAAAAGAGCAACTTTAAACAAGATGTCATCTTCAAATTATCTAACAAGTTCACTGACATGTCACTTAACTTCTAACACAACACCTAAAAATAATGCTTATTTTTTCCAGTGCCACATTCATTCATTCTAAGTGGCATTTAACGGCCTTTCCTATCATGTATTGTGTTTAATATTATATTGCTTTGTTATTGTTATTAATTGTGGCATTGCTCAAGGGCTGATAGATAGAAGGCAAGGCAGTTTCAGAAGTACATTATAAAACATACTAGGGGCAAAGCACATTTTATCCAAGAATACAACGGGCGTTAGAGCTTGGCAGTGGGAAGAGGAAGGGGGACGGGTGCAGTCTGTAAGGGCATGGGGTTGAATGTCTGTGTTGTGTGCGAAGTTGTGGTGGCAAATGAGGGCATGGGTGTGGAGATATGGGTGTCAATAACCTGTGGTTTGCAATGTTCGTTGAGTGTGGGAGAGGACTGACCTTTGGGAATTGTGGCATAGTGGTTACAGATGAGCTTTCCAGAGCCATGTCTTCAGATATGTGAAGGGAAAATCAGACTGAAGATTCTTCTTAGGGGGAGATTACTTGGCAACCAATTCCTCCCAGTTCTGCGTCATTTCCCTTCTTTTGTGAATTAGGCCACAGACACCAAAATGTCCCCCTGCCCTAATACACATGGGGTAGTCACAGTAAACATGTGTCCACCCTGTTCCTTCTGTCTCCATTTTTTCACTGTTGATAAAATGTTGTGTGCACACATGCTTCTTTCATGGTTGCTCCTTAGAAGAACTGGATTTTAGTATCCTGTTGTTTACTACCCAAAGGAGTCTCAAAGCGGTTTACAAACACCTTTTCCTTTCGTCTCCCCACAATAGACAACCTGTGAGGGATGTGGGGCAGTGACAAGTCTGAGAGAACTGGGAATGGACTGCAGTGACCCAAGCAGGCCTCAGGTGTATCAAAGCATTTTCCAATTGTCTTCCCTTCCTTTCCCCGTAGCAGACTCCCCATGAGGGAGGTGGGGTAGAGAACCTCACATGGAAGCTGGCAACCCTATGAGGATGTCTCTCTGTGCACAGCAGTCTTGACCTTAGTAAGGTTTTTTATACTGGTTTTTTATTTGCCAGGCCAAGGTTGAAAAAGTCACTTCAATTCCCATGTCTCTCCAGCCATTTACTTGTTCACTATTTACAGTCTCAGGCTGTAAATATTTATTTAGATCTTCCTGCACTTTCCAGACTCACAGGACTGATGCTGGTCTGTCTTTCTGTACCCCAGAATGCAAACAGTTGCTGGTATGGGCTGGCCATAGCCCATAGCCCAGGAGGGACACACCTGCACCATTCACTCCCAAAAATGGCTCCTTTGAAGGCTGGACTCTGAGGCATTGTACGATTTTTAAGTCCCACCTCCAAACCTCCAGGAATATTTCCAACCCAGGGGTAGCCAACCTCCAAATGGGGCCTGGAGAGCTCCTGGAATTACAGCTCATCTGCAGAGTATAAATATCAGCTCCCCAGGCAGAAAGGGCCACTTTGGAGAGGGTTGTGGTAGAGAAGAAACATTTAAGGCCTCCCACATGGGTTGTTGTTGAACTGAAAGACTTGAGGCCTACTGCACAGTGTTGTTGTGCAGATGAAACAGGAGACAAAAGAACTTCTTCAACAGCATTCAGTTTTGTCTGCAGAATAACTCTGCACAGTGGTCTCAAATTTGCAGAGGGTTACAAAGAAGAAATAAACATGGCTTGGCTGTGTCTAACCCCCAGCCACAGCAGTATTTTAAGTGAAAAGGGGCTTTTCTGTGGCCTGTCAGCCAACTGTTTGGCAGAAGGGGAAAGTTCCCCCCCTCAAAAGTTAGGCCCACACCCATACCCTCAAACTTCCCTGTGTTGCTGTTGGAAATACCTCCCTCCCCTCAGTCAGGGGCTGCTAAAGGCTCCTTCCCAGCAGGCCTGAAGGGAGGGGGAGGGATGGAGAACACTCACCAGCCTCCTGATAGCTCTGTCATGGTTCTGAGGGAAGGTTACAGTTGGACATGACAGGACAGCCTTGGGGTGAAAAGGGCTGGCGCAGCCTGTCCAAGCCTCTATTCTCATTGCCCTTGGCAGCCCTACTGACCTCCTCTTCCTGCAGTGGTCAGGGGCAGACTGCCAGGCATGTCTCCAGATTGCCCCGGCTGGGTAGGCAGGCCCTGTCAGAAATTTGCCCTCGTGCCTCCCGACTGGCTAGAACTCTGGTGAGGGCCCGCCCACTCACCGTCCACTTAGGCCTTAGCCTTTTATGTTTATACAGCAACAGCTGTATAAAGATACTCAATACTTCCACTAATAAAAATCCGCATAAAAATTAAGAGCTCCACTACATTTTAGCATTTGAAGAACAGCAATTAATTGGCTATTATTCCAGAGAAAGTCTCAGGCTGGAAAGCAATGGAAGCAATGAGTTGGAGGCAATGAATCCCTTCTGCTAGCAGAGATGCTTCTCTTAAATTGGAGGAAAGAGCACTGGTCAGTGGAAGAGATCCGATCCATAAAGTGTTATTTTAAACTGAATATGGGTTGGTTGATATAAACTCATTTTAGAAGTCAAGCAAAATCCTGATCAAAATAATTAGTCAAGTTCAATTAGCCTTTTACAATAAAACTTGAAGGTATTCTATAAAATGCACAATTGAAACAGCAAGAAACAGAGACCATATAAAAGTCTTATTAGGTTACTGATTCTCTAAAAATTGCTAAATTTGGGCTATAACCAATATCAACCAAACACATAAATTGGTGGTTTTGCATTGTGCGTCAGTTATCCCCATTAGTTTCAATGGAACAAAACAAATTTAACCACTTACCTACCTAGTTCTGAATGTTAACCAAAATAGAATTTTTTCAATATTTAGAACCAGACAGTTACAAAAGTATAACCGATGTATCCAAAGTGCATGTGTGTACGTACCTGTACAAATGGAATGTGTGTCATTTCTGTGAGAGCTGTAGAAGCCATCGGAGCATTCTAAACAAAATTCTCCCTTGTATTCCTTGTTACAGCTGCATGACCCATCACCATCTCGAGTGCCATCTCCATCGCAACGGCCGTTTCCGTGGCAAGGCCTTTCTGACCCACCAAGGCATGCTTCAATGACAGAGAGCAGGGTTTTAGGAGCACAGGACCAAGTACAAATCTTTCAAAGACTTCTGCTTACTGTCATTAAGCTTGCTGGCAAGTTTAACTTCACTTTCAGCCAACTACAATAGGACGTCACTCGCTCAAGCCTATTGTGTCCTCGACCCCTGCTGATATCAAAACTCCCCACAAGCCAATACTCCCCCGCTACTAATCTTTTAGGCAATTATGAGAGCTCATTTGCCCTGCTCCAGTAATCACTAGAACCCCCTGCTCATCACTGACACCCCTCCTGATAATCACATTTCTCTGAAGAATCTTGTGGTACTCGAACGTAATACATTTAGTAGTCTTCAAGGTGCCACAAGATTCTTCTGCCGTTTTTGCTGCTTCTAGCTCCACAAGTCTCTGGAATATTAATATGACTTAAGGGATGTTCAGCAAGTAAAATGTTCCCAGGAATGCTTAGTTTGCAGAGGACAGTGCTGGGGCTGCTGGTTTTATACTTCTGGCAGCTGCTCCAGCTCTACCAGTCTTCTCTCCCCATCACATTCTCATCTAAGATTTAATCTTCAATATAAACTCAGCACTGAAGAAACAAAACTACAGTATCATGGCATAATGCATGTCAATACTTTATTACTATCATTCCTTCATTACCAAGACAATCAGGGCCATAGGTCCCAGCTGGGCAGCAAACTTCAATCTTCTCTATACAAAGCCACTTAAACAAGTCAGTGTTTTTGTTTCTCCTGTAAAGACAATGAGATGATTTTAAATAAGCTTTACGATGACTGGATTTCTAGTTTTATATATCTATAACAGTAACCTTGCTTTAAAAAAAATAGGACAAATAGTACAATAGATTAAGGCTAAAAATGCTTATCTCTGCCCATGACAGATCAGCCTCACTCCTTATAAAAGTGTGCAATTAATCTGAACAAACCTGCACATTTATAGGCTTATGACTCTTCTGCTACAAATTTCTTGATCTCACACCATTCTTCAAAACAAAAGTCATGGTCTCTATTGTAGAGAGAAGACAGAATGTGATGTTCCTGATTCCTCCCTTTGGGTAACCATCAGAGCTGTTACCCTATCCCAAAGGTTCACCACCTTTTTGAATTCATGGTCACTTCTCAAATGGTAGCAATCACAAAGCTCCTTTGGGGAATGCAATTTTTGCTTCTGAAATTCAGTTTTAGACATAATCATTGATTCCTCAAAACAGCATAACAGTTGTGCATGTGTTATTTTGCAAATTCAGCCTTCACAGGATTTGTTTTCTTTTATGCACAAGGGGTGTGTGTGTGTGATGTCCTCCAGCCGGAGGACAGGAACATTTGGGAGAGACATTGCTTGCCTCTGAATGTCTGCAGAATAAAATGTCTGCATAACCTGGAACTGGTTCAAATCAGACTTCGCATGCCAGAAAAAAAGAGAAGTGAAATTGCTGGATTTCAGGAAGAAAATGGATAAGGAGGTGCACAAAGTGGAAATGTGAGATAGTGGAGATGGGAAGTGACACAGGTGCTGGGCAGACCATGGGCCTAGAAAATTCAACGCCAAAGAACCTGTCTAAGCATTCCATCTCATTCTCATTATGCCTTTTGTCTGGATTACATCTAACTTTGGGGCACATCTTGATTTTGGGTGGATCACGAGACTCCATTTGATACAGCCCAAAATCCCATTTGCCTTTTTAGCCATCGAGTCACATTGCTGACTCATGTTCAATGTGTAGTCTAAGACTCCCAGGTCCTTTTCGCACATACTACTGCCAAGACAAGTCTCCCCCATCCTATATTGGTGCAGATGGGTTTTTCCTATCTAAATGCAGAACTTTACATTTGTCTCTATTGAATTTCATTTTGTTCAGTTTAGACCAGTTCTCAAGCCTATCAAGATCATCCTGTATTCTGATTCTGTCTTCTATCGTGTTTGCTAACCCTCCCAGTTTAGTATCATCTGCAAATTTAATAAGTATTGCCTCTATTATGATTATTATTATTTATTAGAAGAAGAAGAAGTCTATTTATTAGGCTTGTTACTTGCCTCTCCCTGGAGGCTTGAGGCGAGTTACAGCATAAAACCAGAGACCAGTAGTTACTTTACTTCTGGTATTCTCTTATAAATTTACACTGTTATATAATCATCACAAGATACCATCCTTTCAAGAATGTACACTCATTAGCACATGTGTAAATTATTCTAGTGCCTTTTGAACAAAAGAGATAAGATATGAAAAGAAATAGATGTTCTAGACAAAGATGGGTTAATCTTGTGTTTTACTCAAACAGGTAATAAGCAAAACATTCTCCAAGCAGTAGTTCACTTTGGCCATCTCCCTACAGATTGTGAGATATATGGCAACTGGCAAATATAATCTTCATTCATGGATGCTCTTTGAAATGCATGACCTCAGGTTAGTTCTGTTACAACAAGCTTCTTATCAGCTTTATTGGATAGAAATAGACAATATGCTAAGAATGACTTACCAGTAAGCTTGATACCATTTAGGACACCATACTTATTTTTTCACCAACATAAGGTTACAGTTTCAGATGTAGTATTGTACAGGAATATACTACCCACTGCACTTCTGGCCTGCTACTTAGCAGGTACTCACACCACTTGGGGATTTACAGACATTTTAAACTATTACTAAAAGGTATCATAAACCGCAGACTAAGCAGTTTTATTTTACTTTGTTACATGGTTAAGGACTAAATACAAAAATAATGCAATCTAGAATGAAAAAAAGTTGCAGATTTTGATTACATTATGCCTTGTAGACATTTTTCTGAGTTCTTGGGTAATAATCCCAGAATATTAGAACTAATCATCCCCAGTAACGCAGAATTGAACTACAAACCTCCCCCTAAAAAGAGAGAGCCCCTCCCACACACATATTTAAACACTACTGTTCAATGATGAAAGATGTTCCCATGCTTCTTTAACATATTTTGGGGTTAGTTATGTAAAATGTTTCGCTGCCTTTCTATTTTACAGAACTCAAGGCGGTTCCAAACTCATAGTCCTTTCTTTGAATGAAACAAAGACTGCCACAGGCAAGTTGGCCTAAATTCCTCCTGTTCCACAAAGTATTGAAACTGAGGATATTCAATAAATTTATCAACTACTGTCATGTAGTCAACTTCTGCAGATTTCAGTACTTCTATGTACAGTACACTTGGAAGAAACTCCATTTAATAATTAATATCATTGTATTGGGTACAACTATTAGACACGAATATGCAATTTTTAAAGGATTCCTGAGTTATTACTGTCACATAAAACACAATTTGGGATATGAAGGAACCGAAATGTACGATGCCAGCATTTAAGTTGGATCCTCCCTATCTTTTTAACCTCACATCTATCAAGCCATAAAGCTCAAAATGTCAAGTTTGATTCTAACATGATTTACACATTTGCATCAAAAAAGTTTGCATAGCTATTAATGCTTGAGGCTTTTAAAAATGGCATTGAACAAAACTAAAGCTTTATAGAGGTAACTGAAGACAAAAGCTGGCTTGGAGATTTCTAGAGCTAAGTGAGGATATACAAGGAAGAACAACTTGCCCTTCTGATCCCAGGTGGAGCTGTCAGGGCTGGCAGTTAGATAAACTTCTTATTTCTGTAGTGGCAAATGAAGCAGGTCTGATCTGGAATTAATAAGAACCTTATCACAGATTCCTACCAAGCAACACTGACAAAGTTCATCAAGCACACTGCAGGAGCATTAACCCAGACTTCTGAATTCAGCTGAAGGCTGCTGACATAAGAATACTTTGGGCTCACACACAGAAGTCAAGCTTCTCACTGGTTCCTTCTGTAAGATGCTATAGGGTTGCTACTCTAACAACTACCTGCACTAGTCGTGTGAAAAAACAGAGGCTAGCCTGCTGATTCTGAGGGCAAAACACAACAGGCCATTTTGCTTCATGCTCTTTTTCAAACCCAAGACTGGGGAATTTGCCAAGAACTATAGATTTAACTGGGTACTCCACTAACTGTGTTTTACAATGCCCCAGTTGTGCTGTTTGAGTTATAACTACCTCCATTCTAAACATGCTACATTACAGGAGTCAGGAGTCTTCTACAGGAGAAGACAGGAGTCAGAATCATCAAGCCCATTTCATATTTATACAGAATTTTCAAAATACCCCAAAATACACAGCTGCTCTGTAAAAGAAACCTTTGGCAATCTTGTGTCTCATCTAGCACCCTCAGACATACTAGATCATTTCATCTAGGGAGTCTATTAACCTGGCATAGCACTGCTAGTTTACCTAGACCTTAAAGCCTATGAGTAATGGACTGTCCTCTTACTTCCAGTAACAAAATGTTGTGCCAACGCCTTCCTGCTTACCATTTGAACCACCAAGCTTCAATGTGTTCTTCATGCTCTTCCACCAGGTTGTTGCATTCAAAGTTGCTACTGTCACACAGGTTCTCTATTATCTCTACAAGTCGGATTTCACTAAACAATGAAAAAAGGGAACAATACTGATGATAACACATATGCAATATTCAGGTTGCAGTTCAGGTTCTATCATGTTACATTAAAACTGTATTTGCAAATCCACAAGCCTCACCAAGAAGTTGAAAGCATAAGGGACTGATACTACAGTAAGCAGCAAACAGAAAGTTTGATGTATTTAAAGCTTTGAGTGTCTGATGGAGATGGAGAGAGACCTCAGTTCGGGGGGGGGGGGGCTTCCTAGTTAATATTTCAAATTCATGGCCAAGAGTTGGTGTATTACATAGCCAAATTGGTGTATTCAAGACAAAATAACATGCTGGTGCAGACAACCAATAAAGTGACTTTCACAAGTTGACGGTAGGCAGTGCACACCTTATAATCCAAAACAGCAGCATTTTGCATGGAGGACGGGCAGTCAACTGATAGGCCAACATGTGCACAGGTGGGAGGAAGGGGTTACATACAAAGGCACCTTTAGGGAAGACATTTCTATTGAACTGAATATTTGATTATGCTCAACTGCCACTATTTGAGATAAGAATTCATACTGAAGCAAGAGTTGGAAGGGTGCCTGGTAGCTCTTAAGCAACAAGAAGCTTTTGTCCTTGCAAGTAACAAACAGTAGTTTGAGAACCACAAACACCTCTAGGACAGAAGAGATCTAAAATGTACCATTCTTTCTCTTGTTTTCCATAGCACTACACCCACCTCCCCTCCCCTCCCCTCTTCAATCTACTCCTACTTCTTAGCCCAGATTCCCATGTAGAGTGGATTGGCCAAAACTAGCAGCACAGAACTATGGAGATTCCTGTCCTCACTTGGATGGCCCAGGCTAGGCAGGGTCAGTACTTAGTACAGGGTCAGTACTTAGGCAGCAGAAAACTACCTGTGAGCCTCTCTTGCCTTAAAAACCACACAAGCTGCTCTAAGTCAGCCATTAGTTGATGACACTATATTTCCATGGAAATTTGTTGCAGGGTTCTGCCTCTGGATTTTGAAATAAGAACAAAGACCAGGGTAGAAACACTATAGAACTCAAAACAGTCTCACAAAGTTTGATGACTGTCAGGGACAGGCAGACAGAAGGGACAAAACTGGACAGCAGAAGGACTTCTGTGAGGAGAATGGTTTGCAGTACTTTCCATTCAAGACAGAAATCTGTTCAAATGCCACTTATCCCACGGGCCTACATACTCTCCACTTCTTTTTTTCATCCAGTTTCCAATTCTCTCCCCTCTTCTGTCATCAGGGCATGTTGTGACTTCTGAACCAGGATTTCCTACCACACATGGCTATAAACATACTTCAAGTCACTTGAAGGCAAGTCCAAATGACATTTAAGTACAGATTGCCATATCTGGAGATGCCAGTAAACTACCAGTAACATAAACCAAGAAAAGAAGGTGGAAATACACATGCAAGAAAGTACATGTGAATTGTGACATCTGAAGTGATTGACAGATGTTTTCAACCTGCAACCCAGAACATGATTTTTAGTCCATTTCTTTCTCCAACAGAATTGCATGACACTATGCAACAGCCTAGTGACAAGATCTTCAAGTTTGGTTTCAAACATCAATCATGTACTACAGAAAATCACGTGCTACAGCTTCTACTGGCTACAAAGCTTGATAGTTCGTTACTGATACAGTTTAAAAGATTTTTTCAGTAGATTAAAATACTCCCTACTTACATATACTGCTTCATGTAGTCCAAGGCATATAATAAATTGCAGCCAAGAATTTTCCCTTGTTGAAAGAAAATGCACCCACACTGTACCTGGTCTCATATTTAGATAGCGTTTTTTCTTCCCAGGCTGTATTACCACCTCCAAAGTTCTTTTTGGCTGTATCTGTTAGACCCTGCAGAACAAAAGTCCATACTTTTAAAATGCCAGCATTTCCCCAAAATAGGCAGCTATCATTACTGCACCATCAAAAGGACACGAAAAACAATATAATAATAGCGACATCTGGCCTTCATATCCAAAATCCACAGACTGGGTCCACACAGCTGCCAAATAGACATTCCTGCAAACATGGTTTGCAGAAAAATCTGGCTTTAAAAAAAACAAAAAGAGGGAGAAAGAGAGAACATTGTGGAGTTTAAATTTCCCCCATTTGAGTTGAACGACATTTTGGCATTGAACATCACAAAAATAATTTCACATTAAAAGTTTTTTTTAAGAATATAGGTCATGTTCATACACTCACAGCTTACCTTTGTAAGCTCTTCCAAAGCTTACAATATTTATTAAAAAGGAAGGCAACCCGCTGTTTAAAAAGGTTATAGACAGAGACCGAAGAAGTCACGGCTCACAACCACACACGAAAAAGAAGCCTAGCCCCCGGAACGCACACGTCCTCTCGCTCCAGACCCTGCGGTCAGTTTCCAACTCGGCTTTTTCGCGGAGGGAGGTTCGAGCCCGCTGCTCGCGGATGACATCCCGTGTGCCCAGAACGGGCGCGCTTACCTGCTCGAAGCGGTCCGCTATCCCACGGCAGGTGCTACAGGCCTGCCGAAGGCGTCGCTGAGAAGCGGCCAGCCCTGGCGGCAGGGCGAGGAGGACGACGAGGACGAGGGGCGAAAAAGCGGCCGTCAGGCGCCACGTCCGCCCAGCCCTGTTACGGCCCAAGCCGGGCACCCGCCTCATAGCTCCGACTGCCGCCCAGGGCCCCGTTCCCCCGTCAGTCGGCTCCATCGCCGGCCCACCCCAGCCAAGACATGCTTCGACGAAGGGCCGGCACGAGCGCCGGGCTCCGCGCTGAGACCATTCCGAGTTCTGCTCTAGCTCCGCCCCCGCTCGCCCGCTTTAACCAATCGCGAAGCACCTCGCTGCTCCGACTGCCGGCACGTGGCCCAATCGGACCGTGCCACGCTCCGAGCCAATGGGAAGCTCACATGCGAGCGAAGGGGCGGGGGAGAGACGCCTTGACGCTTTGGGTGGCTGAGGGAGGAAGCGTACCTGGCCTTCGTGTTCTTCCTGGGCAGGGATTCTCGGCTGCCATGTTAAGTCCGGGCAAGTGTTCCTTGGCCTGGCACTTGACGCTCAGGCAAGTTCTTCTGTCTGCCACGCTAAAAGAGAGGTGAGCGGCGGGGACTTCCCCCTGGACAGGGATTTAAGGGGAAATGCCTTCTGAAATGTCGTTGCATGACAAAATAATGTTGAGTTCCTCCTTGCCCGGGTAAACCATGGCAGGAAGCGCCTGCCTCGCTCTTTCAGGACGGAGGGGTCATCTGACTGGCCTGGTCCCTCCTCCCCGTAGCGGGAAACAGCGGGTATCACGTGACTCCTGGAGTTCCCTGTCTGGAGAGGCCACGTGGGTGGTTTTACGGGTAAGTCGCGGGGAGGCGGAGGGATGAAAGTGGCCGCCTTGGGGTGGGTTCCAGGGGTGCTGGAAGGCGCTCTGGCCTGGCGCTCAATGTAATCCCGCCGAGACGATAGGGAGGAAGGAACGGCATAGTCTGCAGCTGCTTATCCCGGGGTGGGGGATCGAGGGAACATTGACTGGAAACTCTCCTACGGCATGTGAGTAAAATTCTGAATCAAAACACGGAGCCAGAAGGAAACTGGAATCAGATCATAGGATTTTGCAGCAGGACGAAGACAAGGATGATTTCTGGAAGTTCTAAAGGGCTCCGTGGTGAATCTCCTACATTCATTTTTTTTCTCCTGAGTGTGTGTGTTTTGCCCGAAAGACAACGTATTTATGAAGATGCCCTATCAGTTGACGTTAGTACAAGTATGCATTATACAGAACATGCCCCTTTAAAATGTCACAGCTGCAACGAACATCATGACTAATTTTTGAATCCTCTTAAAATGAATAAGGGCCGGCACGATTATTATTTGCAATAATAATCCTTGCAAAAAGAAATCTAGCCTAGCAAGAAAAGAGCTTAGGTAGGAAGAAAGCCAAAATAGCAGATTGGGATCCACTGATATGCTCAAAAGTGATGTGGAGTCCTGAAAAAACAATCACATGTAGGGAAGTGAGCAGAGTTACAACTTCACTCATGCTAAAACCAGTGGGCAGTAGACCAAAAGAGCTAGGGATAGGATATGCAAGCCAAGCACTGGGAGATACACGCAATTCTCATCACTATCTTGCTGCTCCTTTCTGGATGCCTGCAGAGAGAAAAAGCTGCATGGTATCTTGTAACAGGTGATCCTTCTGAAAGACCGAAAAACACCGCTCTGTATGATGTCCGTGAACCAGCAGGAGGAGCACCACAACCAACCAAAGAGGGCCTGAACTATGGGTTGGAGAGCCCTGGACTAGACTATAAATTGAATGCGGAACATTGCACGTGGGGGATATTAATGGTTCCTGATGAAATAAGTTTTTCAAAGGCATGTGCCTGGCTGCCATTGAGAACAAGATGCAGGGAAAGACTGACGGTACAATCCTAAACTGGTTTCTTCCAGATCCTACTTACATGTATTCAATGTGGCTTACTCCCAGAAGATCATCTTTAGGACCGGGATGGCTGTCAGGTTACAACGTGAAAGGCCAGAAGAAGCACAAACTGGATTTCATCTTCAAATATCATTTTCTTCTCTCCCGTTCTTTTCCCTATCAACTGACCTGAACTAATCTAATCCCCACTCCTTTCCCACAATGTAAATGTTCACCTAAACCAGTGGCTTTCTACCTGGGGGTCAGGACCCCTTTGGGGGTTGAACGGCCCTTTCACAGAGGTCGTGGCAGGGCAAGCAGCTTGGCCGGGGGGATGCCATCCACACAACAGCCTTGTGAGGTAGATCGAGATAGAGCATTCGTCTGTCTGGAGCAGCAAAAAAGAGCAAGATCAGCCTGGTGGGAAAAGAGCCAGAACTGAGAAACCCCTGGGGAAAAACAGTTTATATTCAATCATGAACAATGGATCTTCACAACATTGGTCAGTTTTGGTTTAATTTTTGTGAAAGAACACTTGCATAATTTTATGGTTGGGGATCACCAAACATGAGGAACTGTATTAAAGGGTTGCGGCATTAGGAAGGTTGAGAACCACTGACCTAAACCCTTTAAATCAATTAACCTTCTATTCATTCCAACCACTCACCCCAATTCCATCAGCCCTCACCATCTCTCTTTTTCTTCTTTGAGAAGAGAGTATTGAACTAAGGGAGTCATGAAGGGCAACTTGGGGTACCATCAGAAGCAGTCACTTGTACCTTAAGAATCAGCTTGCCACTGCTACCACCTCTCTCATTACCTATTTTTCTTCCAAGGACATCAGGAGTTATAAACTAATAATGACACAATCATCTTCACTCAAGGCTGGCAAATGTTTGATGTCAAGCTGAAGTTTCCTAATATTTCTTTATTGGGGCGGGGGGGGTACTAACCTCCCACACAGAAGGGTTTTTGTAGAATTGTGGTACGGCAAGGATTGGAAGTAGTGCTAGATCGAGACGGGAGGAGTTCATGCTGGTGGATTGCACTTCTGTCTCAACACCAGAGGAAGTGTATATCATGATCTTCAGGTCACTTAGACCTTCAATGCAGAGGAAGGGGATTGTATTCACTAGTGCTGTTCTCCCATTGGGGTGTTCCCTACTTGTTCCCTCAATCTATTTACTGACTTGGGAAGGCAGCAGCACCAAGCACCTCCTCTGTGGCCAGTGGCTGCAAATATTTTAATAGGCACTTTCATGCCCCACCCCCTGATGCCTGGGTTAGTTGACCATTGGAGGTTTCACATGCATCTACCTGGCAATCGCCACCCCCCCGGCTCCTCTCAGCCAGTCAGCCCCTTAGCCATTATTTTGCTCTCTAGCTGCTCCAAGCTGCTAGTGGGGCCCCAAGGTCATGATCTCACCAGTCAGCTGGGCCATGGTGAAGTGGCCAGTCTTCATATCACAGGCACATCTATGTTCATCAGTTGAGCCATGGGGATGTTATTGAACGAGTCTCCAGTAGCCCCCTGAATTGTGCAAAAGCTTTTTGAAAAATAAGATGTGACTCTGCTTTTGAAATGTATGCAAGTGAATGAAAGGGGGGTCAACATAGAGCATCTCCATGTTTCTTTAGAAGCAAGAATGATACCATATAGTCTACCCACCCAATGTGGTGTAGTGTGGTAGGTTCATTCTCAGCCCTGGTGATCTTGGGCCAATTATTTTCAGTCTAGCTTCTACCTTATGGAAGTGTTTTGAGGAGTAGCTGGATGGAGGGGCATGAGCTATTCTGTTCTAGGCTTCATTGGTAAATGGACAGAAAAATGTGAAATAAATGCCCAGATACTAGTACAGAGGTGATGCAAATAGATTTTGTGATATTTTACTGTGTCAAAGCATTCATAGTGAATGCTCAGTCTTACAGTTTTGGGATCTGCCTTATGCCCACAGTGTGGACATTAAAAATGCTTGTTTTCACTTTTGATCTCACAATGATAATATAGATCGGAATTCTGAATCCAGTATGGCTGAGAAGAAAACTACTGGAGGACAGCTCCTACTGCTTTTCTTGATCATCACAGTTGCTTTCACGCATTTAGCCATTTGCCCATTTACCAAAGTAGAGGAAAGTTTTAACCTGCAGGCTATTCACGACATTGTGTACCATAAATTGGACCTTAAGAAGGTAAATTTAGTCTTCAGCTCTCTCTTTTTAAAATTATGATGAGCATGCTGTTGAGTTGGGGGTTTGCTAGAACTAAAAGTGAGTTTCAGACAACCAGTAGGATCTTTAAAGTTTATTAGGATTCCATATTATTAGGCTTCATAAATTACTTCTCCTCCCCTGGAAGTGGGTACAGAAGAATGAAAACAAGGACTTGAATACTACCTTCTTTCCACTCCCCCCCCCCTTATAAATGTGGTTTTGTGGTGGAGTGTTCTTCACGCACTAGGTGCTGCTCATGTGTTTCGCATGAGCAGAAAGTATTTAATGATGAAGGAAAAGCACTCAGCAGTCTCTGTAAGGGAAGACAGTACTGCTCAAGCAGAAGAAAGGTACAAGCTGTTGGAGTTAAAACTTGGAGGCAAACCCTACCTTCTTATTTGTTAGTTATGCTGCTTCTACATTGATGTACCCAAAGCAGCTTGCAGGTTTACAAAGGATTTAAAATATCACCTATAAATCTGGCTCCACACTTGGTTGGACTTGAGAACCAGCTTGGTATGGTGTAGTGTGACTTCTAACCAGTGACATCTTGGTGTCGTATGAATTAGCAGCATGACTTCTGACCTGGCAAGCTGGGTTTGATTCCCCACTCATCCCTCACATGTAGCTAGCTGGGTGACCTTGGGCTTGCCACAGCACTGATAAAGCTGTTCTGACTGAGCAGTAATATCAGGGCTCTATCAGCCTCACCTACCTCGCAGGGTGTCTGTTGTGGGGAGAGGAAAGGGAATGTGATTGTAAACCGCTTTGAGACTCCTGGTAGAGATGTCATATAAGAACCAACTCTTCTTCTTTGGGTGGCTTCAAACATCCTATTTTTCTACAGAAGGTGGTGATGAAAGAATAAGATAAGTTAATTTGTATGTGTATTTCACATATACACAGTTGAATATTAATGGAGAAAAGAATTGTGTCCCTTCAAAGGTTTGACATCTTAATTTGACTTCCTTTTCACCAAGATTATAAATAGTCAATCTACAGGCTAGTTAAGCAGAAATATTTGACTAAAAGGTAGTCACGGGTGGTCTTCAGATGTGAGCCTCTACTTAATTGTTCCTGATAATCTCTGAAGACAAAGAACAAGAAGATTGTATGTAACAGTACTCCAATGTTAGGATGAAGGATTTGGATGGAAAATAGTAGATATCAACCTGCTCCATGTGAACGGATTCCTTGAGTTCATTCCTGACCCTCCCTGAGAACAAGGGCCACACAGATTGTGTGAACTGGTGCACCAAGGCTACTGTGTTCTACAGTATTCAAGAATGTGGCCACAGTACAGAAACTGTTAAGAGAGTACCTGTGGTGTTGTTGGTATGTACTGAAAATTTCTTCAGAAAAACCCTGTATGAGGATGTTCAGGAAGGACTGTGTAAGGGCCATACATGTGTGAACTGACTCTTAGCTTGCAATCCTGTGCTCATTTACTGGGGAATAAGCCCCAGTAACCTCAAGAGGACTCTGATGAGTGAACTTATGATTGTTCTTGAATGAAGTGTTTCATCTTAAATGGATTGTGATTCTCAGTAAAAATGAGTTGAAGTGTTCATTCTGGGAAGTGATAGTTCTTTGTGTGATTGTAAGTCTCATTGGAGTTGTAAGACTTTGTTGTTGTTCTAGTACACATTTTACAATGCATTCCTGAACTAAGCTAGACTAAGTCTATTGAAGTCAATGAGTTTAGAAGCCTCTAATCCTGTTTAGAATTGCTTTATTAGAGTAGTGCCATATATTTCAACAGAACATGTATGTAGAGAACTAGAATTAATTTTTATTTCCAGTTGTGACTGTTTCTGCATTTTCTTTATTTATTTTAATTGCAGTATGATCATCATGAATTTCCTGGAGTTGTCCCAAGAACATTCCTTGGTCCAATATTTATTGCCCTGCTTTCCAGCCCAGCCATCTGTGTGCTGTCTCTGTTGCATATGTCTAAGATCTACACCCAGCTGATAGGTATTCAGACTCTTATTTAAGTGAAGGAGGACTTCTTATGGTTGGATTGTCTCCCTTAATGTTATCATTAATTGACTGTAGAGTCCAATGGCGTTAAATAATCAAATTATTGGAAATGTTTGTCATGTAACATTCAGCTTTACCATTTCTACCACAGATGATAAATCCATTTTCTTTTCTATTCTAATCGAAGTTCGCGGAAGCCTGGGGCTGTGTGTGATTTATGCTTTGTGGCGGTTGCATAAAGAAGTCAGGAAGCAGTTTGGTTCAACCGTATCTGTGGTTTTCTGTCTGATCACTGTGACTCAGTTTCATCTGATGTTTTATTGTACTCGGACCCTCCCTAACGTGTTTGCCCTTCCTGTTGGTAAGTTACTACTGTAAGTCTTGCCTTTTGACCGAATTTTGTTTGGGGGGTGGTAAAGTGCTGTCAAGCTGCAGCTGACTTAAAATGATTTTGGTGGAGGAGGATTTTATTTATTTATTTAGCTAGCTAGCTAGCTTTTTATTCCCCGCCACTCCCGGAGCCGGCTCATGGCAGGTTACAACAGTCCCATTAAAAACCCCAGTAAAACTCCATTGAAATCTTAACACAGCCCGCTGCGCCACAGGCGCCGCGGACTAATGTCCGCGATGAGGAAGGGTGCCGGTTGGCCCCTTCCTCTGGACAGACTACTGGAGGGACCAATCCCTCCGAGTCCCCGCCGGAGCAACTGCGAGCCGCGTGCAGCATTTGTTCCTTTGCCGGTGGCCTGCCCAAGGGAGCCCCCGGCAGCCGCGCTCTGCGCGACTGCCGGGGGCTCCCATGCCTAGCGCCCGCTGTATTTTACGTACAGCGGGCTTGATTACTAGTTAAAAATAGGACATAAAAATTACAACTTAAGGAGAAACATGGTAGTGTAATCAGCTATCCATCCCCCCCCCCATGAACATCCCTAAAGGGGGAAATGGTGAGAGGGAGCCATGACCCAATGCTAATAGATGCCCCTAGTATACTGCTGCCTTTTCAAGGCAAGAGACACTCAGAGGTGATATTTTTACCTATGGAAATGCAGTTTTGCCTTTGTGGATCCTGTGGCTATGACCCAGTGTTCGGGAACAGTGGCAGATGCCATGTGCAGTTAACCACTTAAACCAATCTGCCAATTTATGTCTGCTGCATTGATAACTGGTTCCATTATGTTCAAATGCTGTTTATTATCTGCTTATCTGTTTATTATTTGCACAACCACTTGTTGCCTGTCCGGGTTATTTCATGGAATGTGAACCCCCTTGTCCATTAAGAGCTCCAATTGCCCCGTTTTATGGTAAGTTGGGGGTGAGGGGGAAAAGGACAAAACAGAATCCTGTCAGTTTTTCACTGTCCCAGGGGCCTGCATCTTTTTACAATTAAAGAGCTATATCAGAATTCACAGCAAAGGATCAACCAAGGCTATGTAATAAACTGCATTTCCATAACTGGAAATATGCACCTTAACATTACAGGTATGTTGATTAATAGTCCACAGTTTTTCTGCAGCCTTAACATGGTTCTTTACTAAGTGCACATGTGGTCTCACAATAAGTTATAAACAAACACAGCAGCTCTCTGCAGAGTAGTTTTTATTTGAATGAGTTTTCTGCTACAGACTAATTGAGGCCATTGTGACCACTGGGCACTTTCAACTATTACGATTCTTTTTCAAATGTATGTCTGTTAAGAAGCTACCTTGTCACTTCTGAACTGAACATGCTCTTTTTTTTTGTAACTAGTTCTGCTGGCAGCTACATCATGGATTCAGCAAAAGCAATTCCCATTTATCTGGTTCTCAGGTTTGGCAATTATTGTCTTCAGAGCTGAACTCTGTATCTTCCTAGGCCTGATGCTTCTAGTGACCCTGTTTAATAAACGACTTTCTGTTCTGAAAATGTTTTCCTATGCCATTCCTGCTGGGGCTTTTTGGTTAGGTAAGTCCTTTCGAAGTCAGCAGGTCTGATTTCCTGCGTTCCTCTTCAAAGTTGTCGAGTGATGGTTTAACTAATAAGATTTTATGTTTGGTTTACAGAGAGCCTGTTTGTGTGCACTTTACCCGCAGGGAAATGTTTTTTTATATGAAGTTGATAGTACACATGTAGATTTATATACCTTGTCCATCTGCTGTGACGATTGCAAAGGAGAGTGTGGGCAGGCTGATGTCCTGTATGAGTGCATAAGTCTTAGTTACTATGGAAAGTTCCATGTGACCTATGAGTATGGTTATTTCAAGCCCAAGGCTTAGTTTTTTAGCCCACTGTGAAGAAGACCTGACACACTAGGGCCACTTATAAGCAATCTTCTGCTTCCATTCTGCACCACTAAACCATTCTTGATCCAGTGACTTCTTGATAACAACACTGTGGCTCAGATGGTACAAAGTGGTGGAGTCACCCAGTAGGACACTAGTAACATTGTAGTATACACATCCTTATCCTACAAGTGTCAGTTTGACATGAAGGCTTTCAGTGAAGCTTTGTCCAGATCAGTACCACTGTTTAAGCTTAGGTATGTGTCAGATTGCTGTAAAACGGAGGTTTTGATGCTTAGTTCTGTCTTCTTTTGATTTTTCTTTTAGGACTAACAGTGGCCACGGACTCTGTGTTTTGGAGGCAAGTTTTGTGGCCTGAAGGAAAAGTGCTTTGGTATAACATTGTTTTAAATAAAAGTTCCAATTGGGGTGTATCCTTTAACTGTTCAATGTATGACTTCCGGAGTCAGATCATTGGTCTGTCAAGGTCCATAATGTCTACCTTGACTGCCAGCAGTTGTCTTTCATGTCACCACCTACCTGATCTTTTTATTTGGATATGTCAGGGATTGAATCTGGGACCCTCTGCATGTTCTACTTAGCTATGACCCTGTTCTAAGTTGAATCAGCAAGTCTGAATTATTCAGGAGGTTTAATTACAGGTTGTTAAAATAGTTTGAACAAAGAAACCCATCAAAAAGTTCTCCTTGGGACACATTTTCCTATATCCAACATCATGGTGTAGTATCAGAAGCCACAGTTCACATGAGTTAATTGTATGGACGCAGGTACTTCCATCAGCTTCCCTGTTGAAGGAATACTCCTCTCTTGCAAAAAGGAGTTCTAAGGTATGACCCCAATATAAAATTATAATTTTTCTCAATGGCAAATTTGGATGATAGGGATAATAAGGGCTATTAGAGCAAAGCTGGGGAAGAGGCACTTTTCCTTCTTCCCCTTTCCAAAGGACACCTGTCCAGAAATTTGACCAGTGACCTACCATGAATAGCACAAGCAGCAAAGTGGAGATTTGCAATGGAAGGTCTAGACCAGGGGTAGTCAAACTGCGGCTCTCCAGATGTCCATGGACTACAATTCCCATGAGCTCCTGCCAGCGACCGCTGGCAGGGTCTCATGGGAATTGTAGTCCATGGACATCTGGAGAGCCGCAGTTTGACTATCCCTGGTCTAGACTGGTGGAATTCTGCCCCCCCCCACACACACACACAGTAGAAGTCGCCTTTCATCTTTGGAAGCCACTTGTAGGATACAAGCTAGTATTTGTTTGAAAGCATCCTTAACTTTTTTTCAATTGAAGACATCTCCTTTTTTGTGGTATTTTTATTCAGCCTTGCCTCGAGGACTGGGGTGCAGCATTCTTTTCATACCACTAGGTGCACTAGACAGAAGATCCCGAGTTTTGATTCTACCTACGATTGGCTTCATTTTCTTATACTCATTTCTGCCACATAAAGAACTTAGGTTTATCATATATACTTTTCCAGTTTTCAACATAGTGGCCGCCAAAGGCTGTTCCCGAATGTAAGTTTGGTATTACTTGTATGTGTAAATATATTGCCTTCATACAGGAATACTGTTCATAGCTCCTTTGGTCTTTAACCTCTTAAAAAAAATGAGTGTTAATTTGTTCCATTATGTTCAAGAGTTTAGTAAGCCAGATTCAACTGGAATCCTGCAGTTAAGATATACATTGGCAAGCACAGTGAAAAATCGTAGTCTCAACTTGTGAGAACTTCTAATACACAGAAAAATAAACAGCACAAATGTATAAGACATAAAGAGTTAACACACATAACAAACTATGAATTTCAAACCAAACTTCGCTTGAGTAGGTCTTCCTCAGACCAATTCTGTTTATCCTGTTTATTCAGGTTTTTAAATACCACCAATTCAAAACAAGAGCCAAAAATTGTCTTTCACCCATGCCACTCAGATAAAGGTTTATGCCAAATAGAGTTTGGCTGGCAATCTGTAGGTAGTCATGTGTGTTCTCTTTTTTGAGTATATTTCTACTGTTCGTTTTTCTGTGTATTTTACACATCAGTTATTCATACATTACATTTGATTGATTGACATACATTACATTTGATTATTCATACTGTTGGTTCAGGTGATGTTTTTTAATTTTGTTTACAATGCAGTCCTATATTTTATGTACCTTCTTGTACTATTGTGTTTTGTTTTGTGTGATTTGAGGGTGTTCCTTTTTGTTTTCTCCAGCCTGTGCCATTAATGGTAGTCTGACAGAGTTACAGCCTACTAAGTGTGTTTCACTGTAAGACCGTTTATGCACTGGGAACTTCACTGCCCCAGCTCCCGTGCATGAGCAGATATTGGGAGCAGATGAGGCCCACTGGTCCAAATGCTCCCCCGTGTGGGTGCAGGAAGAGGTGGGGCAACCTGCCACGATTAAAGTTCCAACCGGCAGCCTGGCATGAAACCTCCAGTGCGTAAATGGTCTAAGAGGGTACAGAACTTTGCAGAAAACTCAGCAAGAATTCTGGCTGGAAATACAAAAAGCAGCATGTAGAGTAGATAGATTCATTTGCGCGCACTAGTTGATTGTATTTAATTTAGTTGGGATTTATATGAGTGGAAGGGATTTCTGCAACCAAACAAAGGGGTGATTTGTAAGTGTGTCCCTCTATGACAATTACACATCATGCCAGGGGATCTGTGACCCTCAAGTTATTTAAGGGGGTGGTTAAAGGAAAAGCATGATACATATGTTCTTTGACTCTTGAGGGAGGGAGGAATTCTATAAACTGCTCTCTCCAGTTTCAGTGTGCCAAATTTCCAATCAATTACAATTAAATATTCCATTTAGTGGGAAAGATCTGTCATTGTAACTAGGAAGATACTTGCCCACAAGGCAAAGTGTTGAAGAGCTGTTCTTACAGACAATAAAGTTGTCTCCAGGGATACCTTGGGCATGTTAATTAATTAATATCCTGCTGCTTTCAGCATGCTTTTACTGGGATAAAACCCCAATAAAACTTACACCAAGTACCCCATTAAAACTATAGTTATCCTCCCTAAAATGGTGATAATCCAATCCCATAATCCTTAGCTGTAATCTGGTGTCAAGGGGATCCCCAAGTACCGACTCAGAACACACAGCAATAGTCTGCTGGTGGATACTCTACTGGTCTTTAGATATCCTATTTCCTCATTCTTCACACTACCCATTCTGCCAGGGTTGCTATCAGGTCTTCCGGGCCTGGCCTCAACCATAGACCTAGCAGAAGAGCTCCACCAGGCAGGCCCTGTGGAATACTGAAAGCTCCCGCAGGGCCCTCAGCTCTTCTGGGAGGTCATTTCATCAGGTGGGTGCCAGAATCGAAAAGGCTGTAGCCCTGGTCAAGGCCAACCAAACCTCCCTGGGGCCAGGAATCACCAATAAGTTACTACCCACGGAGCGTAAAGCCCTGTAGGGGGCATAGGGGTCCCTCAGGTATCTGGGTCCCAGACCGCAAAGGGCCAAAACCTTGAACCGGATCTAGGCTGCGAGCAGCAACCAATGAAGCTGCCTCAGAACTGGCTGGATATAGGCCCTCCAAGGTGTTCTAGTGCGGATCCTCGCAGCCATATTTTGCACTAGTTGCAATTTCTGGGTCAGGGACAAGGACAGGCCCACATAGAGTGAGTTACAGAAGTCAAATCTGGAGGTGACCATCGCATGGATCACCGTGGTCAAGTGCTCGGGAGACAGGTAGTGTGCTAGTAGCCTTGCCTGACAAAGATGAAAAATGCCTTGTGAGCTATCTTCATGACTTGCATCTCCTTGGATAGTGAAGTGTCCAAAGTCGCCCCCAAATTTCTGGCCACAGGTGTGGTAGTTGCTTGCGTCCCAGACAGAGTGGGTAAGTGCACTTCCTGCCCTGCCTCCTCCCTACCCAACCACAGGACATGCATCTTGGAGTTTCATGTGACTGCTCTAACTATCCAGCTATGGCTTCCTAACATCTGGCAAATGGTTCCCGGGGGGGGGGGGAGAGATCCTGTCCATCTGTCCATAAGGAGATAGAGCTGAGTGTCATCTGCATACTGATGATACCACAGCCCATATTTACGTGCCAGCTGGGTCAAACGGCACATAAAGATGTTGAAAAGAGTGAGAGAGAGCACCGTGCCTTGCAGAACCCCACAAGGGAACCAACAAGGCCATGATAACTCCTATCCCACTGCCACCCTCCCAGAGCAAGTCAGCATTTGAAAGACCTAGGTTCATATCCCTAGCTCTGCCACAGAAACCCTTCAGTGGGTTTAGAAGGATGTAAAATTGTTTAGGATTACAAATTTGGCTCCTTCAGGATACTCCATATTTATTCTCTCCTGTAACTTTATTGTGAAACCATTTTTAACTATTCTGGTACATAAGCAGTAGTAGGAGCACTAACTAGTGCAATTTTTGTTCTCTCCACAGACTAAACAATTACAAGAAATCTTGGTTGTATAAGCTGGGATCTCTCTTTGTTGTAGCACACCTGCTAGCAAATGCGGCTTACTCGGCTGTGTCACTCTACGTATCACACTTCAATTATCCCGGAGGAGTTGCAATGCAAAAACTGCACCAGTTGGTGCCTCCAAGCACATGTGCGTAAAACTCCAGGAGAAGTCTTGTGGTCTGCCCATTTGACACTCCTTAGGTCATGTGATGGAAACATTTATATTGTAAATGTTCGGAAGAAGGAAGAGGTAGGACCTACTTGGAGAAGATAAATGGGATTAAATGGGCTGTTGTTGTTATGGGCATTTATTAGTCACTTCTCAAGAGCCTAACTTGAGGTAAGTTAAGGATCCTAGGTTTTCTCCACTCTGAAACATCAAAATTGTCTTTTCATTCTTTTAGATATGAATATCCTGCTTTTCTCGTCAGTGGGCATCTAAAGCTGCTTTCAGCTTTGTTCTTCATAGTAGAGTAGTGCCATGTTGATAGAACAGTTGTCATATTTGGTGTGTAGGTCAGTATTGTTCACACAGACAAGAACCATAGTTGTCATTTGTGGTGAGATGGAGAACTGTTTGGCAAACTACTGTCCCAGTTGGCTGAGTGGCCTTTCAAGGAACTTTAAAGCAGGATAGCAGCAAGATAGAAGATTGTGAGGGGAAAATCTCCTGGCTGGAGCCCAGTAGCAAGGGAAGGGGCCAAACCACTTCTCTCTGTAGAAGTATAGCATTCCCAATAGATGTCTGTGCAGACCATCAAGTGAGAGAGATCTCACACTGCTTCCAGAAGGCTGAGGCAAACTTTATGAGAGGACTCTGAAGGAAGGCTTTCAGTTGACAGAAAGTTTATCCTAACATACTTGGGAGAAGTCTGCATCCTTCAGGGCCTGCCCCCTTCTCCCTGCATCCCATCTCACTCCTTCCCTTGTAGTCCTGTTTCTCCTTTTTCATTCCTGTTCTCCACTGCAACCTTTAAGGCTCCTATGTAGTACATCAGAAAGGTAGTGGAATTATCAAGAATTCATATTCTTATTCAAAAGAGATTCTTCTAGAAGCTTGTGTAGACTGAGCAGCCCTCTGTATTTGAAGAAGTGCTAACAAGCAGATGTACTTCTGTTTTTGCATCTCTACAGTGTCTGAGAGGAAATCTATGTGAGGAAAACAGATTGCATCCAAATTGGACTAGTATATTGTTGCAGAAACACACAAACTTTTGTTTGTTGGCTCTTTCAGTTATATACTGCTCTGAAATATTCCTGTCCTGAGACACAATTTGTTCTTGTTTCAGATGTTTCTGTCCACATTGATGCAGCCTCAGCGCAAACTGGAGTCTCTCGATTTTTAGAGGTCAATTCAAACTGGAAGTAAGCTTTCCCCCCCCCCCCCCCAATATAATTGCTTTTCCTTGTCCTTTGTGGTTGTCAATACAGGGATACTGTATGCAAATACTTTTTTTTAGACAGGTGAAAATGGTACTTATGTCCCTTTATACCACTTCTGACCTAGTTGGAGCTATTTCCCAAGATCAGAGTCACTACAAAAGAGTTAGAGGCAGAAAGTACCATGAGGGTACTCCACAGGAGCCTCCAAAATGTCTCTTTATGTTGCGGAAAGAAAAGATGTAGTTAAACTGGAGACAACCCTCACAGTCTTGTGCTCTTTAGGCTTTGCATGACATAGTCAGGCCATTCCTGTTAGACTGAAAGCAGCATAAAAATCTCACTTTGTTTCAGCCATTGTCATTTCAGTGTGGTGTGACAGGAGACACCTTGAGGGGGTTGCCTTGTCCTATGTGTTTCATTTCCTCCAATGGTACATTGTGAGCATTAGAAAAGTGGAGGGAGGAAGCTCAACCTCATTTGTCAGATGCGCTTCTTAAGTTTGACAAGACTTGCCTAGAGGTGTTGCTTCTTTTAGGTTATATAGTTTCTAGCCATCTCTACACAAGCTGGAAAATACTATTTGACAAATTTATACGTTTACTTACAGGGTGTAACTCAGAAAGGGGATTCAAATCTCCTTAATTTTTTGCATGGAGGTAAAATATTTCCTATTTATACTCTTAGCAAAATTTAAGGAGAAATTTTCATTTAGTCCAGAAAATATGTGTATGCTTATAACCTAAGGAAACTAATTTTTACATTGATGCTTACATTTGGCATTGGGATGTTTTAATACCAAAGACTGTGGAGGTGTGAAGCACATTATCTAGGCCAGGAATTTAAACAGGTTTAATAAATTTACAACAAAAATTTATTTCAGTAAAAAATCTGAGGGGGTTTCAAAAGTGGAAAGTATTTCACCTTTAAGAAACTAAAACATTGTGATTAAACAGAGACTATCTTCAGTATATTTGTTTGTTTGTTTTTTTAGTTTATACCCTGATTTGTATTCTATTAATTTTTACTCTTGATGATTTTATCCTCACAATAACTATCTGAGGTAGATTATGCTGAAAGTGTGGGTCGGCCAGGGTCACCAAGCAACTACCTGATCCTAGCCTAGCACATTAATTATTACACTAGCTCCGTATGCCAAGGGTCCCTGGGATCACATTTGGAATTTTAAGAAGAGGTAGTAGGTGCCATAAACAAATGGTTGCCATGATAGTGGTAATAATGAAAAAATGGCTGCCATGGGGTTCATCCAACTACAAAACCTTGGCAGATTCCTATAATGGGGCCAGCTGTTTCCTGGTGCGTGAGCTCCAGTGAAGTGGCAGATATCCAGGAATGAGCATTAGAGAAGAGATGCCTTGGGGAAGGCACATATAGGTGGTCACCATATAGGTGGTGAAGACATATAGGTGGTCACCATATAGGTGGTGAACACATATAGGTGGTCACCATAGCACCCATGGGCACCACATCAGGGATCTCTGTATTATGCTGTTAAGTAGACAATGAGGCACTTAGGATTGGACTATTTAAATAAGTTTAGTGATTCATTGGGATCATCTGAACTATTTCATGGCCATGCCTATATTTGCCAAGGTAAAAACAAACAAACAAACAAAACAGGCAGGAACTTGATTATCTTTATCCAAAGAGTTGTCTGCAACTAGCTTGACATAAATGCTAATTCAAGGCAAGCTCCTTGCATCAGTCAAAAGGATTTATTCATGCAGAGAACTTTAGAATAAATAGTATTCAGGGAAGTTTCCATCTTAATAACAGCTTCTGTAGTAACCAGAAGCAAAGCATTGCTCGAGGAGTTGGCAGGTGCTCAGTTTTCATAATAAACTGTCCGAACTTTCAGTTAAATTGGCAGATGAATGTGTTGTGCTACTTGGCATCCTGAATGAAATGTCTGAGGATTGTAGGAAGTTTGTATTGTGATCAGCTTGCAAAACCAAAATCCACAAAAGTGTGCTCTCTGGCATTTTGGACATAAAAACTCAACATGGCATAGACATTTTCTCCCTTTTTTGAGACTAATCTCACCTAGCTGACCACACTAATCCCAGCTACGCTTTCATCAAAATTGTATTGTTAGAATGTGCTGGGGGGGGGGCTGCCCTTGAAGAGAACATGTATGGCACAGATTGTACAAAATGTAGCAGCTAGGGACAAACACATCACCCCCTAGCTGAAGATTGCTACATTTGTTACTAATTTGCTTCTGTGTTCAATTGAAAGTGCTGCTGTTTTCCTTTAAAGCCCTTCATTTTTATTTTATTTATTATATTTATATACCGCCCTCCCCAGGGGCTTCATGGACTGGAACTCCCATGTCTGCAGAACCTTTTGTCCTCAAGGTAGCTTCAGTCATAAAACCAGAGATTACTAACATATCCCCCCCCCACACACACACACACAGAAACAAGTTACTGAGAACTGTTTCTGTTCAGGCTTAGACTTCCTTAGTGGCCAATCATGTTTTATGGAATGGAATAGGCTTTCTGAGGATCTGAGGAAGATCCAGCCTAGCAGAGATTTCAGAGGCCCGCCTGACCAGAAGCTAAGCAAGGTTGGTCCTGCTGAGTACTTGGATGGGAGACTGCCAAAGAAGTCCAGGACTGCTATGCAGCAGCAAGCCACCTCTGAATGGTTCTTGCCTTGAAAATCCTGTGGAGCTGCTGTACACTGGCTGTGACTTGATGGCACTTTACATACACTGTAAGGGGGAGTATTGCCAATGTGCTTTTAGTTGCTTGTTAATGGAGGTCAGTTATGACGGAAATAATTTACTCTCTTTTGGTTAGCGGCATTGTATTTTTAGCTGGTTTTACTGACAAACTTCTTTGAGTCTCATTGCAAAGCAGGATAGAACAACTTTTTTTAAAAAATAAAGGAAAATACATTGTCAGTGTTCACAATCTGCCCAAATAGCAGGAATGTCCATGAAGGAAATTGGCAGGAAAAAGTGACTTTGTAGTGAAACAAAAGTTATGGATAGCAGAGAATAGTGCAACATTCAGCATTTGTAGGCTGAGCCGGTGTAGGGCTGAGGGCCTTTAATTGGTGTGATTAACTGGAGCCAGCCAGCCAGGCTCTTCTATTACTCCCCATTGCCGATTTCCTAATGCTACCTTCTCCACCCTTTGCCAATGCTGGAGGATGTTTGTGTTCCACCCAAACTAGTATTGCCAACTCACACCATAAGAGCAAAGAAAATAAATTGGGAATAACCTTATCATCCATTGGAATTACTTTGCATATTGAAGGAGAGAGAAACTCAGACGCCTCCATGGAATGTGCAGTGGAAGCTTCTTTGAGGCCAAAAGAGGTTATTTTGGAACTCGAAGCTGCAGAAGAGAGGTGTCTTCTAGAAATGTTTTGAGATTCTGCAGCATAGGGCTTCTTACCTCAAATAATCTGCTGGCTAAAAATAGTTTGAAATAATGTAATGGGGATGTTTTGAGATTCTGCAGTATCAAGGTTACATTACTTGACAACTCAAAAGCAACTTAATCAAATTTCCTTCTCCAGCTAGATACCAGTTTCCAGTTCTGCTGTTACAGTTTATGAAGATTTTCAGTACATGTACCAGATTACTATATTCTAATATATGTAACAGTCTCCTAATGAAACTGTTCCTGGTATTGTTGTTCTTCACTGATATTCCTACTGGTTGTCATGAAATATAAGAGGGAAAGTGTCTACCAAGAAGTGAGCCTGTTAGGGTTTCCCCACTGATGCCTAAAATAATATAGAGCAGTTTGGAATTGACTAGAATTTAACTGAGAAGGAATACTGAGTATAGAATACCAGCTTTGACTACAGTGCCATCTGTGAAGCAAAATTTTCTTGCCTTCCATTACAACCCCAAGATGCCCCCACCCTGGAAGTTATGGGCTGTATTTTGGCCTGCAGCATGAATGAATGAGAGATGAGAAATTAGTACGCTGCAAGCCTCCTTGAGATGGGAGTGGAAATAAATGTAGCTCCTTTAGTTGATGATGATAACTGTGAATGTGTCCTGGCCTGGATAGCCCAGACTAGCCCAATTTTGTCAGATCTTGAAGGCTAAGCAACGCTAGCTAGCATTTGGATGGGAGACATCCAAGGAATATCAGGGTCATGACATAGAGGCAAGCAATGGCAAACTACCTTTAAACCTCTCTTGCCTTGAAAACCCCACAGCAACCTTTCTCAACTTTATTACTGTTGAAAAAACCCTGAAACATTCTGCAGGTTTTGAGAACCCCCAGAAATGGTGCAATCATGCAGAATATAATTGGGAAGCATAGCTATGTATACACCTGCCCGGGGCCCCTTCAGGCCCGTCATTGACCATTTTGGAATGGGTGGGTGGGTCAACATGGCAATATATGGTCATATCATTCAATAAATGTTTAACAAATTAGAATATATATTTAAAAAATAAACTGTTTCAGGGCCATCAAGAACCCCAGGGTTTCAGGAAACCCTGGTTGAGAAATCCTGCCCCACAGGGTTACAATAAGTCAACTGTGACTTGATGGCACTTTGCACCACCAGTTGTTAGTGCTCTCTGTGAGCTGTGGAGTGAGTACCACTGCTTTCCATGTATTTACAGAAATCTAGGTGCCTTGGCCTTCTGAGGTGTGGGTTCAGGATTGTAGAACGTGATGGTGCCATTATTGTGAAATTATGTTTTCCTGTGACACTGATCTAGTACCTTCTTTGGTTCTGTTTTAGGCATCGAGTGATAACTTGGTTTCATTTGGTATTTGATTGAGTTGTTGGTCTCATTTCCTTGAGAAGTGTTGTCAAGTTTTTAATATCCTGAAATATTATCCTTTTTAAATTTCAACAATCAATCACTCATGTATTTATTGCAAGTAAGCCATAGCAACATTGATATCCTTATCCATGGTTCCTCTATATATTTGTGAAACAGCCTTGGAGGTGGAACGTGCCTGGCTGTCCAAGTTGGAATAGGGCTAATCAGGGTGCAGCCGACTGCACCCTGATTGGCCCTGCCCCTGCAGCTCCCACCCTCCATCCCTGGACTCTAGCCTCTTTGCTCCTCAATGCCTGGAGCCATCAGCATGTAAGGGGAGAGGGCCCTGGACAAAGGGTCGTGGTGGAGGGCCTGCTAACGAGGGTATCTTGGCCTATTGACTGCCTGCTAAGGAGCTCTGTCTCAGGCCTGCTGATGAGCTGGCCAGCCCCCACCCGCCCCACTTGATCCGGCTGCAAGCTGTGGCCCAAAGCCATCTTAAGCTGCCTGGCCAGGGGCCAAGGTGAGGGGATCCTTTCAAGGCCCGTTCTTAGGAATGGGCTTTGAAGCTAGTCATCAAAATAAAATAAAAACATTCCTAGACATATTCATAGGAAAAATTGATCATTAAAAAAATCTCAAAACAAAATTACCTTTTTACTCTGAAGGATTTCCCTCCTGTTGCTGGTCTCATTCTTCTATGATGACAGTAAGTAGGATATTTTGTTTAGAAATCACATTTGCTGAATTGGAAGGCTATGCACAACAGTAGGTGCATCTGAACTGGTTGTGGGCACCCATTAATGAATGGGTTCGTTACAAGTTCCAAAGCTGAGCTGGCAATGTTGTTCACATCCAGCGTCAAAATATTAACACAAGAGGGACAATTATTCACAGAGTTCAAAGAGGGGATTTAAATCTTACTAGCTTATACAATGAAAGGAATACATAAAATCCAGTTTCAGTAAACATTGCTGCTGTTGTGGCTTGCTCTCACCTGTCTTAAGCAAGTGTTAGACCATATATAAACATAAATGCATTTCTCTTCTATGTCACCAATAACTCAAATGGAAGTCCTTATTATGTATGCCCTAGTGAGCCTGTTTCTGTAGCTTACAAGTTGGTGCAGATTTCTCCTACTATGTTGTATTCCCTGTTCTGTGGGAAAGGGCTGCCACAAGCTGCACCAGACAAGAGCCTTGCCCACCTTCCTGAAACATTGGGGAATGAAGTTCAGAAGAGCACTGTGTGGCATGTCAAAGAGCACTCCTGGCACTATTATGAATGTAGGGCTCCATAATAGCTATAAAACTTTCAAGGTGGTGTTTTCAGTGTCTCTCTGTTGGAACTGAGCTTGCAACAGATATTTTAAAGTTAGGTTCTGTAATATTTTCCCTAATATTTTGAATGTGCTGACAGTTGGGTTTTTCCAGTTTGGGGTTGACATGCTCATGATGACAGCTTCCCAAGGTATAGGTTGTGACTGGCTGGAATACTGGTTGCTAGGTCCCTCAAAATGGTGACCACTCGAAGTCTTCTTACCAATCAGTTTTATAATCAGGTGCTGTTTTTTGTTCATCTGTTGTGAGCTCAGTCTCACAGCATTTGTTCTCCCAGTGGCAGTAGGAATGGGGTAGTTAGTTAAGGGGATTAGATGTTATCTCCTTACCCCTTATCAGAAAATAAGCCTTATACCCCTTGATACTGTACACAGAGCTGAGGGTCATTAAAAGGTAAAAGTATCCTCTGTGCAAGCACCGAGTCATGTCTGACCCTTGGGGTGACACCCTCCAGCGTTTTCATGGCAAACTCAATACGGGGTGGTTTGCCAGTGCCTTCCCCAGTCATTACCGTTTACCCTATAGCAAGCTGGGTACTCATTTTACTGACTTCGGAAGGATGGAAGGCTGAGTCAACCTTGAGCTGGCTGCTGGGATTGAACTTCCAGGTTCATGGGCAAAGCTTTCAGACTGCATATCTGCTGCCTTACCACTCTGCGCCACAAGAGGCTCATTAGAACAGGACAATTGTATTCTTAATCCTTTTTTGCAGTGGTTATTTTTTGTTCTGTTACAGGTATGACAAACGGGAAGATCTGAAACCAGGTGACCAGCTCATGTTCTCGTATACACACATCCTTATGGAGATGGACCCTGTTCAGGTGTCACATTACAAGATGACCCACCGCATAATGGCACACATCCCTGGGACTACTGGGATCACCTTGAATTTCACTGTATTACCTCCATTTACTTTAAACTTGAAATCCCAACTAGTCTTGTTGGAAAAGCTTCCCACTTCAGGGCCATAATCCCTCCCCCCCCCCCCCCCCCCAAGATGGCTTAACATTTTGCAGAGAAATCGATGCACCCATTCAAAACCGTAAAGTAGGAACTGTGAGAGATCGCAAGAATCTTTTAGTATCTTTTTCCTTCTGTAGGCAGTTGGCATCTAAGGTTGTGTACATACACATTTATATATAATCCAGTTGTATATATTACCATTTTGCAAAATGGTTGTGATATGATATACAGTTTAAAGTTACATGATATCCTTCTAATAAATTGTGTAGCCCTTTAATGTAGTTAGTCTATGCAAATTTATTATGCTTGGTTAAATGATGTATTACTGTAATTGCCCTACTAACCTGACATGTGAAATGTTAATTTCATTGTGGTTAACATCTTATCTACATGCATGCTAAACTACTTCAAGCCATCTAGTCTAGCCACTCATAATCTTAAGAGCAAGATTACGGCCTCCTGTTCTATCCATGGAAATCCTCAGTTGCTTTAAACAAAGTCCAACACACATTCCTCCTAAATTATGTGATTGATGATGCTCTGTCTAAAATTTGGGGCATCTGTCTACATGTGTGGAATACTTTTGCCAACTTACTACATTTTTTGCTATTGCCCTCATGTATGGTTTCTGTTCATGCAGATCTCATAGTGGTTTGCACCTGTCTGCACCAGTGGAAAAACTGGCTGGACCCAACCTAGACACTATTCAAAAGCAATACTTGTTCATGGACATCAGATGGGCAGGTGTATTCCCAGCCAGATCTAATAAGAAATTTGGGGACATTTTATCATCATAAAATGGCATAATGGAGAGTGAGTTGCTCTTGAATATGTTGACAAAAGATATGTCAATCAAGAGCAAAACACTATATCCCATTGCTGAGAACAATGTGTCCTTACTAATGCTTCCATTAGTAAGTTTAAAGAATCCCTGCTGCAGAATATACAACTTTTCAGTAGGGTATACTTCAATGTGACCATTTACACAAATAAATATTTTCACTACTTACACTAAGTAAGATTTTAAACAGTAAGGCACGTTCAAAACAAGCAGATAAATGATCTCGTATTTCAAGTCATGGGTCTTGTTTTCTCAGCTGCTGCAGCAATAATGCCCACCTTGACACCCATGGGTCTTTACAGGAAATACAAATACATCCTCACCTGCAATCACTGCTTTATTATACTTAGGATGAATCAGCAGTTCAGAAAAAAAAACATGCTGCTTGAAATTACTCATTTCTTTTGTTTCTTTCAAAGATTTAATCATAGTGCTGTGTGTAGCCCTGCAGATTTACTTAGATGCAACAAATGCCAACCAGTAAAACCAGCCTGTCCACACTATCCTGTTGTTTCCCCTACATAGTATGCTACACATTTGATCAATTCTATTGTTGTGCTGTTCTCTTTGATGCACAATATTTTTTCCTTGATGACTGAGTTTTCCAGATATACAGCAGCTGCTGGTGACAGTCACTAATTAACCTCAATTATTGAATTTATCTGAACATTTTTATGTCACCCTGCAGCCAAAGGTAGATTCAAAAGGGCAGCTGTGTTGGTCTGAAGTAGCACAATAAAATCAGAGTCCAGTAGCACCTTTAAGACCAACAAAGATTTATTCAGGTCGTGAGCTTTGAAGTGCAAGCACTCTTCGTCAGACTATGATCTCCTTACATGACAGGGAATATATAGTAAAATCAATTCTGTTACATCAGTAGACTGTGTCACAACCAAATACAGCCAATGATAATCCTTTTATCAAAACACTACACTGAATTCAGAGGATTGATTAGCTGTTTTGATAAAGGATTATCATTGGCTGTATTTGGTTGTGACAGTAGACACAGTCTACTGATGTAACAGAATTGATTTTTGCTATATATTCCCTGTCATGTAAGAAGATCATAGTCTGACGAAGAGTGCTTGCACTCAAAAGCTCACACCCTTAATAAATCTTTGTTGGTCTTAAAGATGCTACTGGACTCTGATTTTATTGTGCAGCCAAAGGTGGTAAGCATAAAAACATTTGAACAATTAAAAACATAATCCAAAATTATGAATTAATTCAAAGAAAACACAAGTATACCCCAGAACCAGGTATGAGGGCCAATAACTCTGATTGGTGTGCTGAATGAAACAAAAAGAGTTTCACCTACTGGTGGAAGATAGCAAGACAAATATCCCTGAGGAGGAAGTTCCAAAGTTTTGGTGCCACAACTGAGAAAGCCTTTTCAGATTGCCACCAAGTTAGTCTTATATGGCAGGAGCAACTGAAGCAAGGCAGCTGAAGATGACTGGAATAATAGCTTCCCATGGGAGAAGGTGGTCCTTAAGGCTTGCTGGTCCCAAAATGTATAAGGCTTTAAAGGTCAATATGAGCAACTTGAATTATGCCTGGAAGTCTGTAAACATTGAACAAGTCTGTAATATGGTCCCTATGATCCATTCCAGTCAACATGATCTGTAGCATTTTGTACCTACTGTACCATCTAGATGAGGGTTTCTCAACAGGGGCTGAATCTGCACTTACTTTGTATATTCCGTTGTGGATCCGGCTGAATCCAGATCGATTTGAACTCGGGTCTTCCTCTATTCCGCTCTGCCATTGAAACAGAGTGTTCTGCACATGATTAGAGAATCTTAGAACATGCTTGGAAGACAGGCGCAGCAGGAGCCACTTTCTTTCTTTTCTTGAACCGGAGGGGGGAGAGAGGATTGGAGACAGCGGAGGAGGGTAAAAAAAACCAAGAGGCAAATCTCTGCTGAGAGAAGTTAGGGCTTCCCCTTTAAGGGAAACCTTGCAGCTTGGAAACGAAGCCTTTGAACTGATGCCCTGGCCAATCAGAGCTTTTCTACGGCATTGAAGGTAGGATTGGGTGCTTTGGCGCCCAAAGCGGCTGATCTCTCCCAGAACAGCAAGCACCGCAACGCTGGGGGGTGGGAGGGGAGGCATGGGCATCAGTGCCTCCCCCCCCCCCCGCAGTGCGGCGCTTGCTGCGCCAGGAGAGACTGGCTGCTTTGGGCACAAAAGCGCCCAACCCTAATTGAAGACTCAGCAGCTAGTTATTTCGGGGAAAAGCAGTGAGCCGCATGCTTTCTCATGCCGATTTTTCAAATATTGAGGGTTATATCCACTCTAGGATATTGTGGGGGAAAGGTAGGGTCACTCCAGTTCAATCATGGTTGTTGCAGAGGGAATATTTAAATCAGCCAAAATCAAAATGGAAATCGCGTTCAGTGGAGACAGCAGGGACTGAATCGACCTGGGATTGGAATAAAAGCTCTGTGCAGATTCAGCCCAGGTTTTTGTGAACTCCTGGGGTTTCTTGACAGCCCTGGAAGAATTTGTCAAATGGGTGGGTTTTAATTTTTTTATATATTTTTAAAAAATCATTAAACATATAATATGAACCCACCCTACCAAAATGGCCAATTATGCACCTAGAAGGGGTGGGAAGGGGAGAGGCCCTGGGTGCATGATCAACTACTTCTGGGGTTTTTCAAAGCCTGAAGAATATTTCAGGGGGTTCTCAATGGTAAAAAAGTTGAGAAAGGCTGGCCTAGACAGCCTTCAAAGCCAGCCCCACATACAGCACATTACACTAATGTAAAAGTTACCAAGGCATGTATCGAAGTGGCATGATTTTTCCTCACCAAGAAAGGCCACACCTAGCTCACCAACCAGAGCTAATGAAAAGCATTCCTAGCACCACTGCTTCCTGTTTATCTAACAGGTCTGGGTTCAGGAGCACCCCCAACCTGTTAACCTTCTCCTTTAGGAGAAAGAGGACCTAATCCATAATCCAGGATAATCCATTTCATTGTTCAGACCATCCCCCCTCCATTTGGTTGTGATTTAAGTGTTAGGCTTCATCCACACCAAAACCGCATCCAGGCACAAATTCATTATTTCCAAAGCCTCCCCGAGATGTGTTGGTAGCATGTAGAGCTGAGTAGCACCTGCAAATTAGAGGGAATTCATCTTAAATAACTGGATGACCTCTTCAAGTATGTTGAATATCTTGAATAGCATATTCATGTTGAATAGCATATTTTTGGTCCGGGGATATTGACCCCCCCCCCCATAGGCATTTTGTGAATCCCAATACTGGTATGGTATTTAGATTCAGTAAATATTTGGGAATGCTGAGTTTTTAGCTCCACCCTAGCCTGTGGCAGGGGTGGCTAAACTGGCTCTCCAGATGTTTCCTGGACTATAATTACCATGTGCCCCTAGCAGGACTTCATGATAATTGTAGTCCATGGACAGCTGGAGAGCCAGTTTGGCCACTCCTGGCCTTTGGGGACCATTATAGTCAATGGTCCCTATAGGCTGTAGTGGAGAATTGACCTGGGATTATCTGGGACAGCTGTTTTTTGAGGTAGAAGCGCTAAATTTGCAGTATAACTACTGGTTCCTTTACAAAAACAACCCCCCCCCCCAATAAATTTTAAAATATTAGACCAGAAGGTACCCAATATAGAGGGAAAGGCTTTTAAATCTTAAAACAAATGTGGTCCCTTTAAAAATTAAATAACTTTTTCAAGCCGCAATAACAACTGAAGGCCAAAGTCTGTTAAAAGGCTTGCAGTCTCTTTAAATGCCTTTTTCCAAGCTCAGTGTTCATTCTGAAAGCATTTAAAGGGACTGAGAACACTTAAAATAAGTTCAACTTTCCTTCAATATTTTCAGGATTTTCCAGCCATTTTGGAGAGCTGACAAATGCCCCCCCCCCCCCCCAAATTGGGCTGAATTCATTCCCACCACCATACTGATAAGGTATTTTTTGGGTTATTTTCAGCTCGGATTAGCACACACCTAATAAAAGCAGGCTGCAGAGCAATCCACATTCTCGACTGCCAAAACCCAATATACCCCTGACCATTCAAGGAGTTCAGAGAGTCTGTGCAAATGAAATGGTGGCAGAGAAATATTTTTTCTCCAGTTGCTGTAGCAATCTCCCCTGTCTTTTAATCAGGTCCATGATTGTTGTGGAGACCATGAAATCTTGTGTTGCCCTTGACAAGGCAGCCTTAGCATGGATGCTATAATCTCACAAGATAAGCAGCCTAGGAGACCTCCATGTGACATCTGAGACCACCTCCACAAACTCAGGCAGGGAGATTGTTGGGCAGCAAGGTGGGTGATACTCAAACAAAATCCAAATCCAGTCTTAAGTTCCCTCCATCAGATACACACATTTGAAGTTAGGCAGAATCCTGGACAAGACGTTGAGCTGGCAAGATAAATCCCAGTAAGACTGCAGTGATACCACCAATAAACAGTTTATGCCAGTGCTTATGAATATGGCTCATGTTAGGCTGTACAGACCAGTTCTGCCCTACTGCTGAATACCTCTCCTGAACCAAGCAGAGTAGTACTGCTGAAGGGGTAGCATACATCTTTCCCCTATTTCCACCTGCATTAACTGCAGCCACTGAAAATCCCTCTTCTTGAACTGATGCTAAAAGTCTTGCAATCTAGTACCTGTGCCTAGGTTTGGTCTGTGTTGAGTGACTTATAAGACAGCACTTGTATCCCAGATCAAGTATTAAGACAGCCAGTTTTTGGACATTGTTTAACTAGGTTTATTTCAGGTTTCAGCTGTTATCCAAATCTCTACTAGCATTAGGGAGATCCAAGTGTCTTTCACATCCTAATAAGAGTATCCTGAACATATATTTAATAACTGTTGCTGGAAATCACTATCCCCTTTTATCACTGATTTCAGGGGATGAAGGAAAAATAGAACTAGCACAATTAAAAATTCAGCCCAATATGTGGTGGGTTTTTTTTTTAAATAAACAGCTTCTGAATGTGGACTTGATTGCCATCAGCTAAATCTGATAAAGAGTCTAGATGTGCAACTGTTACTGATGCTCCAATTTTGTAGTAATAGGCTTCAAATTAGGTTAGGGAGGTCGAGAACCTTGGGCAAGATGCCATATACACAGTTCCCAAAGGCGGGTTGGAGTTTATGGAATAGAAAGAACTCAAACTCATATTCCTTCACCAGTACATATAACAATGAGATATAAGACCGATTACTCAAGGTGGGAAGAAAGTGATGAATTGATAACCTTGTAGTTACAACCTCTTGTCTATCTGTGCTAATGACTCTATAGAATAGGGTAAAAGGCTTTTGTACTCTAACTGGTATCATTCAGCTAACACCGGTAACTTATGGAATATGGGCGTTCATAAGTAAAAACTTTGTTTTACCCATGCCTTGCTGGGGACTCAGACCAGGGACATCCTCTGTTGGCCCTTTCAAGCCCTTACTAGGCCACTTGCACTATATACTAGTGACTGACACAGTACTTTTAATGCTTGTACCTGACCTTAGTGTCTTCTCACGGTGAATGGTTGTAACCCACTGCGAGCCTTCGGGGAGTGGTAGGCAATAAATTGAAAAATAAATAAATATAATAAATAGTCCTTTCCCCTACTCAAGTTTGTTGTCCACAAGGCAAGCTTCCTTCTCACAGCTCCCTTGGCCTCCTTGCTGCTGCTTTTGTGCCTCACTTCCCTGGACTTCCCCAGTGGGCATTTATATCACTCAGACACAATAACGAAGTACAAAGGTCAGGATACAAAAACAGCCTTCTTGCAATGAGTATGCTCAAAGGGATTCTTTCTTGAATGACAAGACTCCTATGCCCTATCATGAACAAGGGTGCGGATTGGCTACACCAGAAGAAAATTTGCAATGTCATATCTGATATGCAGACTCTGCTGTTTCAATTAAGAACTGGAATGTGCAAGCCTTTAAGTCTGCTTATAAAATAGCTTTTCCAGACTGTGATCAGTTTTTACCCCTTTCCGAGTTCTGAGGTTTTGACTAATTTTCTGTAAGGTTCTAAATGTAATCAGTTACACAGTTTGACTTTTAAATGCAAACCTATATTTCTAGAGAATATTTACAATATAAATGAATGAAAGCTTATATGGCAAAATACTTCAAAAATGTAGCCATATATAAGCTGTAATACATAATTTTGTATTGATTCATTCTATCCATATTGACGTTTATAGCCTTAGGAATGCAAGGGACTTACAATATCTGCAAAACTCAGTAGTAGTTTGGGAAACTGTATTTCAAGTGGAACTTAAAACAGTAAGGAAGTTTGGAATGTAAGACTGTGTAGAAAAAAAAGCCTTCTTCAGTGTAATTCCAAAATAATTATTTCCTGCATACTGCTAAGAATCACTTTTCAAACTTTTCAAACTGGTAATCCTCAATAATGTCCGGGCGGGGGGGGGGGGGCAGGGGCATGAGATCACAACTAGCACTAAAAATGGCAAATAAAATGTTTAATTTCAGAAACTCAGTTCACCATTTATAAATACACTAAAACATAGTAAATGCAAAAAATATTTAGGCAGAGGTACAGTATTTTAACAAAACTACATCTTTCCTAAAGATCATAGGCAACTCCCATTTCCCCAAAGAATTTCATCAATGTACAGAAATGGGAAGAGGAACCTTGAATATTAAAAACAAAACAAAACAAAACAAAAAAACAAACACAGAGCATACCGTTTACCATTTAAATGCTGGCTATTCTTAAACCTCCGTTTGAGGCTTAGAGGGTTCTACAATATTTTTATTTGCCTGATCAACAGTGTCAATTTAGGGCAATTCTAGCAAATAACATTCTAAACAGGGCACTGTTCTATAAGGAATATTTGATGTGAATCAGACTGTCAGCTACTTGCAACAGGAAATTAAAACAGAGGACATCGTACATGACTTTCAGTTCCATGGAAAACCAGGACTTTTTTACACCAAGGAGTAGTACTGGATGTTTGGATGCACTCTGTTTTAACAGAATATAGCATAATGCTGACTCCTTGTATTTCTTACAAATACATTGTATTAAATAAACAATTGGAAACAAAACTGAAAATAAACACCCCCCAAACCTTATAAATACTCAAGCTCTAATTCAGTTACAGTGTAAAAAACCTGAAGGACCACTGAATGGCAAGATTATAGGTTACTGATAACTGATCTTCCATAATACCTCTAACTTTATTCCAATACTAACTCAATAGCCACTTTTAGTTCATACATCATACTTGAATATTCTCATAACCCTTTAAGTACATTAGACCTGCAGTTAAAACCTGCTATGTAAAAAGATGGCTTCAATTCCACCTTTTATGTACAGATTTCTTGACAGCTTAAACAAATGTGTGTTTTTTCATTGTAATTAAAGCAATATTTAACTAATATACAGTACCTGGTTTATGGTTTTTACATAATTGAATAAAAAACTACATAATAGAACTGTTTACATCTTTGTTTGCCTTTCTATTCAAAAAACTGTTTTAAAACTTCATTTACAATTCTCAATTAAAACCTACATAATTTTGTGTACTAGGGACAAAGACAAGCTAATTCTAGTAAGAACTTTAAAAAAACACATATGTACAGTATCTGGCCTGAAGGACAATTAATAAGGCACATGTAGACATATAGAAAGATGAAAAATAAAACTAGAATTGGGAACTACTGTCACTGATTAGATGTCATACATGGCCCCTACTGGAGCAATTTAACAAACCAAGTTACAAATACAGTAATTATCCAGTGAGCAACAATAATTTTAGACTGGCAGCTTGTTCATTAGTTTCAATACTGGAAGTATATCAAAGGAAGATTTACTTTCAAAAAAATAAGTTTTTCAAAGTGTTCCATTGCTAGCCTTGATTGGCTAAAGCTGCTGTTTTCATTGGATGTACTGAACAATCTTTCCGATGGAACAATACTTGGAGGACAACCCAGGAATCGGACAGCCAACTTTGACAGTATTGGCCAAGATGACTTCTTAAAATTCCAGTAGGTCAGAGGATCACAGTTATGCTCAAGCACTTCTTCCTCCAAGTACAAAAGCACCATTTCTTCTGGCAATTTAGCCCTCTCTTTTGGAACTTTTGCTTTTTTCATGTCTTCCATAAGTGACCATAGATTACTGTCCCCATAAGAGTTTTTAGATGGTGAACCCATACCACACCCATTGGAAACAGGTTTCTCATCATCTGAGGTAGCACTTAATATTTCTAGCTCCCTGATTAAGTCCTGTTTATACTGTTCAGCCTCTTCTTCTGTGAATAATGAGGCCTTATAACGAGGGTCTAAAAGAGTAGCGAAAATGTACCTTGGATCATGAAGTGTAGAAGCGAGCCTACTCACCATAGCTTCTTTTAAAGACTTCAGCATGGTATCTATACCCATTGTTTCTTCAAACAGTAGTTCGATTTTCCTGTTGAGTATGTGAATCATTGGGATTACTTGGCTTAAAGTAGACATGTGTGTGCTCATCTCTCTGCTTGCAACTTCAAAAGGCTTGAGAGCATGACAGACGGACTGCATCACTTCCCACTGATCACAGCTTATTAATTCCCTGAAACTGCACTCTATGGACATTTCATCAATTGCTCTTTTCTGTTCAATGAGGCGTTCAAGCATATGGAATGATGTATTCCACTTTGATGGAACATCTTGAATTAACTGATGCTGGGGCAGGTGATACTCTTTCTGCAGCTCTGCCAGTTTCTCTCTTGCTTTTGTTGACCGATGAACACGTTCACAAATCTTTCTTGCAATACTAAGCAAGTTCTGAACCATTCTCTGGCTTTTGATAGCTTCATTGACTATGAGGTTAACTGTATGGCCAAAGCACTGCACACTTGAATGATCTCCCTCATTTAAAGTTTTTCCTATAGTCTGATTATCCGTAACAGTAATCCCAATCTGAAGCCCAATTGATGTTATCCAGGCTTCCCACCAATACTCTAGTTGCTTCTGTATGCTAATACCATTGTAGTCACAATCAATCTGTGACACATTTAGCAGAGCTGAACAATGGTAATCTTCACACTGTGGTCGAACTCTTGACTCAAACGTTACCCAATGAGCAGTAAGGGTTAGATATTCTCGGGTTTGGTTACTCATCCATATTCCAGATGTAAAATGGACTACTCCACTTTCAGCTTCTTTAAGATGTGAAACAATGATTTGTTTTACACTTTCATACATATCCGGAATTGCAGTCCTAGAAAAATAAGATGGTGAAGGCAAAGAATACTGAGGCTGCAAGTATTCAAGCAGTCGATTAAAGCCAATATTGTCTACAAAAGAATATGGCTGAAGGTCAAGTGCAATCATTTCAGCTACAAGACTTGTAATTTTTTTGGCAACAGGGTGAGTGTCAGAAAATTTATCATTGGCTTCATCAAAAGATGAAGACCTCAACAAATCTGTGCTCAGGGGCACACGACTATTTGTAGATGAGGACAATACTGGCGCTGAGGCATCTGGTTTCAGGACATTGTTATGAAATCGTTGTAAATGTCTTAGAAGGCAACTGGTACCTAGATTGGTTGGCTTTTTCCCCCGACTTATTGTACGTCCACAGTGCATACATATTACTTTAGTTGAATCTGCAGAACAAATTGAAAAATGATTCCACAGTTTTGAGGTCTTTTTGCTACTAACTGGAAAGATGACCTGACTATCATTAGTAACCATTGTGGGTAATTCAGTCAGTTTTGAAGATGAACACTCTGCAGAGGCCAGAGTTGCATAAGGAGAATTTGCTAAACTCACATCCATAAAATTTTTCTGAATACCAATGAGTTCAGGATGGCGTCTATATAAATGTCTTGTCAAACAGCTTGTGCCCACATCACCTTTCCGTTCACGATTGATCATACAATTGCAGTGTCTACACACAACTTTTAGACTATTCCCTGGGGACAAAGAAAAATGATGCCACACTTCGGACTTGAGCTTCCGCATCATCCTTTTATTCTGATGAAAAACAGCACCATGTTCAAATATTAAAGGACTTTTTTCAGGGGAAGAAACTAAGGAAGTCTCACCTATATCATCAGATGACAATAATGACGAGTCTTCCATGAGAGCATCTCCCAAAGGTAGATGTGAATTGTTTTCTTCAACCATTCTATCTGGAGAAGAACAAACAGATGCTGGTTCTTTAGCCAGTTTTCCAGGGGATGACACCGAACTCAAATCACCATCTGAAGGCAATAAAGGTGGAAGCAGAGTTGGAGGAGCCGTGTACAGTGGGGGAATGCTTGAACCACCTCCATTCTCCTGTAGAACGATAGAACGATGGGCTCTCCACATGTGCCGTATTAAGCAACTAGTTCCGAGGTCTTTACCATTCTTTCCTCTACTGAATTCATTCATGCAGTGGATGCAAACGGCTTTTGAGTTATCTAAAGGAGACAAATAAAAATGTTTCCAGACTGCAGATCTTCTTCTAGAGCCAGATGAACTCTTAGGAACTTGAACAGTTTTCTCTGCTATGTTCTCCACTGTTTCTTCACACTGGTTATTAGGAAACTGTTGAGATGACACAACAACAATTTCTTCTTTATTGCTGTTTTCCGTAAGTGACAGATCTGAGGGCATGTCTTCAGTAGAAATTACAGAAAAAGACTCCTCGGTTATTTGATCTGGTGATGGAATTTTTGAAACTGTTTTCTTAACCAGTTTTATAGGAGCTAACATGCTGGTTAGATCTCCAACGTCTGCAGACTGAGGTGGCAGTAACAATGAAGGTGAAGGAAAGGAAGATATAGTTGGGATACCTCCATTTTCTTGAATGAGTACAGTAGGATGGGCTCTTCTTACATGTCTCATGAGACAACTTGTACTTAAGTCTTTTTCATTTTTACCCCTGCTAAACTCTTTCATACAGTACATACATATTGCTTTTGTGCTGTCTCTAGGAGATATAAAAAAATGATTCCAAGCAGGTGACTTTTTTCGGGAGCTTATGCTTCTGCTTGATAGAAGGCTCTGTGTTACAGCTTCCATTGCTACGTCATAAAGAGTGCTGCTGTACTGGGAAAACAGAGATCCATAATCATCTTCATTTTCTGCAGAGACATATTTGCTTGGATTGTTATGGACAAAAGTCTTCTCTCTGTCATCTTGCTCATCACTGCTATCTGTCTGTCTTAAATCTTCTGGCTCGGGTTTGATATCCACTGTTTCTAAAGCACAATTACTATCATCTTCTGGTTCCACTTTTAAATTGTTGATTTTATCTAACACAAAGTTTCCATCAATTTGGGGGGAATCTGCCCTATTTGTATCCATAGTTGACTTTTTATTTCTGCTGTGTCTTCATACCTTAAAGTGAAGAACTGTACTCAAATTCTAACAACTAATGCAAAAAAAAAAAAGGGGGGGATATGGTAGGAACATAAGTTTGTATTTTCTACTTTGCTGTTCGAGAAGAAATGTTTTTATGTAAACTTATGGAAAATAATTTGGTTTAATGCACAGCATCTCATTCTCTCTTCCAGGATTCTGAGATTCTAAGTCATCAATTAGCTTTGATGGGTGCTGGTATTAAATGTTTCATGTTGCGGGGAGAAGTCTTGGGTTCCTTCCCGGTAAAACCATACACTCTTACAGTCTGTTCACATCATCTAGAACGAAAAAAGAAAATATGTAAGTACAGCTATTCAAGTCAGCTTTCTTCTCTGAACCAAATGATTACACTTTCTTCCATGCTTATCCATTAAATACAGATATTCTTATAAATTAACTGAAGTGCAAGAACACATCACTTTAGAAACAATTGAACAGTGCCTTGGAATTACTTTTTAGGTATTGTATTTTATAGACATAACTCTGCACAATTTGTAATGACCAAAGTCCAAAGAGTTACTTCAGGTACTCAAAAGCTTAGATATACCCAGTGGGTGTTATATATGAAAACAGAATTTAAGTAGTGTTACATCTCATGCATTCTCATCAAAAATTCTCAGTTTTAAAAGCAACTTGCTATGCAACAGGGAAAGCAGCTGTTTTGAGAAACACAAGCCAAAGTCCTGCTGGCTGCACAGTATTGTGCAGTTCTTTGAACTCAGGCTCTTATTTGTTTGTAATCCAGTTAACATAGGTCAGAGCAACACTTTTGGAGCTGCAGTCAACAGTTCTCCAGGCCCCACAGTTCTGCTGGTTTACCATCTTTATGCCCGAACAACACTTTTTAAAGATTTTAAGATTCAGCTGGTTTAAAATCTAAAATATAAAATTCACTTAAGGTGCTTCACATGATCAGACATATTTCAAAAGAAACTTTAAATCTTCCATATAACAAAATATTATATTTGCTGAAGAAACAACAGAGGAGAAAAGATAATCCATATTTTCATTATATAAAATATCATGAGTGTTATAGATACCAGGACATTCTTAATGAAGTTTCGCTTTTACAATAGAAGGGGTTGGATCCAACCAGTTTTGCTCAATGTCATCCAATTTTCCTGTTTCACTGCAGTTCCATCCAATTTGCTATTGTCCTTGCAGGCCCCCTGATCCTCAGTGTACTCTTTTTGGTTGATCAAAGGGAATTTCTCTTCCCTTTTTAACCAACTGAAAGGCTGATTGGTTGAAACCCAGCCAGTGGTACAGTATCCACAAAAACAAACAAAAAAAATACCATCCAATGTCACAGTGTTTCAGAAACAATCCTCAGTTAACAGATATCTAACTTTACATGCATGCTGAAAACATGCACCATAGACTGATCCTGGAACTTGGTAAATGTTGCCAAACTGTTTTAACTTTATGTTCTTGAAGAAGTATCTGAAGAAGTATGCATGCAGACAAAAGTTTATATGTTGAATAAAACTTAGTTGGTCTTAAAAGTGCCACTGGACTCAAGCTTTGCTCTGTTGCTTCAGACTAACACAGCTACCCACATGAAGGTATGTTCCTGAGTAAATGGATATTGAGTACAAACGATTTGAGACTTATTGCTACTAGCTTTCCACTCAAGCCAATTCTAAACTATGCATATATTTTTGATTTATTTGATGGAATCATGGCATACCGTAATTATGATTGTCTGGATCTGATGGTTCCTTAAATACACAAGTAACTTGCACTGTATAGAGGGAAGGCTTGCTAGAGATAATGGGAGATACATACCAACCTGTCATTCATCCTAGTTACCATTCATTTTGCCTGCATATACTTAGACAAGGAAAGAACAGGGCTCAACTGAGTCCACAGGATACCCCACATATGGTGTTACATCTGGAGTGGATTTAGTCATATCCGAGTTTAAGGCAGGTTAGCAAACACTGATTACGATAGAACATCATTAGCATTAGCAACAATTACTGTATTTGCTGGCGTATAAGACTACTTTCCCCCCCTGAAAAACATGGCTTCAAAGGGGGGGGGGGTTGTCCTATACGCCGAGTGCACTTCAGCTGGGATAGACATAGCTGCCCATAATAGCCTACCAATGCCCTCCCACCTCATTCTACATACCATCTAGTATCGCGCGGTATCCAGCGCAGCTGTGGCGGGTCATTAGCGTGGCTGCAGCAAGCATCAGCAGCGAGACGGGGTGCCAGCCTTTTCGGCGTGACCAGCCCATTATGCTCGGTGGGAAGCAGCAGTGCTCCGTCCTGCCCCTTGTCTACACAGAGCTCACACATGCGTACTTGTGCACTAGTGCCGGTCACAGGGAGATGCAGGGGCATGCCGGAGGCGCTGCGGTTGCGTTGTGGCCATTCAATGGTGACAAACTCTATATTTTGAGTGGAAATGTTGGGGGGGGGGCATTTTATATGCCCAGTCGTCTTATACGCTGGCAAATATGGTAACTCCTGTTCTAATAAAATGTTTAACCATTACTAAAATGGAAGGAGAAATTCAGGCACAAGAAGCCAGGGAGCACAAGTGCACAATTCTGTGATGTGGCAGTTTCTTCCCCACGCATAAGAAGAGTTATGCCTGCCCCACTTCTAAAATGGCAAAAAAGTATTTCATATGATATGCAAAATGATACCATGTTGCTGTTATCATGAAAGTAACTCACATGAAACCTGTAACTGAAGAGCATGCTTTGAAATAAGCAGCATGTGCTCACTAAGAAACAACTGTGAGTGGCAACCTCAGTGACAAAGACAAAACCTTGTCATCTAGGTACAATAGCAGAATGGGGTAGGAAAGCAAGAGAGCTTATCAATAAGCAATTTAATCACTGTTGCATGTGTATGAATTTGCATGGAAAGGAAATTTTAGTGAAATCATACATGGTTACCAGACAGAAGGTTCATCTACTCCTTATTCCTTTCTTTTAAATCTTCCTCCGTCTACGTGGCATACAGCTGGTTAAAATTTTATGATGCCACTCCCATCATTGACACAGCGCCACCCTTGCCAGTTAATTTGAAATGACTGTGGCAACAGCTCCAATTTCTGCCCACCCTGGCTTCTGGCAAGCAGCCTGGAGTGAAGGATGTATGCAAGAAAATTAGATAGGAAGTGAACGGATGCAGCCTGTCTACCTGGTATGCACTATCTTTAAATAAGGAGGCTTATGGAGAATATGGCAAGACAAAAAATGCTGAACCTCTCATCTACTTAATTCATGCCCGGAACATAGGAAGAATCATGTGGGTGGTATAGAAGAGATGGCAACACAGGAACACACCCATAAGAATGTAACGGATCTTTTCCCATGCACTTTGAAGATCCAAGGCCATTTAAATGAAGACACTAAACCAATGTGAAAGCACTAACCGTTCTAAAAACAATATAAAAGGGGGGAAATGTGTATGCTAATAAATAGCAATTCTAGAAAAGAATTCGTATTTACAATGACTTAGTGCGATACAAACTGAGCACGCCTTATTGTATAGCAATAGCTGAAACTACATTGAAAGGTTAGAAATGTTCATGACTTTTAAACTTTACTATCTCAAAAGATAGGACTTTACTATCTCAAAACAATTCTGTAGCTCAAATAGTATGATAAAATAGGTTTTCCCTCTCTTTGAATATTTAGCAAGCTAGCCAGAGTTGTAAAACTTTATTTTCCATGAAGATGCTAACTCTAATGGCATTCAGGGCAGAGTGGTAACTTGTGACAAATGAACATTCAGCAATTATACAGGAGACAGTGGGGGGGGGGGGATGTCCTTCTATTCAACAACAGGCTAAGATGAGAATAGTGTCTGCATTTTAAAAATTACACATTAAATAATTAGATACAATAAATCCCTTTTCCTTACTTTCATTTTACCCCACAACATTTGGGGTGATCTGAAATGTATTCTATGCAGTAAATATTGTTCGAATTTATACTTCACATACCTCATACCTCATAGGCTTCATCCTCCTGATGAGGTCCCACAGTAATAACTGGGTGTGGGAACTTCCACAAACTGGACTTACTGGAAAAAAAAACAGATCAGCACACTCAAGCCCTATACAAAGTCAAGTAGCACTCACATTACAGCACCTAATATATTTGGACACACCTAATATATTTGGACACATGGGAATTACAGATTTTTAGGACACTGGCACGTAAAAGTATTCATCAACATAAAACTTCTAATTCTGTACTGACTTATTCACATGGTAAAGTTTCCTGGGTTCTGAAATAATGTTGAATAGAATATTTTAAATCGCTACTTACAATTTTAAAACTATTCAGGACATTTTATACCTGATGAGCCCATTTCAAATAGAAACATGAATACAGCAGAATAAACAAGATTTGATAAGGTACATACCTATCTGATCTACTCTTTCTTGTTGGCTTCATTGCCAACAGTATCTGCAGATCTAGAAATCAGGTAATGGGGAGAGAAAAGAAAGAAATATACTGTAGGCTGTATGTTTCCATTTTGGAGCTTATAATTTTTCACCTGGTCAGTAGATCAGCTTTCAGGTGTGAATACACCAGCTATATTCCATAAAGCCACTAAATCATTTTGGTCCAATAGTACAATGCAAAATGTATTAACAGTCAATAATACCTTTTGCTGAGCTTTACCAACACTACTCATGGCCTCTCTGCAAATTTAGTATAAAACCAAGAGACCACCTAAGCCCACTGAATCAACCCACTAAGCTGCACACAGTGTCCTTGGTACAACAATTAGACACAGTTATACACAATCTCCAGCAGCATGGGCTCATTCGGGGAGGAAGCTCCCAAACTATTGGGTGCTTTCTTTCAGCAGTTTTGACAGTTTGAATACAGGGATATTCTGCTTACATGCTTAGTTCAAAATTTAAATTGCATTATATGGTTTAAACATTCATATTTAATATATCTTGCATAATGGTTTTCCTTTATCACCTTGAAACTACAGTATCATGCAATCAGTTAAGGCTTTTCAATGCATATGTCAAGTGAAGCAAGGATTCTAATCAGCATGATTGTGCTTGGACAGATGGCTCTGGTAGCTATTTCAAACTGCTGACCTGGGCCCAAAACCTACTAGAGTTAGTTGTAATCATGTCTGGTCACAAGTAGCTTACATGTAGTCATTAATAAGGCACACTGATCAGAGAGTGTTCCAAGTGTTGTGGTACTTATACCCTATGATGAACATTTACTAATAAGCAAGTACAAGTGAAAGCAAAGCAGGATGATTTAGCCTCAACTAGTCTGTTACAGCAGTTTTACTGGGATTTAATAACAACTACCTTTGGCTGGAGTAGAAGCATGTGATGTTGTACACCTGGTGTTTGTGCAAGATTAGTAGTCCAAAACTGTTACTACTTTTCTTTTCTATTCTATGTTGCTCATTATGTAGCAATGCTCAAACGAGGACATTTAAAATTAATATTCTACTTGTATTTTTATGACAGTTTATACATTCAAATTGCAAAAGTAACCTGATTGATGAACAATTATTCATGATATTGTCAAGCTACAGCAGAGACTACTCATCATTCCGTAGTAAGCCAAATTGCAGCTACAGTCACACTAGAAACATTTCAGATTCTAAAAGTCTGTTCACATTTCATGACAGATGAATTACTATAGTTCCGCAACCCCCTTTTTTCTTCTTTACTAAGTAGTATCATACATCTTACTGCACTACACAGAAGAGCTATGGCTGGACTATATACACATGCATTAGACACACATTTTCAAGTACCAAATAAGCATAACATATGGAAAAGGTGGGCCTGTCATTGATAGAGACTATAACTGGTAAATAATAGATTTAAATTCTCACTCCTTCATAAAGTCTGTTGGATTACATTGCGGCAGTAATTATGTTAACTTAAATTACCAAAGTTAAATGACATTTAATACTTGATAGACGACTGACAAATTAAATACCTACAAAAGAAGAAAAAAAGGAAAACCATCAGCTTATTCCTTCTATACATTCAATTTAATTTACACTTGACACTAAAAGATATTCTACAGTTCTACATAGTAATTATTTACCATGGGGTAAATAATTCAGTTTGAGAGACCGTTTCTGCTGTTGTCTATCCAGCAAACCAAGATAGCTTGAGCGGAAAGTAACACACACACAGTTCTGAGTGTTAAATCCAGCATAGAGACAACCTCAAGTCTGGAAGCTTTTAGAATCAGGAACCTATCAGTATTACTAATATCATAATTTTTTTGTTCTGAGTTCCTAAAACTGACAAATTTTCACTAGAAAGCTAGCAGTTTTATAAGCCCTTAGAAGATTCTCAGCTCTTTGACATTTTCTAGTTTATTTAATTATATCCTACCTTCATTATTTCCCCTGGATGGATGAAGGCTGAAAGAAGCATTTCCCCCATGGCAACACTTTATGTAGAAGACAAATGTTTAAAAGCCCCCTAATGATTCAGTCCAAACCTCAGTGACACCACACCAACACCAGGGGTTATGCTGAACCCAAAATGCTGATATACAGACAAGAAAATATTTTAAATAATGAGACCACCACTAGCAAGCATTTTACAGCAGCTCACATGTTTATTCGCACTATTTACATCTCACCTTTCTCCTCACAACAACCCTATAAAGAAAGCTAGGCTGAGACTGTGTGACTGGCACAAGATCATTTAGCAAACTTCCACAGTAAAAGGTAAAGGTAAAGGTAACCCCTGTGCAAACACTGGGTCATGTCTGATCCTTGGGGTGATGCCCTCTAGCGTTTTCATGGCAGACTCAATATGGGGTGGTTTGCCAGTGCTTTCCCCAGTCATTACCGTTTAGACAGACTCAAAATTGGATTTTACAGTTCGTAACCTAAAACTTTAACCACCACACCACGCTGGCCCTCAATCTTAAGGCTGTGGATGGGTTTAACTGGATCATACAAAATAAGACCATTGATCCATACAAATTATGTCAACTGATAACTACCACTATCACTCAGCATCGGGGCCTCTTCATCAGTCATGTTCCCTCCTCTCCCATGCACCAAAAACAATGCCTGTACAAGCATTTACATTGCTGTAGGAACACTTGCAAAGAAGTCCCTACTGCATGAAGCAGCCTTAAGTTGCCCATCTGTACAGCAGAAACAATCCCTGAAAGTACTTCCCCCACTCTGAACTGCCTGGGCTGTTAAGAAGATTATCCAAATAGGGTTTAGTACCTTTTGGTGGTGACAACAGGGGCACTATACCATTTTAAAGACAAACACATCTCAGGAGGCAACTTAAGTTATTGACAAGGCAACAGTAAACAGGAGTCTAATGGCATCGTAAACAAAATGCTATCCTAGCATAAGGTTTTCTGAACTAGAACACATTTTGACAGATACATGTAGCTGTTCTGCACAAGACTTACTCTCCTGTGTGCATCTTACCAAGTGGGCAGTAGAAACCTATGCTAAGCTAATATTAGCCTATAAAAGGTACCTAGACTTTTGTGGCAACACAGTAACCTGGATACCCCTCTGGAATTATTAAAACAGAACAGGCTGCTACAAAGTGGGGTGGTGTATGATATCTTTTTCAACCTTTCTGCAACTGGCCACCCATCATCTTTATTCCCAAATAGCTACATTTCCCAGGGTATGTGAACACATCCCACAGAAGCCCTGTTCACAACTGTCAATGTACACACGTAATTCCACATGTACATGAGTGCAGAAGAGATTCAAAGAGTATGTAAGAAACAGCCACCACACCTTCACTTTAAAATTACAAATGAAACTGGGGGTCAGAACCTGGAGAAATGTATGCTTCCATCCCACATTAGCCAGCTGTACACTTTGAATGTAACACAAGAATTATTCAATGCACTTCTAAAGTGAAAAAAGCATACGGACTACACAAGATTACACAAGTATTCAGTGCAACTTGTGAACGGGACTACAATGTGTGTGTGGGAGGATAAACAAATAAGTGAAAAATTAGAGGTTGTATATTGACTGACACGGAGCAAAGAAAGAGAACAGGAGAAAGTGCTGTGCTCCAGAGACGGCCCCCTTCAGCGAAGGTGACACGAGCGAGAAGGTAAGAGGACGCTGGACAGAACTGAAGGCCAGACAAAGCCGAATTCGTGTTTTGGTAGAGGAAGTGCGGCCCAGCACTTCCCAAGGGGGCTTCCTACAAGAGAAGTGCACAGGGAGGGACCACAGCAGCTCCATCATCCGCCGCGCCTCACGAGGGGGCTCTGATAGAACCGGGGAGGGGGTCAGCTCCTCCTCCTTCCCGGTGTCCTCGCAGACAATAAAGCTGGCGCGCGCGAGGACGCGGCCCGGGGGGGGGGGGTTAGGGCCCCGGACGCTGTTTCTTGCGCTCGCCCGACCAAAGACAGACGGCGGCCTTCAAAGCCCGGGGGGGGGGGGGGAGCGGAAGGATTTCACCTCGCGCACAACTCTGGGGAGAGAGCCTTAAAGGAGTCCGGAGCCGTCCTCTCTCACACCCCCTCGCAGCCAAATCTTTGCCTCGCCTCACCCGTCTTTGCCTTAGTCGCTGCCTCCTCCGCTGCGGCTTCGCTAGGGGGCCGGTCGCGGGTTAGAGCGAAGGCTCGAGCGGGCCCATCCCATTCATTGCCCGGGCGCTTTGTCTCCCGCTGCCGCGACGCTCAACGCGAACTCCCCCGGCTCGGCTGCCACGACAGGACTGCGCATGTGCCACACTCGGGGCAAGCAGACAAGCAAGAGGGGAGGTGGAGCTGGGGCCATGGCACGCAACCCGCGCGAGGAGGGGAGGGCGGTTGGCGGCCGGGCATGGCGTCACGCGGGTGTGTGGGAGCCTGTCGCACGGAATCTGCGTCGCTGAGTACCGCGAGCCGTCGTCAGCGGCTTAAGGAAGTGGGGGGAGACAAAAGCGGAGGGCGCGATCATAAAATGGCTGCTGCAGGGGTGCTCGCGGGCGGGAGGGGCGCGAAGGGACCTAAAATGGGACAGGAGTAAATACACGGAAAGTGTTATGTCTTAAAGGTAGTGTATGGCCTGGGCCGTCGTTTGTGTCCTGTACCAAGCACCCGGGGCCGCCTTCATGCAGGATGGAACGTCATAGGCCAACTGGCTGTGTCTAAAGCAGTACTTTGTTTTGAGCTGTCCTTCTAAAGTTGTGTTTTCATAGTCGCGGGTTAATGTTTACTTTCGTACACTGACATGCTGCCCTTGCTTGTGGACTATAAGCTTTAAGGGCCGATTCTAGCAATCGTTTTAAAAGGATTCTGATTCACAGTGCAATGCGATGTAACATTCTTGTCTAAATTAACTGAAATCCATAGGTTTAGACTGGAGAAAATCTTTATATGATTGCGCTATCCAATTATTGGTGTATTAATTTTCATATTCCGGATGTCAGCTGCAGACCCCGTAAACGGTGATCTTTTTCACTGGACATACCAGAGATTGAATCTGAAATTGTACGTATTCTGGCCCCCTTCCTCTGACTGCTTATGTAGAATTCATCTTTTGTTGCCACTTGTTTTACACCATTTCGGGGCAGTTTACATGGTTCTCCCTATTGCTATTTGATCCTCACAACTTTGTGACTTATGTTAGGCTTAGATAATCAAAGACCCAAGGAAAGAATTAAACAAGTTTCTTGACAAGTAAGGACTGCAACTCAGCCCTCCCCACTCCTGGTCCAGTCATTGCACCACATTGACAAGAACTCCCAAAATGTTCTTTGCAATCCAAAAGTAGCATTCCTCTCTTCATCTGGCCCTGTGAAAAGTGAATGAATGAGGTATTCTTGGATAAATTCTCAGGATAACCATTACATTGACATTCTAGAGTTTCTGAGCCATAAAATTTAGCCCAGCAGCTGAGTGGCCTCAGAACTTTCAATATGTCCTATTAATTTGGTTCATGAGATACATATAATCATGTTGAAGCATCTGCTGAGGGGTCTTCTTTAACTATTGTTTGTTTAAAGATTTTTACCCTGTCTTTCCATACAAATACAAAAGTTAAAACAGAAGTGTTGAGGGGGCAACTAGAAGCAATAGAAGCCTGGTGTTGTGTATCTCCACCTTCAAGGAAGAAGGTTCAGAGAATCTCACCCATCTGGTGTTTATAACATGGCAAGCTGCATCTGCTCAGACACCTGTTTCTATCTAAATATTGGGGCTCCTGACCAATATAAATATTAGAGGTCTTTCTTTAACAGTGCTAATCCTGAGAACCAAAGTGGAGTTAAAGCTGGCTGAATAGTAATTTAATTAGTGTTTCCAGAATGAATCACAATAGTATTCTATCTTATTTATTTGACTTTGAAATGCCAGAATATGGAAAGCATTTCATTGATTTGATGGTACTTACTGCCAAATAGTTCTTCATTCCCATAGAAACTTATCTGAGAATAAATACCATTGAAAATGGTAGTTGTTTGTGAATACACTTGAACAGGATCGGGCTGTAGCCTGTGGCATGTATAGTCTTACATTCAAAACAGTGATGTACAGACTTATGCATGTTCCCTTTATTAGTATTTATTGCAATGTAGAGAAGACAGCTGGCATTCTGGTATTAGAGGTCTACTCCAGTATTGCTACCTGAGAACTTTTTGAATTGGGGATACTGCATAAACTGTACTAATGACCTATCTGTCCTTTGCTTTAACAATTTTTTTAAATATAATTTTGTATAGCAGTGGAGGATTGTACCTTGCCATTCCATTCAATAATTATGCAAGCTTATCTTCCAGAAAGAGACACTCATATGTTAGCTAAATACACATATGACTCTGCCAGACTGGGCTCAACCATGCAATTACCAGATTACTGTTTTAATTCACTCCCAAACATGAGCCTGCTCAGCACCTGAAAAGGTTTTGCAGGAGGTTGTCCAGTATCTTTAGTTCAAATCTTTCCTTGCTTCAGTACTTTTAGCATCTCACACAACAGGACTTTTCTTCACTTAGCTGCTGGGCTTATGTGACTTTGTGCTTACACAACAATAAAAACACTTTAGTTCTGCTAATTGTCTCTCTGGAATGTGAGAGCACTGTGTGTGGTATAATTTTGTCTGCTCAAATCTTAAAATACCTGTTGCACGTAGACATTGATTAATTATGCTAAGTAATGTCTGAAAATTGGGTGTAAATTCTGGAAGCATTCTTAATGAGTTTTGTGTAAGTCAAGGAGATACAATTGTGCAGAGAAAACTGGTTGAGATGACTCATGGAGTAAATTTTGTTGGCTTACTCATTTGGTTTTTAACTCCTATGTCCATAGTGTATATCTAGGTCAACCTGTCATCTGAACTAAATACATTATTAAGTGATTCCACTGGTGACCATTACTGTGTGATCAGGCTCAGGATGTATGATGCATTACCTTCCACTAATTATACAACAGGGATTTTCTCTCTTTTTTAATAGCAGCCCTTGCGGAATGGGCTTCTCTTTTAAAAATCCAGTGCATCAAAGCAAAAACAGTAGAGCTGCTTAGGCACACAACATGCCCTGCAGCCTGATCCTCAGCATATTTACTTGGAAGCAAGTCCCAATTTATGGGGGTTACTATTAATAAATCTGCATATATTTGCAGGTTTAAGGGCCAGGAAGAGTGGAAGACCCCAGTAGATAAGCAACTCTCAGTGTCCAGCATATGCAGTGGAAATGGAAACGGGATGCTTCAGAACTTAAAGAACCACAATTCCAAAGATGTTTAATTCAGACTCTAGCACAGAGGCAGAATCCTTTTCAAGCATGCCTAATAAACTCACTTAATCTACATTAGCGTTTAGTGAGGAAACTAATGAAGGGCCTACAGCATAGTAGGTGAGACAGTAGATGGTAATAAAAACTGCATGTTATGATAAAGTAAGGGGGGTTGCAATATGTTTCTGCAATAAAGTAAGCTTTACAATCTTTTCAGTTGTGCAACTTTCTTGTAGTACCAGAATGGTGGCCATCTAAATTGGTTTTGTTGTAAAAATCTTTTGTTGTTGTTTAATCTTTTACATACCTACTACACAAAAATGCATATTCCGATACTGTCTGATAGTGAACACATTCAGGTGGGTAGCCATATTGGTATGAAGAACAGAAGAGTTTGAGTCCAATGGAAACTTTTAAGACCAATTTTTTAAAATTCTGCATATGTAAACATTTATCTGGAATAAAACTTGGTTGATCTTTAGTCTCATTGTGAGCAGTTTATCAAATAAATTACAATTTTTTTCTAGGCTAAATTTCAGGGGGAGCGGCATGGCAGGGTGGCATGGTCAACTGATTGTACTTCCAGGGCTCAGTGAAACCTGAAAAATTATTTCAGGGGCTCCTGCATGGTCAAAAGGTTGAAAAAGGCTGAGTTAGAGACAGGGTTTTGTTTGTTAAATGTCCACTCCAAAATCTATCAACCACAAGCATGTCATTGTTACAATATATACCATGAGCTGTTCATCAAGGTACTTTTACTTAGGAATATTAGATTAATTCAGCTCATTTCTCTTGTCTGAGTGGATGGATTTAGTCATTGTATTGGTTAACCATGTCAAATGATGTGGGGTCAACCCTTAGAAACACAGAGCTGGTGAAACATGCTTCCAAAAATGGGTTTTGCAAGCAATATTCTGTGGGTGTTGAAACTGATGTGCGTTTCTGCAAAGGGAGCAGAATTGTTAACAAGGATCTTGCCAGCTGCACAGCATCTTACCTAAGTTACTCTCCCTCCTGGCTGCAGATATACATCTGTCCAAAGAACTGGGCTATGACCCAGAGAAGTTCATAACTGAAATAAATATTGCTAATTGTTCAGTGCCACTATATTTTTGTTCTGAGTAAGAAGCCTGGACATAGCCACAAGCAAGAGTCAAAGAGCAACTATGACTATTGAGTGACCAGGTGCCTGTATTTAGAACCTTCATGGGGGTTCTTTTTGTGTTGTTTGATCATTAATTACATTTTGCTTGTTTAAATTATTTAGATGGTGAGCTGGTTTACACCTCAGTCAAGGAAGACATCAGAGTATTGATTAATTGAAATATATGTAATGTTTAATAAAACACAAGCCATAGCAAATTTTAGAAAACACTGCTGCTAAATGTTCAATACATATTTTAAAAATATACTATATTACTACAGTTGGGAAACAACCCTAAGCAAGTGGAATAAAGTCCCACACTATTCAATGGAATTTATACCCACAGATGTGCCCTTAGGATTGCAGACATTACATCCATGTATCTTCAGTAGCTATCTTCACAACTGATTGTTCTGCCACTAAAATTATTTATTTGGTTTTCCATCGTGTGTTGATACTAGCATACTTGTACTTATTTAGAAAATCTGTGTATTTCTTATCCAATGAACTTGCTTGGCTCACAAAGTAAAATAAAATCATAAAGCAGGCTGCTTTATTTAAAACATTTTAACATTCACATATTGCAAAAACGTTAAAACCCACAGAAACATCACTAGATATGTGTTTTAAAATGTTATAGAAAGGTTTAACCTCCACTTGCTCAGACTGTGATAAATTGACCTATAGGGAACAATCATTAAAAAATTAAAATGGGAAACATTGACAGAACACTCTAATTTCCTGCCTATTTTGGTCATTGTCCTACTTATGTGCTTCCAAAGGGGTCAGGGAATCCCACACCCTTTTTGAAAGTGGAGGCACATGTGATGACCAAAGGATTTTCTTTTACCCCAGGATCTATTCCCCACTCATAGCTGGATTATTGAAATTAACTGGTGAGGTTTTAAAATAGTAAATAGTTAAAATGACTGTGATTTTACGTAATTGCTGTAATATTCCCGCCTTGGATCTATTTATGTGCATATACCATGTCCGTGTGCATAAAAAGTGTGTTCTTCATGTCACCACCCCAAGTTAAAATCCAGCCTCCCAGATTACCAGTGACTTGGGGAACATGGAAAAAAGCTGACTCTGAGGAAGTACAAGGAACTGAGTTTTCCCAGGTTAGCCCCTTCCCCTACGTATGAGTGTTTAACCATAAGTGAGTGCCTAATGTATGGGAGTTTGAAGCACAGTGTGCTTTCCTAAACAAATGAATTACAATGCATCATGCTAGAACAGCCATTTTCAGTGGAAACAATATGGCTACCTGGGGAACCCTGGCAAGTTTGAATGCGAAAAATATGACAAGTGGAGCCCAAAGGGTTTCTAGGGGGGTGCTGGTAACTGAACCAATTAAATACTTTTTGTCCCATATGATGTCATTAATTGCTAGAAGGGAAACAAAATGAAATGTAATCAGTTTCTGTATGTGTGCTTGAAGTAATGCATTTAATTTTAAAAAATGAACACATGCTTCTAGTCAATCATGTAGAAGTCTGTCTTGCGTATATATAAGTCAGGATATTTTGAGTATAGTTAGTTCATTCTTAGTATAGAACCTTTTAAGTCTAGCTCAGTGCACAAGCAGACAGCCTACTGCAGGGGCCCTGGAATCTGAGCAGAGCTCCTAAAAAAAAAGACTGAGAATGGCTTTGCTAGAGCATAGGACAGGGAAAATAACTATTGAGCATACTGGTTCTCCCTCCGGAGTGGAGGACATCTGCAGAATGGATTTTGCTACTGGCTTCTCAGGGATGCAAGAATTCAAAAGAAGTCCCTCCTTCCAGTTTTGGTCCTGCGCCGGGGCATCTCCCCAGTTGCTTTCCTGCCTTGATAGCAGGGAAATCAGAATCCAGTAGCACCTTTAAGACCAACAAATATTTATTCAAGGCGTGAGCTTTCGTGCAAGCACTCTTCCTCAGACTATGAACTACCATCATGACAGTGGGAATATAAAGAAAAATTATTTCTGTTAAATTAGTAAACTGTCACACATCCAAATATGATAATCTTTGCCAAATATGATAATTCTTTGCAAAAACAGCCAACCAGTCCCTTCAAATTCAGTTGTAGTTCACAAAAACAGAGAAAAAAGACCTGCAGTCCTTGATCTAACACCCCCACACACACATCCTATCACCCATCAAACACAAAGAACAACTAACAGTAAAATAAGAAAATGTCTAGAAAATGTCTAAAATACTTTTTTTTTTTTTTTTGCAAAAACTGCCTTCACTCTTCTCCAGGCAGAAGGCAGACAGGAGCAAGAATCAGGCTCAGAGCAGAAGCTGAAGCCAAAGCCAGTGCATACTCTCTAAACCTCTGTCTAGAATAGCCAGACCCTTGCCTTTATGCTCTTTGCTTATGCATATAATTTAAAAAAAATAACAACTTTCTGGGACTGACTAAAAAGTAGCATTCCCCCCTAACCTGACATCCTATTTGCCAAATTGCCACTGCTCCTTCCCCCTCCATTCTGTTTCCTGAAAAATAGGTGAGGAAAGTGAGATAATTACTTAGTTGCACTTCACATTTGAAGCCAACAACTTTGCAGGCTGCAAATCTGCACTGCAATACTATTTGCAAAGCATTGCAATGACTGACTTTAAGGTACAACAGCTCCACATAAGGTACTTATGCCACAGGGCTACAAAGATGCTTCTCCCTCCCTCCTGCTGCCCTGGGAAAGCAAAATATAAAGCAAGTAAGAGCCCAGGAAGAGAACCCTTCCAGTGGTCCCCAACGTTTTTATCACCGGGGACCACTCAACGCTTGACAATTTTACTGAGGCCCGGTGGGGGGGGGGGTAGTTTACTCCTCTACTCTCAACCACTGCCCTAACGCTCTCTGATCGCTATGGTAATGTTTAAACATCCCTTCAAAATAAGATACAGACACGCCACAACAATGAACATAAGGAACATTTTATTTTCATGGAAATTTTAACTCATGACAATGACAAATCAATGGGAACCCTGAGCTTGTTTCTCTGCAACGAGATAGTCCCATCTGGGAGTGATGGGAGACAATGACACCCGAAGTGTGTTGTAAAGGGTCGGGGAGGATGAAGTAAAGGGCGGCGGTGGCGGTGGCAGGCCCACCTCCAATTAGTCAACGGACCACATGTGGTCTGCGGCCCACAGGTTGGGGATTGCTACTTTAAACTTCTCCACCATCAGCTATTCAGTATAGCTAACTAGCTGGGGAAAAAACAGAAAAATTCAACTTTATTTGGAATCAACTATATAGTTAACTGGTCAGATTCTCATATCTGTATGTGGCTTTAAAAATATCAATTAGGTATTTTAGGGTTTTTTCCCAAATGCACACCCCTATTCTAATGATACTGATCCTCCAGAACCCTTCTCTGTATAGTTTTATACAGAATGGAGAAGAATAAGGAAGTAAAGTGAATTGTGCTACTCCATAACATCATTGGAGAATCATGAAAGTTCATATTTTACAATGATCTCATGTTTTAAACACACTTGCAGACAAAACTATAACAGCTAGCAACAGCCTTCCTGTCTGCTGTGCTAGCTTTCTAGTTGTAATTTATTTCTAAAATAGAATTCACAGAGATAGAATTCACCACCTATAGCCTGAAATGATGCATTCCATTCTACTACCTTCTTCTCTGGCATGTAGAATGTTCTATGTATGAGCCAGCTATGCTGGGAATGGCAGAGTATAAATTTAAATAATATAAATATTAGGTCAGAATCATATTTTTAATCAGTTTGTGGTAGCATCTATGCAAAATTGGATTCACATAGAGGCAACAAATACTCCCATTTAATTTAAATTATTGAATCCACGTATTTATATATAGATATGGGTATTATGATTTAGGGTTGCCAGCTTTGGAGCAAAGCCAGGGGGGACAGATTGCTCAGCAGGAATGCGATGTAGCATTACCAACATCTAAGTGGGGCCTAGAGATCTCCAGACTACAGAGATTAGTGCTCCCGGACCCGTTGTTAAAATTCTGGGAGAGCCCCTCCTTACAATTGCTTTGGACTCAACAACTTGGGTCTGAAAGCTCTCGGGAAAAAGTGTTTTGCTAATGCGGCCTGACTCTACACATGTATTACGCTCTCTGGATTTAAGGAAACTATTAAGTTTGCCAAGGATCACAACAGCAAGCATCGTCTCAAATTACAGCCGAATGAACGTACTGCTTGCGTATCATCGACCACCACGGCAAAAAAAATGGAGTAGGGAGGATCTAGCAGCGGTATGAATCCAATCCCAGCTTCATTTTCAAGAGAGTAAACATGCCTAGTAGGCAACGGCAAATCACCTCTGGTCCCCTCTCGCCTTGAAAACCCGATATGAATCAGCTGGGACTTGAAGGCACTTTCCACCTCCAGGGTCCTATTGAAATCCGGTTTGCTCAGTTTCCACGCTGACTATCCGTTCATTCTTCGGCAGGAATTCCACAGAAGAAAACGCATCATAGTTGGAAACCGACCGTTATCGCCGAGCGATACGAGTCCGGTCCAGTCCGGCCAAACCCCCTTGCTCGCTCGCTCGCTCGCTCGGAAGGCGCCTAGTGAACTCCTTTCACGCTTTTCCACGAACTTGACCGGCCGCGACGCCGGCCCAAAGTAAGAGCTGAGGCGTCGGGCACAGCGATTGGCCGGCGAGGCTTATGACGCCAAGAAGGGAAGGGAGATGGGCGGAGGCCTCCCGATCGTGCCGCCTTCTCAGCGCGCGGAGCCCTCGCCTGGCGTCGTTGTCCGCGGGGCTGGGAGGTGCCTGGCGCCCTCACGTCCTGCCCCTCCCCCCTCTCCTCCTGCGCGCTCCCTTCCTCCCCTCCCCCGCCGGCGCGAGCGCTGTGGTGAAGCCGCCGCATTGTTTGTGCCGAGGGGGGGAGGAGGGGAAAGATTCTCTCGGCCACGGGAGCTTCCGCGCCCAACCCGCAGCCGGACTGCGGCCCTTCGCGACGCGCTCCGCCTCCCGCCCCGAATGCGTCGCTGCTGCCTGAGCCAGCGACCAACGCCGCGGCTACCGCCGGCAACTCGCGGGTGGCCTCGACAGCGCGGGGCCCTCCTCTTCCCCCTCCCCCTCTTCCTCCATCCCTCTTCTGCCCGGCTCTAGCGGCGCCAGGAGCGAGCGCCGCCGCGGCCGCGGCCGCCGCCATTAGCCCGGACTCAGCCCGGTGGTGTCTTCGAGCGAGAGGAGGGTCTGTCAGCCGCGTCCCGGCGGCTCCCTCAGGTGAGTTCTGGAGGAGGCGAAAGGGGGCGGGCGGGCGGGCTGGCTGGCGGGGTCCCTTCTCGGTCTTTGGCGGCGGCGGCGGCGGCGCTGAGGCGCCTGTTGTGTTGGGCGGGCGCCATGTTTGCGGCCCGAATATTGTCCCGGTGGGTGGGTGGGTGTGCGAGGAAGGGAGGCCGGGAAGAAAGAGGGGCGCCTGTCGGCGAAAAGGGCTGCCGAGTGTTCTGGGCCTTGGCTGGAAGGAACCATTCGGTGAGCGGGGAGGGTGGGAAGGAAGGGAAGCAGCGCGCTGAGCCTGGGCAGGAACCATTGGTGCGGAGGCGGGGTGTGGGAGGGGAGAGGGGGCGTGCGCTGAAGCTATCGAGCGACCGTGTTTATGTCACGGGGAGGCGGGGACCGGGCCGTGGAAGTGGGGGCGGGGGAAGAGAGAAGGGGGTGCTGGATGCCAAGGATCCCTCATCTTCCCATTTCATGTCGTTCTCAATTTTTACGTGTGTTTCGTCAGCTGACCTTTTGGATTGAATTTATTTGGGGTGGAAGCGGGTAGGTTCGGTGACGTCAGGGAGGATGGGTTAGTTCCGGGAAGTTCACTTTCACTTTTTGCCGTTGTTCTGGCTCCTTTTTGAAAGGGGTTATGATTCTGTGGAAGCATGTTTGAGAATTTTCCCACTGAAAGGTGTTGGATTTGACATCTAAGTAAAGATGCATAGGATCATATTCAGTATGTGTTCTTCGGTATTTCTTGGTCTTGGATCTCACTTGTATAATATTGATAAAGGTAAGATTTGCATATTTGCATAATATGAATGATGTAGACACTGACAAGTGTGTCCTATGACTCACTTGTTTGTTATACCTGTAGTGTAGCAAATTGTACTATTCTGTAAACATGCACTTTTTTAAATGGTTCCTTAACTCATTGGTTATTAAATATTTTCAAAAACATTGGACTTTTGAACTTGTAACATTTGGGTAGAGTATCAGGGAGACTTTCTGTTGGTATCCAATTATATTTTTGCTGTATAATTCCTTTATTTGCAGCAGCTCTAAATGGTTTCCTGCTGGTTCATTTTTAGGAAAAATCATTAGAATGCATACTCTTTTAGTTTCTTCTCCTTTTGTTAAATAAATGCGGATAAGTTATATTTTTTTTCAAGAAGTGATTGTTTAACTCAGAAGTTTATCAAATGCATTGCTGCCATGCAGTAAACTAAACTCCAGTGGCATATTTATAAGATAGGCAGCGTGATCCAGTTGGGCCTGGATCTGAAACATCTAATTTCAAGAGTTGTTTCATCACATGGGTGTAGTGGCATGTAGATGCTTTTGTATATCTTCATACACTTGGAGTTTTTTGTGCCAGTTTGGTGTAGTGGTTAAGAGCGCTGAGGTTTCATTCCCCATTCCCCCACATTTAGCCAGCTGGGTGACCTTGGGCTCACCACAGCATTGATGAAGCTGTTCTGACCAAGCAGTAGTATCAGCCTCACCTACCTCACAGGATGTCAGTTGTGGGGAGAGGAAAGGGTAAGCGATTATAACCCACTTTGAGACTTCCCCGGGTAGAGAAAAGCAGCATATAAGAACCAACAATTCTTTTTCTTCTTCTTTGTTGTGTAATGAAAATTATAACATACACAAGAGAAAACTGTATTTCCAATTTGGTAATTTTTCAAGATTGGTTTTGCTTTGTATTATTTCTGTGATCAGTTAGCAGATTCTGTTGAACAATCTGTAGTGCAGTTACCTTGTCATGAAGCTGCAAATATTGTATTATTTATGGTATATGGTATATTATATACCGTATTTGCCGGTGTATAAGGCGACCGGGCGTATAAGACATTTACACTCAAAATATAGAATTTGTTACATTACATTACAGTACTATGGGCCACTATGGGCAGCTATGTCTATCCCAACTGAAGTGCACCCGGTGTATAGGACGACCCCCCCACTTGGAGGCATATTTTTCAGGGGGTAAAAGTAGTCTTATATGCCAGCAAATACTGTATATATTAATATTATACTCTACCTTTCTCACAGGGACTCAAGGTGGATTACAAAAAGTAAGTCAATGCAGTTAATAAAATGGGGCATTGAATAGGCAATGCATTAAGATTAGGAATGTAGAAATTCAAAAGACAACAGTGAAACATAATGTCATCATGACACCTTAAGCCAGCCTTTTTCAAACTTTTGACCATTGAGGAGCCCCTGAAGTAAATTTTCAGCCTTCAAGCTGGCCACACCTCCCTGCCATGCCCCTGAAAGTGACACAACCATGGTTTCACCTCATGTAGAATGGACAGAAGGGCAGGAGCTGAGAAGACAGCCTGGATTTCCCCTCCCCCACTATACCATGCCACAACCAACTCTCCCCCTTTGATTTTTACACCCATGGCTTACCCACCAAGCCCTCTGGGCAGAGGCAGCCAGTTGGCACCTGCAGAAGACCCTGCTGAGATGAGTGAGGCTGATATGACAGAGCATACAACAGAGGCCATTCTGCAGATAAGACAAATCAAGACTATGAAGGGTTTTGTATCTTAAATTGTGCTTGGTAACAAATGGCCAGTGTCTGCAGAACCGGAGTAATATGCATGCTCTGTATTGTTTCCACTAATAGCTGAGCCATGGCATTCTGCAGCAACTGGAATTTCCAAATTAATTTTGAGGGGAGACCAGTGTGCAGCTCATTACAGTAGTCTAGTGTCTGTTGCTGTGGCATGGATCCAGATAAGCTCTATTGAGGTAACTTGCCATCTCAAGGGCTAGGGTTAGAAGAAAGCATTCTTTGCAGCTGCATTAACTTGTTCTCCAGTAATTAATTTGGAACCAATATAAACCCATCTAAATATATAACTTGTTTATGTTTAAATAGGTATCCTTGATTTGAATAGAAACTTTAATATTTCAGATGGATTTGCACATTTTTGAAAATTAGCTTTAAAATTAATATGACTGATTTTAAAATATTTTGTGAGCTACAACTAGGATATTTTGGCTTATTTTGGTGAGAGTAGTTTGGCTGAGGAGGTGCACTGTCATTCTGCTCTTTTCCTCACCACAGCCTTATTCAATGTGGCACTTTCTCCACACAGACCCCATAATCCTTGGCATAGCTTTTTTTAGGAGTTGTAAATTGCAGGCTGTGACACAAGCTGGTAGGATCTATCCATTTATTACTACTGTGTATTTCAAAACTATCTCCCCCGCCCCACCAAATTACCAGTATTGTTGAAAGAGGAAAGCTAGAGAGGTGGCTCAAAAAAGAATTGATATTAAACATTGTCCCATAGTTATGTATTTTAAAAATTCTCCTAATGTAGACATTTGTTGGGCTTGAATTGCTTGTTCTGTTTTCCAGTTTTATAACTATCTTCTTTTTCCATAAGCAGCTGCAATTGGTAGAAGAGAAATTCGTTAAAGCTGATGATTGCTGACCAGCAGTCTTTTTGATTATTTTTTTGTTATTTATTTATTTATAGTTTGATTTCTATACAACCCCTCTGAGACTGGTTGTCTCGGGATGGTGAACAACAGAATGCAAAACATTCTACAATAGAATACATACAAATTAAAAATAAAAAGCAGCTGTTTTACATTTGCTTCTGTTGCATGCCTTCTTCTGGATAGCTTTCTATTTCTCCCAAATGCAAGCACTGTGAAGATTACTTTCTAATTCGTTCTTATGTGTTCTAGTTTTTGATAAGTGCTTGAGAAGATATTATCATAATCATTATCTATTATTACTTAGATTTATTGCCCACCGCTATCACAAAAGCTGTTTCATGGTGGGTTACATAAAAATACCCCACAAAAACATATTAAAAATCCTTAATCCCCCATTAAAACAACTATCCTGGCAGAAAAAAACTCTCCTCTCTTAGCCAACAGTTCCTCTTCTCTGTGCCTCAGGGACAATTTATGAATACCAACTCCATTATAGATGGTCTAATCTAGAGGGGCCCATCTGATCTCCCATGGCCTGACCTCAATCAGAGACCTTGCAGAAGAGTTCCATCTTAAAAGCCCTGTGGAACACAGAAAGTTCATGCAGGGCCCTCAGCTCTCCCAGGAGAAAAATCCCTGGACCTTGTTGAGGCCAGGTGAACCTCCCAGGGGCTGGGAAAGACCAGTAAGTTGGAACCTGCAAAGCGTAACACTCTGTGGGGGGTATAAGGCAGCATGCGTTCCGTCAGATGAGTAGGTCCCAGACCACGTAAAGCCTTAAAGGTCAAAACCTTGAACCTGATCCGAGCTGCAACTGGCAACCAGTGCAACTGCCTCAGCATCGGCTGGATACGAGCCTTCCAAGATGTTCCTGTGAGGACTCTAGCAGCTGCGTTTTGTACCAGATACAACTTCTGGGTCAGGGACAAGCATAGAGTGAGTTATAGAAATCAGTTCTGGAGGTGACCATCTCATGGATCACCCTGGCCAGGTGCTCTGGGGACAGGTAGGATGCTAGTAGCCTCACCTGGAGTAGCTGTTAAAATGCCCACCGGGCTACACTCATGATCTGCGCCTCCATAGAAAGGGAGGCATCAAGAATCACCCCCAAATTCCTGGGAAGGGGTACAATATTAAGTTGTCTACCTGCGGGACCGCTTGGTTGCTTATGCCCCCCGCAGGGCACTCCGCTCTGCGGGTATGAATTTACTGGTTGTCCCGGGCCCACGGGATGCTCGCCTGGCCTTGACCCAGGCCAGGGCCTTTTCAGTCCTGGCCCCAACCTGGTGGAATGAGCTCCCAGAAGAGCTAAGGGCCCTGTGGGATCTACCAGCTTTCCGCAGGGCCTGTAAGACGGAGATCTTCTGCCAGGCATATGGTTGAGGCCAGGGCAGCTCTCCCACAAATCCATCAGAGGATCCCCTCCAATATTGAGATCTCTAACATCGAGATCATTGTTAGATCTATTGTATTGGTGCCACCCTCTTCTGAATATTATTCTCCCCACCAGGCTGAACTTGGGGGGAACTCAGGTAACTAATATCAGAATTGTGACCACCGCCGTTTATATGTTATATGTAACTTTTGTTGATGTTAATTGGGGTTTTGATGGGGATTTTATTGTGTTTTAACTATTTATGTTGTAAACCGCCCTGAGACCTGTTTGGAGAAGAGCGGTCTAAAAATCAAATAATAATAATATTATTATTATTAGTTGCGTCCCAGCCAGGTTCAGTAAATGCACTTCCTGGCCTGCCCCCTTCCTCCCAAGCCATAGTACTTCCAACTTGGAGGGATTGAGTGTCATATGACTGCTTAAGCCATTCAGCTATGGTTTCCAAACATCTGCCAAATGGTTCCAGAGTGGAGTCTGGGAGGCCACCAATCAGGAGCTAGAGCTGGGTGTCAAATGGTAGCAGTCTGAGTTTCAGGACCAGAATAAACAATGGACCCATAAAGTTAATGCATGATATCAACATTTATCTATGTATTTGAGAGCTAGTGTGGATTAGGGTGCTGAACAAGAACTTGGAGACCAAGTTTGAATTCCCCATTTTGCTGTGGATGTTTTCTGGGTGACCTTGGACTAGTCATATACTTTCAGCCTTATCTCTTTCACAAGATTCTTATTTTGATGATAAAATTGAGAAGAGACCGTATAAGCAGACACTTCCTCCATGCACTTGTACCAGGCATACAGAATCCATATCTGAATATGTAAAGCGATTCACAAGCCAGTTCTCAGTGAAAAAGGCGAACTAGGCGAACCATATTTGTGCTTGTTCTTCTTACCTGTATGTTCAGTCAGCGTACTGAGGGGTCATGTGTACAAAGTTGTTCATGTGCTTGAATAAACACATATGTTCATTCGTATCAGAATAAACACCTTTATATATAAGCCATACTTTTGGGGTGTCAGGCTGGGAGCATCATTAAGATCTGCTAGTACATGGTAATCATTTGTATCATCTTTATAGTGCATCCTGTTTCAGTAAACTTAAAAGAGGTGCTACTCTGAATATCTACTTAACATATTCATAGTATGATTTTTCCCAGTGTTGCCATGAGAGAGGTGGAGGAACTGATCATTTCATTATATTATAGGATATAATTTAGTCACTGCTGCTGCCCCCCCCTTCCCGGTGCATGTATGCATAGTCATCAGCAGATTGTATTTCTTGAGTGAGTAAAAGGTGAAGAACTGGACGGAGATGGTAGGCATGCACTAACTTATTACAACTTGTTGCTCTGGCTTTTTGTGTGAATGACAAGGGGAGGAGAGAAAACAGGGCGGTGTGGTAAAGAATTATGTCCAGTATGATGATTAAAAATAGATGTTGTCCTGCCCATTATTTCAATATATACTTGTATACAAAAGCAGTATGTATAGAATTGGTTTTCTGAATAAATTAAAATATTCATGTGACTCTGAATATTTAGAATTTGTTCTTCAGTGCACACCATTTTATCAATAGCTGGTACCTCTAACCCGCCCTCCCCTAAGGGTGATATTTAGAAATATTTAAGACATGGAAGGCCATACATTAAATACAATAAAATTATCATAGTTCTCAGGAAACCGGTTATTTCTTGAGTTCAGCTTGATTTATTTCATTACTTAATTAAGGGCTCCAGTTTCCTTCCTGATGCACACTAAATACAGCACACAGAAACTCAGTTTAAATAAAAATTTAAGTAAAAATATTTAAGCAAGCCATGTGCCAATAGCACCGTAGCTCATGTCAAAAATCTTGACCTAGGCTTACACTTTTATATTTTAACTGCTAACTGGAAGAAGGCAAACACTTGTGCTTTCGAACTAGTAATGTGTTGCCCAGCCAGCCATTCTGCTTCTTCTGCTTATGACTAAAGGGACTCTCATCTCAATATACAGAGTCAGAAAACTTCTGAATACTGAATTCCAGATGGCATGTCAATGCTGTACAAGACAATTGTTTTGGCTGTTGTATAAAGAAAGCTGGACTAGAGTACCTCTGTTTTGAACCTGGTAGAGTAGAATAGTACATGTTTTGAACCTGGTAGAGTAGAATAGTACATGTTTTGAACCTGGTAGAGTAGAATAGTACATTTGTTGGTGAAGCTTGATGAATTGGAGCTTGGATCTGGTGTCATAAGAGAGTATTTGTGTAACTCCAGCTTCCTCCCCCTCCCCTGCTCCTCTACTGAGTGCTCAGCGAAGAAAATGTTCTGTGTCATATGGGGGAATTAGATGGAACATCTAGGTCCTTCTTGTTCAAGCAGAAAGCATCTAGGATCGATGGTACTGCCCAAGAAGAAGGGACAAAAGACAACCATGGCATCCCCCCCCCCTTCCTTTACTATTTTGCTTTTTCTAGTTCTTCCCCCTGTTACCCATTGAGTGACATTTCAGATCCTTCACAGCATCTGCTTGGGCCTTGGATCAAGGTGTAGTTTTTGTTGCTTGTGATACAAAATGTAAAGATGAAACATTTAAACAGCTCTCCAAATCTGGCATTTACAGATCTAGGCTTAAATCTGTACATTATCCAAAATGTGTTTATAATAATAGCAGTGTATTTGGACACATATGCCTTTTGGCTATTGGGAGAATAGGATAATATAGGATTCTTTCTGTCCTGTAGAGTTAAGGAGAGTAAAAAAAATCATTATTGGACTGTGATAATTTTTACTCTCTTCCGTAATTTCAAGGTGTATAAAACCCCTAGAATATATTACGAATAAAGCAAATGTGAAATCGTTATCTATTGTTACTCATAATATTTGTGATCAGCCTTGGGGGTGGAGAGTATTCTCCACCCCCAAGATGAGAGTCCAAGATGGAATAGGGCCAATCAGGGTGTGGCCAGTTTCGCTAGCTGCACCCTGATTGGCCCTCCCTCTCCAGCTCCCACCCTCCTTCCCTGGAGACTAGCCACTTTGCTCTCAGGCACCAGAGAGAGAAACACAGAGATACAGAAAGCCCTGCCAAACCGTAAACGACCCTTGTTTACCTGCTATGGCTCCTGCTGCAAGAGAGAGAGAGAGATCTGTGCCTGTCGGTATCCCCTGGGATACCCATTGCATTCCTGGTTGCAGTGATCTTTCTTGCTAGTATAAAAATAATTTTCATGGATGTGATGCTCTAAAGAGTTTGTTCCTGATTCCCTTTACCCTGAAAAAGGAGGAGGGTTTTTATACCCCACATTTCATACCTCAAGAAGTCTCAAAGTGGCTCATGGACACCTTTCCCATCCTCTCCCCACAAGAGATTACCTTGTTAGGTAGGTGGGGCTGAGAGAGCACTAACTGAACTGCTTTGTGAGAGCAGCTCTAAGAAAACGTTTCGTAGCTCAAGGTCACCCAGCTTGCTGCATATAGAGTAGCGATCCCCAACCTGTGGGCCGCAGACCACATGTGGTCCTTCGACTAATTGGAGGTGGACCCCGAAGGACGCCTCCCCCCCCCCCGGCCCTTTACTTCATCCCCCCCCCCAGCCCTTTACAACACACTTCATGGCGTGTCTGTATCTTATTTTGAAGGGATGTTTAAACATTACCATAGCAATCAGAGAGCGTTAGGGCAGTGGTTGAGAGTAGAGGAGTAAACTAACCCCCCCCCCGCCTCAGTAAAAGGCGTTGAGTGGTCCCCAGCGTTGAGTGGTCCCCGGTGATAAAAAGGTTGGGGACCACTGATAGAGAGGACTGGGGAATCAAACCTGGTACTCCAGATTGGAGCCTGCTGTTCTTAACCACTACGCTACACTGTTAATTAAGATACCCTCCAGCTGGAAAGAAAAAGGGCAATTTCTCTTTCCCTAAAAGTGAAAGCGTAAAGTATGGAACCTTGGAATTCTAATTGCTTGTCACGGTGTGTTTCAAAACATATATTGCAAAAACAGTGGGTGTGAAACAAATTAGAAAATAGCATGCTAAGTGAGTCATTCATTATCATAAGAATACGTACATAATACATACATAATTCTGTCACTGTTGTTTAAATACTGATTAACAAGTTGTGAGGTTAAATACTTAATTATAAGTACACCATTAAATATTTTATTGGGTAAACAGAGCTGAAGTTTTAACCCCCTCCACCCAATAATTATAACTTGCCTCAGTTGTATTCTGTAAAGAAAGCGTGAGAGTGACTGCTTCCTGTGGTTTAGTTTTCTTCTGTCTGTTGTTTCATATACTAGGAGAAAGATAAGTTAAATAAGTTAAATATAGGATACCTATTTCTCTATTCCATTCTCTATAGAACATCATTTTAGATACAATTACTCTTGTTTAATTATAGGAAATGTGTATAATTTATGTAATCTGTAGTGAATAAGTAGAAAACTAATGTTTAGCTATAAAAATGGTGATGTTGAATTAATGTGTCATAAATTGTAAAGTAATCCAGGAATAATTTCAGTTACTTTATGTTACTGAATAATTCAGATCTTGGCATGATCTTTTTCCAATAATACTGTTACTACATTCTTTTGGGGAAGGCACTGGCAAACCACCCCGTATTGAGTCTGCCATGAAAACTCTAGAGGGCGTCACCCCAAGGGTCAGACATGACTCGGTGCTTGCACAGGGGATACCTTTACCTTTACCTTACATTCTTTGGTTTCAGAACTTTTTTCTTAGTGTCAAAGCATATATTTCTACTGCAAAGCAAGGACTTTTTGTATTTTTAAAATTACTTACAGGGTTTTTTATTACAAAGGTGTGTGGAATTCTTAATGTGATCGGTGAAATGCAGCTTGATTAAAATACATTAAATGCAATTTAGAATGAATGGTAACAGGAATAAATGGGAGAATGTAAAGGAGTAAATGGGAGATTGTAAGGGAGATATTAGAATTTTAAACTAGTTTTTTTTTCAATCTAACTTTAAAAGAGAACTTCTTACAATCATAGTTCTAATTTTAAATTGTTCTAATTTTAGATAATCAGTACCAAATGAGGAGGAAAGGAAGATGTCATCGAGTACCTTCAGCACGGCATTCTTCTTCTCCCTGCAGTATTAAACACTCTCCTACTAGAGAAACTTTGACTTATGCCCAAGCTCAAAGAATGGTAGAAATTGAAATTGAAGGTCGGTTGCATAGAATCAGTATCTTTGAACCCTTGGAGATTATATTAGAGGATGATCTTACAGCCCAAGAGTTGAGTGAATGCAACAGTAATAAAGAAAATAGTGAGAGACCACCAATATTTTTGAGAACAAAACGACATAGAAACAACAAAATTAAAAAGAAAAACGAAGCTCTTCCAAGTGCACATGGCATTCCATCTACAGCAAGTATTCTTCCAGAACCAAAAGTGCATATCGTTGAGTATAGTCCACCTTCCGCTCCTCGAAGGCCTCCAACTTACTACAAATTCATTGAGAAGTCTTCAGAAGAACTTGATAATGAAGTGGAGTATGATATGGATGAAGAAGATTATGCATGGTTAGAAATAATTAATGAGAAGCGAAAGAGTGATGGAGTCTCTGTTGTATCACAAAATATGTTTGAATTTCTTATGGACCGTTTTGAAAAAGAGTCTTACTGCGAGACACAAAAACAGGGTGAACATCAGTCTTTAATTGATGAAGATGCAGTTTGTTGTATTTGCATGGATGGAGAGTGTCAGAATAGCAATGTAATTCTTTTTTGTGATATGTGTAATTTAGCAGTGCATCAGGAGTGTTACGGGGTGCCATATATACCTGAGGGCCAGTGGCTTTGCAGACAGTGTCTGCAGTCCCGTTCACGGCCTGTAGATTGTGTACTGTGCCCAAACAAAGGAGGTGCCTTTAAAAAGACTGACGATGATCGCTGGGGACATGTTGTGTGTGCTCTTTGGATTCCAGAAGTTGGATTTGCCAATACAGTTTTTATTGAGCCAATAGATGGAGTCAGGAACATTCCCCCTGCACGATGGAAATTAACATGCTACCTCTGTAAACAGAAAGGCGTTGGTGCCTGTATTCAGTGCCACAAAGCAAATTGCTACACAGCATTCCATGTTACATGTGCTCAAAAAGCTGGGTTATATATGAAAATGGAACCAGTGAAAGAACTGACAGGCAGTGGCACTACTTTCTCAGTTAAAAAAACAGCATATTGTGATGTACATACACCACCAGGTTCTGTTCGGAGACCTCTGAATATTTATGGAGAAGCTGAACTGAAAAATGGTCTCTATAGAAAAGAGGGCTTAGCCAAAACAAGGTCTGCATCAAAAATCAAGAAAAAAGCAAAGAAGTCCAAGAAAGCAACAGCTGAACCCTGCTCTGTTATGCCTGCAGTGTCTGCTCCATGTATCCCTCCTCAGAGGTAAGAAAAAAATAATTAAAGATGCATTAGCCACATTGTTGTCATTTGTCGGCTTATTTCCTATGGAATAAAATTGAATATACTTATGGGAACTTTTCGAGTAAGCAGTTATTTGATGGTCTGCTTTATGCATTATGTTAAGAATATTTTCAGAATATTATACATGAATTTCTCTAGAGAAAAAAGAAGGAATAGTTTTCACTGTCTCTGTTGATGGTCCCACACATTGGGTAAAGTTTTCCTTATTACTATCTCCAGTGAGAAATAGTCATCTTTCACCAAATTTCTTGTGTTATTGAGGATTCAGATTGTGAAAGCAGAAGCTACTTGAATTACTGTTAGGTATCCCATGATGAGTTTACTTCAAAATTACTTCTTCTGACATGGTGTTAAAATTGCACCCATAAATATGATCTCTGCTTCTGTTTATTGTTATTAAATACAAAAGCCCTACACATAACCTTTTTCCTCCAGAACTTTTTAAAAAGCCTGATTTAATTGGTTAGTAGTGTTTCTCTTCTCAGATACTCATTTTAGGTGGAAGTTGGTTTTCTAAAATGTACATTTAATTGTCAAATAAATTGGAAAAGGATCTTTAGATGCAGTACGTTTTGTTACAGGATATGTATTTTTAGTGGTGTCTAAATGTTAATAAAAAGATTGAGAAATTCTTATGTGCCGAAGCTGCTTGTTGTTTTCCAAGATTTGAGACAGGAACTTCTCTCCGAAGGATTTACTCAAAGAGTTGCTGCATACAGAACTGCTCTTGTATGATAGATTGTCATCGTAGATATTACGTGTGTATAAGCCATGTTTACTGCTTCAGCTATGCCTTTGAAAATTTCTGAGTGGCGGTGTAATGTTTGCTGCACAGTTGGGATTTGCTGTTTGACATGATAGCTACCAATAAAATAGCCTTGATGGGATGAGGATGTACCCAAACTCGTAATAATAAGTGACAAGGTTTATCCCCAACACTCATATACACACATGCACAACCCATTTTAGAATGCATGATGAGCAGGTCTATATATTGTGGCAATTGACTGCTAAATATAACTTTCAGATTGTGCTATAATTATTTATTGTTTTCTGCTTTAGAGCATTTTCTGTAAATGAGATTTCTGGATCATTTTAAAAGTTTTTTTCCTCTATCCAGCAGTGCCATCTTCAGGAATGTAATATTGTGTCATATTGCAGTGCTCTTCGAAATATAATGAAAAAGGCTAAGAAAAGTATAGTGCCCATTTCTTTATGTCTAGATTCTGAGATAATATATTTTTGGCCTAGAGTTCTTCCTGTCCTGTATTGAAGAGGCTAAACAAAACCAGTAACATTCAAATGTTGGGAGTCTACTACTAAGACTCCAATCTTAAGCCCACTTATTAAGTAACAAATCTTATGGAGTAACATATTTTGGATTCCTATGTAAATCTGTGCTCATAATTAAAATATTCAGAGTGTCTTAAATATTTGGTTTATCTGAACTTTGGAAAAATACTGCAGTTTCAGTATGTGAATAATTTTTAAACAATGTATGCCAATCTTTTAGAACAGCTTTTGTAGTTATGTAGTGCTGCAGTATAAATGGGTAGCAAGAAGAGTCTGGTGATTGCTCAATGCTGTGTGCAGACCTTGAGAGCCTACTTGCTGTGTTAATCTCTTTGTATAGAATTAATAATGAAGGTGCTTGACTTAATAAATACTAAGAGTGCAGTCATGTCTTTAGCTCATTGATTTTAGTCGGCTTATACTAGAACAACTCTGCATATGATTGCACTGTTAGGTGTGTTTTTGAAAACTGTGGCGTCGAGGCTGAATACTATTGCTTTACTCAGCTAATAATCCCTCCTTCCCCCAAAAAACACCCTGAAATATTTAGTTGTCTGGCCCAGGAACCTTCGTTTCCCACCATCTCCAGTGGAATCCTTTTATTTTTGTGTATGTGCCATGATGGAAGCAAAGATAGGAGAGGATTAATGCTTCTTCAGACTTCTAGCCTGTTTCTTGGATGCCTGTAGTAGTGAAGAATTATATCTAGGTGAACAGGTCACAGAACAGGGATTCTTGTGCAAACTGGAAAGGAGTCTGATCTTTTTCTAAAATCAGAGTATTAGTGGGTCAGCTAGTGTAACTTAACAGCAAACTTAACAGCAAAATGTGTACATATAATGTGTACATTGATATATATATATATATGTATATGTATATGTATATGTATATGTATATGTATATGTATATGTATATGTATATGTATATGTATATGTATATGTATATATATCAAGCCAGTTCTGGCTTTATTGAATCAGTCCATCTTCCAGCTTTTCCTGGCATTTTCCCAGTTACTCTTCTCAAATGAGATCAAAGTATATTAACCTCAGTTTAGTCATCTATAGAGAGTTCAAGCTTGATTTGAATCATAGAGTTGGAAGGGGCCATACAGGCCAGCTAGTTAAACTCCTGCTTGATGCAGGATCAGCCTAAAGCATCTAGGATATTTGATTTACTTAGTTGTATTTTTGGCATTGTACCTGTCCATGATGGCTGTAAAACTGTCATCCAACACTACATTTCAAAGTAATCAACCTTCTTCTTGTCAGCTTTCTTCATTGTCCAATTTTCACGCCCCTACATAGTAATCAAAAGAATCTCTTGTGGTGCAGGGTGGTAAGTCAACCAACATGCTGTCTGAAGCTCTGAGCATGAGGCTGGGAGTTCGATCCCAGCAGCCAGTTCAAGGTTGACTCAGCCTTCCATCTTTACCGAGGTCGGTAAAATGAGTACCCAGCTTGCTGGGGTGGGGGGTGGTAAACGGTAATGACTGAGGAAGGGAATGGCAAACCACCCTGTATTGAGTCTGCCAAGAAAACGCTAGAGGGCGTCACCCCAAGGGTCAGGCATGACTTGATGCTTGCACGGGGGATACCTTTACCTTTACATAGTAATATAGAATACTACAATATGAATTATCTTGACCTTGGTTGTCAGTGACACATCCTTACACTTAAAGATATTTTCTACATGACTGCTCTTTCCAGTCTCCGTCTCCTTCTGGCTTGGGGGCCAATAGTTCTTCTGCTAAACAACAATCTTCATCCATTGGGGGGGGGATCACTTTGTCAGCAGGCATCTCACTTAGAGAAAGGGGTCTTTCAATCTAATCCTTTATTTTGGGCTATTTCTGATAAGTCACAGTGTAACTATGAAATCAGATTTCTCTTTGTGGGCTTTTTGTTGTTGGTGGTCTGCCCAGTTGTTCATAGCACCCTGAATCAAAAGAACTATACAACTAGTTCCGTATACCTAAGAGATTTGGATTTATCCCCCCCCCCCGAATTCTTAAGAGAAAGTTCAGAAACAGTTTATGATACAGGATGAGAGTTTGGCATTGAAAAGAGTAACAGCCAAGATCTGTAAGAACTTTGATATTTAAAGTAGTCCATATTATTATAGTCCAAAATCTCTCTTAGAACAAGAAAAAATATTTTTTTATGTTCAACCTAAAATTAAATACTGACAATAATCTTTCATTTTCTTCATGTTTTAGATTAAATAAAATTATGAATCAGGTTGCCATTCAACGGAAGAAGCAATTTGTTGAAAGGGTTCATAGTTACTGGTTATTAAAAAGGCTGTCTAGAAACGGTGTTCCTTTATTAAGAAGACTACAATCTAGTTTGCAGTCACAAAGAAACACACAACAGGTATGTATGTTCTGAAGCATAGTTTAAGCTATTGAATATGAAATCTGACCCACTGGCTTTTGATATACAGTACTGTAGCACTTATACTGTTTTTATACTTATACTATTTTTTTCTTTTTATTTTAAAGAGAGAAGATGATGAAGAAACACAAGCTTTAAAGGAGAAGTTGAAATACTGGCAAAGGCTACGCCATGATCTTGAACGAGCACGATTGTTGATAGAACTTATACGAAAGCGTGAAAAATTAAAAAGAGAGCAAGTACGTAAATGACTTTTTATTAGGAATTTAAAGTTGTTACATCAATAGCCAGAGGCAAAATAGAGAGCACTTTCTTAATTCTGCTGTTGAATGTTTTAAGGCTTCTGTTGTATCAAATCTGGGAAAACAGGGTGGAAACAGTTCCATGAAAATTACTGAAGCAGCTGTGGTAGGAGAAATCATTTGCTGACTAAAATTTTAAAGAGGCGCTGTAGGTCTTTTAGGTACCATCCAGAGTTCAGTAGAGGGGTACAGCATTTGAGTCAAGGAACATCTGTCATCTCTGTGAAAGATCTCTTGCTCCTTATTTTAGCCTTGGTTAAGCATTGCATTGGCACCAGTTTGTAATTGGTTTAAATACTGAGTCTCAGCTATAGTTGACATGAGGGTAGGAGGGGAACTGAGACAAGGGTGTGTGTGGTCCTGTCCTGCAACAATTAAGCCCTATAATTAATGTGCTCACTAGTCCCATTTAAATTTGTACTTGCCATCCAAACTTAAATTATCTTAAAATTTTTGTGCATATAGATCAAGATGGGTAGTTGTGTTTGTAGCAGTAGAAAAGAGCAAGAGTCCATTAGCATCCTAAAAACTAGCAAAAATTGTGCCAGTATGAGCTTTGGTATCTTAAGAAGTGATCAGTGACTCATTGAAACTCATACTCTGCCACATATTTTTTATTGTCTTTAAGGTTCTTGTGCACATAATGAATCATTAATTGAGAGTTCTAGAGTATGACCATTTGTCTTTTTATAATTAAGTAATGCTAACCTACATTTTATTGACTTCAGGCCACTAAAGATTATATGGGGGAGACATTTGTGTGATGAAATATGCTAATTCTCTCAATTTTTTGAAAATTTATCCTGGTCATTGTGATGTATTATGTGTTCTGTCTTGCTGCCTGTGTTACTGTGGTATTATAATGTTACAGTTTTGCTCGTATGCACACTTGAAAGTGGAAATTACTTCTGATTAAAATTGTTTGTGGAATCTATTTTTATGGCTGGCATGTTAAATGCTTGTTTTTGTATTTTTTAGTATTTTTTAACTTTTGCCCCCCTTCTGTTTTTGTTGTGTAGATCAAAGTGGAACAGGTTGCAATGGAGCTTCAATTAACTCCTTTTACTGTACTATTGCGTACCGTACTGGATCAGCTACAGGAAAAAGATTCTGCTCGTATTTTTGCCCAACCAGTTAATCTTAAAGAGGTGAAATATTACTTTTCCTGATACAAAATATATAGTTTACTAGCATTTTGCAGTATAGCTTTTAGTTTTCTTGTTTTGAGAAACTAACACTTAGATACAAAAACATATAAGCAAAAGTCTGTGTTTAAAATGGAATAACTTTTTCCATTCTCCTATCCCCTCACCCTCACACATCATTTAAAAAACCCAAACCCTAACCCAGCTCCTAATATTTAGAGAACTCAATGAAAATATACTTTCAGATTTTTTTTTCTGGTAGTGTTCTTTCGTCCATTTCAGAGAGCTTTAAAATAGAAGGGAGGGTAGTAAAGTTTGGAAAGCAAAGCTCCAGGGCTGAATCTGCACTTACTTTGTTTATTCCATTGTGGATCCTGCTTGAATCCAGATCAATTTGAACTCGAGTCTTCCTCTATACTCCCCCCCTGCCACTGAAACAGAAAAGTGTTCTGCATGTAGTTAGGGAAGCTCAGAAGGGGGGGGGGCAAGCACAGCAGGAGCCTTTTTTTTTGAAGGGGGTGGGGAGAGGATTGGAGACAGCAGAGGAGGGAGAAAAAAAAACAAAAGGCATATATCTGCAGAAAGAAGTTAGGGCTTCTGGAACTTCTGCCAAGAGAAGTTAGGGTTTCCCCTTTAAGGCAAGCTTAAATGGCTTCTCTACCACAGAGGCTCAGCAGCAAGTTTGGAACAGGCAGAGATCTGCATGCTTTCTCATGCCCATTTTTCAAATCTTGAAAGTTATATCCACTCTAGGATATTGCGGGGGAAAGTTAGGGTCACTCCAGATCAATCATGCTTATTGCAGAGGGAAAATTTAAATCAGGCAAAATCAAAATGGAAATCACATTCAGTGGAGACGGCAGGGACTGAATCGAACTGGGATTGGAATAAAAGCTCCGTGCAGATTCCGTCCAGGTTGACAAGAGACACTAAATTAAATATTTTCATTCGAGTAATTAATACACAGATCTATTTTTCTGTAGAGAAAGCAAACAACTGTAAATTTCCAAAAATAATTCACATTCATTGTCATTTTTGTAAGACGGAATCTTTCATTTGTGCTGTATTAAGTCATAAAGAGAAAAATGAAGTCTTCATGTCTTTTCTTTTTTCAAAATTGCACTTTAGGTTCCAGATTATTTGGATCATATTAAACATCCAATGGATTTCTCCACCATGAGAAAACGGTTAGATGATCAAGGGTATAAAAATCTTATTGAGTTTGAAGAGGACTTCAACCTGATTATTGATAACTGTATGAAATACAATGCAAAAGACACAATATTCTATAGAGCTGCTGTGCGGTTAAGAGATCAAGGAGGTGTTGTTCTGAGGCAAGCTAGACGAGATGCTGAGGCAATTGGCTATAATAATGAAACTGGAATGCACTTACCTGAACGGCCTAAACTTGAATCTCCTCCACCTTTCTCATGGGAAGATGGTAAGGACACTAAATGGTTGGATAACTAGGCAGATTTTCAAAATTGTTATTTGCAAGACCCATGTGCATCATTAAGTGAGCATGTTGCAAAGGTTGTATATGTTTTCCACTGTACAGTAGTACCCTCCCATGTGTCATAGTTTGTATTTGAAATTGTGGTAAGAGAGTTCAAGAAGACTGACTGTGTAAATTGCTTTATAGGGGAGAGCACTGGTCTATGTAAAGCCTCCCCTCAGTTTTACCTTGTAGGCATTGGTATTCCATTTGCAGTAGAAAGAGTGAGAAATATGACACCACTAAAGGCTAGTGTTGATAGATTTGTCCCATTATTTTGTGCAACTCTTCTAGAGGTTGATTGAACTCAATACTGTGCTCTCATTGTTTATGGAGAGTTTAATGCTTTGAAATCAGTGCACATGCTGCAACTTCCCACTTATTCTGTTTGTTTGGGGTGGGGGTTCGGAGTGGGGAATCAGAATGAGAGCAACTGTGGTGTGGTGGCTAAGAGTGTCAGAGAAGTATCTGGAAGACTCAGGTTCAAATCCCCACTCATGCCATGAAAGCTCACTGAGTGACCTTGGGCCAATCACATTTTCTCAGCTTAACCTACTTCATAGGGTTGTTGTGAGGATAATATGGAGGAAAAGAGACTGGTGTAAGCTGCTTTGAGGTCCCATTGGGAGATAGATGGGGTATAATTAAATTAAATAAGATTTGAGCTATGCGTACAATAGGTTTTTTTCCAGTTGGGGTGGGTACATTAAACCCTTCCTAAACTCAGGTACCTCCCTTGCTTCTATTAAAAGGACATGTATTCATAGCAAGACTAATGTTTGCTTTACTTAAATGAACAGTACTGATGTTTTGGAAAATTTGCTTCTGCAGTTTCTCTAAAGATCTGCTCATGAGATTCCAAGAAAGGGCAAGGCTTAAAACTATACCTTTGGGCTACCATCTTTTAGTATAATCCATAGTTAGGAAGTCAAACACATTCATTATCAAGGAACTGTCAGGAAGGATGTTAAAGTAAAAGGGCATTTAGAAGATAATGGTCATGGAAGCAATGCAGTTAAAAGGAATAGGGTGAATTTTGCTTACAGAAAATAAAAACATTGGAAGTTAGCTGGTATATACTTTATTTTTTTGTAAGCAAAATATGCTTTATTTTTTATTTGGCTATAAAGTAAGACGTCATAAAATCATGAGACACACCCAAAAAGAAGAGGATATATATAAATATTACAAAATACCAACCAAAGAATAACCAATCTTTGTATATAGCCAGTGTAATACAACTGATGCTTTTGATGAAAGCTCAAAGGCTGAAGTAGGTTCAGTTCTCACTTGGTTTATTCCCAATTCTCCAAATTCTGACAAGTTATCCAGATTGTAGTGTTTTGAACTCCATTCTTTGTCAGATTTTAATGATAAGACAACATCCAATGAGTATAGACATCATTACAAATACCATTGCCAGTAAGTCCTACACAGTGGAAATACCGAAATACATAACATTGAGTTTCCTAAAGAATTTATAACCTAAAACAAAAACAACTTTTGACTGTTACAATCTTGAGAAGCACATAAACATAATAACAATTATTGAAGTACACTTAGAGTTGGCCTGACTATATTGCTTGCAGTGACAAGATAGAATTCTGCAACTTGGATATTCCTAGTACAGTATCCTTGTGCTGTTTTTAAGCTGTGTTTTTGCTGTATTTTAAGTACTGTGAAAAGCATTTTTTGAAATGCTTGTGTTTTAACTTTAGTGGATAAATTACTGAATCCTGCTAACAGAGCACACATGTCTTTGGAAGAACAGCTGAAAGAATTGTTAGACAAACTTGATCTTACGTGTGCAATGAAATCCAGCGGTTCTAGGAGCAAGCGAGCAAAGCTCTTAAAGAAGGAGATTAATATGATCCGCTGCAAGATAAGTCAACAACATCATCAGCCCCCTCAGACTGAATCAGGTATTGGAAGTTTTGAAGAAGAAAATACAGTATTAGAACAAGAAGGTGAAGAAGAAGGTAAGAAGGCTGGTTATACAAATATGACTAAAAGTAGATAACAGCACAGTCAAGGATTCTTTGGGGGTTGGGGATGCTTTTTATTATTTGGAATTCTTATAGTTTTAAACAGTTGTGTAATATCTAATTGCAATACTAGAACTACTTAGTTTCTTTTAAAAACATTCTTAAAATCACATTGCTTGAATTGCAAGGAATCTGTGTACATTTGTTTGGAAGTAATCCAGTTGAACACAGTCAGACTTGACTCGGAGTAAGCATTCTGAGGATCAAATTGCACTCTGGCTGTGTACTGCAGAGATGGTGAGCTTTGGAAAATAACACATTGTATAGAGCTGTGCTGAATTTCTACCTGTTTGAGGCTAGTGGTGAAGCTCCAAATTATTTCGCTTTGAATAAGAACTCAAATTTCTTACTTTATGGTAATGAAAGAAGTAGGGATATCCTGAATAAACAAAAAGAAAATGGTACCTTAACCTGTCAGCAAGCATTTTGTTGTCTGTTAACTTGTTTGTGCATACACACATTTGTGTGCATGCGTGTACACTCACTCTCAACTGTAAATAACCCCAAGCTGAAAGAGGTACATATGAATGGAAGCAGTAGGTAAACAGGGATATGAGAATAAATTCACATGACTACATAGCACAGTGTTGCTTTCAGTTATTCTCCAACTGTCATCCTGCATAGGACGTATATGCAGAACTGCTATCTTTTTTTTTAACCAGTAGCTTCTCCCTTTTGCACACTGGGAACTGCTCCTGACATTCCTTTAGCATAATTGCTCATTTAATGTAAGGGCAAGCCAGCTAGCCATATAGCCCTGGAGATCATGGAGATCTTGATTTGTATGAACTTAGTACATCTGTTAACTCCAATCTTCTGTGTTCTGATATCTTTCTCTTTATTTGGAAACATATATCCAATCAGATATTATACATGGAATCCCCATTTCAAAATAATAATTTACAAAAACCCTGCTTTTTAAAAAAACAATTTTTGTCAGTGATGTTTTAAAAAGTAAACCTTTGCAAAAGAAAATTGAAATTGTATGAATAATTTGTCTTTGTTAATTTCTTTTACATATTTTTACACAAAACACCTCACTTTTTAGTGTGGTATGACACTAATGTTTAAGAGGAGCACCCTCAGGCAATGCAAGCTATTTTCAAGGCTGGTTGGGGAAGTGACTTAGAAAAGCACCCAATAGTAATTGAAGGTGTTGGCAGAAAACTCTTAAAGAAGTAGATGTTCTGTTGCCCTTCTCAGTTTGTGTCATTCATGAATATTTGATCTTGAGTAAGGACATTATGGTATTGTGTTTTAAAAAAATCAAACAGCAGGCATTCATACTAGCATGGAATTGCTGTGAATGTCTCAACTGGCATTGAAATAGTATGGAGAAAGTGGAAAAGTGGGACCTGTAGAGCAGTGGGTTTTCTTCCAGATATTCTTCCAAATAATACCTGTAAAATTTTCTGCTAAGTATCAGTTGCCGACAGTAAGTCTCAGTTCAGCTGTAACTGTGAACCATACATTCTTGCTGTTCAAACAAATCTGGAGGGAACTTCAACTTCATTCATGTATTCCTTATTCTCTCTCCCTTACATAAGCAGGGCTAGTGCTGGCCAGAGTTTTCCAGTTAGGATAGTAGTATAGCCTGGAAATGGAAGTAACTAGTATATTTTTGGCAAATCACATAGTGTGGGAGAAGGGCAAAGCTTGTGCTGAAATGAGCTTGAAATTCCTTCCAGGCTTTTTTAGGTAGCAGTGGTTTGCTGCTATGTCTGAAACAAGCTTATGGATTTTTTTTTCTGAACTAAAAATGGTAGCTATAACTATAAAGATGCTCTGCAGTATCTATAAATATATTAATTTAGGAAAGTTTATAGGTCCCTATTAATTGTTGTAGTTTAGGAATACAAATGTAAAAATAATCTAGCAGAAACAGTTAAAAGAGTAAATTGTATGGCTATGCATCTTACTGAACAGTAAGTGCTTTAATAAATGTCAAATTATGAAATACAATGTAATGTAATGTGAAAAGTAATTTTAGGGGCTTAAATTGTTGACTTAACTCTTCACTGTCCACAATACAAGTGTAAGTCCTTTCATTCTAGAGTGACTTACTGTGGAATGAATGTGTTGAGGACTTTAGCTGACCTTTTTCATGCCCATTGTATTCCCCATGTAAATCCAGGCATTAACTAGGACAGATTTGTATAAAAGTCTCTATATGTAAGGTGGTATATTCTGTATCAAACAACAATACTTATTGTGGGCTACATATTTGATACTTTTATGTAGTAGCTCTTATAACTATCAGTTTTCAAAACTCCAACTTTATTAATTTTTTCAGGAGATAAATCTCCCCCTAAACTTGAACCATCAGATGCATTACCTCTTCCTTCAAACTCGGAGACTAATTCAGAGCCACCAACCCTCAAACCAGTAGAACTCAATCCAGAGCAGAATAAGCTTTACAAAAGAGTAAAATTTGACAATGAATTGTATAGTACTTCCATTCAAAAAGAAATAAACGGACACACTCCAGAACACTTACTTGACAATAATCTCAGTGATTCGACCGTTTCTGCTGTAGCTGAGTCATCAACTGATGTAAACAGACGTACATCTGTTCTCTTCTGCAAATCGAAAAGTGTAAGCCCCCAAAAGTCTGCAAAGAACACTGAAACCCAGCCAACTTCTCCACAGCTAGGGACCAAAACCTTTTTGTCTGTAGTCCTTCCAAGGTTGGAGACACTACTGCAGCCGAGAAAAAGATCTAGGAGTGCATGTGGAGATTCTGAGGTGGATGATGAGTCCCCTGTAAAGCGTTTGGATACAGGTAAATGTTTTCATATTTCTTTTCAAAGACAACATGGATAAATGACACATTTAGTATGCAGATATATATTAATTAAACTGATTAAATAAATCTAGAACATTATGTTTGACAGCTTGATATCATGTATTGCTAGTGAATTTGTTTTATCCATGTTGTCTGACTTAGTATTGGAAGGTGTGAAAGGAAAAGTGGCTTGTGTGTGCAATGCTGCTATGTCTGCTCCCTTTCAAACTGTATGACAACATAGGCATTTCTTCTGTTTTTCCCTACTAGTAATTTTGAATGTCTACTGTCCAGATGTCATCTTGCATATTGTGTGCGTTGTCTTTTATCATAAGTAAAGTAATAATTTAATGATCTTTCAGAAGGCAGTTTAGGTGATTGACTTTCTAAGATATAGCTTCCCAGCTGATACTTTTTGGTTGTACCATTTCTGGCAACAGCCACAGAGGAGGAAGGGCATCTGTAGACTAACGTTTATGTTATAGCATACAAAAAAATCTGTTTATTTATGCTGTTAATCTGGGAGGGGAGAAGAACTGAGAAAACCTCTAGAATTTTGATTCATGTGTAAAACCAGCTGTTTGACTTTACTTTGTCTAAATATATCTTGATCAACATTATTGCCAGGTGGTCTAGATGTGCATATCAACTCCTGCATGCTCAAGGGTTTCCCTGCTGATTTCAAGAAGAAAAGTCCATTTAAATGGGCATTTGTATAGATGACGGAATGGATGTGGGGATTTCCTGGAGGCTGGAAATGTGTGGCAGTGCTGACTACAACTTGTCTAGGTTGTTGTCGATACTTTCATGTGATAAACGAACTATTCGTTTCTAAAAAGGAAAAATGCATGCACTTTAATTTGACCTAATTGTATAAGTACATATTTGCAGAACAAAGTTTACATGTTGTGAAGTTACCAAATTATATAAAATTCATTCTTGAAATACAAAATATAGTCAATGGTGTATTATCATCACTTTATACTTGCTTGTCAATATATCTTGATCAACATTATTGCCAGGTGGTCTAGATGTTTATCATTGTAACGGGTGCTGTTTATCATTTTAATTGACTGCTTACAGTTGGTGAATTTATCTTCAGACATCCTTGTTCCAAATCCACTGTTAACGCCCATCTTTAAACAGCCCGTGGCGCCACGGGCGCCACGGACTGTATAATTCGTTAAGCCCCCTAGAGGTGGGCTTTGTCTGTGATGAGGAAGGGTCCGGGTTGGACCCTTCCTCACAACAGACAATCGGAGGGACCAATCGGCACGCGCTTCGCGCCTGCCGATTGGTCCCTCCGATTCCCAGGCCGAGCAACTGCGAGCCGTGCGCAGTGCGGCTCGCAGTTGCTCCCGGTCTGACGCTGCGGGAGGCGCAAAGCGCCTCGCGCAGCGTCAGACCGCCGCCCGAGGGAACCCCCAGCAGTCGCGCGAAGCGCGGCTGCTGGGGATTCCCTCCTTGCCGGTCTGACACTGCGGGAGGCGCGAAGCGCCTCGCGCAGCGTCAGACCGCCGCACAAGGCAACCCCCCTTTCAAAACCCCTTTTTATAAAGGGGCTTTGAAACTAGTTAGGACTATAAAAAGACTAGTGAATAAAAATAAGACCACATCTAACAGGTGGTTTATACACATCTCTTCCATTTGTATTAAAAACTAATTTGCACAGTGTATATCCAGGTAAAATCAAAATGTTCAAGTAGGGAATGTTTAGGCACACTCATACTTTCAACTGGGTCCAGTGCAGTTTTAGATCTGATTTTACATGGGGCTTGGTGATCAGCATCAGCTGGAAACGGGGTGTTGTATCGCATGAGCTTTAATCAGAGATCTACTTGAGTGCTGTCATTTACCCTCTCTGGTTTTGTATCCACATTTTTTTCTCTACCTGAATGTAAATTCTTAGGTTGATTGGGCTGCGATCTGTATATTTAGCAGCAATGACTGTTCATTTGCAGCATCTGGTGCCCTGCCTATGAATAGGGTCACTGAAAATGTATCGCATATTAGAAAATTTCTTTGCTCTCTTGTAACTCATGTTATTGGAGGTGCTATCTTGAGTCACAAAGCTAAAAAACTTGCATAGTATATTTCTAAGAGTACACATGTTGTGTATTATTGCACTTCATAACATTGGTCCAAATAATTGCAGTACTTCTGTAATTAATGCATATATGGAGTGTGCAAAGAATTTAAATAAAATTCACCTGGCAGTTTATTGTACTAAATAACTGAAATATATTTTTGGGGTTGTTTTGATGGAAAATAGCTACTGGCTGATTATATCCTTTCAAAATTTATATTTTACAAATTAAACCCACATTTAAAAGAAATTCTTCAAAGAACCCTATCATCATAGCTTTCCTGCATCTTCTCATACTTCTCACTTTCAGCCGCAGCTCTTATACTAGGATTGCTGCAAAATTAGAATCTGTCTACTGAACAGTGGCTGTACAGTGAAAGACGGAATAATGATAAATTCAGCAAGAGCAAATCCTTTCGGTCCTATATTTCTAACATAAATTGATGTTACAAATTTTTAAATGTTATAGGATATAAAAAACAACATAGGCTATAGCCCCAGTCTAGAATATAGGGTTTTGTTGTTTTTTATATCAGTAACAAAGGAGTTAAAAAGTTGTAGCAATGGTATTTGCCTCTAGTTCAGAACATTTATGTGTATTCATATTTTATATCTAGAAACATCATAAAGAACTCCATATAATCTTGTGTAAAAGTCATTTCAGTCAGGAACTAAATATTTTCCTCCTTAGTTTGCTTTTTTCAAAGCCCTAGACATCTTGCTCAGTTGCCTTATTTTGTTTTTAGGTACCAGTCTTTCAGTCTTTACTTTCATTTGGTTGCATATGGTGAAGAGATTTCAACATGTCTACAGACTTCTTCAATTAAATGTTCTGAAATTTATTGTGAATATTAGTGATCCTTGTCATTGATGGGTGGGCATGAGCTGAACCTTGAAGCAAGATTCATCACAAATTGGGTCTACTGTCATGAACTTTGATGAACTTTTAAAGCAGTTCATAGTGGTTCATGGTAGTTTTTGGATAGAGCAGAAAGCAGGGGATTTAAAGAGATTCTGAGTCCCCTTGAACACCTGCTTTCCTCCCCTCATGAAAGCCACAGAAGCAGCTGATTGGCAGGGAGGTTCTCCCCACCACTCAGCTATTACAGAATGTCTTGTGTATTCCATTTAAACATTCAAGCTTTCTGTAAACTACAGTCCTTTTCAGTGGGGTTTGCGGGGCTTCACAAACCATTATTTGGTTTGGTTTGCAAGCAGACCTTGAACCTCATTTTCCAGGTTCATACCCTTCCCTAGTCACTGATGATTTAAAAAAATCTAGGACACATTTTGCTCTTTTTGTTTCGTTAGTATTCATGCAACATTTTGTTATCTGTTTGTAGAAAACATGTTATTGTGTTAATTAGAATTATAGCTTTGCTGTCATCAGTATAAGATTGACTATATAAAAATTATAGGCTGTCCACTAAACTGGAAAATGTTAGGAGAAAGATTGAAAGTGCCACATTTTGCAGTATTTCAGTAAAAAGTGTAAGGAAAGAAAAATGAATCCATTCTGTTAATACATCTCCATGAAAAAAAACAAATTTGCTTCTGTAGGTTTCTGCAGTATATAACTTGAAACACTTTCTTTCCCTTGGCACAGTTGATAATAACTAGGAAATGTAATTGACTGAGTATGTTTAATCTTTATTTTCATGGCACAGTAACACTAGGCTGATATCCAGTGCATAGATTCTAAAAATTTTCAGCAACAGTAGCTCATTCTAAATTTTCTCTTATTCAAACACTTAAAAAACAAAATAAAAAGTCAGTCTTAAAAATCCAGATCTGAAATGTGAACAAACTCCTCCATTTAAAAATATCAATTAAATCAAAGTCTATTTACAGTATTTGCTGGCGTATAAGACTACTTTTTCCCCCTGAAAAATATGCCTCCAAGTGGGGGGGTCGTCCTATACGCCAGGTGCACTTCAGTTGGGATAGACATAGTGGCCCATAGTACTGTACTGTAATGTAATGTAACAAACTCTATATTTTGAGTGGAAATGTTGGGGGGTCGTCTTGTACGCCCAGTATACAGTATACGCCGGCAAATACGGTAATAATGATGTTTTCTTTTTATTTCTATGTGTTGAAAGTTAAACTTGTTTCTTAGGTGTTCAGTAGTGCCCTGCAAGTCTCCTGAGCACATGATTCTGTTCATCCACAACACTCATTACAAAACGACAAGTGTGAACTGCTTTCTTTGCAAGTATCTTTTTTGTGGTGTTGAGGCATCTTCAGAGTTATCCAGGCTAATTTCCATAAGGAGGAATTAAGAGCATAGCCAGCTTTTAGAAATTTACAGAATAGATTAAGTTAGTCATTTTACTCTCATTGGAAGGAATTTTTGCAAAGTAAGAAGTCCGTGTTCTTGGTATCTCTTGTGACTAATGGCTCCTGATTGCTCTGCTGCTAATGCTTTCAATAATGAGCAGCCGATTCAAAGTGAAGACTGTTTCAGTCTCACTTGCAAATTTTATGTTAAGTAGTAGGATATGTGGAAGGTTTGCTTCGCTTTTGCTAATCTTGCTCTGGATACTACTGGGAGGATGGCTTATTTATTTACAGCACTTTTCCTTTCAGTGAGACTAAATGGCTTTTTCACTGTCTTCCAGGTTCTCATATTAACTAATATGCTGAGTATTTATCTATTTGGATCCTAATTATTTTCTATTATCCTGAACACGGACTGGAATTCAATGTAATGATCATTTTGGAACGCAGAAAGACAATTACATTTCAAGTAATTATTTTGGATCATGTTGGAGACACCAGCCATCCTTAAAACAAAATCAATATCTTGAACACTGTTGGAGGAAGTCTTTGATATATATGAACCTATGCTCTTCATTCAGTATATTTCCCTATCTCCGTAAGTTATAAAGTTGTATGTTACAATCTATGTGACATAATTTGTCGCAATTTTACCAATCCCCAGGATTCTTACCTCAGAAAATACTCCTTGTGGGTTGACTGGTTAAGAATGTTTCTTTCCCAGTCTCCATTCCTCTGTAAATGAGATTTCTTGGCCAGGATTTAGATTCCCTTAACTTGTGCATCAATTATAGTAACTACTTTCCCCCAGCTTTTGGTTTCATAAAATATGAGCATCTATGAGGAATATAGTAGTTACTAAAATTTCAATTTTTGTACAAGTGCTGAATGGCAGAAACTGGCTTTTTGGGAGTGCCTCCTTTTACTTGATGAACATACTTGTTTGCTGTATGTGCACTCAACAGTGCAGAAAAGGAATTATTCAGACAAGATCTGAGCCTCTTAAGAAGGCAAATCAAATTCCTAAATGCAACATTTGTATTTTTACACTTTTAGAGATCGTCTTCACTTTTCTCCCTTCTCCTCTTTCAAGATTTCTTGCTTGCTTTCTGCATTCTGCATTAAGTTTTGGATCACTACAGTTCATACAGAGAGATCAGTATCAAGTCATAGTTAGGAGACATGATCTGTATTACTTATATACATTTCTTTATTTGTGTACATATTTAAACTCTGAAAATGCACTCTTCAATTTTACTTGTTAGGGGTATATTGTCTTCTCCCACCCCACCGCAATTCAGAAATACTGCTGTACCCCACTGGCATTTCAAGTCTGTTTCATATGAAAACTAACAAGATCATGGATTTTTGTTTCAGCAAAATCTAGAATACATTAATTGTGAAAACTACTCATTAATTTATGCATATATTACTTACCTAGAGGAATTGTTGGTTTCATAGTCTCCCCCTACGCACAGCCACTTTTGTGGAAAGCCATAGTTTTCTGTTACATCAGAACAGGAAAATTATATTTCATGTCACAGTTTCTCTTTTGAATCCCAAAAGAGAAAAAAAGTGGCTTGATTATAATGACAAAATGTGTCTTGCCACATAAGCAAAAATAACAAATTAGCATGCTGGGATGAAAGGATGTGTGAGAGCAATTTCATAAAACCCCAGATCTCCTTGTTCTTGTGTTATTTACATATAATAATGTAAGGTTGTTGTGCAGGACACATTCATTAATAGGCAAGTTACCATTTCTATTTTAGAGGCTTGATTTAAAAAGTCCTCTAAAAACCAATGCTGTGTAGGTTTGGGGTTACTATATGATTTTCTCCTTTGTTTCTTTCTATATGACTTGCCTTTCAGGTAGCTTTTGAGCACAACCCTAGACCGCTTTGAAGGCTTAAATTGACAAACTGTGGTTGATGTGTCTCCTCCAGCTATGGTTCCTGATTTTTGGGTTGTCAGGAAAGTATGAATCATAGGGTGCTGGTTTGGACATTATGGTAGTTTACATGATTGTACTAGAAAGAAACACAGAAACAGAACGTTAATGGGTCTTTGAAAATAGAGGGCAAACTATTTTTAGGGCTTTGGGACAATTTATCTTTGTGCCAAAACGTGGAACAAGTTGAGGTAGTTTCGTGGATGCCCCTTGTCCTCAACAGCACAATTTCTGAACGTCATAAAGTTGCCCTGAATGTTGGTAGTTCTTAAGCTCTTCCGTTCACCATTCCCTGTCTTCTCTTGTGAATCACTATGTTGATAAAAGTTCTGTAGACAGTGTTAAATTGAACTTTATGATCACTGCTTATTGCTTACAGTTTGGTTTTCATTTTTGTGTATTTTTACTGTTTGTACATATATTTCTGCATCTCCAATGATCTGTTAAGGCTTGGAGTACTGGGGAAATATAACAAATGAAACTTCAGCCTGGTATGCGCTTAAATGAAATCTGCATAAAAGTTTTGCTTTGTTTTGAAATACTACAGTTTCTGCTGTGCAGTTAACAAAGACATTCAGGAGATAACAAACTGATCACTAAAGATCAGACAACCAAAGCAATTGTTTCCCTAGCCTCCTAGAAATTGTAGTGCCTGACCTCCTCCTTTACCAACTCCCAACACATGTGCACATGTTGAGTTATGGATAAAATCACTAACTTATTTTATTGTGATTGTGTTAGCTATGTAATGGTTAATTATTTTAAATGTCATGTCTGTTTGGCAAGGAATGTTTATTTGCAGAAGGTTTTAGTCCTTTAATTGCTAATGTCCAATAACAGCTTTTCACTAAAATGTCTGTTTGCTCTTCTGAGTCATGGAATCATTTTGCTTTGGCATTATCTTCCCATGATGGTCATATGCACAACTGTGAAATTTGAAATCTCCATGCTGCTTCTGATTTGTACATTTTTAAAATAGACGTTTGCATTATTAATAGATCTCAAACTATTTATTACAGCTTTCTTTGTCATAGTTTTCTGATGCCTAAGTATACTCCAGTGTCTGCTGTCCACAACTGTATATACTTTATTTAATAGGGCACTTTATTTTTCCATGCTGTATGAATATCTTTCCTGACACCAGAATATTTGGGTATAGGGCAGTGGTTCTCAAAATTCCTAATGCCACGACCCTTTAATACAGTTCCTCATGTTGTGGTGACCCCCCAACCATAAAATTATGCAAGTGTTCTTTCACAGAAATTAAACCGAAACGGACCAATGGTGTGAAGATCCATTGTTCATGATTGTATATAAATTGTTTTTTCCCTGGGGTTTCTCAGTTCTGCCTCTTGTCCCACTATACTGATCCCGCACTTTTCCGTTGCTCCAGACAGACAAATGCTCAATTTGATCTACCCTGCAAGGCTGTTGTGTAGATGATGTCCCCCACTGGCCAAGCTGCTTGCCCTACTTTGACTCCTGTGAAAGGGTCGTTCAACACCCAAAGGGGTCCTGACCCCCCAGGTTGAGAACCACAGGGAGAAGTCAGGTCTTTCCTAGGATTCATGTGTATCTTATGTAGTTCTAGAATTGGTTTCTCTGGACTTTACTGCCACTGATTTATAGACTATTGGTAGCTCGGGTTGGCCATTATGACCTTAATATAGCTTGATTAGCCTTATGCTGACTGGTATTTCTCACAACAAGCTTAGTTTTTTAGAAATGATACATTTATTTTATTTTTTTTATTTTTCGATTTATTCCTTGCCACTCCCTGGCCGGTTCGTGGAGGGTTACAGCTTCTTATAAAATCCTCACTAAAAGTCATTAAAAAAAACCCCAACATGGCGGAAAACTCACTCCCAACCCCCACTACTAGTAGGGTGGAGAAGGAGGTCTGATGATGTACTACTCAAACTCCAGGGGGGGGGCGCGTTGGTCTACCTCGCCAGCCCCAGCCTCATCCATAGACCTGGCGGAACACTGAAAGATCCCGCAGGGCCCGCAGCTTACCCGGGAGCTCGTTCCACTGGGTAGGGGCCAGGACCAAAAAGGCCCTGGCCCTGGTTGAGGCTAGGCGTGCTTCCTTGGGGCTAGGCGTGCTTCCCTGGGGTCGGGATCCTATTTAAGATACTCAAAGATACATAACTTCCATGTGCTTCCACTATTCACCATTTCTGAAACGGAAAAAAGTGGAAAAGTATTCATTCAGGTTCATATGTACAGCAGTACTGATGACCTGCAGTGACAATATATCAGCAGTCTTGATTGGTCAATAGTTGAACTCTGGTCAAAAATGTTTCCTTCTAAATTTTAGAACAAAAATATCAAGTTTAAAATGTAGTCCAGTCAATATTACTGTAAGTTGGATTTGTTCAATAATGGAGGCTCATTGACTTATGTGCAGCCCTATTTATGGCTTCATAAACCTCTGGTGCTCTAATGGACACAGTGTGCCCTTTTATCTCTTGGGATGATTATTTACGTAAAGGCTGAGATGTTGAGGGCATCATCTTTTCATTTTGTTCTGACAACTGTTCTGTAGAATGTGCAGTGTCACAATTTTCATAGTTTTCATGCTATATAATTATACTGTTGCAGTTGTAGCAGGAAAGTTTTCAAAGGCATAATATTTGCTTGCATGAGATTTTAGTTGATTTTGTAAGTTCTATCAGATTTTGTTCTAAATGTACTGTATGTTTTTTCTTAATAGTCTCTCTTATGTGTGTTTCAGTTGTATTAAGACGCTCTGTGTATATTGAACAGCGTGTGAAAATATCATTCACTTCCAAATCATATCTATTTCTCTCTTAACTGGGCAGGCCTTTCAAATGGTTTTGGAGATGGCAGTAAAGACTCAGAGTTAGATGACACACCAGGAAGAAAAGTAGAACCTCGTCGCCGTTGTGCATCTGAATCTAGTATATCTTCAAGTAATAGTCTTTTGTGTAACTCAAGGTAAAAGTGTGTTATTTTTAGTCTAAGTAAAAATCTAAACTGAAACACTGAATATGCTGGCTAAAACTGGAGTGAAATGTCTAAATTAAATGAGCATCTACAAATCTAAAAAAAAAAATCCACCTTCATTTGTTAACTGCAGAATGGATACTGACACTATTTCTTCATCCATTCAGGCTGGCATATACAGAAGATAGACAAACAGCCCAACTAAAAATCACCAGTAACCATGTGAAATCTGATAGTTAAATTGTCATTTTTGTAACCTTCCATGAAGAACTAAAATATTATTTATCTGCAATCAAAAATAATGATCCATATTATTTTTCTAGTAACTCTTCAAATGCTTGTAGTTTTAGCCTGCCAAAATGTGGAAAAGGCAAACCAGCGCTTATACGAAGACACACGTTAGAAGACAGAAGTGAGTTGATATCATGCATTGAAAATGGAAACTACGCAAAAGCGGCGAGAATTGCAGCTGGTAACTGACACTTTTATCAACACACAGGATAAACACATAAAATCCAGAGTTGACAATTTCAAGGGCTTTTTGCGTGTTCTTTGGAACCAAAAGAATTGTATCTTCCAAGGGCAGGTGCAACCTAGTGCCCAGCTAAACGGAAGCCTCTGCCCTATGAAAACCAGTGTGATTAGAATGTCTGTGTAAGATCTGACAATCTTAATTTCAAATTTACTGAAAAATCACTGGATGATCATTTTTCTCAGCCTAATTTAGCTCACAGGTTGTTGTTAAAATAAAATGGGAGAAGGGGGAGCCCTGGGCTGTTTAGAGAAAGAAAAATAGATTGGATTAATTATGTGGGATAAATGACTCCATTCCATTAGGACTTTTTACTGGTGCAAAAGTTTCTAGCAGCATTAATTTAGTTCTATAACATTTTAAGGATCAGCAGAATCTTACAGGGCATAAGCATTTGTGACACAAAGTTTATTTCATTAGACAAATCTATTGAACTTGAATTTTTGGTTCATGAAAGCTTATATCTTGGGAGAAAATTATTAGTCTCTGGTGTTACTAGTCTCCAGTTTTGTTTTGGCAGTATAGACTAACAGCTACCTACCTGAAACTATCTTGCAACATAAGAAGTTTCCATCCACTTGAAAAACCTATATGAGAACAGAGATATTGAATCCAACCATTTGTGTGAATCTTGATTTATTATGGCACTAGTAATCAAACTCGTTGTATGAGTAATACAGCGGGCGCTAGGCACTTACCGATTGGTGGGGGGTCCGTCGGGCGGCGGGGCCTCCCCCGGTTGGCAGTAATTTGGCGGGCAGGGAGCCCCCGGCAGCCGCGCTCTGCGCGACTGCCGGGGGCTCCCTCGGGCGGCGGCCTGACTGAGCTCCTGTCCATTGAGATGAATAAAGGTAAGGGCAATAATACAGTAGCTATAACACTACCCCTGTGTGTAGCACTTGAGCAGTTCTCAATAGTCTCTGCATTTTGAAAACGTTGCAAAGTACTTTGTGGTTGCCAGTTAATGTTAGGAAATCTCTGGAGGTTCAGTATGTGGACTTGCTCCCTGAAGACCACATTGAGGACAGTTCAGTGAGCACTCTACTGCTTGTAATATCAGTGGCCTCCAGGGTTGATCTCAAGAGAGTGTTCTTACTACAGTTGCCTTCAGTCATAAACCGATTCCCTCTGTAATCTGTTTTTTTGCGCGAGAAACAGACATTGAGCCTCCTGTAACTGACCCACCTTCAGAACTCTGGAATTGTATCTGCTGATGATACATTCTGAATTTCACCATTTTGCTGCTACATCCATCATTCTGTCCCTTGTGATACCCAATAGATCATAATTAAGGATGAGCACTTCAGGCTGCCTTGGCTGAAAAACCTCCGAAGCACAGCTGCTTTGAAGACAGATCACCCCGAGGCAGTCCGAAGCACCAAACCCCATAGCCAGATGGATCCTTGGCAGCTGTTCTGACTTGCGCTTCAGGGTACCTCTGGCCACCTCAGAACGCTTTGGGATATTCTGAGGTGCTTCCGACACAACGAAAGTCAGGGACGGCCTTTCCTCCCCCCAAAGGAGGAGGTCGACAATGCGTCTGCCTGCCCCCTCCGCTCCCTCGTCCCCCTCATGGCTCACCCAGCAGCTGAACTCCACTCCAGCATGTGGCTGGTGTGCTTCGATCCACCCAACAGTGGTCCTGGGCCTGGTGATGCACGTGCACACCCTGTTCATGCCCCCCCCCCCGACGGCCAGGCAAGAGAGCTGTTGCCGCTGCCGCGACTCCTGATCTCCTCAGCTCAGCTCCATGGCCCTGGTCTCCAAAACGCCACCTTGGAGATCTCCAAGGTGACCGCGGTGGTGTCTCCCAAAGACGAGGCAGCACAACCCTAATCTTAATCCATTGATCTGTTTCTGGACTGAGCTTTTACTTCATAGCATGAGCCACACTCTTTATCAGTTCAGGACTGAAGAGCCTCTTCTACTTAATGTTCTCTTCAGCCCCACATTCATGACCATCAAAGCCTTAGCTTCCATTTCTGATATGAGATGCCTTTACCAGCATTTTTCTTTTGATAAACACTTGCTCACCAGGAACTAAAGCACATGCCCATGTGGCTATGTCCATGCTGCCTACCCTCCTGTTATCAGTTGCATAGATTAAATCCTCTTCTCCAACCTCTACTAAGTATCTCAAGAGCATGTACATGGTATAACAGACATATCTTTTTTTAGTTACACAGTCTACCACCAATTCTGTTGTGAAGGTGACTTTATTCAAAAATAAGCAAAAGATCCACACTAACTCTGAAAGTAGATGAAAACCTCTATTAAACCATCTTCCCTGGAATGATCACACTTTGGCTAATGCTTTAGATCAGTGATTCCCAAACTTTTTGGAGCCATTGCACCCTTGGTTCCATGAACCCATCCCATGCCCATTACCATATAAAAAATATTATTCAGTGGTTTGCACAACGGGCTAAAGAACATAATAGTAAATTTCAAAAGACTAACAAATCATTGCACATTTGTTTAAAATACAATTGAAACTTTTAAGCTTAATTTATTCAACAATGTTTGAGCAGAGACAGATAGGGCTAGTAACAGGTCTGTTTTAATTACTCTGCTCTATAACTGGGAATGCATCTGCCATAATCTTTATATTTTTTATTCCATCTACTGTTTTTGAACTGGAGTTCAACTCAAAGGACTGATAACTTTATAAATTCAGCTTGTTACTCTAGCAAGGCTCTTGAATCCACTAAACATTTTCATTATACTGCATATTTGTTGGATATTTTCATGATGCTAATTTACTGCTAGTCTTCTCTTTCATTCTATATCTAGTCTAGCGATTTCCATTTCATTTGTCTGAAGAAGTGAGCATGCATGTGAAAACTTGCATCTTGAATAAAACCTTGTTGGTCTTAAGGGTGCCATCGGACTTAAACTTTGTTCTGCTAACTCAGACCAACATGACCACCCACCTGAATCTTATTCAACAATTGATGAACTTAATCCAATGAAGAATCACAAATACCACATTTAGTAACTACTTCAGTTTTCATTAAATTCCGAATGCAGTGTATCAGCTTTATGAAGTGATACCAGTTTTCCAGTGTCTGGTTTAGAGTCACTGAGCAGAGTCACTATGTTCAGTAATCTGGAGTAAATTTTTTTGCTTGGAGACAAGTTGGAACACCATACTAAATCATGTTCCACAAGTACATTGGAAATGCAACAAAAAGCTTCTTAGTCACTGTCCATAGCACAGAATAGTGAACTCTTGGTATGATTTCTTAAACATTGGCTTCAACTCATTGTCATTTTGTAGCTCACCAAAAGCTTCATCATCTGGTATTCCATTATTTCTAGCTAAGACATGCTCAGAAATTGGTATAGCTCAATACAGCTTGTATTGCATTTTAATAGAATTGGCCTTAATAAGATTGGCATAATTTCCTTGCAACTGCATTCATTTCATTGAATTTTGCAAGTACTTCTAATAAATACACAATGTGATGGCTAATCTGTTTCAGTTCATCACTGAGCAGAGCATTCTTGTCTTCAAAAAAATTCCACAACGATATCTAAAAGGTTGTAAAAATCTCAATTCCCTTTTGATAGCCAATAAATGTCAGTATAAAGCAGCAGACATTCAAAATGTTCAACTCCTATACACACACATTTAGACACCCTTTCACCTACTACAGATGCATGGTAACTAATGTATAAGGAAATAACAATTAGCAATACTCGACCATCTTGTAACTAATGGCAACACAAATCTTTATCCATTGTTCCCTCTTGATATTTGTAAAACAGCCCTGGGGGTGGAGAGTGTCCTGGCTGGCCGAGATGAAATGTCAACCAGGGTGCAGCCAGCAAAACTGGCCACTCCCTGCTTGGCCCTCTCCCTCCAGCTCCCACCCTCCCTCCTTGCCTGCTAGCAGCGGCGCTGCAGCCTCCATACAGGCCAAAGGGATGCTGAGGGCCAAAGGGACGCTGGGGGGGAGGCTTTCCAGTATCCCTTTTGGTGCAAAGCCCTGGTGCCGCCTTGCAGAAGTGGCAACAGGGCTTAGCGCCTCAAACGGACGCTACCACTAAGCTTGGGGGGCAGGTGTCCCTTTGGGCCGCAAAGCTCTGTTGTGGGCTCCTCAAGGGGGCGATGACATTGCGACCCGAAGGGACGCCTGACCCCCCCCCCCCCCGGCTCCCTCAGTGGCAGCATTCCTTCAGGGTGCAGAGCCATATTGCTGCCTCATGGAGCCAGCAACAGGGCTTTCCGCCCCGAAAGGACACCCATGCTGTGAGGGCACTGGCGGGGGGAGGGCATAACTAGCCTGAAAGCTTGTTCCACCGAGGAATGCAATGGGTGCTAGCGCCCCCCTCCCCCAGTGACAACAGTGCCACCCTATCTTTGTGAGCTGGTGGCAGCATGGGCAACATCCCTGCAGCTGGCCGGCCTGCCGTGCAAGCTGTCGGCCGGCTCAAGTGGCGAGCTGGGCAGGGCACTGCGAGAGCAGCATCCTTGGTGGCTGGGGAGCATTGGGCGGACACTCCAGGGGCCAGCTTCTGGGGGCAGACGCTCCAAGGTCCATCCTAATCCGGGTGCGCCCAGCTTTGCTGGCCGAACCTAGATTGGCCCCATGCAGGTGGAAGCGGTGTCCAGACACCCGGACGTGAGTCTTGGACACCAGTCCTCTCACAGTGGCTCTGCGAAATGTTAGAGCTGCTTACTAAAGGATAAATATGTGACCAAAAGAAAAAACTTTAAAAGCAGTAAGAGCAGTCAAGATGAAGCGAGGAAGGTGTTTTGCTCTAGACACTATCCTAGAGTAAATTGCATTTGTCTCAGAAACGGGTCTCAATGCCCCAAATGTCATGAAACAGAGTCATCATGTTGAATCTGCCGTATTATTTCTCTACCATATCTGTATTTGTCTGAATTCCAGGAAAATGTTAGTGAGATGTATTAATACTTAAGAGTAAAAATGCTTCTGTTTGTATGTTTCCAGCATTCATCTGGACTCTTTCATTTGTCCAGTTTATCCCAAAGTGTGTGACCAGGTCACTCAAGAGGCGTAGGTACTGCAAAATGTGCTGTGCTTATATGACTAGGGTCTTGCAATATTCTAGTGTGTGAATCTCTTGGTTACTTCTATGCATTGCCCTGTTGTTGCAGGTTCTTCTGTTTATTCTTGGTCAGTGATTACACAGGGTTTTCCAAGATTTATTGAGACTTTATCAACCAATTCCAAAATTGGTTTGTTTTCCATTGCTGAAATGCCTTTTTGAACCTGTGGTTTTCTGTTACCTCCGTTTGCTGTGGTTGAATTTGGCCACTATGCTTAAACATTTGAATGTAAAGGGATACTTTATGGTCAATTAGTTTCTCATCAAATTCTCTGTTTTTGGGGCCACAGACCTGTTCAAAAAGTGTACTAAGTTTGGTACCAGAATGGTACAAATGGACAATCACTCTCTGTGCCCATTATGCTTGGGTGAATCTCATACATTGGTACATGCAATTCTTGTGGGCAGTTCATCTCTAGGGGCCTTACATGAGAGGGCTACTGGATCGAAAGTAGCATTATGGGAAAACAATTTGGCCCCTGAAGCTCAGCTACAGTCCAAGCCTTGGACTCCATGGCCACATATAGTGTTGAGAGTCCTTTTTAGTTTTGAGGATGGAGGAGGTTTGGGACCCGGTCCTGTGTTTGGCAGCAACCTTGGTACCCTTGTCCAATGCCCATGTATATATTCATCAAAGGGGTACTCCACACAACCAGTATTCAAAACATCAGAAAGCTATCAAAGAGGCCCACAAGAAAGTAGAAGATATTCAGAGCTCTGCCAGTTGCCTCCTTCAACTTTTGTTTGCATCTTTTTCCTATTGGTTCTTTAGTATGCTACTCCCCCCCCCCTCGTGTGTCACCTTCTCCCATCAAGCTACTCTTATTTCCAAGTAAATTTTTTATACATTTCAACATTAAGTATAGCATATTTTCCAAACCTATCTTTTCCCTTATATGTGATTCCTAGTCTGTCACTCTTCATAGCTAGTATAAATTGTGAGTCTTGTATTGACAGGGTGTTGCTTCCATGCTCACTGCATTGGCTAGAACATAGCCAGTAAAATAATAGTGATGAGGTCAATTAAAAACACAAATTGAGCATGAATAGTCTTCTAGAATACACTTTCATGAACTCTTTCTTAGGGAATGGAATACAGTGATTATTTCAGCACAACTTGTCTATAGTTTATGAAGCAATTTATAATATTCCTGGTAATATAATAAACTAGTAATCAAGCCCGCTGTATGACCAATACAGCGGGCGCTAGGTACTTGCAGTCTTGTGGGTGCTCTGTGGCGGCGGGCTGTCAGCGGGGGCTCCCTCGGGCGGTGGGGCCTTCCCCGGGCGGCGGTCTGGCAGCGGCGGCTCCCTCGGACGGCAGCCTGACTCGGCGAGAGGCGCTTTGCACCTCTCGACGCGTCAGGCCGCTGGGCAGGGAGCCCCCGGCAGCCGCGCTCCGCGCGACTGCCAGGGGCTCCCTTGCGGGCAGCCTGACACATCGGAGGCACAAAGCGCCTCCGATGCGTCAAGCCGCCGGCAAAGGAGCAACTGCGAGCCGCGCTGTGCGCGGCTCACAGTTGCTGGGGCTGGGAATCGGAGGAACCAATCGGCAGGCGCAAAGCGCCTACCGATTGGTCCCTCCGATTGTCTATCTGGAGGATGGGTCCAATCCAGACCCTTCCTCATCCCGGATATATCCCGCCCCAGAACCCCTTACCGTATTATTTAGTCCGCGGCACCCGCAGTACCGCGGGCGGTGTTGGGATGCTTCCTGTTTTCACCAAGATTAACAATCTGATGAATTGACAAACTGAAGGATATAAATGTTGGGAAATTGACAAACTAAAGGATATAGGTGTTGGGAAAACAGAACTGTAAAATTGCTAGTTATTGGGAATCTCCATTAATAATCTGAAAACGGCAGAGACATAACATTTCTTCAGCTCATATGTCTGTGACCCTTTTTAGTATAAGTGTAATAGTTAATAAGTGGTAGAATTACAACATGATATATCTGCAGTATGAATAAGGCCTTATTTGCATGGAAGTATTGCATGAAGCAGTTCAGAAAAGGTTAGGATTATTTTAATTCTGTATAAAGTATGTGTGTGTAGGGGAGAAAGATAAATGAGCTGAATATATTTGTCCAAATAATATATAATGTGCTTCATTCAGGCTGGTACCTACATAATTTGCATTTTGAGAGGCTACCATGCTGCAAATGTATTAGTTTGAATTAGTCTATGTAATTAAGTTCTAAAATAACTTGTGCATTCATTTTAGAAGTTGGACACAGCAGCATGTGGATTTCAACTGATACTTCTAATTCTGTTCTTGAGCCTCTAAAAGTTGTGTGGGCCAAATGCAGTGGATATCCTTCATATCCAGCACTGGTGAGTAATCAGTGCATGAGTAAAATTTTTAAAATAGATCTTTTCTAGCGCTGAATATAAACTTGCACCTACTTATTACAATTGCATGCCTTCCCCCCCCCCAGTAGATGGTAACTCCAAATATGCCCTATGTTTCCAATGTTAGAAGTATCCCTCTCAATATATAGCGGTGTGTAGTAAAATAAATAAATAAAACCATTTTTCGGGTATTTTTCGGGTTCGGATATGTATTTAGGTTTATTTGTAAAATGAATTCTTAAGAATATGAGTTTTTAAAAATATTTTATAGATAATTGATCCTAAAATGCCTCGTGTTGCTGGTCATCACAATGGTGTTACAATACCTGTGCCACCCCTTGAGGTGTTGAAAATTGGAGAACAAATGCAGACCAAATCTGATGAGAAGCTTTTCTTGGTTTTGTTTTTTGACAATAAAAGAAGCTGGTATGTATCTTTTCCCTTGAATCTACTTTAAGTATAACCATTATCAGGATTTCAGTAAGAGGTGGTGGAGAATGTAAGGAACTAAGTTTTACAGTTCCATACCATGTTTAGAGGTGCACCCGGACAAAATGTAGAAGAAGAAAAAGAAGACAATTTTTCTCTACCCGAAGGGGTCTCAAAGCGGCTTACAGTCACCTTCCCTTTCCTCTCCCTGCAACAGACACCCTGTCAGATGGGTGAGGCTGAGAGAGCCCTGATATCACTGCTTGGTCAGAACAGTTCTATCAGTGCTGTGGCAAGCCCAAGGTCACCCAGCTGGCTACATGTGGGGGAGTGCAGAATCGAACCCGGCTTGCCAGTTTAGAAGTCCGCACTCATAACCACTACACCAAACTGAGCAGAACTGCATGCTATTTGATGACAGCAGCAGAGATACAGAATTGATATATCATCCATAAGTACATAATCTTGTTTGAGAGTTTGTGCTCATACTGAAAGTCCAGGTCTACACTGAAGCCAACATATTAAAGTATTTGTCATGTCCAAATTTGTTCTTTAACAAGAATTAGATCTGAAAAGCTGAGGATATAAAAAGATCTGTAATGCAGTGAGATTGCACCCATTCCCTGCTGCTGCCACTTTCCTCCAAATTTGTAGTCATGCCAGGATTATCAAATCTCCATCCCTTCAGTTGCTAGACAACCCCACCAAAATTTATCTTGTGAGACTTTTCAAGTTCTTGGCTGGCATTTGTTGTGATTTTCTTTTGGGTGGGGACTTCAGAATATTTGCTGTGCAGAAAATCCTCCATACATTGCCCCCATTATATGAATTTTTCAGTCCACATTCTGTGGCCATTTCTCAAAATTAGATATAAATATATTTCTGGAATATATAACTAAGGTTTGTGCACCCTTGCTGGATTCCAAATAAAGCAAATGACAAAGAGCACAAATGTCCCAGTTAATGAAAAGCAAATTTCTCTATCTCTTTGCACATCAGGCATACAGGTTTTTATTGTTGAGGATTTTAATTGTAATTTTGTGTAGTGATCCCTGCAGAAAAATACCCAGCTGCTAAATGAAAGGAAATGAAAATAGCCAAAATTACTAAGCAATATATAAAAGGAACTGCCAGCAAGTGTGCTTCTTATTTTTTTTTGTTTTAGCTAATAAATTGACACTGTATATTTTGGTATAATATGGTAGGCAGTTCATGCAATACATGGTAGGTATTGTTGTATAATCTGGATTGTATCACAGTTTCCCTGATAGAACTGGTTCTGTAGGTCCTTTTGTTCATTACATCTGACTCTGTCTCTGTTGAGCAAGGATCTTATGACTATAATTGTGCACTTCGGCCACCAAAGCAGCCGTTCGCACCTGAAGCAGCCAGCACCGTGGCACAGGGGAGAGGTGCGGCGCCGGTGTCGGTGTTTTTTACCAGGAAAATTTTTTTCACAGTCAGACTAGTTCAGCAGTGGAATAGGCTGCCTAAGGAGGTGGTGAGCTCCCCCTCTCTGGCAGTCTTCAAGCAAAGGTTGGATACACACTTTTCTTGGATGCTTTAGGATGCTTAGGACTGGACTAGATGGCCTGTATGGCCCCTTCCTACTCTATGATTCTATGATTATACCAGTTGGTGCCTGTGCGTGTGTGTGACTGGTGCGCTAGTGCCGTCCCTCCCCCACCCCCCACCTGCTACACCATGGCGCTGGCCACGTCTGGGTTAAGCGGCCGAAGTGCACAAGCCTGCTTATAACCATTTATGTCATTATAATCATTGATAAGCCTTGTGAATCAAATGCTGGGGAGTGATGTGTATGTGAGATTTTGATTCAAAAACTCTTCAAAAGTTATAGCTGGTACAGAACCCTATTGCCTGGCTTCTAGTCATCATTGATAAATAAAGGAGCAATTGCTTAAGGCCTTGCTTTGGCTGTATTAGCTGCTTGTTTGCTTCCAGGCTACTAACAGTGACTTAATGAAGGACTGAGTAGCTCTGCTTCTTGAACTATAGGCAAGATTGTTTCGTTTACACAGGGAAAAGGGCTAAGTGCACAAAGAAGGGACTATTTTGTTATAATACTCGGTGTGAAATGTTCCACCTGTTGAAGCCCTGCTGGATTGCACAGATTTAGGCAGCAGATGCTTCGTTATAACCTTTATGTTTTCAGCAGATACTTGTATGCAGTTTCTCATTGTTTTATGTGTATTTCTATTCTATTTTAAACTGTCTTGAATGTTTTAAAATGGAAAACAATAGAGATTGTTAAAAATAAATTTTGCACATTACATACTCTGCTCAGGGTTCTAAAATACTGCATAATTATTAATTTACTTTGTCAATTATAGGCAATGGCTTCCAAAATCAAAAATGATTCCACTTGGGATTGATGAAACGATAGACAAGCTAAAAATGATGGAAGGTCGGAATTCAAGTATTCGTAAAGCTGTAAGAGTTGCTTTTGATCGTGCTATGAACCATCTAAGTAGAGTTCATGGTGAACCTGTCAGTGACTTCAGTGATATTGACTAGGGCACAACGAAGGCACAAGAAATATCCCCCACCCCCATCTTGTATAGAAACCTACAGGCTAACCTCTGTCTCCAAGAATGTACCGAATATACAAATTTGTAATCACTGATCCAGTGGCAGAGTTCTACCAACTTAACTGGTTGAGCAGTTCTTCAGAATCACCATTGCCATACTGATTTTTATTGCGTTGCCGTTGAGAGGATTTCCCACTAAAATAACTTGTTCATAGTGTTCATAAAATGTACATATATGTATATTCATCTCTTAACTTATTCTGATTTTACAGGTAGCTTTTTATTTCTTTGTTTGACTGGGAAAGGATAAATAGTTATGTTTCTTTCTGCATTTTGAGGAATAAATCTTTAGCACCACCTTCCAGCTTAGGGTGCTGAGAATTAAAATAACATGAAATAAGTTTGCCTAAATCATATGATATGGTGCTGCTTATGTATAATTTTTTTTGAGATCTGTAGCTTTTTAACAAGACCTCTGAATGTTTGGTTTTTGCATAAATCTTTGCACAAAGTACTCCATAGTTAAGGTGTAAATTTATAACAACAAATGTGTATTTTAAGAGAGTAAACAGCATTATTTTGCAGAGTACTTTGTGCGAAAGATGATGGAAGAAAAATTATGCTCTGTATGTCACTTGAAAAATCACCAAAAAACACTCCATTGTTCCCCAAAATATCACTTTAGAAATTCTTTTGTGTTTTACGCAAAATTGGCTTAAAGCCTATGGGTATATTATTTCTTGCAAACCATATTCCATCTATCTCCCCTAGATTTTATGTGCCTCCTTGTGTTATATTTATTGTAGAAAATGTATTAATTTGCTTTATAAAGAAAAAATAAATGAGAAAGTATATTGATATACATTTTTATACAGGCACATAAGACAATTTGCTTTTGGGGGGGAAAGCTGTATTGGAAATGGTTGTATAAAATAATTTGATGGGTTGTGTGTAATTTTGACTTCTTTTGTAACTTGTAATCTTTGTTTCCAATGAGGGGATTTCTGTAACTTTTAATTTTAGAACACTTTGGTAGCAATAGAAACTTTGGATACATTTTTGTATGGTACATGTGATGTATATAGAATTAGTACTTTATTTTTATTTCAAAGAAGTAAAAGCATTACATTTAGGGAAGGAAAATGGTAGGGTGGGTTTGCAGTAATAACATTTTTATATTAAAAAATAAAGTCAAAATATTGATTGTTGTAGCTATTTTATTTCTATGTTCACTGGAATACTGAATTTGTAACATGAAATGGCAAGGTATGTTTTCAATGTGATTTATAATGACTACATTATTTATAAGTGCACTGCATTGAACTCTTCAGTGATATCTTAAATACTGTACCAAGGTATATAATATGCAACACCAAATAATGCATATGAATGCACGAAATATTTATGCCCAAGTTTTTTATAATGGGTTAGCAAAATATGGCAAAGCCAATATTTTAAATCTTTTTAAACAATTTAATTGAATAGCTTTCTTCATTGTAAAACCTGCTTGGATTTTTATTTTAAAGCTACAGCCAATTTTGGAATAGTTTCTAATGTTTTTATTATCTATGGTTTGTAATACCCCCTTTAGAAGCTTGAAATAAAATTCCTTTCTCAAGTGATACTTTTGTCATGCATTTAGCCCCTTAAAATGTCTACCTGAGGCCTCGAATGGCCCTTTCTAGTTCCAGTTTTTAGAATGGACATTGAACAGGACAGTTTATATGAAGGAACTAATGAAGACTTATACATGAGACTATATTTGGATAGTTTCCAGGGAATGGTAGAGGACAGGAAGTCCTGGAGGATCATTGTCTATGGGGTTGCGATGGGTTAGACATGACTTCTCAACTAACAACAAATATTTGGATTTGCACCCAATGTAAAACTGACTTGAAACTTAGAGTCATAAAGCAACATTCGTGATCTCCAGGAACAAATAAGAAAATTACAGAAGTTGCAGTAATCAGTTTGTGCATTTTTGTATACAGCAGTCTTTACATAAATATGGCTATTGCAGAGCCTCTTTTGTAAGTTCACGGGAGAAGACCGGTATAATCAGGCCAAAGATACTGAAATAGTTGATTGGATACTTTAGCCATGAAGCTCCTGAAAGCTTATGTTGATCATAATTAAAATTGACTTAATAGTATTTGCCACCTCCATATTTGATTTTTTTTTTATCATGATGAAAGTTAGTAGGTTGACTGGATCATATATTAAGTAAGCTTTTAGGAGCTTTGTGGCTAATGTGGATGTTGATCTTGATTAGAAATGAGTTTATATTTTTCATTTTTATAGTCATGAAACTAGGATGGGCACGAAACTGACTCATGATCCAAAATTCAGCATAAACTTGGTCAGGAAAGTGTCATTCCTGAACATTTACCCAGCTTGACTCAGCTGTTCAGGGCCAGCTATTTAAATCTAACAGATTGGTGGGTCTACCAGTTAGCTCTTTGGTTTAAGTGGCTGGCAATCCCTCTCTTTCAGCCACAACAAGCCGTGACCAAGAGAAAGGAGAAAGTAAGTCCTTTCCCAGACAACGCCCTTCTTTCTCTTGGCCCTAGCAAGTCACAGTCAGGAAAAAGGTTGGAAGGGAAGTCCTTTCCAGGATAGTCTTTGGCCCCCTTAAGAGCGAATCCTATTTTGGTCGTTTGGGGTTCAATTCATGGGCCGCCCCAAACTAAGCTGCCTTTTTTAGATTTAGTAGCGCTCCCTACTGAGAACTATGCTGAAAGTATGTTGTCATTTACCTTTGTTCCTACATTAACTGCATACAACTTTCTGCATCTCTGTCATAGCTAGTGTTTATATCCACTGTACTGAAAGCAATACTTTAAATGTGGGGTAAAAGGGCAAGAGGACCTAATGACCCGTGGGCTTGTCATGTCAAGCTTCAGCACTTGATCTTAGCCAAAAGGCCGAGAAGCTTCAGCAGATCCAACAAGTCTCACAGATCTTTGTGTGGCATCACACTTGAAGAGAAATATTCATTAGCCTGCAGAGAAAATATAGTTGATAAGCAGATTTTCTCAGCAGGGTTGAGATCTGAATTACAATATATGAAAGGAGGCATTGGCAGTGGCGTTGGTCAGGGAGGGAACTGGAAAGGAAAGTTAAAGGCTAGTAGGAAGACGCAAACAAAACATAAATTGGAAAGGATCACTGAGGGAATGCCAGGTAAGACATGATTTTTCACCTTATAGTATTTGTATGTTCATACTTTTATACCACCGCTCATGAAAAGTCGTCTCAGGGCGGTTTACGCTTATAAACCAGTAAAATACAGCATAAAACCCTCAGTTATACAAGAACTAAAAATAAGAGAAAAATTATGTCATTCATTAACCCAATCACTGTTCCAGCCAGATCAGCATAGATGTACGCCTAATCCTGTCCCATCCAGGGTGGATCACATATATCGGGAGGGATCCACAGAAGTCATCACCGGTCACTGCCCTGGCCTCAACCAAATGGCTGATGGGAGAACTCCATCTTGCAGGCCCTGTGGAACCCTGCGAGTAGTAGAAGATACCAACAGCTTGGGACTGGTGATTTCGACTGGAGGGAGATTCCCAGAGTTTTGGTGCCATGTTCAAGAAGATTTTAGGTTTCAACTCCTCTAACCTCAGAATGTGAACATATATAATGTAGAGCCTCAGAAGATAACCACATTGTGTGGGTAGGTTCATAAGGGAGAACATATTGGATTCTTGGGGGGGGGGGTAATATAGTAATGTTTATTTGTGGAAGCAGAGTCTAAAGGTAGAAAATTAGAAAAAAATTTAGTCAAGGATGAGCACCAAAAACTGGGTCACAGTTGTTAAAGCTACTCTCTGTACTTCCCTTTCCCAGATTAAAAGGCAGAGTAAGTCATAGTCGAGAACTTCCAGGCATTCCTGGATGACACATCTGCTATTCAGGCTGGATTTTGAGATTTAGACAGCTTGGGTAATTGTGTAGTGAAGTTTTCACCTGTAAACTTTTGACACCTTTGATCGTGCAGTCTTATGTCAACAAATCAGGTGGATGCAAAACATGCCTTTGAAATGGTTCTAATCCTGACTGAGTAAACATATGTTGGTGTAAGCAAACTGAGTAGGATCACTGATAGTTGATGTGGGCTTTACAGGGGTTCTGTTCCCAGGCGTATTCAGTATGTATGTAAGGATGCTCTGTGATGCCATATAAAACATGAAGTTGGATGTTAGCAGTATGTTGATGGCATAAGGCTATATATACACATTTTAGGCTACCAGAAGATGTCTTAGTTTCTTGAAGCCTATGGTTTGTCAGCCAAGAGAACCAGCTAAAACAAGACAAAGGCAACACTGGCTGCAAAGAGGGGTGCTAGGAAAGGGAACGTTCTGTCAATTTTAAATGGTGAATTCAGTTAAGAGCTTGTAACTATTTCCAGCTTTGCCATGTTGTAAGGAATGCCTTGTTATGGTAGTATCTGCCATGTAAACTGCACACTCCTGGATCCAGCTTCTCTGGCCATCATACTGAAACTTGCAAGATTAGATCACCCCACCTTACTTTACGTAGGACAAAAAACTTCAATTAATTCAAAATGCAATAGCTAGGTTTTTGTCTGAAACAAGTAGGCCCAGTCATATTACTGGCATTTACATTTACTTGCCAATCTTCCTGTGTTCACTTCAAAGCCCTGGTTTCCATAGTTAAAACCTTGTGTGGCCTAGCCCCACATACTTAGTGGACTGCAGCATCAGTTGACAGCTCTTGAGGACACTCCCCTCCTTTCTGCAGAACTCATTAATCATCCCCTCAATGATAGAGGGAAAACCTGTGGCAGCTCATGAGGGCCCCCCCTGGAGTGGTCCCATCTTAAAACCGCCGCGGCGCCACAGGCGCCACGGACTAAATATAGCACTAAGGCCTTGGGGGGGAGGAGTTAGGGCGGGCTCTGTCTGGGATAAAAAACTCAATCCTGGACCAAGGAGGCAATCCTGGACTCAATCCTGGACCAAGGAGGCAATGGGGAGGCGCGCCAAGCGCACCTCCCCATTGCCTCCTTGGCCGCCATTGCCTCAGCATCGAGATGGCCGCCCTCGACCCTCACCCGCCGGTAAGCTCCCCTTGCCACTCTTCTGTCATTCGGGAGGGTGAGGGGGCTGGAGCCGGCCTTCTGTTGGCCTCAGGAGCGGCCTTGCCCGGCGAGGCCGCTCCCGGAGCCGACAGAACGCTGCTGGAGCCTTTGGGGAGGGTGGGGGGGCGGGAGCCGGCCTTCTGTCGGCCCCGGGAGCGGCCTCGCCTGGTGAGGCTGCTCCTGGGGCCGACAAAATACCATTGGTGCCTTTGGGGAGGGGGGGCCAGAGCCGGCCTTCACTCGGCCCTGGGAGCTGCCTCGCTGCGGTGAGCCTGCTCCCGGGGCTGAGAGAAGACCGGCTTCTAGCGCCCATTTTAGCCGGGGCCGGGCTCTCCCTCGCAGCCACGAGGGAGAGCCCATCCCCGGCAGAAGCCTCCGTCCCCCTCCCCCTTTTCTCTCCGGCTTCTGCCGGGGCCGGGCTCTCCCTCACAGCCGCGAGGGAGAGCCCGGCCCCGGCAGAAGCCTCCATCCCCCGCCCCCTTTTCTTTCCGGCGACAAACACACAGGCCACCTGAGGAGCCGCCAGCGCAGAGAAAAGGTAGGCCGCTTCCCCCGAATCCAGCCCCGTCCTCGCTGAAGCCTTCCCCGGCCCACAGGGGGGAGGAGGAGAAAGGCTTCTGTGGCCCCACTGCGGCCCCCCTACGCTGAAGCCTTTGGGAGTCGGGAAGGAGCCCCAGCCTATCTAGTGCCCATTTTATTTAAAATTAAAATGGGCTTTAGATCTAGTCCGTACATAATGGGATATGTGATAGTCTACCGCTCTCCAAGAACACAAATCTACATAAATCTGGCCTTTAATTCTGGCTTGATTTGTGGTTGTCTTTTAATTGTATGTATGTATGTATGTATGTATGTATGTATGTATGTATGTATTTATTTATTTATTTTTTACCGCCCTCCCCAGAGGCTCAGGGGAGTATAAGTCCAGCATGATTTTTCTTTTTTCCCTTTCTCTTTGTGTAGACCCCCCCCCCAAATTGAAACATCTCTGACTTTCCAGAACCCGTATGGAAAAACTGCTGGACAAGAAATACAAGGTCAAAGCTCCATTGAGATAATATAACCATTTACACATCTCTTTGGACTTTTCCTTTTGCCTTCTATTGGCTGTTTGGTTGAGTTTTTCATATGCACAATATGCAGATACACTCTATTTTTCTCTAGCCCTAAGCAGGCAGTAAAAATATTCTACTCAGCTCCCTTGGTTCATGTTATAGTAATGATACTTATTTCTCCCACAATGTGTTCATGTGTTCCCTCCTCCCCTGCTGGCCTAGAAAACTGCAAGCACAGAGTATTCATCAAATGAATGCATTAAATTAGCATAATGATCTTTAAGGGGTACAAGTATTCATAAACCGAGATGGAATTACAACAGACCTTTTAAAATTATTTTTTTCCATGCAGAAAACGTTCCTTATTAACATTAGCTCAGCTGGCCAGTACAGTGGAGGGTAAAAAATTATTTATGAATAATACCCCCCAAATGAGTACTGTGCAATGTTAACATCAAGAAAGGGAAACCTCTTAATGGAAGCAAAATAAGAAAACAACTTGGGGAGGGGGCGACTAAGAGCACATGGTGCATTTTCAACTTCAGCATGCTTTGTACTGCTAAACAATGTTAATTTATTTTGAGAGTGTATAATTAGGGATGCTCATACACAGGCCAGTTTAGCTTGCATCCTGTTCATCAATTCTGAGCAGGAAGCCTGTTTTTCAACAGCCTGTTCATAGGCCCATTTGTGGCTGTTTGCTAAGCTGCTTTACTGGATTTCTTCCTCATAGGGTAATGCAGTGCAGTCCGTTTCTTGTTTATGCACTTCCCATGCAGCCTGATTGAATTCTCCTTCTTCTCCATGCCACTGTTTCTGTTGGCAGGAAACAATTTAATCAGTTAAATCAGTCACAAATCTTATAGATGTCATAAACACTGTGTTTCAAAAAAACCCTACCATTCTGTGTTCATAAAGGAAATACATTAGCAACACAAATGACTACTAATTTGCATGAGCAGCACATTTCTGCACATGCACACATTTGAACAGATCCAATGTAAACGTGTTCAAGTCCTTGTATGAGAGCCAAGTAGGTCATTGACTCACATCTGGTCATAATCAAACCCTTACAAGTGGAGCATGGTAAAAATTGATAAACTGAATCCATAAACATTAGGTACTTCCAAAAATCTTGATAACTTTGCAGTCATGGGAGAAGATGGTATGGATTGTTAAAGATGAAGATAGCAGTCAATAAGCACAATGAAAGTTGTTTTCAGGGTCTGTGCTGTTAGCAGAAATAGACCTGTCTCCTGAATTTATGATGGGGGGATTAGCCATTCTAGGACACTAATAAGCAACGTGAGAAGAGATAACAAGCAAAACCATCCACCTTTATATACCAGGGTCCAACTACCAGAATTCAGACAAAGCAGATTAATATCTGTAACTTATATAAAACTAGTAAAAAAGCCCGCTTCACTCAAAATGCAGCGGGCACTAGCGGGGCGTGCCATGAGGGCGGCGGGGCTCTGCGGCTCGCGACCTACCTGGTGTTTTGGGAGCCAGTGGCAGGCAAGCTGGAGGGCAGGAAGAAGTCGACGGGCTGTGGCGGCCCACACTGGCTCCCCAAGCTGGTGGCTGGCTGGGCGGTCAGGCGAGGTCTCGTGGGCGGCGGAGCATCCTGGGCTTGCTGGTCAGGTGGGAGTGGATGCGTGCGGTGCTGCTGGAGCCTGGTGGCTGGCGGGCCGTGTTGGAGTGCGGCGGCGGGGGGGGTCCCCCGAAGGCTTCCCCGGCGGCCGGCGCTGGCTGGCTGGTCCAGCGGCTGATGTGTTCTGGACGGCGGCAGATCGTCCGGCACATGTGCGGCAGGCGGGAGCTGCTTCGGGCAGCGTCGGAGGAGCTGGGCGGCTGGTGCTCGTTGGTGGAGGAAGAGGGAAGCTTCGCGTCCGCTGCTGGCTGGCTGGGCTGGGGGGCAATGTGTTGACGGCGGCGGCAGCGAGCGGCGCTCTTGGAAGTGGGGTAGGTAATGGCAGCGGGCGGGTGGCCGGCTGCGTGGGAACTCAGAGGGAGGCGGATCAGGAGGGGTTTTGCGACTCCCAATTCATCAGTCCAGCGGCAAGGGACGAATTGTGAGCCACGCTGCGTGCAGCTCGCAATTGGTCCCTTGCTGCCGGACTGTCAATTGGAGGGCGCGAAGCCTGCCGATTGTCAGTCCGGGGGAAGGGGCCAACTGGCACCCTTCCTCATCCCGGACAGGTCCCTCTGACAAGAGGCCTTACTGCTTTATTTTATCTGCTCTGCGAGGAGCGGTTAAATATGTAGTTGAGGTTGTGGGAAGAGTTTTTGACCAACTCACTGCCTACCTGATTGGCTGTCTGTCCAATGAACATCCAGTCAGATAGGCTGTCCTGCCTCTAACCGTACACCTGACAATACTGAAGTTTCTGAAGCCTCCTATTGGTGGAATATTCCCCAGCCAGGGCTAATTGCTGCTCTTACTCAGGATTCCGCAGACATGTACCCCTCCCCTTCCTTTCAGGCCTGTTGTGAAGGAAGCCTCTAACAGCCCTGGACTGAAGCAAGGGAAATGTTTCTGAGAGCAATGCAGGGGAGTCTGTGGGCATGTGTGTCCTTTCCTTTTGAGGCGGGAAAGCTTTCCCCTTTTGCCTAACGGTTGATTGACAGGGAGGCCACAGAAAAGCCCCTTCTCACTTAAAATACTGCTGTAGCCAGCCTCACTGCTGGAGGTAAGACACTGCCAAGCCATGAATGTCTCTTCTCCACAACTCTCTGAATGCTTGAGGCCTACCACACAAGGTTGTTGTGCAGATGAAACTGCTGGGGGGTTCTTTTTCTTCACCTGCACAAGAACTCACTGCAGTAGGTCTCAAATGTTTCATCTTCACAACATCCTGTGTGGGATGCCTCAATTGTTTATTTTGCACAAAAGCCCGCTCTACCCTCCAAAGCAGTATTTGTTTTGTACAACAGTCCTGTCCACCCTCCAAAGCAGCCATTACTGGCTAGAGAGTTGATCATTCAGTTTGGAGATGAGCTGTAACTCCGGAAGATCTCCAGGCCCCACCTGTAGCTTGGCTATACCGGGTAAGAAAAATTCCTTGAGGATAGGAGGTAGGGCCTGAAAATGTTACAAGACCTCAGAGTGCATCCTCCAAAACAGCAATTTTTGCCTGCAGTGCAGATCTTGACAGTCTACAGATAAGCAGCTATAGTAGAAACAATGGCAGAGGCATGCAGGATGAGGTTGGGATGGAGTGGTGCAGTTGTGTCCAGCCCAGGCTGTGGGCTCTGGCCAGCCCTTACCAGCAACAGATATTATTTTTTTGTGCAAACAGACAGAACAGCAAGGATCCTACAAGTCTGGAAACTGCAGGAAGATCTCAATAGGGAATATTTAGACCCTGTACCAGTTAATGGCAAACAAGCAATTGAATAAGAGACATAGGAGCTAAAGAGACTTTGCTTAAGCATTGTCTGCTAAATAAAAAACAATATTTGCCACAACGGTCCAATTAAATAAAAGGCATAATTGGCCCAGAATTTCGAGTGGAGTTAGCTTGGGAGTTGTCATACAAAGAGTTTACAGGAAAGTAAACAGTGAGACTTTGGAGGAACTAAGTTTTCTAGTTTTATTAGGCAACAAGCAAGAAAGCCCATTGCAAACTTATGCTGGGACCTGCTGGAGGGAGGGTGGGAGCTGTGGGGGCAGGGCCAATCAGGGTGCAGGCAGCTTTGCTGGCCTTTTTCAACTTTCTTAAGTGTTGAGAAACCCCTGAAACATTCTTTAGGCTTCGAGAAACCCCATAAATTGTATGATTGTGCAGAATATTGTTGGGAAGCATAGCTATGTAAATACCCACCTGGGGCCCCTTCCCTCCAGGCCCATCACTGGCCATTTTGGGAGGGGGTGGGTAGGTCAACATGATCATATAGAGTCATATCACCTGATAAATGTTTAACATATATTAAAAATATATAAGAAATTAATTAATTCCCACCCATTTGGGAAACCCTTCCAGGGCCATCAAGAAATCCCAGGATTTTATTAATTTCTGGTTGAGAGAGCCTGGTGTAAGAAATAAAAAGGTTGGGTGATTTCCTGTGTTGGCATGAGACAAAGTCCAGGGATCTGAGATAAGTGGGACAATTCCGAATTTTCTGCCAGGTGATGATGAGTCAATGTAGGTAGATTGGGGTAACCAGATGGTCTTGGAATAGCTTATTACAAGTGACAATAACTTTGATGGCCTGCAATCCTTATCAGGGTATAGTCTCGATTTTCGGCACTTTAAATTTTCCCTTTGCAACAGTGTTGTCACCCGCTTTGTTTAGCCTTTCATCCCTGTGCCCACCATTCCAATTTAGATTGTAGGTGTGAATGCCCACACTTTCTGCCTTGCCCCTACCAGCAGGGCATCACCTAGGAGATTATCTCAAAGACTTTGGATGCCAGAACTGTTTGGCCAACATGGACTATTCACACCTAAATTGTTTGGTACAGGGAGGGGATATGGGTACTGGGTAGAAAAGGGGGAGCTTGCTTTGCATCCCTAGTCTTAGAAAAGATCCTGTGAAAATCTGTTTACTTCCTCTTCAATAAAGCTTTTTCTTTTCTAATAGAAGCCTAGTTATTGGGAGCATAGATTGTCACATTTCTCAACGAGGTAGCTTCAAATTTCTTTCAAAAGTTGGGAAAAGGACTGAAGATGGCGCCATAAAAAAGCTGGACTTCTGTTCAGCTCTTAAGCCATGCCGAGGGTCAGGAGCTTCTGCACCTGGCTGACCTGAGCAGATACGCAAATCTGCTCACCGGTCGCCCCAGGAACCGGGAACGGCATCCTGAGGGTCCTACAGATCCGTGGGGAGGTAGGGGGACCGAACTCCCCGGATTAATAGTGGCCTGTGCTCAAGGTCACGATGGCGTCCTTGTCGCAAACAACTTTACAAGCTTGAAACGACCAGCTGACCTTACATTCTTCCCAGACCATCTTTTACCAGATTGACAGGAACGCTGACAGAAGCTGGAATCTGGAACAGTAAGAATTGAAAGCTTTCTGGCTTTTCTCTTTCTTCTCCCACAAGCTCTTCCCTCCCCCCCCCCTCAACCAATTCACAAGCGAATTCCCTCTTTCGTCGAGTGAGAGACTCCCAGCTAATTATACCCACTAACCAAACAAAGAGAGAGCTTTGAAGATTTGTTGGTGAAAGTTTAGTGGGAGAATTTGACTTGATACGGAGATCGACAAACTGATAATTTGGGATCGCTCGTGCTCCCGCGAGACCTCACGAGACTTTCTGTTTATAGTTTGTGACTGCCTAGAACTATGGAAGAATTAACTAAGGCACAGCTTTTCCATTTGTTATGCAAAGGAAACTCAAAGATACTGAAAGCAGTCAATAAGCTGGAAAAGGAAATCCGTGGGACTAAGGGGGAGCTTTTGGATGGAGCCCATGGTCCGGAGAGACCAGCTGATGACGTAGCTCAGCTAACAATAAATCAAACGAAACTGCAATGTCTGGAAGTTAATCAACTGGAGGGAGAGAGTGCCAGAGATGTAAAAACCCAAAGTACCTTTGAAGAACCTGGGAAAACAGATTCAAGGAAGGAAAGTACCGAAAACCTGGAAGTCTATTTAGAGCAGGAAATGATTTGGATCAGCAAAATAAAAAAGAGTCTATTCAAAAGCGACAGCAACCAGGAAGCTATCAGGAGATATTCCTGTGCGACCAGAGGAAGAGATCCAGATTGACAAAGGATTCAGAGCCTACTCAAAGGCGACTGCAAGCAAGAATCAAGTAAGAGATTTCTTTGGCCCTGACAGAAGGACAATCAGAAACACTCTACTATGGAAAAAAACACAATTTCATTTTCTGCGACCACCTGAAGGATGAGTTGAACAATGGAGTATTCTCCTGGCTTCCTGTGGGAAAGACAGCAGCAGTAACTTTTAGGACAGGACCAATATATGAAGGGAACTGACTTTATATCATCTAAGACAATAATAGAATATATCCTTATAATAGATTATACCCTCATATGTATCAACAACTACTTTGCTAAGAAAGATGGTAATAACTCCTAGATCAGGATTAATATGCGATGGGAATTGAATATGTTTGTCAATATGTATGCTAAAAGAGGATGACAAACCATACTTCATAGGCATTAACAAGACGGCAGTAGTAATTCTTGAGTCAGGGCCAATTTATGAAGGAGACTGACCTAATATCATTTAAGATAATAACAGAATGTATTCTTATAACAGATCATACTCTTATATGTATTAACAATCACTTGGCTAAGAAAAATGGTAAAAACTTCTAGATTAGGAATAATATGTGATGGGAACTGAATATCTATGTTAAAAGAGATGGCAAACCATATCAGCTGGTCGCTTTTTCTTCTCAATTTCTCTGTAAATGCTTTATATAATAATAAATAATAAAATTATATATATATATATATATATATATATATATATATATATATATATATATATATATATATATATATATATATATATATATATATATATATATATATATATATATATATATAAAGAATAAATAAGGAGAAAAGAAAAAAAAATTCTTTCAAAAGTTATTTAAAATTTTCACTTGATACAAGTTGTGTCTCTCTATATGTTCTTCCCCAGCTCTTTAGATGGAATTTCTTTTATATTAATTTCATCCCATTCATTCTGGTCTGTCCCTCTGGGGCAAGAGAGAACAATTCTGCTCCATCCTCCATATGGCACCCTTTGAAGATGGTTATCAGATCCCCTCTCAGTCGCCTCCTTTCTAGGCTAAACAGACCAAGCTCCCCCCAACCTTTTTTCATATGTCTTGGTCTCCAAACCCCTCACCATCTTTGTTGCCCTACTCTGGACATGTTCCAGTTTGTCAACATCTCTCTTCAACTGGGGTGCCCAAAACTGAGCACAGTACTCCAAGTGAGGCCGAACCAGAGCAGAGTAAAGTGGTACCAGTGGTACCTCCCGTGATCTGGACATGATACTCCGTTTGATACAGCCCAAAATCCCATTTCCCTTTTTAGCCACTGAGTCACAGTGCTGACTCATGTTCAGTGTATGGTCTACTAAGACTCCTAGATCCTTTTCGCACATGCTGCTGCCAAGACAAGTCTCCCCCATATTGGTGTATTTGGTTTTTCCTACCTAAATGCAGAACTTTACATTTGTCCCTATTGAACTCCATTTAATTCAGTTTAGCCCACTTCTCGAGCCTATCAAGATCATCCTATCATCCTATCATACCTGTTATTATTATTATTATTATTATTATTATTATTATTATTATTATTATTATTATTATTTAATTTCTAGACCGCCCTTCTCCCAATAGGTCTCAGGGCGGTTTACAACATAAATAGTTAAAACACAATAAAATCCCCATAAAAACCCCAATTAAAAGTTACATATAACATAACATATAGCGGCGGTGGTCACAATTCTGATCTTAGTTCAGCCTGGTGGAGAGAATAATGTTCAGAAGAGGGTGGCACCAATACAATAGATCTAACCATGATCTCGGTGTTAGAGATCTCAATATTGGAGGGGATCCTCTGATGGGTTAGTGGGAGAGCTGCCCTGGCCTCAACCATATGCCTGGCGGAAGAGCTCCGTCTTACAGGCCCTGCGGAAAGCTGGTAGATCCTGCAGGGCCCTTAGCTCTTCTGGGAGCTCGTTCCACCAGGTTGGGGCCAGGACTGAAAAGGCCCTGGCCCGGGTCGAGGCCAGGCGCACATCCCGTGGGCCCGGGACAACCAGTAAATTCATACCCGCAGAGCGGAGTGCCCTGCGGGGGGCATAAGCAACCAAGCGGTCCCGCAGGTAGATGGGACCCAGACCGCGTATAGCCTTAAAGGTCAATACCAATACCTTGAATCTGATTCGGAAACAGACTGGTAACCAGTGCAGATGACGAAGCACCGGCTGAATGTGGGCCCTCAAAGGTGTTCTAGTGAGGACCCTGGCAGCCGCATTTTGGACCAGCTGTAACTTCCGAGTCAAAGACAAGGGAAGGCCCGCGTAGAGCGAGTTACAGAAGTCTAATCTGGAAGTGACCGTTGCTGTAATAGTTACTCATCTAGTTCTTCTCTGTTGCTGTAATAGTTACTCATCTAGTTTTTCTCTGTGCAAGCACACATTCCCATTCTCCTTTCCCACTGTGAGCTCATGCTGTATGTTGTCCCCTCCCACCATTTCTTAGAGGAGTTCTGGCTGCATGGAAGAATTGAGCAAAGAATGGCACCTCTTACCCTCGGTGTGTGACATTTTGGAGGGAAGGAGGGGCATGCATGCCTAGAAGGGAGGGTGCCATTTCAGAGCTTTGAAGCTAGAAATTTCTCCCCAAAGGCCAGCCTGCATGTGTGCAGTCCCAAATGTGTGCCGGCACAGAAGATTGCTCAATGAACAATAGGTACTGTTAAATGCAACCATGTTTTCCAAGGGATCCAACTGAGCGCTTGCCCTTGCACCCCTGACATTAAACAAAAAGGATACTGAATGAATTACAACTATGAAGTCAGTTTGCAATTGACACTGAATCATGCAGAATGGTGAAAAACAAAATAAGTGCTCCAAAAGCATCATTCAAAAATGGGTGAATACCAAACATCCCAAATGAAGCATGAGGTAAGTACAGTAAAAGCTTAGATACCTGGCACTTGATGTTCTCTTGAATGACATCCTGCAGAAGGAGCCATCACACTCCTATCCTTGGGTGCCTCTTTCCACCTCAGCCTGCTTTGAGCCATCAAATAAATTAGAATATGTTGATAAGGTCTTAACTGACAGTGATTAATCAGGAAATAGATCTTGAGGGCGGGGAAAGACAAAGAATAGGAACTCCTAGGATTTTTTCAAATAATCGCCAGCATCCTGACTGCCTTGTTTGGAGACTTCCTGCTCCTTTAAGAACACTTCCTCCCAGTTTGCCTCTGTTGTTGTTATGTGCGAAGTCGTGTCCGACCCATCGCGACCCCATGGACAATGATCCTCCAGGCCTTCCTGTCCTCTACCATTCCCCGGAGTCCATTTACGTTTGCACCTACTGCTTCGGTGACTCCATCCAGCCACCTCATTCTCTGTCGTCCCCTTCTTCTTTTGCCCTCGATCGCTCCAAGCATTAGGCTCTTCTCCAGGGAGTCCTTCCTTCTCATGAGGTGGCCAAAGTATTTGAGTTTCATCTTCAGGATCTGGCCTTCTAAAGAGCAGTCAGGGTTGATCTCCTCTAGGACTGACCGGTTTGTTCGCCTTGCAGTCCAAGGGACTCGCAAGAGTCTTCTATAGCACCAGAGTTCAAAAGCCTCAATTCTTTGACGCTCGGCCTTCCTTATGGTCCAACTTTCGCAGCCATACATTGCAACTGGGAATACCATAGCCTTGACTAAACGCACTTTTGTTGGCAGGGTGATGTCTCTGCTTTTTAGGATGCTGTCTAGATTTGCCATAGCTTTCCTCCCCAGGAGCAAGCGTCTTTTAATTTCTTTGCTGCAGTCCCCATCTGCAGTGATCTTGGAGCCCAGGAAAATAAAATCTGTCACTATCTCCATTTCTTCCCCATCTATTTGCCAGGAATTGAGAGGGCCGGATGCCATGATCTTTGTTTTCTTGATGTTGAGTTTCAAGCCAACTTTTGCACTCTCCTCCTTCACCCGCATCAACAGGCTCTTTAGTTCCTCTTCACTTTCTGCCATTAGAGTGGTATCATCTGCATATCTGAGGTTGTTGATATTTCTCCCTGCAATCTTGATCCCAATTTGTGACTCCTCTAATCCCGCATTTCTCATGATGTGCTCTGCATACAAGTTAAATAGGTAAGGCGACAGTATACAGCCTTGCCGAACTCCTTTCTCAATTTTGAACCAGTCAGTGATTCCATGTTCAGTTCTCACTGTTGCTTCTTGACCTGCATATAAATTTCTCAAGAGACAAATAAGATGCTCTGGTATTCCCATCTCTTTAAGAACTTGCCACAATTTGTTGTGCTCCACACAATCAAAGGCTTTAGCATAGTCAATGAAGCAGAAGTAGACGTTCTTCTGGTACTCCCTAGCTTTCTCCATGATCCAGCGTATGTTGGCAATTTGATCTCTAGTTCCTCTGCCTCTTCGAAATCCTGCCTGTACTTCTGGAAGTTCTCGGTCCACATATTGCTGGAGCCTAGCTTGTAGGATTTTGAGCATAACTTTGCTAGCATGAGAAATTAGTGCAATGGTGCGGTAGTTTGAACATTCTTTGGCATTGCCCTTCTTTGGGATTGGAATGTAAACTGACCTTTTCCAATCCTGTGGCCATTGTTGAGTTTTCCAAATTTGCTGGCATATTGAGTGTAGCACTTTTACTGCATCGTCCTTTAAGATTTTGAATAGTTCAACTGGAATGCTGTCACCACCACTAGCTTTATTGTTGCTCAGACTTCCTAAGGCCCATTTGACTTCACATTCCAGGATGTCTGGCTCCAGGTCAGTAAATACCCCACTGTGGTCATCAGGAATGTTAAGCTCGCTCTTGTATAGTTGTTCTGTATAATTTTGCCACCTTTGTTTAATCTCTTCTGCTTCTGTGAGGTCCCTACCATTTTGGTCCCTTATCATACCCAACTTTGCATGAAACGTTCTCTTCATATCTCCAATTTTCTTGAAAAGATCTCTGGTCCTCCCCATTCTATTGTTTTCTTCTATTTGTTTGCACTGGTCATTTAAGAAGGCATTCTTATCTCTTCTAGCAGAACAAAACAGTTAGGTCTCTCTCTGCTCTCTTTCTATTAAAAATTATTTCTTTTATATTTTTAGTGTTTTTTTTTTACAATACTCAGCATTGGATCAGCTTACTGAAGGCTATCTGAACTGGAAGGATATAATTAAAAGCCACTTGCTAGAGACAGGAATGTGACACACTATTTGAGATGTATGACTGGGAGGTGACCTGCAGGACAATCAAAGGACCTGGGATTCTGATAATGATAAGGAGGATATCTGATTATTGGTTTGATAGACAGAAACCTTTTGAGAATCATGCAAATTCAAAGAGCAAAAGAAGTATGGTCTGAGTTAGAGAGGCTTTATGTTGATTCCTTTCTGAAAAGCCATAGAAAGGGAAGTTGTGTGACCACTTAGACCAGCCTTTCTCAACATTTTTACCATTGATAATCGCCTGAAAAATTCCTCAAGTGTTTGTGGAACCCCAGAACTGGCACAATCATGCAGAATATGGTTGAAAAGCATAACTGTGTACATGCCCATCCTGGGCCCCTCCCCAACCCCTTCAGCTCTATCATTGGCAATTTTGGGGGAGTGGGGGTCAATATGTGGTCATATCACCAATTAAACATTTAATATTTTTAAAATATATAAATATAAATATATACTTATATTTATATATTTATAAATTTCCCCACCTATTTGGGAAATCCTTCAAGAGCCATCAAGAAATGCCAGGATTTCACAAAACCCTGGTTGAGAAAGCCTGACTTAGACAAAGTGCTTAGTCTAACTGAACTATTCAGAAGTGCTGGGGAAGAAATCTCAGAATAGGATCTAGTTGTGTTAATAAGTTTGCCAAAGACGTATGTGTTTCAAACTGAAGCAAAACTAAAACTGTCTATAACTGAAGAAATCAACTAACTTGAAGAGACATATAGGTATAAACAGTTTGAGGACTGCAGTATTAAAACTGAGACAAATATTGAACAGGTAGCTTTATATAAAGCAACAAAATCAAGGTGATTTGCCACATATGTGAAAAACAAAGGCTTTTCAAAAAGGCTGCAATACTTCCAAGCAGAGGAGTGCTTTTCCCAAAAGGCAAAAAATGAGAATTTTTTTGAGAATTACAGAAGTTCTCATTAATTATTGTTTATATGTGCCACAGCTTGCAAACAACCTGATTTCAGTAAGAGTACCTGCAAAAGATGGATGGTAAACAATTGGCCAAATGGAAATGGAAAGAATAATAAAAAGATACTTTTTAAATTTGAAGTAATATGAACCACAATCTTGTCTCATATACATCAAACTTATTTAAGGCACTTCACAAAGAAAAAAAATGCTAGCTGAGATAGCTTTTTATTTAGAAGATTATTTCCAAAATATTAAGTCAAAAATCAAATCTGGCTAAGATAGTTCTTTTTAGAAAAAAATATTTCCAAAATATTCAATCAAAAATCAAATCATGTGATGTCTGGATAAAGCTGATTTCAACCTGAGTCTTCATCAGGAATATTTGACATTTATTTATTGTATCTGTGCTTCCTAATTAATGTGCATGCTTTTTTTTGGATGTCAACATTGTGTCCAACAAGAAAACTCATGCACAGACACATGCCTCAAATGGGCTTTATGATTCTTTCCAAAAGAGGGATGGTGACAACATTAGAAGTTTTTCATCAAGCAAACAGGAGAATGCATTACAACTGGGACAGTGCAGGAGATCTTGTGCGTTTTTGACATATGTATGGAAACTGGAAACCTGGCTAAATGTTGCAATCATAAATATCTCTAGCTATGGTTTAGACATCTTGGACATGGAGAATAATGGTATTTCACAGCTTGAGATCCAGAACCTGACTAAGAGTTTACAGATAACCAAATGCAATACTGTAAGAGGCAATATGCAGTGCATTCTAGCTATGTACCTAACGTTCTAACAGCTATGAGTTATGGAAGACAAGTATTCTTTAGAGCTAATTCATAGTATACAGTTATCTACTTAAGTATTGTTCTTCAGTATGTTGTCACCCTCCCTGAGCTGCACAAGAAGGACAATATATAAAAATAAATACATATTTATTTATTTATTTAAAAACCAAGTACTGGAGAATGTTATCCCAAATGCATGTCAGGAGATCTGTGCTTATGGGGAATAGTTAGCAAGAGATGAGTAATGAGTAAAGAATCTCATTGCCTATGTCATATGAGGTAATTATGAACTTGAGGCTGACAAAATATACCAAATGAAATAATAAGCAAGCATTATTATAGACAAAAAAGAAATAATATGGACATTAGACTAACACAGAACAAGCACACTGACACATTAGGAAGAGGAAATAAGCAATGGAAATGAATAGTCAGGGAAATGGGCCAATGGAAAGTATATTTACCAATCTAGGCTTGAAAATGAAGAGGCAGACACAGAGCCAGGACCACCAACCAGCAATGTGATGGGCAACCTGGATGGATCCAAAGGTCCAGAGTGGCAATTTGGGATGCTGAAAAGGGGATTTTTATACTCTGTTGCAGGCTGCTGCTGCTGAGAACAGTACTTACACAGGATAGGCTGGCCCAGAACTGAGACAAAGGGGATAATGGCCCGGGAGGGGCAGTTATTCAGTGGAAGAAATGGAACAATTTTGACAAAAATGGGAATCTTCTAGGGGCTCCTCGAGTTTATCTAGAGTCTTAATAGGGAAAATTGTCCCTTGGCAGACAATTGGCAGAGTGGCAAGGGATGATTCATGAGTAGAGACAAAGAAACTAAGGAAGCAATTGTAAAAGATTCTGTAGAGTAGACCATGATCTGCAATACAATGGAAGGGGAGTGGTGTTACCCTATCAAATAGAAAGTCCATCAATCTTCATTGCAGATGTTCAGACATCACTGACTTAATGTGTTAGGCTGAAATGCACAAGCCTATGCCTATGTTCCAAAGAAGAAGGAAAGCAAAATGGACAGGAGAATTAAGCAAGATATTTTCATAGGATATGCCTTAAGTTGTAAAGGATATAGGATCCTTAATTCAAAAACTGAAACTATAAAGATCTGTAACACAGTCTACATTGATGAGAAAGAAAAACCTACATCTACAATCACAGAAAGAATGAACATCAAAGCACATCAATGGAAGAAATCAGAGTACAGCAATCAAAAGCAGTGCAACTAAGCACCTTGAACTTTGCAGATGAAACACAAGCAGAATGCCAAGAACCAGAAGGTTATGCAGAAGCTAAAATCAACTGGAGCAAATAAGGAAGTTGCCACTGAGAACATACAGAGACTGTGACAGAACCTTTCACATGGGAAGACATAGAGAAGATGCCCATAGGAAGCAGAAAAGTGAAATAAGACTGCATAAGAGAAAACTGAACCATAGACATTCACAGATTTGCCTCAAGGGAAGAAAGCAGCAGGATGCAGATGGGTTTTCTAAGGAGAATCCCAGATGACTTTACAGAAGACTATGCACACTAGATCTTAAGAAGGGGTGCAGAAATATGCAAGATAGTTAATGTGCATGATTCAAAGGCCTTTTTCAGAATATTCTACAGGCGGCATCAGAGGAAATGTGCATTTAGCACAGTTAGAACAGGAGCTTTTTGATATTTTTTCAAATAATTTCCACTCATGTTCTGATTGTCTTATTTGGAGACTTCCTGTTCCTTTAGCTACAATTCTTCCCTGCTTGCCTCCAGAACACACAGACAGACTGAATGTAGAACAACAGTTAGACACTTAAGACTCTCTTCTCTCCTCTTTCTATGTATAGTTTGTTTCCTTTCTAAATAACACTATTTTATTCTTTTAAGCAGCTTTGTGCTTCTCCCTCTTTGCATATTTAAACTCTGCCAACATGGTAGAGTAGGCTGATGGAATGACTTGCCCAAGTTTACCCAACCTGCGTCCATTTGAGTACTTGTCTAGTACTGTAATAAATTTATCTATCTATCAGAGTAATTCAGATCATTTCCTCCGTGTTGACATATACCTGAGTACAATTCCATGTTGAAAAATATTTCACAATCCAGCCAGTTATAAAAGATCAGCAAAACCACTTCTGTCATTGTGGCCACTTGTAAAAGGGTGCAGGGATTTATCTCCAGTTCCCCCTGAATACGCGGGTACCAAAGATTCCCAATGAGGTTCATAACCACCAGCAGACAACTTGTGAATTGTGAATTGTTTGCTGCTGAATACCTGAGTGTATCACTAGGACCATTCCACACCTGATTAAAGAAGTGGGAGTCTTACCTTTTGCAAATGCCATATTTTTGGCATTTTGCACAACGTTGTAAGCATCCAGTGTTACATCTGAAAACCAGCTGCTACATCTTCCATTTTAAAATGCTTGCAGGGAAATCCACAAAACTGGATTAACCCTGCCATGTAGCGCTAGCAGGATGAGAGCAGCCAGCAAGACGCACATGGCATGTGCATTACCAAAGTGGCTGAAGTAGCAAGATTTCCAGCTCCAATGCCCGCCCTTGAGCCCGCCTCCCTCTCTCTTAATCCGGAACGGGGCTTTCTTAAAAAAAACAACTGCCTGGAGCAAAGAATAGACACACAATCACCCAGGCAGAGCATAAAACAACCTTTTTCCCATCAGTTCGTCCATAAAGTATGCCTCTTCCCCACCCACCAAACAAACAAATCCCCCCCAATTTTTTTAAAGCTTCAAGGCTCCAGATTGCAAGATTGCAGTGAAAGCAGCCCTATACATCCATGAATAAATGCATATGTGTTTAAACAAATAAGTCACTTAAAAAAAATTGTGGGCATCATGGTCCCTTTAAAAGAGCAAGAAAGGTGATTGGTCACCTGTCTTGATTGACAGGCGGAAGAGAGTAGTGTGTCTAGCCCGTTCCCCTCTTCTGCCATTTCAAGCACGCATGCAAAATACCAGAAAGTGCTACATAGCTGGGGAGGAACCAACAGGTAAGGAATTCCGGGAGGTGTATTTTTTTTTTTAGCGTTACACCATTGCACTGGCGTAAGACTTTTTTTTCCTGTGAGGAATGGCCCTGGGCTTTCCCAGCTCTTGCTCTGCAAGCAGAAAGTCATAAAAATAGCATGGGTGTCACCCTATCTGTCACTGTCCTCCCCTCCAAATATACTGTCAATAATGATTTAGGGCTGCTTTTATAGGGGGCTCTTGGCTTCTAACGCAAATGTGGGGTGGCATTTTGAGGTCTCATGCAAAGCTGTGTGTTAATTGTGCAAAAAAGACACTGCCTAAGCTGCCAGGGTTTGAGAAACATGAAACAATACTCCTGGCTTTTATCTTGCAGATAAAATAGACTTCTTGATCGTGGATGACAGAGCAGGGAGTATGACTTAGGCAGACTTCCTGCATAATGAACCTGTATCCTCCAGATGTGCCCTTCTGTTGCAAGACTCTGATTGCCGGAGAAGATTTCGAAGCCCGAGAGATCAGACCAAAGGAAGAAGAACTGCTTTTAGAACAGGCATATTTAGAAAGGCAGAAGCAAAGATAGGATCAAATCACTTTCCTGGGAGAGGCTGCAGCTAATATGGGCGTCATGGTAATGAATTCTGATTAGATATTCCTTATCCCAGTTGCACGATGCCTGTGTAACATGAGTCATCCTCCGTTCAAAAGCTTGACTATTAATAAGAACTTACTTTGAGCAACAACACAGGCCCTCCACTACCTGGCAATCAAATCTCACAGCCCATTGTTGGTAGTAAGAAGAAAGATGGCTTCTGAGCACATGCCCAGTACAGTTCTCTGAGTAGCTGTGATCCATCTCCATACAGGCAGGATTAGGTGGCCCGACCTGTGTCACAGAAGGTAACTTCCAGTTAAGAACAACTTTGTCCTTGAAATTAACCCTTGAGCTTGAAGTTATGGGGCATAAGCATATTGGGAAGTTCTCCTGGTCAAGCTTTATTGGAATAAACAGGAGCTGCATCAAAGGGGAGCCTTTTTCATTCCAGTGCCTAGCTCCGTTGATTTCAATAGGTCTTGCATGAGGAACTGGAAAATATAAAGTTGTCTTTAACTTAGGAATTTGTACAACTTTGCTCTGAGCATGTTTCACAGGTGGATGTATTCCACCTGTGAAACATGCTCAGAGCAAAGTTGTACAAATTTTTGCAACAATAGCAATTTGTTGTTTGCAACAATAGCAATCACTCATGAGACAAGCCTCTGATCTTCCCATCATGCCATTACCAGCTCAACCAGTGTGGCCAGTTGGTTTGCAGTTGCCCGGTAACTGTGGTTATCAACTCACTACTCTTTCAAAAAATGCACAATGATACTTGTCAGCAATATGTCAGGGAGGGACAACTCCCATTGGGCTGTGCAAAAAGATCCTGTCAGTTCTGACAGATGGCAGCCAGTGATTGCGAGGACATGTCCAAACACCAAGTGATGACTTTAAAAAACAATCTGTGTTTATTCAGAAATCACTGACCAACTGGCTTGTTTACTATTTATTTAATTCTTTGGCTTTGGATTGGCAAAGAACATTGTGTGAGGGATGGAAGAGGGCTGCCAAGACCCCAGCTGGAGATGGAGGAATCCTTTGCTCCACATGGTGGTGGAAAAAGAAAACAAATCTTTGGTTTAATCATAGAGTTTCTGCCGACTCGTAGAGCTACCCTTTGCAACTCCTGAGGTTTTGCAAGAAATATAGATTTTGTAACCTGTCACAAGCCTTTTGGGAATAGCGGGCTAGAAATCTTAACAACAACAACAACAATAGTGATGCCATTGCATTGGCGCTGCTAACCCCCAGCCATGCCTGCCCATCCAACATGCACACTGGTTTCCCCTAGGGTGGAATTAAAATCTTGGGGGGGGGGGTGGAATCATCACTCTTCTCAGTCCAAACAAGCCAGCAGGGAATGCTGCTGATTGTCCTGGGCTGGACAATTTGACTGCACAGAAAGCAGCCTGCTGAACAGGCTTGAGCTGCTCATGAACAGCTAAGGTCCCCAATGAAAAAGGAGGTCTCTTCTCATAACTGGCAAGAAGAAAGCAACCTGAAGCAGTTGGCACTTGAGGCAGCAGCCGTGGGAACACCCAGTTCAGCATCCTGCAGTCTGACTGGCAGCCACTTTCCAAGGCCTGAGGTGGAGAACAGTCGTTTGCAACCCCCAATACCGCTTTTAAATGTGTCTGTTAAGAAGTGAGCCTGGAGGCCATTGGCATGCAAAGCAGGTACTCTGCCACTGAGCCGCAGCTCCTCCATGGTGCTTATGCCCATTAACATGATTCTCAGGCCAATCACTTTATAAAAAAGAATACATTATGAGCCCCCAAAATAACTACATCCATAAAACTTGGGGGGGGGGGTATTGCAAGCTGACACTCAGGATCACTGTCTAGTGAGGGCAGATTTCTTTCCCTCTTAATCAAGTCCCTCTCCCTAGATTTAATTTAATTTTATGGGTAAATTTACAAACCATTACATTAAATTGAACTATAAAAACGCTCCATGCAATAGGGAAAGATTACAGCAGTAAAATATTTATTATAGATTTTATTAATTTGAGGTGGAGGAGAGGATTCTTCTGATGTTTCAGGGATACTAAATATGATAACACTTTCCTTTGAAAGGGGTGTCTGCCTCCCACAACACCAAGCAATGAAGAGTGTAAGACAAAACTTTGGCCTTCAAGTCAAATCACAGGGGAATCGAGGCTTTGTGCAGAAAATCTTCTCTTGGTGCAGATTGCATGGGAAGACCACTAGATGGCAGCCTTGGACTGGCACAGTACTGAAAACCAATTTTACCTGTCTTTGTGAAGACTGGAATTTTTTTTATATATATGTATATATATTGTTCCAAGATTCGTGTTATTTCTGGATTCCTGATTTCTTTCCTAACTGGCTTCATTGATTATCCAGAGTCAGTCTTCTTTCTATCCGCTAACCGCATCTGCCTATGTCTGTTTGCTCCTAGCTCTAATTTCTGCAACATACACTGAAATTCCTTCACAATTCATAGTATCCTAACTGCTAAATTTCTATGTAGAAGTACTCCAGTTTTAACCCATTGATATCAATGGATTTAGACTGGAGTAATGGAAGTAGTGACAGATTTTATTTTCCTGGGCTCCAGGATCACTGCAGATGGGGACTGCAGCAAATAAATTAAAAGACGCTTGCTTCTGTGGAGGAAAGCTATGGCAAATCTAGACAGCATCCTAAAAAGCAGAGACAACACCCTGCAAAAAAAGTGCATTTAGTCAAGGCTATGGTCTTCCCAGTTGCAATGTATGGCTGTGAAAGTTGGACCATAAGGAAGGCCGAGCGTCAAAGAATTGGATTTTAGTAAAGCTTTTGATAAGATTCCCCATGATGTTCTGATGGATAAATTGAAGGACTGCAATCTGGATTTTCAGATAGTTAAGTGGATAGGGAATTGGTTAGAGAACCGCACTCAAAGAGTTGTTGTCAATGGTGTTTCATCAGACTGGAGGGAGGTGAGTAGCGGGGTACCTCAGGGCTTGGTGCTCGGTCCGGTACTTTTTAACATATTTATTAATGATCTAGATGAGGGGGTGGAAGGACTACTCATCAAGTTTGCAGATGACACCAAATTGGGAGGACTGGCAAATACACCAGAAGATAGAGACAGAGTTCAATAAGATCTGAACACAATGGAAAAATGGGCAAATGAGAACAAGAGGCAATTTAATAAAGATAAGTGTAAAGTTCTGCATCTGGGTCAGAAAAATGAAAAGCATAACTACTGGATGGGGGATACGCTTCTAGGTAATACTGTGTGTGAACGAGACCTTGGGGTACTTGTGGATTATAAACTAAACATGAGCAGGCAGTGTGATGCAGCGGTAAAAAAGGCAAATGCCATTTTGGGCTGTATCAACAGAGGCATCACATCAAAATCACAAGATGTCATAGTCCCATTGTATACGGCACTGGTCAGACCACACCTGGAGTACTGTGTGCAGTTCTGGAGGCCTCACTTCAAGAAGGACGTAGTTAAAATTGAAAGGGTACAGAGGAGAGTGACGAGGATGATCTGGGGCCAAGGGACCAAGCCCTATGAAGATACGTTGAGGGACTTGGGAATGTTCAGCCTGGAGAAAAGGAGGTTGAAAGGGGACATGATAGCCATCTTTAAGTATCTGAAAGGTTGTCATTTGGAGGAGGGCAGGATGCTGTTCCCATTGGCTGCAGAGGAAAGGACATGCAGTAATGGGTTTAAACTACAAGTACAACGATATAGGCTAGATATCAGGAAAAAAAGTTTCACAGTCAGAGTAGTTCAGCAGTGGAATAGGCTGCCTAAGGAGGTGGTGAGCTCCCCCTCACTGGCAGTCTTCAAGCAAAGGTTGGATACACACTTTTCTTGGATGCTTTAGGATGCTTTGGGCTGATCCTGCGTTGAGCAGGGGGTTGGACTAGATGGCCTGTATGGCCCCTTCCAACTCTATGATTCTATGATTCTATGAATTGAGGCTTTTGAACTCTGGTGCTCGAGAAGACTCTTGTGAGTCCCTTGGACTGCAAGGCGAACAAACTGGTCAGTCCGAGAGGAGATCAGCCCTGACTGCTCCTTAGAAGGCCAGATCCTGAAAATGAAACTCAAATACTTTGGCCACCTCATGAGAAGCAAGGACTCCCTGGAGAAGAGCCTAATGCTGGGAGCGAATGAGGGCAAAAGAAGAAGAGGACAACAGAGAATGAGGTGGCTGGATGGAGTCACTGAAGCTGTAGGTGCAAACTTAAATGGACTCTGGGGAATGGTAGAGGATAGGAAGGCCTGGAAGATCATTGTCCATGGGTCGCGATGGGTTGGACACGACTTCACAACTAACAACAACAACAACTCTGCATAATATTGCATGATCATCATGCTGAATTACATTTGCATTTTTAAGGAGATACTTTCCTGGAGATGTTAAAAATGTTTTCTGAAGCAGTGTGTACCATTGTGAACTTTTAAAATTCTTGTTGATATTTCGACTATATTTGTTTCTTTGACAGTATTGATATACAAACAGGGCCCAAATAACACTGGACAATGTGTACATTCAGCCCAAAAAAACAGGAGGGAAAGCATAGAACCAGGTGCACAGGTTCGATTCACTCAAAAGAGAACTTAATGGAGTGAGCTAAAAAGGCACCTGGCAAGTCTGAATGCAGAGAGAGGAAGAGGAAGTTGAACTGGCTAAAGCTGTCCTTGGGATCCTCCTCCAGGAACAGGGACTGTGCTGGGTAGTGCATTTGCCGCTACATAAAATCATCCAAAAGCCCTATAAGATTCTTTCAGAGGAAACAAACATGCAATCTTAAGCAGGTAGACATCCTTCCATTGGCTTCAATGGACATAGAAGGTGCAGCTTCTCAGGCATGCATTCTAAATGCTGGAAATTATGATGAGTCTATGATTATGGGTTTGCTTTAAAGAGTAACACCAGGTGGGAACCAGGATCTATGATAAAAAGATGTTAACCTCCCATTGTGGGCAATTGTTATTAGTAGATGGATCCTCTGATAGCTCTTTTTAGTTACCCACAAGAACTTGGGGAGGGGGGAATGGACTCTCTCAGCTGAGGGGGAACAAGTTGGAGCATGAAGAAAAAGAACCCTTGACTTTGATGAACAGCCAGAGAACTGTGGATGTCCTGGAACATCTTGTAGGACAAGGTCATTCTCTCTTTGGAATATGATATGTGTTAGCAGATATTCAACCTTGTAGGAGGACACCTATGCTTAAGTTGTATATTGGTATTGAAACTCACATAAAACAGCATAAGTCGCACTGTTCTTTCATCTAGAGCAAACCAACCCAAATACGTAGCACCACCCTGGCACTCTCTGCTCCTTTGGGAGTACATCTTATTCCATCATGTGCACTTCATGTGTCTGTAGTAGTAGTTGTAGTTGTTTATTAATACGGTCAATGAATAGCTGAAATATATGTGTGTGTGTGTGTGTGTGTGTGTGTGTGTGTGTGTGTGTGTGTGTGTGTGTGTGTATATATATATATATATATATATATATATATATATATATATATATATATATAAACAATTGATCACCCTTTCATGACATAAATTAGTACAACATGCTATTAAAACTGGCAAATTTGATTACCTAAAGCTTTCCTTTTCCTAGAGATTAAAAAGCAATATTTTGCTACATCACTTGAAACTGACTTAATCCTGTCACCCAGTAAAAATGTCACAAGATGCCCCTCTGAAGAAGAAGAAGAAGAGTTGGTTCTTATATGCCGCTTTTCCCTACCCGAGGGAGTCTCAAAGCGTCTTACAGTCACCTTCCCATTCCTCTCCCCAGAACAGACACCCTGTGGGGTGGGTGAGGCTGGGAGAGCCCTGATATCACTGCCTGGTCAGAACAGTTTTATCAGTGCTGTGGCGAGCCCAAGGTCACCCAGCTGGCTGCATGTGGGGGAGTGCAGAATCCAACCTGGCATGCCAGATTAGAAGTCTGCACTCCTAACCACTACACCAAACTGGCTCTCAGTTGCTCTCTGCATGATCCAAATAATTTCCCAAGGGCTTAAAGCAAGACAGAGCGGGGATTATTAGTTTGTTCCTTTCATCTTTATATAGTGTACACTGCAATGGGATATGGGATGTTGTCTCCAAAGCATTATTACATAAACCAGCAGTTCTCAACTGTAGTCACGCCATGACCCCAACTGTGGTGGCAGGGGTGGCATGCGCGGGTGGCGTGCGCAGGTGTGTGCATGCGCATGCAGGCGTACAAAAATCTGGAGGTGGCGTGGAAGTGGCCAGTGCCATGGTTCCACTGCCTCCACCTGCTTCTGTCCACGGGCGGCCGCTGCTTCCGTCCACCGCCGCCTGCTGCCACCCGCCGCTGCCCGCTACTGCCACAGGCCGCCGCCGCCCGCTGCCAGCTGCCACCATGGTGGCCACCAATCTGCCGACCCCGTGGAAGGGGCCAGGTGACCCCAAATGGGGTCAGGACCCCGAGGTTGAGAACCAAAGACATAAACAGAGTCTCAAGTGCAGAGGATGCCACTGATATCTCCCAAATAGTGCTGCTGATGGAAATGTGCCCATCCTTGCTCTGGAGATGGCCCATCTATGATTGGGATTATTGATGTTTACCAGACAAAGGGCTGTAGCACTATTAGTCCATGATTTTAACCTAGAGCATTGGGCACATAATAAAGAAGTTTCCTTCTGAACCTCTATGTCCAAAAGTTGTTGATGGATCAAGCTTTTTGCTTTTATTAAGCCTCCTTGTAATAACTGAACAGGGTCAAGCCTAATTGACCTTAATTTGCCTGCTACTTTATTTAGCCATTGTGGATAGGGGACAGCCACTAACATAAAAGGAATTATGCACAAAACCACGTCACAATCAATGTGCTAGTGTTTAAGATTCTGTAGCAGCCCTAACAGCCCAGAGTCGCCTGATCTCATCAGAGACTAAAAGTTAAGTAGGGTTGACCATGGTCAATACTTGGATGATCAGGGAAGATTGGGGCTGCTGTGCAGAGGAAGGCAGGGTCAAAGAGCCATTGCTCATCTCTTGCCTTGAAAACCCAATGGCCTGGAACCCAGTGGCATGAAAAGGCTGCCACTTCACAGCACTAAATCTTATATTTAAGATGCTACAGATTTTGTTAGTTGATTTTGCTGCCATCCAACCCCCACACTGCCCACCTAGCTGCCATGCTGCCCCATGACTGGCCAGGCCTCCCCAGGCAGCATGGTGGTGGCCTGGCCTCCTCCCGCAACAGCCTGCTCTGCCCCAGCCAGCCACCTTCTGCTGTGCCCCGCAGCTGCCTCAGCCTCTTCTGGCATGCTCCCTGGGGTGGGGCTACAGATGTCACATCCATACCCATTTCCATCCCAGGGGCTGTGCCAGATGTGTCCCACATCAATAAGTGCTGATCAGCATATCAAACTCACAGGAAGGGCATCACGTGCTGTAATAGTTGCATTTCCGTGATAGCAGTAAAAAAAACCCACCCGTGTTTTCATTCCATTCTTTCATTCTCTACTAACATTCTGCTCTTAAAAGAAACTATATCTAGAAAAGCTGTGTATATTCTTGAGGTAGTGTAAAAACTTTACAACGCCTGAACCAAAGCATCTTTGTCCTTATGACCATACAATGTATGTGACACACTGAATGTTTCCATAAAACTACAAAACACACAATCCAGACACACAATATATCTGGAGAATGATGTAATTTGTTCACCTTTTGGAAGCAAGCAGTTGGAAGTATTGGATAAATCATCCATGCAACTTGCTAACATTTGTATAGGCAGGTAAAGGAAATTGCTTGGGAATGGAAAATTGAGATAGCATTCTTCCAATAACGTTGCATATGCCTAGAAGATTATCTGTGCAGCCCCTTGCAGTGTTACTCCAGTCTAGGCCCATTTGTTTCAACACAGGACTGCAGAGTACATGGATACACCTTTGCATTAACTTTCCTGTCTGAAGAGTTTCTACGTAAATAATCTGATTGTGAGTCAGGTCATGACCATCTTAATCCAGAACTGCCTAATATGACTACAAACAGTTCTCCAGGGTTTCAGGCAGACATCTTCCACATCACCTGCTATCTAGCACATTTCACTGAAGTTGCAAGAAACGGAACATGTGATCTTCTACAGGAAAAGCACGGGATCTTCTGCTGAGTTATAAACCCAAGACTGTCTTGCTGTCTATTGAAGATCAATTGAGTATTTAGTTAAGCATCCAATAAAACCAAGAGACAATGAGAAATCAAGATGGGAGACCTTAAAGGAGATATACACAAATGGGGGGAGGGAGGAGTAAACATGGATACACTGGTTTGTCAAGTGGACGCTTCTGTCCATCTAGCTATTGCCTGTATGGTATATTCTTAGCTAGTTCTATGAATGGTGGTTTGCATAGGTAGAGAAACACCAACATGGTAAAGTACTAAGTAGGCAGTTTGTATGAACAGGTATTGCAGTTGCAAAAGCTTAATTTTAAAGTCATCTCAAACCATGATACATAAAAGAGGTTTTACGTGTACAAAAATATCTGAATTATTTGTCGATAAATTTTATAGTAATCATAAAAGTTAGCAGCGCCAGTGACAATATCCCACCTGCTTCGATTCCAACTCAATACCATATGAGGATTTCACTCAGACTTCTTTTAAATCCAGTTTGCATCTCTATCTACCCCCCTTTTGACTTCCCTGCAAGAAGGTCAGGCCAATGTAAAATTTGATGTGTTTAATATGCCTAGCATCTGTTCTAGAACTGGATGCCTCTTTAGAATCAGAGAGCATAGTTAGAGATGGTGATGAATCCTAATAGCTAGAAACAGAGGAATTAGCATGAATGCTTTGGGGGTGGAAAGAGCAGTTGGAAGGTCTCTCTGCTGCTGCTTCCATTCTTCTATCTTTGCCTCTCATCATTAACTGACAGAGCTGGGTGAAAATTTGCAACTAGATGCAAATGAAATGTCTGACATCAACATGCCAACCAGCATTTGCTTTTCCAGTAAAGAGAAGTAAACATTGCCAAGGGGGGAGATTTTTTTGAACAAAATTCTTCAATTCTGAACAAAATTCTTCAATTATATGCCATCTGTGTTGGACTACTGGCCTCTTGTAAAAGAGGTTGGAAATCATTCCAAGTTTATGGAACTGAAGACCTGCACAATGGTTGACCCAAGAAGTTGAATGCCACTCACCAACCATGCATGATGGCTTGCCAGATGTTACTCAGACTACCTTTTGTGAGTGTGTGCGTATGTGAGCCTTTTCTAGACACAGATCCCAGGTCTTGAGATTTAGCTGAATACATCTCCGAAGGGAGATCATGAGGGAAAGGAAAGAGATGATTAATCAAGAAAAGAACTCTACTATATCAAGTAGCAAAGAAAAGGAAGACAACAGCAATTTGAGAGTTAAAGCAGTACCTTTCAAATAATCAGCACAGTGGCAATTTACTTGTGCAAAAGTATTCACTTTCCAAATCTTAGTGTCCATCTACAGTTAATTTTAAAGTGGTGGTGGAAAGTGCCACTAAGTCACAGTCAGCTGGTTGTAATGCTGGCTGGGGAAGGTGAAAGATGGGAATGGGAAGAAAGACACAGAGGGCAATTTTCAAGAGAGAATATATAAAGAGAGAAGATAGACCATAGTCTGTCAGTCTTGCAAATGGAGTCCTGTGGTCTTCTGTCAACAGTGGGAGAAAGCCTGAGAGTAGAACCAGTTTCAAAAAGCACGAGGTTTTAAGATTCTTTTTTATGTACTTTGGTTTACCTGGGCACAGGAAGGGACTGTATTGGTTGAAAATGTGCTGCATCAGCATCCAGGTTCTTGTGGGGGATAGTGAAGAGCAAAGCTTGTCTAGGACAGTTTGAATTTTCTTTTGTGAGGGGTACCACAATAATCAGGAAATGATCATAAAGTTCCTCCTGTGCTCTTGATTAGTTTTCTAGTGAAGCCTGTATTAGAAGGCAAAAGGGATGGGGATGATTATTGAAACTAGGAACTTTGCCAAGCAGATGCCTACAATTGAGCCACAGCCCCTCTCCCGATAATGATGACCAGAGGTTGCACCTTGTCAGTGGTGGCACCTCACTTCAAACCGCCCAACTAGAAGCCATGCAAGTTCTTAAAGGGAAGGACTAGCATGTTGACTTATGTCTAGACACAGATGAGGAACAACTTCTGATTTTCCTACACAGAAGTGTTACAAGCCCTGCATCTAACACTGACAATAGTTTCACTTTGGACCAGTTGAAGTTTCTGGACACTTTTGGGAGGAAATCACCAAGCACAGCTCTTGCAATCCAACAAAATTTACAAAAATCACTGGCATTTTAAATCACTGCTCAGCTTCTTCGCAAGGTACCAAGAAGACTAATTGTAGGAGATCTTAGTGTCTGAATTAAACATGTTCAGAAGTTTGTTCTATCCACCTTGGTAGAAGAATATTTGTCTCAAGACACTCAACATTGAAAAGTGGATTGCATTCACAGGAGAAATTTCCTTGTACAGCCTTTTCTATGAAATCAAAATAGAAAGAATGAAGCCTAGTTAAAGGCAGAAATAAATAATGCATCACTGCAAAATTTGGAACATGGATTTTAGAGGTCAGTGCAAGAATGTCATTGGAAAGGGTTGGTGTTTCTTTTTTGAAAACGCCGACACTACTGCTAATTGCTTTGATTTCATTCCACTCTGTTCTCCAATGCAAGGCCCCAAGGTTGATTTAAGGAAGTGCCTGCCATTGTAATTGTGTCTCCTTTTTCGTAATGGCTCTGTTAACCTGAGATTCTAGCCCTATTTAGATGTTTACTTGCCCCCAAGATACTTGCAGTGGAAATCCAGTGCAAAGGCACTATCATTAGTACCCAATTAAAGCAAGACTCTATGCTAATAAAGTCAGAGTTACTTTTTTTTTCAAGGAAAAGAAAAGGGCTTAATGAATACATTTCTGCACCCTGTTTGATATTTAGGATAATTAGTTTAGTCCAGCTCTTAAGTTAAAGCAAACTTTTAAAAATGCACAGGCTTTTAAAGGTTGCCATATTCTGAAAATACCTTCCAAATAATTGGCCAGTTATCAGCATCTGATTTGGAATCTGCATATCAGCAGAGAGTCTGGTAAGGAACTCTTTGTTTTGGGCAACATGGTTCTATTTTGTCCTTTTGCCCCTGTTCAGTTCTGTTCCATCACCTTCAAAACCTTCTCAGCTCCTTGTGTTTTCTTCAGCTTTTCAGTGATTCCATGTTTTGTTGATGCCAGGCAGCTGTAGGATCTCTGAGCCCCCCCCCCCAAAGGAAGGTCCACAATACTACTGAAGGGCCTTCTTCCTTTTGGGTTGTACCTAGGCATCTTTTCTACCAATCAAAATGGAAAGAGGGGCATTCCTCTGACCACTAAAAAGTAATGCCAGAAATCATGGAACCTACATGGAGGAAAATCACATTTGACTGGGGCTTCAAGAGTAAGAAGAGGGTGTGTTAAGTGAGACTGGGTGAAAAAGCTGGCTTGCTCCAACCTATGCTATGGTGGAAATTGGGGGGAAAATGCCCCTTAATATTGCACCACAGTATAAAATGGGGCTTAATTTTGTTGCTAGAATACTAGGCACAGGAACCCTGCTACTGAAATTTATATTGCTGCTGCTTCATAGACAAACCTTGTCGAATTTATGAGATAACATAGGACATTGAAGGGCCAGGCCATAGCAATTAAAAGTCAACATATGAACAAAGCCATTCTTGCAATCACTATATCATAGTGGAATATAGTTTATGGTGGGCAGTCTCTGAGTTTACGACGGAACCAAATCACAGGACAATTCAAGCAAATACTTTCGCAAATGCTACCACTCTATGCTCATTCAATTGCTGCTGAAGAGATAATAATCTTAGATTTCTTGATATATATAAGGTGTTAAAATAGAAAGCCCTCAAGGTGTTTAAATGGAAATTTGAAACTTCTCCAAAATGAGCCTTTTAGTTGACTATTCTGTACTGGAGCAGAGAACAAGGAGAACTGAGGTTTTATTGTGGCTGGAGGGGAATGATTTTTGTTTAGTCAGATATCTGCAATGGCTTAGAGCTGAATGGGTCCATAGCATGAAATGGGGCCATAGCTCAGCAGCAGCGTGCAGGCTTTTGATACAGGAAATCACTGACTGTTAAAAAATGTTATTAAATACAAGACCTCACGTTAGGACCATAGAGAGCTACTACGGAAGAAAATGATACAGAAATCCGTCTAAATATATGGACGCTTCACATTAGGCATGTGCGCTTCAGATAGCTTTGGCCAAAAAATCTCTGAAGCAAGGCTGCTTCACAGACAGCTTGGTCTGAAGCACAAAATCACATAGGGAGACAGAGCTGAAGTGGCTGTCTGAAGCATGCTTCAGAGAACTTTGGAGCGCTTTAGCTGGCAGCCGTTTAAAGTTTAAAGGGACAGTCAGCCTCTTACCTTGCTTGCCGTTCCTTCCCGCTGTTCCTTCCCACTCTGTATTCCCGTCATTTTCCTGGGCCCATCCAGGATATAAGCTACATGGAGCTTTTATTCCAATCCCAGGTCAATTCACTCCCTGCCATCTACACAAAATGTGATTTCCGTTTTGATTTTGAGCAATTTAAATTTTCCCTCTGCAACAAGCAGGATTGATCCGGAGTGACCCTACCATTTCTTCATGATATCCAAGAGTGGTTTTAACCCTCAATATTTTCAGGATTGGATTGAGAAAGCATGTGGATCTTAGGCTGCATTGCATTTGCCATGGTAGAGAAGCCCTGATTGGTCAGGGCTGACTCCCGTTGGTAGAGAAGCCCTGATTGGCCAACGCAAGAAGAAAGAAAGAAAGAAAGAAAGAAAGAAAGAAAGAAAGAAAGAAAGAAAGAAAGAAAGAAAGAAAGAAAGAAAGAAGGAAAGAAAGAAAGAAAGAAAGAAAGAAAGAAAGAGGCTCTGTCTGAGCTTGGCTCCCTTCCCCCTTCTGAGCCTCCCTAGCCTTGTGCAGAACACTTTTCTGTTTCAATGGGGGGGGGGGGAGGAAGACCGAGTTGAAATTGATCAGGATTCAGCAGGATCCACACTGGAAAAAAACAGGATAAAAAGTACAGGATAAGCCCAGGACTCCAGGGCAGAGGGGAGGGGGAAGGGAGGGAGACCAATGGCTGGGCTCTCAGTAAGAGGCCAGTCACTCATCGCAATGCATTTTGCTTCCTGCAAATGCATTGCAATGCTGAGGACTTGCTGCAGCTTGCAAAGGTTGCTTGTTGCAAAGGGAGACAAGGTAGGTGGACTAAAGTTAGTCTATCAGGAGGCAGGTTTGTGGGTAAAAATATTTCTTGGTTAATCATAGAAGAGTTTTCCTTTTTGAAAATCTTCTGTGCTTGGCCCAGAGAGTATATAAGGCTGGGGAAGGGGGGTTCCTTACCCCCTTCTGTTGCTGGCTGCTGCCTCCTGACCTGTGCTGCTCTGGTAGAGACAGATTGTTTGAGTCTTAGTTCCAGAAATTGTGCTGGGCATGGCTGTGTGGTTCAACTGGAGTGGCTCTTGATAAGCCAGCAGACTTTCCCCTTTCCTCTGCCATTTTTTATGGTTTGCCCAGACCGATTATGCATGGCAGCTGCTGTGCCAGGCTGCTATCAGGCCCTTGCAATGGGATGGCGCACCGCTTCATGAGTATGCATGCAGGATAGAATCCCCTGGCGCATGAGATCTGCCCTGACATAGTGCGTGTGCATCTACAATGCCGGCGCTGGAAGAGCCCATTGCAACGGGCATCAGGGGGCATGAAGGCCCCACCACACAATGGCATGCCGCTATCTTGCCATCATGGGGATGGGGGAATGCCCTGTCCAGCTTTGTGGCTCTGCGAAGCTGACAGGAGCGTTTGGTGTCCTTTTAGGTCAGGCGATGAGCTGGGCCCAATGGCCTGGCTATTCTGTTATGCACAGGGCTGGCAGGGCCACGGATGGCAACCACGGCATCACAGGGTATGCGGAAGTATCTGCATTCACTTACCACGGGCCATCTGGGGTGCTGGGATGGTGGCTGTGTCATACACAATTGGGAATTAGCTCCGCTGCCCTGCCACTGCTAGCACGGCCTTTCCACTCTGTGCATAATCAGTCCCAGAGCTGCTCCAGGCAAGCCAGGAGACTCTTCCCTTCCCTCCCCCAACCTCTGTGGATCACCCATTGCACATTTGGGAATTAGATATATAGATTATGAGAGCGAACATGATGTCGTTTTTAATGTTGAATTATGATTTGGGATACTCAAGTTCAAATCCCTACTCTGCTGTCAAAAATCACCAGGTAACCTTGGGCTAGTTACTCTTTCTCAGTCTAAGCTACCTCACAGGGTTTGGTTGACTGGATGAAATGGAAATGGGGAGAGTGTTGTAAGTCACTTTCATCCCCAAATGAGGAGAAAAGTGTGGCATAAAGACCAAGGCCTTCCTCTGATGTTGTCTCCTTTGAAGATGAAGGTCCCCTTTTGTTATGTTGGCTGGTATAAAGTAGCTATTCTCCATGAACACTTGCAAAGCTATCTGTGCTTGTAGCCATCACTACATTCAGTGGCAGTGAATTCCACAATTTAATTGTTCACTGAATACAAAAATGCTGCTATTTATCCATCCTGAATCTACTGCCCATTGTCTAGTTCAGTTACATGTACTCATAAGTAGTCATACTCTGCAACGTCTCCTGAACACAGCTTGCCATTTAACTGTAAGCACCAGGGATAGAATCTGGGGACTTTTGTGTACAAAACAAGTGCCGTACTATATGGCCATAGCCCATCCTCAATAAAAATGTTTGAAAAAATAGTATTTTAATGCTGCAGAATAAAAAAAAAATATTTTGGAGTGATCGCTGGTTCTTTTTCACTGGTGGAAAGACACTCGTAATGTCAGAACTGTTTCTAGTGAGTCAGAATAATTAGGACTCGAATCCATATTTGTAATAATCAGATTTTCAAAGGACAAAGCCATTAGTAGTCTGATATAATTTTTGATAATATGATCTAATAAGCTCTCAGGTCAAAATGGTGCACAGTATCTTTTTACTTCCATCATGGAACAGTGTGGGTTGATACATAATGTGATTTGGCAGCTCCTGCTGGGATCCTTGGTTGCTTCCAGTTTGTGAATTTCCAACACCAGCTCAGCAACAAGGACGGGTAGAGGGGAGTTTGGGGGAGAATATTATGACACTTCAGGAGACCAGGGGTATCAACCTTCATATGGCACATGGAGATGCCCTGAAAGTACAGCTTATCTGCATACGACAGTTCAGTCCCCCTGGAGAAAATGAGTGCTTTGCAGGCATTGTACCCCACTGAGATCCCTGTCCTCTCCAGGCTCCATCCACAAATATCCAGGAATTTTACAGCCTGTATCTGGTAACTGTGTCCCCAACCCTATTTCTCTAGCTCCTGCTGGTGGCCAGGGTTTACCTGGTAACCCTACTCTAGACTGCCTGTCATATCCTACCTCACACAATATTGTGGAGCTAAAATGTACATGTTAGGAGACTGAGAGAGGTGATAAAGCTGTACCTGTCTACTTCACCAACTTACTGTAGTACTAGGGAAGAGACAGAGCACCACTATGCCTTGAAAACAGAGCAGCAGTTTAATTAATTACAAAATATACCCTAGCAACAAGCATGCATTACTCTCACATTCCCATTTGTGCATTCACACACATTCACACTCAACCATATGACTGGCTAGGCCATTTGGTACTGATCAATCAGGAGAGATCTTCAGGGGAAGCCTAGATAAAATAGCTGGTCAAGACTTTGGTGCTGTTTGGTAAGGAAAGATCTTCAAGGAAGGGTCACTGTTCTGCCTCAAGTGACTCTAGGTTTTGTAGTCCATTCTTCTTTCTCTCCACCTTTGCCTTCCTGTCATGGAAGTCTTGCCATGACCGCCTTGACATTTGAAACCAGCTATTCAGGTCCTGCAGTGTGGTACAGTGTTCTTGATTCATAGATATTTTGGAACTCTGCTGATGTGCACCTTTGTTAATCATCTCCAAGACTTTTCTTTTCCCACAGTACAGAATCTTTCATAACCAGGGGAGAGAACATCTGGGAGCCTTCTAACTGGTGGCTTCTGTGTTCCTTTGTCACCTCTGGGCTCCTCCTGACCTGGATCTTAAGCCCACATTCATGTTCTTATTCATTCTATCATTCACTCAGCTGTTGTCCATATCTGAAAAGGTCAGGTCAGGTACTTACAAAATGATCATTCTGAAGGCAGGCACAGCAGATTCAGGAGTATATACAGTGGATCCTGTGCAAGCTGGAGATACCAAAGTCTCAAGGGACATCCCCTGGATGCCTCTCTACATGTCTTCCAAGTTGTTCCTTTGAAATGTTGTAAACATTTTGATTTAGTGAATACAGTCTGTCTGGAAATGTATTTGTTCATGAACTGGTACAAACCTCCAACAGCATGAATGTTCATGGAAAGCTCACACCGGTTGACCTGCCACAAACTCTGCTTCTTAAAGCACCAACCAGACAAATTTAATCATGAGCTTTAGTTTATGAGACAGTTCATGCCCATCCCTATTAACAATTGTTAGCTAAGAACTATAAATACCATAGACCTAAACTTTTATATCTCATAATTTCTGTCACTCTAAGTTTGGAGGAAGGATGGAATAAAAATCCAGGAGATAAATAGTAAACTGCCCCCCCCCCAACAGTTTAGAACTCATAGACCATTTATGCACTAGGAACTTCAGTGCCCCAGCTCCCATGTAGGAGCACAAATCGGGGGTGGATGAGGTGCACCAGGCCAAGTGCTCCCCCATGTAGGTGCAGGAAGAGGTGAGGCAACCTGCCATGACTAAAGCTCCAGCTAGCAGCCTGGCATGAAACCTCCATTGCATAAACAGTCATAATCTAGTACTCCAATTGAGCTTTGTGGAACTGAGAAAACTGAACCGCAGTTCTAAACAGCATTAAAGGTAAAGGTAAATGTATCCCCTGTGCAAGCACCGGATCATGTCTGATCCTTGGGGTGACGCCATCTAACGTTTTCTTGGGAGACTCAATACAGGGTGGTTTTGCCAGTGTCTTCCCCAGTCATTACCGTTTTACCCCCCAGCAAGCTGGGTACTCATTTTACCGACCTCAGAAGGATCGAAAGCTGAGTCAACCTTGAGCCAGCTGCTGGGATCGAACTCCCAGCCTCATGGTCAAAGCTTCAGCAGCATGTCAATGGTCTTTGAAGGATTTAACTGTGTTTAGAATGGCACTTTGGGTATTGTCTTTGGGACTGAACCAGGATGAAGAAAGAAGTTATATGCAGCATGAACCGAGTTGCACTGATGAACAGTGACTTTCTCACCTTTCCCCTACTTCTGCAGTTATTTATGTCCCCCAATACTATATCCTCATTATGGGGATCATAACAGGGAGCTATAGTGGGGGTTAGCAACAGCTACCCTCCTCGTATACAACCAGAAGATTCACCATAAACAGATATGGTGTTGGAAAAGATTGGTAGTTCTTTTATGGGAGAAAAAGATTACTACTTACCTATAGCTGATTTTGCTTAAACTGCTGCAAAGATGAGTGTTGGCATATCCTAAATACAGAATATTTATGTAGTATTTTCATTTTGTTAAGTGGAATAGACACTGTATCCCCATATAAATGCTCTTGAATATTTATCATGGCTGATGGCTTGTGCAATAAAGATTTGTCTGACTGATGGATCCAGGAGTTACCAACTCCTTTTCATTTGTGATGAATACAAAGGAAAGCAAGACATCACCCCTAAGATGCGGCTAGTGGCTAATGTCAGTCAGTCAGTCAGTCAGTAACTTTTTATTGGCATAAAATATGTATAAGACATATAAAATAGGGTTTAAAAATATGTATAAGACATATAAAATAGGGTTTAAAATTTCAACAAAATAATAAAATAGGCTATGGGGTTACATAACCAAACAGATCTTAAAATGATTAAATAAACTATAAAAGATAAAATACAAGGTAGACAGCATATTATAAAAGCATCTTAGTTAAAACTCTGGCAACTAAAATGGTTACCTCTGGGTCTTTGTCAGAGAGCAGAAATTGCAAGGTCATAGATTTACTTACAGAAGGCTTGTTTCCCAGCAAAGCAACAAAGCTGTCATCCCGACACTGCTCATATAAGGGGAGAGACAGAGTCAGGGTTAATGACCTCTTGGGGTAAAGACGTATATATTTATAACTCTCTGTGAATCTAGCGGTTAATACAATGGAGAGATTGTGGTATATCCCTGAGATCTGTACTGCAGAGGTAGACCGCAATTCTAAATAGCCTGGATAAAATCACAAATTTGGTTTCAAGAGGTATGGTAAGTAAAAGTTTGTCAGACTGGACATGAGGTCCCAACCTCTGTTGGCAAGGTAAAGTACATCACTGTTGTCTAGATCTTCCAAAACAGCCTGGGTAACCACATAGGAATGGCATATTTGGGTTTATATTAATGATAACTACCTCTTAGAGGGCTGGCAGAGGAGTTGTTGGAAATAACCACCCGAGGAGTTGTCTAAGCTCATTGACTTAAACAGATTTAGGGCAGTGCTTAGGATGGCACTACACATCTTGCTTATCATCTCTGTGGGTTCTATCTCCAGAGGTTATTCCTAAGGTATAGAATGATCATGGGGAATGCACAGTCATATTACAGATATAAATATGAAACAGATGGAATATGATGTGAGAAGGTAAAGGTAAAGGTATCCCCTGTGCAAGCACCGAGTCATGTCTGACCCTTGGGGTGACACCCTCTAGTGTTTTCATGGCAGACTCAATACGGAGTGTTTGCCAGTGCCTTCCCAGGTTCTAAAAATGCAATGGAGACCCCCCTCCTCATCCAGAGATTTGTTGTTGTTGTTGTTGTTAGGTGCGAAGTCATGTCCAACCCATCGCGACCCCATGGACAATGATCCTCCAGGCTTTCCGAGATTAGTTGCCCTTAAATCCCATGTAACTGATTGGAACTGAATTTAGTGGTAAATGCCTTTTCCCATTGATCACAAACTAACCAATTTTCTATAAACTGGGGTCCCTGATTTTTGGCAAGAATAGGTGCCTTTTTTGATTTTCTGAAGGGAATGCAATTGGTGAGATTCTTTGATTTGCTTGAATTATCCTGAGCAGGATATGAGAATATATTGGCCATATGGAACAAAGATTCCAATATAACAAAGATGAAAATAAAATGCCACCTTATTTCTTCTTAAGCAGTTATTTATCCAGTGTCTTTCAATATATCTCTAGTATAAAGCAGCAGCACACCACATAACACCTTAGAATCTGACATCCTTAACCCAGAGCAGTCTTTGCTGGAGAGATGCAATGACTTCCCTGCCTGACCTTACTTAACCCAATGCAATCTTTGATCTCAGTGATGTTCACATGGCGTTTGCAGCCACAGTGATAGAGATTTCAATTGCTAGTTTGGCTGGGCTTGAATTTGTGAGAATTTTGAATGAATAGTTCTTTCTTTTTAAAGTATTTTTTTTCTTTCCAGTTTTGGGCCCTGGACAGCTTTGACAGATGTCAAGCGACCCTTTAAGTAGCATAGAAATAACCCTGGCAGTTTCCTGTTAAATACTCTTCAGTTTATTAGAGGTGTTCTGTTGTGAGAGGCAGAATTCCGATTGTTAGTCTGTGATTAGCAGGAATGACTTCCTTTCACGCTTCGAGAGTTCAGATGTCTATTATTGAAATTCTATTTATCACAAAGACAAATTTCAGTGGGGAAATTTAAATGCAGACCCAATTTGTCTTCTTGCTTTCTTTCATTTTTTTAAAAAGTCCACTCTATCAGAATGTGTTTGCTTTAAATATAATGTCCGCAACATAGGAGCAGTCAACTGCTAAGTTCTCTCAGCATGGGTTTTCTGGGTCGGTAATATTTAATTAATAGAATCCGAACTGTATAATAGCGGTAATCCCAGTGCCATACAGATTCTGTTGGGCCCTTCCCAAGTCTATGATTTATTCTGTGTATTTAAGCAAATGGCAGTCCTGTTGCCCTCACAAAGAACAGGTCAGCCACATTAGTTTTGGTTGACAGAGTGCAGAAAGAGCTCATGAAAGGGTAGAGGAGGATTTCTCTAAACTGGGTGTGTAAGCAACAATATGGCAAATGTAGTTCCAGGTAAGTAAGTGCAAGGTGATGTACAATCAAATAAAACCCCCTAACCTTAAATATATACTGATGGGATCTGAAATAGCCAGGACTGAGAAAGAAAGGAATCTGAGGATCACTCAGACCATTTCCACATGGAAGGCTTTGTATCAGGTTGCAGGCTGGAGTTGCCCTGCCTTTTCCTGTTCTTGGCTTGGTACACCTCATCTGCCCCAGATTTGTGCTCCCACATGGGAGCTGGGGCAACAAATTTCCCAGTGTGGAAACTGTCTCAGTGATTATGTTAATTCAAAATGCAGCAGAAGGGAAGGGAACAAGGCAAATTCAATCCTGAGATTATTAGGAAAGGATTTGAAAATAAAATACCAGTATTTTTATGCTTCTATATAGATATATGATGTAGCTTCATGTGGAATACTATGTGCAGTTCTGGTAATTTATCTCCAAAAGTTATTGCAAAGCTAGGAAAAGTGCAGAAGAGGACAATTAAGATGATGAAGAGGTTGGGACATCTTTTATCTTTTATTATTTATATATTTGTGTTATTCATACTCTGCCTTTCTCACTGGGGCTCAAGGCACATTACACAGAGTGAGTCAATACAATCAACAGGGTGGGGTATTCAGTAAACAAAGCAATAGGATTTGGGTTGTAGAAGGAACCAGAAATCTAAAAACAGAACTGAAGCAAAGCATAAGTATTAACATGTCTCACTGATCCACCTTACGGTGAACTATACACAGTAGTATAGACCCTGGTCCCTAATCATTTGTCCAAGTAATTTTGTGAAACCTTTTGTACAGAAAATCCCTCTTGAGTAATTCAGTTTTGCATAGTTAGTGGAAAGCCAGGAAATTGGGATCCTTCCTGACCTCCTCATTCTCAAGATCATTCCAAGAGATGAGGGCCACAAAACAGAAGGGACATCTATGGGCAATTCTTGATTTGTTCATTTGCAGGCTGCCCCCTGCAGAAGGCCCTTGCTAAGACAGGCAAAGCTATTATGACAGAGCACTGGGGGAGAGATGGTCTTGCAGGTATTATATGTGGCAGCCAATACATTAAATTGAGCTCAGTGGGCAGCCAGTGAAGTGGTTACAGAATGGGAGCAGTATACATGCTCCATTTTGTCTAGCTACTAATAATAGCCAAACTGTGGCATTCTGTATAAACTGGAGCTTCTGAACTGATGTTGGAAAGAGATTAATGTTCAGTGCTTTACAGTAGTTGAGTCTTGATGTTGTCATGCCATGGATCAAGGTGGCCAGATCCAGCATGTCAAGCCCCCCCCCCCATTTTTTTTTTTTTTTGGTTCAGGTGAACCAAATGCACATACCTATTTTTTACTCAATAAATAATTACAGTGTGGAATTCACAACCAGTTGATGTAGTGACAGCTTTAAAAGAGGATAGGTCCATAAATGCTTAATAGCAAGAGAACTTCCACATCCAGGGATTGTTAATCTTTGCACATGAGTGATTGGATGCAACCTCAGGAAAGGACTTGATCTCTGTGAAATTAAGCCAATACAGGATATTATGGCATAATGATAAGAATGCAGGCAAAGCAGAGTTTCCCATCTTCTGTTTGGGTGACTGGAGACAGGATGCTAGACAAATCTGACCATTGGCTGGATCCAGCAAGGCTCTTTTTGTGTTCTTAGTAGCAGCAGAAATGAATGAGAGACTCATCACAAAGGTGTATCTTTTCAGGTTTTTACATTCATTTCAATGAAGCTGGTAGAGAAGAGCCTCTCATAGTATTGTGTCCTGTGCATCAGATCAACAGATCTGACAGCAGTGATGGCTCTTCAGATCCACCACCTAAGATGATCCTTTTGGTTTGTCTCATAGCAGAACATTTGCTTTCTTGATAGTGGAAAGCCAGTAGTGCAGAAATATAACTGTACACACAGCAGACTTGGCACTCTTTGGTTTAGTTATATTATCTCACCCTCATACTGTAATCGCAGATGCATATTCTGGAACATGCACTGAAAAGAAGGAAATGTCCACAAGTCGTTATGGGAAAAAGTATTATAAAATGAAGGTGACTAGTTATGAAAGTTTTGGACAGATTTTCCAGATGCAAGCAAAGAAGTCCGCATATTGTTAATCAGATTGTTTATTAGTAATGGATGAAAAATTCTGCAACCCCTTCAACAAATACTTATGCCCAAAGCTCACAGGAGAGCATATCAGTGTTCATGACAACTCCCGGTCTGTAGAATAAAATAATCACTAAAGGAATCCAAAACATTTTCCATCTATTGAGTTTTCTTCAGCACATGAAACTGTATCCAAACTCTATCCAAATTAATCATCTACATTTACAGTTGCCTGAGATCAGGCATTTTGATTACAGAATAAACCCAGACATAGGGCTTGAAAGAGATACAGTGAATCGTCCACATAGTTTGAATCTTTTATTTCAACTCAGTGCTTAGTTACGGTTTTTAAAATCATCTCTCTGTACATTAATAGCTTTTTTTATCCGTTTGCAAAGAACTCATAGTTGATTTGTACCTAATATTTGGAGGTGACTGAAAATCAAGAAATGTTTGATTAAGATAGTACAGGAAGTAGGAAGTAATAGTAAGAAAGGGGACAAAGTAAAATCTTCCATCTTCTGCTTTGCTTCCCACTCCAAGAGAGACAGCATCAGTAAGAAATTGAAACTACATTCAGCCTCGTGTGTAATATGGACATTCTCCTTTTCTGAAGCTGCCCAGTACCATAGAATGGTGACTTGTCAAACCATTATTTATATAAAAAGAATACTTCTATTCATTAATATAAATGATAAATTAACAGTGATTTCAGTAGGCTTAAACTGGAGAAGGATGTAAAATGGTGTAGCATAGCCCAATCTTGTCAGATGAAGCTAAACAAGGGAGGTGCTTGGATTGGGGACCACCAAGGAAGACTCTACACATCAACTTCTCACTTGTCTAGAAAGTAACTGACTCCCCCCTCCAAGTTGCAGGTCCCCCCCTCCATTGCATCCCGCTCTGTTATTGAAAGTCCCATGATTCTCAAAAGTTGGGGCGTAAAGGAAAAAACCAATTGGGCATTCCGCCATGGCTTATGCCTATTTTTGCACCCAAATTCCCATAGTTAAATTAACTCCTTGAGACATGGAGGAAACAAGTCATTGAGCAGAAATGGGTTGAATTAAGTACCCATGTCTTATGGTCCTTCAGTGTACACGATTCTCTGCAAATCACACAACTTCCACCAGCCAGTATAATGCAGTGATTAGATTAATCTACTCTACCTCACAGGGTTGCTGTGAGGATAAAATGGAGGAAATGAGAACAGTGGAAGTCACCTTGGAGAGAAAAGTGGAGTATATGACGTGATAAGTACATATTTGGAAAGACATGTTTCTCAAATTCCAAACAGTTATTCAAGTATGTGTGCAAGATAAAAAATGACTCTCACATAGCAGAGCTGTGGGAGATCTCTGCTTGAAATCTTGGACAACGTCTACTAGTCAGGGTAGATATTTCTTGGCTTATATGGACTGCTGGCCTGACACAATATAATGCAGCAACTTATAAATGGGAGCAAAAGAAGGAAAGAACCATTAAAACAATGCCTGAGAGGCTCCCTGTGCAAATCCATACACAGATTCAGTACATTGCCCAAAATTAAAATTTCTAGCAAGACATTAGCTTTGGGGGAAAAAAACCAAGGCTGCAAATGGTTACCTTGCAAGTGACATTTTCATACAGAATTAAGCAACAGAAGCCCCAGGCATAACAAATTGTATTTCAGGTGCCATACAGTTTCAGTTGCTTGAAAGTATATAGCTGGCCTGTGGGAAATAATGCTAATAATAGCAACATACCTGTAAGGTTTAATGCCACAAAATCCATCCCATTGCTTCTTTGTAGTTTTCTACGTACACTGAATGTTGGATCAGAACATTTGATGGCACAAATATGAAAACAGGGAAACACCCTTTCATATAGTTTCTCTAAAAAGACAATAATAACAAGATTAAACTAATTAAGCTGGCTAACTGAGAGATTTTAGTCACATGAACAAATTTCTTATGTAAAATATGTGTACCCTTCCTGTCTCCCACCAAATAATGGACCCACCACAGCGAGGAGCTACTAAACATGACAATAAAAGAAGAACCAACGCTATGTTAAGCCCAAAAGCTAACTTCAAATCTGTAAATCTGCTGGGAGGAGGAAGAATTACTTACCTTTTCCAAATATACCATGCCCTTATAAATTGGCTCGTGGCCTAATTTCATTGAATGCCATTATATCTCAGAGAGTGACCACAGTGTGACCTCCCCCAACCTGAGGACACTGAGAAAGCCAGGCATTCCCTGGGCATAGGCAGTATCATAGATCAGTGGTCCCCTACCTTTTTATCACCGGGGACTGGTCAACGCTTGACAATTTTACTGAGGCCCGGGGGGGGGGGTAGACATTTGCCAAGGGAGGCCGCGCCGCGCCACACCGCCTGAGCCCCTGCTCCGCTTGCTTTCCCACTGGTGCCCCTGACCTCCCACTGCCCACTGGGGGGCGCTGCCAGCAGCAGCTGTGCAGTGCCATGCCAAGGGGGAGCCCCAGCCATGGAGGCTGCTGGAGAGCACCAAAGCTGAGCTGACAGCAGAGTGGCAGGGCAGCTCCCGAGGCAGCAGCCGGGGAGGAGGAGACACGGCCCGGTACCGACTGATCCACGGACCTGTACCGGTCTCCAGACCGGGGGTTGGGGACCACTGTTATAGATTACATGTAAGGAAACAGCCATTATTAAGATTGCTTTCTTTAGCCTTCTTCATTCCAGAAGACATGTCTTGAAGTAACTCAATCCCAAAGAAGCAAAAACATAGAGCTTTCCTAAGGAAACTAAAATTGTTTTGGGATATATTTTATGACTTCTTTGGGCCAAAGTACTTAATGAAATGTCTTTTAGGAGGGAAAGGAAAGCCCCCCCCCATTTTTTTACTATGATCTGGAAATGTTCACAATAATGTTATTAGTACTTCAAGGTAGTTAATAAACAGTGAATTAATCTTCTGATGGTTTTCTTTTAAGACACTGAGCTGCAAATTGTGGCCCAGCAGACCACTTCTGTAATGATAATTTACTTTGTAATTAAGATGGTAGTTGGCTATTCTAGGTTTAGCATCACAAATGCTAATTTGATCAGATAAGAGTTGCAGTGGTGGCAATTGATGAAATAATAGATTTCCTCTCTTGAGAATACAGAGAATATAAATACAGACCCCCTGACAGTATTCAGTGAAAGAGAATGACTCTCATCCAACGCATACCTAGAATCTCTAAGTGGCGCAGAGCTGATAACAGTAAGTGTTTGTTTAGAAAAGGAAACATGAGGTAAAGGAAAAGCAACAACTTATGAATAAAAAAGGGGTCCAGCTTCCTTGTAACCTTGATGCAGGGGTCCTAGAGAGAGCCTGAAGTCAGCAGGGAAGGTTTTAGCAACTGTGGCTCATGAGGTGATTCACTGGAGGTCAAAAGGAAGCCACCAATGAGTAGATCTGATGGGAGATGCAACTCATTTACTGGGGTGTCATCATATAGTGATGAAGACAGGAAGGCTGCTATTTTAGTGCTACACGGGATACCTGGTATGGGCTGTTAATGGTCCCCACACTGGTACTGCTAGTCACCAAGCAGCTAATTATGATGGCAAGCCTCATTCCTTCCATGCTGTTGTACCTCACAGTGCCCCACCCCAAGTATGTCAAATTCCCTTTCCCCTTGATTGTGTTTGGTGTCTGCCTTTCTACCTCTAGTGAGCCACCTCTAATGATGAACCTCCTCCTGAGGCCAATGGTCCATGATCCAGTAGTCCAGTGTCCTGTATCACATGATGACCTTGCCCTTAGAGGACCTGCAAACATTGCATGGATGCAAAGGTCCCCCAGTTGAGACTTATGGACCCAACTGTATTTTTGAATGCTCTATAGGATCCAGTGCCCTCTGGTAACTCAGTCAATGGGCTAGTGAAGATTTGGCATGACCCTCCAAAGCCATTGATGTAAAATGCTCCCCAATGCCCTTTCTTCTCTTGTCCAAAGCAAGTGCAAACAGGAGTTGAGATGGCTAGAGAGAATTTAGTGTTGCCCCTCCATCCAATGTTATTCAAAGTTATTTTGCCTCTGAACATGGAGGCACAATTTAGTGATTACGATAAATGAACATCTATGGACATTTTTTAAAAGACATCTGGACCATTATTTGAAGAAGGAATGGGAAGAGGAGTTGCATGGGCAAACTGGAAGTTAGGAGAACAATGAAGCATTCTCTTTCCCATCCATTGATTATTCCTTATAAATACTTTCCCTTTTACCACTGACTTGGGTGGGGCCTGTGACTCAGTGGAAGATGCTTTGTTTTCCATTTGGAACGTCCCGGGTTCAATTCCTGGCATCTTCAGTTAAAAGGATCAGGTAGTAGCTATGTGAAAGACGTCCACCTGAGATATTGGAGAGTCACTGGCAGTCTGAGTAAACAAAGATATGATGCAGTATAATGTGTGTTCAACTGGGGAGCAGCAGAAATTTAATGGAGAAAACAAATAAATGTGTAGATCCATACAGCAGTTCCAAAATGAAAGCCTCCCCCTCCACCACTATTTTTGACCAACATTTCTCTCAGCCCGCTGACTTAGAAATCAGTTCTCTTGCTATTAATGGATCTTGTCTCCAGATACATTTTTTCCTAGGCTTGGAAGGATGGTGGAAGAACTGGATTCCTTTTACTGTTGCACCAAGAAAGAACAAGTGGGTTTAAATCTGAAACCTCCTCTTCATAATACAAGGCTTCTATTGGGATTCTTAACACACAAGTCACAGTACATTTGCCTAGTTCCAGTTCCCCTGGCAGTGCCTAGCTTCTGTTATTAAAGTAATTTTTTGTTATTTAAAGGGAAGATGGTGCTTTAAACAGATTAGCAATTGCTCCCAAATTTGAAGACAGGGACAATAAACACATTCATTTCAAGCAAGTTCTTCTCTCTCCCTCTCTCTTAAAGCCAACTTTTTCCTTTCTCTCCAGGGACAAGCAGAATGAGGTGAGGCTCATCATTATTCATCTTTTTCAAGGGCAAAGCCATGATCGACAGGGCTTAATGTGTATCTTGGTAGAATTGGATTTGATCCTCAGGGCTGGGCCAGAGGGCTGCTTTGTTAGATTTGTTAGATTTACACTCTCACACACACACACCTGCACATACTCTCTCTGACTCTCTCCCTGCAAACAAAATTACCTCTTGGAGGCCTGCCTCAACCTTTGGCATCCTGAGACGATCTCCTGTTCTTGATTTCAGTCACATCTAAATCTGTTTAAATTGTCGACATGATGATTTGTGAAGAGACGGGGATTAAGCAGGGGGGAGATTAACACAGTTGTCTGTCTTCTTCGAAATAATATAGCTGCTGACAGTAAGGGCATTCTTCCATTTACATAACTTAGTTCACAAGCCAGACTCTGCAATTGTTACTGGGTTTCATTTAGTGATCAGCTGCCCAACACCCTCCTCATTTGAAACACTGATGTTTCGCCTCATCCATTTCGGCCAGAATCAAGAGATCTGCTTCCTTTCTCTGGGTTGCTTCCCCACCCTGCAATTTTGAGTTGTTATAATTACTCCTGATTATAAGAGGTTTGTCTTAGCTTAGCAGGAAAAAGGACTGATATTTTTGAATTTGCTGATTTGTATAATTATGTGGGGTTTATTTTATTTATTTAGAAAATTTATATCCTGCCTCTCCAGAGTAACTCACCTGGTAAAAATACAACACTCATATATAATTTGTCAATCCATAAAAGTGCTGTAGTGAGTGGCTCAGCATTGGGGAGGAGGGAAATGTTATACCACTGTAAGCATGTATCAGTGTTATCTCTTTGCACAGAATGTCTCTCTTGGTCTTAAGCAGCGCGCTGTCCTTTGTCCTCTTTTCTTTCGCTTTGTCCTCTCTCTCTGCACATGGTCTTCCGTGGTCTTCCATGGAGACACATGTCTCTGCAGGTCCGTCCTGTAAATACAATGCCTTGCACTTCCACACCCGTGATGCCATTTGTGATAGGGAAAGTGCTCTTTAGATTAGGCTTCTTTCTTTTCCTTTAACTGCAACCTGAATGTGAACTCTATTTACTTGAATAAAAGTAATGCCACCTTTTTTGCAATATACTTATTGGGAGATTTGTTTACTGTGCTCAGGATCATGCTTCCGTGCCTGGGCAAATCTCTGCTATATTAACCAAATATCCCCATAAGAAGCACAATTTATAAAGTAGTCCTCAAGTTAAAAGTTTCTTCATTTCTATCTTGAAATCCTTTCTTTGGACTGACTGCACTGTTGCTCTGTTTTATTAAAGACTAGATATTAAGCCCGCTGTGGGCAAAATACAGTGGGCCCTAGCATGATGGGTGGGTGGAGGGATGGGGCGAAGGAAGGAGGAAAAGGAGATAGACAGAAAGACAGAAAGAAAGGGATGAAGATAGAGACAGAAGAAGAGGGAGAGAAACAGGTAGCCAGAAAGAGGCAGATGGAATAGAGGGAGGAAGGGAGAAAGGGAAAAACAAAGGGAATGCTGGGAGGAATGGAAGGAGAAAGGAAATGCTGGAAGGGAGGAACAGAGTAAGGTAGGTGGGCTTGGGACCTTCTGCCGGGCTCAGGAGCAGGCTTGGCTGCTCCAGGGCCTGGCAGAAGGCTCGGGACGGCGGTGGTGGGCTCCGCGGCCTACTGCCAGGCCTAGGAGCAGGCTCGGCTGCCCCAGGGCCTGGCAGAAGGCTCGGGACGGGGGCTGTGGGCTCCGCGGCCTACTGCCAGGCCTAGGAGCAGGCTCGGCTGCCCCAGGGCCTGGCAGAAGGCTCGGGACTTCGGGAGTGGGTTTTGTGGCCTTCTGGCGGGCCCAAGGGCAGGCGAGCCTGCCCCAGGGCCCGGCAGAAGGCTCCCTGGGCGAAGGGAAGCCGGCCGGAGGACTTACCGCTGGGGAAGGCTTCTTCCTCTGAGCGGCAACTCCCCGGCTGGCCCAGGCGAGGCTGGGCCAACCAGCCAATGGGGAGCCGCGCTTTGCACGGCTCCCCATTGGCTGCTTGGCCGTTGAGTGACACTCGGAGGGCCCAATCAGGAGCCGCTTTGCGGCTCCTGATTGGGCTCTCCAAGTTTTTATCCCGGACAGGGCCTGCCCTAACTCCTCCCCACTTGCCCTTACTCCTTTACTCCTCCCGCTCCTCCGGAGCGGGGGGGGAGGAGGTTTAAAGATTTTTATTGCCACATTTATTTAATTCTCCTGGGTTTTTTTTCTTCACAGGAATTTTACTTTTTGTTTCATTGATGCTTTTAATGGAAGCCATTAATTATGCTTTTTGTTGTTGTATGACTATAACACATAGTTTATAATTTATATTATGACAGAGTATCAGACTAGGACCTTGGAAGACCAGACTAGGACCTGACTTCAAATCTCCTCTGTGTCATGAAGTCAATGGTCTAGGACAGTGGTCCTCAACCTGCGGGCCGCGGCCCGGTGCCGGGCCGCGAAGGCCATGGCGCCGGGCCGTGGCTCCCTCTCCCCGCTCCCCCCACAGTAAAAAACTTCCCAGGCCGCAAGTTTGTGGGGAGAGGGAATCAGCATTCGCGCATGTGCGGCCCGCGTGGCCTGATGTGCGGGCGCGGCCCGCGGGCGTGGCCCAATGCGCGGGCATGGCCCTCGGGTGCCGCCTGATGCACGGGCATGGCCTGCGAGGGCGTGGCGCGCAGGTGCGGCCTGATGCGCAGGCGTGGTCTGCGCGGGCGCGGCCAGATGCCCTACCGGTCCCCAGCCTCAGAAAGGTTGGGGACCACTGGTCTAGGACCCAAATAAAAGGCCTGCAGTTTATAATGTGCCTGCCTTTGAACACAGTACCTTTTGCACTTCTGAATATAGCTGAATGGGGAGGGAAAGACTATAAGGACAAGAGACACAGTTCTTAAAACAAATGTAATGTTATTTTGTTTTAATTGCTACTTCCTGTAGCTTTATATACTTATTTTAGTTCTGGTTTTAATTGTTTCATTTAGTAGCTTTTCTAATACTTGTTTTAACAGTTGAACACTTTGCTGGCCCTGAAAAGGGCAATAAGGTGGAGTATAACTATATGAAGTCACTGACTTTCAGTCATTCATTATATGAAGTCATTGATTTGAAGTCATTAACTTTTTAAAAAGTTGCCTTTTTCCTAAGGGGAGAGCATATATGGCTGAGGCCCCCAGAACACTATCAACAACTGGTCTCCGTATGCAGACAGCAACATCTGCATGCCACCTAGTTATAATTCCATTCCTGGGTTTAATATAAACTGTTTTTTAATGTTTTAACTTTTGTTTTGTATAAATATGTTGTGAACTGCTCTGAGCTAATTGGGAAGGGAAACGTACAAATTTGAAAATAAAAATAACTTTAAAAATATTCAAATTATGATATGAATGAGAAGCATGTCTATGCAGATATGGTTTGAGGCAAGCTCAGGGCACTTAGGGAACTGATTTCTTTTTCAGTCCTGGTAGCTTCCAAAATTAGTATGGGCATTTATCTATAACAACAAGAATTTTAATGAGATAAGCTAACAGGGAAACTTCATCTAAGAAGGGATGGTAAATAATAATTGTATCTAGGCCTTTAGTAGCAAGAGTTCCCTTGTTCTATGCCCTTATTCCAGGGCTCTTCCAACATAGTGTATTTTAATCAGGATCCAACAGGATTATTAGATTGCCTACTGTAGCAATTTCCTGTTCCTGGACCCAGTCATCATTCTTCATCAGCAATAACAAAGATGGAGGTGGAAAACGATGCCATAACATTGTAGTCATTCTCCAAATCTCTTTGTTTTTTACCATAGAGATTGAGGGATTCCTAGAGCATCACAACACCACTTCTGGGTGCAATAGGAAGTGACAATGTAACATTGTGTGATGTTGCACTCCCCCCCCTTTTTTTTTTTACAACTGCTGGAGTGAGGAGTCCAAAGAACACTTGTCTTCAGCTTTGGCTGCAGTCTGCTAATAGGATCCATCTTTTTTGCTTCCTGCTTCTCATAATTCCCACTGGTGTCCTTTCAGTTCTCGAAGTCCTGCTACTGGCAGCAGATTTCTCTCATCTGCTTCCTTATATTTTTTCTTAGTTTCTCTCCCATCTTTCCTCTTCCCTTTGGGAACAGGTAACTTTTTTAAAAAGTTAATGACTTTTGGAGGGATGTAGTCCCAAATCACAGAACAACTATTACAAACAAACAACAACAACAACAAAAAAAACCTTTGCTGAGTCAGAGCAGTGTCTGATCATCGTTTCCCACATCAGTTGCCCCAGAGGGCCAATATATAGAGCACAGAGGCCAAGGCATAGCTCTCCTATCAAGAGCTTAGTGCCTCTGGATGTGAAAATTCCCTTAGGCATCATGACTAGTACCTCTTGCAGCATCTATCCACCACCAATCTGCCTAATGCCCTTTCAAGCTTTCTGTGCTCATGGCTAATGTCTCTTGAGGAATTGTATAACTTCAAGGTTGATGATGAAGAAACCAAAATTGTTAAAGGTTTTATAGTCATTGGCTCAGTCTTCTATCAAAAGGAAGAGTGCAACCAAGAAATCAGAAGGCAGTAGCAACTGTCAAACCATGAAGGAACTAGAGATCATCCTTCAAGTGTAAGGATATGATGATGTTGACCAAGGTCAAATTAATTCATGCTATGGTATTCCCCATTATTATGTGTGAGTGTGACTCAAATAATTGGGCTCTAGAACAAATCAAGCCTGAACTTTCTCTAGAAGAAAATGACTAAACTGAGGCCATCACACTTCGGTCAGATGATAAGAAAAGCTGAGTCACTAGAAAACAAAGAATACTGGGGAAAAGATGAAGACCTGACATGGGATGGATTGGCTTAAACAAGGAAGCCCTTGTTTGCAGGAGCTCAGCAAGACTGTTAATATTAAGACATTTTGGAGGTCATTAATTCATAGGGTGTCCATAAGTCAGAAGTGATGATGGCACTTAATATACATACACAAATGCACACACGCACACACAAATACACATACATTTTCATGGCTTTTCACTGGCATTGTCAATCAGCACTGTCTATACTTACTGACAATCAGGGAAGGGTCTCAAGCTAGGGTTTCCAGCAATTGGCAGGAGGAAAACCACAATCTGATGTTATGCATCTCTAGGAATCCTAGGCAGCCTTCCTAGGGAGACATAATGTCACTGTTCTGTTTTCTCCAGAAGTGACAAAGCACCATGATGCTGAGAACAAAAATGTTTTTCTTATGTTTCTCTGACAGGGCTATAGAGGCATGGCAGGAGTACCAATCCTCTATGGGAGAAAAAATAAATAAATAATTGCTGGTAACTTGTTAGCAGTCAGACTCCTCACTTTGAGGAGCAGTTTGCTTACAAACAATCTTTGTAAATGTTACTTTTACCTTGCTGTTATGTTGCTCTGCAACCACATCTTGGTCCTGGAAATGTACAAATGTACCAAAGGCTGACCAACAATATCTGCACCCATGAATAAAATAGGAAATGCATTTTCCATCCATAGAATCATAGAATCATAGAGTTGGAAGGGGCCATACAGGCCATCTAGTCCAACCCCCTGCTCAATGCAGGATCAGCCCTAAGCATCCTAAAGCATCCAAGAAAAGTGTGTATCCAACCTTTGCTTGAAGACTGCCAGTGAGGGGGAGCTCACCACCTCCTTAGGCAGCCTATTCCACTGCTGAACTACTCTGACTGAATTTTTCCCCCCTGATATCTACCCTATATCGTTGTACTTGTAGTTTAAACCCATTACTGCGTGTCCTCTCCTCTGCAGCCAACGGAAACAGCATCCTGCCCTCGTCCAAGTGACAACCTTTTAAATACTTAAGGAGAGCTATCATGTCCCCTCTCAACCTCTTTTTCTCCAGGCTGAACATTCCCAAGTCCCTCAGCCTATCTTCATAGGGCTTGGTCCCTTGGCCCCAGATCATCTTCGTCACTTTCCTCTGTACCCTTTCAATTTTATCTATGTCCTTCTTGAAGTGAGGCCTCCAGAACTGCACACAGAACTGCACACAGTACTCCAGGCGTGGTCTTGTGATTTTGATGTGATTGTTGATGCAGCACAAAATGGCATTTGCCTTTTTTACCGCTGCATGTTTAGTTTACAATCCACAAGTACCCCAAGGTCTCGTTCACACACAGTGTTACCTAGAAGCGCCATCCAGTAGGCATGCTTTTCATTTTTCTGACCCAGATACAGAATTTTACACTTATCTTTATTAAACTGCATCTTGTTCTCATTTGCCCATTTTTCCATTGTGTTCAGATCTCGTTAAACTCTGTCTCTATCTTCCGGAGTATTTGCCAGTCCTCCCAATTTGGTGTCATCTGCAAACTTGATGAGTAGTCCCTCCAAACCCTCATCTAAAGGTAAAGGTAAAGGTATCCCCTGTGCAAGCACCGAGTCATGTCTGACCCTTGGGGTGACGCCCTCCAGCGTTTTCATGGCAGACTCAATACAGGGTGGTTTGCCAGTGCCTTCCCCAGTCATTACCGTTTACCCCCCAGCAAGCTGGGTACTCATTTCACCGACCTCGGAAGGATGGAAGGCTGAGTCAACCTTGAGCCGGCTGCTGGGATTGAACTCCCAGCCTCATGGGCAAAGCTTTCAGATGGCTGCCTTACCATTCTGTGCCACAAGAGGCTCTTACCCCCTCATCTAGATCATTAATAAATATGTTAAAAAGTACCGGACCGAGCCCTGAGGTACCCCGCTACTCACCTCCCTCAAGTCTGATGAAACACCATTGACAACAACTCTTTGAGTGCGGTTCTCTAACCAATTCCCTATCCACCTAACTGTCTGAAAATCCAGATTGCAGTACTTCAATTTATCCATCAGAAATAAATAAATCCAGATCCCATGCTTTCCAGGAGCTGCCTGGATTCCTCAGGTGACATCATTATGAACCCATACGGGTACTCAACTACTGCCTTTTCTCTCCTATATCTAGAAATAATGACCATCTGCAGGTTAATAGTATACCTGCGAATGCTACTAATTTTGTAATCCCTTAATTCCTTCTTTCTTCTTGCCACACCTATAGAACTTCATTAGACCATTTATGCACTGGAGGTTTCATGCTGGGCTGCAGGCTGGAGTTTTATTCATGGCAGGTTGCTCCACCTCTTCCTGCACCCACACAGGGAAGCATTTGGCCTGGTGCACCTCATCAGCCCCCAATTTGTGCTCCTGCATGGGAGCTGGGCCAGTGAAGCTCCCAGTGCATAAATGGTCTTAGTTATGATAAACATACCTACCACACCTAAATCCATTGTCTGGGAATCTCATAACGAGTCCACCCAAGGCAATCACAACTATTATCTCTATTTTGAAACACCTCTGCGACCTTTTGTCCACATGGACAAGAATATCATCTGCCTTCTAGATTTCTTTATTTTACACGTGTAATCTCATCAAGCTCGTTGTACTAGGGGATACTGTACCCAACCTTAGCCTCAAATCGTAGCCTGGCTATTTAGGGCACATGCTAGAACCTTTCAGTTTATTTGTGTTTTCAGATTCATATATACTTGTAGGCTCTTCATTCTTTCCAGAAGCACTAGCCATTTCTTCTTGGATTTTTGCATGTTTTCTATTCCTTCTTACACC